>NC_039362.1:75974915-78374915 GCF_003573695.1 Papaver somniferum
AAAAAAAGAAAAGAAAACTAAGTATAAAAACCCTAAAAGCAAATCCGCGTCGGCGACGCCAAAAATTGATGTGATTTGTAGATAGTGGTAAAAGTGGTTCGATTATCAGACTTGCGAAGGATAAAATATAGACTTAAATTCTAAAATTAAAATAGAAAACAAACTAAAAATTGTCACAAACTCAATCAAAGATGATATCAATATTAAAAGAACACTGAGGCTAAGATTCCACTATTTTCCAAGTTCAAAGTGATTTAATCCCAATATTTATATTTATGCAATTTTCTCGTTCAAGTTGATTCTAACTTATTGCAACTAGTAGATTCTCAAAATAACAAGTGTAAATCCAAAGCATAGAACATCAAAAACCTAGGTCCAAGTATGTTATATCAAAAGAAATCACAATTGCTTAACAGGGATCATTCAAACAATTTTCAACCAAGGCAAATAATCATAAAATAATTGCAAATAAATAAATAGAATAGAATATACCACTTCTTGTTGGAAAAATAGCTTCCTCTATCGCCTCAGCAATGGGGTTTAGCTCCTCATATTAATCACTTGCTCAAAATACATGTTTGTTGCTCAAAAGTTGATTAAAGATGAAAAACTATAACACTGGATGTTTGCAACGATGTATTGGCGTTGCAAGACAAAGGACTGACTGTTACAAAGAATGCACTGTAGCAGCGTTACAAATTTGAGACACTGTTCTTATTTGCAGCGGATGTTCTTCAGCAGCAGCAGCAGCAGAATACGGTTTCCTGCAACTTGATAAATATGGCTCTGTAGGGTTTCTAACTCCTCTGCGACTGCTCCAATAACTTCGTTTTTTTTCCTGAGACTAAAGCACACCTTTTATACTACTCAGAAACCTAAAAATAACGATTAATTCTCGCTTTTTCTTTACGTGCAAGTCACGACAATAATCTCTTCTGCCGACTTCCCTAGCCAATTCTGAGCTTTCCCGATTGTCTTAAACTCTTCCTTAGATAAAATACTACCTTAGGAAACAATTTCACGCGTTTAGTCTCCCTGAATTACCAAAAATCAACCCAAACAGAGACCCGTACAAAACTCAAACTCTGTTTCCTTATTTTGGATTATCCAGCCCAATTCGATTGATTCCAGCGCACATACCAAGCCTGTTATGCTCAATCACGTCCAGCCCAACAAATTTCAGCGATTGAATCTCTCTAAAACACCTTCGAAATCAATCCCCAACTCTGGTTCGTCTGCAACATTTTCTTCCCGCCAATTTCTGAGTTTAAAAACGATGAAGATGACCTCCCCTATCCTGTGCTGGTCTCCCTTTAGCAGCTGCCTGGAAATGGATGCCCCTTAGTAATTAGGTCACCCGTTATCCAAAGTGAGAGTCCATATAGTAGTTTTCTCCCACGAGCGCAAAAACCACTTTTTTAGCCAATTTCGCCGCAAAAGCTTATTTCTCCAAAAATACCTACAGGGACATAAAAAGCCATAATAAATATAAAATCGAGCACTAATAATATATACAATTGAGATTATATAAGACACAAAAATGTGCCTATCAGAGAGAAGATATGGTGATAGAACATTTGGGTGCTAGAAAGAAGCAGATAGAGATTGATTATATAGGCCTCCCTGCAAAAGTTTGTACAAAGTGTATGTGGATAGGTCATCATGTAGATTATGATTGTAAGAATGTGTCTCCTACAGTTCCAGTAGTGGTGGGTACAAAGCAGGAAGCTAAGGGATATTTGGAATTAAATAAAAATAGAGCCAGAAATTGGAAAAAAACTGATCAAACCTGTACTGAATTTGTAAGTCTAATTGATAAGGAAACAATAAACAGAGGAAATGGTAAAAGGAAAAGGATGGAATTGGATTGGAAATGACCTAACCCAGATGAAAGCTAAGGCTGTAGTTATTAGAGAATTGGAGGAGTCTAATAAGAATAGTGACTCAGGAAAGCAAAAATAAATTAGGAATGATAAGTCAGAGGCTGATGAGCATATCAAAAGAAGGGAGAAGGAGAATATCTACAGAAATTAATTGAAGGAAAGACTTATCTTCAGGGTTATGGATGGTTACTGGTGGAATATAAGGATTTGGGTAGAGTTTCGGCTGCTGAGATGATGACTAATGTTCTTACTGTTAATGAAGGGGATGTTCCTTTAAACCCAAGTCCAATAGCAGCTGCTGAAGATATTCTTAATGAAGACACCGTGGTTTCTGATAAAGTTAAAGACCTGAAGATTGTAGAAGGAATTTCAAGTACCAAAAGCTCTGTTCCGGTTAGTAATTCTCACTACTTAAATTTCAGCTTTATTTTGTTTTATTTGGGAACTTGTTTTATTTTATTTTGATTTGTGTAATTATCGTAAGTGCATTGACTGGTTTTTTTCTGGATTGATAAGTCTTATTATAGTGATATGTCTTAAAGAGTCTAGGTTTTCTTTTTCTTTTTATGACAAGAAAATTTTATCTTGGAATGCTCAAGGATGTAACAGTCCAAAAACCTATAACCATCTTCGTTTTCTTTTAGAGAAGTATAAGCCTGAAATTGTCTTTTTAGCTGAAACTAAAATGGGTCCGGAAAAAATGGAATTAACAGCTAAGAAATTACAATTTAGAGATTGGGTGGTCATTCCCTCTATAGGAAAGTCAGGTGGACAAATTGTGGCATGGACTAGTAACATCCTGGTAGATTTTGTAGAAGTGAAATGCAATATTATCACTATGTCTTGGAGAATTAAAGGGTTGTTATGTTTTATATCTTGTATTTATGGAGCTCTTAATGCTCAACGACAAACTGAGCAATGGGATTATCTTTTAACTCTTAATGAAAGAATTAAGGAACCATGGATGTTGGTAGGAGATACGAATTTCATTTTGGACAATTATGAAAAGGAAGGGGAAATGAAGCTTTTTCTAGTATGTTTAATGTGGTTCATAGAGCTATCCAGCAAATAGGTTTCATGGATTTAGGTTTTCAAGGTGATCCATTTACTTGGTCCAACCAAAAAGAAGGAGAAGCAAACATTAGGGAAAAGATTGATCGGGATTTAGCTAACGTCAACTGGTTTGAGGCTTTCCCTGATGCCACTGTTTACCATTTAGCTAGAATAGCTGATCATAATCCTTTACTAATTGAGCTTGATCCTCGTAAGATAGGAGGGAGTAGACCTTACAAGTACTTTAGAGGTTGGAAAGAGCATAAACAATACAATATGTTTTTTTGAAAATACTTGGTTGGAAAATAGATCTCTTTTGGATAGTAATTTGATTCAAACTTTAAAAGGTTTAACAGAAGATTTCAGGTACTGGAACAAGAATATTTTCAAGAATAAGGAAGACACTATTATGAAAATAGATAAGGAGAATGCTAAACCTAGCCATTTAGTGTCTAGAAAAAGATTAAAATCCTTGGAAAATGATCTAGAAACATTAAATAAGATAGAGAACATATATTGGTTGGAGAATAGTAGGGATAAAATTTTCAAAGAGCATGATAAATGTACTAGGTATTTTCATGTTGTTGCCTCTAATAGGAAAAGGAATAGTTCAATTTATTCGCTTCGGGATGAGTCTGGATTATGGATAGAGAAAAAGGACCAATTAGATAATATCCTTAGAAATCATTTTTCTAAAATCAGTACATCTTTGGGTGGTCAAATTAATGATGTTTTTAACAACATCATTAGTGAAGTGATTACGGAAGAGGAAAATCAAGCTTTAGTTAAAATGCCTGATGTGGAAGAGATTAAAAATGTGTTGTGTAGCATGAACCCTTGGGAATCTCCGGGTCCTGCTGGGTATCCACCTGGGTTTTTCAGACCCATTGGAACATGGTTGAATCAGATGGTTCATTAAATGAATCTTTTATATCTTTGATTCCAAAGGTGGAGAAGCTTGAGTAATCTTTTATATCTTTTACTCCGGTTGATTTTAGGCCGATAAGCTTGAGTAATGCTTTATATAAGCTTATTTAAAAAAAAATAGCTTCAAGGCTTAAGATGGTTCTGGACAAGATTATCTCTCCAAATCAGTCGGCATTTATACCAAAAAGGAAAATTGTGGACAATGTGGTTATTGCTCATGAGATGCTTCATAGTATGAAAACTAGTAAAACTAAGAAGGGGTATTTGGCTTTGAAATTGGATCTTTCCAAGGCTTTTGATAAAATGGAGTGGAGTTTTATTATCTTTATGTTTGAAAAATTGGGTTTTTCAAAAAGATGGTGTGATTTAATATATGAATGCATTTTTACTGTTAAGTCCACTGTACTCTTGAATGGTGTTCCTGGTATTCAGCTGTGCCCTTCAAGGGGATTACGGCAAGGGGATCGTCTTTCCTTTATTTATTCATCACGACATTAGAAGGATTATCAAGATTGTTTTCATATGCTGAAAATCAAAAATCCTTCTCTGGTGTTAAGATAAATAGGAATTGTCCTACTACTTCTCACCTTCTGTTTGCCGATGACTGTTTCATTTTTTGTAAAGATGATATTGCTGAAGTTAGAAATATGATGGGTATCTTAGATGTTTTTACTTCTTCTTCTGGTCAGTCAGTAAATTATCATAAATCGGGAATGTATTTTAGCAAAAAGGTACAGAATAAACATGAAAAAATATTAGCGAGAATGTTAAGGGTGCAGAGAATCTCAAAGGATGACAAATATTTAGGGACACCTTTGTTTTTTGGTAGGAAAAAAACCTTAAATTTTGAGCCTCTTTTGGATAGAGCATATAGAACTTTGAATGGATGGAAAGCTAAACTTTTTTCCCAAGCAGGGAGGATGGTTTTGATAAAATATACTATATCAACTTATCCTATATATCAAATGCAGTGTTTTAAAATTTCCAAAGGCTGTGTTAGATGAATTTGATAAACTTCAAAGGGATTTTTGGTGGGATAAGGATAATCCTAAAAAATCTTTATATCCTAGAGCTTGGCCTAGTATCAGAGTGTCGAAAGTAGCTGGAGGCACTGGTATTAAGGATCCATGTAAAGTTAATGTTTCGCTTCTTGCAAAATTAGCTTGGAGATTAATTAATAATCCAGATGACTTATGGGCAAGGATTCTGAAAGGGAAATATTTCCCAAGAACACATACTTTTCATAAGAATAGAGAGGAGAATATTTCTTGGGTTTGGCCTAGTATTAGAATTGGTTTACAAATAGTTAAAGAAAATTCTATATGGCAAGTTGGATATGGTAGAAACATAAACATTTCACTTGATAATTGGATTCCTGGTATGGGACTGTTAACTGAGTGGTAGAATGAGGATATTAAATATGTATTGGACCTCATTGAGATTAATGGTAGGTGGGATGAAATGTTAATTGAATCCAATTTCTCTACGGAGATAACAAATAAGATAAAGTCTATTTACATAAATATTAATAAAAAAAAGTTAAAGTTATGTGGATGGGTACTAGGAATGGAGAGTTCTCCACTAAATCAGCTTATAGAATTTTAACAAATGATCTTCATAATGACTTGGATAAATTTTGGTTGAAAATATGGCATACGAAACTTCTCCCTGTAATGGTTCTTTTTGTCAGGAAAATGGCAGCAAATATTTTGATTCTTAGGTATAAAATGCATTATGTCTTAGGTCATTCAGATCCATATTGTATGTTATGCATGTCTGACATTCCAGAAACATCAAAGCATCTATTCATAAAATGTAACTTTACACGAGCAGTTTGGTTTTTATTGGGATTCAAATGCCAGGTGATACCAATGATTTCCTTTCTTGGATTAAGTCTTGGTTTTTTACTCCTCTTCAGGAATGGAAAGAAGTTTTCAGCATCATATGTTGGAGATTATGGAAGTATAAAAATATGGTAGTTTTTCAAGGGGAAAAACCAGACCCATTTGTATGTATAAGGTTGATTAAAAATGATATAAATGAATGGAGATCAACAATGAGAATGGACAGACTGCCTTCAGTTAATAGGGTTAATCATGCCAGTAATAGAGGAACCTCTGGGCATTTAATATCAAGAAACACGACTAGAAGTATTCATGCAAATGTATCTTTTGATAAAACAACGGGAGAATTTGGAGTTGGTTCGGTTTTATGGTTGAATAATTCTATTGCTGATATTAAAGTCTTTGCAGGATGCACAACAAGTTCAGAATGTGGAGAAGCGCTTGTAGTAAAATGAACGTTTGAATGGGCGAAAGAGTTGCAAATGCACGATTTTCAGGTGCAAAGTGACTGTAAAAATGTCATTCTCTTTTTGTGGAATAAACCTTCTAGTTGTGAATGGAGAGCTAAATAAATTTTATCAGATGTGAAGGTTCTTTTGGGGGCAGAAGCTTATAAGAGGGTAATGTATGTACATAAAAGCTTAAATCAAAAGGCTGATGGGTTAGCTAGATGGGAAAGATTTTTTGTTTTGTTTTTTGAAGCAGGAATGTAATTGATTTAACTTTCAGTGTTTACAAATTTAGCATCTTCCTGAACTTGATATAGAATTTCCTCAGTAATGGATAATAATCAAACACTGCTAAGATAAGAAATTCTAGCTAGCTTTTCCAATGTATCTGCTACTTTATTTTTCTCCTTAGGAACATAACTACAATGCCAGGAACTACTGTTAGCAAAAATAATTTTAATGTCCAAAAGCATGTTTCGAATTATTCAGTCTGTATTGGGTCTTTCCTTATTCACTGCATCTGCAACTATTTGCGAATCCAGCTCAAAGTCTACCTTCTCCAGATTCATTTCTTTCGCCCATTTCATTACTTCCCATAGACCTTTGCATTCCACCTGCTTTGGACTGAAAGCTGCTTCTAGTTAGATACATTTGGACCCCTGTGAGTACCTGCAAAATCACGAACTATAAGACCAATGCCTCCATTTTTTAGATCATAATGGAAAGAACCATCAACATTAATTTTAAATGTGCCAACAGTTGGAGAAGACCAGTGCAGATTAGTTCTACACTGTTTTATGGCTTGAGGAGTCAAACTAGGTGGCTCTTTCTGTTGAAGTTCAATCTCTAGTTTGCATCTATGAACAATTGCATCAACTGCAACCTTCCACCCCTTGAAGACAATGTCACATCTAGATGTCCACATGCACCAGGACGCAATTGCTATCTTGCTGATTACATCTTGTGGAACTTGATCCCTTACTAAACAATCTTAAAATGAATGTAATGTATGCACTGGGGCAAGGCTGTGATCTCTCTGTATATAATTTTTCTTAGTGTTTAATATATCTTGGGTTTATTAAAAAAGAAAAAAAAACCAAAGTTAACCACCATCGGTCTATTTTTTTTAAAAGCCGGCAACATACGGTTTGGTTTGTGTAAAATCAACGGATTTGGGTGTTTTTTGCTGACCCCTAGTTTGAGCACAAACCGGATTCTTACGGAGCGCAAACCCGTACGAGTGTTTTGCTTGAATGATTTTTTAGGGACCATGGTTTTTTTGAGGGGACCATGGTTTTATTAGGCCACCTTCCCTATAGTTATAAGGGGTGTCTTAAAGCATTGAAATGCCTAACCTACCCTTAACCTAATTTAATTTAAAACCAACCCAATAACCACCTATATATATATATAACCACCACCTCCTCCCACCACCACCTCCCACCATCGCCGATTACCACCACCACCACCTCTGATTATCACCACCACCATCCACCGATTACCACCACCACCACCGCCCACCACCGCCGATTAACACCATCACCACCTCCGATTATCACCACCATCACCACCTCCGATTACCACCACCACCTCCGATTACCACCACCACCAACCACCACCACCACTATATATAGCTTAATTTAAAACATTAACAAAGATATTCTCACAAACCCATTACTTGTCATTCGTTTTTGGTTGAATAAATGAGAAGTAATCATTAAAATGAGTTGAAAATGGAAGTTGCAGAGAGGTTTAATGGAGGGTTTTTTTTCAGAGAAAAGTTCGGTTATCAAGAATTAATTTTTTCTTAACCGAACTCCGAGTTCGGTTGATTCGCAAAAAAATACTTTTAACCGAACTCCTTGTATTAGAACAACACAAGTCCATAAGTTCGGTTCCTTCGCAAAATAAGGATATCACCGAACTTTAGTTTACGAAAATAATGAGAAGTCCACAAGTTCGGTTCGTTCGCAAAAATGTTAAGTTTTCTTTGTAACCGAACTCCACCTTTGAAACTTCGTAACCGAACTCTACCTAATTCGCTAAGTAATAAATTTTGTAGTAACCGAACGTTTGCCTAATTGCATATATGCATATATAAGCCCAGTTCGGTTGATTCGCAAAATATGTTGAAGTTTGCGAACCAACCGAACTTCTAACACTAGGTTACTTTTAACCTGCAGTTCGGTTGGGAACTTGGTTGCGTCGAAGTTTGCGAACTAACCGAATACACAAGATGTACCCAAATAAATTGTTAAGTTCAAAGTTCGGTTACCTACCATTTTATCCTAGGTAACCGAACATTACACTGTACGACCAAAACCTCCATTAACGAGCGAGTTCGGTAACCTGCGTGTTTGGAAAACATAACCGAACTACACTTTCAGGTGTGTTCGGTTACATGTTCTTGATATATGGTAACCGAACTGGCCCAAATCTACATAAAAAATTTCATTTTTTTTGAAAGTTTGGAGCAATTCAACCAACATTATCTAAGTTTGAAGCCTACCTGGGTACCCAAATACCCTTCCTCCGGTTGTGGTTGGTAAAATCCATCGTTTTTCATGTTTTCCTTCTTCATCTTCTCTAACTTTACTCTCTCATAATTCTACTTCTTAAAAAAAAACCATCTGATTTTTTAATCTCACTAATTATCTTTAACTTAATCATCTCACTAATCATTACACTAACTAATCATCACCCAAAATTAATCAGGAGGGTTATTTAGGTATTGATATAAATATCTAGATAAGGGGTGACCTAGATTTACTTCTAATATCTTTATCCAAAATAAAATAAGGGTCCCCAAATAAAACCATGGTCCCAAAAAATCGTTCTTTTGCTTACCCCTCGCGGACTCAACTTTGAGCGCAAACCATTTGTGATGACTATCCCAAGCCCAACCCAAAGATCTTGAACCCTAATAAAAAGTTACGTAAGGCGGGCTAAACCCTTATACAATCTCTTTTCTCCTTCTTTATTTCTTCATCTCCCTTAGGGTAAGGCGGACTAAACCCTGTCAAGGAGATGAAAGAGATCAGACGCCGTAAACACACGAGTGAAGGTATTCATGCTTCGTACTCTCGTTTAGCTTTCAAACAAGGTTATAGTTCTAGTCTAGATCAGCTTATAAATTGTTTCATATGAATAAGGAACTCAAATTTCTGAAATCAGCTAAATCTGGCTATCTATTTAGAAGAGGAAAATCCATTGGAGGTGAAAAAAATTACCACATAGGCAACCATTTGGTAATTTTTCTCATCTGCCAGTGGATTTTTTTTTTTGAATAATCAATGGTGGTTGTTGTGATTGTCACTTTCTTCATGAGAAGATTCAGTCCATGCTTGAGAGGGATTCTCCTTGTTTCCTGAAGAAGCTATGGCCATGGTAATACAACTTTTTGATTCTGCTATTATTCTTCTGGCCAAGTATTGAAATTGAAACTTGGGTAATGTTTGGTTCTAATTTGTTAACAAGCTGAATAAAAGCTTTTAAATTAGTTTTGTTCTGAATTTTGAATAACTATTGCTGTTGTTATCTTAATTGTTATTAAACAAAGTATGAAATTGAGGGTGATGGGAAGATGATTCCGAGGAGACCAGCCAGGTTTTATCATGGTGACTATAAAACTTAATGAGTTCGAATTCATTTTAGTTGATCGTCTCCATCACCTATTTATATCATCTATAGTATAAATCATATCAATCAATTGGGACTTGGGATGCAGGTAGATGGCTTGGAAGATGGGTTATTTTGATCATGAGTTGTCTTTTCTTTCTTTTACCAAGGATTTTTTTTCTTCTTTTTAACTTGGTTCTACCTTCAACCTGAAACTTACTTCCAGGATTAAGATGACTTAATGTACATATGTATTGAGCTAGGGTTATCATAGTTAGGATTACTTACGTTTTAGTAAAATACTCTTATCTCATGTACTAAATGGTCGTATCTTCTATTCTCTTGTTTTAAAGGGAAAAACATGAAGTTTAGCAAATAGAGGGAGAAGAGATAGAGGTTGTGATTGTTCTTAAGCCAGCAACACTGGAATCATGTTGCCACTACTTTTTTGTTTTCAATTAGAGTCCTTTGTTCATATAGTTTCCTGTATATAATCTTTTACCTGTCCATCCTTTTTGCACGTCTATTGGCAGTGCTTTCTTCGAGTCTATGTGGTGGTTGAAACTGGTTCAACCTTATTGTTTTGCATATAATTCTACCTTTGAAGGGAAAAAAAATAAAACTTTATAAGCTCGAGCCACCATGCATATTTTCTGCCTTTCTGTTCTCTATGGATGCTTTATGTAGTATAATCTTGGGCAATAATATCTCACCCTAATAAACAGGTGGAGACATGCTCTTTTTGTACCCCCGTGAGCCTTTCTATTGTCTTTTTCTCTATCTAGGAGCTGTTTTTGTACTCCTTTGTCCTTTCTGCTTCTGTTTTGGGCTCTTTTGATATTTTTCTTGGTTGTTTAGCATGGAATTTGTAAGTTTTTACCTCTCTTTTCTTCCAATTGCAGATTTGAAGTCTTTATAGGCACGAACAATAGGTTTTGGGAGGGTATTTGGATTGAAGATGGTACTCTTAAATCCAATTTTTTGCTCTCTTTCCCCTGCGATAAGGGAAATAACAAAGACTCCACAGTTTGCAATATGAGGGCTATGAATAATGGAAAATTGGAATGGAACCTTAACATCTCTAGAAGGGTTCACAATAATGTTATTGAGGAAATTTCTGGCCTTCTTCCTAAACTTTCCTGGAATGGCAATAAGAATTTGGGGCGTGGGAAAAGATCATCTATAACTGCTATTAGTTTGCTGTGTAACTGTGTGTTTCGGTTGAAGTCTTGAAGTAGGCTTTTATACCTTGTTTCCTGTTTTTTCTTGGACGTCAGGCTGATGCCATCTGTCAGATATTTTTTCTTGGTGTTGTTTGTATGGGCACTTCCCTCAAGTCTCTTTTCTTATTTATACCGTTCAAAGATAGCGAGTTTAGTCTCTGGGAGGAGCTGCTCCCGGCTGTGACGAAATAATTGCTCGTTTTACCATGGAAAGTGGAGAAAGTGGTTCTTGCCTAGAAAAGGATAATTGTGGCCAATATGGGGTTCAAAATGATCCTTCCCTCCAGAATCAAGTAGTTAAAATAACCGTTTTAAAACTTACCGGAGGACATACTTTTGAACATTATCATAACCCTCTTCTAACCATTTTTCTGCTCCAATGGCACCCTTAATTCTTCTTCTCCTCTTTCTTTTCCGAGCAATTTCTGTCAATTCCCAATCACCTGATGCCCTGAAATTTCTTGGAGGTAACAACTAGGGCTGCACAACGGGTAGGGTGGGTAGGATATTGCCTATTTCGCCACCCTACCCGCCTACTGGCGGGTAAGAAATTTTTTACCCGCCACCCTACCCGCCATTAAACGGGTAAGATCCTACTCGACCCATTAATTAGCGGGTCGGGTAAGATAGGATGGCGGGTATTTTTTTTTTAGTTTCCTATGTTCTGGTTAATATTGTGTATACAAAAAATACTTCCTAAAAAACAAAAAAAAATCTTGTAACAACACAGCAAATAAGAGCCAACCTATCTAACGGTACTGCCAATCTAACAAGGGAAAAATGAACAAACAAAAGCATCTTGTTAGGCAAAAAGCCATTTGTAGTCTCAAGATCAAAAGTTCTATTTTTTTCAAAATCATGTAACATTGTTCTTCATATAAGAGTATCATCATCAAAAGCTCTTCATATGACCTTCTTCTGCAATCATCATCTACAATGATGGAGTTGGAGTACGTACTAAGATCACCAAATAAAGCTGCATAACAACAGATAAAGCCAATCAACATCAAAATCTCCTTATACGCTACATATCAAAGCTGATTAACAAAGATTAATTAAGAGTCATAACATATCAACAATGCAGTTGATGTTAGTACATAAAAAGAGAACGAGGTTCAAAAGACATTAGTACATACTGTATATTACTACAAACAGTTGAACACAAACGTAAGATTGTTTAAACAACCTCAATGACCTCTATTGGGGCTGGCTAACCAATTCTATAATGATTGGTGCAAGATCCTTGTACTATGATCGTGTTACCATTTCTCATATTACCAGTAACTCCTCTTTGGGTGGAAAAAAGGTACTGACTACTTCATGAACCTGCCAGTACCTTGAGGCCACAGAAAGTAGAAACCACTAACCGTGGATTTATGGTGTTTAGATTCAGCAAGGGAGAATCAGTTTTAACCACGAGATTTTATAAGGTTTGAACTTATTGTTAGTACTCAGACCCTTAAACAAGTATTCCTACTTTCACTCAACGAAATGAGAACGATGAGCAACAACAAGTCTACAACTGGAAAGTTATTTTCACAACAAGTCTATTTTCACCACAAATATAAGCACCAAACTCAACTGAAGGGAGTCAGTTCTAAAATGACTGAAAAAGAAACGTAAAATACCTGTAGAAACTGAACTAGGACTCGCGCATTAGCCAGTCATACTTTTCAGGAGCAAGGGACATAGTCCTTACCACCAACCTTATACTAACCACCTTCACAATAGTTACACTTCGCCCATTCAATCCCATTTGCGTTAAAACTTGTCACAAAATGCCTCCATACCCAAGATGTCCTCTTCCGTTTCTTACTTCCGCTCACCTCTGGTTGAGAAGATTGTCGAGGTGGAGGTGGAGGTGGCGGAGATGCAACATACTAGCCCTTCGATTCACTGGAGGTCTTGTTGGCATCTCTTCTGCAATCTCAAACATGTTGCAAAGCTTGGTTAAAAGTGCTCCAATTCTACCTAATTCCAATCTTCTGTCAGCTCGTGTAACAACAGCTGTTTCAACCTTCATATTCACACAAAAAACAACATCAGTAACAACATTTCCCAACTCGATTTACACTTCCAGATACATGTCAATCAACATCAGCAAAACTAAGGACAATTATGAAGACCTGACTAGTTAGATGCACTTAAGATCCAACAATATATACAACTCAACAATGTAAACCCATAATTCATTTACAAATAAGAAACCCATAATTCATTTACACCTTATTCAAACATGCAATCAGTAATTACGACCTACCCAAGGTATGAATTGAAAAAAATGAAATCATTGATCAAATACCAATTGAATTAGGGCTGAAGGAATTTTTAAAATCAATCCTTACCTCTCATACTGCACCCAAAATTGACAAACCTCAAGATTAAATTTAGCTGAAATCCTGAAATTCTTGTGTTTGGAGGTAAAGAAGATGCTTCGTTGGATATGGTTACTTTAGATTTCTACTGATACATGAGTTTTGATTTCGAGGTTATTTAGATGAACGATTTGTGACAGTGATTTTACATATTTGATGTGAGAGTCATGTTCGTCTTCGATTCCTAACTTTGATTTGTAATAATGAAGAACTGGATTTTTCAATCTAGGGTTCTAGTGCAGAGAGGAGAAGTATGAAGCAGAACGACGAGTAAAATCATGAGAATGAGTTAATGATTCAGAATAGTCTGTTTTCCCTTTCGAAAATCAAACATGCAGATTATGAAATTAGTAGATAAATCAATCAAAATTCTCACAAGTTCACAACAAAATCAAACCTCATTTTACTCGTTAGGTGGAGATGGAGCTGAGTTTTAAGACGAGTTTAGATGAAGATGGTATTGATAGAAGAAAGGGTTTCGTTGAAAATTTCAATTGAGTGATTCTCCTGTTAGATTTGGAGCAGAGTTTGATTTGAGAACAGGGAGAAAGGGTTTCGACTTTTCTTCGATTTGTGATTTGGAAAAGAAAAGAGATACGGAAGCGAAAAAACCAACCTCACTTTTTACCCCTGATATGTTTCAAAATTACGAAAAAAATAGGCAGGAGATGAAAACAATGCGAGGGTTACTCAGTCATTTGAGTATATTAGCGGGTAGGCGGGTAGGGTAGGATAATTTCGGGTTTCACCCATCACCCTACCCATTTAATAGTGGGTAAGAAAATCTCTAACCGTCACCCTACCCGTTCAATGGCGGGTAGGGTAGGATACAGTTAAATCGTTGGCGGGTAGGGTAGAAATAACGGATATGGGTAGGGTATGTGCACCATTGAACGGGTAGGGTAGGATACGGTTAAATCGTTGGCGGGTAGGGTAGAAATAACGGATATGGGTAGGGTATGTGCACCCCTAGTAACAACTCTCTCTATCTCTCTCCCAACTTGTGATTTATGGTTCAAAAATTTTGAATGCATTTACATGTAAAGAAACTGTACAATTTCAGCCTTCTTTTGAACAATTTTAGTGCTAATCTTCTCGTCAACATTAATGTTTATAAGAAAATTGTAACCATTTAGATGACTCGTGTCTTTCTTACTTGTTACATTGCTTATGAAAGTTTTGCTGACTAGCGCGCATGCCTTTGGCGAATTCCTTTTTGTTTTCAGCTCAAGAGCCTACAAGAAAAACAACTCACAGGCTTTCAAAACCACTTGCTGGAGATAATGGAAAGATCTATACGTGTTCAGATCGAAACTTTTTTGCTTTTGAAAGCAATGGTTCTATAGCCTGGAGTGTGCACATAAATTTTACATGCTATGTTGATATACCTCCATATCAAGATGAGTTCGGAAAGGTACACAATTTCGTTCATTTGTAGATAGTTGTCTTCTTTTATGTTCTCTCAATTTGTTTGTGGTTCTGCATTTTTTTTTGTCAGATATATTTGGTGGCAGAAAACAAAATTTTGAAAATCAATCCTCCAAGTGTTCGGAATCCTGAATCTACATATTCTTTGGTAAAATGTTAACCACAGAAGGATCAAACAAAATTTCTGGGATGGCAGTAAGTGTTATAAGTTCACTGATGTTTATCACCGTTGAAAACCGAGGACTATTTGCATACACACTGCGAGGTCAAAGATTATGGAGTGCTGGACCTGTTCTTTATAGATCTGGTTACCGTGTAGGCTGCAAAAGAAATGTTACAGGTTGTCATTTTACTTCAGCTCCTGTTGTTGATCAATGCGAAGGTAGTGTCTATGTAAGATCACCAATTCCTACGCTTCCATTTGTAATTGTGCTTGTCAGTTTGGTAAGGCTTAAATTTCTATTCCATTAGCAAACTTTATTGCCTAAGATGGTATGTGTGCTTTTTGTAGATTTCTAACACTTACGGGGAGCTCTACGCATTGGCAATTCGAAATCCTCAATTCAAATGGATTCGGGATTTAAGTGAATTTGATACACTTCACACAATAACCCCAGGAAACAATGGTCTTTTGTATGTCACTTTCCCTGTTAAGGCTCTTTTGTTGGCATTAGATGTCTTCACCGGAAATATTTTGTGGCAGAAGAATATTGGCCCTCTAAGTACAATAGACTGCTCTCCAATAGTCGATTCCAACGGTAACTAGCTATGACTCTTCTCAAACTTTCAAATTACAGTATGTTAGGAACGAGTTCTAGAATTTCGGCAATAGGCCAATAGTTGAATTAACAAGAACACCTTTGTACATATTCCTTACAGGATGGATATCCATTGGTTCATTGGATGGCTTCCTGTACTCATTTTCACCTTCTGGAGATCTTAGGAAATTTCCGAAAGCAAATGTACTTGATTCAGTTGCTCTAGTTAGTCCACTCCTACATTGCTCTGGATATGCAATCTATTTTTCTCAAACTGTTATGGAGGGGAAAATTAGTCGAACTATTGGTGATTTCACTTACATTTCTGCAATGAAACCCAAAAATGTTGTATTTAGCATGTTAGTGCCAGCTACTGGATCTGTATACTGGTCAGGAACTTATACCGGTATGTCTAATTTCTCTCATTCTTGTTCGGGTATAAAGATTTGATTGCCGCATTCTGTTTAGAGATGACACTTTTGTCCAATAGCAAATTGGTTTTTCTTAATAGTCAGACTACATGTATCAGGTCAATTCGCGTCGTTCTTGAATGAAAGCATTCTACAGTACTTCACAATGGATGAGAGAATTCTTCTTGCTTTTGTAACTGCAGGAAGTAAGTTTTTTCTACAAAGACATTCTAGCACCATCCCCCTTTTCATAAACCGCTATCTTTAAAATTGCGATTGAAATTTTTGACCATATTTTTCTGCTGTGATACGGGCAACCCTCTGGCATGTCGCACAACACGTAAAATCTCTTTTTTTGTTATCACTTTTGCAAATGGGATAAAACTAGTACGTGCTTGATATGTTTTAATCTCTTCTTTCATATATAACCAGGTCAGAAACATGCGTCGAGCTGCTCCCTAGAAAAGCCTAAGCATCTCAGCATTTACGCAGAGAATGAAAGAACACTACTATGATATCTGTTATTTGAATCTCTTGTTTTGATAATATTGCTATGTGCCGTCCGTTTCTGCTGTATATTTTGGGGAAAGGAAAAACTCAAAAACCAAGACCTCGAAAGATTTCTAGAGAAGAGGGTGAGTCATGAATTGAAAATCATATAGATAGTACAGTGAGCCTAGCCTATCTTCGCCGAATTTCCTTCCTAACCTTGATTTATACTTCAGCGTTCGCTCCAGGTAGATCTAAAGGTATTTGACCGGGCAATTACTAAGCAAAAGCAGAATGCGGCAGTAGGAGAAGAAGCCTCGAGACATGAGGCAATGGAGAAATTACGAGTCTTGGTTAAAGAGAGAGATGGTATAGCACGGAAACTCTCGACAACGTATAGCTTGGGTAGAGATACAGGTAATAAGCCAATATCAAAATCTGTTCTTCCATTGTACGATGACAAGACATATACTTCATCAAGTGAGGGTACAAGTGATTATAGTGGCAGTTGTGGTAGTAGTGGCAGTCATGGAAGTAGTAGTCGAGAAGATGAAGCTAAGAATTTGGGTTACGATGGAGACGAAGAATCTGCTCTAAAAGGAAAAAAGAAGGTAGAAAGTGATGAAGCTGCACCTTCTAATACCAGTGCTGGGAAATTCAAAGAGATGGATTGGGAGAGTTCCGCAGTGGCTACATCTTGTTTTACGTACCCATTATACGTCCATGGGGAGAAGGGTGGTAGTAGTAAGAGCAACTCGTTGAGGAGGACATTATCTTCTATTAACTAGACTAGAAGGAGTTCAATTTGGACTTTTGCTTATCCCGCCCGTCTGTGGCACAAAATGCACCGTTCAATGACTTGATTCTGTATTTGTTAAAATTTGCTTCTTTATCTAATCGTGAAAGTTTGCGTCACCGCGGATGTTATTGTGGTGAAGTTTTTGGTCTAAAGTTGCTAGAGTAGGCATTGTGGCCCAAAAGCCGGTACATGATCTTCTACCCCTTCCAAACTAAAACATGCACTAGGGTGTTTCGATGTAGACTCAAAAGTTAGCTTTTTGATTTTTAGAAATCGAAATATTAGAAGTCAGTTTGGTAATAATTTTTTATAACAACTTCTAAAAATAGAAAAGTCAGTTATTTGTCAAAGTTGCTTCTGACTTTTGGAAGCAGTAAAGTCAGAATTTATTATTATAACACGTTTGGATATAAATCTGCTTCTGAGTTCTGACTTCTGCTTCTCCAAAAGTAGAAGTAGATGTTAGAAGTCAAAAGCAAAAACATTTTGCTTCACAAAAAGTTAATTTTTCTGCTTCTGGAAGTCATTCTGAAATTGTTTAGCCAAACTTTCCAAAAGTCAAAAAGCAACTTCTGGATGTGTATCCAAACGCGTTAGAAGCAAAATAGTTTTGCTTCTGACTTCTGCTTCTGACTTCTACTTCTGGAGAAGCAGATTTCTATCCAAACACGCACGCTGTTAGCTTCTCCAGAAGCATAAGTCAGAAGTAAAAACATTTTGCTTCACACAAAGTTGACTTTTCTGTTTCCGAAAGTCGTTCTGAAATTTTACGCCAAAACTAACCTTTTGCTTTTTGACTTCTAGAAATCAAAAAGCTAGAAATCAGTTTGAGTAGAGAATTTTAAAACGACTTATAGAAGTCGAAAAGTTAACTTTTTATGAAGCAAAATAGTTATGTTTCTCATTTTGTTTTAAACTTTTGCTTCTAGTATCCAAACACAAAAACTGCATATAATTTCAGAATAATATCTGGAAAACAAAACATTTTGTGAAGCAATTTTAATCTTTGGTACGGAGTATGATTTCTGCTTCTGTGTATCCAAGCAGGTTTTTAGAGATTCGGACGTGCGGCCTAAAATATTTTCCATGATAAAAATCTATCACAATCACCAGATTCAGCCACCTGGACTCATCATCGACTTCTAGGAACACCCAGGTCCACAGATCTTCCATAACTTCAAAGCACCGACCCCACACCAGCAAACTGTTTCAATTTAATATTCTAAACCTAGATGCATCCGATAATTACCTCTTTATGATTAATTTCCTCTTTGAAAACACACCCACTAGAAATTTCCCTCTCGCTTCTTCTTCTTCATATATCTCATCATCACTTGAGGCTGCTTCTTCTTCTCTTGTTGGAATTTATTCTATGGATCTCTCTTCCTCCCTCTAACTCCTCAACACAAACTTTGTGTTGGTTTTGAAGATTCTTTTCTACAGGTAAAACCCCCATTCTCAAACCCTAATTTATTGTAGCTTAAAAGTTTTATTCTGAATCTCTTCTACTTAATTTTTATTGGATTAGTCAAGTATGAATTATCTTGATGTTTAGGGTTTAGGGTACTGTATTTGTAGCTTAAAGTTTCTTTCTTTGGGTATCTCTTATCTTTATCCATTTTTTTTTTAATTATAATGGTTTTAATACCTTTGGATTTGTAGTAGTAGAATAAGATCTTAGCCGGAATTGGATGAATTGAGTAGATGTGATTTGGTTAAAATCTTAGTTTTTATTTTCAAACAAGAATGTAATTTAAGAGAACAGTAGACACTATAGATTTGTAATGGTTTATTGAAAACCCTAGATTTTAATAGCCGCAATAAGTTTTTCTTAAGGAATGTATGAATGCATGAAGTAATGGATTTGTCCTCTAGGTGATACCCCTAAAACTGTTCTTGACTTCTTGTTCTCAAAATATCTTTCAGTGGGGCAGTTTCGAACTTGATTAATCCATTGTTGGAAGGATTATAATAGGTTTGTGTGAATTGTCGATGTTTTATTTACTTTGAGACGTAATAGGAAATTTCGTAGCTCTTAAACATAGAGCCCATCTTGAATGTATAATTAAAAGCTCTTTTTTTCTTGTGATGTTCACAAATATGAATCTATGGGTAGCAAATACTGCAATTTGGAAATTAGCATGTGCCGCATGTCTTCATGTGCATATTATAGGATATCTTGAACATGATCAAACTGTGTTGATATAGGCTGAAACCTACCATGACATTTGATGTATAAACCCAATATTTAAATTTGTAAAATAAAAAAGCGTCATCATCCATTATCCTTAGCTTTAAACGATTAATTGAGTTGGGCATTAAACTGTGCAAGAATTTTACTAAATCTGGCATCTGTTTGTCTGTTCCTCCAGTGAAATATTACTGTTGTGATGCTGTGTAATTATTAATACTTATGGTTATGGAGACTGACTTTGTATATTGACTTTTATTAGGGAACTTTTAGTGGAGATTGGTTTTTGCTGGAAGTTGGTTGGGTTTGCTGAGAAACATTGGTTAATTATTGGAACATGGCACTTGAGGATTTTATTGACCTCAATGCATCTGGTGCCTCTGTTAGCGGAACTGAGAACAATGAAGCACCAAATTCAGATTGTGTTATAAGTGAGCCAGATCCTCAGCCTAGCAAATCTCGAGGTACGAAGGACGCCATCAATGGGGAAATTCAAGGTAGAGATGATATTGCTAATAATGAGGATCAAGTTACAGAGGACTCTGTGAATGATAAAAATCAAGGTAGAGAGACTGTCATCGATGAAGAGAGTCAAGGCAGAGCGAGCCTTGTCAACGAGGAGGAATTGGAAAAAGGGCAATGTGTCGGAGGAAATATGGAAGGTCAACAGACCCAACACACACAGGATATGGAGGTTGACAAGGATTTGTTTGAGCAACCACTCGTTATGCAGGAAAGTATTATAGTGGCTGAAACTATCAAAACGGTGGAGAAGGTTGACACGTTCAACTCGTTTATGAATAGCGAGAATGGTTTTGCAGTAGTCCGGAACAATATTGACATCAGCTACAGTAAAATAGATGACAGACGTATCCTTTTTTCACTTATGACTATGTTGATAGTTTCTTCTAGCCATTTCTTTTATTTGCCGCAGTACCATAGTACAATTTGCTATTCTGGCGTCATTTTTGGCTTTCTATCAGTACATGCTCCTATCTGTTGTTTTCTCATGGTTTCCATGACTAGTCATGCTTTAGCTATATCAGGTGTCAAAAGGAAGCGAGTTGAATATGCTGATCAGGAACCATCTGTGCGTGTCATATATAACTCCTTAACAAGGTTAGAGCATGATCAATTGTTTTTTTTTAATCAGAAAGTAACTCGTATGGATCGTGAATTCAGATCAGACCCAATACCCACCAAAAAAGAATTATGCTGAGTTCTCTTGAAATTATAGTACTTGCATATTATCATTTATTCATGTTATGGTCAATCTTCTCAGTGCAAGCAAAAGGAAGCTTGAAGAACTTTTGCAGCAGTGGTCTAAGTGGAATGCTCAACATGATTCTTCGACAAATGTAAGCCTCATAATCCGAAACAGTGAGATTCTGTTTTCTGTTTGTGTTGTACACACTCATTCCAATTCAGGGTGGACTTGTGCATTGAGTACCGATGTCGGTATGAATCTCAATCAAGTATATTGACTGGTTTCACGTAGCATTATCTGGTAGGATCCAAGTTTTGGTTACATTTTCGTTTATTTGCGTGACTAAGTTATTTGCTTTACATCTTATCAGATGCCTCACGAAAACTTGGTATCTGGTGAGGAGACTTACTTTCCGGCACTACAAGTTGGCACAGAAAGATCTTCTGCGGTGGTAGGTTATTTATTGAACATATGTTGCTCCCATGCATCAGATGTTGGACTAAACAATATGACGTTGTCCTGAATTTTCAATTTTGATCTGTTCTTTTTTAATCTTAGTTGGGTATTCTGTTTTTGCATTCCAAAACCAGTGACAAAATCAGTAGATAGGTATCTTGGAATGCACATTTTACCTCACATCAATATACCAGTTCCCACTTACTAGGGATGTTTATGATGTCCTCTGGAATTGCTGCAATTCTACAATCAGTGAGTCCCGCAGGTTTATGATGTTTTCAGAATATTCTACCATCACCCAATTAATGAAGATATTGGATTGATTTCACGACATAAGATGCATTCTGTCATTTGATTATAAGTGAAATTTTCTTTTTGTGGAACTAGCAGTGATTGTTCCTGCTTTGTTCGTTAAACTTTCATACTTTTTAGGTTAATAATACCATCCCTTCCTTGTGGATCTGCTACAGTAGATATGCAAGTTCTGGATATTGCTCTAATAATTGTGTCCTTTTTTATTTAAGTCTTTCTGGATGGACGATGATACAAGAAAAGAGCAAACCGAGGAGATCATTCGTGTGGATGGCGATTCTGCACCTCTTTATGATCGAGGGTTTTTATTGGGTTTGACTTCAATGGATGGACCATCTAATGTGGAGGGGTAAGTTTCATTTCTTCTCCCACAAATAAAATTGCCATTATATGGGAATTGAAAAATATGTTGAATCATGCTGAGGACCAGTTTTCGACCAGTTTTTCTGTTTAGGATTTTGGTATTGTAAGGCGCACTGGTTAAATTAATGGGCTTTCGTGGATAATGCTGAATACTTCTTGTTTATGACTCACAATTCGTGATGGTTTGGGAATACTTAGGGTCATTTGGTTTGGGGACTAGTACTGATGCAAGTAGATTCAAACTAATTACACAAGTACTTTTTTATGCAGGGGTTTGGAAGCAGTAGAGGCTTCTCGATGTTTCAATTGTAGTTCATATAACCATGCACTGAAAGATTGCCCCAAGCCTCGTGATCACACTGCTGTAAATAATGCTCGGAAGGAACACAATTCCAAAAAGCATCAAACTTCTGGTCCCCATAAGAATACTCGGTACTATGAGAGTTCTTCTGGTGGAAAGTATGATGGTTTAAGGCCTGGATTCCTTGGTACAGAGACAAGACAACTTCTGGGCATTGGGGTAACATGACTTTTATTTCTCTCGCCTATCATACTTAGTTTATATTTTTTGGTGTGTTAAATCTAGTTTCTGCATCTTGAGTAGTTGCATTCTTAGCCTTGCTTTCCTTTTGGGGAAAGCCGCTTGTTGCTGCTCATTATATGTGTGTTGTTGACTGCTCAAAGATACATCAGTTTGAAGTTTGGCAGTTAGAAACTGGACAATTTGTTAATTATTAATGTTGATATGCTTTCCATAGTTGATCTGCAAGTATAATGACCTGAATCAATTAACAAATACCAAAATAATGAAAATAGATCACTTACTTTCTGTTACACATGTGATTAAGTATTCTTGTTAATTGAAATATGAGACATTAGTTATATCCGCTACGAATCGTGCTCTTTTAATATGTTAGTCCTTGTGACCTAATATTTGACGTCTTGACTGGGTGTTGAATTTGTAAGGATTTTCTGTTTCTTTTCGTATTTGCAACCATGGTGCCTTTGCTCTGGTTCAAGATTAGCTTTCTAACTACTTCCTTTGGTTATACAGGAGTTGGATCCACCTCCATGGTTGCACAGAATGCGTGAAATAGGATATCCTCCAGGATATATGGGTAATTTTCTACACGTTTTTTTCCTGTCAGAATTGAGTTCTTCGGGAAACATGTCTTACTGTCATGTTAAAATGTTTTAGATGTGGATGATGAGGATCAAGCTTCTGGTATCAAAATATACTTGGATGAGAAGACCAGGATTGACCAGGAGGACGGAGAACTCTCTGAAACAGATGAACCCGAGCAACCAGAGCAGAAGAAGAAGATGAGTGTTGAGTTTCCAGGAATTAATGCTCCAATTCCCGAGAATGCTGATGAGAGACGATGGGCAGCTTTGCCAGCAGTTTCCAGTTTTGACCCATATAGGAATGCTATTAACAGGTTTAACCCATCTCCAAGCCATTCATCAGAGGCCAATTACAGAGGCCACTTCAGTGATCAGAGACGGCCCAGAGACTACCGAGATGATGGTCACTACAGTGATCAGAGACGATCCAGGGACCACCGAGATGATGGTCACTACAGTGATCAGAGGCGATCCAGGGACTACAGAGATGATGCACCACCGGGGTGTAACCCAGAAGCTGGTATATCCCCTTTCGTTCCATCTTATAGAAGTCCGAATTTAGGTAGATCTCTATCTGATAGAGGAAGGTGGAACCCTTCTGGGAATGGAGATTCATCCAATCAGAGTCCCTATGAATCTTTGCAGCACTCGGGTTCAGATTCACGCAGAAGTGGCTCTGGTCACAAGCAATTGAAACGGCGCTTTACCGAGGGACCTTAAAATTCTTATTATAAATTTTGTACACTAATGTATTGTAACTTTTATTATTAGTTTCTTTCATGGTTATTTAGTTAGTTTACCTAACCGGTAATGTTTACTTTTTAGAGAACTCTAAAAATCCACCAAACATGATAACACAAGCTTTTTATTTCCAACAATTGTAGAACTTATCAGGTGTTTTTTGTCCACTGTAATCTGCGGTATCCATATGGAATGTGTTATTATACAAGACCGTTGTGGCCTGTATTACACAATCCAGTCTCTCTTTTTTTAATAAACAAAGCAACTACTGAACCTGAAGTTACAAGACACCACAAACCAAATATGACACAGGACCGACTGCAGACGACTTTCAAATGGGACCAAGTGACTAGTCTTCCGTATTACAATACAATTTAGTCAGTGCTTATCAACAGAAATCATGTAGTATCCTAGTTAGTAAGTTCGCGAATGATTCACGAATCATTCGCGAATTTTTCCGTATCACGAATTTTACCGTCTTATTCGCGTACGTTTGCAACTCCGAACCCAAGTCGCGTATTATGTGGCATTCCCGGATTATTCGCGAATCGTTCACGAATTTTACGTATCCCGAATGATACGTCCGCTTAATTCGCCATAAATTCTTTAGCTTTTACTTTTCAAAGACTCCATTTTTTGGGCTTTACTGCCTCCCGAGCATACACGACCGAATATTAGACGTGTTGTAATTTTTATGAAACAAAAACGACTGAACAAATTTGAAGGTGAAGGTGAGAGAGATCTCAAACTCACTAACCAAGCATCTAAACCACCATACGACGTCCTCTTGGATAACCAATGTTGTATATATTATTAATATCATCATATTGAGTTTATTTTTTCCTTAAATAACTCACACATGCATAAAAATTGGTCTATGACCTTATAAATACAAATTATTTGTTATATATAGATACCGAATTTTCAGAGCTGAACTCACATTTACAAATCGAATTATACACGTACGTATGCCGTTCCGAATTAATGACGAATCACGTCCCGTTGACCGAATTTTGGACCGAATTTGAATTTTACAAAACCGTATAATACGCGTACGTTTGCCGTTCCGTACGTTTGCCGAATCCCGAATTGCTAACTAGGTGTAGTATTCCTTCTTCATATTAGCTTTCTTCTCTTTTGAAAACCTGTATTTTTACATGATGCCAGGTCATGACACCAGCAGCCACTTTGTTTAGCAGACCCTAATGCTGATATATACTACACAAAAAAAAAATCGCCACACACAATGCACCTCCGTACACATCTCCCGTGGGCTGGTCCTATTAGGGCCCACAAATAAAAAAAAGGAAAAAAAATCTGTGAGAGACGGTTTTAGCATAATTTTTTTTCTCGGTTCATAGAAAATCACCCTTCGATGAGACCTCTTTTTAACGAAAGTTTTGCGGAATTGCCGTTTAGAAAAACAAGAAGATAGATTCTTCTTTTTTGAAGCATTCAAGAAGATAGATGAAACCTAACTTTTGAAGAGGTTAAAATACGATTCCCTAACTTATTAGGTGACAGGTCTACATATGATAAATATGGATTGCAAATGATTCGGGACTAGAATTACCCAACAAATACTGTTTTAGTTCCATTCACGTAAGCATGGCTGCATCAGTGCTTGAGCAACCAGACAAAATGATACCCTCCCTAGTTGGTGTTGGTAGTTATGGTAGTTGTAATATTACCTGCATATAACTGTTTCTTATTTCCATCAGGAAAGAAGAAAAAAGGCAAACAAAAAATATAAAGAAATGGAAGAACATTGACAGGAGTGTGAAATATAGTGTGACAAAATGAAGATAGGAGCCAAACGTAAATAGGGCGGCATAAACCATCATCCTAATCATATTTAATGGCTATATACCACGTTCATCTTGGGAGATTTAACCCCAAATACCTGAACCATGGAGCAAGATACACATGTCCAAGTACCTGCAGATAAGCTTGGTGCAGTCATGGTCATCATAATATACATGGAACGGATGAAAATTCACATGATTATCTGCAATAAAAAAATACGTGTTACACGCCCAATGCACATGTACAACAATCCCAAATTTTGATCCCACAAAAAAATAAAATAAGTTTTTCATTAATTTCTTGTCATAATATAGGTGGGACTGCTCAACTTCTTTTTGGATTCTCCTGTGTGAGATTGTCAGTAGTTAGAGCATTGCCATAAAAGCTGAATGGGAGAAGCTTTTAATGAACCAAAAACATTTCCAACCACAAGATATAAACAAGAAGGCCATTGAATTCATTAAATTCTCAATTATACACTGCTTACCCATATCTTCATCACCCCATACTACTGCATCCGGTTCTAAGATATGAAGACAATTATGGCAAGAACTCCTCATGATTCTTCATTCTCTTTCTCAAGTAGGCATTTTTGCTGGATTGCAAATACTGAAGATTCTGAAATTAATGAAGATAATGAGATTCTCACTTCTTTCCCTTCAACAAGATTATACAATGAAGAGGAGGAGGAAATTCAAGAAAAAAATGCTAAAGCTTTGGTGGTACCAGCAAGAAGACCAAAGAAGAATAAACTTATTCGATTTGGAAGCTTGAAATCGGTTCTTAATGTCTTCGGCAGGAGACGGTCAGGTTCGAATCGACTCGGTAGTCGGGTCATCGGTACTATATTCGGGAACAGGCAAGGGCATGTAAGCTTAGCGTTTCAAGATGATGCAAAGTCATATCCAGCTTTTCTGATCGAACTTTCTACTCCCACAAGCGGATTGATACAGGAAATGGCGTCGGGTTTAGTCCGGATAGCGTTGGAATGTGATAAGAAAACGGATAAGAAGGGAATAAAATTGTTGGAAGAACCACTCTGGAGGAGTTATTGTAACGGACAGAAATGTGGGTTTGCGATGATGTTTGACTGTGGACCAGATGAGTGGAAAGTCTTGAAAGCGGTTGAACCGATATCGATTGGTGCAGGTGTTTTGCCGGGTAATATTGTTGGCGATGGATCAGAAGGGGAGCTTATGTATATGAGAGCTAAATTTGAAAGAGTTGTTGGTTCTAAAGATTCTGAAGCATTTTATATGATGAATCCTAGTGGTAGTAAAGGTCCTGAGCTTAGTATCTTTTTGATTAGAGTCTGATTAAGCCAAGCCGACTTCACTCTAGTCCCGAACTCTTCACCATTGAAGAAGGGCTTTGAGTTCATACTACTGAAAGGGTTTTTATCTTGAGTCATGTAAAATTGAGATGTGATTCTCTTCCCATGGAAAACATAAGTTACATGTTTTGTCTCACTATCTCAACAGAGATTTGGGTGTGAGTTTTATAGCCTTATCGGCTTTGTAATTTGTTAGTTCATATATTTGTTAAAGTGCTATGGAGAATTTTCATTTCTCTTTAATTGCAAATTTGGGTGAACAAAAAGCAAAGTAACAAACATATATCACTTAAGTGCCAGGCTGTTTGTATAGCACGTCAGAAGTAGCTTTTCGATTTCTAGAAGTTGAAAAGTCAAAAATTAGTTTGGCTGTCAGATTTCAAAACGACTTTCAGAAATCGAAAAGTTAACTTTTTGTGAAGCAAAATAGTTTTGCTTCTGACTTCGACTTCTAGAAAAGCAGAAGTCAGAAACAGATTTGTAACTGTGAAAGGACAATAGTCCCACATTGCTATAATCCGCTTAATTAACTTAAAATATAATATAGAAGGGTCGCTCCAATCATTGCCAATTGGTTTTGAGTTGGATCCCCGCAGACTTTAACATGGTATCAGAGCCCCAGATCCAGACCTGCGTACGCCGGATGTAGGCCGAGTTACTGGCCGAAGTGTTTAACCGATTTTATCACACTTGTACACCCGGAGTGTAGGCCAGTGTCGATACTGGCCGAGGTGTTACCCCCTGATTTAGTCACTCACCTGTGTACACCTGTTACCGATGGACTGGTAACTCATACGTAGGTCCACGTGTGAGGCCCAGTGACTGGCCTTACACGTGAGGGGGCGTGTGAAAAGACGATTGTCCCACATTGCTATAATCCGCTTAATTAACTTAAAATATAATATGGAAGGACCCCTCCACTCATTGCCAATTGGTTTTGAGTTGGATGCCCGCAGACTTTAACAATATCCAAACGCGCTTGTATGCAAATGCGCTATCAGTCTTTGGGGTACAAAAGCTAAGTCAATAGAAACAAACAGTGTTTTGCATAAGTGCTTTTTAATACAGGTGGGTATACTATCTGGCAGACCCCAAGACTGCCACCCCCACCTCCTCGAAATGGTTGAGCCACTGCAACAAGTTTTCACAATCATGTGATTCATGTCCTCTATATTTATTCAGAATGATCCGCAACCATAAATCCTCCAAAAGTGTATGTACACCTTTCATCATCCACCACGTGTATAGAAAGAGACACGTGGAAGGCATGCAGAACAAGATATCAAAACATGATAGCAAGCATCTCACCAGAAGATGCCACCGGTCAGCAGATCTGACGGTCAGGGACAGAGGATCACAGAGGTATGATGTCTCAGAGGAGCACCAGATAATACCCCTTGGGTGTTATCACACCCAATCCCGAGGAAGATCCCAGATCAACGGCCGAGAGGAAGTGTGGCTGACACAGATGTGACCAGACAAAGAGACACTTGTCTGACACGAGCAGACATCCATCTACCCGCATTAAATACCAAAGAGATATACACGTGTCAATCAGCTCGTGGAAGAGGCGAGGATAATCCTTCGTATTCAGGCTCAGACCGCAGCATATGCCGAAGACCTCTGCGTAATAGGCACAAAGCACAAGAGGATAAGATTACAACGGCGCCTCAGAAATGGGACCCACGTTCCAACCCTATAAATACCCCTCTCCACTAAGAGAGAAGGGGTCGACCAATTGAGAGCAATTATAGGAGAATATAGAAGAGAGAAATAGGAAGAGTAAGTAATCCCCCTACTTCCGCAGACCTATGTATACTCTAAAGTCATTCGACTATCTTTGTGACCATTCAATACATAGTGAAACACCAGCCCCGTGGATGTAGGGCTTAGTGCCGAACCACGTAAATCTGTCTTATTTACATTTCAGCACCTTACATTCAGCGTTAAACTTCATATGCTTTACATTTATACTTGATTCTTGGTTTATTCCTTTATACGAACATTATTTATGATAATATTCGACTAGACAATGACAAGCCCGAAGGCTTCGAGTCGATGAATCGATATAATCATCCCCTTTACGCATACGACGTACAATTCTAGAATTAGGATATATGCGAGTATTGTTTGTGAACACGTGGATGGCTTCATGATTTATGTGTTCACAATCTGGCGCTAGAAACAGGGACTTTGTCCCGGTAAAAGATTTATCTTATCCTGTGATTTCATCTTAAACGCGCATTATGGTTGTGCCCTATTCTGGGTTCAGCGTGCTTTCAAAACCTTTTTTATTCTGGGTTCATGATCTTCATTTTCACAAACACCATTTCAAAGCAGACAAATCCACGACTATCTATCACAGATTTGCACGTGAGGCGTTTTTCTTTTAAAACTAAGACTTAATAATCCAGATTCGTGAGTTCTCGTGACGGATCTGCCTTTTCAAGAGTTTTCTTTTTCAAAAAATAGTCTGAAAACAAGGTCCATGATTGTTTATTAGAGGATTTGTATTGCAAAAACTAGACCGATGGAGTCTTTACATTTATCTTTTATTAAGGCCCTTGGGCAGCTCATTTCCTTCTATTCCAATAATCTTGCGGATACGAGTGGCGCTAACCCGATCCTCGTGGATATCTTTGGTTCTCTTTATTTATTCCCCTATGCAGAAAAATATTAAAAATGGAAAAGATACTAGAGGCAGGAAAAACCAAAGCCTCATCAAAGGAGACACCGAGGATTACCCCGGTCATGACCCGAAGCAAGCAGAAAGGAGACAAAGCTAAAACATCTACTCAGAGGCAGGATGCTGCGGAAATCACCTCACCTATGAACACTAACTCCATTGCAGCCGCGGCTCTCAAAGCAGCATCCACAAAGAACAACGCAACTGTTGCGGCCCTCCAGGCTACAGAAGCTAACAAGACTTTGGTTTCAAACCAAATCCATCAACAAAAAGAAGGGGTGGCAGAATCTATGACACATCAACCCGCACATCCACCAGTCTTCGGAATTCCGTCAACTAACGGTCATAATCAAACCATACCAGTGGTTTTAGTACCGCGTGTGGAAGCTCAACCGATGGGACCAAACTTGGAGATACCAACAATTGAAGCTGATCCTCGGCCACCCTTAATACACACAGTAGACGAAGGGGGAACTATGGTCGTAGGGTACAAGCCGGAACTCCCAATCAAGGATCAAACCAGTCCCACCGACTGATGGTAGAGCTCGAAGAATTGAAAAAGATCCAGCAGGTCTACACAGATGCCGTAGCTCTCCTGGCCAGGGAGTACCAAGACTTGAAAGATAGGATTGCCCAAAGCACGAAGACTAGCCAACAACTGGATGAAGAAAATTCTAAAGCACCAGAGCCTAATCGAGACCGAAGAATCATCATAGCAAACTCCGTCAGGGGAAGCAGTGCATCCGATCCGGAATATGCCACCGAAGACTTAGACTATTATGACAGTGAAGTTCGAAGAAAGAAACGCTCAACTGAGCATGAGAACGTGGGATATTACCGCGCAATGGAGGAGCTGCGTGATGAGATGATGGCTGAGATCAGGCAGTTAAAAGCTAGACAAATACCCCCATTCCGTTAAAGTGCCCTGTCCCAACTTTTGAATGCTATGACGGATCCAGTGATCCCGCGGCACATATCCGGTATTATAATCGTATCTTAGCCCGATGGAGTCAAAACGACGCCGTCCTCTGTAGATATTTCCCATCAAGTCTGAAGGGATCGGCTTTGTCTTGGTTCGACAACCTGCCACCTGATTCCATCAACTCCTACGATCAACTCGCAGAGAAATTCTTGAGAACCTACATGTACAACAAAGCTGTCAACACCAGAATGGATAAACTTTTTTCTCTGGAAATTGGTTACAAGGAGAACACGAGGGAATACACCAAAAGATGGCACAAGATCTTCCAAGCCATAGGGAGTGTGGATCCCGTAGTAAGTATCAACTGCTACAAGTGGGGATTAGACCGAATGAGTCCACTATTTGTTGAGATCCACGGAAGCGTACCTAAGACAGAAGGATATCTTCGAATAATTATTTATAATTACGCTCGTCTTGAAGAAATCCAGCGTGAGAACCCGAGGGCACAAACGCAGAGGTCTCACCGTACCAATTCCGCAGAACAAACCAGCGAGGCAAAAAGAAATAGCTCAGTGGAACGGCCACACGAAGATAGGAAGGAACGAAGAGATGAACGACGAAAAGACGATCGAAAATTCGAAGATCAGGTTTACACGAAGCTCAATGCTAGCTACGCTCGGATCTTGCGAGAGATCAAAGGAAGGGAAAATTTGGAGTGGCCGTGGTCTAAGGGAAAACATCCCCCAAGAACCGAGAAGTCTAAAGATTACTGTGAGTATCATTGCTTCAATGGACACCAGACCGAGAAATGCAAAAACCCCAAAATAATGATCCAAAAATTGATTTATGCTGGCGAACTCAAGCAATACATACGGAAGGAGGTCACCGAGGACGGATCCAAACGAACCAATCAAGTCCAACTTCCAGAGGGAAACCACACAATCAACACCATCTCGTGTTCCGAAGCCGCAGGGCCCTCACTTACAGCACGGATAGGAAAGAGACTACGGAAGTAATTCGGAGACCACTGCGAATTATATAAGATTGATGGCGTAGAGGTGGACGAGCACGAAGAGTGGATGGACACACCTATCATCTTCGATACTGAAGATATCGAAGAAGATCTGGAAGACCATAACGATCCCTTGGTCCTCACACTACCAGTGGCCGGATGTAACCTCAAAAAGATCCTCATCGACGGGGGAAGCTCAGTGAACGTTCTATTCTACGACGCCTTCAAATGGATGAAGCTCCATGATGAAAAGCTAATGACCTCTTATTACACCATCTACGGGTTCAACGAAGCGCCCACAAAGCCATTGAGAGACATCGTGTTGCAGGTGAACGCCGGGCCCATGAAAGTAGAAACACGATTCAGCGTGGTTGACGCCCCATCCCCCTATAACGCCATTATTGGACGAAAGTGGATACATAAACTCAAGGGAGTGGCAGCAACTTACTACCAATATCTCAGGTTCCCTACACCCGAGGGAGTGATGGAAATCAAGGGAGATCGGGTCTCCGCAAAAGAGTGCCAGACCACTCAGGATCGTATCAACAACGAACAGGAAGAGCAGCAAAAAACCCAAAGGATCAAAAATAAAGAAGTTGCGAAAGAAAAGGCCATAGACATGTTCCTTAAGGAAACCACAAGGAAGGGCGTGACAAAGGATGATAATGTCCTTAACACAGAGGCAAGTACTTCAGCAGCCAACGAAGGACAGAAACATACCAAATAGCAATTAAAGAACGTACCAGTCCTTGGGGACACGAAGCCGGTGTTCACACCAGTGGAGCCCGTAAAAGAAATCAACATAGGAACGGAAGAAAACCCGAAGATGATCAAAGTAGGGACCATAATGGACGAAAAAAAAGAAGATTCCTTAACCAAATTACTTAAAGAATACGCGGATGTATTCGCTTGGAAGTTAGGATACATGCCGGGGATTGATCCGAAAATAATCCAACACGAGTTGCGCATCAAACCAGACACGCCACCTTTCAGGCAGAAAATAAGAAAAGTTGCACCATAGTATCATAAGGCAGTAGAAAAAGAACTTCGGAAACTACTAGAAGCAGGCTTCATCAAGGAAGTCAAATACCCTACATGGATCTCCAACATGGTCGTCGTTCCTAAGAAAAATGGAGGGGTTAGGATATGCATCGACTTTACTAACCTCAACAAGGCATGTCCAAAGGACAGCTATCCCCTGCCGAGCATAGATCAACTGGTTGAAGCAGTTGAAGGATACAAAGAGCTGTCATTCACGAACGGATATTCTGGTTACAACCAAGTAGCCCTGGCAGAATAAGATCAACTACACACAGCATTCTACACCCCGCATGGCCTTTATTGCTACACTAGAATGCCCTTTGGACTTCGAAACGCAGGGGCAACGTACCAAAGAATGGTCGATGCTATCTTCAGGCCATGGATTGGTAGTACCCTAGAAGTCTACGTTGATGACATGCTCGTCAAAAGTAGGCTGCGCAAAGATCACCACCAGGACCTGAGAGATATTTCGAAGGAATGAGGAAACATCACATGAAAGTAAATCCAGAAAAATGCACTTTCGGTGTCACCTCAGGGAAATTCCTCGGATATCTGGTAACAAAAAGGGGTATTGAGGTAGACCCCGCGAAGATTCAGGCCATAGTGGAAATGCCATCTCCGAAGAATTTAAAAGAAGTGCAAAATCTCAATGGGACCTTAGCATCCTTGGGCAGATTTATTGCCCGATCCTCGGACAAATGCAAACATTTTTTCAATATTCTCACAAAATGGAGTAAGTTTGAATGGACCGCAGAATGCGAAGAAGCCTTCCAAATAATCAAGGAGCACCTGGCTTCAATTGCGATCCTGCAAAAGCCTGATCATGATGAGGTTTTGGCATTGTACATAGCAGCGACAGAAGACGCAGTTAGCGCAGTGTTGGTCAAAACCAATACGAAGATAGAACATCCTATCTATTATGTCAGTAAGACCCTCAATTCTGCGGAAAGGAATTACACGAAGATCGAACAACTCATCCTGGCATTGGTATGGGCTACTCAAAAGCTGAGAACCTATTTCCTAACTCACTTCATCCGCGTCCCATGCAAAGCACCACTGGAAGTAGTCCTCAAAAGCGCGGGAAAAGTAGGTAGAATAGCCAAGTGGAACACCCACCTAGACCAATTCAACATCATTCATGAAATTCAACATTCCCAAAAATCCCAAGTTTTGGCGGATTTCTTAGCAGACCTCCCCCTGGACAACGATGAAGAGATTAGGGGAATGCCAGAAGCCGACGAGGAAAGCAAGGATCTAATTGATGTCCTCGAACCCGCGAGTCAAAGACAATGGGAAGTCTTCGTTGATGGTTCCAAAAATAAGGAAGGGGCAGGAATAGGCATTGTCATCACCACCCCAACTGGAGAAAGGATCGTACAGGCACTCAGGTTAGAATTCAAAGAGCATACTAACAACATCGTCGAATACGAGGCAGTCGTACATGCCCTCCTCTTAATAATAGAGATGGGGGTAACTGATGTAAGACTGACAAGTGATTCGCAGCTTGTCATACGGCAAATAGGGCTCGAATAAAATGTGTACGACGACACCCTCTCAGCTTACATGGCCTTGGTCCAAACATTGGCATCACAAATTCCGAACATCAATTTCCGGCACTTATGCAGAAGGGATCTCAGGCACGCGGATGCCCTAGCATATATATCATCCATGCTGAAGGACAAGAGTATCGAAGCTATCAAAATAACAAGGGTATACGAGCCTTCGATTGCATCACAATTTTCCTTTGATACAAATCAAGATACAGTGGAAGAAAATATTGAAGATCAGGTGGGAGAAGACATCCGTGACGATTTTGACGAAGAAGATATCCTGTCAAGAGCAAATCAAGACGAATATTTCAACAACGAAGATGATTGTAGAATGATGATCCATGCGTTTCTCAAGGATGGAACCTTACCCGCGGATCACAAACAAACCAGGAAAATACTCTCCAAAGTAGGAAGATATGATCTTCGGGATGGGATCCTGTACAAGAAATATTTCCTCAGACCGTTACTACGCTGCTTATCCAGGAAATAGGGACATCGAATTCTAAACGACATCCACTATGGTGACGCAGGAAATCATAGCGGCATGAGATCACTAGCCGACAAAGCAAAAATGCAAGGATATTACTGGCCCACAATGATACAAGATGCTGCAAGAATGTCAGCGTTTCGCCAAAAAGATACACGCACCAGCAACAACGTTGAATTCTGTGGATAGTCCGTGGACATTTGCAAAATGGGGCATAGATATCGTTGGGCCTTTCATCGAAGGATCAGGGAAAAGACGATTTTTGATAGTATCCACGGACTACTTCAGTAAATGGGTGGAAGCCAAAGCCTTAGCCAGGATCAGAGACGTGGACGTGTTTACTTTCATATTCCAAAACATTATTTGCAGGTTCGGCATACCAGCAGAAATCGTGTCCGATAATGGTAAACAATTACAGGGGAAAAACATAGACATGCTCTTCGACACTTTCAAAATAAGGAAAAAAAAGTCCACCCCTATATACTCTCAAAGCAACGGACAAGCGGAAGCTACTAACAAGACCCTCGCCCTTATCCTCAAAAAGCAATTAGACGAGCACAAGGGGCGATGGTGTGAACAACTACACAATGTATTATGGGCATACATGACAACACGAAGATCTTCCACTGGGGAGTCCCCATTTCTCCTCACTTATGGAGCTGAAGCAGTCATCCCAACAGAGATCCTCGTGCCAACCACAAAGACCGAAGCATGGGAGAAAAATCTCACAACAGACATGATGTTAGAGAGACTGGATAACCTGGAAGGAAGGAGGGAAGCATCATTGCAAAAGATGGAAAATTATCAACGGAGACTAGCGAGAGAGTACAACAAAAAGTTTAAGCTTCGAAATTTTGTAGAAGGGCAATATGTGCTAAGAACAATCCTGCAGTATCAACGAGAGAAGAAATGGGGAAAGTTAGCACCTACATGGAGAGGACCTTTTATAATACATGACATTGCGGGAAACGGTTCCTACTATCTTCGCAATCTGAAAGGAGAGGTCCTCCGGCACCCTTGGAATGCTAAATGGCTCAAACCGTACTACCCATAGGAGCAGCGCATCTTTGCATCTGCGTGAATAATACCAGAAGAAGAAGGCAGCGTAATCGCTTTACATGTTTCTATCTCTGGACGAGGAGTAGCAGGCCTCAACCTATCAATCAAACAAACTTTTTGGAAATCTTCAAGCAAACGAAATGGTCAAAAGGCCCGCTGGATGAACGCATGTACATTATATGATAAATTAACAATATTGGGGAAAGTAGTTAATCTACAATCTCTCAGGGCTCCCCTATCAGTGTCTATGAGTGTAAGACTAGGGGGAAGGCACCCAGCAGAAAGAGATACCCAACCAATTTTAAGGCAGCGGGTCGACGAAATGGGTGCATGTAAATATTTTCAAATAAAGCATTCCATATCCTAGAACGCTGCCTCGGCACCCACCGTTTGGGAATCCCCTGGCCCAGGATTCGCCAGCGGGGTGACAGGTCTCAAAACGATCACGAAGATATGCCAAAAGGATGATCCATTTCATAAAGAGTTGATTACAAGATTCGGCAAATAAGATAAAACAGGAAACACATCAAAAAATGATCTGAAATTATATAATCAACAAGGATCAACTTTCTATGACTAATGAAATAAATCTACTTGGACGATACAGCTCCATCAACAGGGTTGTCTCTGCGAGATGAAGGTACGCTACCACCTGAAGAGGGCCCAGAAGAACCAGGCAAGGGCGCGGGAAGGGGACGACGCGGATAATTCTTGACAAGACCATGTTCGACTTTAAGATCAAGTTCAATCTTATCTAGGACATTGTTGGTCTCTTCAGCCAACTGACATCGAGCTTTATAAGTGATAACAGCGGTCCGCTGGTTGGCCTGAGACAGCAATGCAGATAGGCGTTCCGCCTCTTTGGAGGCAATCTCTGCTGCTTTCTCACGAGACGCGGCCAACCCTTTGAAATAGTTGGCTTGTCCTTCCTGCTGCACTATGGCAGATTGAGTCTTTTTAAGCTCATCATTTGCTGCGTGAAGCTGTCCCTCGAGTGCTGAAAACAAGAAATACCAAGGGGTTAAAACGAAGAAATAACAGAATCACACTCGATAAAACGAGGTTATACCTTCGACATTAGCCGAAGCCTCTTCATACTCATTGACAACTGCGTCCCGAGCCTCATCAAGAAAGTCATATTCGTTGCATAGTTTCTTATAATCCGTTTGAAGGTTCGTAAGGGCAAATTGACTCGCGTCTAAGTCTACCTGCTTCATTGAATCCAAGTGACGAAGATGGTTGACTTCGTCATTCATCTCCCCCATCCTTTTATGGAGTCGATACACATTCACTTCAAGATCTCTTTCAGACTCCACTTGGCGAGCAACATCAGCTCGAGACGCTTCTAGGGATTTACTAAGAGCATCAACCTCGGCCCTAGCATTATCTCTTTCCTCGGAAAGACGCAGCATACTATCCCTAACCCCGGGGCCTAAGAAAGAACCAGCCTGTTGTAACTCTCCTTCCAAAAAACGCACTCTAGCCTCTAAGTCCGAAGCATGTTCGCGAGCATCACGCAGGTTGTCACGCTTCCATAGCAGCGTACCATTAAACAGAAAACGGTCATGATTGTACTTATTTTGCCTATCAACCATCAGTGTTCGCTTCTCACGCCACTCAGCCGTTAAGGCGTTGTTCTCATCAGCACGAGCATTCCACTTTACGGCTTCGCTTTTCAACTTACCCACCAACTCTACAATACGGGATTTCTGTCGTTCCCTTTCTTTCCGAAGCCATATCAACTCGGGGACTCCAACCACTGAAGATAGGGTGGGGAGACTCAGAAAGAACACCAAAATACAGATAGGGAATCACGAGGAGTGAAAGATCCGTAAAATACGAACCTGTGAAGGACGAGACATTTCTACGAGTATGCTCCAATTCGTTGCGGACTATAGAAAGTGCTGAACGAAGACTCTCCTCAGCGTTACCCAAATGTTCTTTTTCCTTCAGAAGGCCCCTCAGTTCATTTATTTCCACTTCAGCCGCAGACAGTTCCTCTTCTCTATGACGAAGCTTGGCCTCCAACTTTAAAGACTTTGCTTTTAAGAATTGGTATAGAACATGGTTACAATGTTCACTCCTCATCATCTATGTCACAAACAACAAACATTATTATACCAAAGGGATCAAATATCACGAAGAATACAATGTTCAGATATCATAGAGGAAAAAAAAAGTACAAGGATTCACCTCTAAGACACGCTGCTGGGGAAAACCGTATTGGTACCCACCAGCTATGGACATCATATCAGCAACATAGGAGGGAGGGTCAACCACTAGGTTAGCTTCCGAAGCTCTCAGATTCTTCTCCCACATCTCAGCAACGCGGGCTTCAGAAGACAATTGCATCATCCGACGAGTATAAGCGTCGGAATTCTTCTCACCAGCGACCACTGGGGCAGGGTTAGGGACGAGCATCAGGTTCTTCTTCTTAAGCCAAGCCAAAATGGTATCTTCACCTTCAGGCATTAGCGAGTAAGGGAAATCCTCTGAAGGAGACTCAACCGCAGACTTCCCCTTGGAGGTTATCTGCTCACCCGCGCAAGTCTCGACATTACCACCCTCAGCATGACCACATGCGTTCTCAGCTTGCTGGTCAGTGGTACTTTCTTTACCAAGATTCCCAAGCACATCTCAATCATCATTTGGGGAAAGCAATGAGAAGTATTCGGCAAGACCCATGGAAGCATTCACATCAAAGGATTCCCCCGCGGAATATATCCTACCGAAAGAAAATTCAGGGGAAATAACGGGCAGAGTACCCACACCAACAATATCATCGCCAACAGGGGCAGATCCACCCCCTCCAGTACCACCAACGGTAATATTACCCTCAGACTCACCATCACCACCCGCGACAACCTTTTCTTCACCATTACCACCTTCGTCATCAGGGTGAGAAGTGTCGGTACGCTCTTCTCCATCGGGATTTTCTTCATCCTCACCACACCCTTCGTTTACGGGACTCATAACCTCCTCATAAACCTCAGCCTCACCGGTAATCGCAGTAGAAGATTGTTTGGGTCCAAGTTTCTTCTTCTTCGACACCTACAAACCAGTATACATCCCACAAAGGCTCATTTTTTCCCTCACTTCAAAAATGAAAATTATTTCAAGCAAGGAAAAAGGGACAAATAGAATAGAGAATATAAGAAGAAACTATACCTTGGCAGCAGCAACACCCTTCGTCGGATGGGTAGCACCAGAACCCTCCTCCTCATCTCCATCAACGACATCAAGAGCATAAGGAAAATTCATGCCCGCGAAATTCGGACGCCAAGGACAGAAAACTCCATAACGAGCAGGAGGAGTTTCACGAGGCTTGCTATTTTCAGAAGGACGCCAACCGCGTGGACCCGGAATCCATCCATAAGCCCAAGGACCAACTACCTCAATAACAGTAGCATGCCATTCATAATCATGGTCACGCTTAATCCTTTCACGAGCAGGAAAGAGTTTCCCTTTAGCAGATCCCTCAGTACCAGGAACATACTTCAGCTTGGCATCACCCAGCTCACTCAAAAGACGAATTTCACCACGGGGAGCAGCAATATTACGAAGACTAACACTCCATGGCTTACGGTTTCTGCTGTTGACATAATCCGCTAAAGAACTGTTAAAATTCTGAGGAGTGTACCACTCTCTCTCAGCAGGATTTGGAACATATCAGGTCATCATAGTCTTTCCTTTGCTTCGCAGGTAACATTCCTTCAGTGAACGAAGATAATTCCCAGATAGTTGTGACACGGAACGATTATGAGTGTTCGTGGAAGAGCCTTCGCGACTAGCCAACACGTTGGTGGGCCCGGAAAGCGTATAAAATTAAGCGTAATAAAAACAGGCCTACAGTAATACCGCAAGTGCACGGTCGTCAGATGTAGCTCGTGCAAGTACGGGTCGATCCACAGAGACTGGGGGTGTTTTGTAGTGTTTAGCTATTTTGGGTTCTAGTAGCTATTGGGCTTCTAATTGTGCTTTGGGCTTAGTGGGTTTTGTAACAATGAAATGGTTTTGGGCTCAGTGGGCTTTTGGATTGACTGTGAATTTATGGGCTTTTGGTCTTTTGAATTGCACTGGGCCTTGGGATCAAACCTGGGCTTTTAGCCTTTGGTTTCAATGAACTGAACTTGGGCTCAGTGTTGAAGTGAGCTTTGGGCTCAGTTGGCTTGTATGAGGATCTGGGCTTGACAGTGACATGCCTTAGCTTGGAAAGTGAACTGTGAGCTGGGCTTGATGGAGCTATCAGTTTGGTTTTTGAATGAGTCCACAGTGAACTGGACTGGGCTCTTAATGATCAATGCACTTAGGCCACAGTGAGCTTCAATGGACAAATGGGGAGCAAAACAGAGAAACTAGAAGAGCAAAAGATAGCAAAAGAAAGAGAATAAAAGAGAACACAGACAGAGATGAGGAACAGGGAAGAATAGGGAACAATAACTAAGAGATTAACAATGGCAGTGCAACAAACTAACAATGATCATGGGAAAGAAGCAAACATCAGTGGCAAAAGGATGCAAATTTACAATGGCAAAAGCAAACAACACAAAGTATTATGAGAAGGTGACAGAACAATGAAACTAAACAAAGAACAATGGAACCAAGGCCTAAGCCAAGGGCAGGGGTGTGAAGAAGACAGTGAAGTAAAAAAAAAGGAAGGAAAAAGAAAAAAAGCAAAGCCAAGGCAATGGCTTTAGGCATTCATCTAGAGTGGGAAGAGAACCAGCTTGCTCACAGTCACTAGTGAGCACTAGTTTCTCCCCACTGCTCAATCAACTCAATGCTCTAAGGCTCTAACCTAGCATTGACACACAACAGTAGACTAATCCTAACATTTGGGAAGCTAACAGTTGACAAAACAAGAGAGCCTAGGCATACAACTAGAGTGGGAAGAGAACCAGTTTGCTCACAGTCACTAGTGAGCACTAGTTTCTCCCCACTGCTCAATCAATCCAATGCTTCAAAGGCTTTAGCCTAACATTCACACAAAACAGTTATAAAAACAGCTATAAAAACAGTGATAAGAAGCCACAAAAACAGATAGATAACAAAGAAGAGCAGGAAAAAATGCTAGGCAGTGGCTGTTTTTGGTTAAATCCTTGTCCCTAATGGAGCTAGGTGGAGGTTCTAGCCTGCCTATGTTCCAGGGCATACATAAATGGAATAGAAGGAGAAGAAGCTTGCTAATGAGCACTAAATTCCTCCATTTCTCAATTAGCTCAATTTACAAGAATTATAACCTAACATTCCACCTCTAACAGTGACTTAAGGCATGATTAAACACAAAACTAAGCCTAAACAGGCACTAAACATGACTCATTACCCTAAACAGTGAATTAAAACAACAACAAAAAGAAATTACAACATAACTAAACACTAAACACTAAACATAACAGTGATTCAAACATGGAATTAAACCTAAACAGGATACTAACATAACATTTGCACAAAATCAAAACAATTAAAATTAAACTGACCTAACATATAACATGAAATTAAAATTAAACATTTCTGAAAATTAAATTGATTTTAAAAAAAAACTTAATTGAAACTTAAAGCAAACAGAAATAAAAAAAAACAATTGAGAATTAAAATTAAACTAAACCCTAATTTTACTGAGATAGAAATTGAAATTTTAAAAAACTAAATTAAACCTAATTGGAGACTTGGCTAGTCCAAGCACACCCCTCCATACACACACCTCACTCTCTATTTATAGCAGAAAATACCCAATTATTATGAACCCTAATTTTGAAATTAGGGTTTTGAAAATCCTAAAATTACTCACCTAATCTTCAAATTGACGTCGACCCATCCTTCTTTTTATCTCTGTGATCCTTCCCATGCCTTCAATTTCTCTCTAGGCTTACCTAATTCACCAATTTCTCACGCCTAGGGTTTCAAGAAAGAAACGTGAGGGATTGATGGAATAAGTAGCTAGAAGGAAGGGATAAGTGATGGTGATGTTCGGTGGAGTTGGTGGTTTGGTGGTGGCAGAGTAGGTGGTGGCGGACATGGTGGAGATGGTGGAAGTACGGCGGTTGCAGGTGAAGGAGAAGGTGGTACGGTGGAGTTGGTGGGAATGAAAGAGAAGAAGGAAAGAAAATGTTAGGGTTTCTTTTGTTTTTGGCTTATATATCCTAGGGTTATTTCGGTGTGAGGCGGGTTCATCGAACTTTGATGTCTAGCGAGGAGATGCGTTGGATGTGAAGATGGTAGGTGGATCCAACGGTGGTATGGTGGCATGTATTGAGAGACCGTTAGATGCATAATACATCTAAACCAATGTCTCAGATTAGAACTAGGTGTTGTGGTGTGAAGTAGGAACTTCCAGCTTGATGTACCGGCGTTGAAGCGACCATTGGATGCATCTGTGGGTTGATCTGACGGCTAAGAGGGGAAACAGGCTTGGGTTGGAGATTGGGCTTGGGATAATTCTGAGCCCATGTCTTCTTTAAGAACAAATTCTTCCTTCTTGAGCCCATTTCTAGCCTTTTGGTCTTGTGCGCAACATTCTTCGCGGCATCCTTGTGTGATTCCTTTTGGCTTCCACCACTTTTCTGCTCTATTCCTCTCCGCAAGTCATCCAGACTTTATTTATTACCTAAAAATGCAAAATTAAGTAAGAAAAATATTTATTCTTGAAAACAATGAAAATACAGAATATGGGATAAAATGTAGAATTAATGCACAAAAGATGAGTTAAATGCCAACAAAAAGGGATAAATATATACAATATTTGGCACTCATCAAATACCCCCAAACCTGAATTTTACTTGTCCTCAAGTAAAACAAAACTAAGGAAATCCTAACTATACCACTGTCGCTGGTCTCTCGAATGCATTTAGCGTATGCACTAAGCCTTTTAAACCACTAAGTGTCCCTAGTGGACGAGTTGAAGTCTCGTGAAGGTTTACCAGAGGTGTGCCTACAAAACCTAAGGACAAAATATGAGCTCAGATTCCATCAAATGTGACATGTGCAAAACAGTTAAGCTCACAGCAAAATGGAGATGTCAATCTAGCTATCGAAGGCACAATCCTAACACTGATAACAAATAAGGACATGTGATAAGAGTGTAAAGTGTATCTACACATGTGTAAAGAAAGATTTGAAGTCATGACTACTAATCACCAAGAGATAGTTTCTCAGGCTAAGAACTGAGGTCGAAATCTAGCTAGCTGTCCGGACTTTACGAGAATTGTGAATGAGTTGGAGGTATTTCACAATTACTCGCGTTGTACATCAATGGCATACACCCTCCTTGCTTATTACAATAAAACAACAAAATGACTCTTTACATGACTCTTATTTACATTGACAATTCTCTTTTTATTTTTGGAACAAGAGAGGATGGAATTGAACAATACTTGATTTTTTTGTATTTTTCTGATAGTTTTTTTTTTCTCATATTTTTTTTTTAACAAGGAAACACTTTTGATACATATACAAAAAGAAACAAAAATTACATGACACTTTGCAAGAGGTAGCCCTTTTTGATGCACCCAGTTAAATTCGATGGTTGTCTTTCTTAATGTAACCTCCACCTTCTATCCCAACCAACCAAAGAACAAGCTAGTCAAGTTTCGTTCAGTATTCTAAAGTGATTGGCAATCGTAACTTCCTATCAAACACCTTGAAGATCGAGGCCATACATGTATTGGTAGATCGTGCGCGTGCAAATTTCTTATCACTATGTGAATTGTGCTAGAATCAGGGTGCCTAAATATCTAGACTAAGACTCCTAATAATTACATATTTGCACAAGAGTCAACATTTCAAGGTAAATGAGCTCCATTTTTATGATTTTTTAATTTTTTAATTTTTTAATTTTGATTTTTCAATTTTTTTGGAATTTTTCAATTTTTTCAAAAAGAAGAAGGAGTTCATTTTCAATTATGGCAAATTATCATGGTATCTACTCTATACCCCCAAACCTAAACTAAACATTGTCCTCAATGTTTCAAAATATGGAAAGAATTAAAATGCAACATATGGAAAGGGACATGCTGAGTAGAGTAAAAGGAGAGAGAATACCCGATTTCGGCGAAAGCAGAATTAAAACTCTGTTATCCAAGGCAAAACTCCAACATATTCGGAGTCACAATGGATGAGCACAAAATATATACAAAAGGAAATTTAACTAACACATTATCTACAAGAAAATTTGGTTTTTAATGGGATTGGACTTTTTGGGAAAAATTTGGTTTTGTCGGGAGACATTTGGCTTTGATGGGAAAAAGAAAATTTTTGGTTTTTTAGGGAAACATTTGGAAAACTTTGGTTTTTATGGGAGAAATTTTTGGTTTTTGAAATTGGGAGCAAGCCCACTGTTGGTCCTCTAATGGAATGGGAGGAAGGCTGCGGCCCACGAAACACTAAGTTTTAATTTTGAAAATTTAATTTGGCCCAGTTGGTTAAGGCCCGACGTTTGTTTTAAAACTTTGGTTTCGAGGTCCACTCTTGAGTGGAAACAAGCCCACAATCGGTTACAAGCTCAGCTGGGTTTAAACCCAGAGTCCAAAATACAAGTCCAATGAAAGAATTTAAACAAGCCCACAAATTAAACAAACAAGCCCACAGAAATTAATTACAAACCCAACAGAAAATAAAAAGCCCAAAAATTGGCTTTAATATTACAAGCCCACAATTAAAAATTGGAAGCCCACAATTCGGGTTCTCTTAAATGGGTTACCTTTTAAGCACAGCCCAGCTGCTCTGATATTGTTGCAAAAACCCAGTTGGGCTTTGGTTCTTTTCCTTGGTGGCGTCCCAGCAGAGGAAAAACAGGTTCAGAACAGCAGGTCCAACAACAAATGAAGTGAAGCAGATGCAGATGCAAATGCTATGCAGTGAAATGCAAAAATAGCTAATAAAACTACTAGAGAAACAAACCCGAGTCCCCGGCAGCGGCTCCAAAACTTTGTAGGCATTTAAAGGTGTGAAAATAAGACAATAAATGGATGCCTACAGTGATACCTGCAAGTGCACAGGGTCAGTTGTAGCTTGTGTGCAAGAACAGGGTCATTCCACAGGGACTTGGGGTGTATTGAGGCATTCCTAAGCTAGTTAATCTAAATGCAATGAGTGACAATGACACAATGAAGCAAAGAGAGCAAAACAGGGCCTATACAAGGTGAGTTAAAGGTGACAGTGGCATATACAATGGTATGGTAGTGGCAATGTGGTAGTGATAAATCAAGACAGTTGCAAACCAAGGCCTAAGCCAAGGGCAATGGCAGGGGAGCAAAACTACAGATACAAAACAGAGAAACAACACAACTAGGTTATGAATCCACCTTGTGACCTAGCCAGATAGTGTAATTCTATGTTAAATACCTGTCCCTAATGGAGCTAGGTGAAGGTTCAAGCCTGCCTATGTTCCAGGGAATACATAAGTGGAATGGAAGGAGAAGAAGCTTGTCCAACTGTTTTACTCCTAGCATTGACTGTCTTTTAACAGCACAATCAATCACAAGCAACAGTGGACACTAAATTCCTCCATTTCTCAATCAGCTCAATTTACATGAATTCTAACCTAAACTTCCACCACTAACAGTGAACAAACTTAACATTTGAGGAACTAAACATTAAACACTAAACATGACAGTGAACTAACAGGGATTCACAGTTAAACATTGAAATTGCACTAAACATGATCAATCAAAAATTAAATCGAAATTAAAAACAAACAGAAATTAAAAGACATAAAATCAAAATTAAAAACAAACAGAAATTGAAATTGAACTTAAATTAAACTAACCCTAAACTGAAACTGCAATTAAATTAACCTAACCCAAATTGGGTGGAAACTTGGCTAGTCCAAGAACACCCCTCCATACACACACCTCACTCTCTATTTATAGCAGAAAATACCCAATTTTTATGAACCCTAATTTTGAAATTAGGGTTTTGAAAATCCTAAAATTACTCACCTAATCTTCAAATTGACGTCGACCCATCCTTCTTTTTATCTCTGTGCTCCTTCCCATGCCTTCAATTTCTCTCTAGGCTTACCTAATTCACCAATTTCTCACGCCTAGGGTTTCAAGAAAGAAACGTGAGGGATTGATGGAATAAGTAGCTAGAAGGAAGGGGTAAGTGATGGTGATGTTCGGTGGAGTTGGTGGTTTGGTGGTGGCAGAGTAGGTGGTGGCGGACATGGTGGAGATGGTGGAAGTACGGCGGTTGCAGGTGAAGGAGAAGGTGGTACGGTGGAGTTGGTGGGAATGAAAGAGAAGAAGGAAAGAAAATGTTAGGGTTTCTCTTGTTTTTGGCTTATATATCCTAGGGTTATTTCGATGTGAGTCGGGTTCATCGAACTTTGATGTCTAGCGAGGAGATGCGTTGGATGTGAAGATGGTAGGTGGATCCAACGGTGGTATGGGGGCATGTATTGAGAGACCGTTAGATGCATAATACATCTAAACCAATGTCTCAGATTAGAACTAGGTGTTGTGGTGTGAAGTAGGACCTTCCAGCTTGATGTACCAGCGTTGAAGCGACCATTGGATGCATCTGTGGGTTGATCTGACGGCTAAGAGTGGAAACAGGCTTGGGTTGGAGATTGGGCTTGGGATAATTCTGAGCCCATGTCTTCTTTAAGAACAAATTCTTCCTTCTTGAGCCCATTTCTAGCCTTTTGGTCTTGTGCGCAACATTCTTCGCGGCATCCTTGTGTGATTCCTTTTGGCTTCCACCACTTTTCTGCTCTATTCCTCTCCGCAAGTCATCCAGACTTTATTTATTACCTAAAAATGCAAAATTAAGTAAGAAAAATATTTATTCTTGAAAACAATGAAAATACAGAATATGGGATAAAATGTAGAATTACTGCACAAAAGATGAGTTAAATGCCAACAAAAAGGGATAAATATATACATTATTTGGCACTCATCACACGTCATAATAAAAGAAGTCACCCGACTTATATAGGGGCAACATGAGACCCGCCTCGAAGGCTCCAACCGTAGTCAACAGATGAAACTCGTCAAACTGATACTTAGCAAGGAGCTCGTAAGTGATATCATCGTCAGGGGCATAGAAGCGAACCTCAAAATCTTGAAGTTCATGTTTTTCCTTGAACATCTCAAGATCAATATGCTTGAAAGTGACCTTATTCTTACCAACTGAAATGCTGCTTATCACGGGGACAGTTTCTTCTTCGTCTGCGGAATCAGAAGAAGGACTCAATTCCGAAGCTTTCCTTTTAGAAGGAAGATTTTTATACGGATCAGCTCTCGACATAGTACCCTTGGAGTACTTACCTTTGAAAGAAACCGCGGGAGGAGGCGGCAAAGATTTATGCGGAGGCACTGAAGGAGGAGCCATTGAACGAAGGGGCGGAACATCCACTATTTCTGTACGAGGAGGAGGAGCCCGCGTACTCATAGAGTCATCACGAGGAGGAGCCTGCGTACTCCTAGAATCTTCACGAGGACGAGAAGTGGCGCGGTTAACAGTATACCTAGATCCAGAAGGACCCTTCGGCACATCCCCTTTCTTAGTAGGCACAACCTTCGCACCGGAGGAAGATGAAGCCCTATGACCCCGAGGATCCGATTGCGAAGACTTGTAAGGACCTTCCCCAAGTGGAGATCTGTCAGAATCTCGACGCGGAGGGGATCTTAGCGGACTAGACGGCGGGGTTTGGTAAGGATCCCGCGGACGATCAAACATATCTACAAGGAAACACAAAAACAGTTTAGAGAAGAATACGAGGAAAGATCAAAAAACCCATAATTGATGGTTCATTCGGATAGACATTAAAAACCCTAAGAACTAAAAAAATACTCCATCCAACTCCAGGGATAATACTTAGATACAGACTCATAGACGTTGTAACAAAGAACAGGGGCAAGCATATATGCTTCGACATGTATGATCTTCATCACAAAACCAAGAATACAGCAGCAGGAGACAAACGGGTAGATACATAGATAAATCAATGATGAACAGCTAAATGAAAAACCCCATACCTGTATAGAAGAGGACGACGAGCACCAACCATAGTCGAAGAAAGGAGGATCAAAGATATCAAAAGATACAGAGGCAACAACAATCGAGAGCGAAAGAGACAGAAAATTGAATGTTGTTATCTTCCTCACAAAAATGATGATAATAAATGACTAAAGAACAAGAATAGAAAACAAGAAGAGGATGAACACTGAAAAGAAGAGGATAAAAGTTTTTTTCACATTCTCTTTCCTATTTATGAAGCTAGAGAAGACAATAACTGCTCCTCGTACCAAGGAGCAGTTACGGGGAAAGTTAATGCAAAGTGGGAAACGTGTAGGACGACCTTTCTTCTTCAAAATTGCAAAATACGCCCAAGTCAGAAGAAGAGGGGCAAATTGTATGTACACCTTTCATCATCCACCACGTGTATAGAAAGAGACACGTGGAAGGCATGCAGAACAAGATATCAAAACATGATAGCAAGCATCTCACCAGAAGATGCCACCGGTCAGCAGATCTGACGGTCAGGGACAGAGGATCACAGAGGTATGATGTCTCAGAGGAGCACCAGATAATACCCCTTGGGTGTTATCACACCCAATCCCGAGGAAGATCCCAGATCAACGGCCGAGAGGAAGTGTGGCTGACACAGATGTGACCAGACAAAGAGACACTTGTCTGACACGAGCAGACATCCATCTACCCGCATTAAATACCAAAGAGATATACACGTGTCAATCAGCTCGTGGAAGAGGCGAGGATAATCCTTCGTATTCAGGCTCAGACCGCAGCATATGCCGAAGACCTCTGCGTAATAGGCACAAAGCACAAGAGGATAAGATTACAACGGCGCCTCAGAAATGGGACCCACGTTCCAACCCTATAAATACCCCTCTCCACTAAGAGAGAAGGGGTCGACCAATTGAGAGCAATTATAGGAGAATATAGAAGAGAGAAATAGGAAGAGTAAGTAATCCCCCTACTTCCGCAGACCTATGTATACTCTAAAGTCATTCGACTATCTTTGTAACCATTCAATACATAGTGAAACACCAGCCCCGTGGATGTAGGCCTTAGTGCCGAACCACGTAAATCTATCTTATTTACATTTCAATACCTTACATTCAGCGTTAAACTTCATATGCTTTACATTTATACTTGATTCTTGGTTTATTCCTTTATACGAACATTATTTATGATAATATTCGACTAGACAATGACAAGCCCGAAGGCTTCGAGTCGATGAATCGATATAATCATCCCCTTTACGCATACGACGTACAATTCTAGAATTAGGATGTATGCGAGTATTGTTTGTGAACACGTGGATGGCTTCGTGATTTATGTGTTCACAAAAAAAAAGGGTTCTAGTGAAATGCAAAAGTGGGATTTGATTTGTTTTTTTCTTTCTTTCTTTCTTGGTTTTCTATTTTATGTCCTTTCTTGTTGAAGGGGATTAATCGTAGATTCGTAAGCAGGATTTATGAGAAATGTAGATAAGTTGCCACCGATAATTGAGGTCAATTCTCAATTATTTTTCTAGTGACTCCAGTCTTTGGAGTGTAATTAACCCGACTTAAATACACAAGCAAATCACAAAAGAAGTGCATAATTGGAGCCATGGAAGCAGAGCAAGGATGCTAATGGGGGTGCCAATTTTCTTGGGGGTGTACCAACCCAAAGATAAATGATTGTTTTGTCTTATATGTTACAGTACACCCCCAAACAATTTGGTACCCCTATTAGCAATCTTGCTTTGACCCCCAAGCCAGAAAAGAGCCTATGATTGTGTGATTTTCTCCACTCTCAGGGTACTCGTAAAAGCTACTTTAACATGTCATTTCACCTCATAGGCTCTGTTCTTGGCCCAAGGGACATGTTACATATCAGTCACTAAACGTATAGCAAATTGTGAAAATGAGCAACTAACATGTTATTTGATGCATCCATGAAATCATGAACAAGTGCGGAGATTATTTTCATGAGAGCCTCAGTCTGACCCTTGGTCTCCCTGCCATGGAAAGAGATATTTCATGGTTTCTCAATCGATGAGAAGACCAAAAACAAAGCATATATTTATATATCTTCTTAGCATAATTACAGCCGTAGTATCTGTAGGTAGTAAATACAGTATAAGGAAAAATTCAAAATTACAAACAAAAAAAAAGGAAAGTAAAATCCTAATTTGTTTCCTGAGATTATGCCCATATCTCTAACACTCCCCCGCGATCGAAGTGGGTGGTCAGAGACTGCCAACAAAGATCGCAAATTTGAGAACCTATCTTTACTCAAACTTTTAGTGAAAACATCTGCAACTTGGTCCTGAGAGGAGACAAAACGAACTTGAAGTAAACCTTGTTGAACCCTTTCACGGACAAAGTGATAGTCGATTTCAATATGCTTGGTTCGTCCATGAAATACTGGATTGATGGTCAAATATATCACACCAAGGTTATCACACCAAAGAACGGGTGGTTTACAAATTGGTACTCTTAACTCTTTTAAAAGAGATTCAATCCATATTAGTTCGGCAGTTGCAACGGCTAAGCCACGATATTCAGTTTCCGTACTCGATCTTGATACTGTTTTCTGTTTTCTAGAACTCCAGGAGATGATGTTAGGACCCAAGAAGACACAATATCCACTAGTATATCGTGACCAAAATGGTCACCAGCCCAATCTGCATCCGTGTATGCAGAAAAATTAATTTGTAAAGAGGGAGCTGGTTTAAAAAGAATACCACAGGATGCTGTAGCTTGTAAATAGCGGAGAATTCTTTTGAAGAACATCATATGCGCCTCAGTAGGAGAGTGCATAAATTGACAAACTTTATTTACTGCGAAATGCAATTTTTGGCCTGGTAATGAGAAGATACTACAGCCCACCAACAAGACTTTGATAGAATGTAGGATCTTTTAAAGAATTGCTTCCGGTAAGATGAAGATCATATGAGGTGCTTAACGGTGTGGAAACTGGTTTAGCACCTTGCATATTAGCCCGCTTAATTGAATCCTCTATATACCGTTGCTGAGATAAAAAAATTCCTTGGGGAACATGTGTTGCTTCAACACCCCGGAAAAAAGACAACTGTCCGAGATCTTTAAGAGCGAATTCCTTGTGAATAATAACCATTAAGGAATCTAAGCATGCCATTGTTGATCTCGTTAGGATAATGTCATCTACGTATACTAGCAAATAAACAATGCCATCTTTCACCCTTCTTATGAATAAAGAAGAATCAGCACGGGAAATTATGAAGTCAATACGCTGTAAAAAGACACTAAGATGATTGTACCATGCACGAGGTGCCTGCTTAAGCCCGTATAAAGAACGATGTAGCTTGCATACATGATTCGGGAAATTCGGATTTGTGAAACCTGATGGTTGTTCCATGTAAACCTCCTCCGAAAGAATATTGTTGCTGAAAGCATTTTGGATATCAAGTTATCCAACTGGCCATTTATATGTTAAAGAAAGAGTCAAAACAACCCGAATAGTTCAAGGTTTGATGACGGGACTAAAGGTTTCTGTGTAGTCGACACCCTCTTGTTAGTTAAAACCTTTCGCAACAAGTCTTGCTTTATAACGCTCAATTGTGCCATCTGCTTTTCGTTTGATACGGGAAACCCACTTGCACCCAACTAGATTCGTATTGGGTTTGATTGGAATCAACGACCAAGTTCCATTTTTTATTAACGCACAGTATTCATCATCCAGAGCCTGTCGCCAATTTGGATCAGATTTTGCCTGCGTATAACAGCTTGTTTCAAGCAAATCATCTGTTAGCTTAGCATGCTTTGAATCAATTAATAATTTTGGTTTGAAAATCTCATCCTTACCACTTGTGGTCATACTATGATCATTTAAAACAGATGAAGGTTGAAGAGTGGCCAGGTTAGGTTGTGGGTTGGGTATTTTTGGTAGTTGTGTTCGTGGGGCTCTTGGAAAGGGTGGCAGAAGAGATTGGAGTGTTATAGGTTGTGTACCAGTAGCTGGTGGGGAAGTTTCTGGATTTGAGTGAATAGAAAAAGGATTTGTGGTGTTTGTTGTGGATGGAATAGTTTTCACACGACCCGGAGTAGGTAATGGACTAGAGTGAGTTGGTTCAGAATTAGTGGAAACTGAATTGGTGGTGTTTATAGGAGAGGGAGTTGCATATAGGGGAGTTTGAATGGGTGCCGTAGATACGGGTGATTTTGGATTGGAAATGATTGAACTTGGTGGAGGCAAAAGTTCAGATACATTAGAAACTCTAGTAGCAGGTGAAATTATAGAGTATAAGGAAGGAAAATGTACCTTGTAGGAAGTAGTCGGTGAAGGTAGTACATCGGCTTTTGCGAACGGAAACTCACTTTCAACAAATATCACATGGCGAGACCAGTAGATGCGACCTGTAGGGATGTGTAAACATTTATAACCTTTGTGTTGAGCACTATATCCCATAAATACACAAGGTGATGAACGCGATTCCATTTTCATAGAACGGTAGGGTCGAAGATGAGGATAACATAGGCATCCAAAATTTCTTAAGGATGTATATTCAGGCGTTCTATTAAAAAGTAGTTTATATGGTGATTTAGAACCCGTTGGAATTGAGGGAACTCTATTCATAAGATAACATGAAGTGAAAAAGGCATCAGACCAATACGATAATGGAACAGAGGCAGTAGAGAGAAGGGTAAGACCTGTTTCAACTATATGACGATGTCGTCGTTCAACCAGACCATTTTGGGCGGAGGTGTGGGGACAAGTGAAACGATGATGGGTACCATTAGAACGGAGAATTGAGGTAAACTTTCTATATTCACTACCATTGTCTGATTGAAAGATTTTTATTTTGTACCAAATAAGTTTTCAACATGCTTAGAGAATAATAGGCATATATAAACAGAACCAGATTTCGCGTGCATAGGATAAAACCAGGTAAATCGACTAAAGACGTCGACGAAGATAATATAATATCGATATCCTTCGCTAGAAAAAATTGGAGAGGGACCCCAAACATCTGATACTATTAAATCCAAAGGTTTTTCATAAACTGTGGAACTAAAGGAGAAAGGAAGTTTATGACTTTTATTCTCTAAACATGAATGACAAAACTTGGAACTAGTACCGGTGTAGATGGTGGATTTTCGACAAGAGTAAAATCATAAAACCCTGAATATATGTTCTCCTGATCCGACAATCGGACGAGTATTGAGACTCATGTCTCTCATTAAAGCGTGAAAGATCATGCCATGAATCTCTGACTGATAAGGATGTCTCTCAGAGTATATGTAGATGTGTAGTCTCCCAGCTAAGGCCATGACACTTCTCATGAATACTGAGCATTTTCAGTAATTATTTCTGTATAGAATCGAAAGATTGGACGGCTCCTAGACAGCATTCCTGCTAGTATAGAGCAACAACGTCTTCAGGATGCAACCAGGTTTTCCCTGACTATATAGGAGAAATATGACACTCCAGCAAGTTCATATTGATCAACTCTCAGATAATCAATGCTCCTAGACAGCATGCCTGCTAGTATAGAGCCATCAATTAATTATCTCTGATCGTAACTGAATATGCAGCTATATTCTACGATTCTTCGAATATTTCGTTACTTCAATTTATGGTTCTTCCCAGCAGAGTTCCATGGGTTAGTAATAAAAATTCAACGTACATGCATCTGAGCATCGGATAAGCCCTGACTAAAATGGTGCAAGTGTACTTAGCAATAATGCACAAATCAGCATTTGAATGCACAAACGAGCATTTCATAGCACGAAGGAACGATGAACCTATGCAAAATAGGAATAATAATAATAATAATAAAATATTAACAAAGGCGCCAGGGGACTGGGATCACCAGCCGGTCAGTCACGCCGTGACCAGTCCCACGCCCAATTTTATATTTTATCATATTTTATTATTTTTTCCTGATCTCATGAAAATTCTCTCATTTGAGCAAATCTCCTTCGTTTCAAGGAAACTCCCAGTCCCATGGTGTTTCCACACGTCAAGGAAATAATAAAATTAGGCAAAGGTGTCGTGGGACCAAGCCCACTAGCCGGCCGGCCATGCCCTAGCCGTGGTCGGTCCCACACCTCACGGTTCCTTATTATTTTATTATTTCCCTCATCCTATGAAAATTCCCTGATTTCATGATTTTTCCCTAAACCCATGAAAATATATTATAAAACTAAGGAAACCGTGGGACCGGGCCCTAGCCGGCCGGTCATGCCCTAGCCGGTCCCACACGCTCCTTATTTTATTATTATTGTTATTTGTTTTGTTTTCCTCATTCCATGAAAACTCCCTGATTTCAACAAAATACCTTGGTTTCAACAAAACTCTTGATTTTATGAAAAATCCCTAAAATCATGAAAATTACATAAAATTAAGAAGAGAGCCCTGGGACCGTGCCCGCTGGCCGACCGGCCATGCCCTGGCCATTGTCGGTCCCACACTCCATCATTCCCAATTTTATTATTATTTTATTTTCTTAATCTCATGGAAATTCCTTAATTTCATGAAATTCTTCAGTTTTTATAGAATTTCCCTCAAATCAGAGAAAAATACAGAAAATTACATAAAATTGGGAAAAGTGATGCGAACCGATCCTGCTAGCTAGACGGTCATGCCATGAACGGTCCCACACTTTGCAATCCCCTATTTTATTAACTATTTTTCATCATCTCATGAATTTTTCCTAGTTTCAGCAAAACCCTGGATTCTGCATATTTTCTCAAAATGTTGCTCAAACGCACACCGGAAAATATCAAAACTCTCAGGACTGAGACGCGAACACCGTGGCGACACGGGCATATCCCCTTGACCGACCAATGGTGTCCCTAAGGCTTTCAAATGGCCGATCCCACATGTTTTAATTATTTTGACCTATTTTGCTCAATTGCCCGCATTAGGTCCAAACTCTTTTCAAACAATTGAGGGTTCGTTTAAATGACCATCAATTGGTCCCACGACCATCAAGGGCCGGTTTCATGACCTCTTGGTGGGTCCCTCATCTTTTCATGGCTAGGTTTTACTACCTGTCGCTCACACGAGCATTATTTTAATAACCGACATTTAATCATTCTTTCACCAACTGGTCCTCAAGAGACTTTGGTATTTTTCTCATTCGAGCATCTGGGTATTACATGGTGGACTCATCATCCCATGTAGTCGGTCCCTGCTTTGCTCTGCGGTTGGTTTTCAATAAATAATCAATTCATAAAGTTAGGGTTTTGAATCCAGAACTCTGCAAAACATAATTCTGAGCAGATTCAAATACTGATAATTTTATGTTGATCCCATGATCAACACTTTTATTTATTATACTCGGCCCAGCAGTCAGTATCTTAAATTAATATTTTATTTGGTCCTATTGATAAACACGTATGTGCTACATTTTGTACCCATATTTATATTAGCTAGGACACGATATTGTTGCTAATAATACTATTTTAATGCTTTTGTGGAAAGTAGAATTAAATCCAATCATCCAAGAATAAATGGAGAAATGTGAAGCTAAAACAGTGCTTGTCACAAAAAAAACCAGCAAGGTTACTCGAGATACCAAAGCCAGACAGAGAAGGGATGATACACAAGGGGGACGGTCTAATTGAAAACAAGGAGGTCAAGCACGTACACATGCTTTCCCCTGAATCATGGTTTTGTGGGGCTCAGAAGAACAGTCGTGTGATTTTCATGCAAGTAGAAAATATTATAGGGGTTACTATGCCATGTGTCGTTGCATATATGCATAGTTTTGGGAAGTTGGAAAGGAAAGCATGTTAGGTAGTGGAATAGTGGAACAAATAAATGGGTCCACGTGAATATCTTGTTGGAGGGAGAAAAATGAATTAAAAAGATTTTGCTTTCCCACCAGTGGGATTCTTTTTAAGTCTACCAAATATGCATGCAAGCAAAATGAAAAAGAATATATATATGGGGAGATCACATTGATGACCACCATGCAAGTTTCAATTAAGGCTAATTAAGAGAATGACGACACACCTTTATTTGGTATATATTTTCTATATTGTGAAGAAGAAAAAGGGGGGGTTATGAGGCCGGTTTTGGGAGACGAATAGAAGGGAGGCGGCTACAGAGCCGTGAAGGAGAGACGGAGAAGGGTTTGCGTTCTTCCGTTTTTCCAATTTCATTTTCGATTAGCTAGTGAATATCTAATATATTTATTTATGGATTTTGAGAAAGCGATGGCTTGCTAATTATTTTGTAACTAGGGTTTTTATGGTTGAAACTACATGGGTATTAGGCCATTTTTGATTGATTGGATTATATAGCAATAGACCATTTTGAATTGAATAAATAATTCCATGATTTTATATATTGATTTAATGATAATATGAGTTGTTGCTTCACCGGTTTCGTATAACCTTTGTGCATAATTGTTAGGATCGAAAATATATTTGTCTACTTATTTGATATTTCATGCTTAGGTTAAATCATTTGATGGGGTATGCTTAGAATAGCCAGGTATTATTTGAGAACCTGTATTTAGTTTCGTATAAATTTCTCGCTAATGCAATTTGATGGTGCATGCTTTGGTCTAGTCTTTTGATGTGCCATGCTTAGGGCGTCCCTGTGATATTTGCGACTCTAATATATATCATAGGTGATGTCAATAGAACGAACAATAAATAATTCATGAATTATGTTTCATTTCAGTATTTGAATAGAAATAGTGGTGGATACATTAAACCCTGGTTACCAACTCTCCCATTTGATTCGTTTTGTTACTCGAGTTTATTCTTCTCATTGTCTTTATTCTTTCAAAAATCCAAAAACATCTTTATTTGTTAGTCCATTAGAGATATTGATTATGTATTTCCACCGCTCCTCGTGGGAACGACCTGTACTTGCCATTGTTCTACTAGTTAGACACCGTGAAATTGCGGTTTATATAAATAGGTATCTCCGGATCCTATCAATTTTTGGTGCCGCTGCCGGGGAGCGGTTGTGGAATATTGTAATTAGTATTTTTGATTTTGTAAATAGTTATTTTTGTACAATATTTTTATTTTGTTTTAGGATTTGTTTTTCCTTTTGACTCTTTTTGTGTTTTAGAATTTTGTTTCAGGTACCTTTTTGAGGATGATGAATTCTTTGCACGAGATGTCATCTAAGGTGTCACTTGCAGAATATATGCGTAGAAGTTCACATTCTCAGGAGACGTCTTCTGATATGACGCTTGGGGAATATATGCAGAGGCAACGGTATGGAGTTTTTGCCCCACCTATGGTAAGTGAAGAATCACCTTTGACAATATATGAGAAGTATTATGAACATACACCGCCTAGTTTGGAGCAAAGGTTGAGAGTTATATCATGCCAAGAGTTATATGCAGCTGATGACTTAGAGGAACATGTTTGTACAGAAGATACTATTGTTGAGTCTAACGACTTAGAGACAGTAGAAATTCATACTGAGGTACCTTCTAGTCATTTGAATAGTGAGATTTCTATAAATCACTTAGTCGATGAGGCGATTATTCATGATATTGTTGCTCCATTGAGCTCCTGCTTTGTTGACTCATCTTGTGATTTCCTGATTGCTGATGTGAATGTGGAGGCGATTGGTACTAGTCAGGTAACTACTGATTTTGAACCAATCTCAGTTTGTTTAGCGCACTTTGCAGATTCTGATGATCCTATGCTTATTGACATTGTCAATGCATTGTGCCCTCCAATGGTTAATCAAGGTAACTCAACAACAGAAGTTATTTCCGCGGACTTAGAACCAGATTTAGGAGTTACTGATTTTGATAAACTTGAACCGTTAGATACAGGTTTAAACTATTGTGCTGAGTTTGATAATTCTTCGCCCTTTCACATTTTCAATACATTGCTTCCTATGATTTCTAGTGAAGATAATGTGTCGACCGAATGTATTTTAGCTGATTTAGAACCCGATTTACAATGTGCTTCCCAAATAGAAACTAATATACATTCTATGTTTACTGTCCATGTAAATGATTTATTTATCTCGACAAAGGACTGTTTTCAGTTGGGAATGGATTTACATATCTTTTTGGAGGTTTATAGTGTTTGCAGGTTCGTATTCGCAGCTGACCTGATTTGTTGGACCGATCCCCAACTTTTCAGAATTTATATATATGTTTTGCTGCTTACTTTGGTGCAACCTCACCTTATTTGGGGTTCTTTATGTGCGCAAACATGGATATGAAGATTATGCTTTATGGGAGTCAACCCATACGATTTCGCTTCATGGGAGTCAACCCATCAGATTTGTTTTCTTTCCTCTATCTTTTATTTGTTTGCTTGAATTTTCCATCTTAATTTATACGTTGGTTGACTCAATTACATTGAAGACAATGTAACGTTAAGTGTGGAGGAGTGGCATTTTCATTAGGCTTTAAAAAAAAATTGCATATTAGGACCAGCTGTGTAGCGGGTCTAAAAAAAAGATGATCAGCTGTGTAGCGGGTCTTAAAAAAAAAAAATATTATCATTATGATTTTAGGGGTTATGACCAGCTGTGTAGCGGGTCTTTTGTAGGGTATTTTCTATGACCAGTTGTGTAGCGGGTCTTCTGTATGGTATTTCAAAATTTCATTTTATGACCAGCTGTGTAGCGGGTCTAACTCTCTCTTATGACATGACCAGCTGTGTAGCGGGTCAATTCTTTGTTTTCCTCGAGGACTAGCAAAATATAAGTGTGGAGGTGTTGGTAAACACGTATGTGCTACATTTTGTACCCATATTTATATTAGCTAGGACTCGATATTGTTTATAATAATACTATTTTAATGCTTTTGTAGAAAGTAGAAGTAAATCCAATCATCCAAGAATAAATGGCGAAATGTGAAGCTAAAACAGTGCTTGCCACAAAAAAAACCAGCAAGGTTACTCGAGATACCAAAGCCACACAGAGAAGGGATGATACACAAGGGGGGCGGTCTAATTGAAAACAAGGAGGTCAAGCACGTACACATGCTTTCCCCTGAATCATGGTTTTGTGGGGCTCAGGAGAACAATCGTGTGATTTTCATGCAAGCAGAAAACATTATAGGGGTTACTATGCCATGTGTCGTTGCATATATGCATAGTTTTGGGAAGTTGGAAAGAAAAGCATGTTAGGTAGTGGAATATTGGAACAAATAAATGGGTCCACGTGAATATATTGTTGGAGGGAGAAAAATGAATTAAAAAGATTTTGCTTTCCCACCAGTGGGATTCTTTTTAAGTCTACCAAATATGCATGCAAGCAAAATGAAGAAGAATATATATATGGGGAGATCACATTGATGACCACCATGCAAGTTTCAATTAAGGCTAATTAAGAGAATGACGACACACCTTTATTTGGTATATATTTTCTATATTGTGAAGAAGAAAAAAGGGGGGTTCTGAGGCCGGTTTTGGGAGACGAATAGAAGGGAGGCGGCTACAGAGCCGTGAATGAGAGACGGAGAAGGGTTTGCGTTCTTCCGTTTTTCCAATTTCATTTTCGATTAGCTAGTGAATATCTAATATATTTATTTATGGCTTTTGAGAAAGCGATGGCTTGTTAATTATTTTGTAACTAGGGTTTTTATGGTTGAAACTACATGGGTATTAGGCCATTTTTGATTGATTGGATTATATAGCAATAGACCATTTTGAATTGAATAAATAATTCCATGATTTTATATATTGATTTAATGATAATATGAGTTGTTGCTTCACCGGTTTCGTATAACCTTTGTGCATAATTGTTAGGATCGAAAATATATTTGTCTACTTATTTGATATTTCATGCTTGGGTTAAATCCTTTGATGGCGTATGCTTAGAATAGCCAGGTATTATTTGAGAACCTGTATTTAGTTTCGTATAAATTTCTCGCTAATGCAATTTGATGGTGCATGCTTTGGTTTAGTCTTTTGATGTGCCATGCTTAGGGCGTCCCTGTGATATTTGCGACTCTAATATATATAATAGGTGATGTGAATAGAACGAACAATAAATAATTCATGAATTATGTTTCATTTCAGTATTTGAATAGAAATAGTGGTGGATACATTAAACCCTCGTTACCAACTCTCCCATTTGATTCCTTTTGTTCCTCGAGTTTATTTTTCTCATTGTCTTTATTCTTTCAAAAATCCAAAAACATCTTTATTTGTTAGTCCATTAGAGATATTGATTATGTATTTCCACCGCTCCTCGTGGGAACAACCTGTACTTGCCATTGTTCTACTAGTTAGACACCGTGCAATTGCGGTTTATATAAATAGGTATCTCCGGATCCTATCACCTACTACCAACAGACTAGCAATATTTGCTCAAACCGGCAATATTATTTACTCGAACTAGCAATATTTTCTCAGATTAAGGAATATTGGTTCAACTATCAACATTAACCAATTCAGCAACACGGTTTGCCCAGGTTATCAATATTTATTTGACAATGATATTTTGCCTCAGCAGGTATGTTCAATCCATGAGTCTCAGAACATTTTCAAATTATGTTCAACTCAGCAATACAAGGACTCATCGTCCCATAAAGTCAGCAACTGACTCCACAATCACGAGACATCAATCGTGTCACATGGGGGGATATTAACTAGGGTTTTGGTCTGGCGGTCTTCGACACGTGTGTTCATGCACACCGCGAGAATGTGAGCAAGTCGTGAAATCAGTTGGAAGAGTCAGCAAAGTAGTGGGTGGAAAATTAACCAAGTATATGCACGATGAGTAACTGGTTTTGACATGATTTCCCACTTCCCCACTCTCTGACTCCAGCAATTGTCACACTTCATGGGATCATGGTGTTTTCAATTTAGCAATATAAAAAGACCTCTGAATCCTGATTGAAGGGGACAAGGAGTTTCTCGGCAAGTTCATACAGACAATCTTTCGTCTACAAGAACTCATCGTCTGAGCAATCACTCTCAATTGAGTAACCTTCAACCATTCAGAACTTTCTTACTCTGAATTCACAACACACCTACAATTTCAGATCACCATTGATCCCGCACATTTCTCAGCTTCCCTCCTACAGATTAATTCATTCTCTCTTGTGACCGAATTGACTCTGGAACGACCATTGTTCTTGGTTTAGGCCGGAGTCCTATAGATTGATCTCTCGAACTTAAAGCACTCCCTTCTTGCAGTGCATCTGTGTGAGGTTCAACATTTCGCTCGGTTCAAGGAGTCTCCACACGGACATCTCTTCAATTCCGTAAAAACCAGCAAATCGTTTTTCCCCATCTACAGATTGGCGACCACAGTGGGAGATCAATCTATTGGTTGCAATCTCAATTCACAAAGATGGATGGTCTTAGGTCTGGGTTAGTTACAGGTTCCAACACAAACGACGCTAGCACTAGCAACAATGACAATGAGGATATCCCAGAAACCATTCCGGCCTCTAACACTGATGGTGGTGATGTTATTCCTCCTCACCCTAACATGGAAGGTCATCTCCTGTTCGGTCGACACCCTGAGGAAGTCAGGGTAAATCCACCACCTACCATGGCTGATCTCATCAAGGCGCAAGAGATTCTTGCAAAGAATCAAACTAACATGGATGCAACACTGAAGGAGCTATTCAATTATCTCAAGACTCTCACTGAAAAGATGTCAGAGAAGACTCAAGGAAAAGAAATAAAAGGAAACATCCTCATACGCTTTCCAATTCATACAGAGGATTACAACAAAGTCTGCAAAGCTGCAGACGATCCATCAGCGAAGGAATCATCAAAATTCATTACTCGAGAAGATTTGGAACGCCTCTTGGAGAACCATGAAAAAGACAAGACATCACATATCCATCGTCACCATCCTCCATACCATGATGCTACGCAAATGATTCCTCTTCCAAAAGTTTGTACCTCTCCAACCTTCACTTTGTATGACGGAACAGGCAATGCTCGGGAGCATGTTTCTCGATTCCTGGAAGCCTTGGGTGAACATGAGCATAACCATGTTGTTCGCCTCAAAGAATTTTCAAAATCCTTGAAAGGCAGGGCATACACCTGGTACAACAACATCGCACTAGGAACTATCAACAATTGGGGAGAAATGATTAACGCCTTCTACAGAAAGTACTTCTTTGTGTCATAGAAAGTTACTCTCTCCGATCTTGGAAGAATGTTTCAGAGGATCAATGAACATCCCAATGACTACGTGAAAAGATTCAGAGTCCAGGCCCTGGACTGTCATGATCCAAACGTCACGAAGCAACAACTGGTAGACTTGTTTATCAACGGCATGATCCCGGCCTACAGAGCTTTATTAGAAAATATTTTTTTCCATACCTTCTCAGAGATTCATGAAGCGGCGAAGAGATCGACAACTACTGCACCCGCTTTACTGGAAAGAACAAAAGCTACAAAGGATGAAGAGCTGCGAGAGACTCAAGGTAGCATGCATTTGATTAACAAGCAATACAACCTCCAATCTTCCACAAATTTTTTTGCATAAGGGAGCAAACGGAAAGCCGAGTCACAACGCAAGCATGCTTCTCCATCTCTTCCGGAAGCACAAAGAAAAGATAACCAATCTTGAAATGCACGAACCTCAACCCTACATCAATAAACGGGGAAATGATCATACAAATTCTAAGCTCCTTCTTTTCATTAAACAAGTGATCGAGTTACTGGAAGTTTGGATTCAGGTTGGTGCAAGCAAACCGACATTCATCGGGAGGCATCTGACTGAAGAAGAAATGAAGAATCCCAGGTATTGTTGCCTTCATAAGTTCACCTATCATCTAACAAGTGACTGCAACATTTTAAAGAGACGGTTGATCCACAATAGCTTCAACTGGGGACTGAAGGAATACACAAGAATCCTCTCTCAATCATAACCTTTACACTTTCTGAACAACCTATCACAGAGGCAGTTCAATCCTTGGTTGAATGTGGATTGCTCTATCTGTCAAAGGCACAAAGGAGAGACATGTTCACAACACTGAACTACATCGTGTCAAGAAGTCCATTCCGGAAGTACTTCTTGAGCCTCCCTCCACATACCAAGATATGTACGACTGGGGACTGCTTACCACGGTTAATATCAGAAGAAACGAATTTGGAAGAACGTTGGTCGATACTGGCACCGCCATAAAAAAAAATTCCACTGAAAACCATCGGATCCACAGGCATCACTCGACAAGGAGATACTCATGCTCCCATATCAATCATATACCTTGAAGGAACGCTCGGAAATACTTATGGATACATCACTCTCAAAGTGAACATAAGTTCAACCTAGACAGAAGCCAAGTTTCACATAGTCAGGAAAATACAGGATATGACATGTCCTTCAGACGAGCATGGATCCACGCTGAAAAGATGGGTACTTACAAAGTGCCTTTGGTTACACATCTCTCCAAAGAAGAAAGTTCTGATCCAGAAGATTTGGTGGACGTTCCATCATCAGAGCACTTGGAGGAATTTCGAAATTTGGCGAGGTTGAAACAAGAACCTTCAAAAGATGCATAGACATTCATCCAAAGGTCCTGCACTCAGGAAAGTCTCATCCCTCCCATGTCTATGTCATTTATTTCCTCACATGCTATTCTAACATGGGGACTCAATTCTGCTAGCATCTCTGTTATTGCAAGACGGTGGGTAATCTCACTTCAGCAATATTTTACCAAGTGGTTGAATTTGACATTTCTCTGAATCGAGCATCTCACTGAGACATACATTACTGAGATGGTGTTCAAGCACTGAAAAGAAAAAATTGGGCATTTCTCCATAGCCTTGTACAAGTGTCCTTGTGTACCACAAAATCAGAAAGCTCTGATATCCGCACAAGTATTGAATCCCACTACCGCAACGAAAGGAATGCTGAATCAACATAGGATACTCGAGTCCGAGACGATCAAACCTACGACATCATACGCTTAAATGGTGTGAATCCTCAACACTTGAGCATCTAAGAAAAACCGTACAACAGCTGTCAATCACCTACTTCTCCAAGACCAACTGAAAGTCAAAAACCTCTCATCTCTGAATGCTACATTCTTCAGAAGACTTCAAAATGTACTCCCAATCAAAGAGTAAACCTTTGATAATAGCTCCTCTATCTTCAGCACAATATCTCTACGGTGATACACTGATTCAACACCGACATGATCAAAGTTCAATCGATAGGTCTTCATTATCCCGTGATAATACTTCTGGAGCAGATGCAACGTTGGCAAAAACTCCTTCGACACACTGAGGACTTGATCTTATTTAATAAAGTACGTTGCTGCTATTTTCCGCAACAACATCAATTCCCCGACAAAGCCACTTCGCGGCTCGCTGGATGGAGGAGCAACACTATGTTGATAATCATGGTTCCAGCCTTCTTGGTCTCTGTAGCAACTCCAACCATGGTATCGGCATCAACAAGGATATTTGGAGGAACTATGTCCATGGTCTCAGCATCAACAAGAATGTCTGGAGAAAATTCAATCAAGATCTCAGCATTAACAACGGTCTCAAGAGCAACATCCTCATGACAAAGCTCCATCAACTGTCCATTCTCTACAACCTAAGTCTGGAAGTGTTACTCGATGGATCATACTTCTCCAAGCACTAATGACTCATATCAAGACGTATGAACATGAAAAAATGTTAGCATCAAAGTCTTCCCAAAGCTTGCACGACGGACAGGCAGAAGCCAAAGTCTTCTACAAGATGTTCTCATCACCTCTACAAATGAGATACAACATGCTTCAAGCCATGGGTTTAAAAAAACGTACCAATGGGTGAAGAATGGGACAATGCTTCCTAAACAAAAGATGTTCATTTATGTCTCTGCTATAACATACCAAAAGGGCGCATCAATTGGACATACAAGCTGAAAGATATGACCTTTACCTCTACGAAATCTGAAAAATTTGTACGGGATTACAAATTACAAATGTGCATCCTTTGTTGGCTGACCTCTATAACTCCAAATTGAGTGATTATTTTCTCATGTGATAACTCAGCCTCTTAGCTTCAAAAGTTGGTGTCAAGCGTCGAATTTCGATGTCGTATGAGGTTCCTACAACTTCCAGCGTACATGCAAGCAGCAATTCTTAGACGAGATTCATAACTTCTACAGTCGATCGGTGTCCACCAGGTCTTTCCACCAAGTACTTCATCAAGGTACCTCCACCACATAGTTATTTACATCAATTTTTCTACCTGGGTCCTCTATACAAGTCTGGACAGAAGAAAAGAAAACGAAAATGAGAGATTCAATAAGATACTGGGGACTGACGGTTCATCTGATCATGACGATCAGTTTCACAGTCCAAGGCCCGTGGCACCAGACTCTCATGTGCTAATAATTCATCATAAAAGGAATGCTACCACCTGGACATGAAACCATGGTCATTACATCATCCCCTCTCGAGAGAAACCTCAGCTAGGGTCCCGTGACCAGGGTTTCAGAAGTGATGTTTCTACGACTGATAGAAACAAGATGGCACTGCAAGTACCATGCTCATGTATCAATCAAGGGGTTCAGATTTCAAATTAATAAATGGTATTAAAATACTTCATCTAGTGTTCAAGACACGAGCGAATGGTCTAAAGACACAACAAGGGTGTTTTACAACAAGCTCGTCTGAAACGATTTTACACTATCTTACACAAAGGGGTGAGCTGGGAGCAATTGGTGAAGAATCTAGGGATGAATCATACTACCATTCTCTTTGCATGGATGTCCTCTACAACATATACAAAATTCATAGTAATTGGATGAATGAGAAAAGATATGTGGTCGAAATATTGGACTACATGCCAACTAAAAAGTTTCTGGAAATCTCCTGGAAGTTTACTGTTTCGCCTATTTCGGCCCCTAAACATGCTCAAAACTCGAAAAGCTTCTTTACTAAATCTTGGAAATCTTCTGAGGATGAAATACATGGGATCTACACCATCAACACAAATCCTGACTTCATCTTCAGTCGATAGTCTCATTTGCTGAAGTCGGCAGTGCTTCTACTGATAAGGGACGACTCCCAGATGATCGAAAGACATACAAAGTACCAGCTTTCCAGCGTCTTTGAAAGGTTGATTCACCTCGGCATGAACACCTGCACAAGTCTTCATCTTTGACTTCATATTTCTGGAGCGTTCGCCAGAAGATCCAGAAGGGTGGTTGTAATCAGAAGTCACCACTATCTGAGGCAAAAGACATGGAGTCATGGATGTATCAATAACAAACACGCAACCAAAATGGTTCCATCACCAAATCAGCGGTGCTAAACCACTTTATGCTCATTTGATAATGCTCTATCATGCCACTGGGATTTTCGTTCAAGCCATGGTTCGCTCGTACAATCGAAAATCCGGTAACATCTTATCTTATAAGTTCAATTACTTATTTTTGTGTGTACATAGAAAATCACCATTAAGTGATGACTGAGGAACATGATTGTCCCTCACTAAGCAGGGGACTTAATGTAGATGGTGGATTTTCGACAAGGGTAAAATTGTAAAACCATGATTATATATGCTCCTGATCCGGCAATCGGACGAGTATTGAGACTCATGTCTCTCATTAAAGCGTGAAAGCTCATGCCATGAATCTCTGACTAAGAAGGCTGTCTCTCAGAGTATATGTAGATGTGTAGTCTCCCAGCTGAGGCCCCGGCACATCTCATGAATACTGAGCAATTTCAGTAATTATTTCTGTATAGAATCGAAAGATTGGACGACTCCTAGACAGCATGCCTGCTAGTATAGAGTAACAACGTCTTCAGGATGCAACCAGGTTTTCCCTGACTATATAAGAGAAATATGACACTCCAGCAAGTTCATATTGCTCAACTCTCAGATAATTAATGCTCCTAGACAGCATGCCTGCTAGTATAAAGCCATCAATTAATTATCTCTGATCGTAACTGAATATGCAGCTATATTCTACGATTCTTCGAATATTTCGTTACTTCAATTTATGGTTCTTCCCAGCAGAGTTCCATGGGTTAGTAATAAATATTCAACATACATGCATCTGAGCATCGAATAAGCCCTGACTAAAATGGTGCAAGTGTACTTAGCAATAATGCACAAACCAGCATCTGAATGCACAAACGAGCATTTCAGAGCACGAAGGAACGATGAACCTATGCAAAATAGGAATAATAATAATAATAATAAAATATTAACAAAGGCGTCAGGGGACTGGGCTCACCAGCCGGCCAGTCCCGCCGTGACCAGTCCCACGCCCAGTTTTATATTTTATCATATTTTATTATTTTCCCTGATCTCATGAAAATTCTCTCATTTGAGCAAATCTCCTTCGTTTCAAGGAAACTCCCAGTCCCATGGTGTTTCCACACGTCAAGGAAATAATAAAATTAGGAAAAGGTGTCGCGGGACCAAACCTACTAGCCGGCCGGCCATGCCCTAGTCGTGGCCGGTCCCACACCTCACAGTTCCTTATTATTTTATTATTTACCTCATCCTATGAAAATTCCCTGATTTCATGATTTTTTCCTAAACCCATTAAAATATATTATCAAATTAGGAATACCGTGGGACCGGGACCTAGACGGCCGGTCATACCCTAGCCGGTCCCACACGCCCCTTATTTTATTATTATTATTATTATTATTTGTTTTATTTTCCTCATTCCATGAAAACTCCCTGATTTCAACAAAATACCTTGGTTTCAACAAAACTCTTGATTTTGTGAAAATTCCCTAAAATCATGCAAATTATACAAAATTGGGAAGAGTGCCCTGGGACTGTGCGCGTTAGCCAAGCGGCGATGCCCTGGCCATTGCCGGTCCCACACTCCATCATTCCCTATTTTATTATTATTTTATTTTCCTAATCTCATGGAAATTCCTTAATTTCATGAAATTCTTCAGTTTTTAAAGAATTTCCCTCAAATCAGAGAAAAAATACAGTAAATTACATAAAATTGGGAAAAGTGTTGCGGACTGAGCTTGCTAGCTGGCCGGTCCCACACTTTGCAATCCCCTATTTTATTAACTAATTTTCATCATCTCATGAATTTTTCCTAGTTTCAGCAAAACCATGAATTCTGCATATTTTCTCAAAATGTTGCTCAAACGCACACCGGAAAATATCAAAACTCTCAGGACTGAGACGCGAACGCCGTGGTGACACGGGCATATCCCCTTGACCGACCAAGGGTGGCCCTAAGGCTTGCAAATGGCCGATCCCACATGTTTTAATTATTTTGACCTAATTTGCTCAATTGCCCGCATTAGGTCCAAACTCTTTTCAAACAATTGAGGGTTTGTTCAAACGACCATCAATTGGTCCCACGACCACCAAGGGACGGTCTCATAACCTCTTGGTTGGTCCCCCATCTTTTAATGGCTAGGTTTTACTACCTGTCGCTCACACGAGCATTATTTTAATAAATGATTAAACCAGCATTTAATCATTCTTTCACCAACTGGTCCTCAAGAGACTTTGGTATTTTGCTCATTCGAGCATCCGGGTATTACATGGTGGACTCATCATCCCATGTAGCCGGTCCCTGCTTCGCTCTGTGGTTGGCTTTCAATAAATCATCAATTCATAAAATTAGGGTTTTGAATCCAGAGCTCTGCAAAACATAATTCTGAGCAGATTCAAATACTGATAATTTTATGTTGATCCCATGATCAACACTTTTATTTATTATACTCGGCCCAGCAGTCAGTATCTTAAATTAATATTTTATTTGGTCCTACTACCAACAATTCAACAATATTTGCTCAGACTAGCAATATTTTATCAAGACGGCAATATTATTTACTCGAACTAGCAATATTTGCTCAGATTAAGGAATATTGGTTCAACTATCAATATTAACCAATTCAGCAACACGGTTTGCTCAGGTTATCAATATTTATTTGACAATGATATTTTGCCTCAGCAGGTATGTTCAATCCATGAGTCCCAGAACATTTGCAAATTATGTTCAACTCAGCAATACAAGGACTCATCGTCCCATAAAGTCAGCAAATGACTCCACAATCACGAGACATCAATCATGTCACATGAGGGGATATTAACTAGGGTTTTGGTCTGGCGGTCTTCGACACGTGTGTTCATGCACACCGCGAGAATGTGAGCAAGTCGTGCAATCAGTTGGAATAGTCAGCAAAGTAGTGGGTGGAAAATTAACCAAGTATCCGCACGATGAGTAACTGGTTTTGACATGATTTCCCACTTCCCCACTCTCTGACTCCAGCAATTGTCACACTTCATGTGATCATGGTGTTTTCAATTTAGCAATATAAAAGACCTCTGAATCCTGATTGAAGGGGATAAGGAGTTTCTCGGCAAGTTCATACAGACAATCTTTCGTCTACACGAACTCATCGTCTGAGCAATCACTCTCAATTGAGTAAAATTCAACCATTCAGAACTTTCCTACTCTGAATTCACAACACACCTACAATCTCAGATCACCATTTTGATCCCGCACATTTCTCAGCTTCCCTCCTACAGATCATTGTTCTTGGTTTAGGCCGGAGTCCTATAGATTGATCTCTCGAACTTAAAGCACTCCCTTCTTGCAGTGCATCTGTGTGAGGTTCAACATTTCGCTCGGTTCAAGGAGTCTCCACACGGACGTCTCTTCAATTTTGTAAAAACCAGCAAATCGTTTTTCCCTATCTACAACTGGAAACAGGTAAATTATGACGAGATACTACAGCCTTGACTGTTTTTAACATAGGGTGTCCCAAACGAGCATGCCAATTTTGTAGAGAAGTTCTTTCACCGACCATGGCCGTAATAGGTGAAGAATTAGGGCCAAGCGTGTAGAGTTCGTTCTTAAGCGTGCCCCGAAGTACTACCTTCTCCGTGATTAAATCCTTCACAAGACAAGATTCATCATTAAATTCAAAAGTAACATTGTTGTCTCGACAGAACTGAGACACAAAAAGAAGATTTTGGGATAGCTTTGGAACATGTAAAATGTTAGAGAGCAAAAACTTACGGGTAGGAGTGGGTAGTATGGCATTGCCGGTATGGGATATTGGTAGGTTTGATCCACTAGCAACCCTTACATGTTCCGTATCAGAGTATTCAGAGGAGGAGGAGAGATTACCCAAATTGTTTGTCATGTGATTAGTTGCTCTACTATCAGGCAGCCAGTCATATATGTAGTTCGAATGATGGCTTGCAGCATAGGCAGAAGGAGGCGGCAGAGATGATCGATGACCTGTTTTGGGAGGCCTCTTACGTGGTGGTTTCACGGTTTTATCAAAATGCTTGTATCAATCAGGAGCAATATTATAAGGTTTATCACAAATTTGACAAACAACTGGAGCATTATTATTATTCATAGCAGATCGATTAGTTTATGTACGAGAAATATTAGCCTGCGCAACACTTACTTGAGATTCAGTTAGAAGAGAACGATTTTTAGCATCAAGACGGAGTTCATACGTCATTAAAAAAATTTCAAATGCTTCCAGTGAAAAAGAAGACATGGTTGTGGTTAAAGAAGCAACGATAGACTCATAGCTAGAGTCTAAACCATTTAGGACTGCGTGGCGAAGTTCCGTCTCTGTTATGGAATGTCCAGCAGCAACGATATCATCATACAGTTGTTTTGCACGAGCAAGATAGTCAGCCTTAGTTTGATTTCCTTTCTTGATGTGCTGCAGTTCCCATTTCAAGTGAAGCAGATTTGCTTCTGTTTTGGAGGCAAAGGACTTGTCAAGAGACGCCCATGCTTCGGAAGATGAAACGCATGTGTGAACTTTTGGAAGAATAGGTTGTGTATGGGTTGAGAAAATCCAGCCAAGAATGAGTTTATCTTTATGGATCCAGTGAGCGAATAATGGGTTTGGTGTTCCCTTTTGAGTGAGAACACGTGGACATTTATGCAGACCATTAACAAATTTTTCAAGGTCATAACCTTGGAGAAAAGGCAAAAATTTTGCCTTCCATAATAGATAATTTGAGCGTTCAAGTTTTGCAGTAATAGCATTGTGAAGTTGAGCAAATGGGACATCGGAATTTGGAGAAGGGGTGTTGTTGGTTGTGTTGTTGGTTGAGGAAGATAAAAGAGGAGAGGTATAAGAAGACATAATTGGTTGAGTGGCCATAGGATCGAAAAGAGGATGATACAAAGTTAGAAAGAGATATTTCCTGGTTTCTCAATCAATGAGAAGACAAAAACAAAGCATATATTTATATATCTTCTTAGCATAATTAAAGTCGTAGTATTTGTAGGTAGTAAATACAGTATAAGGAAAAATTCAAAATTACAAACAAAAATAAGAAAAGTAAAATCATAATTTGTTTCCTGAGATTATGCGCATATATGATCATGCATATCTCTGATTGCGCATATCTCTAACACCTTGCCATGGAAACTCAATTTTTGAGATGTACTTGAAAATTTCATAGTGGGTATGTTGTTTTTCTTCGGTTCCCTCACTTATGTTTTTCACAGAAAAATGGAGAAAATTTATGTTTCTCAAAGTATCTTCTCTAAATTTTAGAGAATTTGAGATGTGAATTTAAAGCCTTCTCCTAACTACTTTTTCCATTGAAGTTGTCTTGTTGTTAGACACACGACTTAGTGTTTGCACATGTATACAATTTAATAGATGGATATCCGTATATGTTTGTGCTTTTTAGTAAAGGTTTGTTATAATGGTAGTCATGGAAATGAGTTTTCTATTGAATCTAATATTACAGTAGAGCACAACTCCTCTCTGTACTAGAGATGTTAAACTACGAACCGAAGACGAGTAGAGGGGTGTGATTTCATGAATAATTCGGGTGTTTGAGACTTTGAAGTGACAAATAGTAGTTTTATAATATGTTGTTTATAATGATGCCGCACAAAGTGGCAGTCGATCCTAATGTATCTTGTGCGTTTATGAAAAACATCATTGTAAATAATGTGAATAGCTTTCTTGTTGTCACGGAATAACGGAGTGGGTTCCGAAAAATGGACTCACATGTCATCAAGAAGCCAACGCAGCCAGGAAATTTCAGATGTGGTATAAGCATGGACTCGATATTTTGCTTCAGCACTAGAATGAAAAACAACTGTTTGTTTCTTATTGTGCCAGGAGATTGGCGAATTACCAATAAATATATTATATCCATTAGTTGAACGACGATCAGTAACATGACTAGCCAGTCGGTACCGGAATATGCCATGAGATGAAGATCATATATAGAAGAAAAACATAACCCCTGATATAACGTAATGTTGATATAAAGCAAGATTCTAAGAACATCAACATAATATGTCGCCAGGGCTACGATGTGGTCGGGCCACATCAAAGAAGTATGTGGCCCCTCTTATTTTGTTTACACGTAATAAAAAGTTAGGTTTAACTAAAATTATATCCTATTTTTTCTCCCAAAAAACATGAAAACTACTTTTGTCCTAAAAACTAGCCCCCTCTAAATCCCCTGAAAAGCAAAAAAAAAAAACTAAAGATTTTCAAGACGTGGCACAAAAAGAAGAGGGGCCACATACTTCTTTGATGTGGTCCGACCACATCGTAGCTGCTCCGTAATATGTTGAGCGTGGAGCTGACATATATTGACTCACGATATAAACTGCATGACTAATGCCTGGTCAAGTGATAGTTAAATAATTCAGACTACCCACAAGTTGACAATAGAGTGTAGGACTGGATAGATCTTCTCTATCTACATGGTTATATTTCACATTTAATTCAAGAGGACTATCAAATACTTTGTTATCAATTAACCCTGCACGACTGAGGATCTCAGAAGCATCATTTACTTGAGAAGTAAAATAAACCTTAGATGGTCGATCAACTTCAACACCAAGAAAATATCATAAGGAACAAGGTCTTCCATCTCAAACATGAACTCGATTGTGACTTTAGAGAATTAATGCCCTTTAAGTCACGCCCTGTGATAACCATGTCATCAACATAAAGAAAAATAAGAAAAATCCCTTTTTCTGACATCCGAAAGAACATATTAGAATAATAAGCACTTTGAGTAAATCCATATTGAACAATAAAAATGCTGAATTTCTTAAACCACGTGCAAGGTGCTTGTTTAAGTCCATATAATGCTCGAAGGGGATTCGGGGAGTGAGATAAACCTGGAGGTGGTTGCATATACATCTCTTCTTGGAGATCTCCATGAAAAAAGGCATTTGTATTGTCTATTTGATGAAGATCCCATTGACGGGAAGAAGCAACAACAAAAGGAGTACGCAGCTATGGGAGAAAATGTTTCGTCATAATCGATACCATATTCTTGAGTGTATCCATTAGAAAAAAAAATGAGACTTATAACGATCTATCGAACCATCAGACTTTTTTCTTATCTTATATAGCCATTTGCATCAACAACAAACTTTCCATAAGGCAAGTCTACCATGTCCGATATTCCACCTCTATCAAGTGCAGTTAAATCCTTTTTCATTGAATGTTGCCAAACTAGGATGAATGATGCTTCCTTGTAAGACTTAGGTTCATATGAAGACAAAATAGTTGATAGATAACAATGATAATAATAAGATAACTTAGGTGGTGGACGTCTTTCACGAGGAGCCATAGTAGTCATTTCAGGTGCAAGATCCTGTTCTGGAAAAGCAATGTCAGACTGAAGCATAAAGTGGTTGAGAGGGGGTTGAGACGCATCTAAAGGACCAACTATCTCAGAAGTATGATATTAAGGAGTATTTATCGGCATATTAAACTCATGAGTAGGAGTGGAGGTGACAGATATAGGTTCTGATGGAAGAGATATGATATCAAAATGGTCTAGATATGTGAAACTCTCAGAAGACTTACTACTTGGAAGGGACCAGAATGATATTTTCTCCCAAAAGGTTACATGATGAGATATACGAAGTTTTTGACTCTCTGGATGGTAACAACAATATTCTTTCTTCTCTATTCCATACCCTAGAAATACACATATTGCATTCTTTTTACTAAGTTTATTATGTTCAAACTCGGGAAGAAGAACAAAACATGTTGAACCAAAGACACGAAGCTCATAATAATTACGTAATTACGTAATTTTTCATATAGACGTTTATATGGAGACACTCCGCCAATAACAACTGTTGGGATACAATTTATTGCATACATGGAAATAAGAACAGATTCTCCCTAAAGGTTAGAGGGAGAAGATACATAGAGTAATTAGGTTCTAGTTGTTTTAACAATATGACGGTGTTTGCATTCTACAACACCATTTTGTTCAGGAGTCTCTGTTTAAGATAATTGAAGAAAAGTGCCTTATGTTTTAAGAAATTTTTTGAATGGATTTGGTATATACATATATACATATATATATATATATATATATATATATATACCCCTCCTTGATCAAGACGAATATTTTGATGGTTCTTGTAAATTGGGTTTTGATCATGGTAGAAAACTCATTATATATTTTCAAGAAGTCTGATCTTGGAATGAAGAGGTATACCCAAGTATATCGAGTACAATCGTCGATAAAAATAATATAATGTAAATCTCCCACTTTAGAAACAATAGGTGTGTTTCCAAAAACGTCGGAATGAATGAGTATCAAGGAATCTTTTTAAATAATTAAAGATAAAAATTATATACATGTTCAAATTATGTCGACATCTAGCACTTTCCTATTTATCAAACCCTAATTCCAAACTCACACAAAACCGTAAGTAATATGTGAATGTTGAAAATCGGTTTTGCTCTTGGGACCAGTTCTACCATGACTCCTAACATAGGTTAAGATCGATTCTACCAAGTCTCCAAATATAGGCAGGGATCGGTTCTACCATGACTCCCAACATAAGCTAGGATCGGTTCTACCATGTATAGTTATAGTATTGCTCGGTCGAACTCACAAGTGTTGCTATATCAAGCTTGTTGTCAAATTTATTCATCAAAAGCATATCTTGATTTCTAGTCTACAATTAGTTAAGTCTCGGTCTAGGATAGTGGAGTTGAGAAACGAGCCAGTCATCATTTGTGTTCTACCGTTTGAAGGCGAAGATCAATCTAACTTTTCGAGAACTTCATCAACAAAAGGTAAATGAAGACTAAACCACCTATTTCTCAAGTTATATTCACCTTTCGATCCTTAAGACAATTGTCGCATAACTAATTAGACTATCTTGCATAGACAAGAATTTCGAGTCCAGAACTAATCATTTAGTTTACGAATTTCTCAAAATATAATGACTAAGATTAAATTTTTCATACTTGATCAAATTCGAAAATAGTCTGGAACAGTCATATTTGTCATTGTTGTTATTCGGGAATGCTTCGAATTGATTTAGAGAAATATAGAACTACTATATTCGGAATACAAGACAATATTATCAGTCTTACAAATTGAGAAAATTGTTATATGTCTGAAGCCGTATTACATGCATTCGTACACGTAGTGGAGTAGCTATATATCTACTTTCAAATTTGTGTGATATGCATATTCGTATGTACATCATGGGAAAATCTGTTTGTTTCGTGATCCGGATAAGTATGTACATTCATATACAAACCATTATGGAACTGTGGTAAGGGAACCGGGTTAAAATAATCAAACCAGTATGTGATCGAATTTCATATAGTGGTAAATAGGTTGTCGTTCACTCAGACTTTGTTGAAATTGATTTTAGGCTTAAATAATGGAAAATACTAAATATAAGAAAATATATATACAAAATATTGTCACAGAATGAAGAATTTACTGGGACTCGGGATTTTTTGTTGTTTTTCATGTTCATGGGTTCATAAATTAGTCCTAGACATTTATAGCTCAAAACAAAAGAAACAATAACTCTATTATTGTCAAAGTAGATTTTATAAAACATTAGTTGTAAGTTGTGAGCATGACGCATCAAAAGTAATTAAAACTAAGCATGCGACATCAAACAAAATAACAAATAATTAATAGAAATCATAAAACAATTAAATTTTATGCAAATAGTTATAAAAGAATTATTTTAATTACCACATGAACGAAAAACATCCTCCTCCGTTGTCCAAGTGAATGGTTCTAGCTCCACATCGTAAAAACACACTCGAAAAGATAACTCATAGCTCAAATGGTGTTTTTATTAAAGAAATGAAATAAAACAGGGATTCACAACGCTGGAAAGATGTTGCAGAATACACTGTTACAATATATGTTGCAAGCTGAAGCTATATGTCACAAATCGACTGTTACAGAGCCTATGGAAATAATAAGACACTAGAAATAAACGACTGTTGTCTGCAGTCCTATGTTCTTCGTATCTTCTTCTTCATGCAGCAATAGAGAGAACTCTGCAACTATCTACTCTCCACTCTGTTTTCTCCCCTAACTCTCCATGTCCTCTATGTGATCTCTAGACACCTTTTATAGCCAAAGCAACCACGAAATCTCGCCCATAACTCCAAAATCTTCTCGAAATGATGATAATATCTTCGAGAATATTTTGTTTCCATTTTCTTCTCCTGCACACGTCTGCATCTTGTCAATTCGTGTTTACTCACTCCAAACACAACACATATTGAGTCACGTCTTCTCCCATCACACGCTAACCACAGAGAAACACGGGAAGGAGTAAAACAGTCCCATGAAACCTCACGCCTCAGTTTTCTTCATCCGGAAAATGCAACCAATTCTAACCGAAACCGTAGACCACACTGTCCCTGTTTTATAGTAATAAGTCAATACAAATCAATATCCGACCAAATATCCGCCCAAAATCTCTTTGTGATCAATCCAGGAAATCCGAGTTTATCTTCTCTCTGTTTCGTCGAGAAACGATTATCCATCCCAATTTACTCGATCCAAGAAGACATCTAGACCTTGTTTAGTCCTAGAAATTCCAGCCCAACGATTTTCGGTGATTGAATCTCTCTTAAATACGTCCAATTCTCGAACAGAAAATTCTTCTCGTGACTGCAACAAATTCCCGCCAAAAATGATTTCAAAAGGTAGAGGATGGAGTGCCCATATCCTGTTCGGGGATGCTAATAGAAATAGAGTGTAAAAAGTAAATAGGGTGCCCCTTAGTAACTGGGAGCCCCTTATCCAAGCTGAGTGTCCGTTTAGCAATTGTCCTCCGGGGTGCCTTTGTCAACTTTTCGTGCCGATTTTTCCAAACATGTTTATTTCCCAAAAATACCTACACACACAAAAAACACCATAATAAGTACAAAATCGAGTACCAACTATACAGAAAATTGAGGACAACTTAGACACAAAAATGTGTCTATCAAATATCTCGTTGATCGAATAGACTCTATTTTTAGTCTATCAAAGTTGTCATTCCATCCAACTTTTATGAATAAACTCTATTTACAAAAATGTGCTTTTGTAAACTGGAGGTTCGTAGTTCGATCCTGCGTGGAGGCACCACAAAAATTGATAGGCTTTCGAGATTGCATATATATAATAACCGCAATCGCACGGTGTCTAACTAGTAGACAGAGGCAAGTACGGTTCGAACCCACAGGGAGAGGTGGAAATACTCTAATCAAAATCTCTAACGAACTAACAAGAAATGCTATTTGGGATTTTTATCATGAGAAATGTAAAACGAAATAATAAAATTACTGAAATAAAATAAAATCAATGGGAAAGTTGGTGACCGGGGTTTATAGCATCCACCACTATTTCTATTCAATTACTGAAATGAAACATAATTCAAGATTTATTATTTATCGTTTGTTCTATCGACATCACCTATTATATTTATTAGATTCGCAAATATCACTGGGACACCCTAAGCATGACACATCAAAAGTCTAAACCAAAGCATGCACCATCAAATTGCGTTAGCGAGAAAATTATACGAAACTAAATTTTGGTCTTCAAATAATACCTGGCTATTCTAAGCATACCCAATCAAAGGATTTAACCCAAGCATGGAATATCAAATAAGTAGACAAATATATTTTCGATCATAACAATTATGCACAAAGGTTATACAAAACCGGTGAAGCGATAACCCATATTTTGATCAATCAATAAATAAGATCATGAAATTAATTTATTCAAATCATAATAGTCTTTAACTAAATATTATTCAATTGAAAATAGCCTAATACTCTTAAGTGGTTTCAACATAAACCCTAGTTACGTAGATTTAGCTAGATATGGCTTTCTCAAAAGCCATAAACAAATCAAAGAGAATCACTAGCAAATCCAAATGGAAACGAAATCAAAAAAATCGCAAACCCTTCTTTTCACTTTTTCGCCTCCTCTGCTTTCTGATTCTCGGCTCTGTAGCCGCAACCTCCCACGATAAAACTCCAGTCGGCCTGCTCCAATTACCTTCAGTACCTTATATATGCTTTAGCATCCCAGAATCACGCGTCAATAACTCTCAAAAATCTTTATTTACTCCCTGCCAGTTCACGAGAATAATTCTTCATATTCATCTTGTCACGCGTCTGCAGCACTTCAACTTCATTGAAAAATATTGTGTACACGTTCTGTTAGACTAATACTCGGTCCATCCATACGCCTAACTTCCAAATATATAGCAGCTGATTAACGAATGATATTTTCTTCCCTGTTTTAGAAGAAACACCAAATATAACCGAGTTTTGCTTCTCCAAAACATGTCAGAGATGTGTGTACATGGTGAGAACACAATATCTGCTCAAATCCCATGAAAATATGCGACAAAACTTCACTTATCTTCCAACTGAAATCCCGAGTATTTTTCTCACAAAATATACGTGCCATGTTTCCTTGTTTTTGCACGTTCCAGCCCAATTTTATCGAATCCAATTGATTTACCAATCCTGTCTAGTCCAAACAGGACATAACCAACCAATTCCCACGATTTAATCTTCCTAAAACTCGCCGAAAATCCAATCTGAAAGTTACGCTGCTGACTGACAAGTTTTCCCGCCAAAATTAAGATTTGAATGAAGAGGATGAAGGTACCCCTTAACCAGATGTCTGGGGTGCGAATAGCAGGTGTCTAACTGGGGTGAAAATAGTAATGAAGGTGTCCCTTAGTGATTGAGGTGCCCCTTATCCAAAAGTGAGAGTCCAAATAACAGGTTCCTCCCGGTGCTTTAAACAATTTTTCGAACCGATTTTTCCAAAAATGTTTATTTCCAAAAATACCTAAAAGCACACAAAAAACCATAATAAGTACAAAAATCGAGTACCAACAATATAGAAAATTGAAGGCAACGTAGACATAAAAATGTGTCTATCAGTAGGCGAGCTAAAATAGTTCTATGTTCTAGAACCAGTTTAGTACCCATACCGGTACGCAAGCTGAATGTTCTATGAACTCCGGAACCGGAAAAGTTGTTAAGTTTGTACGTGAACTATAAAAAGTTTCGTAGACTCCGGAAATTTGAGTTGGTTTAAAGTTTGCAAACCGGTACGTGAACTGAAAAGTTATGTAGAGTCTGGAACTTGGTAATTGCATAAGTTTGCAAACCGGTTTATGAACTGAAAAGTTCTGCAGACTCCAGAACTCGGTAATTGCATATAAGTTTGCAAACCGGTCCATGTATTTTGACTCAGACGATTCACGAACGATTCAAGTAATTGTACTTTGTACATTTACAAACTATGTCGATCATGATTCAATTGTAATTAAATTATTTCTATGAAGTAATTTGCATTTGATCATTTCTCTAATTAACACTAGACTCATATGATCACATGATTATGACTCAATATTAATGTCTTAGTGAACATAAAAATGAATGTTAAGCTTTTAAGTTCAAATCGGCTAGTTTCGGCTAACCATGTTGAACATAGTTGTTAGAGCACTGCTCAGTTGAACTCGCATGCGTAGCTATCTCAAGCATGTTTGTCAATGTTAGTAATCAAAACTATAAGTCTTGATTTCTAGTCTACTTATATCTAAGTCTCGGACTAGGATAGAAAGTGTAGTTGAGCTCTAGACTCCATGGCGATCATCATACAAAGACGAAGAACCACTCAAGGAACTGGTGGAACTTCATCGACTAAAAGGTATGTGGAGACTAGAACTTATCTATCACTCAAAAGTCTATCTAATCTATCTCCTATCTTGAGAAAAAAGTCGTATTGCTATATAGACTTTGATTATACACATTTGCTATTTCGAGCTGAGTTTATCTCGCTTATGTATTTCTTGATATATGTGTTGGTAAGCTTTCGCTTTGGCCAAGTTCATCTTTACTAGTGACGAAAGTCGTAGTAAGTTTCAATTACTGGAAAATTGCTTTGACGAAAAATGGCTTGTGAACAACAACTATATAACGTCCTCTAAGAATGTTCCAATCATTGAAATGAGAGTTTAAAATATATAACCATTGTTGGATATAAACATTGTGTGATAACGCATACGTGTGTAAGTCCTTATTCCTTGAACCAAAGTATGCGTATTTTGCTTCTCATGAAAACCAGAACTAAAGTCCGTGTACCAGTACGCGCACTATCGGAAGTTCACGTCCATGAAAATCTGCTGGAGTTGGTGAAATGAAAGCAAACTTATTCCGGGTACTTAATTCCGTGTACGAGTGTGCGTACTTAAGTTGGTTATTTTCTAAAAACGATTATTCGTGAACTTAAACTTATATAAACTAAGGAATGCATATTTGCAAACCGTGGCTATAAAGTTCATGAATCGATTCAAGTGAATCAAATCATTTTTGCTTTGATTGTGTCTTGTATACTTCTATAAGATCTAAGCAATTGAACAACTCTCTAACTAGTTCATTTGAGTCATTTGAACTAGTTAAGGTAAACAAAAAAAAGGTTGATAAGAAAGTGCTCATATGGCTAACCATTTGGTTAACTACTGTTGAACCAACTAAGTGTACATGTTTGGGTACGGTTACAAAAACCTAAATAAATGTGCATTTCATTTGTGTGTAACAAGCTAAGTTTCGATCTAACGGTTGAAAGATATTAGCTTGAATCTAATCAGGTTTTCATCTAACGGTGAATATTGAATGCTTGGTTACCAAGGTAACTTAGATTGCAAACCCTGATTTGAAAGAATATATAAAGGAGAACTCTAGAAACTTGGAAACCTAATCCCCACACCTCCTGTGTGATACTAGTTGTATAATCTAGAGTCGATTCTCCTTTAACCTTAGGTTTCTACAGAGACCCTATAGGTTAACGACTTGAAGACTTCATTGGGATTGTGAAGCCAGACCCAACTATTTTCTTTGTAGTTGCGTGATCGGATCTTACTGTTTCTATCGTACTAAGTACAATCGTAAAATTGGATTGAGATTGATTTCTCCGATAGACAAGATTAAAAGAAGTCACAAACATCTTCGTCTCATCGTTTGTGATTCTGCAATATCCTATTTCGCTAGTCGATTAAGATTATTGTGAGGTGATTGATAATTCTAGGTTGTTCTTCGGGAATATAAGTCAGGGTTATCAATTGGTTCATGTTCACCTTGATTTATCAAAAGACGGAACAAAAACTCGTAGGTATTTCTGTGGGAGACAGATTTATCTATTACCGTAGACTTTTCTGTGTGATACAGATTTGTTTATTAAAGTCTTCGACTTTGGGTCGTAGCAACTCTTAGTTGTGGGTGAGATCACCTAAGGGAATCAAGTGCATAGTACCCTGCTGGGATCAGAGACGTAAGGAGCGCAACTATACCTTGGATCAGTGTGAGATTGATTGGGGTTCAACTACAGTCTAGACCGAAGTTAGTTTGTGGTAGGCTAGTGAAAGAGCGGGGGTCTAACAACACCACCCAAAATTTGTCTTAGCAATCTGTATGTACTAACTCCGAAATACTTTGCTAAAGAATCAACTAGACAGTCAGACTCAATCTAGATTAAAGTATCTCAAGGAGTCAATATCTCTCACTTGTTTTGATTTACTCAAGCTAAAACAATAGTGAGTCTTTAATCAAACACAAGGAATAACTTGGACGGTACCAAATACCAGTATCCAAGGATCAATCAATATCAATCAACAACCAAAGGTCGGATTTCCAATTGATGATCTTAACGCACAACCTGTATTATTTAAATTATATAAAATATAATGCGGAAAAGAAATAACACAGACACCAGAATTTTTGTTAACGAGGAAACCGCAAATGCAGAAAAACCCCGGGACCTAGTCCAGATTGAATACACACTATATTAAGCCGCTACAGACACTAGCCTACTACTAGTTAACTTCGGACTAGACTATAGTTGAACCCCAATCAGTCTCCCACTGATCCAAGGTACAGTTGTACTCCTACGCCTCTGATCCCAGTAGGATACTGCGCACTTGATTCCCTTAGCTGATCTCACCCACAACTAAGAGTTGTTGCAACCCAAAATCGCAGACTTGATAATAAACAAATCTGTCTCACACAGAAAAGTCTATCAAAGGATAAATCTGTCTCCCACAGAAAAACCCTAGGTTTTGTTCCGTCTTAAGATATAAAATCAAGTGAACAGGAACCAATTGATAATCCGGTCTTATATTCCCGAAGAACAACCTAGATAAATCAATCACCTCTCAACAATCCTTCTTGACTACACAAGCGGTTTGTCGAGGAATCACAAACAGTGAGACGAAGATGTTTGTGACTTCTCTATCTTTCCTATCGGAGAACTCTCACGATCTCAAGCCAATCAAAGATTGTACTCGTACGATAGAAGATGCAAGATCAGATCACACAACTACGATAAAAGTAGTATCGGTCTGGCTTCACAATCCCAAAGAACTTTCTAAGTCGTTAATCTGGTTTTAGAGAAGAAAACCAAAGGTTAAAGGAGAATCGACTCTAGCGAGAGCACTAGTATCACACAGACGTGTGTGGATTAGTTTTGCACAATGCTAGATGTATCCTTTATATAGCCTTCAAATCAGGGTTTTGCCGTAGTTACAAAGCAATCCATATTCACCGTTAGATGAAAACCTGATTTAGATTCAAGATAATATTTCTCAACCATTAGATCGAATACTTAGCTTGTCACACACACTTGGGTAGACGTTTACTGGGTTTGCGAAACCCATGCCCAAACGTGTACGTGTATGTTGGTTCAACATAGTAACCCAAAAGGTTAACCATACGAGCATTTCATATTAACCTAGTTCTTCTTCACCATAACTAGTTCAATTGACTCAAATGAACTAGTTAGAGAGTTGTTAAATTGCTATGAGATCTTATGTAACTACACAAGACACAATTGAAACAAAGATGATTCGATTCGATGACTCGGCTCATGAACTTTATAGCCACGGTTTGCATAAAGCATTCCTTAGTAATTTAAGTTTCATGTTCAGAGCACATCTTTAGATCATAACCACTTAAGCTCACAAACAAGTTCGCGGACTTAAGGAAACCGGCAGAGTTTTCCAAACTCAGCAGAAAATATCGGCAAAGAGACTTCCGCCAGTTCGCGGACTAGCTTCGCGGACTGAGTTCGCGGACTAAACACGCAAATGAGTTTTTGGAAAATCCCAGCAGAAATTCTCGGTAAGAGAACTTTCGTCAGTTCGCGGACTTGGCAAAGCCAATTCCTCCGGTTTCTCTCAATCAACAAAGTTACAAAACTTCGGATTAAGGAATACATGGTTATGTAATCTAAACTCTCATTCCAATCATTGAGACGTTCTCAGAGGGCGTTATATAGCCGTTATTCACAGACTATTTCACGTCAGAGCAATTCTCAAAGTAATTGAAACTTTTCATGACTTTCGTCACTAGGTGAAGATAAACTTGATCAAAACGAAACACTTTACCAACACACGATTTCGAGAAAAAGATAAGTAGTGAATACTCAGCTCGAAATGTCAAATGTGTATGATCCAGTATATATAACATACGACTTTTTGTCTCATAAGAAGTAGGAGATAAAATAGATAGACTTTTGAGTGATAGATAAGTTCAAGTCTCCACATACCTTTTTGTTGATAAAGTTCCAAGGTTCCTTGTGTAGATCTTCGTCGTTGTATGATGAATCGCCATGAAGTCCTTGAGCTAAACTACACTTTTCTATCCTAGTCCGAGACTTAGCTATAATACACTAGAAATCAAGACTCATAGTTTTGATAACTAACATTGACAAACATGCTTGATATAGCAATGCATGCGAGGTCGACCGAGCTATGCTCTAACAGTTAGTGTCTGTAGAGGCTTAATACAGTGTATGTTCAATCTGGACTAGGTCCCGGGGTTTTTATGCATTTGCGGTTTCCTCGTTAACAAAACTTCTGGTGTCTGTGTTATTTCTTTTCCGCATTATATTTTTTATATAATTGAAATATCACAGGTTGTGCGTTGAATCGATCAATTGGGAATTCCAACCTTTGGTTGTTGATAGAAATTGATTGATCCTTGAACATTGGTCTTTGGTACTGTTCAAGTGATTTCTCTTGTACTCAATTAGACTCGCAGATTTCTGTTTGCTTGAGTAAGTATTGAATCGATAAAGTGAGATATAACTCTTTGATATACTTTTATTAAGATTGAGTCTTTCTGACTAGTTGATTCTCTTAAAAGTATATTGGAGTTTGTCCATACAGATTGTTAAGCGAAATATTGGGTGTGGTTGTTAAACCCCCGCTTTTTCAATTGGTATCAGAGCAGGCAAACACGTTTAAAGACCTTACAAGTCTGTGTTTGTAGCGATCTGACTCTATGGATAGTAGTGCTATCTTAATAAATGCACCACCAGATCCAGGGATTGCAGAATTTTCTTCTATGACTGATTTAATAAAATCTATAGAAGAAATTCTATCTAAACCTCCACCAGGTTTAAAACTCCTTGAAGTATTTTCAGGGCTTGAAAAGAAACTTGAAAGCTTATCTCTTGATGTTGAGTTTTATCTCCAGAAACAACAAGAATCTCTTAACAAGCTAAATCAAGTTATGAGGAATAATATTCATGTTGAAGTCGACATTGATTTACTAATCAGTGAGAGCAATGCTCCTCCTCTGCGTAATTCAATTAATTGTAACAAACTAATCGAATTACAAGAGGAGTTTAAATCTAAATCATCTGAGTATATCACTTCAAATCATGAATCGATTTATTGCTCAAATCCCTGATACTTCCTATCAACATAGTAGTATTGTCTTCTTTTATGAAGAAGCAAGGACGTCTTTTTTTTTTCAAAAGAGTTTCCCTTTACAGTAATATAAACTATCTGCAGAAAATTTCTTTTGTAAGTTGGAAATAAGAAATCACAAACTCAGCTTTGTTTGGGACATCTTGATGCTATGTGATAGTCTTATAAAGACAGTTCCTTGGGTGTCTCTCGCTACTAAAAAATGTGAAAATTGTTGGAAAGAAACCCTCTCTTGGTTTCATGGTGTACAAAGTCATGCTCTTGTGAATGGCGGGAAAAAGTGTTGTTGAGCCTTACTCCAAACATCCTTGTTAATTCACAAAACAAACGTGCCCCTGCTTCACACATGCAGTTCACGAACTCTGACCTCATATGAATAAATGTTGTTCCAGTTCGAACATATCCGGTTCGAGTTCCACCTTTTGTCACAATAAAAGAGAAAACTTTTCTCTTCGTTCTCTTTACCTTCTCGTTTCACAGTTCGAGGACGATTGAGAAACCCATCTGTTCATGTACCAATTTTTCCTTCTCTTTTCATAACCAATCTTTGATTGGTTTGTACCTTTAGAACCAGAAGAAGATATTACATGTTGGGTCAAGAACGTTTCTTACTTTGCTCACCGGTTTTGGACTCCACCATCAACAACAGTTCACGAACCAAGTATTGTTCATCTTCACTGTTGTGTTTTTGTTCAAAAAATGGCTTCTAGGAAAATGTTAAGACGTGGTGAAAGTTCAAGTTCTCAACCCAATCAAAACTTAGGTAGTGATAATGAGTTTGAAGATGATGAAATTGGTTTAGACGTTTTACAGCCTTTTTATGACCCTGCTCTTGAAATTAGCTTTACTAGTCTTCACGCTAGGAATAAAAATGTCATGTTCCTTAAAGGGAAGTTTGTCATAGAAAGGGTTTATGATCGTACTGTTACCGAACCTGAGTTTCACCAGTTTATGAACCAACATGAGTGGGGGTATATTCATGATGGTCTTGGGTCTTCTTATCCTGAGATGACGTGCCAGTTTTATGCTAACCTGCATGCTGCCAACAAAGCCAATTGTTGCTTCAAGACAATGGTTGGAGGGATAACATTTTAGGTAAATCGTGAAGTGATTGCATATTTGTTGAACTTATCACTTGATCGCTCATTTGCAATTCCTCAACCTGAGAATCACACACCAACTTAGGGTCAGCTATCCGAATTGCTTCTAAATAGAAGTGATACGTGGTCTTGGGGCAAGTTATTTGTTGACAACATTAGCTTTCATTTGGAAGTATTTAGTAAATTGGTTGTTGCAAATCTGATTCCAAGTACACTTGATAAGAACCCTTGCTGAGATGGTTTGCTACCTTATCTCGGGTGAGGAGATTGATTTCTGTGGTCTGATTATTCGTCAGATGATTCATATGGTTTCGCATAAAAAAATCCTGGGTTTCCATGTCTTATCAGTAGAATCTGCAGTCAATTTAAGGTTAAGCCTAATGGCACATGCACTGGTTATGCTTCTCCTCTATCCCAGACAGACATCAACAAGATGAAGAAGCCAGTCAATTCTGAAGACAACCTTCTTAATGAAAGAATCGAGTGCCTACAGGAACAACTGAGCTACGTATTGGGAATTCATCCTGAATTAACTGAACATGTGTGTAAGATTGCTGAGAAATATAATTGCAATCACGCTTAGTTCCTTCTTTTTATGTTGTTAAACTTCTTTTGTTATATGATACTTTAAGGGTTGTAATAACTTTTATTTAGCCTTAAATATTTTTATTCATACTAAAAGTATTACATCCATGAGAAGTTGTTATACTTGTCAAAAGTTAAGTATTTCATACGTCAATATGCATGTATTGATAAAAGAATGAATGAACTTTTGACATTACAAAAGTTAAAACCTTTTATGTCATTATTTGATGGAAGAAAGGATAAAACTTTTGTGTACGAGGATTATGTCTATTGTATGTCATTGTGCAAATAGTAATGGAAAATGTTAGAGCATAGCTCGGTCGACCTCGCATGCGTTGCTATCTCATGCATGTTTGTCAATGTTAGTGATCAAAACTATGAGTCTTGATTTCTAGCTTACATAGCTAAGTCTCGGACTAGGATAAAAAAGTGTAGTTGAGCTCAAGGACTTCATGGCGATTCATCATACAACGACGAAGATTTATACAAGGAACCGTGGAACTTCATCAACAAAAAGGTATGTGGAGACTTGAACTTATCTATCACTCAAAAGTCTATCTATTCTATCTCCTACTTCTTATGAGAAAAAATTCGTATGTTATATAGACTAGATCATACACATTTGATATTTCGAGCTGAGCATTCATTGCTTATCTTTTTCTCGAAATCATGTGTTGGTAAAGCGTTTCGCTTTGATCAAGTTTATCTTCACCTAGTGACGAAAGTTATGAAAAGTTTCAATCACTTTGAGAATTGCTCTAACGTGAATTGGTTTGTGAATAACGGCTACACGGAGTCCTCTGAGAATGTATCGATAATTGAAATGAGAGTTTAGATTACATAACCATGTATTCCTTGAATCAAAGTTTTCGAACTTTGTTGATCAAGAGAAATCGGGAAAATTGTGGAATTGGCTTGCCAAGTCCGCGAACCCAGTCCGCAGACTCAGTCCGCGCACTGTCGGAAGTTCTCGACCGAGATTTTCTGCTGGATTTTCCAGAACTCGTTTGTGTGCTAAGTCCGCGAACTGGCGGAATTTCTCTTTCCGAGAATTTCTGCTGAGTTTGGAAAACTCAACCGATTAACTTAAGTACGCGAACTTGTTTATGAACTTAAGAGGTTATGATCTAAAGATGTGCTATGAACATGAAACATTAAATTACTAAGGAATGCTTTATGAAAACCGTGGCTATAATGTTCATGAGCTGATTCAATCGAATCGAATTATCTTTGTTTCAATTGTGTCTTATGTAGTTACATAAGATCTCATAGCAATTGAACAACTCTTTAACTAGTTCATTTGAGTCAATCGAACTAGTTATGGTGAAGAAGAACAAGGTTAATATGAAATGCTCATATGGTTAACCTTTTGGGTTACTATGTTGAACCAACATACACGTACACGTTTGGGCATGGTTTTCGCAAACCCAGTAAACGTTTACCCAAGTGAGTGTAACAAGCTAAGTTTTCGATCTAACGGTTGAGAAATATTAGCTTGAATATAAATCAGGTTTTCATCTAACGGTGAATAAGGATTTCTTTGTAACTAAGGCAAAACCCTGATTTGAAGGCTATATAAAGGAGAAATCTAGTTTTGAGCAAAACTAATCCCCACACGTCTGTGTGATACTAGTGCGCTCGCTAGAGTCGATTCTCCTTTAACCTTTGGTTTTCTTCTCTAAAACCAGGTTAACGACTTAAAGACTTCATTGGGATTGTGAAGCCAGACCGATACTACTTTTATCGTAGTTGTATGATCTGATCTTGCATCTTCTATCGTACGAGTACAATCGATTGATTGTCTTGAGATCGTGAGAGTTCTCCGATAGGCAAGATAAAGAAGTCACAAACATCTTCGTCTCATTGTTTGTGATTCCTCGACAAACCGCCTGTGTAGTCAGGAAGGATTGTAGAGAGGTAATTGATTAATCTAGGATGTTCTTCGGGAATATAAAACCGGATTATCAATTGGTTCATGTTCACCTTGATTTTATATCTTAAGAAGGAACAAAACCTAGGGTTTATCTATGGGAGACAAATTTATCCTTTGATAGACTTTTCTGTGTGAGACAGATCTGTTTATTATCAAGTCAGTGATTTTGGGTTGCAGCAACTCTTGGTTGTGGGTGAGATCAGCTTAGGGAATCAAGTGTATCCTGCTGGGATCAGAGGCGTAGGAGTACAACTGTACCTTGGATCGGTGGGAAACTGATTGGGGTTCTACTATAGTCCATTCCTAAGTTAGCTTGGAGTGGGCTAGTGTCTGTAGCGGCTTAATACAGTGTGTATTCAATCTGGACTAGGTCCTGGGGTTTTTCTGCATTTGCGGTTTCCTCGTTAACAAAATTTCTGGTGTCTGTGTTATTTCTTTTTCGCATTATATTTATATAATTGAAATAATACATGTTGTGCGTTCGTGATCATCAATTGGAAATCCAACCTTTGGTTTTTGATTGATATTGATTGATCCTTGGACATTGGTCTTTGGTACCGTCCAAGTTATCTCTCTTTGGTAAAGACTCGCAGATTTCTATTTGCTTGAGTAAAGATCAAATCGAGAGATTGAGATATAAACTCTTTGATATATCTTTTTATTGATTGAGTTTGACTGTCTAGTTGATTCTTATAAAAAGTATATTGGAGTTTGTCCATACAGATTGCTAAGAGAAATATTGGGTGGTGCTGTTACACCCCCGGTTTTTCAATTGGTATCAGAGCAGGCAAACACGTTAAAGACCTCATCAGTCTGTGTTTGTAGCGATCTGACTTTATGGACAGAGGTGTATCTCTATTAACGTACCACCAGTCTTTGATGGCTCAAACTACTCAGCACGGAAAGTTACAATGTGTGCTTATCTTCAAGCATGTGATTTTCAAACCTGGGTATGTATTGTTAACGGCTATAATCCTCCGTTTAATACAAAAGACGATGTATCTATACCAAAGGATGTTGGTAGTTTTAGTCCTGAAGAATCTCTTGCTGCATTGCAAAACTCCTTTGGATTAAATGCTCTCGGACAGGCTGTTACCCCAGATCTTCAGTACTATGTAGCTACTTGCACTAAGTCTAAAGAAGCCTGAGATATCTTAGAAACTGTATTTGAAGACGAGAGATACGTTTCTAAGAAACAAGCCATAAATGGAGGAAACAACCTCAACACTCCTTCCATGAATACCTCTTGTGGACATGTGACAATTTGTGATCCAAATTCTGTTCAAACCTTTGCTTTCAACGCTGTTTCTGAGACAAGTAAATTCTCTAACTTATCTTGGGATGATGAGTGTTGTTCATCTGGTTATCGGTTCAATAAACCGTTGTTAACAGAAAGGATCAAGGATTTCATAAAAAGGAGCGTTAGATGTGATAAACATCCACTGTCAGCTATTGCTTCTAAAGATTCTATGGAAGATAAATCTCCTTGTTTCGACGTCTTGAATACGTCTGTTGAATGTGAAGTTACAGCTCTCGCAGCAGAAACCTCCATACACTCAAAATCTGATTCAGAAATTGAGTCTGACACAGAGATTTTTGATTTCTTGAACAAAGAGGTCCTTCAAGAAAATCTTCAATTAAAAGCTTTATTGAAGAAGCTGGAATCTTTAATCCAAGTGAAAGATCTTGAGATAGATTGTCTTAATGAGCAACTCACCATGACCATTTTTCTAAAGGAAAAAGAGATTAATACTCTCAAAGATGATCTTCAACGATTATCTGGAAGTTCTGATAAAATCTCTGCAATGTTATTTGATCAGAAATCCTTTTGAAACATCAATGGTTTAGGATTTAAGAGCAAGGCTGTAGGTATCGTCAACTATATTCCTAAGTATCATGGGAAAACAAAGGCTGGCAGTTATAATAAACAGAAGGCACTTCAACAAGACAAAGGATCGTTGGGTTCGTTTTGTGGAAATGCAAATCATGTTCAAAACACGTGTTGGAGATTCAAGCAGATGAACAAGAGAATTTCTAAACTACAAGAGTACATGCAAAAGTTGAATCTGGATAATCAAAGGTTGTGCAATACCAATGCTTCCAGAATCAGAAGAAGGAGGAAACCTTTTTTTGCAACAAGCCTTGACAAGTAAGGGGAGCATCTGGCTCACTTTGTCTCTGGTTGAGCTCGGAGACGCCTGCATCCTCATTCTTAGCTTGAGAGGATTGAGGCTCTGAATCTTGTGGCTCAAGTATGTATCTTTGATTGTTTAATATCCTGCCAACAATATTGTTTATGGATCCTTAAACTGTGGAAGACTGTGTCAAGGATTAGGGTTTGACACTTTTAAATATTCTTATCTTCTTCTTTCTTCTCATACGTTTTCATGGCTCATGTAACTAGAGGCACTTCTAAAAGTAATGCAGTAGAAGCAGTCAACGTATATCTATGCAAAGGAATTACTTACTCAAGGATGATAAAGAAGAAGTCTACAATCAATAGAAAAAGTTCTTCCTCTAACTGTCTCCTTTCTGGTTGTCGTGCTGATGATCATTTTAGAGAAATGGTGAAATACTTCATCAGCAAGAGAAATGATTTAAAATCTCGAATCATTTCCTCTGTGGAAGAAATAACTCACTGTGAACAAAGGTTGTCTTTAACCAAGAATACCTTGTGTGATCTAAAAAGGGAACTTAGTGAGTTAACTGATATTTCTGAATATTTAGAGAAATTGAACGACCCCATAATCAATTGGTTTTTCAATAACAAGAAGGAGTTTTCTGTAGATGCCCTGAGAAAGATCTACAATACCTAGTAAGTCTTCGTTTTGTATTAGTTGGAAGAATAACTAGTGCTTTGAATAGCAATGATTGTGACTACACATAGCTATTTTTGTTTTCATCTTCTTATGTTATTTTTTAGGTTTATTGGTTATTAAATTCTAAAAATATTTGGAGGAGGATGTTATTGCAGTATTGATCTTTATGATTTTGTGAAATTCCAATTTGATTATGGGATATATATTGTTTGCGTCCGTGAACTTGAAGGTCCCATATGCGGTCAAAAGTAAAGTCGTTCATGAATTAGTATTGATATTGATGAAAGGACATGGAATTTTGACAATTACAAAAGTCATGCCTATGCAGTCATGTATTTGATGGAAAATAGGATAAAATCTTTTGTTTGACAAGGATAAAGTCTATTATGTCGTTATGATGGAAAATAGAATAGATCCTTGTATGTTATCCACGGTATTGATCTTCATTGATCCATCTTGCTATGTTTTAACGTGAAGGCTCCATTGTATGTCTTATGTTGAGCACCTTACAACTAAGTCGATTTACCTTGGCTTTGTTGGTTGTTCCGTAAGATACTATACGTTGAGCATTAGGAACTAAATTAATCAACCAGTTTGGTTATTTAGTTTGTACCCCATAAGTTTTCTTTCTTATGTCGAGTACATGTACGGTTAAGGTTGTCATATTCTATGATGAACTTAGTCGGGGTTCCATAAGTTCTCTTATGTTGAGCCCAAAATAATTAAATCGATTACTTCGGTGATTAGTTTGGTTGTTTGTATTCCAATTAGATTAATTATAGGTTCTCTTGTAATTAATCTAGTTGAGTTTTCATATATTCCACAAATTCTTGTGTTGAGTATATGAACGGATATAATAATCATGTTCTATTGGTTAATGTAGTCGTATATTCCGTAAGGTTCTCCTTATGTTGAGTATGTGAACGATTAAGTTAGTCATCTCCGCATGATTACCTTAGTCGTAGCTCCGTAAGTTTACTTATGTTGAGCACCTTCGATTAAATTGATCACTTTTGTGGTTTGATTTAGTTGCATATTCCAATTGAATTAATCATGGGTTTACTTGTGATTAATTTGGTTGAGCTTTGGATATAGAAAATCATTCCTATGGTTTTTGGTGTCCAATTAAAAAATCCTTCTTTTCTTTCGAAATTAAGGTCGCTCTTGTTGTTCTTTCGGGAATGACATCAAATTGGGGAGACTTCTTTTGAACTTGTGCTTAATGGTAATATCTTGCGGGGTGTGCGGATGTGGAATTTTATAGGGGTTATCTTGTATCTTAAAACTCCTTGATGAATGCATTTAGCTTCATCTTTATGATTGCATCTAAATTAAGTTGGTATGTATTTTTCTTTTAGTCTATGAAATGTCTCTTGCGGAAATTTCATTATGATCCCGTTCTTGTACCTTAGCCAATTTTATTGACAAAAAGGGGGAGAAATATTGTAGTTCACACTAGAAATACATATGGTTTTCGGATCATTGTGTAAGGGGGAGTGGTTTCCATGATCGAGATGGAGTATTGACTAAGGGGGAGTGATACATATCACCGTAGTATTATTGTTAAAGTCGTGATACAATTGGACTTTGATATTACATAATAATACTATGACACTGTATAATGATGATCGAGAATCTCGATTTCTCTCATTGTTATAGCTACGGATCTTCAACAACGGTGATGCTAAACTTACAACCTTTGGGATCATTGGAGTACTTGGAAAGACGAAGATTTCAGGGAACGTTGAAGACTAGACTATGGAATAGGAGCCACTGAAGTTTATCTTTTTTGTATTCCATATGTATCAATAGTTTTGTCACTAAAATTGAAAAATGGGGAGATTGTTAGAGCATAGCTCGGTCGACCTCGCATGCGTTGCTATCTCAAGCATGTTTGTCAATGTTAGTGATCAAAACTATGAGTCTTGATTTCTAGCCTACATAGCTAAGTCTCGAACTAGGATAGAAAAGTGTAGTTGAGCTCAAGGACTTCATGGTGATTCATCATACAACAACGAAGATCTATACAAGGAACCGTGGAACTTCATCAACAAAAAGGTATGTGGAGACTTGAACTTATCTATCACTCAAAAGTCTATCTATTCTATCTCCTACTTCTTATGAGACAAAAGTCGTATGCTATATAGACTAGATCATACACATTTGACATTTCGAGCTGAGCATTCATTGCTTATCTTTTTCTCGAAATCATGTGTTGGTAAAGCGTTTCGCTTTGATCAAGTTTATCTTCACCTAGTGACGAAAGTCATGAAAAGTTTCAATCACTTTGAGAATTGCTCTGACATGAATCGGTCTGTGAATAACAGCTACATAGCGTCCTCTGAGAATGTCTCAATGATTGAAATGAGAGTTTAGATTACATAACCATGTATTCCTTGAACCGAAGTTTTCGAACTTTGTTGATCAAGAGAAATCGGGAGGATTGTGGAATTGGCTTGCCAAGTCAGCGAACTGTCGGAAGTTCTCGACCGAGAATTTCTGCTGGATTTTCCAAAACTTGTTTGTGTGCTAAGTCCGCGAACCCAGTTCACGAACTGGCGGAAGTTCTCTTTCCGAGAATTTCTGCTGAGTTTGGAAAACTCAACCGATTAACTTGAGTCCGCAAACTTGTTTGTGAACTTAAGAGGTTATGATCTAAAGATGTGTTGTGAACATGAAACATTAAATTACTAAGGAATGCTTTATGAAAACTATGGCTATAATGTTCATGAGCCGATTCAATCGAATCGAATCATCTTTGTTTCAATTGTGTCTTGTGTAGTTACATAAGATCTCATAGCAATTGAAAAACTCTTTAACTAGTTCATTTGAGTCAATCGAACTAGTTATGGTGAAGAACAACAAGGTTAATATGAAACGCTCATATGGTTAAACTTTTTGGTTACTATGTTGAACCAACATACACGTGCACGTTTGGGCATGGTTTTCGCAAACCCACTAAACTTTTACCCAAGTGTGTGTGACAAGCTAAGTTTTCGATCTAACGGTTGAGAAATATTAGCTTGAATCTAAATTAGGTTTTCATCTAACGGTGAATAAGCATTGCTTTGTAACTAAGGCAAAACCCTAATTTGAAGGCTATATAAAGGAGTCATCTAGGTTTGAGAAAAACTAATCCCCACACGTCTGTGTGATACTAGTGCGCTCGCTAGGTTCGATTCTCCTTTAACCTTTGGTTTTATTCTCTAAAACCAGGTTAACGACTTAAAGATTTCATTGGGATTGTGAAGCCAGACCGATACTACTTTTATCGTAGTTGTGTGATCTGATCTTGCATCTTCCATCGTACGAGTACAATCGATTGATTGGCTTGAGATCGTGAGAGTTCTCCGATAGGCAAGATAAAGAAGTCACAAATATCTTCGTCTCACTGTTTGTGATTCCTCGACAAACCCCCCGTGTAGTCAGGAAGGATTGTAGAGAGGTGATTGATTAATCTAGTTGTTCTTCGGGAATATAAGACCGGATTATCAATTGGTTCATGTTCACCTTGATTTATATCTTAAGACGGAACAAAACCTAGGGTTTATCTGTGGGAGACAGATTTATCCTTTGATAGGCTTTTCTGTGTGAGACAGATCTGTTTATTATCAAGTCTGTAATTTTGGGTTGCAGCAACTCTTGGTTGTGGGTGAGATCAGCTAAGGGAATCAAGTGCGTAATATCCTACTGGGATCAGAGGCGTAGGAGTACAATTGTACCTTTGATCGGTGGGAGACTGATTGGGGTTCAACTATAGTCCAGTCCGAAGTTATCTTGGAGTAGGCTAGTGTCTGTAGCGTCTTAATACAATATGTATTCAATCTGGACTAGGTCCCGGGGTTTTTCTACATTTGCGGTTTCCTCGTTAATAAAATTTCTGGTGTCTGTGTTATTTATTTTACACATTATATTTATATAATTGAAATAATACAGGTTTTGCATTCGTGATCATCAATTGGAAATCCAACCTTTGGTTGTTGATTGATCCTTGGACATTGGTCTTTGGTACCGTCCAAGTTATCTCTCTTTGATAAAGACTCGCAGATTTCTATTTGCTTGAGTAAAGATCAAATCGAGAGATTGAGATATAAACTCTTTGATATATCTTTTTATTGATTGAGTCGGACTGTCTAGTTGATTCTCATAAAAAGTATATTGGAGTTTGTCCATACAGATTGCTAAGCGAAATATTGGGTGGTGTTGTTAGACCCCCGCTTTTTCAGAAAATAGAATGAATCCTTGTTTATTCCGCAGTATTGATCTTCCCAGATCCACATTCTTATGTATATACTGTGTGGCTCCGTAATTTTTCTTATGTTGAGCATTTCCGATTAAATTAATCATGGGTTTTCTTGTGGTTAATTTGATTGAGTATTTCTGGATTCAAATTCATATTCGTATGTGATTTGTTAAGTCCAAAGAAATCCTTTTTTTTCTTGTGAAATTAAGGTCGCTCTTGTTGTTCTTTCAGGAATGACATTTTATGGGGGAGAGTTCTTAATTAAACTTGTGCTTAACTGCCAAATCTTTGTGGGAAGTGCGGTTGTGGAATATTATAAGAGTTATCTTATATCTTTATAAACTCCTTGATGAAAGCATTTAGCTTCGGCTATATGATTGCATCTAAAAAGTTAATAGGTGCTTTCTTTTGGTCATGAAATGTCTCTATGGAAATTTCATTAGGATCCCACTAGTTTTCGTACCTTTGCCAATTTTATTGACAAAAAGGGGGAGAATTAATGTGTAGTTCACACTACAAATACATATGGTTTTCGGATCATTATGTAAGGGGGAGTGGTTTCCATGTGAGATGGAGTATTGACTAAGGGGGAGTGATACATATCACCATAGTATTATCGTCGAAGTTGTGATACAATTGAACTTTGATGTTGTGTAATAATATTATGACACTTTGTAACAATGATTGAGAATTCTTGTTTTCTCATTGTTATAACTACGGATTTTCAACAACGATGATACTAAATTTACAACCTTTGGAATCATTGGAGTACTTGGAAGTGACCAAGATTTCGAATAATGTTGAAGAACCAAGGAGATCAGGCATGTGGAAGAGAAGCTACAAAAGTTTATTTATTTATTATTTTATTCCATATGTATTGATAGGTTTTGTCAGTAAAATTGACAAAGGGGGAGATTGTTAGAGCACTGCTCGGTCGAACTCGCATGCGTTGCTATCTCAAGCATGTTTGTCAGTTAGTGATCAAAACTATAAGTCTTCATTTCTAGTCTACTTATAGATAAGTCTCGGACTAGGATAGATAGTGTAGTTGAGATCTAGACTCCATGGTGAATGTAGGATCAGAATCTCGCAGCAATAATATCTCAGCGAAATTATTAACAACACAACACGACAATGTCGCAGAATAGCTTCAGAAATGAAATAATAAACGACGTCAGCTAAATCATGAGAAAAGTGTGATGGTCCTGCGAATATTGGAGAGTTTGCGAGATTAATATTTGTAAGGTTGCGAGAATGTCGCGAGTCATATCCGAAAATAAAGGACAAATTAGCTATCATCCACTATGTAAAACTCTATATAAAGAGCCGATCAGCTGTAAGGAAGAGAGAGATCTTTTTTGAGTGAAAAACAAGTAAATAGGAGAGAGAAAATATAGAGCAGTGGTTATTCTTGATTCCTTTATCTTTTCTTGTAAGATTGTTCAAAGGTTGATCAATAAAATTAAGGTTATTAATCTGAAATGAGTTGAATGTTAATGAAATCTTGTGAGGGGTGTAGTGTAGGATTTCCTGCAACTACGTAATGACGCTAGAAACAGGGAGGCTGAAGATTGAAAATTAAATATTGTTGTTGAGATTGTTCAAATCAAGAAAGTGATTAAACAAATCAGTGAACCAGTTAAAAGAAAAATGGTTAGAATCAATGAAGATGACAAAAGATTGGAGTGTAATATGATAACAAAAACAATGGTTAATGGATTCCATGTGAACATCAAAGGAAGGATACATAAACGATATTTTGAATGAAGGAAGGAAGGTTATGGCAGTAGAAAAGACATCACCCTTGAAAGATTGGGAAAAGCAAAAAATCACATTCATGGCGGCAGAAATACCAAAAGAAAATTTGAACCACACATCTCCATTGGTTATTACAGTGTCTATTACGCGAAAAGAGAAGGGGACAACAACAAAATCCACGGAAGAATGGACATTGAATAGAACTTTAGTCGATACAGGAAGTTCAGTGGTTATAATATTTTATCATGCGTTCAGGGGAATGGGATTTAAAGATGAAGAAATGTCCAGTTCAACATATCTTGTTCATGGCTTTGAAAAATCAACAACAAAACCTAAAGGAGAAATAGTGGTACGAATTCCACTAGGAGAGATCGAAACACACGTGACACTATGCGTAGTGGATATGGAATCGCCATATAATATGTTGCTAGGAAGACCATGAATACATGCGATAAAAGCTGTAGTATCAACGTTGCATCAATGCATTAAATTCACCACACCAAATGGAATAGGTGAAATCAGAGGAGATGTTGACAATGCGAAATTATGTCATCAAATTGAAGTAAAGCATTATGAAGGACGAGCAAAAAAGAAACAATTTCGCAGAAAGTTGGCAAAGGAGGCAAAGAAAGAAGAAGAATTTAGAGTGTACATGATAAGGGCAAAAGAAGGCAGGGGAATACCCAGCGAAATTTCGGAAGAAGGAGAAGGACCTGTGAAAACAATAAAAGAACCAACACCAATGGGAGAACCCAAATCCAGTTACACTGCCGCAGAACCAACAAAAGAAGTAAACATTGGGACTAAAGAAGAACCTCTAATATTGAGAATTGGAACCAAGATGGATGTAGAAGAAGAAGAAGAAGAAAGAACTGTTAACCTTTAGCGAGAATATAAAGACATTTTCGCAGGGAGCATGGATGATATACCGGGAATAGATCCATCAATTGCATGTCACAAGCTGGAGATTAACAAGAATGTGAGACCATTTAAAAAAAGAATAAGAAAAATCGCAACAGCCTACCATTCCCAAATAGAAGAAGAACTACATAAAATGCTTGATGCAGGAATTATAAGAGAATCTAAATACCCAGAGTGGATAGCGAACATGGTCATTGTTCCAAAGAAAAACAAAGAATAAGGATTTGCATAGATTTCACTGATTTAAACAAAGCCTGCCCTAAAGATAGCTTTCTGTTACCAGATATTCCTCAAATGGTGGAATCAGCAGCGGGAAATGATAGGGTATCGTCTTTAGATGGGTACAAAGGATATAACCAAATCCCTCTCGCTGAAGAAGATCAAGAGCATACTGCTTTTTTCGCTCCTAGAGGTTTATATTGTTACACGAAAATGTCATTTGGCTTGTGAAATGCGGGAGCAACATACCAAAGAATGGTAGAGAAGTTTTTCGCGAATTGGATACACAAAACATTAGAAGTATATGTGGACAACATGTTAGTAAAGAGTAAAGAATCCAAAGACCATATACAGGACATGAGGGAGATTTTTGAACAAATGCGGCAGTATGACATTAAACTGAATCCTGAGAAGTGTACCATTGGAGTTGCATCGGGAAAAATTTTAATCTACATTGAATCAAAGGAAGGAATACAGGTTGATCCAGAAAAAGTGCAAGCAATTCGTGACATGCCAATGTTGTAGTCTTAAATTTGCGGTAAATACGGATTCGATGCTCGGACTTGAATAGATTTAAAAACAAAAATATATACAAAATTGTCACAGGATCAAGAGATACTGGGACTCAGGATTTCACCAATTCTTATACTCATGCGATTCAATTATTAATTCTAGACAATTAAAGCTTATATTGATAACAAATACCGACTCTTACTTTGCCAAAAATAGATTTTGTAAGTATTATATGTAAATCATAAGCATGATGCATCAAGAATCTCATGGATTAAGCATACATCATCAGACAAAATCACAAATAATCAATAAAAATCATAATTCCATTCATAATAGTGCAAATAGTCATAAAAGAATTAAATAAAATTACTCATGCATAAAGAATGGTTTCCTCCATCATCCCAGTATTGGGGTTTAGATATTCATATCAATCACACACTCAAAATATTAATTCAAAGCTCAAAGTGTGATTAAAAGAGTCAAAAGTTATAAAATAGTAGTTCTGAGACTCACAAAACACGTACAGAAAGGAACGACAACAGAAAACTGCAGCGAACTGCGACACCTCTCTTCTGATGTTGAGCTGCTGAAAATAAGACTGTTCTGAAGCTGCTGAAAATAAGACTGTCCTGGAGAGTCTGTTCTTCGTGTTCTTGAAGCTTTTTAATGATAGCAGCAGCAGCAGGTGAACATTGCTGCTACTCCTTCTTCTTCGCTCCTCCTGGCTCTGTCTCGACCCCAAACTCTTGATAAAATTTCTATGACGTAAACCCAATTATTTATAGGGTTTGAATCACCTTGAAACTCGATCAAACTCGTTGAAAATCTCCATTATTCTCTACGGGCAGTTTGAAGAATAATCCTCTTCTTGTTGCGTTCCACCCTGTTTTTAGCTATTCTCTCGTCTCAAATATCTTCTAGGACTTGGACTCAACTTATTTTAAGTATATCCCACGCAAGAAAATCCCTTAAATCTCTCAAACTAACCTGAAACCCTAAACAGGGACCGTGTTGCTGTCTTGACTTTGTGTGGATTTTCCGATTTACCCAGCCCAATTGGATGGGTCTAGATGATTGCATTAGGCTTGTTATGTCCCCTAGAGTCTGTAGGTACCAAATATGCCCATTGAATCTCCTCCTAAGTCGCTCAAATCTCTGCTCAAAAACTGTTGTCGCTGCTGCATATTCTTCCCGCCAATTTCTGTTTTGAATTTTGAAGATGACCTCCCCCTATCCAGTTCCGGTGTCCCTTTAGTACATTCCCTGAAATGGGGTGCCCCTTAGTAATTTGGTTACCCCTTATCCAAAGTGAGAGTCCGTATAGTAATTTTCTCCCACGAGCGCAAAAACCACTTTTTAGCCAATTTCGCCGCAAAAGCTTATTTCTCCAAAAATACCTATAGGGACATAAAAAGCCATAATGAATATAAAATCGAGCACTAATAATATATACAATTGAGATTATATAAGACACATAAATGCGTCTATCAAATACCCCCAAACTTATTATTTGCTAGTCCTCGAGCAAATCTAATCTAAAATAAAATCTACACTTAGCACGTGCAGTAGTAGCAACCTAAACCCTAGGTGGCCCTAGTGGCGGAGTGTTGTCTCCGGGGGTTTACCAGAGGTGTACCCACAAAACCTTACTCCAGACTTAGCTATCTACGCAGAACCTTGGAAGGCACTAAAGAATCTCCTTGGTTGGCATACTTATTGACTACAGGAAGAAGTACCCTGATGCGAAATTCCAATTGCTGTACACGAGTTTGCACTCAAGCATACTAAAATTCATATAAAGTGACAGAGCTCTACTCAGATAGTTGCACTATGGACATCATATTCGGAGTCTAAACTAATCACATGGATAGATCAAGAAGATGGATATAGAAAACATAGATTTTGATGTTTACTAAGTGAACGACGTTTCCCATATCTGTCTGAAGGCCTCCGCCAAAATGAACCTATCCTAATGGATTGAGATACTAGTCTGACTAATATCAACACACTGGCATATACAAGGGTACCAGTGGTCGATAACCTAACTCTAGGTCAACACAACTGGCATATACAAGGGTACCAGTGGTCGACTTTATTGAATTTATTCCTTTTGGTCAAATGGTCTGGTCTCAATTTTTTTTTTTTTTTTTTTTTTTTACTTTTTGGTAACTACCATTTTTTTTCATCTTTTTTTTTTTTCTTTTTTTTTTTCTTTTTTTTTTCAACTTTTTTTTTTTCATGGTATCTCAATCACTCTAATTCACCCTAGCATTGGTAACAACTTGAATCGTGGGCCCCACCTATCACTTAGAGAAACATAGTTTAAAAACAAAATAAAATAAAAATAGAAGTGAAAAGGACTCAACGAGATATGGTGAAACTATCATGTTATTTCTAACACCTGAGCTCTGTGCTTTTATGAATAGACTCTTTAGATGTTTCCATCTAATCAGATTGGTTCCTCAAACTCCTACAATCAAAATGCTTCCATCCACTTAGATTAGTTAGTGCAATCCTCAATAGGCATAAATTTCTAAGCTCTGGAGTTTATTTATTCAACTAAAAAGTTTCTCCCATACCCCCAAACTTAAACCTAACATTGTCCTCAATGTTCTAAAGATGAAATTAAAAGCATGAACAAGGAGAAACTGTTACCATTTGAAGAAAGAGTTACGGAAGGATATTACCTGGTTGCATGAGATTGGGTTACCTCCCAAGAAGTGCTAAGTTTAAAGTCTTCAGCCAGACTAGAAAAGTTTAGTCAACTCGAACCGTATAACAGTAGCCGGAATAACTGTGGGTCTTTAAACCAAAAAGAGCTGACAAAAGGAAACTGCAGTGAACCAAGAAAATGTACAATACTAGCATGCCCTTACCTAGTTTCCTGATAAGATCGCTAATTGTGGTTCAGGTTCAGGTTCTATAAAAGGGTCTAAATATATTTTCTCGGATGCATCCTCAAAATTGAGATCCAATTATTAGGTCCTAGAGTCTGGAAAACTAGAAAACCTGAAGCACAAAATAACCTAAATAATTGAGGATCCTCTAAGTCAATCAGGTTGACTTACATAATTGACCACAGTGAGAGTAGTGGTCATTCTGAAAAATGTGTCGATTCTAATTCCTAAAGTAATTAGGTTTAGTCTCAGAACTTAATAATGACACATTTGAAATTATACGTTCCCACAGTTGAAAAATATTTGGTGGGAAAACAAAGTCGATCTGTATCATAGCCTGGTCTAACCCATCAACCAGAGGATGGGTTTCTAACAACTGAACTTCCTTATGGACATCACTAGGTTCAGGAAAACGAGTATGAAAGTAATCTTGTAAAATGGTTGAGGCATTGATCAAGTCCTAAGTGTGGGGACTTTCTGAGAGTTAAAGGTAAGGCACTAGGGAAGTGATAATCACCCCCAAACTTAGAGTTTTCAGTTCTCTAGATAGACCTCTAATTATTTCTTGAATTTCCGTATCTTCAGAGTCCTTAAAATATTCAAGAGATTCTTCTAAGTTATTATCAGGTAGTGCATCTTTACTCATCTCTACGGGTCTATCTTCTTCTTCCAAGACTATTGTTTCTAAGTCGCTAGACTCTAAAACAGTATTTTCGAAATGAACCCGTTCCTCTAAACCACTATCGGCTTCGTAATCAAAAGGAAAAACTACATCGTCTAAAACGGTGGTATCCCTAATCAAATCCTCGTCCTTTTGAATAGGTGAATAATCATAAAAATTATTTGGATTTGAAGTAGAAATAATATAATCACTATAAAGCTCAATTGGATTACTAGATTCCTGATTACTATGCCTACATATTTCAGATTCTTCATCACTACTATCCTCATCATCATAATAGTACGAAGATGATTGAACCTTATCTAAATAAGTAGTGTTACCAATTATAACCTCGTTATCTTGATTATGTGAAAAAGTATCTTCATTCTCAAGGGTATTATTGGATACACTATATTGGCAATTCAAGTTATTTCGAGCAATACTTTCGTTCGTCTCTAACTCAAGTCTACGTGTCGACTCAGCTATCCTCTCAAGGGTCTCTTCCAAAGAAAGTTCCCTTAGTGTAGGATCTAAGTTTTGAGTTAATCTATTGAGGATATCTTCTACAGATTCAGTTGTTGTTGCAGTTCTTTCGTCCATAACTACATTATTCACCTCATCTAATTTATACGTCGATTCAGCTAACTGACGTGATGACTCTAAATTCCTGAGAGTCTCTTCTAGAGAAGGAATAGGAACTGAAGGATCATAATAAGGACTACTTTTCAAAGTTTGATTGTATCCTCTAAAGACGAAGAACTAGTATTATAATCTTCTTGCTCGTATGACTGATGCGCGTGCGGATAGTAATTGGGCTCACCATGGTATGAACCATAACCTTGAAAAGGTTGGCGTCCCCAGTCACTATTCTCACTATGGTCATAATACTGATGATGTCCATATTCAAATTCAGGTCGATATTCATTGTATTGGCTTCTATCATACCAGTTCGACATTCTTAATTGCAGGGGAATTCTACGCAATCACAAACAAGTCCGACTCGACCAAATCAAACCTATAGATCTAGCAAACAAAAAGCATGATGGCTCCACTTAGATTGTTTTCTAGACCAGCTTCTATTCCTTCGAAAAGGAATTCGTTACAATTTGAGCACACCCCTCTGGAATCAATCCGAGCTAATGTAAGTTGAATCGAGGCGAGGGAAGCTCAGTGGAGCTTTGATACCCAAGGCCTCACCGCTATCACAAGGCGGCGCAGTCACGCATTCAACTCACAGAAACCATCATGAACTTTGAAATGTGCTTAAAGAGCAACCAATATTTTTCGAACGAGTTTCCTATTAAGCTCGTTACCCTATTGGTCTCGTTCTATTCAAAATTTTAGGCTTAGGTTCGCGTTTGGTTTCGTTTTCCTAAGGCGGGCAAGAAGGAAACGGTGATGAAATCCGAGTCCTTATCTTGTTTAGGCCAGGCCTTGCCCTTTACTAGGAAAATAAAGACAGTCCGGTTCGTCCTCAAACAATTATCACCTTAAGGCAGACAGTAACCCGCTTGCAGGAGATTCGCGGGTGTTTCGATTGGTCTTACCTCCCGTACCAGACGGGCGATGAACCGTTATCGTCGACTTGGGCCACGACTCCTATGCCGTGTGCGAACCCGATGGGCCGAGAAGATATCGTAATCGTCGTCCTTCCCTGCAAACAGCTTGTATTTAAGGATACCCTTCCGTAGGGTTTAAAATTAAAATAAAGTGTCCAAAGTCCAGAGTAAAGTCCAAATAAAAAGTCCAAAATTACAAAAATTATGAAAAATAAAGCCTATTTACAAATTCTAAAAATAAATAAATAAAAGCTATACACAAAAAAAAAAAAAAAATTAAATCCTAAAAAAAATTATGTCTTTTTCTTCTTCTCTTTTAGCTTTAAGCTTTTTGTTCCCAAGTCCTTAGTATTCCACTTCGAACCTGTAAATCAAAGACACAAAAAGAAACGTAAAAAGGAACAAATAATAGTAAAAAAAAATAAAAAAAATAAACCTAAAAACAAATCTATAAACAAGTCCCCGGCAGCGGCGCCATTTTGTTGTAGTCTTAAATTTGCGGTAAATACGGATTCGATGCTCGGACTTGAATAGATTTAAAAACAAAAATATATACAAAATTGTCACAGGATCAAGAGATACTGGGACTCAGGATTTCACCAATTCTTATACTCATGCGATTCAATTATTAATTCTAGACAATTAAAGCTTATATTGATAACAAATACCGACTTTTACTTTGCCAAAAATAGATTTTGTAAGTATTATATGTAAATCATAAGCATGATGCATCAAGAATCTCATGGATTAAGCATACATCATCAGACAAAATCACAAATAATCAATAAAAATCATAATTCCATTCATAATAGTGCAAATAGTCATAAAAGAATTAAATAAAATTACTCATGCATAAAGAATGGTTTCCTCCATCATCCCAGTATTGGGGTTTAGCTATTCATATCAATCACACACTCAAAATATTAATTCAAAGCTCAAAGTGTGATTAAAAGAGTCAAAAGTTATAAAATAGTAGTTCTGAGACTCACAAAACACGTCCAGAAAGGAACGACAACAGAAAACTGCAGCGAACTGCGACACCTCTCTTCTGATGTTGAGCTGCTGAAAATAAGACTGTTCTGAAGCTGCTGAAAATAAGATTGTCCTGGAAAGTCTGTTCTTCGTGTTCTTGAAGCTTTTTAATGGCAGCAGCAGCAGCAGGTGAACATTGCTGCTGCTCCTTCTTCTTCGCTCCTCCTGGCTCTGTCTCGACCCCAAACTCTTGATAAAATTTCTATGACGTAAACCCAATTATTTATAGGGTTTGAATCACCTTGAAACTCGATCAAACTCGTTGAAAATCTCCATTATTCTCTACGGGCAGTTTGAAGAATAATCCTCTTCTTGTTGCGTTCCACCCTGTTTTTAGCTATTCTCTCGTCTCAAATATCTTCTAGGACTTGGACTCAACTTATTTGAAGTATATCCCACGCAAGAAAATCCCTTAAATCTCTCAAACTAATCTCAAACCCTAAACAGGGACCGTGTTGTTGTCTTGACTTTGTGTGGATTTTCCGACTTACCCAGCCCAATTGGATGGGTCTAGATGATTGCATTAGGCCTGTTATGTCTCCTAGAGTCCGTAGGTACCAAATATTCCCATTGGATCTCCTCCTAAGTCGCTCAAATCTCTGCTCAAAAACTGTTGTCGCTGCTGCCTATTCTTCCCGCCAATTTCTGTTTTGAATTTTGAAGATGACCTCCCCCTATCCAGTTCCGGTGTCCCTTTAGTACATGCCCTGAAATGGGGTTCCCCTTAGTAATTAGGTTACCCCTTATCCAAAGTGAGAGTCCGTATAGTAATTTTCTCCCACGAGCGCAAAAACCACTTTTTAGCCAATTTCGCCGCAAAAGCTTATTTCTCCAAAAATACCTACAGGGACATAAAAAGCCATAATGAATATAAAATCGAGCACTAATAATATATACAATTGAGATTATATAAGACACATAAATGTGCCTATCATCCAACACCAGCAACAATAAAATATGTACAGAAGTTGAATGGACTTTTACCTTCGCTAGGGAGATTCATTTCGCGATTATCAGACAAATACAAGTATTTTTTCGATATACTCAAGAAGGGTGCGAAATTCAAATGGACTGATGAATGCGAAAAATCTTTTCAAGGGATCAAAGAACATCTTATGAATACATCTATTTTACAAAAAGCAGAATCAGGAGAAGAGTTATTAATCTATCTTGCAACGACGTTGCATGCATTAAGTGCTGTGTTATTGCGAATAGACGCAGGAGTGGAGAAACCCATCTATTATATTAGCAAAACTTTTAATACTTCCGAGAAGAATTACTCAAAGATTGAGAAGCTAATCTTAGCATTAGTTTATGAATCATTTAAGCTCCGCATATATTTTCAAGCACACAAAATAAAGGTATTAACAAAAGTACCAATTGAATCAGTGATGAAGAATTCAAAAAGATCAGGAAGAGTGGAGAGATGGAATGCACAAGTAGGCCACTTTGATATTAAATATGAAATTTTGTCTTCACCAAAATCACAAGTTGTTGCAGATTTCTTGGCAGAATTTCCTTTAGAAGAAGATGAAGCGGTAGAAGAAATGATGGATATAGAAGAAGAACACGGAGATCCAAAAGACTTATTAACAGAACCAAATATATGGGAGATATTGGTAGATGAATCATAAAATTGAGAAGGCAATGGAGTTGGAATTATTTTAATTTCTCCAGAAGGAGCGAAGATAGCATTTTCATTCAGATTGGAATTCACATCCACAAATAACGAAACGGAATATGAAGTTGTGATACATGCCTTAAAGTTCTCAATATAAATGAAACTAGAAAATGCCAGGATCACTAGTGATTCGCAGCTAGTTATTCGCCAAATAAAGGGAGAGTACACTACAGATGAACCATCTTTGAAGAAATACAAGAAGCTCGTTGAAGAATTGTCAGCGAGAATCCCAAAAATAAAATGGAGGCACATTTCAAGGAAGGATAACAGACTCGCAGACGCTTTTGCTTTCATCTCAAGCATGATGACAGATCCAACTGCGAGATGCATAAAAATACAGACACTTCTGTCACCATCAATCAATAAAGAAGAAGAAGAAGAAATGGACGTGATGATAATAGATGGTGGAGAAGAAGAACAAACGAACAATATCGCAGATTGGAGAACAGAACTTCATGCATATTTGGCGAAAGGAGATACACCAAGAAATATATTGGAAGCACACAAGTTAAAAAGCCGCGCAAGAAATTATGAACTAAGAGATGGGCTGCTATACCGAAAATCCTTTAATGGACCATCACTCAGATGTTTGACACGAGAAGAAGGAGAAAAGGTGTTAAAAATGTTATATGATGGGGACGCTCGCAATCATAGTGGGGGAAGATCTTTGGCACATAGAGCAAAAATGCAAGGCTATTACTGGCCATACATGCACGAAGATGCAAAACAAATATCAAGACGTTGCGAAGATTGTCAGCGGCATGGAAAGAAAATACATGCACCTGGAGCACCCTTGTCATCTTCAACCAGCGTGTGGCCTTTTGGAAAGTGGGGCTTAGATATTGTGGGGCCATTTTTACCAGGATCTGGACAAAGAAGATACTTAATAGTCGCAACAGATTATTTCACAAAATGGACAGAAGTGAAGGCAGTACAGCATATTCGCGATAAAGATATCTTTACATTCGTATTCGAAAATATCATTTGCAGATTCGGAATTCCTGCACAGTTAGTATCTGATAATAGGAAACAGTTTGAAGGACAGAATATAGAAATGTTACTTAATGCATTTAAGATAAAATGTGGAAAGTCTACTCCTTTGTATCCACAAGCTAATGGGAAGGTAGAAGCAACAAACAAAACAATTGTAGATATATTAAAGAAGAAATTAGAAGGACATCATAGAGCATGGTGCGAACAAGTACATAATGCAGTATGGGCTTATAATACAACTAGAAGAGAAGCTACTGGAATGTCACCTTTTTGTTTAACATGCGGAGTTGAAGCGGTGTTACCAACATAAGTTGTTATTCCGACAACAAAGAGAGAAGATTGGGAGAAAAATCTTAGTGCGGGTTTGCTCTTAAGCAAACTTGATGAATTAGAAGAAAAAAGAGAAAGAGCTTTACAACATATGGAGAATTATCAGCAAAGATTATCCCGAGAATATAACAAACGTGTCAAAGTACGCGAATTCCAGCCAGGAAATTTAGTTCTGCGAGTGACACCAATATATCAGCGAGAAAATGGTGGAAAGTTAGCGAAAAATGGGATGGACCTTACATCATTAAGGAGATAGTTGGAACAAGAGCTTATAAATTAATGGATCCAGAAGGTAGAGATGTTGGTCATAGACTTGACAGACCATGGAACAGGTTGTACTTAAAAAGATATTATCCGTAAGAAGCTTTGAGAAGTTATGGATTCTGAAATAATAGTTGCGAGATTATTCATATCAAAACAAGATCATGATGTGCGAAACTTTCGCAGAGATAATCATAGAACAATGACATAAAAGAAAGAGGTGAACCTTTATGGCGTACACCCTAGTTCGCGAATAAAATTTCGCAAGAGGCAAATGTAAGACCTAAAGTACGTCATATAAGGGGGTACCTGTTGCATGGCTCAGGTAAAGGCTACACCGCCACCGGAACCTGAGTCATGGAGATTTGGGGTCAATAAAGCCAATTCGGGAGAGGCACCTTGGATTCTCAGCTTAAGCATATGACTTAGGTTGGGCGACTAAGGTAATAAGGACTCTCCCAAGGAGTGCAGAATCTGATCAAGGCGCCGAGCTACACGGTTGAGTCAAGAGTGCCAGGGGCATCTGGAGTGTACCTTGCCATTCTTGACAAGTTTTGGCTTATACTGCACTCGGCCCGAAGAAAACCCCACTTAGGGTGCAGTCTCGTAACCATAAACCCTATAGGTAAAAGGGATAAGAGGCTGTGAAAACAACTGGTTGTTGTTAAGACTGGATGGGAGGAGCTAACCTTGTATGGTAGAAGTACGCCTCCTTGTAGGGGCAACGAGGGGGGAGATAAGGGCGACACCCTCCATTAGGGAGCTGATAAGTGTCTTAAAGACGCAAATGTCATGAGGCTTTTACTCGCAAGGGTATTAAGGCTTGTCATATTTGTGCAACAATCCTGAAGAGGCAATAATACTAGAGAAAAAGATAAGACGAGATCAATGGGTTTTCTCATGAAAGTGCGAAGACGTCCTACGATTTCGTCGCAAGACGGCAATGTAATGGGGCTTTATTTTCGCAAGAAAATTTAGGCCTATCATATTGTCGCAACATTCCTGAAGAGGCAATAATACGAAAGAAAAAGTTAAGGCAAGATCAATGGGTTTTTGCATGAAAGTGCAAGGACGTCCTGCGATTTTGTCGCAATGACAAGAGGTGGCATAATAAGACCTTTGATTAAGAAGGCAAAATAAGACCACATGACAAAACAAAATATTTATAAGTATTCATAACAGATCATTTCTCGCAAGAAAGATAATGAGAGGCAAGTATGGGAATCAGTAAACAAGAAGCATTATCTTTCTCGCAAGCAAAATACTAAAAGAGAGAATTAATTCCAAAGTTGGTTGAAGAATATTATTCGCAAGAAATAATAAAGATGAAACAATTCAAGAAGATAAAACTAGATAAGAAGCTCTTCGCCAATGTTCTCATTATCACCAGTCTTTTCTTCATTTCGATTTTGATCTTCGCCAACAATAATTTCTTTGAGAGGGACTTCTTTTTCGCCGCCATCTTGATTATCGTCAGCAATTACTTCTTTAGAAGGGATTTCTTTTCACTTCCATCTTTATTAGCACCAGCAGTTGCTTCCTTAGAAGGGATCTCTTCTTCATCTTCCAAAAGATCAGTCTCTCCACCACTTTCATAATCATAATCACTGTCATCAGGACGAGAAATTTCATCATCATCTACTTCCAAAGGCTCAATTGATGTAGGAGGAAGAAATTTGGACAATAAAATATCATTCAGAAGAACTTCAGCCCGGAGATGAACTTGACGAAGAAGTGCTCTCTGATGATTCATATCTTGAATATCCTTAAAGTAAGCAAGATAATCAAGTCTTCTTTCTGCTCGGTCGCGAGAACCAGTAAGGACAAAGACGAATAACGCATTTTCTTTGCGAATTTTGGCATATTTAGCCTCCAAAACAGAAATGGAGGAACGAAGATTTTTCTCAGACTCTGCGAAAAGTAGAATACAAAATTTCAGTAAGATGAAGAACTCAAAAAGATATGACAAAGAAAAGATAGTTAAGGCAGTAAAACTATTATGACTACCTTCCTTTTGCGAAATAAGGTGTTGAATCAAGGTCAAACAACTATTCTCCCAACGGTCCATTGCATCATCAAATTTATCTCCAACTAAACCTTTAAGTCGAGACTGAAGATTTTCCTCTTTAGAAATAAGAAAGGCATTTTCCTTCGCAAGAGAAGAATAAGATTCTTCTAATTTGGAATATTGTTCTTTAAGTTGATTCTCCTTAACACTTAAAGCTATTCTACCTTGAATGAGTGTATCTCTTTCAGCGATAGATGACTCTGTTACTTCTTTAAGTTCATTTCTCAAAGAGCGAAGAGATTGTTCTTGGTTATCCCATGCTTTCTGAAGGATGCTAAGTTGTTGCGAAGATATCGCCATCTTGTTTAAACAAGTTCGTTTCTCTTGAGATAAAGTTTTATTCTCATCTGATAAATTTTTCATCCCTATATTAGCTTTAGTTAAAGAATAAGAAAGGCGAGATATTTCATTACTCAATAAATTTTGCCTCTGAACTAATTGGGTATTTTTATTGGTAAGATTATTTATATGATCAACAAAATATGAATAGAGGTTATCTAATTGGTTATATTGATCCATCAAAATCTCTTTATCAACACGGGCTTCTTCAACAGCAGATTCAAATTGATATCTCTCCATTATTCGTTTCTGGTTTAAGGCTTAACATGCGAAAAAGGGATTTCAAGGACAATTACATATGGAAAAGATAAAATCATTAAAAAGGCAAATTGAAGACACAGATAAGGAAATCATACTTCTCAGTTCATCATTCTTCTTGTGAAGATTGTCGCGATCCAACGAAACATTTTGGAGTTTTTGATTTTCGAGGCGAAGAGCATTACACTCTAAAGTCATTATCTGGAGATCTTTATTCAACATTTCAACCTCTTTTTCCAAAGTTGTTTGCGAAGCAGCTCTGTCAGGGCCAAAATACTTACTCAGAATTTCGCAAACACCAGACTTGACAGGATCAATGGGAGACTTCTTAACATCATCCAGAACCTCAGACAAAACTTTGAAAGCAATATTTAAAGGAAGAGGCTCAGGTAGAGAACTGGTAATGATAGAAGATTGGGAAACATTATAAATAGGAGGAGAAGAAGTTTCATTCACAGAAGGATTAATAAGGGGAGTTTCAATCATTGAAATGTCAGTTGAAGGGATGAAATCTGAGGCAACCTTTTCGCAAATTGGAGATAATGGTTTAACTTGCGAAGATGTCGCAGGAGATTTTGAAGGGATAAGTAAGTGAAAGGGAACAGAGGTTTCAACGGTTTTGAGGTGGCGAGATTTCTTGAGAGGTTTGTTGGTATCCTTATCACCCTGTGAATCATAATCCAGATAAGAAACAGAGGCAACAATATTGTTATTAGAAAAGAATAATGTTTCTTACTACCTTATGATTCGCAGACTTTCTTTTGTTTACAACAACCTTATGCTGCGATTTGGGAATATTAGGGTTCTGAACCGTAAATTTGGTATTAGAGGCGTTTTTGCTGAAATAACAACAGTATGAGAATCACATAAACAACATCAAATAAGGCAGTAAGCAAAACCCATACGAAAGAAAAAAGAAAACTAACCTCGATAAATCCATGGAAAACACTAGCAGGAAGATTAATTCGAAGAAAATTACGAATGATGAAGATCTACAGAGGGAACAGTATGGAGATGAACAAGAAATTAAAAAGATTGAAAGAAGAAGAAAAAAGAAAAAGTTGCAATAGCGGAATTTGCAGAAGAACGATGAAGTTGCAAAGAAAATAAAAAGAGAGAAAAAGAGAGTAAGAAAGAGTATATATAGAGGAAATTTTTTCTCGAGAAGATGAACACGATTAATGCGGAAAGATGTGAGCGGTTAAAAAGTAGCAGTTACAAAAGACGTGTCAAGAAACAGATGGGAGAAAGGATACGTGTGATAAATGCAGAATATGAAATGATGGATAACTGCGGCATTTCTCACATCACTCTCTATTTCGCAGAGAAGATATGAGAAGAGGCAAGATGTAGGATCAGAATCTCGCAGGAATAATATCTCAGCGAAATTATTAACAACATAACACGACAGTGTCGCAGAATAGCTTCAGAAATGACATAATAAACGACGTCAGCTAAATCATGAGAAAAGTGTGATGGTCCTGCGAATATTAGAGAGTTTTCGAGATTAATAGTTGTAAGGTTGCGAGAATGTCGCGAGTCATATCCGAAAATAAAGGACAGATTAGCTGTCATCCACTGTGTAAAACTCTATATAAATAACCGATCAGCTATAAGGAAGAGAGAGATCTTTTTTGAGTGAAAAACAAGTAAATAGGAGAGAGAAAATCTAGAGCAGTGGTTATTCTTGATTCCTTTATCTTTTCTTGTAATATTGTTCAAAGATTGTTCAATAAAATTAAGGTTATTAATCTGAAGTGAGTTGAATGTTAATGAAATCTTGTGAGGGGTGTAGTGTAGGATTTCCTGCAACTACAGTGATCATCATACAAAGACGAAGAACTACTCAAGGAACTGGTGGAACTTCATCTACTAAAAGGTATGTGGAGACTTGAACTTATCTATCACTCAAAAGTCTATCGACTCTATCTCCTATCTTGAGACAAAAGTCGTATTGCTATATAGACTTTGATTATACACATTTGCTATTTCGAGCCGAGTTTATCTCGCTTATCTATTTCTCGAAATATGTGTTGGTAAGCTTTTGCTTTGTCCAAGTTCATATTTACTAGTGACGAAAATTATATTAAGTTTCAATTACTTGAAAATTGCTTGGATGAAAAATGGTTTGTAAACAACAACTATATAACGTCCTCTAAGAATATTTCAATGATTGAAATGAGAGTTTAAAATATACAACCATTTTTGGATATAAACATTGTGTGATAACTCATACGTGTGTAAGTCCTTATTCCTTGAACCAAAGTATGCGTACTTTGCTGCTCAGGAAAACCGGAACTAAAGTCTGTACCAGTACGCGCACTATCGGAAGTTCACGTTGAAAAGGCGAGGGTACCCAAATATACCACAAGCTAAACTTTTCCTTCCTATAAGTCCTTTCTCCGAAAGTGATTGTCTATGGACTGAGTCGAGACAATACAACAAATTCGTTCACACTTCGTGTGATCATCTATGGATACGAGATCGAGACAATACAACAACGAAGTATGTTTACTTGATACAAAGGTTCAGACTTAACCAAACACAATATGATTGCTTATCAAGTAAATAGGAATTAACGTTTGTGTAATTTACTTTAATTATAATAAAACAATTATAATGCGGAAATATAAAGTAAATGACACAGCAAGATTTTGTTAACGAGGAAAACCGCAAATGCAGAAAAACCCCGGGACCTTGTCCAGAATTGAATACTCTCAGGATTAAGCCGCTATACAAAATAACCAACTTCGTATAGTTGAGACCAAGCAACTAAACCTATACTCCCACGCCTCCGACCTGTAAACAAGTCACGTACTTGGACCAATTCCTTTGGTTCGTATTCCAAACAATAAAGGAACAACAAATCTGTTTGGTATTAACTCTCTTCAACCAAGTGATATGAATTGGATAAAGGCTCTTCTGTTTATCTTAACATAAACTCCTTTGCTAGGTTCCAAGATCTATCTTATGTTCAATTACCAAAAGGTAATCGTTAAGATTTTGCAATCAATACCTTTAATCCCAAGGAAACGTATTGACGCCGATCTACACAACTATTCTATCAAAATACCACAAGGATAAATCGATTATAGTTGGATCCTCTTTTACCGAAAAAAGTATTGTGCACACCAAAGATTTATATAACCAAGTCAGAAATCTTTTATCTCTGTTTTGTCTTCAAATCTTCTTAGATCTTCAAAAAACACCTGCACGCAACTACTTGAATCTCTTGTGATCAATCACACACAGAACGGAGTCTGTTAACAATGGATTATCACAAGATCGTCTTTAGCACTAACAACGGTCTAAAGATCCATGTCGAAACCTTGAACTAGTTTGAGTGAATCTTATATCATAAGAGAAGATTCTCAAGCATAAACAAACTAGCTGCAATCAAATTTCAACCACCGTTGGTCAATCAAATCAATATGAAAACAAAAATATACGCATTACTGCATGTGTTCATAGTGTGTCGACATCCTTTCTTTATAAGTCCTCTTTCATACTTACTCACTTGAAACCGATTTACGACGCTTCCAAACAAGTTTAGAATTGGTTCATCTGATTTTAAAGAGCTACGCGATTGATTAAGAACTTCTCAATCACAAATCATGGGTTTAACGGTTCTACCAAAACAAGTTTTGGTTCTACCACCATGTGAGTATTGTGTATAATCACACTAGATTCCCAAAATTCGGTTGACTAGGTACTAGGATCGGTTCCCCACATATATATATGGTATCTAACTCATATGTGTTGCACATGTCCATAGGATCGGTTCCCCTTGGCCTAAAAACGTGTTGCACATGTCCATAGGATCAGTTCCCCTTTCTGCTATAAACCTTGTTGCACCACATATAAGGATCTATTCCCCTTTGTGACGTGTTGCACCTCTTAATAGGATCGGTTCCCCTTTACCTAGTGTTAGGCCTTACAAACTCGATCATACCAACAGGTGATTACTTAAGATCGGTTTCACTAATAAAAGTCATACAAATACAAAAGTCAGGCCTCATGTGAATAGTTTTACCAAGAACACAAACAAGTCATGAGCGGTTATACTAATCACACATATTGGTCATTCATAAGATATGCAATGAAGAACAGCCCCAATAACGCCTGGAGATTTCCTTTTCGATTCACAAACAAAGTTCATGAACTTACTTCCTTAAAACACATGTAACAACATTGTTTCCTAGAATGAAATCCTCACCTCATACCCATACATAATCACAGTAGCATTCATACGATTATGTTGATGTCTTATCTACAAAGTTTAATGGTTAATCAATAAACCTCGTATTGAATTCCTTAATACTATGTCTATCTAGAGCGTTCATGCTTCGCAGTTTTGTTTTCAATATGCACGACTTGAAAGATACTTTAGGTAATGAAACAGTTCAAGTCAAATATCACTAACCTCAAGTGGAAGGAGGATGTTGTGGTTGCAGCTTCGTACTTCTTCACTTCTTCAAGTCTTCGCAATACTTGTAATTAGAGGTGTAAAACATGCCGGCCCGGCACACGAAGTCGCGTGCTTCACGTTCCATGTGTCGTGCTGGACTGTGCCAACGACTTAAACGTGTTGTTCATGTTGTGCTTTACTAGTCAAAAGCTAGGAACAGCACGTAACGTGCTATGCCGTGCTGTGTCGTGTTGACACACGTGCTATAAACAATTTGAGATCACTTAATGGTATACATTAAGTCAAACGTTATCACGATATCTACATATAGTTTAAAATTGTTTCATAATTTATTTCAAGTAAAATTAACAAGTTTATTCAATAAAAAGAAATATCGAACCAAATATAAAATTGGATCATTGTCATATGAATTAATGTTCTAGTCAAGTATATATAGGTAACGACATTATAACAACGATATTGAGATATATTTTCTAAATATTTAGGTATTATATATGTTGTTATAAAAATAAGCTAGCATAAAATGTCAAAAACTAGCTAGAATAGTGACTCTTTTGTGATATATACACAAAATGTGATGTATTATACCTTGTTATATTATGTATTTGTGCATGCTATGACGTGCTTACTTAACGTGATGTGCTGGGCTGGGCCACGTGCTTATCTGTGTCGCGTGTTGTGTTGTGCTACTGTGCTGATTAGGCTAACCCAGCACAACCCACGAAACTAACGTGATGTGTCGTGCTGGGCTAAATCACGTGTTGGGATGGGCTCCGATTTTAGCGTGCTGTGCTCTTGCTGGCACAACCCAATTTACACCTCTACTTGTAATGTCTCATATACTAATACTTTCAAGCTAACCTATACGAAGTTGACTCTAGTACATTTAATCAAGCGACTCTTAAATGAGTTTTGGTTCACTAAAATATGACAACCAAACTTGACATACCAACGCTTGGTGGGTTCAACCGAGCTATGCTCTAACAATCTACCCTTTTGTCAATTTTAGTGACAAAACTCTTACAATCATATGGATAAACAAATTACAATAATTCATTACACATAGCTTGATTCCCGAATTAAACAACACATAACCTGCATACATTCAATCCTTAAAAATGCAACAGCTGTTGACATTATAATAACAAAGCTCATACTCCCCCTAAAGGTGAGATAGGTAGATTTGCAATCCTCACGTCTTTTTTATATCAAATCATATGATATGTTAGTCCCCCTTAGTCTGTGCTTTTACTCATTTGTTATAATAAACGTTCAAGCACCATTGTCCTCTTCCCTAGTGACACCAATCAATATAAATTGACACCACCATCACTTGTTTACTCCATATATTTCTCCCCCTTTTTGTCACAAAATGACAAAGAACGAAAAAAATAAAGGACAACACGAAAAGGATCTTACAAATCTCAAAATAGACTTGCAACCTGTTGAGTAAAGCACGAGGGTTCCACACACCATTTTTGATAACCAATATCAAACCGAAACTACAAAGTAATTATGTTTTGATATGTTATCATGGAAATAATTGCCCGAAGCAATTTTCCCAACTAGTTTAGCAAACCAAAAATCAACTAAGCACATTAGTTCCTTTGCTAAACCGATTGTATAAATACAACCGCTTCATTCGATAAGACCAAAACAAAGATAAACTCCATTTTTCTCATCAGGTTCTGATTATCCATATAACTTATACCTTTAAATTTTAAACAAGCCAAATACTAGATTAGTTAACTAGCATTTCCTTGTTTAGGCATTCGATTAGACTTGAATAACCGAAACCTCCACTTTGATAAGTCTAACTAAGATCAGAATTAACTTAGTTTATCTTATCCGAAATCGAATTGGACTAAACAACTCATCCCGTCAACATATTCTTTTGTCTAGCCATAAATAATTCATACAAACCAAAAAAAAATCAACTTGCATAATTATTCACCTCAACCGGAAGCAATTGAAACAACATAAACATTAAAGCACTGCAATTGCACCGTAAAATTTTGTAAGCCTAAACGATTGATACCACACAACAAGGTAAGATAACAATAGTTTTTCTTAACCAGATCCAATTGAATCACACACACATCCATACACACATAATGGAATAAAGCATCAATTGTACTGAAATTTTGTTAATCAAAAGCAAAAGGATATAAGCAATAACATTAGGCTTTTCTTAAACAGGAAAACAATTAACTAACAAGATTGTTACCTCAATTTCGCATCAAACTTCTCCAAAATGATCGCATCTTCATCTTCCAATGAGAATTGATATCGAAATACCATTATGTTGTCATCCTTATGCAAAAACAAAAGAATAACAACAACCAACCTTTACCAGAGAAAGGTTGAAAATCGGTTTTTAACTATTGCAAGCAAAAGTTGAAAACCCGTGAAACACATATGCTTTTATGCTAAACCAAAACCGATTCAACATATTGTGACTTTTTCACATATTGTTTCTATCAGAACCCCTCATGATCCTTTGATAAAGCCTACCAACACGGGCTAGAACTTAATTCTGCTAAATCAAAAAGTTATCCAAACCATAAGGGTTCACAACATATTATGAGATCGAATATCAAGGTAATAAAACCGAAATCAACATCCCATAAACATACATTGCAATAAGATAAAAGCATTTAAGCACAGGCTATGTAAACCGAAAACTATCACAAGAAAAATTACCAATCAAATAATTTTATTCATAATAGTTTTATTCATAATAGACTTAATACAATCAAAGAAAGAAATCAAAAATTGATGTCTATTTTTCTATCTCAGTTATCGTGACGATTGCTTAAACTGGATTCAAATTCTTCTAGGAACTTTTCTTATCATTAGATAATTTGTTCATTTCAGAAAATTGAGAGTGAAGGTCCGCTAGTACTTCTTTTGAATCCTTTATCATCAGCTCATGATATCTAATGCAACCTTTAACAGAAAGGATCTGTTTTCTCAGAGAATCTTGAGAGTTATCATCATGTGTTTCAGTCATAACAGATGCACAGAGTGCTAAATCATTAAGGGATGACCCTTCCTTTCCTGATTTCTCCATTGAAACACAAATAGTCTTCTTTCGGACAAGAATAAAATATATAAGTTTGGAGAAAATCAAGGAATAATTCGATTTATGGAAACCGAGACTATTTTTCCAAAAATAGAAGATATCTTTTATTTTTCTCAAAAGGAGCAGACATGGTCGACTTGCCCAGATTTATGCTTCCTCACAATCAGAAATTTTCGGCAACAAGTGAGGATGCATAATTCAACACAATCAATGCGTGTTGAGATGAGAATTATTCTCAGCATAGTTAAAAAAGACATCATTTGGATGGCTTATAAATACACCAGGTTGTGTTTCCTTTTGTTCTTTCTTCCTCTTGTAATTGCAAGAGGTTGCAATTTCCTTTTGAGATTTTATTAACTTACCAGTCTTCAAAATCTTTATCCCTTTGCAAAGAGCCTTGATAAATTTATTTCCAAGGAAAGTTTCAGTATGATTATTTCTTCTACATGAAGAGCTTATCATATTATCAGAAAACATAGTTTCTGATTCTTTCGGTTCCTCATCCGATTTTTCTTGTTCAGATTTCACCATACTAGTTTTATCTGAAAGAAATTTCAAAAGGTTTTCAAGAACCAAGCTTAACCTTTTATTCTCCTTAATTTCCAACTCATGTTTTTCTAAGAGTTGATTAGACTCACAGAATTTATCATCATTAGAGTTGGCAAGAAGTGCATTGCAATTAGATATTTCTTCATTGGATTTTTCCTCCGGAATATCATCAATAATGGAGACATACGCCCTGTTCCACTTTCTAGATCTTCTGCTGGGACAGTGTTTTGCCATATATCCGAATCTACGGCACTTGAAGCATTGTACTTCCTCATTACCCTTTTTACGGCAAACCAATGGAGTATCAGGAACATGTTTATCAATAGATAAGATGTCCTTTATTCGCTGTGTTAGAAGCACAAGAGTTGAGTCAAGCTCTTTTTCAACATATATCTTGTCTTCTTGACAACGACTCTTCAGCAGAGTTTCTTTATCAAATATCTTTAACTTTCCTACAAGAGAGCTTCGAGAAAGTATAGAAAGATCGTTTCCTTCTATTATAGCATGTTTCTTAGACTTGTATCTATATGGCAACGATCTGAGAATTTTTGCACATTATTTTTTTTCAGGTATAACCTTTCCAAGAAAAAAAAGATGCATTACCAATCTCAGAAAGTTCAGAGTTAAGCTCCTCGAAAGTATCGTTATCACCCATCTTGAGATGTTCCCATTCAAATGAAAGGGAAAGAAGTCTAGCTTCTTTTTCAGAATCATCTCCTTCGAATACAGTCTCAAGACTATCCCATGCTTCTTTAGAAGTCCTGCAACTCAGCACATGATGTAGAAGATCATGGCTAACTGCATGTATGATGGCGTTCAAACCAACAGAGTTCTGCATTGCACGAATTCTTTCTTCGTGAGTGTAGTCCGCTAAGCATTTAAACTCAGTTTCCGAATAATCCATCGGTTGTTGATATCCGTCTTCGATTAATAACCAAGTATTGAAATCTCGGGATTGAAGAAAGGCTTTCATAGCAGATTTCCACAGCGGGTAGTTAGTCCCATTAAATCTTGGTGGTACACTAATTGAATCACATAATAGATTCATTCTTATAGGATGGATCGCACCAAACACAGATTGTTAGATCTTTTCGTCGTTGCCTGCTCTGACACCAATTGAAAAGGCGAGGGTACCCAAATATACCTTAAGCTAAAACTTTTCCTTCCTATAAGTCCTTTCTCCGAAAGTGATTGTCTATGGACTGAGCCGAGACAATACAACAAATCGGTTCACACTTCGTGTGATCGTCTATGGATACGAGATCGAGACAATACAACAACGAAGTATGTTTACTTGATACAAAGGTTCAGACTTAACCAAACACAATAGGAATTCTTATCAAGTAAATAGGAATTATGTTTGTGTAATTTACTTTAATTATATTAAAACAATTATAATGCGGAAATATAAAGTAAATGACACAGCAAGATTTTGTTAACGAGGAAAACCGCAAATGCAGAAAAACCCCGGGACCTTGTGCAGAATTGAATACTCTCAGGATTAAAACGCTATAAAAATAAACCAACTTCGTATAGTTGATACCAAGCAACTAAAATTATAGTTCACCTAGTTTCGTCTGTATTCCCACGCCTCCGGCTTGTAAACAAGTCACGTACTTGGACCAATTCCTTTGGTTCGTATTCCAAACAGTAAAGGAACAACAAATCTGTTTGGTATCAACTCTCTTCAACCAAGTGGTATGAGTTGGACAAAGGCTCTTCTGTTTATCTTAACATAAAATCCTTTGCCAGGTTCCAAGATCTATCTTATGTTCAATTACCAAAAGGTAATCGTTAAGATTTTGCAATCAATACCTTTAATCCCAAGGAAACGTATTGATGCCGATCTACACAAATATTCTATCAAAATACCACAAGGATAAATCGATTATAGTTGGATCCTTTTTTACCGAAACAAGTATTGTGCACACCAAAGATTTATATAACCAAGTCAGAAATCTTCTATCTCTTCTTTGTCTTCAAATCTTCTTAGATCTTCAATAAACACCTGCACACAACTGCTTGAATCTCTTGTAATCAATCACACACATAACGGAGTCTGTTAACAATGGATTCTCACAAGATCGTCTTTAGCACTAACAACAGTCTAAAGATCCATGTCGAAACCTTGAAGTAGTTTGAGTGAATCTTATATCAGAAGAGAAGATTCTCAAGCATAAACAAACTAGGTGAAATCAAAGTGTTAGAGCAATGCTCGGCCAAACTCGCATGCGTTGCTATCTCAAGCATGTTTGTCAATGTTAACGATCAAAACTATAAGTCTTGATTTCTAGTCTACTATAGCTAAGTCACGGACTAGGATAGTAAGTGTAGTTGAGCTCAAGGAATCCATGGCGATTCATCATACAAGACGAAGATCTACTCAAGGAACTGGTGGAACTTCTCGACAAAAAGGTATGGGGAGACTTGAACTTATCTGTCACTCAAAAGTCTATCTATTATATCTCCTACTCTTTGAGACAAAAGTCGTATGCTATATATATATAGACTATGATGATACACATTTGGTATTTCGAGCCGAGTATACCTCGCCTATCTATATCTCGAAATATGTGTTGGTAAGCTTTTCGCTTAGACCAAGTTTATCTTTACCTAGTGACGAAAGTCATGATATGTTTCAATCACTTTGAAAATTGCTTTGACGAGAAATGGTGTAACAACTATATAACGTCTTCTAAGAATGTTTCAATTATTGGAATGAGAGTTTAGATTACATAACCAATGGATTCCTTGAACCGAAGTTTTCGAACTTTGTTGATCAAGAGAACCGGAAGTATGGCAAGTGCCAAGTCCGCGAACTCAGTCCGCGAACTTCCGAAGTTCTCAAACCCGAGAATTTCTGCTGGAGTTGACAAACCACTTGCCTGAACCCAGTCCGCGAACCGGCGAAGTTCTCATCCCGAGAATTTCTGCTGGAGTTTGTAAACTCTATCCGGTGTCTTAAGTCCGCGAACCTAGTCTGCGAACTTGAGAAGGTTATATATCTAAAGATGATTTCTGAACTTAATATTAAAAGACTAAGGAATGAATTTGCAAACCGTGGCTATTAAAGTTCATGAACCGATTCGAGTGAATCAAATCATCTTTGCTTCAATTGTGTCTTGTGTAGTTACATAACATCTCATAGCAATCGAACAACTCTTTAACTAGTTCATTTGAGTCAATTTAACTATTTATGGTGAAGAAGAACAAGGTTAATATGAAATGCTCATATGGTTAACCTTTTGGGTTACTATGTTGAACCAACATACACGTACACGTTTGGGCATGGTTTTCACAAACCCAGTAAATGTCTACCCAAGTGTGTGTGACAAGCTAAGTTTTCGATCTAACGGTTGAGAAATATTAGCTTGAATCTAAATCAGGTTTTCATCTAACGGTGAATATGGATTGCTTTGTAACTAAGGAAAAACCCTGATTTGAAGGCTATATAAAGGAGACATCTAGTATTGTGCAAAACTAATCCCCACACGTCTGTGTGATACTAGTGCGCTCGTTAGAGTCGATTCTACTTTAACCTTTGGTTTTCTTCTCTAAAACCAGGTTAACGACTTAAAGACTTCATTGGGATTGTGAAGCCAGACCGATACTACTTTTATCATAGTTGTGTGATCTGATCTTGCATCTTCTATCGTAACAGTACAATCATATTGATTGGCTCGAGATTGTTTGATTTCTCCGATAGGCAAGATATAAAAAGTAATCACAAACATCTTCGTCTCATTGTTTGTGATTCCGCAACATCTTGTTTCGCTACCATACGATTAAGATTGTTGTGAGGTGATTTATTAATCTAGGATGTTCTTCGGGAATATAAGACCGGATTATCAATTGGTTCATGTTCGCCTTGATTATTATCAAAAGACAAAACAAAAACTTTAGGGTTTTTCTGTGGGAGACAGATTTATCCTTTGATAGACTTGTCTGTGTGAGAAAGATTTGTTTATTGTTAAAGCCTCCAATTTTGGGTCGTAGCAACTCTTAGTTGTGGGTGAAATCAGCTAAGGGAATCAAGTGCATAGTATCCTGCTGGGATCAGAGACGTAAGGAGCGCAACTGTACCTTGGATCAATGTGAGATTGATTGGGGTTCAACTATAGTCCAGTCCGAAGTTAGCTTGGAGTAGGCTAGTGTCTGTAGCGGCTTAATACAGTATTCAATCTGGACTAGGTCCCGGGGTTTTTCTGCATCTGTGGTTTCCTCGTTAACAAAATTTCCGGTGTCTGTGTTATTTCAGTTTCCGCATTATATTGTTTTATCTTTATAATTGAAACATTACAGGTTGTGCGTTTAGATCATCAATTAGATTAATCCAACCTTTGGTTGTTGATTATCAATGATTTATCCTTGGACATTGGTCTTTGATACTTTCCAAGTTATTCCTTGTGTTTGATTAGGACTCGCTGATTTCTATTAGCTTGAGTAAATCAAAACAAGAGAGAGATATTAACTCCTTGAGATACTTTTACCTAGATTGAGTCTGACTGTCTAGTTGATTCTCTAGAAAGTGTTTCGGAGTTTGTTCATACAAATTGCTAAGCGAAATATTGGGTGGTGTTGTTAGACCCCCGCTTTTTCAATTGGTATCAGAGCAGGCAAACACCGTAAACCTAATACGTTTGTGTTTGTTCGTTCCTTATAAATTGTCCTATGGGAAATTTCTTTGGAAAACTTGCTCTTGGCATCTGTAACGCACGCCAGAAATCCTTAAAGATTGTTCAAAGGTTATTATGGCTAAAACCTCTGGTTTCTCATGATAATCTTACTTCATCTAAAAGGGAAGATTTATATGTTAAGAATCAATCAGAAGGAAAAAATAAAAAGAAGGAAAGATTGATAAAACGCTCAATATGCTCAAGGATATGGAACCTCACTAGATTAACTCTTGATATCTTTGAGGAATACCATCGTAATGGATCAATTGATAAAGATCTTTTCAAAGCGTTCGAAGGCGTTTTTAAATTCTTAGAAAAACTTAAATCTGTTAAGTCTAAGAATCGTTCCGAAAAGGTTTATGTATGTGTTAAACCTGTTAATACTGTGCAACCCAGAAATCGGAGGTATCCTCCTTATAGCCAGAACAAACGAAGGATAGAAAGCTCTAACTGTCCTGACTATCATCATTACTTTGATTATACTACAGGGACTGTTCACACATATCAACCAGAAATGTCGCATGAGAATTCCTCTGCACATTATGCCTCTTGATAACAATGTTGGCATTTCCCCATTTGTATATATCTTGGAATGGGGAAAGAAATGGTTTGAGTTGTGTACAGTTTTGTTATTGTGTTTAAACATCAATTTTAGTTTTCTAGTGCATCTGTTGTCGTTCACATGTGTGTTGTCACGGAATGCATAATCTTTAATGTACAAATGGTTAAGGAAATCCCATCTTTCTTATGTGGGTCTCGGTTTATGAACGGGTCCAAGCCCATTTTTGGTCTTATAAAGAAGAAGTTGCGCACCCTAGTCTTCTTCATCACCCGTCTGCGTACGTGAACCTATAGGGTTTTTTGTGTTTCCTCCATTGAAGCTTCATTGGAGAAATTGAAAGAAAGGGTGTTCAAGATTCAATCCAAGTAAGTAATTTTCTATAGATCCTTTCATATTTCTAGACCCATAATGAATCCTAAGAGCACTAAAAGGAGTTCTAAAAACTCAAAATCCTCTAGCTTGAATTCTCCTGTGACCAAAACTCTCTTAGAATTAGGTTTGTGGATGATTCTTGTGATAGAATATTTGATAAGATTGCTTCAAAAGTGTTAGAGCATAGATCGGTCGACCTCGCATGCGTTGTTATCTCAAGCATGTTTGTCAATGTTAGTGATCAAAACTATAAGTCTTGATTTCTAGCCTACATAGCTAAGTCTCGGACTAGGATAGAAAAGTGTAGTTGAGCTCAAGGACTTCATGGCGATTCATCATACAACGACGAAGATCTACTCAAGGAATCGTGGAACTTCATCAACAAAAAGGTATGTAGAGACTTGAACTTATCTATCACTCAAATGTCTATCTCTTCTATCTCCTACTTCTTATGAGACAAAAGTCGTATGCTATATAGACTGGATCATACACATCTGATATTTCGAGCCGAGTATATCTCGCCTATCTATATCTCGAAATCATGTGTTGGTAAAGCGTTTCACTTTGATCAAGTTTGTCTTCACCTAGTGACGAAAGTCATGAAAAGTTTCAATTACTTTGAGAATTGCTATGACGCGAAACGGTATGTGAATAACGGCTATATAACGTCCTCTGAGAATGTCTGAATGATTGGAATGAGAGTTTATATTACATAACCATGTATTCCTTAATCCGAAGTTTTCGAACTTTGTTGATTGAGAGAAACCGGAGGAATTGGCTTTGCCAAGTCCGCGAACTGACAGAAGTTCTTGTACCGAGAATTTCTGTTGGGATTTTCCAAAAACTCGTTTGCGTGTAAGTCCGTGAACTCAGTCCGCGAACCTAGTCCACGAACTGGCGAAAGTCTCCTTGCCGAGATTTTCTGCTGAGTTTGGAAAACTCCACCGGTTGTCTTAAGTCCGCGAACTTATTTGTGAGCTTAAGTGGTTATGATCTAAAGATGTTCTCTGAACATGAAACTTAAATTACTAAGGAATGCTTTATGCAAACCGTGGCTATAAAGTTCATGAGCCGATTCAATCGAATCGAATCATCTTTGTTTCAATTGTGTCTTGTGTAGTTACATAACATCTCATAGCAATTGAACAACTCTTTAACTAGTTCATTTGAGTCGATTGAACTAGTTATGGTGAAGAAGAACAAGGTTAATATGAAATGCTCATATGGTTAACCTTTTGGGTTACTATGTTGAACCAACATACACGTACATGTTTGGGCATGGTTTTCACAAACCAGTAAATGTCTACCCAAGTGTGTGTGACAAGCTAAGTTTTTGATCTAACGGTTGAGAAATATTAGCTTGAATCTAAATCAGGTTTTCATCTAACGGTGAATATGGATTGCTTTGTAACTAAGGCAAAACCCTGATTTGAAGGCCATATAAAGGAGACATCTAGTATTGTGAAAAACTAATCCCCACACGTCTGTGTGATACTAGTGCGCTCTTTAGAGTCGATTCTCCATTAACCTTTGGTTTTATTCTCTAAAACCAGGTTAACGACTTAAAGACTTCATTGGGATTGTGAAGCCAGACCGATACTACTTTTATCGTAGTTGTGTGATCTGATCTTGCATCTTCAATCGTACGAGTACAATATTTGATTGGCTTGAGATCGTGAGAGTTCTCAGATAGGAAAGATAAATAAGTCATAAACATCTTCGTCTCACTGTTTGTGATTCCTCGACAAACCGTCTGTGTAGTCAGGAAGGATTGTAGAGAGGTGATTGATTAATCTAGGCTGTTCTTCGGGAATATAAGACTGGATTATCAATTGGTTCATGTTCACCTTGATTTCATATCTTAAGAAGGAACAAAACCTAGGGTTTATCTGTGGGAGACAGATTTATCCTTTGATAGACTTTTCTGTGTGAGACAGATTTTTTTAGTATCAAGTCTGCGATTTTGGGTTGCAGCAACTCTTAGTTGTGGGTGAGATCAGCTAAGGGAATCAAGTGCGCAGTATCCTGCTGGGATCATAGGCGTAGGAGTAAAACTATACCTTGGATCGGTGGGAGACTGATTGGGGTTGAACTATAGTCCAGTTCGAAGTCAGCTTGGAGTAGGCTAGTGTCTGTAGCGGCTTAATACAGTGTGTATTCAATCTGGACTAGGTCCCTGGGTTTTTCTGCATTTGTGGTTTCCTCGTTAACAAAACTTCTGGTGTCTGTGTTATTTCTTTTCCGCATTATATTTTATATAATTGAAATAATACAGGTTGTGCGTTCGTGATCATCAATTGGAAATCCAACCTTTGGTTGTTTATTGATATTGATTGATCCTTGGACATTGGTCTTTGGTACCGTCCAAGTTATTCCTTGTATTTGATAGAGACTCGCTATTGTTTTTAGCTTGAATAAAAATCAAATCAAGAGAGAGATATTAACTCCTTGAGATACTTTTATCTAGATTGAGACTGACTGTCTAGTTGATTCTCTAGCAAAGTATTTCGGAGTTAGTCCATACAGATTGCTAAGCGAAATATTGGGTGGTGTCGTTAGACCCCCGCTTTTTCAAAAAGTTTCATTCTAGAAAAGAAATTGGATTTCTCTGGTGGGCATGAAGAGGATTTGGTATGCTTTAAAAAATTCAAGCTTGGAAATATCTTTGATGGTCTTGGTCAAGGATTTGATTCTCTTACAAGGATTTTCTATGCCAATATTCATGATGTTGATTACAACAAGATGGAATTCAAATCCATGATTGGTAGAGAAAGATTTCTTGTTGATAGAGAATTAATTCCAAGGATTACCAAAATCCCGTTGGAAACGTACGACTTCCTAGACCAAGTGATGAACGTCCATCTTGTGATGATATGTCGGTTGGTCTTTGTGGAAAAAAGGACGTTTGAAGTCAAGGAAAGTTCCCTACTAATGATCTTAGTATTGACTTGATGGCTTTTGGAAAACTTGGTATCCCCAATCTTTGTCCCTCCACAATTGAAAATTCTTGGTGGAGTCACGAGTTTGCGGAATTGGTTTATTTCCTTGATTCGGGTATTTCAAGTCTCGATATTTGTGGTTTCATTATCTCTCAAATGATTTCGATGACTTCACCGGTAAAGATGTTGGGTTACCCTTGCTTGATTAGTCAAATTTTCTGTGATCGTGATTGTGATTCAATTGGCAACTCTCTTGGGGATCCCAAACCGGTTCGTCCGTGTACCTTTAGGCGCATAAGGGAAAATGCTTGCAAGCGACAAAGAATCGCTTCTCTTGATTTTAGTGACCCTACTACCATGAGCCTTCTTCTAAAAATTCATAAAGGCGTGTATAAGGTTGATTCAAGAGTGAAGTGTGTTCAAGAACAATTGTCTTTGATTGCAACGAAGTTTCCCGAGCTTGAGGAAGAATTGAACACAACTAAAGCATCTTGGAGTGTCTCCGATGAGGAAGAAGATTCGTAACATGTGCTTTTAGTTCCTAGTATGTCTTCTTTTTGGTTTAGTTGGAAGAATAACTAGTGCTTTGAATAACGATGATTGTGACTACACATAGCTATTATTTTTCATCTTCATGTTTTTAGTTTTTTGGTTTAAATTCTAAAACTGTTTGGAGGATGATGTTTTGCAGTATTTAATCTTTATGATTTGTTATATTGCAATTTGTTATGGGATATTGGTGTTTACGTCCGTGAACTATGTTGTCCCATATTTTGTCAAAAGTAAAGTCGTTCATGATCGGTATTCGTTTATTGATTAACGAATGAATGGACTTTTGACATATACAAAATTTAAGCCTATATTGTCAATCTTTGATGGAAGATAGGTTAAGATCTTTTGTATCCAAGGATTATTGCTATTGTATATGCTTGTGCAAATGAATGAATCCTTGTGTTTTCCACAGTATTGATCCATATTTTATGTATTACTGTGAGGCTCTGTAATGTGTCTTATGTTGAGCACGATACAACTAAGTTGATTAATTTTTGATTAGCTTTGTTGGTTGTTCCGAAGGTACTTTATGTTGAGCATTTAGAACTAAATTAATCATCTGGTTTGGTTATTTAGTTATTACTCCACAAGTTCTCTTGTGTTGAGTATGTGAACGATTAAGCCAATCACTCTCTTGTATGGTTATCTTAGTCGTTGCTCCGTAAGTTTACTTATGTTGAGCACAATCAATTAAATTGGTCACTATTGTGGTTAATTTGATTATGTATTTCGATTAAATTAATCATGGGTACTTATGATTAATTTGATTGAGTCTTGGATATAAAAATCATTCTCATGGTTTTGGTGTCCAATAAAAATCCTTCTTTTCTCTTGAAAATAAGGTCGCTCGTTGTTGTTCTTTCGGGAATGACATCAAATAGGGGAGAGTTCTTTTGAACTTGTACTTAATGGTCATATCTTGAGGGGTGTGCGGCTGTGGAATTTTAGAGGGGTTATCTTGTATCTTTAAACTCCTTGATGAATGTTGTTAGCTTCGGCTATATGATTGCATCTAAACAAGATGATGTGTGTTTCTTTCTCTCAGTCATGAAATGTCTCTTACGGAAATTTTATTATGATCTTGTTCTTGCACCTTTGCCAATTTTATTGACAAAAATGGGGAGAATTAATATGTAGTTCACACTACAAATACATATGGTTTTCGGATCATTGTGTAAGGGGGAGTGGTTTTCATGTGAGATGGAGTATTGACTAAGGGGGAGTGATACATACCACCGTAGTATTATTGTTGAAGTTGTTATACAATTGGACTTTGACACTGTGTAATAATACTATGACACTGTAAAACAATGATCGAGTCCGATGCTTTCTCATTGTTATAGCTACGAATCTTCAACGATGATGCTAAACTTACAACCTTTGGGATCATTGGAGTACTTGGAAGTGACGAAGATTTCGAGGAATGTTGAAGATTATACATGTGGGATAGGAGCTACTAAAGTTTCATTATCTTTTTGTATTCCATATGTATTGATAGTTTTGTCACTAAAATTTACAAAGGGGGAGATTGTTAGAGAACTGCTCGGTCAAACTCGCATACGTTTCTTTCTCAAGCATGTTTGTCAATGTTAGTGATCAAAACTATAAGTCTTGATTTCTAGTCTACTATAGCTAAGTCTCAGACTAGGATAGTAAGCGTATTTGAGCTCAAGGACTCCATGGCGATTCATCATACAAGACGAAGATCTACTCAAGGAACCGGTGGAACTTCTCGACAAAAAGGTATGTGGAGACTTGAACTTATCTGTCACTCAAAAGTCTATATATTCTATCTCCTACTCTTTGAGACAAAAGTCGTATGATATATATATGTAGACTATGATTATACACATTTGGTATTTCGAGCCGAGTATACCTCGCCTATATATATCTTGAAATATGTGTTGGTAATCTTTTCGCTTCGACCAAGTTTATTTTTACCTAGTGGCGAAAGTCATGATATGTTTCAATCACTTTGAAAATTTATTTGACGAGAAATGGTGTAACAACTATATAACGTCCTCTAAGAATGTTTCGATGATTGGAATGAGAGTTTAGATTACATAACCAATGGATTCCTTGAACCGAAGTTTTCGAACTTAGTTGATCAAGAGAATCAGAAGTATGGAAAGTGCCAAGTCCGCGAACTACCGAAGTTTTCAAACCCGAGAATTTCTGCTGGAGTTGACAAACCACTTGCGTGAGCTAAGTCCACGAACCGGCGAAGTTCTCATCCCGAGAATTTCTGCTGGAGTTTGTAAACTCTATCCAGTGTCTTAAGTCCGCGAACCTAGTCTGCGAACTTGAGAAGGTTATATATCTAAAGATGATTTCTGAACTTAATCTTAAAAGACTAAGGAATGCATTTGCAAACCGTGGCTATTAAAGTTCATGAACCGATTCGAGTGAATTAAATCATCTTTGCTTCAATTGTGTCTTGTGTAGTTACATAAGGTTTCCTTGCTAGTTATGGTGAAGAAGAACATGGTGGTATGAAATGCTCATATGGTTAACCTTTCGATTAAACTATTGTTGTTCCAATAATGCACACATTTGGGTACGGTTAACAAACCTAGAAGCGTGCAGTTCATTTATGTATAACAAACTAAGTTTTCGATCTAACGGTTGAGAAATATTACCTTGAATCTAAATCAGGTTTTCATATAACGGTGAATATTGATTGCTTTGTTACCAAGGCAAAACCCTGATTTGAAAGACCATATAAGGGGATATCTAGCAACTCTGCAAAACTAATCCTCACACCTTACGTGTGATACTAGTTTGCGTGCTAAAGTCGGTTCTCCTTTAACCTTTGGTTTTCTTCTTCTAAAACCAGGTTAACGACTTAAAGACTTCATTGGGATTGTGAAGCCAGACCGATACTGCTTTTATCGCAGTTGTGTGATCTGATCTTGCATCTTCTATCGTAACAGTACAATCATATTGATTGGCTTGAGATTTTTTGATTTCTCTGATAGGCAAGATATAAAAAGTAATCACAAACATCTTCGTCTCATTGTTTGTGATTCCGCAACATCTTGTTTCGCTACCATACGATTAAGATTGTTGTGAGGTGATTGATTAACCTAGGATGTTCTTCGGGAACATAAAACCGGATTATCAATTGGTTCCTGTTCGCCTTGATTATTATCAAAAGACGGAACAAAAACTTTAGGGTTTTTCTGTGAGAGACAGATTGATCCTTTGATAGACTTGTCTGTGTGAGACAAATTTGTTTATTGTTAAAGCCTGCGATTTTGGGTCGTAGCAATTCTTAGTTGTGGGTGAGATCAGCTAAGGGAATCAAGTGTGCAGTATCCTGCTGGGATCAGAGGCGTAGGAGTACAACTGTACCTTGGATTGGTGGGAGACTGATTGGGGTTCAACTATAGTCCAGTACGAAGTTAGATTAGAGTAGGCTAGTGTCTGTAACGGCTTAATACAGTGTGTATTCAATCTGGACTAGGTCCCGGGGTTTTTCTGCATCTGTGGTTTCCTCGTTAACAAAATTTCTGGTGTTTGTGTTATTTCAGTTTCCGAATTATATTGTTTTATCTTTATAATTGAAATAATACAGGTTGTGCGTTTAGATCATCAATTAGATTAATCCAACCTTTGGTTGTTGATTATCATTGATTGATCATTGGACATTGTTCTTTGGTACCGTCCAAGCCATTCCTTGTGTTTGATTAGGACTCACTGATTTCTATTAGCTTGAGTAAATCAGAACAAGAGAGAGATATTAACTCCTTGAGATACTTTTACCTAGATTGAGTCTGACTGTCTAGTTGATTCTCTAGAAAGTGTTTCGGAGTTAGTCCATACAGATTGCTATGCGTAAATTGGGTGGTGTTGTTAGACCCACGCTTTTTCACAAAGTTCAACTACCGTTAGTCAATCAAATCAATATGAAAACAAAAGATAAACCGCAATTATCTAGTTTCCCACCAACGGTACGCGCTAGAGCTTCTCAATACCAAAGAAGACTTTAAACTGAGCGGTCGTAAGAGATTTCGCCTAATTAGGTTACTCTCCTCTCCGAATAGGCGGCTTCACCAGTAACAGTACAACAGAGGAAGTTTACTGTCACGAAGGATTAGTTTGCTAGAACGACAAACTTCAAGTATTTATAGACAAGGAAGTTTGGACACCAAGGAATTTCAAAAACCGAAAATATTCTCAAGATATTCTATAATAATTTCCATATTCGGTTTTCATAATTCCTGAGAACGTTCTGTCCAAAATAATGATCGAAAATCTCCTTGGAAAATATTTAACTAGCAAATGCACATTACTAATTCTTATTTTCCATATATAATTAAAAACCTTAATTAAAAGATTCTTAACTTATTTAATTTCGATCCTGGGATTTACTTCCTTCTTCGCCGTTAAGGAATATCTTTGAACAATAAAAAATATACGCATTACTGCATGTGTTTAAAGTGTGTCGAGATCCTTTCTTTGTAAGTCCTCTTTCATACTTACTCACTTGAAACCGATTTACCACACTTCCAAACAATTTTAGAATTGGTTCATCTAACTTTCAAGAGCTATGCGATTGATTAAGAACTTCTGAATTACAAATCATGGGTTTAACGGTTCTACCAAAACAAGTTTCGGTTCTACCTCCATGTGAGTATTGTGCATAGTCACACTAGCTTCCCAAAATTCGGTTGACTAGGTACTAGGATCGGTTCCCCACATATATATATGGTATCTAACTCATATGTGTTTCACATGTCCATTGGATCGATTCCCTTTTGCCTAAAAACGTGTTGCACATGTCCATAGAATCGGTTCCCCTTTCTGCTATAAACCTTGTTGCACCCATACAAGGATCGACTCCCCTTTGTGACGTGTTGCACCTCTTACTAGGATCGGTTCTCCTTTACCCGGTGTTAGGTCTTACAAACTACACAAACTCGATCATACTAACAGGTGATTACTTAAGATCGGTTTCACTAATAAAATTCATACAATACAAAAGTCAGGCCTTATGTGAATAGTTTTACCAAGAACACAAACAAGTCATGAGTGGTTATACTAATCACACATATTGGTCGTTCATAAGATATGCAATGAAGAACAGCCCCAATAACGCCTGGCGATTTCCTTTTCGGTTCACAAACAAAGTTCATGAACTTACTTCCTTAAAACACATGTAACAACATTGTTTCCTATGATGAAATCTTCACCTCATACCCATACATAATCACAATAACATTCATACGATTATGTTGATGTCTTATCTACAAAGTTAAATGGTTAACCAATAAACCTCGTATTGAATTCCTTAATACTATGTCTATCTAGAGTGTTCATGCTTCGCAGTTTTGTTTTCAATATGCATGACTTGAAAGATACTTTAGGGAATGAAATAGTTCAAGTCAAATATCACTAACCTCTAGTGGAAGGATGATGATGTGGTTGTAGCTCCGTACTTCTTCAAGTCTTCGCAATACTTGTAATGTCTCATATCCTAATACTTTCAAGCTAACCTATACGAAGTTGGCTCTAGTACATCTAATCAAGCGACTCTTAAATGAGTTTTGGTTCACAAAAATATGACAACCGAACTTGACATACCAACGCTTGGTGGGTTCAACCGAGCTATGCTCTAACAATCTACCCTTTTGTCAATTTTAGTGACAAAACTCTTACAATCATATGGATAAAAAAATTACAATAATTCATTACACATAGCTTGATTCCCGAATTCAACAACACATAACCTGCATACATTCAATCCTTAAAAATGCAACAACTATTGACATTATAATAACAAAGCTCATACTCCCCCTAAAGGTGAGATAGGTAGATTTGCAATCCTCACGTCTTTGTTATATCAAATCATATGATATGTTAGTCCCCCTTAATCATATGATATGTTAGTCCCCCTTAGTCCGCGTACCAGTATGCGTATATAAGTTGGTTATTTTTTAAAAACGATTATCCGTGAACTTAAACTTATATAAACTAAGGAATGCATATTTGCAAACCGTGGCTATAAATTTCATGAACCGATTCGAGTGAATCAAATCGTTTTTGCTTCGATTGTGTCATGTATACTTCTATAAGATCTAAGCAATTGAACAACTCTCTAATTAGTTCATTTGAGTCATTTGAACTAGTTAAGGTAAACAAGAATATGGTTGATAAGAAAGTGCTCATATGGCTACCCATTTGATTAACTACTGTTGAACCAACCAAGTGTACATGTTTGGGTACGGTTACACAAACCTAAATAAACGTGCATTTCATTTGTGTGTAATAAGCTAAGTTTCGATCTAATGGTTGAAAGATCTTAGCTTGAATCTAATCAGGTTTTCATCTAACGGTGAATATTGAATGCTTGGTTACCAAGGTAACTTAGATTGCAAACCCTGCTTTGAAAAAATATATAAAGGATAACTCTAGCAACTAGGAAACCAAATCCCCACACCTCATATGTGATACTAGTTGTATAAGCTAGAGTCGATTCTCCTTTAACCTTAGGTTTCTACCGAGACCTTGTAGGTTATCGACTTGAGGACTTCATTTGGATTGTGAAGCCAGACCAAACTATTTTCTTTGTAGTTACGTGATCTGATTTTGTTGTTTCTATCGTACTAAGTACAATCGTAAGATTGGTTTGAGATTGATTTCTCCGATAGGCAAGATTAAAAGAAGTCACAAACATCTTCATCTCATCGTTTGTGATTCCGAAATATCTTCTTTTGCTAGTCGATTAAGATTATTGTGAGGTGATTGATAATTCTAGGCTGTTTTTCTGGAATATAAGTCTGGTTTATCAATTGGTTCCTGTTCACCTTGATTTATCAAAAGACAGAACAAAAACTCGTAGGTATTTCTGTGGGAGACGGATTTATCTATTACCGTAGACTTTTTGTGTGATATAGATTTGTTTATTAAAGTCTTCGACTTTGGGTCGTAGCAACTCTTAGTTGTGGGTGAGATCAGCTAAGGGAATCAAGTGTGTAGTATCCTACTGGGATCAGAGACGTAGGGAGCGCAACTGTACCTTGGATCAGTGTGAGATTGATTGGGGTTCACCTACAGTCCAGACCGAAGTTAGTTTGTAGTAGGCTAGTGTCTGTAGCTGCTTAATATAGTGTGTGTTCAATTTGGACTAGGTCCCGGTGGTTTTCTGCATTTGCGGTTTCCTGGTTAACAAAACTTCTGGTGTCTGTATTATTTCTTTTTCGCATTATATTTTGTTATATAATTGAAATATCACAGGTTGTGCGTTGAATCGATCAATTAGGAAATCCAACTTTTGGTTGTTGATTGAAATTGATTGATCCTTGAACATTGGTCTTTGGTACCGTTCAAGTGATTTCTCTTGTATTCAATTAGACTCGCAGATTTCTATTTGCTTGAGTAAGTATTGAATCGAGAAAGTTAGATATAACTCTTTGATATACTTTTATTAAGATTGAGTCTTGTTAGAGCATGGCTCGGTTGAACCCACCAAGCGTTGGTATGTCAAGTTTGGTTGTCATATTTTAGTAAATCAAAATTCATGTTAAGAGTCGCTTGATTATGTACTAAAGTCAACTTCGTATAGGTTAGCTTGAAAGTATTAGGATATGAGACATTACAAGTATTGCGAAGTCTTAAAGATGTGAAGAAGCAAGGAGCTAAAACGACAATAATCATCCTTCCACTTGCGGTTAGTGATATTTGACTTGAATTGTTTCATTCCCTAACGTATCTTTCAAGTTGTGCATATTGAAAACATAAATGCGAAACATATTTGAACTCTAGATAGACATAGTATTAAGGAATACAATACGAGGTTTATTGCTTAACCATTAAACTTTGTAGATAAGACATCGCCATAATCATTTGAATGCTATTGTGATTATGTATGGGTATGAGGTGAGGATTTGATCCTAGGGAACAATGTTTACATGTGTTCTAAGGAAGTAAGTTCATAAACTTGTTTGTGAACCGAAAAGGGAATTGCCAGGTGTTATTGGTTTTGTTATTCATTGCATATCTTATGAACAACCAATATGTGTGATTGAGTATAACCGCTCACAACTTGTTTGTGTTCTTGGTAGAACTATTCACAAAGGACTGACTTATGTATTGGTATGACTTTTATTAGTGAAACCGATCTTAAGTAATCACCTGAGATGGTATGATCGGGTTTGTGTTTTGTCTGACCAAATATGGGAAAGGGGAACCGATCCTAGTAAGAGGTGCAGTACATCACAAAGAGGAACGGTCCTTGTATGGGGGTGCAGCAAGGTTTATAGCAGAAAGGGGAACCGATCCTATGGACATGTGCAACACGTTTTTAGGCAAAGGGGAACCGATCCTATGGACATGTGCAACACGTTTTTAGGCAAAGGGAAACGACCCTATGGACATGTGAAACAAATATAAGTTAGATACCATATATATATGGGGAACCGATCCTAGTACCTAGCCAACCGAATTTTGGAAAGCTAGTGTGATTATGCACAGTACTCACATGGAGGTAGAACCGAAACTTGTTTTGGTAGAACCGTTAAACCCATGATTGTGATTGAATGTTGGTTTGATCAATCGCATAGTTCTTGAAAGTCAGATGAACCAATTCTAAACTTGTTTGGAAGTGTGGAAAATCGGTTTCAAGGTTGTAAGTGTGAAAGAGAACTTACAAAGTAAGGATGTCGACATACTTCGAACACGTGCTATGAATGTTTATTTCTTTAATTATTCAAAGATATTCCTTAACGGCTAAGGGAAGAGAATACCAGGATCGAAACATACGTAAGTTAAGAATCTTTTAATTAAGGTTATTAATTTCATTTTGTAGGGAAATTCCAGAATTAGTAATGTGAATTTACTAATTAGATTTTTTGAAAGATTTCGATCTTTATTTTTTGACAGAGCATTTCCAGGAATTATGAAAACCGAATTTGTGCTTTAATGAATATCTTGAGAATATTTTAGGTTTTGGAAATTCCTTGGTGTCCAAACTTCCTTGTCTATAAATACTTGAAGTTTGTCTTTCTAGCAAACTAATCCTTCGTAACAACAAACTTCCTATTTTGTTGTTGTTACTGGTGTAGCCGCCTATTCTGAAAGGAGAGTAACCTAATTAGGCGAAATCTCTTACGGCCGCTCAGTTTAAAATCTTCTTTGGGATTGAGAAGCTCTAGCGTGTACCTTTGGTGGGAAACTAGACAATTGCGGTTTATCTTTTGTTTTCGATTGATTTGATTGTCTAACGATGGTTGAAATATGATTGCACCTAGTTTGTTTATTCTTGAGAATCTTCTCTTCTGATGTAAGATTCACTCAAACTAGTTCAAGGTTTCGACATGGATCTTTAGACTGTTGTTATCAGGTAGTGCATCTTTACTCATCTCTACGGGTTTATCTTCTTCTTCCAAGACTATTGTTTCTAAGTCGCTAGACTCTAAAACAGTATTTTCGAAATGAACCCGTTCCTCTAAACCACTATCGGCTTCGTAATCAAAAGGAAAAACTACATCGTCTAAAACGGTGGTATCCCTAATCAAATCCTCGTCCTTTTGAATAGGTGAATAATCATAAAAATTATTTGGATTTGAACTAGAAATAATATAATCATTATAAAGCTCAATTGGATTAATAGATTCCTGATCACTATGCCTACATATTTCAGATTCTTCATTACTACTATTCTCATCATCATAATCATACAAAGATGATTGAACCTTATCTAAATAAGTAGTGTCTTTTATTCTAACCTCGTCCTCTAGATTGGGCAAATATTCACTATTGATATCAAGGGTAAAATTGGAAACACTATTTTGGAAATTTAGATTATTTCGAGCATTAGCTAACTGTTCATTTTCTGCCTCTAAACGTGCTTGAATTTCACCGAGCGTAACACTTATACGTTCACAAGTATCATTGAATATCTTAGACCGTTGTGTACTCTCTTCTCTTGAACTAACTGCACGTTCATACTCTCTTCGAGTTTGTTGGTAGGTTTCTTCTAGAGATTGAACAGGTTTAGAAATGTCATAATCAGGACTAGTTTTTAAGTAATTTTCCAAAAACGCATGACTAGTACTACAATATTCCTTATTTTCTTGCTCGTAAGACCAATTCGTGTGTGGATAGTAATTGGGCTCACTATGGTATGAACCATAACCTTGAAAAGGTTGGCGTTACCGACTACTATTCCCACCATGGTCATAAAACTGATGATGTCCATATTCAAATTCAAGTCGATACTCATTGTATTGGCTTCTATCATACCAGTTCGACATTCTTAATTGCAAGGGAATTCTACACAACCACAAACAAGGCTGACTCGACCAAATCAAACCTATAAAATCTAGCAAACAACAAGCATGATGGCTCCACTTAGATTGTTTCTAGACTTGCATCTATCTCTCGAAGGGGAATTCGTTACAATTTAAGCAAACCCCTCTGGAATCAATCCGAGTCAAAGTAAGTTGAATTGAGGCGAGGGAAGCTCAGTGGAGCTTTGATACCCAAGGCCTCACCGCTATCACAAGGTGGCGCAGTCACGCATTCAACTTACAGAAATCACCATGAACTTTGAAGTTGCTTAAAAGGTAACCAATATCCTTCAAAAAATTTTCCTAACAAGCTCGATACCCTATAGGTCTCTTTCTAATCAGATTTTAAAGCTTGGGTTCGCGTTAGGTTTTGTTTTCCTAAAACTGGCAAGAAGGGAACGGTGATGAAATCCGAACCTTTATCTTGTTTAGGCCAGGCCTTGCCCTTTACTAGGAAAATAAAGACAGTCTGGTTCGTCCTCAAACAATTATCACCTTAAAGCATACAGTAACTCGCTTACAGGAGATTCGCGAGTGTTTAGATTGGACTTACCTCCCGTACCAGACGGGGGATGAACCGTTGTCGTCGACTCGGGCCACGACTCCTATGCCGTGTACGAACCCGAGGGGCCGAGACGATATAGTAATCGTCGTCCTTCCCTGCACACAGTTTATATAATTTTTTATTTTTTTATTTTTAATAATAATACCCTTCTGTAGGGTTAAAAAAAAAGAATACAGTCCAATTGTCCAGAATAAAGTCCAAATAAAAAGTCCAAAAATTACAAAAATTATGAAAAATAAAGCCTATTTACAAATTCTAAAAAAAATAAATAAAAGTTATATACAAAAAAAAAATTAAATCCTAAAAAAAATAATTATGTCTTTTTTTTTCTTCTCCTTTAGCTTTAAGCTTTTTGTTCTCAAGTCCTTAGTATTCCACTTCGAACCTGTAAATCAAAGACGCAAAAAGAAACGTAAAAAGGAACAAATAATAGTAAAAAAAAAACCTAAAAATTCTACCTAAGCACAAATCCGCGTCGGCGGCGCCAAAATGATTAAAGATTTTTCGTGGGTTGTAGTAGTGATGGTTCAAACTCTTGGATTTGTGAAGGATAATTTTTTTTTAGACTTAATAAAAATAAATAAATAATTTTATATGTACAATATTAACAAAATATGGGAGAGAATTTTTACCGGGGATCAGGATTCCACCATTCACCAAAATTTATGTGATTCAATAACAATTCTTATCATGCAATTCTAGACAATATAACTCCAATCAAAGGAAATTGTGATTCTAATCATTGCCTAAATTAGATTTTGAAAACATCCACTGTTAATCGCGAGCATGAAGTATCAAAAGCAATTTACTAATCATACTCCATTAAGAGAAAACACAATTGATTAATAAAAATCATTTACTCCATTTTTATTCGGTGCAATTAATCATAAAAGAGTTGCATAAATAAATTTAAATAAATTTTACCACATAACTTTTGGAAGAATGGCTTCCTCCGTCACCCCTGGGATTGGGTTTAGCTACTCATGATGAAAAACCCCTCAAATTGATTCATTGATACTCAAAAGTTGTTTACAATCAAGAGAAAATGGAGAAAAACGGTTTACAACAGTGTTTGCGACACATATAGAGCGTTCAAAAAGAACGATACAACAGAGGTGCTGTTGTTCCGAAGTCGGGAAAGGAATTGAGTATTGTCGCAGTTAAGCGACACTAATGAACGAGTGTCCCTAAGGGTATTATGTTCTTCGTGTTCTTCCTTGCACCAGCAGCAAGCTTTTCTCCTGCGTGACTTTCTTTCGATTCTTCTCGGCTCCTAAACTCTTCTAAACTCTTTAGCCTTGTATTTATAGTGTTTTAGAACAAAAATATCCGACCATAACACCGTATAATCTCCCATTAATCCCATCATTGCTCGCTGCCCATATTTAACAATAATTTCCATTTTTGGCTTCTACACACGTAAACTTTGATCCTGCACGCTCTAGTTAACCTTCCCCACGCCTCCGAAGTCATCGAACTCCTCCAAAACACTCCATGCATGGCAAACACAATCAAACTCGTGTTACAGGACACGTTGCTCTGTTTTGAGCTCGTGACTCAAACCAGGATTTCCAGCCAATTCCGATCGAATCCGATGCCCACAATGTGTTCCCTATCCCATATCACAACTTCCCACCAAATTTCAGCGATTGAATCGCACTAAAACACCTTCATTTTCTCGATCACAAATCTGCCAGTTTTGAGCTGTTTTTGAATTTAAAGAGAAGATGGATGCCCCTTAACCAGAGCTTGGGTGCGAATAGCAATTGGGTGGAAATAGTAATTTTTATAGGTTCCTCCGGGACATTTCTGGGATGCTTCCGGTGCATTTCTGTGGTGCCTACGATACATTTCTCCGGGGTGTAAAACACTGCTTTTTGAGCCCATTTCGCCGCAAGGGCTTATTTCTCTAAAAATTCCTACAAAGACATAAAAGAACACAATAAATACAAAATTGAGCACTAACAATACATACAATAGAGACATATTAGACACATAAATGCGTCTATCAACACCCCCAAACTTATTATTTGCTAGTCCTCGAGCAAATTTATTCTAGAAAGGAAAATCATTTGAACCCCTAGGTGGCCCTAGTGGCGGAGTGTTGTCTCCGGAGGGTTTACCAGAGGTGTACCCACAAAACCTTTACTCCATACCCTAGCTATCTACGCAAAACCTTGAAAAGCACTAAAGAACCTCCTTGGTTGGCATACAATTATTGATTCTAAGAGGAAGAACCCTTATGCGAAATTCTAATTGCTGTACACGAGTTTGCACTCAAGCATACTAAAATTCATATAAGTGACAAAGCTCTACTAAGATAGTTTCACGATGGACATCATACTCGGAGTCAGACTAATCACATGAAAAGATTAAGAAGATGGAAAAAGAAAAATGTAGATGGTTGAAAAGCGAACGGTGTTTCCCATATCTGTCTGAAGGCCTCTGCCAAGATGAACCTAACCTAAATGACTGAGATACCAGTCTGACTAATATTAACACACTGGCATATACAAGGGAACCAGTGGTTAATAATCCTAACTCTAGGTCAACACAACTGGCATATACAAGGGTACCAGTGGTCGACTTTATTAAACACACATTTATTTAAGAACTAACAACATGATTGGACCTTGTGGACCGAAGCGCATGTTTCTTGTCAGCAGATTACATGGTGATTCCCGTGGATCCTGCATTCCACGCTTGTTTAGGCGACGGAGACAGGGAAAACACACACATATTGCTATCCAAGTGTTAGTATTTATTCCGATTGGTCTACTGGTCTGGTCTAATTTTTTTTTTTTTTTTTGAAAAGGTAACTCAGTCACTCTATTTCACCCTAGCAAAGGTAACAACTTGAATCGTGTGCCCCACCAAATCACTTGAAATAAAAGAAAACTAAAAATAGAAAGTGAAAAGGACTCGACGAGATATGGCGAAACTATCATGTTATTTCTAACACCTGAGCTCTGTGCTTTTATGAATAGACTCTTTAGATGTTTCCATCTATTCAGATTGGTTCCTCAACTCCTACAACCAAAATGCTTCCATCCACTTAGATTGGTTAGTGCCATCCTAAATACGCATAAATTTCTAGGCTATGGAGTTTATTTATTGCAACTAAAAAGTTTCTCCCATACCCCGAAACTTAAATCTAACATTGTCCTCAATGTTCTAAAGATGAAACTAAAAGCATGAACAAGGAGAAACTGTTACCATTTGAAGCGGAAGAGTTAAGGAAAGATATTACCGTGTTGCATGAGCATGGGATACCTCCCAAGAAGTGCTAAGTTTAAAGTCTTCAGCCAGACTTAGGAAAGGATTAGTCAACTCGAACCATAAAATAACAGTCGAAATAATTGTGGGTCTTCAAAACTAAATAGAGCTGACCAAAGGAAACTGCAATGAACCAAGAAAGTGAACAAGACTAGCATGCCCTTACTTAGTTTCCTGATTAAGAAATTTATATCTAATTGTGGTTCAGGTTCAGGTTCTATGAAAGGGTCTAAATAGAAAATTTTCATTGGCTGCGTTTCTTCACAGGTGGGATCCGAATCATTAGGTCCTAGAGTCTGGAAAAACTCAAATATGATCTTAGAAGCGCACAATAATAACCTAAATAACTGAGGATCCTCTAAGTCAATAAGATTTGACTTACATAATTGACCAAAATGAGAGTAGTGGTCATTCTTAAGAAAATGTGTCGATTCTAATTTCCTAAAGCATTTAGGTTTAGTCTCACAACTTAATATTCGACACATTTGGAATATAAACGTTCCCAAAGTCAATCTGGGGATCATAGCCTGGGCAAACCACATCAACCAGAGGATGGGTTTCTAACGATTGAACTCCTTCATGGACATCATTAGGCTCGGGAAAACGAGTATGAAGGTAATCTTGTAAAATGTTCGAGGCACATATATCAAGTCCTAAGTGTGGGGACTTTCTGAGAGTTAAAGGTAAGGCACTAGGGAAGTGATAATCACCCCCAAACTTAGAGTTTTCAGTGTCTCTAGATAGACCTCTAATTATTTCTTGAATTTCCGTATCTTCAGAGTCCTTAAAATATTCAAGAGATTCTTCTAAGTCATTATCAGGTAGTGCATCTTTACTCATCTATACGGGTCCATCTTCTTCTTCCAAGACTATTGTTTCTAAGTCGCTAGACTCTAAAACAGTATTTTTGAAATGAACCTGTTCCTCTAAACCACTATCGGCTTCGTAATCAAAAGGAAAAACTACATCGTCTAAAACGGTGGTGTCCCTAATCAAATCCTCGTCCTTTTGAATAGGTGAATAATCATAAAAATTATTTGGATTTGAACTAGAAATAATATAATCATTATAAAGCTCAATTGGATTAATAGATTCCTGATCACTATGCCTACATATTTCAGATTCTTCATTACTAGTATCCTCATCATCATAATAATACAAAGATGATTGAACCTTATCTAAATAAGTAGTGTCTTTTATTCTAACCTCGTCCTCTAGATTGGGCAAATATTCACTATTGATATCAAGGGTAGAATTGGAAACACTATTTTGGAAATTTAGATTATTTCGAGCAGCATTAGCTAACTGTTCATTTTCTGCCTCTAAACGTGCTTGAATTTCACTGAGCGTAACACTTATACGTTCACAAGTCTCATTGAATATCTTAGACCGTTGTGTACTCTCTTCTCTTGAACTAACTGCACGTTCATACTCCCTTCGAATTTGTTGGTAGGTTTCTTCTAGAGATTGAACAGGTTTAGAAATGTCATAATCAGGACTAGTTTTTAAGTAATTTTCCAAAAACGCATGACTAGTACTATAATATTCCTGATTTTCTTGCTCGTAAGACCAATTCGTGTGTGGATAGTAATTGGGCTCACTATGGTATGAACCATAACCTTGAAAAGGTTGGCGTTCCCGACTACTATTCCCACCATGGTCATAAAACTGATGATGTCCATATTCAAATTCAGGTCGATACTCATTGTATTGGCTTCTATCATACCAGTTCGACATTCTTAATTGCAAGGGAATTCTACACAACCACAAACAAGGCTGACTCGACCAAATGAAACCTATAAAATCTAGCAAACAACAAGCATGATGGATCCACTTAGATTGTTTCTAGACTTGCTTCTATCTCTCGAAGGGGAATTCGTTACAATTTAAGCAAACCCCTCTGGAATCAATCCGAGTCAAAGTAAGTTGAATTGAGGCGAGGGAAGCTCAGTGGAGCTTTGATACCCAAGGCCTCACCGCTATCACAAGGCGGCGCAGTCACGCATTCAACTTACAGAAATCACCATGAACTTTGAAGTTGCTTAAAAGGTAACCAATATCCTTCGAAATTTTTTCCTAACAAGCTCGATACCCTATAGGTCTCTTTCTAATCAGATTTTAAAGCTTGGGTTCGCGTTAGGTTTTGTTTTCCTAAAACTGGCAAGAAGGGAACGGTGATGAAATCCGAACCCTTATCTTGTTTAGGCAGCCTTGCCCTTTACTAGGAAAAACAAAGACAGTCTGTTCGTCCTCAAACAATTATCACCTTAAAGCAACAGTTAACTCGCTTACAGGAGATTCGCGGGTGTTTCGATTGGACTTACTCCCGTCACCAGACGGGATGAACCGTTGTCGTCGCGACTCGGACCACGACTCCTATGCCGTGTCGAACCGAGGGGCCAGACAATATAGATATCGTCGTATTCCCTGCACACAGTTATATATTTTTATTTTTTTATTTTTAATAATAATACCTTCTGTGGGTTTAAAAAAAAGAATAAAGTCCCAAGATGTCCAGAATAAGTCCAAATAAAAGTCCAAAAATTACAAAAATTATGAAAAATAAAGCCTATTACAAATTCAAAAAAAAAAAAGCTATATACAAAAAAATAATAATATAAAAATTAATCCTAAAAAAAAATATTATGTCTTTTTTTCTTCTCCTTTAGCTTTAATCTTTTTGTTCCCAAGTCCTTAGTATTCACTTCGAAACTGTAAATCAAAAGACGCAAAAAGAAACGTAAAAAGGAACAAATAATAGTAAAAAAAAAAACTAAAAATTCTACCTAAGCACAAATCCGCGTCGGATAGGCGCCAAAATGATTAAAGATTTTTCGTGGGTTGTAGTAGTGAAGGTTCAAACTCTCGGATTTGTGATGGATAATTTTTTTTTAGACTTAATAAAAATAAATAAATAATTTTATATGTACAATATTAACAAAATATGGGAGAGAAGTTTTACACGGGGATCAGGATTCCACCATTCACCAAAATTTATGTGATTCAATAACAATTCTTATCATGCAATTCTAGACAATATAACTCCAATCAAAGGAAATTGTGATTCTAATCATTCGCCTTAAATTAGATTTGAAAACATCCACTGTTAATCGCGAGCATGAAGTATCAAAAGCAATTTACTAATCATACTCCAAAGAGAAAACAATTGATTAAAAAATCATTCTCATTTTATTCGGTGCAATAATCATAAAAGAGTTGCATAAATAAATTTAAATAAATTTACCACATAACTTTTGGAAGAATGGCTTCCTCCGTCACCCTTGGGATGGGTTAGCTACTCATGATGAAAAACCTCTCAAATTGATTCATTGATACTCAAAAGTTGTTTACAATCAAGAGAAAATGGAGAAAAACGGTTTACAACAGTGTTTGCGACACATATAGAGCGTTCAAAAAGAACGATACAACAGAGGTGTTGTTGTTCTGAAGTCGGGAAAGGAATTGAGTATTGTCGCAATTAAGCGACACTAATCAACGACTGTCCCTGAGGGTATTATGTTCTTCGTGTTCTTCCTTGCACCAGCAGCAAGCTTTTCTCCTGCGTGACTTTCTTTCGATTCTTCTCGGCTCCTAAACTCTCCCAAAGACTCTCCAACTCTTCTAAACTCTTTAGCCTTGTATTTATAATGTTTTAGAACAAAAATATCCGACCATAACACCGTATAATCTCCCATTAATCCCGTCATTGCTCGCTGCCCATATTTAACAATAATTTCCATTTTTGGCTTCTACACACGTAAACTTTGATCCTGCACGCTCTAGTTAACCTTCCCCACGCCTCCGAAGTCATCGAACTCCTCCAAAACACTCCATGCATGGCAAACACACAATCAAACTCGTGTTACAGGACACGTTGCTCTGTTTTGAGCTCGTGACTCAAACCAGGATTTCCAGCCAATTCCGATCGAATCCGATGCCCACAATGTGTTCCCTATCCCATATCACAACTTCCCACCAAATTTCAGCGATTGAATCGCACTAAAACACCTTCATTTTCTCGATCACAAATCTGCCAGTTTTGAATATATTTTTCCCGCCAAAAAGTTGTTTTTGAATTTAAAGAGAAGATGGATGCCCCTTAACCAGAGCTTGGGTGCGAATAGCAATTGGGTGGAAATAGTAATTTTTATGGGTTCCTCCGGGACATTTCTGGGATGCTTCCGGTGCATTTCTGGGGTGCCTACGATACATTTCTCCGGGGTGTAAAACACTGGTTTTTGAGCCCATTTCGCCGCAAGGGCTTATTTCTATAAAAACTCCTACAAAGACATAAAAGAACACAATAAATACAAAATTGAGCACTAACAATACATACAATTGAGACATATTAGACACATAAATGCGTCTATCACTCCGTTCTGTGCGTGATTGATCACAAGAGATTCAAGTGATTGTGTGCATGTTTTTATTAAAGATTTAAGAAGATTTGAAGACAAAGAAGATATTGAAGATCTGACTTGGGTTTTATAATCTTTGGTGTGCACAATAATTTTTTGGTAAAAGAGGGTCCAATTAATAATCGGTTTATCCTTGTGGTAGATTGGATTGGATAATTGAGTAGATTGACATCAACACAATTCTTTGGATTAAGAGTGTTGTTGGCTTAATCTTAAACGATTACTTCGGTAATTGAACATAAGATAGATCTAACGACCTGACGAAGGATTTTATGTTAAGATAAACGGAAGAGCCTTTGTCCGACTCATATCACTTGGTTGAATAGAGTTGATACCAAACAGATTTGTTGTTCCTTTACTGTTTGGAATACGAACCAAAGGAATTGTTCCAAGTACGTGACTTATTTATAAGTTGGAGGCGTGGGAATATAGACGGAACTAGGTGAACTATAGGTTTAGTTGCTTGGTATCAACTATACGAAGTTGGTGTAATTTTGTGTAGCGGCTTAATCCTGAGAGTATTCAATTCTGGACAAGGTCCCGGGGTTTTTCTGCATTTGCGGTTTCCTCGTTAACAAAACCTTGTTGTGTGATATACTTTTATTTTCCGCATTATAATTGTTTTATTATAATTAAAGTAAATTACACAAACGTTAATTCATATTTACTCGATAAGCAATCTTATTGTGTTTGGTTAAGTCCGAACCTTTGTATCAAGTAAACATACTTCGTTGTTGTATTGTCTCGATCTCGTATCCATAGACGATCACACGAAGTGTGAAGCGATTAGTTGTATTGTCTCGACTCTGTCCATGGACAATCACTTTCGGAGAAAGGACTTATAGGTAGGAAAAGTTTTAGCTTGAGGTATATTTGAGTACCCTCGCCTTTTCAAGTCTGACTGACTAGTTGATTCTCTTAAAAGTATATTGGATTTTGTCCATACATATTGCTAAGCGAAATATTGGGTGTGGTTGTTAGACCCCCGCTTTTTCAATAGTCTTTATACATGGTTCGGTAACGGTTTACCTAACCATAATGTATATCTTGTATATGTGATTAAGATTCAAAGCTTTCATCTGACGGTGGATATTGTTTGTTTGGTTCCAAATTTATCTTAGCTTAAACCTAAAGCAACCTAGGCTTTGAAGTCTATACAAGGGGAACTCTTGGCAACTGGGATATTTAAATCCTAACACTACTTTTTGGTGTGTCCTAGTTGTATCTAGAGTCGTCCTCTCCAGAAACCCTTTTAGGGTTTAGCGATTATAAAGACTTCACTGGGATTTGTGAAGCCATGTCCAGTTATCTTTTATCTTGATAACTTGAGTATCCTGATCTTGATTGTTTGTAGAGCCTTGCTCCATAAATTAAGATAGATAGTAATCAACAAAGTCTCTTCGTCTCATACTTTGTTGATTCCAAATTTTTTATACTTGTGAGGTGAGTAATAATCTAGGATGCACTTCGGGTTGCATAAGTCTGGATTTTGAGGATAGCCAGACTTTTGTCTAAGTTGCTATCGATTTCCATCACCTGGATCTATCGTTTGATCTGATCATCCGTTTGGATCATAAATCAAGAAATTCAATATAGGCTTAATCTGTGGGAGGCATATTTGGTTTAAATTCTTCAATTGAGTTGAACCAACTCTTAGTCGTGGGTGAGATCGTCTAAGGGAATCAATTGTGTAGTGTCCGACTAGGATTCAAGAGGCGTAAGGAACACGATTGTACCTGAATCAGTGGGAGACTGAGTACGGGATCAACTACATTCATGACCGAAGTTAATTGGTAGTAGCCTAGTGTCTGTAGCAGATTATACAGTTTGGTGTTCAATGTAGACTAGGTCCCGGGTTTTTTTTGCATTTGTGGTTTCCTTGTAAACAAAACTACTGGTGTATGTTGAAAAAACGGGGGTCTAATAACACCACCCAATATTTCGCTTAGCAATTTGTATGGACTAACTCCGAAATACTTTTCTAGAGAATCAACTAGACACTCAGACTCAATCTAGATAAAAGTATCTCAAGGAGTTAATATCTCTCTCTTGATTTGATTTTTACTCAAGCTAAAAACAATAGAGATTTTTTATCAAATACAAGGAATAACTTGGACGGTACAAAAGACCAATGTCCAAGTGTTAATCAATGAAATCAACAACCACAAGGTCGAATCTCTAATCGATTAAAATTTAACGCACAACTTGTATTATTTCAATTATAAAGATAAACAATATAATGCGGAAAATGAAATAACACAGACACCAGAAATTTTGTTAATGAGGACACTGCAAATGCAAAAAAAAACCGGGACCTATTCCAGATTGAATATACACCGTATTATGCCGCTACAGACACTAGACTACTCCAAGCTAACTTCGTACTGGACTATAGTTGAACCCCAATCAGTCTCCCACTGATCCAAGGTACAGTTGTACTCCTACGCCTCTGTTCCCAGAAGGATACTGCGCACTTGATTCCCTTAGATGATCTCACCCACAACCAAGAGTTTTTGCAACCCAAAATTGTAGACTTGATAATAAACAAATCTGTCTCACACAGAAAAGTCTATCAAAGGATAAATATGTCTCCCATAGAAAAACCCTAGGTCTTGTTCCGTATTAAGATATAAAATCAAGGTGAACATGAACCAATTGATAATCCGGTCTTATATTCCCGAAGAACAGCCTAGATTAATCAATCACCTCTCAACAATCTTTCTTGACTACACAAGCGGTTTGTCAAGGAATCACAAACAGTGAGACGAAGATGTTTGTGACTTCTTTATCTTGCTTATTGGAGAACTCTCATGATCTCAAGTCAATCAAAGATTGTACTCGTACGATAGAAGATGCAAGATCAGATCACACAACTACGATAAAAGTAGTATCGGTCTGACTTCACAATCCCAATGAAGTCTTTAAGTCGTTAACCTGGTTTTAGAGAAGAAAACCAAAGGTTAAAGGAGAATCGACTCTAGCGAGCGCACTAGTATCACACAGACGTGTGGGGATTAGTTTTGCACAATGATATATGTCTCCTTTATATAGCCTTCAAATCAGGGTTTTTCCTTAGTTATAAACCAATCCATATTCATCGTTAGATGAAACCTGATTTAGATTCAAGCTAATATTTCCCAACCGTTAGATCGAAAACTTAGCTTGTCACACACACTTGGGTAGACGTTTACTGGGTTTGTGAAAACCATGCCCAAACGTGTACGTGTATGTTGGTTCAACATAGTAACCCAAAAGGTTAACCATATGAGCATTTCATATTAACCTAGTTATTCTTCACCATAAATAGTTCAATTGACTCAAATGAACTAGTTAGAGAGTTGTTCAATTGCTATGAGATCTTATGTAACTACAAAAGACACAATTGAAACAAAGATGATTCGATTCGATGAATCGGCTCATGAACTTTATAGCCACGGTTTGTATAAAGCATTCCTTAGTAAATTAAGTTTCATGTTCAGAGCACATCTTTAGATCATAACCACTTAAGCTCACAAACAAGTTCGCGGACTTAAGGCAACCGGCAGAGTTTTCCAAACTCAGCAGAAAATCTCGGCAAAGAGACTTCCGCCAGTTCGCGGACTGAGTTCGCGGACTAAAAACGCAAACGAGTTTTTGGAAAATTCCAGCAGAAATTCTCGGTAAGAGAACTTCCGTCAGTTCGCGGACTTGGAAAAGCCAATTCCTCCGGTTTCTTTCAATCAACAAAGTTCGAAAACTTCGGATTAAGGAATACATGGTTATGTAATCTAAACTCTCATTCCAATCATTGAGACATTCTCAGAGGATGTTATATAGACGTCATTGACAGACCTTTTCACGTCATAGCAATTCTCAAAGTAATTGAAACTTTTCATGACTTTCGTCACTAGGTGAAGATAAACTTGATCAAAGCGAAAAGCTTTACCAACACACGATTTCGAGAAAAAGATAAGTAGATACTCAGCTCGAAATGTCAAATGTGTATGATCCATTCTATATAGCATACGACTTTTTGTCTCATAAGAAGTAGGAGATAGAATAGATAGACTTTTGAGTGATAGATGAGTTCAAGTCTCCACATACCTTTTTGTTGACGAAGTTCCACGGTTCCTTGAGTAGATCTTCGTCGTTGTATGATGAATCGCCATGAAGTCCTTGAGCTGAACTACATTTTTCTATCCTAGTCCGAGACTTAGCTATAATAGACTAGAAATCAAGACTCATAGTTTTGATCGCTAACATTGACAAACATGATTGATATAGCACCGCATGCGAGGTCGACCGAGCTATGCTCTAACAATCTCCCCCTTTGTCAATTTTAATGAAAAAACTATCAATACATATGGAATACAAAAAAGATAAACTTTAGTGGCTCCTATTCCATAGTTTAATCTTCAACGTTCCTTGAAATCTTCGTCCTTCCAAGTACTCCAATAATCCCAAAGGTTGTAAGTTTAGCACCACCATTGTTGAAGATCCGTAGCTATACCAATGAGACAAATCGAGATTCTCGATCATTATTATACAGTGTCGTAGTATCATTATGTAACATCAAAGTCCAATTGCATCACGACTTTAACAATAATACAATGGTGATATGTATCACTCCCCCTTAGTCAATACTCCATCTCGATCATGAAAACCACTCCCCCTTACACAATGATCCGAAAACCATATGTATTTGTAGTGTGAATTACATTATTTCTCCCCCTTTTTGTCAATAAAATTGGGAAAGGTAAAAGAACGGGATCATAATGAAATTTACACGAGAGACATTTCATAGACTAAAATAAAAAATACATACCAACTTAATTTAGATGCAATCATAAAGCCGAAGGTAAATGCATTCATCGAGGAGTTTTAAGATACAAGATAACTCCTATAAAATTCCACAGCCGCACACCCCGCAAGATATTACCATTAAGCACAAGTTCAAAAGAACTCTCCCCTATTTGATGTCATTCCCGAAAGAACAACAAGAGCGACCTTAATTTCGAAAGAAAAGAAGGATTTTTTAATTGGACACCAAAAACCATGGAAATGATTTTCTATATCCAAAACTCAACCAAATTAATCACAAGTAAACCCATGATTAATTTAATCGGAATACACAACTAAATCAAACCACAAAAGTGATCAATTTAATTGATTGTGCTCAACATAAGAAAACTCACGGAGCTACGACTAAGATAACCACACGGATATGACTACCTTAATCGTTCAAATACTCAACATAAGGAAAACCTTACGGAATATACGACTACATCAACCAATAGAACATGATTAGTATAGCCGTTCATATACTCAACACAAGAACTTGTGGAATATATGAAAACTCAACTAGATTAATTATAAGAGAACCTATAATTAATCTAATTGGAATACACAACCAAACTAATCACCGAAGCAATCAATTTAATTGTCAAAAGATTTTGCTCGACAAAAGAAGACTTTCAGAGCAAATAACTAAATAACCAATCAAGATAATTAATTTAGTTCAAGAATGCTCAACATATAGCATCTCATGGAACAACCAACAGGGCCAATATTAATCGATATAGTTGTAAGGTGCTCAACATAAGATACGCAATGGAGCCTTCACAGTAAAACATAACAAAATGGATCAATGAAGATCAATACCGTGGATAACATACAAGGATCTATTCTATTTTCCATCACTATTTTCATAATGACATAATAGACTTTATCCTTGTCAAACAAAAGATTTCATCCTATTTTCCATCAAATAAATGACTGCATAGGCATAACTTTTTGTATTTGTCAAAAGTCCATTCGTCCTTTCATCAATATGAACACCAATTTATGAACGACTTTACTTTTGACAACATATGGGACCTTCAAGTTCACGGATGCAAACAATACATATCCCATAAACAATTGCAATATCACAAAATCATAAAGATTAATACTGCAATAACAATCTTTGCCCTTAGAAGGTAGAATCAATCTTTTTCGCATGGATTTATACCAAGAGTGGTTACCAAAAGAGAATAAAAGATTTCCTTAACAAAGAAGAACATACAAAGTCATTGACGACTATGCACCATAGTTCACATGAGATGATTGTGAACACTCAAGAATATATAACAATGTGAACTACTACCCATTCTCGAACTTCCTTCTTTGTGATTCACCAGCATCACTCTTGTAACAGCCACAAAATAGCTTAGAATAGGATTTCTCCAAGAATCCCAGTGCCCAAGTCCAAGAGAATAGAACAAGTGCAACGAAACAGAGCAGACACTAAAAAACAAGTGACGGGACAGAGACCAATATTAACTCATCCAAATTCAACAATTCTCATCTATATTGTGAAGGGAATTCAATAAGGAAGAGAATGCAAAAAGAATGAGGTAAATCCGAGTCGGGCGAAGAAGTTACGACCAAAAAAAAGTTTACCGAATATCGATGTCAAGTATGCATACGGGTTTGCGAACTTAAACCCCTGGATTTTGGTTTTGAATGCTGTTATGCATACTTGGTATGTGTACCATGTAGTCTAAACATCCCAAACTATTATTTTCAAACCTAAACATTTAAGAACCTTAAACACAGATCAAGTTAGGTAGAATTGAACGATAAGCAAGATTATTATAAGTATTCTAAGCAAATAAAAGTACAAATCTTGCTCAAGTTTATAGACATACCTTTTTAGATGAATCCAATCGAATTCTACCGCCTTACCGAACATAATCTGTATGCCCCAATTCTTGTGCTTCCCTCACCGTATACAAAGCACGGCATTCCTTGGTGAGGATGCACTTCCAACATAATCAAGTTGTGTTGGGGTGAACAAAGTCTTGCTCACCACAAGTGACCTTTGGAGTATCATGAAAGAGATCACTTTTAGAACCTTTCACATCCAATTCCATTTTTCCAAAAAACTTGTTAAGTTCCAACATCATGGATACTGCCTTTTCCATAGTCATGGAGTTTTCTGGAAGATCATTCCTTTTCACACTCAAAACATCATTGTCTTTCTTCGGTATCCACTTCTGAGTGCGTTTAGGAACAGTCAGAACCTTCTTCCCATCACTCTCTTCTAGAATTCTTGGAAGAGAATTGGATTGACTCTTTTTTTGCAAGTTAGTCTTTCTCCAATTGGGAGCACCGGATCTTGTCTTCGTCTTTACGAAGTTATCCTTTTGATAACCATTACGATTATGAAAAGGATTCGCACGACGTTTATAGGCAAATCTATGTCTATGATAGCACTAATTCCTTTGCTTAAAGGTTGGACAATTACAACCTGTATCGTTAAGAGGATCAGTCTTAACGTATGATCTTGGTTTCACAACTTCTTGTGATGCCCAAACAAGAACATCATGAAGTTTCTCATTCCTTATACGGAAACGACATCTCCTTTCCAAGTGACCTTTATTTCCGCAATAGTGGCAAACATAAGGAATGTTCTTACCTCGATCCGTGTGTGCTAACTTTGGAGGTTGATAAACTTTGCTCTTTTGAACCTTAACTGCCGGAGAAGGTATTTCACTTTTGCCATCATTGGAAACCTTTTGTTGAGAAGAATCACTAGCCTTGACAAATTTTACCTCTTTGCTAGTACTTGGAGCATATATTCCCTTATAGCCCAATCCTCGTGTATCACGATGATTTTTACTTGCTCCTATCATAGTGGTTAATTTGCTTGAACTAATATTGAACTTTTTCAAGTCATCTTCCAACATCTTGATTTTATCAAGAGCAGCAACTAAATCAGCCTCAAGGCGTTTTTCTCGAGTGAGATAAGCGCTTTCTCTGTCGTCAAAACTTGTTTGCTGGAAGTTAAACCTTGCTTCAGATTCTGCAAGTTTTTCTTCCAACAAAAAGTACTTTTGATAAAGATTATCACATTCAAGTGACTTCATACGTAGGTTTTCCTCAGAATCCTTGAGGATCGATTCGGTAGAACGATTCGAAAAATAAACACATGCGTAACATCTTCTCAATTTCTTGTTTTCTCGACAGAGAGGAGTCAGAAGAGGTGTGACATGAGAAGTTGTAATCTTCTTCATATTCCACGAATCCAAAAACTTAACATACTCTGAGACTTCCTCATCAACATCTCTATCAATATCTGAATCACCTTCATCAGAAAGTTCATCCAACTGTTCTTCTAAGAGAGTTTCCCAATCAACAGTTTTTACATCAAGAGAATGTTTGGATATTGACTTAGATATGACAGTTCTCTCAGGTGAATCCAAGCTTTTAGAATCATCTGGTAATTTCTGAACTAGTACGTTATTAGAGATAGACTCGTCCATAATCAGATCGCTACAAACACAGACTTATAAGGTCTTTAACGTGTTTTCCTTCTCTGATCCCAATTGAAAAAGCGGGAGTCTAACAACACCACCCAATATTTCGCTTAGCAATCTGTATGTACTAACTCCGAAATACTTTGCTAGAGAATCAACTAGACAGTGAGACTCAATCTAGATAAAAGTATCTCAAGGAGTTAATATCTCTCTCTTGATTTGATTTTTACTCAAGCTAAAAACAATAGCGAGTCTTTATCAAATACAAGGAATAGCTTGGACGGTACCAAAGACCAATGTCCAAGTGTTAATCAAAGAAACCAACAACCACAAGGTCGGATCTCTAATCGATTAAGCTTTAACACACAACCTGTATTATTTCAATTATAAAGATAAACAATATAATGTGGAAAATGAAATAACACAGACACCAGAAATTTTGTTAACGAGGAAACCGAAAATGCAGAAAAACCCCGGGACTTAGTCCAGATTGAATACACATTGTAACAGACACTAGCCTACTCCAAGTTAACTTCGGACTGGACTATAGTTGAACCCCAATCAGTCTCCCACTGATCCAAGGTAAAGTTGTACTCCTATGCCTCTGATCCCAGCAGTATACTGCGCACTTGATTCCCTTAGCTGATCTCACCCACAACCAAGAGTTGCTGCAACCCAAAATCACAGACTTGATAATAAACAAATCTGTCTCACACAGAAAAGTCTATCAAAGGATAAATCTGTCTCCCACAGAAAAACCCTAAGTTTTGTTTCGTCTTAAGATATAAAATCAAGGTGAACAGGAACCAATTGATAATTCGGTTTTACATTCCCGAAGAACAACCTATATTAATCAATCACCTCTCAACAATCCTTCTTGACTACACAAGCGGTTTGTCGAGGAATCACAAACAGTGAGACGAAGATGTTTGTGACTTCTTTATCTTTCCTATCGGAGAACTCTCACAATCTCAAGACAATCAAAGATTGTACTTATACGATAGAAGATGCAAGATCAGACCACACAACTACGATAAAAGTAGTATCGGTCTGGCTTCACAATCCCAATGAAGTCTTTACGTCGTTAACCTGGTTTTAGAGAAGAAAACCAAAGGTTAAAGGAGAATCGACTCTAGCGAGCGCACTAGTATCACACAGACGTGTGGGGATTAGTTTTGCACAATGCTAGATGTCTCATTTATATAGCCTTCAAATCAGGGTTTTGCCTTAGTTACAAAGCAATCCATATTCACCGTTAGATGAAAACCTTATTTAGATTCAAGCTAATATTTCTCAACCGTTAGATCGAAAACTTAGCTTGTCACACACACTTGGGTAGACGTGGGTTTTTGAAAACCATGCCCAAACGTGTACGTGTATGTTGGTTCAACATAGTGACCCAAAAGGTTAACCATATGAGCATTTCATATTGACCTAGTTCTTCTTCACCATAACTAGTTCAATTGACTCAAATGAACTAGTTAGAGAGTTGTTCAATTGCTATGAGATCTTATATAACTACACAAGACACAATTGAAACAAAGATGATTCAATTCGATGAATCGGCTCATGAACTTTATAGCCACGGTTTGCATAAAGCATTCCTTAGTAAATTAAGTTTCATGTTCAGAGAACATCTTTAGATCATAACCACTTAAGCTTACAAATAAGTTCGCGGACTTAAGGCAACCAGCAGAGTTTTCCAAACTCAGCAGAAAATCTCGGCAAAGAGATTTCCGCCAGTTCTCGGACTGAGTTCGCGGACTAAACACGCAAACGAGTTTTTGGAAAATCTCAGCAGAAATTCTCGGTAAGAGAACTTCCGTCAGTTCACGAACTGAGTTCGCGGACTTGGCAAAGCCAATTCCTCCGGTTTCTCTCAATCAACAAATTTCGAAAACTTCGAATTAAGGAATACATGGTTATGTAATCTAAACTCTCATTCCAATCATTGAGACATTCTCAGAGGACGTTATATAGTCGTTATTCATAGACCGTTTCATGTCAGAGCAATTCTCAAAGTAATTGAAAATTTTTATGACTTTCGTCACTAGGTGAAGATAAACTTGATCAAAGAGAAACGCTTTACCAACACACGATTTCGAGAAAAAGATAAGTAGTGAATACTAAGCTCGAAATGTCAAATGTGTATGATCCAGTCTATATAGCATACGACTTTTTTTCTCATAAGAAGTAGGAGATATAATAGATAGACTTTTGAGTGATAGATAAGTTCAAGTCTCCACATACCTTTTGTTGATGAAGTTCCACGGTTCCTTGAGTAGATCTTCGTCGTTGTATGATGAATCGCCATGAAGTCCTTGAGGTCAACTACACTTTTCTATCCTTGTCCGAGACTTAGTTATAATAGACTAGAAATCAAGACTCATAGTTTTGATCACTAACATTGACAAACATGCTTGATATAGCAACGCATGCGAGGTCGACCGAGCTATGCTCTAACATATGTGTTATTTCTTTTTCCGCATTATATTGTTTATCTTTATAATTGAAATATCACAGGTCATGCATTGATCAATCACAATAGCTAGGTCCAACCTTGTTAGTTGGAAAATACTTGATTGATCCTTTGACATTGGTCTTCGATACCGTCCAAGAACTCTCTTTGTAGTTAGGTTCACAGATTCAATTTTGTAAACGTTCTAACAACGAGAGAGAGAGAGAGAGAGAGAGAGATAACCCTAGGCACTTTCCTTGATTGAGTTTTTACTCTCGGAGTTGTGTTGAGTTTGTCCATACAAATTTCCTAAGAAAAGTTTGGTGGTGTATCTTGGTACCCCCAGCGTTTTCAGTTAGTATCAGAGCAGGCAAACACGTTAAGACCTAATAAGTCTGTGTTTGAAGCAGTCTGATTATATGGACAAAGACGAAATCTCGATAAATGTACCACCAACGTTTGGTGGCTCAAATTACTTATGGTGGAAAATCGTTGTGCGTTTCTTTCTACAAGCTTGTGACTTTGAGATATGGGAAATTGTAGTTATTAGATACAACACCCGAACAATTGTTATAGACGGAGCAACTTTTATGAAGCCTTTGATACAATATAGTGACTCCGAGATAAGCGATGCAAAGAAAAATTCAGACGGGTTAAACGCTATTATCCATATTATAAGCCCAGATCTTCAGCACCATGTGACTTCGCACACTAAGTCTAAAGACGCTTGGGATACCTTAGAAACCGTATTTGAAGGAGATACCTCAGAGAAATATGCTAGTCTTCATAACCTAACTTCTTACTAGGAAAACCTCTGATGTCTGATGAGGATTCGTTTGAAGAATTTAATCAAAAGGTGTCTAGTATTGTTAATGCTTGTTTTGCATTAGGAAAGACTATCTCCCAAAAAGGATATTGCGATGAAACAGTCTGGTTGCAAAGTTAAAGATCTTTGATCACGAGCATAATGTGGCTAAAGATAGCACAACTGCACTTAAGGACACAACCAACACAAGTATGACTTCTTCAGAGGAAAAATTGTCTTGGGATGACGAATGTTGTGTTGATCATGATGAGGAAACCTTATCCTTGGTAACACAACAAGTCGGGAAAATCCTGAGAAGGTACGAACAAATTGGGAAGCGACGTTCGTAAACCAAGTTTTAGGATGATTCAATTATTCAAGAAGGAAGTTCTCTTCAAGGAAATAATGCTCTAATTGTGTCTCTTGATCACGCTGACGAGCCTACTTCTGAACATTAGACAGAAATTTTGCTCCGTGTGATATATGTGGATTCTGATTCAGCATCCAATTCTGAGTCATAAATGAAGTTGTTAGATTTCTTGAATAAAAATGAAGAAATTCACCAAGAAAACCTACGGTTGAAGAGAACTGTGGAAAAACTCGAATCATCTCTTAAGGTGAAGAATCTTGAGTTAGACAAACTTAATAAAAAAATCACTGAAACTTTGTTTGTTAAAGAGAAAGAGATTAATACTCTCAAGTGTGATCTGCAAAGGCTCTCAGGCAGTTTAGACAAGATTTCAGCTATGTTGTTTGGACAAAAGTCCTTTGGTAAAACGATATTGGTTTTTCAGGTAATACATCTATCACCAACAACTGTTTTATTCTTGCTGGCTCGCTTAAAGAGAAAACAGTTGGTTTTATTCAACAGGTTTTCGAATCTTCAGTTGATCTCACATTGCATTGCTCCTTTTGTGGACGTAAGGGACATGTTCAGGAAAAATGTCGACAGTTCAAGAAGAATAACTCAAGGATTGTTAAGATTCAGAATGATATGCAAAAAATGAGTCAACTATTGAAGAACAATTAAAGAACTTAAAAACCAAGAAGACAAAGGAGTAAAAGAACCTATAAATGTAAGATTTCTGCCTGCACAAATTGCCTTGAGTAGTCACCTAGTGAAATAAGCGGCGAGTGTTCCACTCACCCCATTACTACTTAATTGTAGTAATGAATGCAGCCTCTATTTTTAGCTTGAGAAAATGAGGTTGCATAAAATTTCATCACATTACCTTTTGTGATGACAATGCTACAATGCTGCTCAAGTATAAATTGACCATTTTTTTATTTTTTTTGTGACTCGTCTCTTTTCATAAAACAGTCAGTATGAATGATTTTTGTTGATCTAGCTCCAAAAATTCTAGGTTGCATATTTGTGATCTATACTTGATTAATTGGTCATCTCTTGTGATCCAAACTCTGTTTATTTGAGCTAATAATATGCTACAATCTTATATAAAGATATTGGGATTGAGTAGCCACAATTTACATAATAGGATGTTGGTCAACGTTTGTGCATAATCATTTGGGCTCATGGACGGCGACGTCTATTATATGTCTACTGGTTCGCCGACCAGAATAGAGAAAGTCATTTTTTAGGGTTGACAATTACTCTCATCTTCTTAAGAAAGCTTCATGGCTCCTGTAACAAAAGGAATCACCAAAAAGGATGCAGTAGTAGATGTTAATGTCTACTTGTGTGAAGGAATCAAAACATCAAGGAACAATAAGAAGATGTCAACTGGAGATGAAAAAGTTTCTTCCTCAACTTGTCTCTTATCTATTTATCAACAAGATAATGATTTTAGGGATAAGTTAAAGAACTTCGTATCTAAGAGGAATGATTTAAAATCTCGAATCAATCGTTCTTTGGATGAGATAACTTACTATGAACACTCACTGGCTCAAACGAAAAATACTCTGAGTAAACTGAGGAAAGAACTTAGTGAGTTAACTGACATCTCTGAAGACTTATAAAAACTAAATGATCCCATCATCAATGAGTTTTTCAACAATGAGAAATTGAGAAGGAATTTTATGCTCAGGATACCAAAAACCTGATGCATATCTAGGAAATTTATTTTGAGGATTTTATTCTTGAGAAGGATAATTAGGGTTTGGTATAACAAAGATTGTGATTACACATAGCTATTTCCAACGTTTTTTTTCATCTTGCATATTTTTAGATTTATTTATTCAAATTCTAGAGTTGTTGGAAGATGAACTTGCAATATGTAATCATTATTGGTTTAATTATTGCAAAAATCTTATAAAATATTTGTGCCTTTACGTTCTTGTGAATCGAGCTAATATTTCATGTATGCTCAGAAGTTAAATCTATTATGTTTTTATAAATGGAATATAGAACAAACTCTTTGAGATTTTTCTCGCAGTATTGATCTTTTTGATCACACTTATGTGTCTCGTTGCTTGACACACTCCGTAAGATTCTCTTATGCTGAGTAAAATCGAGTAAAATTATCTCGTTGTTCGTAACTGTCCTTGAGATTAATTTATGTTGATAGTATGGATACAAATCCTTGTGATTTGTTAATTTCCACAAATACTTTTTATTTACGAAAGGAAGGTCACTCATATTGTTCTCTTGGGAATGCCATTTTATGGTGGAGAGTTCTTAAATGAACTTGTTCTTAATTGCTACATCTTTGTGGGGAGTGTGGCCGTGGAATTATAAAGGGGATGCTTACATCTTTTTAATCTCCTAGGATGACCACTAAGTCTTCATCACTATGTGATATCATCTAAACAAGTTGATATGAGGAGATGCATTTTAACTATGTTATTATGTAGTATCTCCATTTTCCTTAAGCTTGAAATATCTTTTGGTTGTATTCATTACGATCCCGCGATTTTCGTACCTTTGTTAATGTTATTGAAAAAAAGAGGGGAAATTATTTTAGTAGTTTCATACTATATACATATGGTTTACGGATCATTATGTAAGGGCTAGTGGATCATTTAAGCAATAGGTTTACCTATTAAACAAATGATGTAAGTATTGATTAAGGGGGAGAAACATATCACCATAGTATTACTTCAGAGTTGACATACAATTGAACTTTGGAGAGAAGATAATAAGACTATGTTTCTGCATATCAACGATTGAGAATATTTTTTTTTCAAAAAGTTGTTATCGCTATGGAATCGGTTCTTCAACAACAACAATGCTGAGTTGAACACGTTCAGAATCATTGCAACTTGAAATAATGAAGAGTTCAAGGATATTTGGAGAAACCAAGGAAATCAAGAAAACATGGTGGATCGAGGAGTTTTTTTAAAAACTTTATTTTTTTTATCCATATGTATTAAATAGTTTTGTCACTAAAAGTGACAAAAGAGGAGATTGCTAAAGCATTGCTCGGTCGAACTCACAAGTGCTGCTATATCAAGCTTGTTTTCAAATTTAGTTGTCAAAACTATATCTTGATTTCTAGTCTACAATTAGTTAAGTCTTGGTCTAGGATAGTGGAGTTGAGAAACGAGCCAGTCATCATTTGCGTTCTACCGTTTGAAGGCGAAGATCAACAGAAGCTTTTGGAGAACTTCATCAACAAAAGGTAAGTGAAAACTGAACCACATATTTTTTTTAAGTTATATTCACCTTTCTATCCTTAAGATCAGTTCTACCAAAACTCTCACTTAGGTTCAAATTGGTTATCCAATAAATCTTCATAGAAAACCGGACCAAAACACCTATTGATTTCTTTTCGATTACGAAACAAGTTTCCTATATGTACTTTCTTTAAACATATGTAATCAAACATAGTTTCCTAAGATGAAATCACACCTATATACAATACACAATCAAGTAACGATTTACATAGATTACGTCGATGTCGCATTTACGAAGTTCAAAAGATAAGCGTTATACTTCGTAATTAAATATTCATCCTTGACATTTTGATCATAATAAAATGACCAAGTCTAATACTGCAGTATTAAATATAAGCTCGCATGTTATGTCTTCAATCTTAAACGACTTGAAAGTAACAATAATAATGGAAACAAGTCAAGTCAACATCACTAACTTCAAGTGGAAGGATGATGTCTTCATTGTAGTCGATACGTCTTCACGATCTTCAAGTCTTCAAGGTAATACTTGCATGTCTCAACATTCCTAGACTTTCTAATTTAATCTAAACGAAGTTGACTGTAGTACATTTAATCAAGCGACTCTAATTAAGTTTTGATACTAAAATATGACAACTAAAGTTGACATACCAACGCTTGGTGGATTCAGCCGAGCAATGCTCTAACAATTACGTCTTCAAGTTCGTCATGAGTAACAAGAACGAGTCTCAACATTTCTATGTTCCTGTATTACCTAATGAAGTTGACTCTAGTAATCAAATCAATCACCTTTGAGTTTTGGAACTGAAATATGACAAGCAAACTTGATCCCCTAAGATGTCTTAAACCCATTAATCCTTGTTTCACCCTAATTGGATAAGATTACTTCTGAAAGACCTTAATTACTACACAAACATAAATCACCAAAATTTTTAAATTTCGGACGAAGAAAATAAAAATATGATGTTAGTTTTAGATTTACAAATTTTTGATTTTAGTTTTTGGATTTAGGCCATGTAGGTTAGTTTTTACAAGAGAGACGAATTAAGAGAGGGGAGAGAAATTGAAAAGGTGATGGAATAAAATCTTCGTAACACAAACTAGAAAAAATGAGAAATTCTCGCTCTTACAAGAGCAAGCACTATGGTGAGCCTAGGGTAAGTCACATTTGAGGTATCTGGATTAGCCTAGCAAAGGTTAGAAACCACTATGGTTCTAGATTATTTGGGGACGGGGATTTGGTTTCTGCATGAGCAACACTCCTCCGAGTCAATTCTTAACTGTAACTTGGCGGAACTTTAGGATCCGACCAGGAATATGTCTTTACAAAAACGCGCATTTTCTTTATTTCTATCTTTTCAATCTTCTTATCTCTCAAAGAAGGGTCGATTTTTCCCCTGAGAATCTCAAACATATCCTAAAAATGGTTTTCTCTATTCAACGGTGGTTTCGTTGCATCTTTCAATTTTTACAAATCTATTTTTAAAAAGGGTTATTTTGTTTTTGGTACTCAGGTTTTGTCCAGTTTTTGTCTTTTTGAGTTTTGTCTAACATTTGTCCAGCTTGGTGTTTGGTATTTGGATAAAACGTTGACCTTCATTGACCGTTTATGACCGGACTTTAATTAATTTTATAAAATAAAAATACTGTAAAATTCTGAGTTTACAAGTGTACCCCTCAATTTGGTCTAGGATCCCATGGTTATAATCAAACACTATAGCCTACGGTCTTGATTTACACCATCAACAAACCCTAACTTTGTATTTTGCTTCCTCCATTAGCAGCAGCAACTGCTAATTCTTCAAACCCAACCTCCATTGGCAAATCAAGAATCAAACCATATCACAAATCACTTATATAATCGTAGCAATCAAAATTCAAAATACAACTGTTTTTCATATTCAACAATTTTGAAATTTCTCTAATACCTAATCCAGCAATCAAATATATTAGCCTACGGTAAGAGATCAACAAATTCATTAATCCTCCGCCTCAGAATTTCGGGAAGTCCCATGGATGTAGAACTGATTTCCACCACGACCTTCACAGAACCACCACCACGACCTTCACATCACCCTTCTTTTTAATCAATTGTTCCTAAATCCTTCAATCTTCTCAATCAGTTTTTCCTCAAATCATTCAGTTTACTATTTGTGATTTGATTTCGTTTCTTTTGTGATTTCGTTTAAGTAGGAATTGTGAAATTAGAGTTTAGTGAATGATTTATTTGTTATTGGATTTCCACAATTATGAAACCCTAGAAATTAGACTGAGATGAAAGAAATGGGAGTCCACTGGATTTAAGAAGTATTATGGGTTTGGAAAAGAAAGAGAAGATGGGTGAGCAATAAAACGTAAGAAGGTGGTTGTAAGTATGAGAACGTGAGTGGGTGGTGTGATGGTGGTTTCACTGGTAATGAGAAGGTAGAAGAAAAAGTGAAGGGGATGGTGGCTGCAGTGATGGGTTTCGACGAGGAACAAAAGACGGGTGGATGAAGTGAATTTTGGATGGTATAGGATTAACTGTGGACTTTAATAAAGTGAGGGTATAATTGTAAACTAATTAATAATTAGATTTAATTTAATTTAAGTTTTTGTATAATTATTAACTAGAAGTCAAGACCTAAACCGAGTCAACACCAGTCAACGTCTATTTCAGATACCAAACACCAAGCTGGACAAATATTAGACCAAACTCAAAGATGGACAATACCAAAAACAAAATAACCCTTTTAAAAACCATACAAAACAGTTCTTTTGAACTCAAAACTTTTATTGATTGCAAAAAAATTACATTACAGTTTCACGTAAATAAAGATTAAATTAACTTATTTAATAATTAGTACAAATTATAATTTAAATTTGTTATAAGAGCAATCAGATGTTATTTACATTTATTCTTCCTGAGACATACCCAATCTTTCAATAGTTTTTGTCGATCGTAGGCTCTAGTTTTTGGCAAAAGACTATTAAAATCCACATCCATCATTGCATTGTCTTCCGCACCTCTTTGTTGACAAATACTTTTTTATTGTGTTTGTACGGACCTTTCAAAAGTTATCGTACATCATTCTCATTTTTATATATACTTATTTGTTTCTCAAATAACTCAACAAGTCTAGAACTCGCATTGCCCATCGATGAATCTTGCGATAATGATGTAGTGGGCGTGGTTGAAATTTTGGGTCTCTTGGATTTTTATTCTTAGATTTTTGATGACGGGACTTGTGTTTCTCGGTAGAGGTTGTGGTATTTGTTATTATATACATATTTGGGTACAAAGATTACTTAATGTATTGGGATGGGTCATCAAGTTGGATTGGATACGCGGATTTTCAGAAAGCTTTCAAATTTAGAAAAACGTTGCAATTAAAAATAAATCATTTCATTTTTATGAGTGAATATGGAAGTAGTGTTAGAGCATTGCTCGGTCAAACTTACAAGTGTTGCTATCTCAAGCTTGTTGTCAAATTTAGTTGATCTAACTATATCTTGATTTTTAGTCTACATTTAGTCAAGTCTCGGATTATGATAGAAGTGTGTAGTTGAGTACAACACATCACTATATTCTACCATTTGAAGGCGAAGATCAACCGAAGCTTTGGGAGAACTTCATCAACAAAAGGTAAGTGAAGACTGAACCACCTATTACTCAAGTTTTTACCTTTCTATCATGAGACACTGTCGCATGACTAAATAGGACATTATATGCATAAGAGAAATTTTGATTCAAGTTTATCTTGTTAATCATTCTCGAAATATGTTAGCTAAGTTTAAGAACATTTGTTCATACTTGATGAATTTGGTTAAGAACAATTTATTGTTTATGACCTAAATTATGATTCAAGATTTAATCATTTGAAAATAACCTGGAACGGTGATATGTGTCATTGATGTTATTCGAGAATGTTTCAAATTGATTATTAGAGAGATATAAAACTACTTTAAATCTGGATACAGGACTGTATACCAGCTTTCGTACTGGGAAAACTGTTATAGGTCTGAAGTTGCATTACATGTACCTAGTACACGTACTAGCGTAGCTATAGTTCGGCAATGACTTTTGGGTACACATAACCGGTATGCAAACCCAAAAAGTACTGTGACTCATGAACTTGGGATGGTACACATACCATTATACAAACCAGAAAAGTTATGTGACTCGTGAACTCAAGTTGGTACGCCTACGAAGTACGCATACCGAAAAAGTTCTGTGAACTCCTGAACTTTTTTTCCTTTTAAGGGTATCCAAACCCGGTACACGTACCATGACAAAATAATTCACGAACCGGATGTAGGTACACGTATTTACCATGTCGAGTATTTTAAGATGCATGGGAATCATTCCTATGAGATAATCGGCATTTGAACAACCCTCTAAAATCACTATATAGACATATTTGATCACATTAAAATCTATGGTTGTGACTCAAGATTAAAGTCTTAAAGCTTTATATGAAAATGGTTAAGCTTATAGTTCGTCTGGCTAGTTTCGGCTAAACTTTCATGAACAAGTCATTGTACATGGTTCGGTTATGGTTCACCCTAACCAAAGTATATATTCTATTATGTTAATCTTAAGTCAAGTTTTTCATCTAACGATGATTATTGATTGCTTGACTCCAAAGCTACCTTAGCTTAAATCTAAAGAAACCTTGACCTTGAAAGTCTATATAAGGATAACCTCAAACAACTGGGATTTTTGAATCCCTGACAATATTCTTGTGTGTCCTAGTTATAAACTAGAGTCGTCCTCTTCTTTAAACCTTTTTAGGTTTAGCGGCTAAAAAGACTTCATTTAGGGATTCTTGAAGTCAGGACAAACTATCTTTATCTTGATAGTTCGTGTATCCTGATATTGCTACTGTTTGTTGATCCATTAGCTCCAACAGGCGAGATAGACAAAAATCGCAAAGTTTCTTCCTCTCAGACTTTGTGATTCCACAGGTATATTCTTCGAGAACGATTCTTTGTTGAAATCGGGGTAAGAATTACTTGTGAGATGAATAACAATCTAGGTTGCTCTTTGGGAATCGTAAGTACCGGGTTTTGAGGTTTGCTAGACTTTGTCTATTGCAATCGATTTCCTATCTCACCTTGAACTTTGATCATAAAAGAAATCACATATAGTCTTATATGTGAGAGGCATATTGGTTTAAAGTCTTCAATCGAGTTGAAACAACTCTTAGGCTGTAAATGACGCCATCTAAGGGAATCCATTGCACGAAGTCTTGCGAGATTCAAGAGGCGTAAGGAGCTCGACTATAACTCAGTTTATGTGACGTTAGATTCGGACTCAACTACATTCCAGTCCGAAGTTTTGATAGTAGGCTAGTGTCTGTAGCGACTTAACATAGATTGGTGTTCAAATATGGACAAGGTCCCGGGGTTTTCTGCAATTGCGATTTCTTTGTTAACAAAATTTCTGGTGTTTGTGTTATTTCTTTGCCGTATTATATTGTTTATCTTTATAATTGAAATATCACAGGTTTAACGTAAATCAATCAATCAGATATATCGATCATTGTTTGTTGGATACGACTTGATTGATCTTGGATATTGATCTTTGGAATCGTCCAAGAACTCTCACGGTATAATCCAGTTAATTGACTTGTTCCGAATACATATTTATTGTGAGAGTAAGAGATATAAACTCTACTTATAATTCCTGGTTGAGATTCATTAAGTTGTAACTCTCAAAATTGTAATTGAGTTTAATCCATACAGGTTGCCTAAGAAAAAGTTGGTGTGTATTTTAGTACCCTCGTATTTTCAAGTAGGTTAACGTGTACATAATTTTTTTCATTTTGCTTTTTTAATGATGTGGAAAAAAATCACTTCTTTCTGCCACATCAGGTCAACGGGGATTTAGATGGTATTCAACTATTTAAACATCATTTTCGTATGTAGAAAAATCTATCAGAAAAATTTAAGAATTATGATTTATTCTCACTAGCGCAAACGAGTATAATTTGCTGCATGATTGAGGAATAAATAAAATATTAAATATTAAGATACAATAAAAAAATAAAATAAGGAAGAACAATTTTTATTTTAATTTGAAGGAAAAATCTTGATTTCATCAATATGATAAGAATAATTCACCATGTTCAGATATATCAAAGATGAGAACAATGATGAAATACACATATTTTATCACAGATAAAACTAATATTTAAAAGATGGTATATGAAATAATATTTTGCCATTCAAATTCGTCTTCCGTATTAAGATTAATATGTTTAGAGACGAGGAATTGGCACAGTCCATCATTTTCATGATCACCTCTCTTAGCCATTGTGTTCGCATAAATGTAGAACCACGACTACTCTTGGTAAATTATCATTGATGATATTGTTGAGATGAATGTCATTACGACTATAAAAAGCACCAGATTAATTGGCATGTTGAAGCCATTAAAGATGAAAACACTTAAATAGTGAACCTTATTCGCTTAAAAGCGCTAGCTTTTTTATTTTATTTAATTATAATCCTAATAATTAGTGACCAGTAATTCTAACCAAATTATTTAATTCTAACCAAATTATTCAGAAAGATTTGAAAATTTAAGATCAAACTTGAAAATTCAGATTATAATCATAGAAAATCAGAAAGTTTGAAACCAAAACAATAAAAGTTATTTTTAAAATATATTTTTATGTTTACGAATGTATATCGTATTCCAGTATTTAAAGTACTAAAAGATGCATCTAGTGGCAGAGGCAGTTAAAAGCAAGGGTGCACACCCTGCTAAACCAGATCTCCAACCTAAATTTGCATAAATTTTCTAAGATTTTGGAACCCTAAGCCTATTTTTGCTATCTAGCACCTCTAGAAAATTTTGCTTTTCCTTAAGCCTATTCCTATGCATATGCCAAACTCATATATTTGGCATATATGCACCCACTATGGGTATGCGAAAGTGCCAAACTCATATGCCAATATGCTAGGAATAACATATAGGCATACACGACAGAGTTTCCAGCGAGCGATAGAGTGTCCATCGCTCGATGGTCAAGCCAGCGCTCGCTGGTCATTAAATCGCCAGCGCTAGTCAAGCTGTCGCTCGATGGCGTGATCAACGCTTATCAGATCTTCATCCAACGGCTGCCATTCCCCGCTCTATAAATACATAACTTCCACCCATTCCAACTCAACTTCAAATTCATTTCAATATGCCTAGTGTTCGCATAACCGAAGTGGATTTTACTCCAGAGGAAGATGTTTCTCTAATTCGATGTTGGGTTTCAGTTGCAAGCGATAGAGATTTCAATTTAGAGACTTTTAACTTATGGGACACCGTGTTTCAAAGTTTCACGACGTTAAGTCATGTAAATCCAAGAAGAACAAACGAGTGTCTTCAAAATCATTATTGTTTCATCAATAACAATGTTAGAAAGTATCAGCAAATTATGTGGTTGATAAAAGGGGATAATCCTAGGTTGTCAATGAAGAAATAAAATTTAGAGCTCGTACCAAATTCGTCGAAGACAACGGAAGATGGTTTAGTCACGACGAATATTATGAACTCTATAATGTTCCTGTGCAGGGATTCAAATCATAAGTTTGTATTTGCAATCTTAATTTTTAATGAAATGTAAAACTAGTTTGTAATTCAATATTAAAAAGTTTCCATTAATTAAAAAAAAGAAAGATTACATTTCAACTAAAATTGCTTACATTTCAACTAATATATTACATTGAAACTACTGATTACCTTGTCCATTTCCTCCCTGACCAAAGATCCAATTGCCCGTGTTTTTTGGATCAAGAGTGTTGTTCAACATATCGGTTATCGAGCCGCTTTGAGACTCACTTGGTGGTTGAGTCTCATCAGAATCACCATAACCTTGATAAGGAGTGGTTGGAACACGATACAAATCTTGAAATGCGTGGTGTTGATATCCTTAAGGAGATTGCTGCCGGAATGGTTGAAATGATGATGAGGTTGAGGCAATTGGGGGGTGGAGGCAATTGGGGTATACATAATTGATTTCCTAATTACTTCCATGTTCACACCACCACCTGGAGTCATTATGTCAGTTGGCGTATGACTAAACGTACGTGCAGGAGTTGTAGCCAAGCCAATGTTTTCTTCACCACCACGTACTACTTGACTATCTAACACTATATTTGGAGTAGATTTTTTTGGTAACTCCTGCATAGAACGACGTCTCAATCTTCCTCCACTTCCACGACTTTGCTGACTTCCAGTTGGACTCATTCCTCCACCACTGGGACTCAAACGAGTCATTCCTCTACCACTGGTACTCATTCCTCTAACAGCTATACCACTGGGACTCATTCCTCTAGTATTGGGACTCATTCCCCTACTACTACCTGAACCATCATTACCATCAAATCCTTGACTCATTTCAAACATCATGCTCTCCCTCAGCCGTTGCGTCTCTTCCAAGTGCATTTTCTAAAATCCCTTAAGTAGACAATTCATATCGTTCAACCGAGTCTGATACTGCAACTCATTAGCATTGATCCCCAAGTATGGATAAGTCCGATCAAGTGCACTAGAAACAATTGGATAAGTAACAACCTCTCCAGATGTCCTGGATATAGTCTGTACCTCCCAAGAAAATGGTGGCATGTTTGATGATGAACTTTGAGAAGGATATGCACATGCGTCACCCGTCTCTGGTGGAGGTTGGGAAGGAAGAAATTCATCGGCAAATGGCATCCTACCCAAAGCTGGGAAATCCATCCGACCAAAACTTTGTGGCTGCATAACAATATTGGGCTTGAATATAGTGTTATACCAAGATATGCAGTCATTTCTGTCCACTGGCTCCTGGATCAATTGATCAACTTATTTCCAATGATGACCTTCCCTTATCAATTTGAAGTAATCGTCTGCTGAAATATCTGAATTCGGATAAGGGTTGATGGCTATCACTGATCTTCTTTGCAACTGAAGAAGTTGTCTTTCACCATAATACCAAACACCCTTTTCAGAAATAGGGTTGTATAACACCATCCTTGTAAGGCTTAGATGTACCATTCGATCTCTGAGCTATTTCTTCTTCGAACTCGGGTATTCCTTCATACGGCTGGGAGACAAGGTTCGGGCTTGTTCTACACAACTGCTGAATCTTATGAACAATAGCAGTATGTTGGCCATCTTCAATCTGTTGCGGTTCCCAATTCTCGGAATCATACTTTCGTATGATCGGAAATACATTGGTATGATTCTTAAGAGAAGGTTCCGAAACACGGAAATATGTATACCACCAATACTGAAAAATGATAACATATTATTGATTACTAAATTTTCCATGTGAAATGACAATCAAATACATAGTGTGAAAAATATTGGATCTTACCTCCAGAACTCCCCAAAAAGCATTAAAACTATCTTTCACACATGTCGAGTTATCACCGAGCGCCATGTAAATCTCTGATAAAATCGTAGACCCCCAATCATATGTTGGTGCTTGCTCTAAATCTTCTAATGCTTCGAGAAACCCAATTAACACCACTGAGCTAGCATTTGGAAATAGACATTGGCCTAGTGTCCACAATACAAACAGACGTTCGAGCTCCTCATAATGATCAGGGATCAAATGTTGATTACCAGTTTCCATGTTTTCATCCATTTTCCCAGCATAACGTTGAAAAAACTTTTCAACCTAGACACCTTTAACCCATGCGCTTTTATTAGTCTATATGAGGGATTTCCTTCTAATTCATTTGAGTATAAAGGAAGTCTTTGTTTCCATCTATTTTCTGATACCCAATTTCTTCTGTTAAATGGAAGTAAGTTCCTTCACATGGAATTCCTGTTAACATGTACAAATCTATCAATGTAAGGCTTATTAAAAATAATTATTCGTAATTAGAATTTGTTGATTTTTATAAAACAAAACACATAATTTAAAATTAAATTACTATAAATAACTGACTTACCGCATTCAAAGTCCTTGAAAAAGAACGTGTTTGTAGTCTTCCACCATCATTCTAATATAACTTGAACTCCTGGAGTCCTGTGGTTTCTAGGTTGTATTTGATATAGATTTCGCCAAGGATATCTTCTAACTCTCTCTTGAACAACAGGGGGAAGTAATTGAAAAATCGTACGTAACTCAGTCCATCCACTTCTTAGATTTACCGAACCATCTCGCTCCTCATGGTCAGATATGTGATTAGAAAACATACCTTCACCGGCTACTTGTCTGACATTACCAAACTCATAATTTGTATCCACGACAAAACTTATTCCACCAATAGGGGTACTAGTACATCCTTTGGTTTTTCTATTTATTTTTCTTCTCTCCATATTTGTTTAAGAAAATCAAAAGATAATTGTTTAATTTTAGAACAGAAGTTTAAGAAAATCAGTGGATTTGAGAAGAAGAATTGAGAAGAGATGAGAAGATTTGAGAAGATAAGTGCGGTATTTATAGGCGCCAGAAACTCGAACGTTGGCGATATTGATTATAACGCCAGCGATAGAGTTAATATCGAGTGTTATTAACAATATCATCAACGATAAAGTCTTTATCGCCGGAGATACTGTTAATATCGCTCGCTAGAAACTCGATCGCTCCGTGATTTTATCATAGTGGCACAAATAGTTTGCCATATCACCTGGCAAACAACTTTTTTTAGCATACCCATAAAAATAGGCCTTAGTAGAGTGGCTCCGCCCCTGGATGCATCCACAAAAGCCGTCATGACTAACGAGGGTTACCTCATCCCGATACGACTCAACATTCCTTTATTATACAATACATTTTGGGCCTGAAGCTAAACTGGTTCCCCGAACAACCCAACATTTTTATCCAGAAAACCCCGAACTGGCATTGTCGTAATTCCCTCAAAATCTAGGGATAACAACACAACATCCCACCCATATATTACATTCTCTAAACTAGGGTTTTAAAATCTCTTCTTCCCACTGTGAGAAAAAACTGAGAAAGAGAGGCGGAGGTTCTTCTTGTTCAGATCAAACCAGAGAGCGGCGGAGATCTGTGGAGCAAAATGGTGAAGTTTTTGAAACCAAACAAAGCCGTAATCGTCTTACAAGGGCGATTCGCTGGAAGAAAAGCAGTGATTGTGAAGCAATTCGATGAAGGAACTCGTGAACGACCTTATGGACATTGTTTAGTCGCTGGAATCATGAAGTACCCAAAGAAAGTGATCCGCAAAGATTCAGCAAAGAAGACAGCAAAGAAATCTAGGGTTAAAGCTTTCATCAAGGTTGTGAATTACAATCACATCATGCCTACTCGTTATACTCTTGATGTCGATCTTAAAGATGTTGTTTCTACTGAGGTATTGACATCTAGAGATAAGAAAGTTACTGCTGCTAAGGAGACTAAGAAGCGTTTGGAGGAAAGGTTCAAGACTGGGAAAAACAGGTGGTTCTTTACTAAACTCAGGTTTTAAGCTCTTTTTCATTTTGGGAGAAGGGTTAGGGTTCATCTGGGTTCAGGGTTGTTATCCCTTTTTAATTTTCAAGTTTTTGAACAATATTGTTGAAGCTTCGTACTTAATTTTGTTGTTAGGTGTTTAAGATTTTGAAAGATTATTGGTGTTCTGAGGCTTATTTAGTTAATGGTGCATCAGACTTTGTCTTTGAATTGATGGGTTTCTGAAATTGAATGTTAAATTTCATTATTCATTGCATGCTATATGTAGTTTCTGTTAATATGAGATAATCATTTTGTTGTTTTGATGTTACAGCATGCTTAAAAATGGGATTCTTATGATATGTTCATGTGTTAGTGACTATATGAGCAGTATATGGTTTGGTGAATTGACTTGTGTAGATGATGTTTTAAATCTGGTTATTTGTAGTGGCTACGCTAAGGTTTGATATGTTTGAAACAATGTGCAGGGATTTAAGCTTTAGACCCAAATATGTTTTTTTTAAATGAGTGTTGTATAGTGAGGGGTTCATACTATGGTTTTTGACAGACGAATCAGGGCCCTTAATTGTCTGAAGTGAGTCTATGAATTAGGGCTCGAAAGTTACTGAACTTAGTCTATGCTGCACAGGACAATCACTTGTGGTGGTAGGATAATCCAAAGCACTCGTATTTCCTTCTTGTATATGAGCAGCAACTATCATTGACTTCTCGTAACGTAAAACACCGATATGAACTTATTTGATACGTTGCGCATGTAATTGCTTTTTGAGATTGCATTTGGTTTATTTAGTGCGAAGTATATATCCCCAATTAGTCTTTGTTAAATTGGTGTTGTATAGTGAGGGTTCATACTATGGCTGCAGACAGAGGAATTAGGGTTTTAGAAAGATGAATTAGGGCCCTGAATTATCTGAACTTAGTCTATGAATTAGGACTCTAAAGTTACCGAACTTAGTCTATGAATTAGGACTCTAAAGTTACCGAACTTAGTCTATGCTGCTTTGGTGCTAGGATAACCCAAAGCACTCGCGTGTGTTTTCTTTTTTATATGGGCATCAACTGTGATCGACTTCTTTTGCGACGTAAAACACTGATATGAAATTTGATACGCAAGTATTGCATGTAGTTGTTTTTTGAGATTGCCTTTGGTTTATTTAGTGTGATGTATTTATCCTTTTTCTTGTCTTCATATAACAGGCACAATTCAGTCCCGGTATGTGTCTTCATATAATCATTTGTTAGTCCTGTTTTCATTGTGTTCTGGTCTGTTCAATAGTAGGTGCTGGTATGTGAGTGTTGCACATGGTTTTAAGGGAAGGAACTGAGCGAAGCTATCACTTACTGGACGGTAAAGTGGTGGAGAAATTTGAATGATAAATTGTGGCGGCGGCCATGACATAGAGATGACTAAAATAACCATTTTGGAGCCCATACTAGTGTTATAATTTGGTTCTAAAATGATTCATTTTAACCCTCTACGCCATGGACATCTTCATGTATTATCAACTGTTTTTCTTCATGTTCCTTGGCACATTAGAAATAAAGAAATCAGTGATATGTTTCTTCGTTTAAAATCGCGTGCGATGCATGTGTACCGGTCCTAGTTGTAATTGAAAGGTTGAAGGGGATCAAGAAACTCGAGCAAATAATCACTTTTACAAGTTTTTACATGTTCTCTACTTTGTTAAGTAAGGGCAGTGCTATTCGTCTGGAACGCCATTTTTTTTCCTGTTCTTCGGATAGGCAGCCACCAACTGTGCTTAGCTTCTCATATCTCACTTTGTTTGCAGAAGATAAATTTTTATGTTATCTTGTCCAGGCTAGTTGCCAGAAGGTCCTGTGAAATGTGAATGATTTTGTTAATTGTTTGCTTGTGGCATGAGTTACTATGTCTATGTCTGATTTCTCGCCACTTCATATAAAGGAAAACTTGGTAGACTCAAACTTGAATTTAATTTTTAAACTTGGTTAACTCTGACAGACTCTTTGTTAGATGAGAGTATAGGAAACTAGTTAGAGATATTAAGTTTCTGTTAAACTCTTTCAGTTTTTGGAGTTTTAATTTAAGAGGGAAAATAATTGCTTAGCTGATAATATTGCTAAGAAATTGAGGATAACACTTTTTTGGAGGAACTACACAATGTTCCCAGTTGTCTTCAAACGCTTTTAGGCAGGCATATTGCGCCTTTCCTTATTTCATGACTTATAAGGCTGATACGGGCTCTATCAGGGGCTGATACCAGTCCGTCAATCCAATGATGAGGATCGTCAGGATCTTTTCGTCCTATATGAACTGGTATCAGTCCTTAGTAGAGCAGACTCTTATGAAACATGCCTTATTTAAACAAAATTTCTCTGCTATCTAAAGAAAAAAGGAAAAAAAAACTTGAATTTAAACTGGGATCAAGCAAAGCTGAACCTGGATTTTCTAGATTTCTAACAAAGATGTGGGGTATGTTTTGCGGACTGAGGTGTAGTTGAATAGTAGCATTTAAACAAAGTACTTGCTATTAGCATCTTTTCATTTTATTAAGCAGGAGCAATTAATTGCTCACTGGCAGCTTTGATAAGTAGGTTGAATGGGTCCGCATGAAACTTTAGTTCCAATTTTTCTACCCATCAAAATGAAATTACCGATCTTAAAACAACAACGTCGAGGAGATTAGGCTTTGTGGGTGTCATTTTCTTTTCTAGTTTTAGAAACGAGAATTAATGCCAAACAACCCAATTTGAAAATGTGTAGCATTGAGTATCTTCAAGAAAGTGGGTTATATCATTATTTTCTGGTGAAAGCAAACCAGAACTAATGCTAGACAAGAGTGTGTTTGTGTTGACACATCTCTGATCTCTCTCTGTTTCTCTCATCAGATGACATTCGACATCCCCCTCTGTCTCTTACTACAGATTCTTCCATCCATTTTCAATGGGTTTTCCACATATTTTGATCGTCTTATCTTTCTTATCAATCATTCAAGTCTCAGACCATTCAAAAACAGAACCAGAAACGCCACCACTTCTCTCTGATTCATGCAATGGAGTCTTCTTATCTTATACTCCTACATTAGGAAGAAAATTAAAGCCGACGACTGAAAATTTAGAAGAACAAGCGTACAAATTTAAATCAAGAGCTAAGATTGTGAATAATGGGTTGGACGAGTTGAAATCATGGAAGATGTATATTGGCTTTCAGAGTGGGGAGTTCTTGGTTTCAGCTAGTAATGCTATTTTAGCAGATGGAACTCCACTTCCTAAAAATACTAGCAGTGAAGATTCTGGTCCTGTTGTTTTCGCTGGGTTTCCAAATGCCAATTTGAAGACTGAAATCGAAACTGCTGGTGATTTGCAACAAACGGAAGCTGAAATCAATATAGTTGGTACCGTTTTTGGTGTTCAACCTCCTGTGGTACCCATGCCTACCAGTATAGGTCTTTCGAATGATGGATTCATTTGTGCTTTTCCTAAAATGCAAGGTAACACTACGATGTATGTTTGTTGTATGAAAGACCCAGATTTCATAACGAATGTTATTTCAGAAAGGTTTTCACCTCGTGAAGAAGGCGATATTGAGATTATGTACGACATTTTGAGATCGTAGATTCGGAATATGTCGCACAAGTTTCTGTATCGAATTATAATTCACTTGGGCGATTGGACTACTGGAATTTGAGTTGGATGTGGAAGAGACAGGAGTTTATTACCAGTTTACCACCATGAAAGGAGCATACCCGTCGATTGTGGATAGTAGAGATTGCTTGTTTGGACCTCAGGGGGTCTACTACAAGGATATGGATTTCAATAATGTTTTGAATTGTCAAAAAAATCCGACTATTGTTGATCTACCTCTTGAGAAAACAAATGATTCAACTCTAGGAGGGATACCATTTTGTTGCAAAAATGGAACAATCTTACCTCCTTCTATGGGTCCAAGCAGGTCAACTTCAATCTTTCAGTTGACAGTGAAGAAAATGCCACCACATCTCAGCAGGACGGATCTTGTTGCACCACAGGACTTTTAGATCAATGGCAAACTCAATCCAGATATCAAGTGTGGGTTACCAAAGCTTGTGAGTCCAAGTTCATTTCGAGATATAAGTGGGTTACCAATTAATAAGATTGCAGTTAGGAGTTGGCAAGTTGTGTGCAAAATTATCCAACCAAGTGATGCAAGTCCTAAATGTTGCGTTTCTTTCTCAGCGTTTTATAACCAATCTGCCATTCCGTGCAAGACGTGTGCTTGCGGTTGCCCGGCAAGCAACAATCCCTGTAACACCACTGCACCAGCTCGTCTTCTTCCACTAGATGCCCTTCTTGTTCCGTTTGACAACCCGACTCTAATGGGTAAAGATTGGGCTGAGATTAAACACTTGCCGATCTCAGAACCTGCACCATGTCCAGATAATTGTGGAGTCAGCATTAACTGGCACATCAACTCAGATAATGCACAAGGCTGGAGTGCAAGGATGACTGTCTTCAACTGGGGTAAAACAAATTTTGCGGACTGGTTCGCTGCGGTGCAATTTAGGAAGGCTGTTCCTGAGATCCAAGAAATGCATTCTTTCAACTGTACTGCACTGGATGACTCTAACAACACCATCTTTATGCACGGTCTTGAAGGTTTTAACTACCTTGCAGCAGAAGAAAATTGATACGGGACGTATTACGAGAGTCAACCATATATTTCAAGATATGGATATATCTTTGATATTTATCAATTTGGTATTTTATTTATTAAGGATAATTAGTTTCTTTCTCTTATTTATCTTGTTTGGGAAGGTTCTAGAGTTAGGGTTTATGTTTTGAGGCTATAAAAAGCCATTTCCATTATCATTGTAATTTAGCTCGCTATTATTTGATTGATGAAACTGTTAAAGTTTGTTTGGTTAAACACCATTGTTATTCTCTTTTAACTCTTGGATTAGAGTCTTTGCTCTTGGATTGGAGTCTTCTATCATCACCATTAAGGAGTGGATTCTCCTTGTCTTTTACCGCTTCCGCTTGTGCCATATCAGGTGGTTGTAACACTTTACGGGCTTAAATAAGATAGCTCTAATGAATAGAAAAGGTTGAAAGGCTAGCAGGTGATTAAAATCAAAATCCAAGATCCGTGACTAGTACTATTTCAACCAAACATGACCTTACACAGTGACAAAATCCTTGAGTTTCCAAAATGCCATATAACATACAAGAAACGCAGGAGTTAGAGGAGATCTTACCCAAACTGGAATGCAACTTCGATGATGACTAAGAACCCAAATATTCAACTGATTTTTTTTTTTTGGTAGAAACCTAGAGATCACAGGAATTCTCGACTGATTCTTCTAGGCGGCCTCACGGACGAACAGCGCAGAAAACCTGCTGATGCCACCTGATATGCACAAACGGAAGCGGTAAAGGACAAGGAGAATCCATTCCTTAATGGTGATGATAGAAGACTCAAATCCAGGAGCAAAGACTCTAATCCAAGAGTTAAAAGAAAATAACAATGGTGTTTAGCCAAACAAACTTTAACAGTTTCATCAATCATCAATACCGAACCAACCGAGTTTAGTTAGCACCTAGTCAAAGAGAGTTTATTTATGTGCAAGAGTCAAGATGTAGGGACAACACTATACTTTTCGAAGCCGGTATATCCTGGAACAGAAACTTTGGAATTTTGTTATCCATGGTGGTTGTGAACAAAACTTGGTTTCCATAAAAATGGTGGAAGCTTTGGGTTATAATATGGACTGGTACGCTGTCCCGGATCAGATAAAATGGGACAACAACAATGGCGATGACGTAATTATTTGTTTGGGTGTTTGCAAAATTCCAATAGCAATCGGTAAGTGTTACTCCGATACAATCTTTTGTGAAGTAGTTGATACTGACGTTTGTGACTTTGTGTTGGGTACTCCGTGGTTGTTTGAGGTACGAGCAAGTTACCGTGACAACATCTGTGAATTCATATGGGGAACAACCAAAGTCAAGCTAATGCGCAAACGACCTTCGAGGGCTGAAAATATGCTACAAACATTAAGCGAAGACGGCTTGCCGGATCAGTTAACTAAACAACAGGAACCCACTGTCACGAAAGCTTTGCATGAAGATCCTATTGCTATGTTCTGCACACCAACATTTGCTGGTTGCCGGCAAGGCTCGGCGTGGAAGTTATCATGGGAATTTTTACATTGCAGTCGTGGGTCCAAGAAACTTTTACTATCTACTTGGTGCCTGCATATGAAGATTTTGAAGCTCAATTTGTATCTTGAGCACTTGGTGATTCCGATGCACAATTCTAGAGCAGGTTGTGTTTCAAGTGCGAGCACTAAAATTTTATCTTCCACTCGTCATTTCCAATATAAACTCGGGACGAGTTTTGTCGCAGTGGAGGAGTCATACGGGACGCATTATGAGAGTCGACCATATATTTCAAGATATGGATATATCTTGGATATTTATTTTGGTATTTTATTTATTAAGGATAATTAGTTTCTTTCTCTTATTTATCTTGTTTGGGAAGGTTCTAGAGTTAGGGTTTATGTTTTGAGGCTATAAAAAGCCATTTCCATTATCATTGTAATGGGATCTCCGGGTGCCAGGGAAACAACAATCTGTTATTGAGTTTTCTAAAACGAGGATTCCAGGATTAATATCGTCCAAGGAGATGGATTTCCATCAAAAATATTCTTTAATGGGATGGAGTGTTCACTTCCTTCGGTACTTCCAACTAGTAGAGCTCCAGGTATCCGTTCGTTTGGAATTTGGGCTATTTTAGGTGCTGTGGCTGTCATCATGTTTTAGTTTTGTTATCAATAACCAGTCTAGCTAGACACACTTGTAGATATTACATATTTTTTTTCCTCAGCAAAGATACTCAAACTGAACCATGATTACTTGTTCCTGTCTTGGTGGGATATTTTTACGTAAAGCCTTTGCAGCAGCTTGCTTACTTGTGATAATTATTGTTGCTTACTTGTTTACCAGCTTTAGCATTTATTTAATTCCCTCGTCTGCTTAGTTACATCCTCGACAGAACTACTATGAGATACCAAGCTCTCCTTATTAACAGAATTGTCAGAGGATGGGATATTTGAGACAATTTCATTGGTAGTGTTCCATAATCAGGTGAATGTGAAATTAGGCCAGGAACTGGGTGTGCGTCTCATGCTAAATGTGAAAGGGTACCAGTCTAATAGCACTCCGAAGGGTTAAAGTCAGTTAACCAATTGAATTCAAATTCAAAGACAAAACAGTTCCTACATAATATGATGTCTTTTCACAGGGTTGTCATATGACAAGTTAGTGGCTTCTATCATTCTCTCTGTCCTTTTCAGTTTCTGATAAGTTTTGTGAATGAATGCTTGTATTGTATTGAAATTGTGTTTGCTGGATTCATTATAGTATGTGCGCAACTGGGTGTCGATTGAATACACCAATCTCTGCATTTTTGTGGTATATACTTATCTTGAATTAGATTAACAACAGCTTACAATTCTGGTGCGAATAAGGTGCTCGTGAAAACGCCACAGTGACACATATACAAGTAAGTTCCTGAAACTTATATTTAGATTTAGAGTTTAACCTGTCTATTGTATTGAGAACTTAGTATACAGATTCCAACAGATAGAACCGTCATCCTCCGTATGTTTAAAAGCATGGAAAGCCTCAGCCCTCAGACAAAACTTGATTTCAACATCAGAGGTAACAACAGAAATGCTAACATCCCTCACCATGTTCTTACTAGGAAAAACATCAATATTAAAACAAGTAGTAGTAGCCAAAATTCTATCACTGCAGACAATTTCCCCTTCCTCGGGCTTAGACAAATCTTTTCGAATAATCCTGCATTCCGACACAATGTTCCCTACAATCTTACAATGCCTACATAATTTTGGAACCTTAGGAATTTCAATAACTCACATGAGTGGCATCTATGGGTGTTTTTGAATGTTCTCTCAGATGAAGCAAGGGAGAAGCTTTTGGCTGCTTGTCCGTCTTTAAAAATGGAAATGTCACTGTGATTTTGGCTGCTTGTCCGTCTTTAAAAATGGAAATGTCACTGTGAAGGATCGCTATAACTGGTTGTTAAACACTTTATCTGGTTGTTTGCACAGAGCAAATTTGAAGAAAAAGAGACTTTATATCTATGTTGTGAAAGGCGAGCTAGGCGCAAAAGGCGTAAAGGGATCGCTTACTGTCATGGCTCCCAAGGCGTAAAGGGATCGCCTCACTATTATGACGCCCAAGGTGCAAAAAGCGTGAGCCACTACCTTTAACCTTTTTTTTTCTCGTTGCATTGGGCGCCTTAGGCACGCATAGGCGTGAGGCGAAGGGCTTGGCTCCTCGCCTTGCCTCGCCCCTCACACAACATAGTTTGATATTACTGAATTATGTCCTCTCTGTGGCAAAGAATCTGAGTCAATTTCACATCTTTTCTATGGTTGTGAGAAAGTCAAGCCTATATGGGTTTTTGTTTGTGCTGCCTACGGAATCTCTAATCCTTACAATCCAGCTAGTCTTGAGGATTTTATAAAGCTTGTTTGTATCCAGGGGGGTTAATAATCCTAGGGTGTGGTTGTTCCTTTTATATTATGGATTATTTGGTGTGCTAGAAACATCCAAGTATTTTCACATAAAACCTTCAACAGGAAGGAGGTTGAGACTGTTTATCGCAATGCAGCTGAATTCAGCCATGTTGTTAATAGTTATACTAAGCCTGCTAGGAAATGTTCTATTTTGTGTTAGCTAGACACCTCCTAGTAATGGTTTTGTTTAACTGAATGTGGATGGTGCTTCAAATGAGTGTGGCGTTGGTAGTGTTCTTCGTGAAGATAATGAAGATTTTGTGACTGCTTTTGCTCGACATATCCAACAGTTTGGCTGAGCTTTGTGCAACCAGAGATAGCATCCATTTAACAACTTCTCTTGGCATCGAAAAAGCGATTCAGTATATGCATCTGTGAAGTTATGATGGGGTGTGTTTCACGGATGCTCTTTTGAGAGATAACATATGTATGGTATGGGTTAATACTCCTCCTGATTTTTTGTTACATGTTTTGTACGGTGATGTAACTGGAAGAGCCTTTCCCAGATCTGTGAGGCTCACTTAGTTGTTTTCATGATAGTCTTACCGGAAGAAAAAAATAAAATAAAATCTGGATAATTTTTCATTGCAATCACTTTTTTATTTTTATTTCAAGACATATAAAAGTCTACATCCCCATTCTTTATTTATGGGAAGATCAAATCAGCTCTTGTCTGGTAAACAACAACAAAGGCCTAGGGGATCTTTATCTATATAGTTTGGTATACATTTTCCACCTGGCCATTTATCTAATCTGCAAAAATAGTTGCATTCTCGATCATCGACGCATCTACCTTGTACTGTAGTATGACATTCTTGATCATTTAGCGGTTCTGTTACTTCTTTTGCTGCTACTTCAACATCTGCACAACCGCATAAGCATCTTCTATTAGTTATCTGTTGTGAATCGAATCTTATGGCTCATGAGTAATAAAAAGTCGCATAAGCATCTTCAAGAAAACAAATTGCAGAAAAAGAACCAAATACACTAAAGTTACTAACTCTTTAAATTTAAAACACAGTAAAACAAAGTTTCTATTCATTTTATTTTATTTATTTTATTTTATTTTGATCAGACAACCGGGGGATAATATTAGGATGTTAAATATACTAACCACTGATCCTTCTTGCAGCAGCTTCAACAGAGTAAGAAAAACCGCCCACAAGTAACAAGCACAAGACGAGAGCTACAACCAAATTGAGTAATGGTGAAATTGGATACCAAGTGTTGCTTAGAGGAACTGCTCATTTTCATATTTTTTTTTCTATTTTGCTTAGAGGGATTTATACCAATTGGATTATTCTTCTGATCTCACTATCGGACTTGATTACAATAGAATCTTTACGGATTTTCATGACTAAATTTTCAAGATTTGGTCATTAATTCCCTCTTAAAGCATACCGATATATGCGACCATCTTTACTCGTAAGAAATTATAGGTCATTAATTCCCTCTTAAAACATACTGATATATGCGACCATCTTTACTTGGCAAGACTGCTACTGGGTACCAAATTAGGTGGGGTGTACCAAAACCAAGATGAGACAAAATAAATTTTTATACTCCGTTCCTTTTTAATAGGCTGGTTTCTATAAATAAATGTTCAAAAAATAGGCTGGTTTCCTAATTGGTAAAGTCAAATGTTTCTTTAATTTTTAGGGACCACTTTTCTCTTAACTTCTTTTGATGACAAGTGTCATATGGACCATTTCACTTTACTTCTTTTGTTGACAAGTGTCATGGGGACCATTTCACTTCACTTCTTTTATTGACAAGTGTCATGAGGACCACTTTCAATAATTAATTCTCTTAATTTACTTAAATTTCTCTAAAAACAAAACTAGCCTATTAAAAAAGAACGGGGAGAGTATAAGACAAAACTACTTTTATCATGACTTGGTACACCCTCATTTAACCTGACACCCCATTAGCAGCCTTGTTACTTGGTAAGAAAAACTTTGGCCACAGCAGCGACCACCTACATATCTAGCTGGATGATTTTGTAGTGGTCCATATATTATTAAGCAAGAGTCCGTTCTTAATCACGTATCCAAATATTTATAAAATTGCATCAAAGTTTGTTCTTTTTTTTTTCTTTTTTGATTCAAAATAGAGGATTATTATTGATAATAACTTGAAGAAACTACATTGTCTATATCCTCCAATATTACACCTACAATAAAATTTGGAGGATAATTTGAGAAACATTAAAAGTTCTAGCATGTTTTGCCAGCTTATCAGCTGGCAAATTAATTTTCCTACTTATGTATTTGCATATCCAATTTGGATGCTTTGCTAGTATGTATTTCATATCCGATATCATAGAATGATTCTCCCATGCAGTGCATTGGCTATCTCCATTGAATGCTATGATAACTAACTCTGCAGCCATCTCTAAACACGCAAATTGAACTGCTAACTCTTCTGCATACTTTGTTTCATGTAGAAGTCCCCTACATTCCGCTGCTTCAGCATTTAAGATATCATTGGCGTACTCACATCTTGCATTGATGAAGCTACCTACAAAATCACGATGTATTAGTGCCCATCCAGCTTGTTTAACAGAATTAACAATTTTAAAAGAAGCATCACAATAGAAGGAATTGAATGGATTAGTAGGTGGTAGTCATCTAGTTATGTGATGCTGCAAAGTAGTTGTGTTTGTATATTGTTGTTGAATCATTTGTTGTACTGTAGTGTCATTTAAGATATGAATAGCTCTTATGACTTCCAATGGGTTTGGCTTGATGTTGTCAAAGACGCTTCTGCACCTTGCTTTCAAATTTCCATAGAGTATTGGTCATTTTTACAAGCCAGACATCCACTAGGTTATTGAAATCATTTGAGAACCAGTTTTTTATCCAGTCTTGGATTGTTATGTCCGTGTCTGCCATGCTTCTTTAAGCTCCTGCTGTGGTGAACCATATTGCTTTTGCAAAGGGGCACCCCCAAAGTAAACTACTAGCACTTCCGGGTAAAATGTCTAATCAGATTGTCGTGACATACTTTACAAGTAAATTCATTTTTCAAAATGTCTTTACAGACCGAGAATGAAACTACACAAAAAAACCGCCATACACAGAGCACCCCCTACACGTCTCCCGAGGGGCTGGGCCCACTGGGACCCACAAACAAAAGAAGAAAAAAAACTGTGAGAGGCGGTTTTTACCTGATTTTATTTCTCGGTCTGTAGAGAAGCACTGCTCATTTTTAGGGCTAAAAGTTTCAACAAAAGCACTGTTCATTTTTGCATATTTATGACCTAGATTCAGACGCGCATGTGAAATTCATATGTTAGGATTCAGACTGAGCGTACAAACCTCATGTCACGATTTCTGATTGAACGTACAGACCTCTCAGAGCACACATGAATATGCAGTCATTAAAATCTCTCAACTGAGATTTCAACATATTTCATCAACTGAGCAATTTCAGTATTCATTTCTATATAGAATCGAAAATGATTGGACGAATCCTAGACAGATTGTATGCTAGTATAGAGCAATAACGTCTTCAGGATGTCGCAAGGTTCCCTGACTATATGGAATAAACATTCAGAGCGAGTATGTACTTCTACTATCTCATACCTCAACTCTCGAATAAATATAATGCTCCTAAACAGATTGTCTGCTAGTATAAAGCCATCAATTGATTAATTCTACTCGCAATATTCATCAATCAAATTCTTAGAAAATAATTTATTTTTATCATAATATCTCATTAATCTGTTTTATGGCTTTTCTTTGCTCATGGATTAAAATGGATATTCACTTTTCATGCATTTGGGCCACCACCGAGTAAGTCCCGGGAAAATGGTGCGAGTGTACTTAGCAATAATGCACGAGCACCCAAATGCATAAACGAGCATTCAAAAATATGGACGAACGAGGAAGTATGGAGACCTATGCAAAATATGAAAAGGAAGCAAAATAAAAATAATAAATAATAAAGAGGCGCACGGGACCGGGCCCACCGGCCGACCGTCCATGTCACAACCGTGGTCGGTCCCACGCCTCCCATCTTTTTATTTTGTTTTTATTATTTTCCTCATCTCTGCAAAGCTCTTACTTTCTCCATATTTCTTCACACATGGAAAATAATAATAAAAATAGTGAAGAGCGTCACAGGACCGGGCCCACCGGCCGGCCGGCCATGGCCGGTCCCACGCCTCTCCAATTTCTTATTATATTATTATTTTCTTCTCACATATCTCAAAACTCCCTCATTTGAGGAAAAAAACTAAATTTTCCATATTTCTCTAATATTGCTCAAATCTCCCAAAAGCCAAAAAGTCAAATGGTCCCATGACCGTTCGGGTTCTCACAACAAACATTAAAACACCATTATTTTAATATTCTTAAAATACCGGGCGCACGAGCAAAGTCCTACTTGCTCATTTAAGCAAAATTGAGAGTTTCAGTCAAAATCAAACTCTTCTGAAAATCTAAAATATTACTTGAACACACATCTGAAAATATCAAAAATCTCAGGATTGATCCATGAGCGACATGGTGACACTGGCATGCCCCTTTGGTCAACCGGTTTCACCCATTTGATGATTTTGACCTAATTAATCTTTTACGGTTCATATTGGGTTAAAACTCTTTTCAAATAACTTGGAATTTGATTCATCGACCATCATCTGGTCCCACGACCACCAAGGGACGGTTACATACCCTTTGGTCGGTCCATCTTCTCTCCGTAATTAGGTTTTACCACCTAATGCTTAGACGAGCACTATTTTAATAATGATTAAACATGCATTTAATCATCCTTTGTCTACAAAAGACTTTGGTACATGCTCACTAGAGCACCTGGGCGCTACATGGTCGCGCACCATCTCATGTAGCTGGTCCCTCTCTCACTCATTGGGTTTATTTTCAGTAAATCATCAATTAATCAACAATCAATCAAAAATTAGGGTTTCGAACCAAATGTTCTGCAAAGCATAACTCTGAACAGACTCAAACACCAATAATTTTATGTTCATCAAGCAATCAACATTTTTAATTAGTTATACAATATTCAGTCCAGCTACTAGTATTTTTAATTAATATATTATTTCGTCCCACTACCAATAATTCATTAATCGAGCAATATTTGCTCAACTATCAATATTTAATTGCTCGACCGAGCAATTTCTCTCATGTTGATTCAGCTATCAATATTCGAGTATCAATATTCCTCATGTTGATTCAACTATCAACATTCGAGAGTTCCACATTAATCCAGATATCATATTTCATTGGTTTATCAACCAAAATTTGGTTCGTCAGTCGACCATTATAATCTCGCTTTATCATCTGATAATTCATGACAGATCGAGTGTTCAACAATATTTTCTATCAACGGGTCCACGATCGAGCAATCTCATCAGACCGACATTTATTTATCCAATCATCATAATATCATCATTACCTCAACTGGTAAAATACTATATCAAAATTTATCGTCTATGTATATGTCCCAGCAGACATGCTTAATCCATGCGTCATAACGCATTCGTCAATCATGCTCAACTCATCAAGACTAAGACTCATGGTCTAGTCAGGTTAACAATCGACCAATTAAATAAATACACGCATGCCTTGCAGAATCCACATTCAATCATGTCACATGGGAGGATATGCATTAGGGTTTTGGTCTGGCGGCATATGGCACGTGTGTACACCCACGACGAGAAATGTGAGTAAGTCGTGCAAGAAGTTGAAGGAGTTAGAAAATTAGTGGATGGAAAATCAACCAAGTCTCCTGCATAATGAGGAAATGGTTCAAACAAGATTTATATTTCCCCACTCTTTCACTCCAGCAACCGTCACACTTACTAGGGATCGATGTGTCTATTATTCTTGCAATATAAATAAGTTCCTCAATCCACGATTAAACAACAGGAATTCTCATCTGAGAAATAACTCTCAACATATCAGAAATCAATCAATAAGAACTTATCTTATTCAAACTCGACAGTTCACGAAAACTTGCAAAAGTTTACAACACATCCACAATCCTTGATCATCATTGATCTCACACACTTCTCAGCTTCCCTCCTACATATCGACCCTCATTTCCCTTTGTGACCAAATTGACTCTGGAACGGCCATTGTATTGGTTTGGGCCAAAGTCTTATAGATTGATCTCTCAAACTCAAAGCACTCCCATGCATTTGTTTACTAAATATTTAAGCAATTTTCTCGTTCGAGGAATCGTTCGTCTCTCCACTTTTCCTCAAAAACCAGTGACTCGTTTTCACCCATCAACAGATTGGCAACCACAGTGGGATATTAATCTCTCGGTCGCAATCCCAATTCGCCAACAATGGTCGAATTTAGGTCAGGCTCAGTTACAAATCCTAACCCTAACTCAAACATTGTTAGCACTAGCAACAGTGGTGGTGACACTCCAGTTACTCCTCATGTTTCCAGTAATGGTGCTACTGATGCTACCCCTCAAATCAACAACACCGGTGACCATGTTGAAAATAATGCCGGTACAGGCAACAATCCTTTCTTTGGACGAGCTCTTGAAGAAATCAGAGAAGATCCATTTACCATAGTTGATCTCATGAAGGTTCAGGAAGTTCTCGCTAAGAATCAGACAAACATGGATGCAACACAAAAAGAGTTGTGGACTTACCTCAATACTCTCACAGAAAAGATGTCGTCTGAGCAAACTCATCCCCAACGCCATTCAGAGAAAGGAAAAGCTAAGGAATCATCCTCAATTTCTAGTCCTGAAATCTCCCCAATCCAAATCCTGGAATATGATGAAGTACGCAATGTTGTAGATAACTCACCAGCAAAGGAACTATCAAGTTTCATCACTCGTGGATATTTGGAGAGATTTTAGGAGAATTGTGGGAAAGGCAAGACATCATTTGTCCATCCTCACCAACATCCATATCCTTTTGTTATACATAGGGTTCCTCTTCCGCAAGGTTACACTTCTCCAACGTTCATACTTTATGATGGAACAGTCAATGATCGAGAACATGTCTCTCGGTTCTTGGAATTACTGTGCGAGTATGAGTTCAACCATGTCGTCCGTCTGAAGGAGTTTTCAAAGTCTTTAACAGGCATAGCATACACTTGGTACAACAAAATTTCACCAGGAAGCATCGCCAGTTGGGGAGAAATGATTAATGCTTTCTACAGAAAATACTTCTTTGTCTCAGAACAAGTTACTCTCTCTGATATGGGCAGGGTGTTTCAGAGGAACAATAAACATCCCAACTATTACGTGAAAAGGTTAAGAGTCCAACCTTTGGATTGTCATGATCCCAATGTCACATAACATCAACTAAATATCGCACTCACCGACGAAGTCATTAGCAAAGTTTACATTGCAGTGAGTCTAATCCTATACTAGAAAATTATTAGGAAATAATATATATGAGAGTCTATATTTAGGAGATATGTCTATGTTTAGAGTTTGATCTTAGTTAGGAAAGTAGTTTGAGTGGTCGACAAGTTTGTGAACAATATAAATAGGTTGTTAAGCCATGAGAATTAATATACCAAGATTATTATCAATGTAGTCTATTGCTTCCGCGCGTTTATGCTCTCCTCTCTCTTGCTCGATCCTTAACATGGTATCAGAGCGAGGTGAGGGGAAGAGAGAGTAGAAGGAGAAAGAGATATAGAAGTTCTACTGTTTTTCGTTTTAGGGTTAAAAAAAAGAATCGTTGTTTTGGTTGCTGTTTGCGTGAAGAAGAAAGAAGTTGAAGGTTTGTCAAGCCTTGTTGCTGTTGCTGAAGTGTTCGTTGGTAATTGAATCACGTCTGTGAGTTCAATATGTCAAAGCTGGACTGTTGATTAAGTGCTAAGGTCATCGCCGGTAAAACATTGGTTTAGGTGAGTTCGTTGATGCTGAAAAAGTTTGAGCATGAGTTGATGTGTTTATGGTCAATGCTCATCTGCATGGAGCATGGCAGTGATGGGGACGATGAGTGATTGGAACTGATACCACAACAGGTGACTGTTGGAGCTGAAGATGACAGCAATAGAAGATAGTTTCGCTATTACCATTGGAGGTGAATAAAACTGAGAGATACTCGACGCTGTGAAGGCTTGGTGTTATCGATCGTGAATCTGTGATGTTGCTGATAACCATGGTTGATCATGGTGGTGATTACAGAAAAAGATCTCAAGCTGGTGATGAAACTCGATAGAAGAGAAGATGATGTTGCTGCCAGCGAGATGATGGGGATCGAATTTATTTTGTGAGAACGCTGAGAAGGACCCTCATGATTAATGGTGCGATGTGCTGGAGTTTTAGGAGGCTAAGGTTCGCAAGTTGTTACAAGAAGAACCTGCAGCTCAGATGGTTTGGTTGAGATGAATTTCAAGGTGTGTGGCTGAATTAGGGTTTGATATGAACAGGTGATGGCAGATATGGCGTCGCTGTTTGCCGGAGGTGTAGGGAAGGTTGTGAAGTTGAGTCAGGGACAAGGAAGTTCGAGTAGAACCGAGAATATTGCATGCTAACTAAGGCATGTTTAATTAATTTTGGTGGTTCTTAATTTGTATTGCATGGATTAATGTTGATGTGAAGGAATGTTGCTGTGTTCATCAAGTCAAGGATGAACAGGGTATGGTACGTGGTGGTGATCGATGTTGAAAAATAATGGAGCTTGAGAAAGTGAGCTTGGCAGGTGAGAATGGTTTGCTTCCAAGGTTGAGCAGAAAAGAACTTAACGATTGCTGGCAGATTAAGGATGGAACTCGAGCCATGGAGTTTTATCTGCAGTTGGTGACGAATATCGACGATGGAGATAGGCCATGACCGAGAGAAGTAAAGGGACAGTGTTGATTGATGGTGACAGCTGTGGGTGAGATTTGATTTTACTGTTGCTGCCAATGATATGGAAGAAGGTTTTCGGGTTCTAGGTCATCACCGAGAGAAGTAAAGGGATAATGTGTGAAGAACATGCTCGAGTCTGTGGTCGAGAGAAAGTTTCCTGAAATCAACAGGGAAAGTTACGGTAAAAAAAAAAAGAATTATGTGAGGAAATGTTATTGGAATATTGTAACAGTTACAGATGAATATCACTGTTTGTACCAGTTGGAAAACACAAGATGATAACAGAAAACGTGTGGTAGTTTTCTGGCAGAGATGCTGCAGAAACCAGATTTGATGATGATTGAGGTAGTAAGCAAGGGTTGTTGTGGCAGAGCATTGGTTGATTTTGGAAGGTAAAGAAGCTTAAGGTGAGTGGTTGTTTGAAGGTTTAAGTCAAGAATTCGAAATCAATGAGGATGGAGGATCAAAGCTTGTATTGCAGTCAAGAAGGATTGGTACAGTTTGATGGCGGATCAAATGTATTTCAGTAAAAAGGACTGGTACGATTTGATTAAATTGACTAGAATTTAGAAACTTAGAATGATAAGGTAAGTTGAGTGGTTATGTTTGAACTTAAGGGAGGATAGTATCATATTAAGCTCAAACATGGTGATTGAAGAGTTTGTGGCAGAAACTTGGAAGTCTTACAAAGTGTGGCAGACTTTGTGTTAGTTATTGCTTGTGGCAGAACCGTAACAAGAGAAAGATTGTGAGAAAATCTTGAAAAACAAAGAAGTGTGAAGGTTTCGCAACAATAGCGTGACTGGAACAAGAGAAGAAGAAACAACATTCATGTTGTGAAAAAAAAATCACCAAGATGTGATGAGAAAAGGAACAACAATAATAGGTTAAAATCCTATGAGTTGCCGAGAGAGTACAAAAAGTATTCTATCGAATAAACCAAGAAAACAAGAGTACAAGAAGTATTCTTCCGAAGATGGGACCGTAATGTCCTAAAACTACAAAGATGGGACCGTAATGTCCTTAAACTTCCGAAGATGGGACCGTAATGTCCTAAAACTACAAAGATGGGACCGTAATGTCCTTAAACTTCCGAAGAAGGGACCGAAATGTCCTTAAACTACGAAGAGGACCGAAATGTCCTTAAACTACGAATATGGGACCGTAATGTCCTTAAACTACGAAGAGGACCGAAATGTCCTTAAACTACGAGGATGGGACCGAAATGTCCTTAAACTTCCAAAGAGGACTGAAATGTCCCTAAACTACGAAGAGGACCGAAATGTCCTTAAACTATGAAGGGGACCGAAACGTCCTTAAACTACGGTCTGAAGATTTTTTTATTTTTTTCGCAAAAGCGTTGAAAAAGAAAGAAGAAAACCGAAGTTAAATTTCTTTTGTCCAAGATGGGCATTCGTGATCTACATGCTCCATCTTGAGGGAGGGTATTAGGAAATAATATATATGAGAGTCTATATTTAGGAGATATGTCTATGTTTAGAGTTTGATCTTAGTTAGGAAAGTAGTTTGAGTGGTCGACAAGTTTGTGAACAATATAAATAGGTTGTTAAGCCATGAGAATTAATATACCAAGATTATTATCAATGTAGTCTATTGCTTCCGCGCGTTTATGCTCTCCTCTCTCTTGCTCGATCCTTAACAAAAATACATATTTCGGACTTTGTTTGCCCTAGATGCAAATTGGAAGAAGAAAACATTATGCACTATTTAGTTACATTTTCAAAACTCATCACAGCATAGTCCCAAATAAATATTGTAAACAATCAGTATCAAGATCTTACCTTTGCTGAATGGATAAGTTACTGGTTGCTACTGACTCCATATAAAGATGATTCTAATAGAATGGAAACATACCCCTTAATTTCTTGTATGTGCTGGTAAATTTAGACCAGTAGAAACACAATTGTCCATACTAGGAAATTGGAGATCCATCTTCAGTTTTGGAAAGACCAAAACCGATACTACTGGTACAAATTAACCAACCTCATCTCTTAAAATTGCCGCAGTAACCCAAGTCACTGAAAGATATGACTGGATATCACCTCTTTTGATTGGATTAAAATTAATCGTAATGGGGATTGGAATATCTCTTCAGAAGCAGTGGGTGGGATTTATCTTTCGAAATCATCAATATTTACTTGCAAAAGCTTGTAGAGCTCTTGTTCTTCAGCAAAAGAAGCAGAAATCAGAGTAGTAAGGGTATCATGAGAATTAGGGGTGCACATACCCTACTCATACCCGCCAACCCTATCCTACCCGCCAGTTTTTTAACCGTATCCTACCCTATTCACTATTTGGCGGGTAGGGTGGCGGGTAAAGATTTTCTTAATCGCCAGTAAACGGGTAGGGTGGTGGGTGTAGGCCATATCCTACCCACCCTACCTAGGGGTGCACATACCCTACTCATACCCGCCAATCCTACCCTATCCGCCAGTTTTTTAACCGCATCCTACCCTATCCATTATTTGGCAGGTAGGATGGCGGGTAAAGATTTTCTTAACCGTCAGTAAACGGGTATGATGGCGGGTATAGGCCATATCCTATCCACCCTACCCGTTGTGCAGCCCTAATGGGAACTGGTTAGGAAATGAAGAATTGGCAGATTGTAATTGAAAGTGATGCAGAAGGAGTACACCAAAAGATAAACCGAAGAGAATTTCGTGGGAATCATGGAACTCAACGGATTTTTTCTAATATTGAACCTAATTACCGAAATTATGGGAATATAATTTAGATATGTTAATCGCACCTGTAATAAGGTTTCCCACAATGTCTTCACCTTTGGTTTGGATTATGCGTACTTTACTGCTAACCACATCCCCACCCCCACCCGCCCCCGACATAATGTGGAAGTGTAATGTTTCGTTGGTCTTTCTGACTCTGCCTAATAAAAAAATGCAAAGTATACATTGATAAAGCAGGTTCATTTCTAGCGCTCGTGTATATTGCATTTTAGATGTTGTACTTTTATTTTGTTTTTTTAAGCGATTTTGCTTGCTTGTACGATAAAATATTTTTTTTTGAAGCATGCATGTATTGTAAAAACCAACTAAATTGTTATTACACGTGGGAATGTGATTCCTATAGAATCGCTTAAAAGAATTTGATTAAGAAAGATAGATTTGTTTCATCCCATATTGAAGTTGAAGAGTTTCCCGCTTGGCTGTCGTCAGTTGAAAAGTTTGCTAGACCGTCTGCTACTTAGTTTTCTTCTCTAAAATTGTGTTGAATAGCACAACATGAGATTTAGCGCATTCAATGTCTGATTTCTTCAATCATTTCGGAAATATACCATGAAGCTTCCGTCAGAATTTTAATAAAATGCAAGAGATTCTCAGAGTCTGTCTCAAATAATATTTTAGTCCAATTTCTTCCAATTGTTATTATGGTTGCTATCACGGCCGCCCATGCTCTTGCTGTTAGTGTCGTGGTTATTCCTAGAAGTTGGGTAAAGGCCATTACTGTTTGCACATTTGAACCCGTACAAATGAATCTTGCTCCCGCTATACCTAGGTGCCCCCTAGCCTCCTGTGTACAATGAAATTATTGTGCATTGTAGGATGGCCGAAATATTGTGAAGAATTTGTCGCTCTGATGAGAAAAAAGAACTCATGATACTAATGCACCACCGTGATAATAACTATCTGGTCATTGCAAAAGAATCAGAAAATAAAAGATAACATTCTTTTTGTAAAGTATTACAATCTTTGAAATCTTTAAAGGAGTTTGAACAAAAATAGATTCTCCAATCTGATCATCTGGTATCGGTCCCATAAATGAGTGTAAGCAAAGTGTAGGTAACAAACCTAATCATTTATATTAGGTGGGTGTAAATATCTACCCCCGAGATAAACAACAGTTTCCACAAAAAAAATCCAGTAACCATAAAACCTTAGAGAAACTTACCGTCTTTAAAAAAATTCTAAAATTTTTGGTTTCTTTTTTTCTATCTCTGCTTCTCTTTGTGATAGCCAATACATAGAAATCAAAATGAAAGAAACTTGTGTCCATCCTGACGAGGCCGATCGGCCCTGGTGGATGTGCTCGTCTCAGGCTAAGACAGTCGGCTCAACCTGAGACTCGATGGAAAAACCCGTGTCTATCCATTTTGAGTATTTACCCGTCTCAATAAAGATACATAATGGATAAATCTGTTAGTTTGTAAGAAACTTGTTTTGAGGCATGCTAAATAATGTCAAAATAGGGTCACTAAATAAAAAACAATATCACCTTTTATCCACCATTTTTGATAATGGCATAACTATCCTTACCTGAGTAGTGTTAATAATTATGATTACATTTGATTAATTAGGAATTTTATGGATTGATTAAAAATTAAATTATTTGTGGTCAATTTGTAGAGAAATCAAATTTGTGTCAGAGAGTTGGGATTTTTGAGAGGAAGAAGAAGAAGTGAAAAAAACATGGGCTTTGAGATTTTAGTGATTAGAAGTGACCGAAATGTGTGATTCAAATCAGAGGTAGACTTCTATACGAGGTTTAATGTCTTTTTTATAAGTTGAATCTGTCAAAAAGTTGAATCTGTCAAAAAATTGAATCTTTAAAACCTAGATCTACTGACCAGATGAACGGTTCGGCTGATAACTTGTCAGCCGAACCTAGGTATATTTTCAAAAAATAGAGGTTCGACTGAAAAGTTATAAGCCGAACTTCACTCTGTAACTGACGAATTTAGGTTTGGCTGATTCGAACAAAATCTAGCAAAGTCATATCGACCGAACATAGTGTCTCTCTAAATCATATACTAGGTTTAGCTCAAAATTTATATTCCAAGATCAGCTGAACTGATCTTCTGAAAATTTAAAACGAAGAACAAGGCTAGGTTCGGCTGATTCGAACAAAATCTAGCAAAGTCGCATTAGCCGAACATAGTGTTTCTCTAAATCATATACTAGGTTCGGCTCAAAATTGATATTCCAAGATCAGCCAAACTGATCTTCTGAAAACCCTAATTTCATCTTTGAAATCATATTTTATCGATCAAACAAAATAAAAGCAATCAAAAACAAGATGAGTTTGTTACAAATACATTCTAAAATACATATAAGAGCAATTGAGATTTGGAATTCGCACTCCAACATTGCTCAATCCGATTCGTGTTTCCTTTGTTTGATTGTATTGGAGTCCAAAATGTTTAAGTTTAAAGGTTATTTCGATTTTAGGTTTTTGAAGATAAGGGCACTCTAGTAATTTAAATTGTTTAAGGATATATAAATAACTGCACTACCTTTAGACACCCCTTATAAACCCACCCTAAATGGGATAATGAATGAGTATCAACAACCTAAAAACCCCACGCCATCTCTCACTCCACGTCGAGAGTTGCGGTAACCTCCCCTCTCATTGGCCGGTGAAAAAAACCCTCGCTCCTGATTGGTCGAAAAGCAACTTATACCCCCTACATTTCGTGGTCGTTAATTTTGAATAGAATTGCCTCGATCTGACGCTTCAAATCGAGTGATAGCTTAGCAGATTCCTACACCCCGTTAACTCGATTTGAATAAAATCTGGACCTTCAGATTGGCTGTCGAAAAAAATGGAAAAAAAAATGGATGTTTATATAGGAAAAAAAATTGGAAAAAGAATCCGTGAATTTCCGTGTTTAAAAAAAATATATTAAAGTATCCAAAATGAAGAATAAGATCTAAGAACTTCCAAAAATTCTATTCTAACTATGATATCTTTGGATGTCTATTCAATTGAAAGAAATGCTATGATTAGCAGTTAATGCTGGGTTTGTGTAGGTAGGTATCCACGAAATCTAAAAACTTCCGAAAATTCTATTCGAATTATGTTATCTTTGCATGTTTATTCAATGGAAACCGATGCTATCATTGGAAGTTAATGCACGGGTTACACGAATCATGAAAACACGGTTAAAATTACTTTAATATCGTTACATTCCTAATATTGTACGTCTTTATTACCATACGATGCAATTCAATTATCGTAGTTTTTTATTTTTGTAGTCTCTATATCAAGGAATAAATCTCAAAACAGTTGATTCATTGGCAACTTATGCCAAATTTAGAGGAAAATGTCAAAGGAATTTCTTAGTGACCAAGCTATGGAGGTGTATATATTACATAAGCGATGCAAGGCTGCTAGGTTTGCGCCTTCGGTTACAGTCGCATACGGAATACAGAGTACCAAACAATGGTATGGAGTCTTGAGCATCATCTTATCGACCAGAGTATGAGTAGTACTTTCCTCTTATTGGTCTAATGTTGTGTTTTTGATGTTAGATTATGTTGCTAATGTTATTTTACCGGTATTGTTCTTTTTTTGTTTTTAAATTTTAGATGTAGGTCTGCTATTGTTGCCAATGATCCAAAGTCGTTAACTGCACAATATGGATAGTTCATTTATTATTATTTTGAAGGGGAAAGGGGATCAAAGAGAGCCCAGATTTATTGAACTACCTCAAAATTTGAGGTTTGCAGAAATAATATGGATAGTTCTGTCATCTGTGAACCCAACATACTTTGTCGCCTTATATATTGAAATATTGTTTCAGGATATACCGTTGTTTTTTTATTTTTTTTGATTTATCAAGTGATATCTTAGAAAGACTCCCTGGAACAATTGGAACCGAAAAAATTTCTTGATCGTAGATTATTGTTTAAATTTAAATAATAGGAAAAGTTGAAACTATGTCAACCAATATACTGCACTTGACCTTTCTGATGCTCATGCAACTAACTAAATGGTTTTTGAGGTGTGGGAGTTCAAGGTATTAGAGAAGTACGCTCTGAGGTTAATTACTGAATTTGGTATTTGTATGTTCTTTTGGTTTGTAGCACTGTATGTGTGTTTTCTGTTAGTTTGTATGCACTGAATTTAATGTCAGTAGAAGGGTTAATTATCGGGTATATATCTTTACGTACTTTGATGAACTTGCCCCATTGTGTTGATCAGGTAACAGAAGAATGCATTAAAAAGGTTTTTCGTTCACAAGGTTATTAAAAGGTTGAACAGGGTTGGTTTAAAATGATTTCCCTTTTTCTTCTCAGTGTGGTGGATGTTCTTCTTGTTGGATATTTTCGACAAACCCTTGAATTGTAGGCATTTAGGTTGTTCCCGGGGTTCAACAAATTCTTAGCATAGGACTTTGATTGATATGGTTAATGCTATGCTTATTAGTTTTGGTTTGCCTAATTCTTTGTGGGGTGAAGCCATGTTGTCTGCATGCTATATTTTGAATAGAGTACCTTTGAAAAAAAAAAGAATGTTTCCCCTTATGAACTGTGGTTTAAGAGAAAACCTAATTTGAAAACATTTAAAGCATGGGGTTGCCTAGCGTATGTTAGAAAGCCTAATCCTAAAAGACTAAAGATAGGAAATAGGGCTTATAAATGTGCTTTTGTTGGATACTCTCTTAATAGTATTACCTACAGATGTTTAATCCTTGACACTTTTGAGATTATAGAATCTATAGATGTGGAATTTTTTGAAAGGATGACAAGGACAAGTTCTCAGACACTTCCCACTGAAAACCCATTGTTACCAAGTCTAGAACCAATGGAGACTGATAACAATGATGAACCTTCCTGCTCTACACAAAACAATGATATTTCAGTTCCTACTGAAGATATTGAGCCTAGAAAAAGTAAGAGAGGAAGAATAGAGAAAAAGCTTGACCCATAATTCAAATATTACCTTGTAGAGGGTGATAATAATGAAATTCTTAGCACTACCATGTATAATATGCATGATGAAGGTGATCCTAAAACCTATGCTGAGGAAATAAGCTCCAGAGATGCTAATTTCTGGAAAGAAGCTATCAATGATGAAAAACATTCCCATTTGACAAATGGAACTTGGATATACTGTGATTTACCTCCTAGTGCTAAGGCAATAGGATGTACGTGGATATTCAAGAGAAAGTTGAATGATGATGGTACCATTGATAAATTTAAGGCCAGATTGGTTGTTAAGGGTTACAAAGAACAACATGGTATTGATTACTTTGATACATATGCACATGTTGCACGAATCATATCTATTCGTTGCTTGATTGCACTAACTTCTATTCATAAGCTAGTTGTACATCAAATGGATGTCAAAACCGATTTTCTAAATGGTGATTTAGAAGAAGAGATATATATAGAACAACCTGAAGGTTTCATATTGCGAGGCCAAGAGAAGAAAGTGTGTAAACTAGTGAAATCTCTTTATGGCTTGAAGCAAGCTCCCATGCAATGGAATGAGAAGTTCGACAGAGTAGCTTTGTCATATGGTTTTGTTGTGAATGATGCTGATAAATGTATCTATAGTAAACAAGATAAATCTGAGTGCGTGATTCTCTGTTTGTATGTTGATGACATGCTTATTTTTAGGTTTGACTTGTCTATTGTGGAACAAACTAAGAAATTCCTTAGTTCAAACTTTGACATGAAAGATCTAGGGGAGGCTGATGTTATATTAGGAATTAAAATCCTAAGAAAGGGAGATGAGTTGGTCTTAACCCAATCTCATTACATTGAGAAATTTCTCAAGAAATATGGTCATTTTGATGACAAACCAGCACCTAGCCCTCTAGATCCTAGTGTTAAGTTAATGAAGAACAATGATAGAGCTCATAAACAACTTGAGTATTCCAGTGTTGTTGGCAGTCTTATGTATGCTATGCATTGCACAAGACCGGACATAGCCCAAGCAGCGGGAGTGCTATGTCGTTTCTCAAGTAGCCCTGGAATTGAACATTGGAAAGCAATTTCAAGAGTGTTAGCTTACTTGAAGGGAACCATAAATTATAGTTTACACTTCCAGAGATATCTCGTTGTATTAGAAGGATAAAGTGATGCGAACTGGAACAATGTAGAATCCAAATCCAAATCTACCAGTGGATGGATATTTACATTGGGAGGTTCTGCTGTGTCTTGGAGTTCCAAGAAGCAAACCTGCATTTCTGATTCAAAAATGTTGTCAAAATTGATTGCACTTACAGATGCATGTAAGGAGGCAGAATGGCTTAGAAATTTACTAGTAGAAATCCCATTATGGATGAAGCCAACTCCTTATGTTATGATTAACTGTGACAATCAGGCTACGATCTATAAGATCTCAAACAAGACTTATAATGGAAAGTCAAGACATGCTAGTCTTAGACATCAGATTGTCAGACAATTACTCAAAAGGGAAGTAGTTGCAGTAAACTATATTGAATCGAAAAAGAACTTGGCAGACCCTTTCACAAAGTGTCTACCAAAGGATTGCATTCAATAAAGTGTAAGGAGATGGGACTCAGGTCTGTGAAAGAAGTTTGATCACCAATAACGGAAACCCAACTTATGTTATATTTTGAAAAAGATAAACTAAGTTCAGTGTGGTACTAACAAGTTATTGCAGTGGTTATGGTACACTAAACTAAAATTTCCCATTGTCCTTCTAGTGTAGTGATTCTGCATGATCTTAGGGATGGATGAAAAATCCTTAATAAGTCTAACTTTTATCACAATGTGTCTCGCAGAAACACCTTCGAGACTTACCTATATGAGTATTTGGAAATCAGGCCGTTTCCTATGAGAATAAGACCGTTCTCAGAAAAAGACTCATGAATCCAGGAGAAAGCACAGGGCCATTAATGTGCGAGATACGGAACACACTACTTCCTGAAATCAATATGTGTGGAGGTTCTGGATTTATCACAAGGGGTACTTGGTTCAAGATTAAATTCATCATAGGACCTCGATAAAGCTTTGAATATCTTACACTGAGTGGAGGTTCAAACCCAAAAGGTACCTATCATTTATGTATTGGTTTCCACGATGATGCTTTGTCTCAACTTAGCTTGAACTACGTTGGCTTGATCCCTCTCGGGTACGTAGGCAATCACTTGAGTGATGCAGCCACTCCTGTTTTAAAACTTTTTATTCCTTATTTTGGTTTTTTAAAATAAGGGGAGAATGTTGGATATTTTCAACAAACCCTTGAATTGTAGGCATTTAGGTTGTTCCCGGGGTTCTAGGGTTTCCATTGTCAATTAGAAAAACTGAACAAAAATCTCATTTCACCAATGGACGCATTGAAGGAAGAGACGCGCATGTTCACTCTGAAAAGGTGCCCGTAGAGATGAAGAGTCATCTCCAAAGGGTGTGATTTCCTCTTTAAATAGGAGACTTGTTTTCCATTCAAAACACATCTCAACTCTCTCTGTTTTCTTTCTTACAAGCATCATCAGAAACAAAACCAGTGTGTTCTTGGTTGGATCAAGGTCATACAAGCTTTGAATCCAACACTGTTATGGGGCTTCAAGTATCCTGACGGCGATATTCATTGACCTGTTTGTACTCGCCAACTCAATTGGAGGATCGAATAATTGTCGAAAAGAATCTTTCATTAGAGCCTTGAACCCTAATACAACATTCTTTTCTTCACCTTGTTTTAGTGTCAATTTTCCAACACTTCTGAACCAAAGCTGGAAAAGAGTGTGGATTTAGACCAACATTGCGGGTTACCGATGCCTTCGGTGTAGTAAAGCCTTTCTTCATCCCTGAGTTCACTTTCGCTTATTTTTTTGTTTCTCTCTTCTTTTACTCGCTCTCTCTTTTTCGGATTATTTGTATATTTTGATTCAAAGAATTTGTTCAATTGAAATCATCTCAAGTGCAACGATATTAGTGAATGGGTCAATTGGAATCGTCTCAAGCACAACGGTACGTAAGCAATTGATCTTTTCAGTTTTTTTTTTTGTATATATGTAATATTTTTTTATTCCTGATAACCTTGATGCTATTTCAGTACAAAGTGATGGTGGTTATGAAGTGAGTGAGTTTTATTATTGTATTTCATATGAATTTGTAGTTTATTTTTCAATTTGGGTTTTTGAAATTCAGTACTTCTGGTGTTTGTATAGGAAGTACGACAAAAAAACTATTTAATTGACCTATGATATATTTGAAATGTTTTAAGATGCATAAATACAGCTAAGGAAAGCCTAAAGTAGTGGTTTCATCTTTTGGTCACTACTCGGAACTGTTACAAAGTTTACATGGAGATGAATGGCAAGTAGTATTGTATTTAGAAATTAGATGTGTGTAATCATCATTCATTTAGCAATAGGAAATGATGTATTACTATCACAAGATTGCCTAAAATAGGAACTTCCATATTGGAGGAGGGAGTTCATAAGTTATCTTTATGATTTCCTTTAAAATGGATTTTATTTGAAGTTGGTTCCTGACTACAATTTTTGTTTTATGTAGAACTTCTTAACATGGTTTGGTGTCTTTGCAGGAATGAATGATTATGTGGTATGAAGAAACCAGCTGAAATGTATTCACGGTTTCAGGAAGAACTGGTTGGTCCTGAAGCGGAGTCAGTTAAAGGTATACAATCACCATTTACTCTTTCACTTTTTTTAATTTCCCAACAAGTTCTGCAATTCATCTCTTCAAACATCGTTTGATTATATTACTTTTTTTTTAATCAGCAAAGGTAAAAATTATCATTAAAAAGGCTTACATAATGTAGGCAGAGGAAACAAAGAGAAAAACATACCCAAAGCTAAGCAAAAAAACAAACTTAGCAAACCCCAGGTTAGAAGGCTCTCAGGACTTACAACACAAAGAAACTATCCCAATTAGCCTTAATCTGATCCAGATAAATACCCCGCATAGAGTCTGAATCCCAATTTGATTGTATTACTATTGATGATATTTTTGAATGATGTTGTAGTAAAGAGTTCGTTGAGGCTTGTGAAGGCAATGAATTCTAGACTTAATAGAACTTAAAAATATAGAAAACTTAACTCAAAATTGATTTCAAGTGATTGGAAAATAACCAAGACACTAGAATCCACTATTACACATGAATGATGTCAAATATTTCATAACTCTAATTATCCTTTTAATCCTTTATTTCTTAATTCACAAATAATCAAACATATTCTCAAAAATTAATTGTATCCCTTAAGCATAGATTATCTAACCAAAGCATAACCTATCTAATTGAATCACAACTAATGGTGAAAATTATGTAAACTTTTAAGAACTCTGCAAAAGCAGTGATTGAGTGAATTATAATTAAATACTAGAGAAAATGAAATAGTTACCCATTTTTCATGTGTGAATAGCTTCATCCATTGCCTTGGTTACGAGAGAATTAGCCGCTCATCATGTTGGAAACACGCTCAAAAGTTGATTTCATTTATGCTCAAAGGGTTACAAATGATGAATAAGGGAGACTTATAATAAAAATCGGGTTTGCAATGCTTATAACTGTTGCAAAAGCCGTTACAAAGAGCCGTTACTGTACTGTTGCGTTTTATAAGTCTGTCTCTGATCTACAACCCACAGTATGAGTCGCTGACACTGTTTAAAAACGACGGTTGTGCCAAGTCTGTTCTTCGTGTTCTTCAGTGTTCTTCAATGGCAGCAGCAGCAGCAGGTGGTCTCTCTGCAAATTCGATTTTTTGACTCTGTGGTGTTCTAAAACCTCCGAAACTCTCCTTCCGGCCTCTTTGAGTCCCCATCAGCCTATATATACTCCACAGGACTAAAATATCTCGCAGTAACGTCTCCAAATTTTCTCACAACAAAGCCATTACTCGGGAATATATTATTTCCAAAATTATGGTTTTATATCCTTCTTTACTTCCTTCACGCATCTATCGCAACTAAGAGTCCTCCATACACGTTCAGTACACGAATTAGAGTCCCAGCAACACACGCAATTCATAGCAAATCCCGTGAAAAACTCTCCCACGAACGTGTAGCTCTGTTTGCTTCTCGCGGAATATCCAGCCAAATTGGATCGAACCAAAGGCCCATACCAAGCCTTTTAGGCTATATCACGTCCACCCATGAAGTTTCAGCGATTTAGTCTACCTCTAACCCATCCAAAATCCTATCGAGAAAACTGCCAGGAGTGAACTCTTCTTCCCGCCAAAAAATGAATTTGAAATGAAAAAGAAGGGTTGCCCCCTATCCGGTTCTGGGGTGCGGTTAGCAGCTGCCTAGAAATGGGGTGCCCCTTAGTAATTAGGTTACCCCTTATCCAAAGTGAGGGTCCGTATAACAAATGTCCTCCAAGGGTGCCCCGGGAAACTTTTCGAGACGAAATTTCCAAAAATATTTATTTCCAAAAAAATACCTACACACACACAAAACACCATAATAAGGACGAAACCGAGTACTAACAATACGAAACATTGAGGACAAATTAGACACATAAATACGTCTATCAAATACCCCCAAACTTATTATTTGCTAGTCCTCGAGCAAAACTAAAAAAATAAAACCGAGTTAATCTCGGGAGGGTTTACCAGAGGTGTACCCACAAAACCATTACTTCTAATTGGTCACAAGTATCTAAAGAGATATGAGGACATACATATTCTCAACCTATCTCCAAGTACTAGAATGCCAGAGAAATTAAAGGTGTCAGCTCAAAGCTGACTGAAGAAAAGGGGAGACACATCCGCAACACTGCTAGATAAAGAGATATCCGCTACACAGCTAGATAAACATTGTAAGATGCGTCCGCTGCTTTATAGCTGGATAAGATTAGGAGAGAGATAAAGATGAGAGGGTCATCTGCTACACAGCTGGACTAATTACGTGTGATAAGTTAAACCAGTGCTAGAAAGATCTTGTGCCAGATTGAAAGTGGACTAACACAGCAACCAAATGTATCTTTCTTCGACTCTCTCATAGTGCTCAGTAGAAACAACGTCTTCTTCGGTCTTCAACTGTTGATGATAAACTATCGAACCTCATAGAACCTTGACAATTAACTCTTCTCTTCGATTTCTTGCTTGACTTATAAATTTCTACTTCCCTTTTGCCTTATTGAACAAAACGTAACGATGATTTTTTTTTTCATTTTTTTTTTAATAAAAACAAAAAAATTACAAGACAACAATTTACATGGCCATGAGAGAAGGACTTTCAAAACTTGGATCTTCGCAACTTGTGATGTCTTGGTATCATGGATTCTAACAACTTATGTAATTCGCTCTTATAACTTCAACTTTGATTTTTGAATCATTATTTCTATTGTTTCTTCTAAACCTAAAACGTCTTCAACTTTCTTCATAGATTTTGATGCCGCTCTGCTTGTTGATGATGAAAAGTTTCTATTGAGAGAGAGTCGCAATCCAGTAACTAAGACTACATTGTGAGGTTGCTTTTGTCTTTCTGGCATTTCCTGACCTACTTGCCTTTCCATCATGTATGGTTAGGTCCATCACGGTTACCCTCTAAAAGGAACAAGTTCTCTCCTGAATTTCATGGATCTCAATGTCTTTTTCTCTAATGTCTCAAAAGGTTGTTATCCCTAGCATTCCAATTTTTATCTTTTCGGTGAGAAACAGTATGTAAACTTAGCTAACCGGATACCATGTGACGCTAGAAGTTTCAAAAGTGCAACTAAAAAGTTCTTCCCCACCCCCAAACTTAAATCTAACATTGTCCTCAATGTTTCTAATGAAAGAGCAATACCAAAAGTAAAATAACACGAGGAGAAGTTGGAAAGATAGTACCTGGGTGAAGAAAATCAAAAACTAATATACAACATACAACTTCCTCGATGGTCAATCAAGGGTAAACAGGGTCCTCCAGAGGGACCTCCTCAACATCACCTGTAGGAAAGGGGTCTAAAAAGGGTTTCAATCTCTGACCGTTAACCTTCGAAGAACTACTACCATCCGGTGTCTCAATTTCAACAGCTCCATGAGGAAAGACAGTGCGAACAATAAAAGGACTCGTCCACCGAGAACGTAACTTCCCAGGGAAGAGATGTAAACGGGTATCATACAGAAGAACTTTTTGACCTGGAGAAAATGACTTCCGTAAAATATTTCTATCATGCACAAGTTTCATTTTGTTCTTATACTCCTTCGCACTATCGTAAGAATCTATACGAATCTCGTCCAACTCATTGAGCTGGAGTTTCCTATGGGCTCCTGCCTTGCAAGTGAAAAATTTAGCTGCTTAACAGCCCAATAAGCTCTATGTTCTAACTCAACAGGTAAATGTCATGCCTTGCCATACACAAGCCGATAAGGCGACATTCCAATGGGGGTCTTAAACGCAGTACGGTAAGCCCATAAGGCATCAGTAAGCCTAGACGATCAGGCTTTCCGATTAGGATTAACTGTTTTCTCTAATATACGTTTTATCTCCCTACTGGAAACCTCTACCTGACCACTAGTCTGCGGATGATACGGGGTGGCTACCTTATGTGTAATACCGTATTTCTTCATCAGAAGCCTAAAAGGTCCATTACAAAAGTACGACCCTCCATCACTAATTATAGCTCGCGGTGTACCAAAACGTGTAAGTATATTATTTTTCAAGAACTCAATCACAACCCTATGGTCATTGGTTTTACACGCAACCGCCTCAATCCACTTAGAGACATAGTCTACGGCGACAAGGATGTATAGGTTACCAAAAGAATTAGGAAACAGACCCATAAAGTCAATACCCCACACATCAAAGACCTCAACAACTAAAATAGGGTTCAAGGGCATCATGTTCCTACGGGAAATGGTTCCTAATTTCTGGCAACGCTCACAAGTAACACAATAACTATGGGAGTCTTTAAACAACGAAGGCCAATAGAATCCACACTGCAATATCTTAGCAGCAATCTTCTTAGCACTAAAGTGACCCCACAAGCATGATCATGACAAGAGGAAATAATACTGGACTGGTCACTCTCAGGAATACATCTACTAATAATCTGGTCTGGACAATACTTAAACAAATAAGGATCATCCCAAAAGAAGTGCTTAACCTCGGCTAAAAACCTAGAACGATCTTGTTTACCCTAATGTTGGGGCATTCGACCAGTAACAAGATAATTCACTATATTCGCATACCAAGGTGTTTGGGTGACAAAGAACAATTGTTCATCAGGAAAGTTATCCCTTATAGGAAGGGATTCATCATGGGAATCAACAACTAGCCTAGACAAGTGGTCTGCTACTACATTTTCGGCACCCTTTTTGTCTCTAATGTCTGGAGAAAACTCTTGCAACAAAAGTATCCACCTAATCAATCTAGGTTTCGTATCCTTCTTAGACAAAAGATATTTCAAAGCAGCATGATCAGTATATATGACGATCTTAGAACCTAAGAGGTAGGGTCTAAACTTGTCTAAGGCAAACACAATGGCTAACAGTTCCTTCTCGGTAGTGGTATAGTTCAACTGGGCATCATTCAGAGTTTTGCTAGCATAGTAAATCACATGAAGTAATTTGTTTTCTCGCTGACCTAGCACAACACCAATAGCATAATCTGAAGCATCACACATGATCTCAAAGGGTAAGTTCCAGTTGGGTTCCTAGACTATGGGGGCGGTAGTGAGTAAAGTCTTAAGCTTCTCAAAAGCCTCTAAACAAGCATCATCAAAGACAAACTTAACATCTTTTGCAAGCAAGTTGCAAAGAGGTCTAGAAATCAAGCTAAAATCCTTAATGAATCGACGATAAAAACCTGCATGCCCTAAGAATGACCTAATATTTCTTACGGTTTTTGGGACCTGTAAAGTCTTGATAAGGTCAACTCTGGCTTTATCTACCTCTATACCCTTAGAAGATACGATATGCCCTAAGACAATTCCTGATCGAACCATGAAATGACATTTCTCCCAATTAAGCACTAGATTCTTTTCCTTACACCTAGTCAACACTAATGATAAATGATGCAAGCACTCATCGAAAGACGAACCAAACACTGAAAATTCATCCATAAAGACCTCTAAAAAAATTTCTACCATATCGGAAAATATGCTCATCATGCAACGCTGAAAAGTCGAAGGGGCGTTACATAGCCCGAAAGGCATGCGTCTATACGCAAAGGTACCAAAGGGACAAGTAAAAGTAGTTTTTTCTTGGTCTTCTGGGACAATAACGACCTGATTGTAGCCTGAGTAGCCATCTAGAAAACAGTAATGACTATGTCCAGCTAATCTCTCTAGCATTTGGTCGATAAAGGGAAGGGGAAAGTGGTCCTTCCTAGTGACCTTGTTCAATTTCCTATAGTCAATACAAACACGCCAACCCGTGGTCATTCGGGTCGGGATTAACTCATTGTTATCATTTTGGACTACAATAATACCGGATTTCTTGGGAACAACCTGAACGGGACCACTTACTGTCTGAAATTGGGTAGATAATGCCTGCATCTAACAGCTTAAGAACCTCGGTTCGAACTACTTCTTTCATATTAAGGTTTAGTCTTCGTTGCATCTCCCTAAAAGGTTTGGTATCTTCCTCTAAATAGATATGATGCATACAAACAGTAGGACTTATACCCTTAATGTCTGCTATGGTCCACCCTAAAGCTTCCTTGTTGTTTTGAAGGACAGTCACTAGCCTACTTTCCTGATCACTATCCAAGTTGGAAGCAACAATCACAGGTAAAGTTTCAGACGGGCCTAAAAACACATACTTCAGGGTATCTGGCAATGGTTTTAGGTCCAACTTAGGAGGCTCTTCTAACGAAGGAACTAGGGTAGACTTAGAAACTGGTAGTGGTTCGAACTTAGGTTTCCATCCGTTACTAGTGTCTAACAAAGGGGTTGAATCTAACAAAGCATTCACCTCATTAATCACATTATCATCATCGAAATCAATCCCAAAGTGAGCTAGGCATTTCTCTAACGGATCTTCTAACAAAGTGTTTGGTAATGACTCCTCGACTAATGTTCCTATCATGTTTACCTCTTCTATGCTCGAGTCATCTAGTTCAGAGGGTAGCTTACTAATATGAAAGACGTTCAGCTCAATAGTCATATTACCAAAAGACAAATTCATAATACCAGTTCGACAATTAATGATCGCATTGGATGTTGCTAAAAATGGGCGACCTAAAATCACTGGTATCTGGTTCTCTGGGTCAGGGACAGGTTGGGTATCTAGGATAACAAAATCCACTGGATAAATAAACTTGTCGACCTCAATAAGAACATCCTCGATCACACCACGAGGAATTTTAACGGACCTATCAGCTAACTGAAGTGTCATCTGGGTAGGTTTCATATCACCAAGTCCTAGCTTGAGGTACACATGGTATGGAAGTAAATTCACACTGGCTCCTAAGTCAAGCAAAGCTTTCTCAACACGGTATTTACCTATTGTGCAAGAAATGGTAGGGGACCCTGGGTCTTTATACTTAGGAGTAGTGGTATTCTGAATAATGGAACTCACGTGACTAGCTAGGAAGGCTTTCTTTTGGACACTAAGCTTACGCTTTCGTGTACACAAGTCCTTAAGAAACTTAGCATAAGCGGGAATCTGCTTAATCGCATCCAACAATGGTAGGTTGATAGTAACCTGCTTAAAAACCTCCAATATATCATTAAAGTTCGACTCGCTCTTAGTTGGAACTAGCAGCTGGGGAAACGGGGCTCTGGGAACAAAGCCGGGCTCAGCAGGACCCTCATTGGTCTTTTAGAGACTCTATCAGTCTCCTCATTTTCTGGCTCAGAAGGGTGAACTACAACATGTTCACTATCAGGCATGGCAACCTTATTGTCAACTTTCTTTCCACTCCTAAGGGTTGTAATAGAGTTCACATGATTGTACGATTTCTCTGCTTTAGGATTGGGTTGAGTTTGACTAGGAAACTTACCTTTTTCCCTCAAAGATTCATTTATCTGACTAACCTGGTTTTTTAACTCAGAAATAGCTTGGGAGTTAGCATAACCTATATTTTTACTTTCTTCTATCCCTTGAGCAACCATTAGGTTGATCTTATCAGAGTTTTTAATAAACGAGGCTAGAGTGTCTTCTAAACTTGTGATCTTTTTATCCGAAGGGTTCTGAAACTGGGGTTGACCTGAAGAGTTCTTAGCATAACCAAAACCTGGGGGAGGCTGAGAATTACTAGACTGACCTTGATTCTGGCCCTTAGACCAAGAAAAATTAGGATGGTTTCTCCAACCAGGGTTGTAGGTTTCTGAGTATGGGTCAAACTTCTGACGGTTCTCAAACCTAGCGTTGTTATAGAACATGGGCTTGTTCTTCACTAACATGACCTTCCCAAAACGAGTTATTGGGCTCTACTCCACAACTAGAGACTTGAGCGGCTCTAATCCTATCATCAGGTTCAACAAGAGACCTATAATTAGGCTGATTCAATTCCAAAGCTTCTAACCTTCTAGACAAAGCAAAACTTAGCATCTGACTCGAAGCTTGTATCTACCACATTGGTGCTACTTCTATTGACCAAGAGTCTTTTAGGGGGTTCAACACAAGACTCCCACTGTTGGGATTTTTCAGATAGCTCCTAAGAAGGTAAAAGCATCATCAGCATTTTTACTGGTGAACTCACCAGCGCACATAGACTCGACCATGGCTTTGGTCGAATAGTCTAAACCATTATAAATAATCTCAACAAGTTTCATTTATCAAATCCATGGTGAGGACACTGGGATAGGAGATCATTGAATCTCTCTAAAAACCTATAAAGAGACTCTCCCTCTTGTTGCACACTAGCACTAATTTTCTGCCTAACAGCTGCAGTTTTATGCTTAGGGTAGAATTTCATATAGAAAGCAGCAACAAGTTCCTGCCATGTTTCAATGGACTCAGGTGGTAGGTTGTTCAGCCAGGTCTTGGCTTTATCTCTCAAGGAAAAGGGAAACATCTTAAGTTTCAAAACTTCATCAGTGAGGTCTTTTATTCTAACTGTCCCACAGATTTCCTCAAAGTCCCTAATATGAAAATAAGGGTTCTCATCATCTTTTCCTAAGAACATAGGGATCATCTGAAGAATACTAGGTTTTATCTCGAAATTAGCCGTACTGGCTGGAAATTTAATGCACGAAGCTCGGTTGGTCCTAGTTGGGAACATGTAATCTTTCAAAGTTGCCATCGCTGGCACAGCTGAAGTACTAGGGGTACTTTCCTCACGAAGAGACAGATTCTCAAAACTAAAGTTTCCAAAAACAGGGCTCTCAAAAGAAGAGTCTTCGAGCTCCCCGCTTTCACAAGAAGAACTTCTAGGCTCGTCACTAATCAAACGGCCAAAAGTATTTCTTTTCCAAGCCCTTTCGGGCATACACTAACAAAAGAAAAAGAAAAAAAAGTCCTAAAAGGAAGGGAAGTTCTATGCAAACACAAACAATGCTGACTCCACCACAGCAAACCTACTGATTTCTAGCAAACAAAAATCATGATGGCTCCACTTAGATTGTTTCTAGACCAGCTTCTAATCCTTCGAATGGGAATTCGTTATAATTTGAGCAAACCCCTATGGAATAAATCCGAGTCAAAGTAAGTTGAATTGAGGCGAGGGAAGCTCAGTGGAGCTTTGATACCCAAGGCCTCACCGCTATCACAAGGCGACGCAGTCACGCACTAAACTCACAGAAACCATCATGAACTTCGAAGTATGCTAAAAGAGTAACCAATATTTTTCGAACGACTTTCCTACTAAGCTCGTTACCCTATAGGTCTCGTTCTATTCCAAATTTTAAATCTTAGGTTCGCGTTTGGTTTCGTTTTCCTAAGGCGGGCAAGAAGAGAACGGTGATGAAATCCGAACCCTATCTTGTATGGCCAGTCCTTGCCCTTTACTAGGAATTTAAAACAATCGTTTTTAGTTCCTCATCATATATGCAAACGAAGGAATACAGTAACTCGCTGACAGGGTATTCACGAGTGTTTCGACAGACTTACCTCCCGTTCCAGACGGGGGATGAACCGTTGTCGTCGATTCGGGCCACAACTCCTATGTTGTGTACGAACCCGAGGGGCCGAGGTGATATCGTAATCACCTTCCTTCTCTGCAAAAAGTTTAATATTTAATCTACCCTTCTGTAGGGTTTAAAAAAAATTAATGTCCAAATGCCCAAAGTCCAAAAGAAAGGTCCAAAAAATAAAGTGCAAAAAGAAAAAGAAAAATACAAAATAAAAAGAATTCCTAATACAATCTAATAAAATAACACTCTCTTTTTTTTCTCTCTTTTTCTATAAAAGAAAAAAAATTCTTCTTCTTTAGCTCCTTTCGCTTTGCCTTTTACTTCAAGTCTTTAAATATTCGCCAAAAGCTTTGGCAAAAATTTCTTTCGCTCCAAATTCCCAAAATCTGAAAGGAAAAGACAAAAACCCAAAACGTAAAGAAGAACAAAAAAAAATAAAAAAAATAAAAAAATCTAAAAACTCTATCCTAAAGACAAGCCCGCGTCGGTGGCGCCAAAAATTGATGATATTTTTGAATGATGTTGTAGTAAAGAGTTCGTTGAGGCCTGTGAAGGAAATGAATTCTAGACTTAATAGAACTTAAAAATATAGAAAACTTAACTCAAAATTGATTTCAAGTGATTGGAAAATAACCAAGACACTAGAATCCACTATTACACATGAATGATGTCAAATATTTCATAACTCTAATTATCCTTTTAATCCTTTATTTCTTAATCCACAAATAATCAAACATATTCTCAAAAATTAATTGTATCCCTTAAGCATAGATTATCTAACCAAAGCATAACCTATCTAATTGAATCACAACTAATGAAGAAAATTATGTAAACTTTTAAGAACTCTGCAAAAGCGGTGATTGAGTGAATTATAATTAAATACTAGAGAAAATGAAATAGTTACCCATTGTTCATGTGTGAATAGCTTCATCCATTGCCTTGGTTACGAGAGAATTAGCCGCTCATCATGTTGGAAACACGCTCAAAAGTTGATTTCATTTATGCTCAAAGGGTTACAAATGATGAGTAAGGGAGAATTATAATAAAAATCGGGTTTGCAATGCTTATAACTGTTGCAAAAGCCGTTACAAAGAGCCGTTACTGTACTGTTGCGTTTTTTAAGTCTGTCTCTGATCTACAACCCACAGTATGAGTCGCTGACACTGTTTAAAAACGACGGTTGTGGCAAGTCTGTTCTTCGTGTTCTTCAATGGCAGCAACAGCAAGTGGTCTCTCTGCAAATTCGATTTTTTGACTCCGTGGTGTCCTTAAACCTCCGAAACTCTCCCTCCGGCCTCTCTGAGTCCCCATCAGCCTATATATACTCCACAGGACCAAAATATCTCGCAGTAATGTCTCCAAATTCTCTCACAACAAAGCCATTACTCGGGAATATATTATTTCCAAAATTATGGTTTTATATCCTTCTTTACTTCCTTCACGCATCTATCACAACTAAGAGTCCTCCATACACGTTCAGTACACGAATTAGAGTCCCAACAGCACACGCAATTCATAGCAAATCTCGTGAAAAGCTCTCCCACGAACGTGTATCTCTGTTTGCTTCTCGCGGAATATCCAGCCAAATTGGATCGAACCAAAGGCCCATACCAAGCCTTTTAGGCTATATCACGTCCACCCATGAAGTTTCAGCGATTTAGTCTACCTCTAACCCATCCAAAATCCGATCGAGAAAACTGCCAGGAGTGAACTCTTCTTCCCGCCAAAAAATGAATTTGAAATGAAGAAGAAGGGTTGCCCCCTATCCGGTTCTGGGGTGCGGTTAGCAGTTGCCTAGAAATGGGGTGCCCCTTAGTAATTAGGTTACCCCTTATCCAAAGTGAGGGTCCGTATAGCAAATGTCCTCCAAGGGTGCCTCGGGCAACTTTTCGAGCTGAAATTTCCAAAAATATTTATTTCCAAAAAAATACCTACAAACACACAAAACACCATAATAAGGACGAAAACGAGTACTAACAATACGAAACATTGAGAACAAATTAGACACATAAATGCGTCTATCAACTACCAGCAGGTCCTTTCTCTCTTTTCAGTTCTTCTAACAACATATTCTTTAGTGTTTTTTTTCTTGCACAATAGGTCAGTTTGACATATTGCATTCTCAAATTATGATAAAATAAATGAGATTATATTTTTCGCCTCCTTGAATACAATGGATAATAAATTGTTGTGTTGATACCTAAATATCATAAGCAGGGCAACTAAATCCCCAGGCTTCCAACCATATTCAACTTTGAAGTTCTTCTTATTTTTTTTGACTCGAAAGAGGGTTATAAATTGAAAAAAAAAAACAGAACTACCAAAAAACAGTGACAATGCTGCAAAGCAAAAGACTACAAACTCTCAAGTTTATCTGAGAAAACATGAAAACCAAAAGAAAAAAGAGGAAAAAAGGATAATGAGACCCTAAAACACCCTCCCAATTGTACAATACCATATCAAGAGAAACATTCTCAAAAGTAGTTGTACCCATAGACCAGTTATAAAGGAGAATCTTCACTTCTTGCAGCAGAAGTTCATAACTTTTGTAAAGACCTTGAAAAGTTCTTTTGTTGCGCTCATTCCACATTGTCCACCAAATTGCAAAAGTACAGTCTTCTTTTTAAAGACTTCCTTTTCTTTCTGCACCACTCCCACATAGTAGTTCTAACATCAATTCCAAAAACCCAATGGGTCTTGAAGCTGTTGAAGAAAAAATTCCACAATTTTCCTGTCTCCTCACGGTGCAAAAATAAATGAGTATTTGTTTCTGGAGCTTTCTTACACAAAATACAGGCATTAATCACAATGGATTTCCCAATTGAATCAAGAGTAGGAGCTGCATTATAACAAAAATACCAAGCAAAGAAAATAACCTTCATTGGAATTATTGGATTCCAAATGCTCTTGTAAGGAAACCTGAGAAAACCATCATCCTGTAAAGCCAAATAACATGATCTTACAGAGAATGCATTCCCTGGAATCCATATTATTGTGTCATCACCATTTTCAGCTATGTGAGGATTGCTTATAAGCTGAAGTAAATTTGCCACCATATCTACTTCATCATTTTTGAGCACTCTAGAGAAATTTAGGTTCCAAGCTTGATTACCCTCAGTGAATTCCATCATTTCACCTACAGTTGCATGCTTGTTTCTTGAAAGCCTGTAAAGAGAAGGAAATAGATAAGCCAGAGTGTAAATCCCCACCCATTTGTCCAGCTAGAATAAAACTCTATTGCCACTGTTCACAACCATTTTTGAATTTTACTGCACGATTGGCTTTGACTTTAAGATCCCAGTCCAAAGAATTTTTCCTACAGGTTTAGAACAGTCATTTGGCACTAAAGCATCTACATGCCCTCCAAATTTTTGATGAATGATAGACCTCCAAAGAGCTTTCTTTTCTTTCTCATATCTCCAAACCCATTTAGCATGTAAAGCTCTGTTCATAAGTCTCAGTTTCTTGATGCCTACACCCCCTCTTTCTTTTGGCAAATTAATTCTTTTCTAACCCACCCAACTTCTTTTTTTGTGAGTATCAGATGAACCCCATAAGAATTTCCTCATTATAGAGAGCATTTGCTTTTCTACAGAAGCAGGTAATTGAAAAGGGGATAAGTAGTAAATGGGCAGACTAGATAACACACCTTGTATGAGCATTAGTCTACCTCCTTTTGTCAAGTATCTTCTCTGCCATGTTCCAAGCCTTTGTTGAAACTTATGCAAAATTGATTCCCAAACAGTGACAGACTTAGATTTACTGCCCAAAGGAATTCCTAAATACTTCAAAGGAAATTGAGCCTTATGACATCCAAAAATTAAAGCACTTGAGTCTGAAAATTGTGCATTTCCAACAGCCACCAGTGCACTCTTACTAAAATTCACTTTTAGCCCAGAAATTATCTCAAAACCAATAAGAACATTCTTGAGATTAGTTCTTCTTATGGTTTTGAATATTTTCTCATGTGAGCATAGTTCAACTCACATTTATGGATTAAAAGATAGTTTACTTATTACTTAGTATGCAATTACTGTCTTAGATGCAATGAAATTTTATCAATAGGGAGGTTCGGCTTAGATCATGTGAATGCGGCTATTAATAAACTTTGCACATGCTAAATGGTGTTGTGCCGGGTTTCCATTTGCGTGGTAAATATCTTCTTCTTGTTCATGCTAATATTTTTTCTTTTCCTTAATGTTAAGGGGCATTGGGAACCCGTGGGATACCTGGAGAACATTTCTGCGAGCAAGAGGTTCTGCTAGGTAAAGCATAACAAAAAAGTTTTTGGCGAATAAGTTTTTTCTTTTTTATTGAATTTTGATTTAATTTTGTAAAACATAATTTCTACAAAGAGTATTCATCGCGCCCGGGTCAAGAAGACTAATGGGAGATGCTGAACACAGTCATTTAAAGTCATCAGATATATTATTGGTCGATAGATAGAAACTGGACCGCGCAAAGAAGCAACCGGTGTACATCTTTTTAATTTTTTTATAAATCGTACTTTTTTATATTCATGGTCTAGCACGAATCAAACATGCAACACTCTTACAACAAGAATTGGGAGATGAGCTAATGAATTTCAGAGTTGATTGCCTAATTATTATTTTTAAACTTTCTTCTAGGTTCTAGGTTTGATGTTATTTAGTTTTGGAGTTTTACTGTGTGACAGGATCACGTAAATTCTCTTGCTTCCTAATTATTCATGCTTAAGTATCATTATATTAAACCCTAATTATCTTACGAAGCACATATAGATGAGCACATGATTCTCTTGTAGTTGTGGGTTCGACTCGCACATATGGCACTGTTATTTGAATAGGCTATAACTGACATGCTTTCGATGGCAATATTAGTTACGCCTTACTTAGTGTTACACATGCATAAAAGTATCTTATGTTATCTTAATTTGCCGTGTTGGAAATTTATTCAATACTGGACATGTGTTACTTATAAATTCTTCACTTCTTTTTATGGACATGAAATTAGAAGTTATAATATCCCGTTCTCTTATATTATTGTGCCTGGATTCTGGACTTTGCTTAGCGTATGTAGTTATGATCAAGTAATTATTGTAACAAAAGCTTCATTCTTTCAGTTTGCAAATGTATAGGCGCCCAGGGTATTGGTGCTAGAGCGGAACAGCTTGGAGTTTCTTTTGCAGAATTATGTATTTTGCAGGAACAAACTTAGGTATAAATTTTTATCAGGCATATCAAAATTGTGACGACAATTTAGGCAAGAATGATAATTACGAGGCTAATGTTTTTAATTTTATTAATTGACTACTTTTAATATTACCATTTTTTTTTGGTATTTTACTACTTTTATTGCCCACTTTTAAAACTGTTACCCCACGCTATCTCTCACTCCACGTCGAGAGTTGCGGTAACTTCTTCTCCCATTGGCCGGTGAACAAAACTCTCGCTTCTAATTGGCTGAAAAGTAATTTATACCCCTTATATTTCGTGGCCGTTAATTTTTAATAGTATTGGCTCGACCTGACGCTTCAAACCGAGGCTTAGAAGAATTCTTACACCACGTTTACATGATTTTAATAAAATCCAGGCCTTCAGACTAATCGCAAATAAAATGACAAATATAACATAACCTAATTATTGGATTTTATTTTTGGTTCTTTATGAACTCTCAATAGTTTACGTGCCTGCAGGAATATCTCGGACCAGAACAACTCAAAACAAAAAGCTGTGTAGCATTGCTATTGAAGATGTGTAAATTCGAAAACATAAAAAGTGGCAAAATATGGGTTATATAGTGAAGCCCAAATTTATTTCTCGAGAATTTGGAGATCATGTTGTTTGCTGCAGCCAGGTAGGGCTGTCAATGGATATTCGATATCCGGTATCCGTTTCCGAACATCCGGTTTCCGTTAGGTTAATATCCGACATAACGGCTATCCGATATCCGATAACCTTAACGTAACGGATATCCGTTTATTAACATAATGGTACCGATTAAGGGAGTTTCCGTTAGGTTAATATCCGATACCGTTAGTGTATAACTATATCATAAAATTTTCGGAAATTTTCGATACCTAATACCCTTTAGGTTTACTCTTTATCCATTTGATTACGTCTCTCCTAAGTAAATATCGGAAATTATCGAATATTAACGGAAATTATCGGAAATTATTGAATATTAACGGAAATTATCGGAAGTTTTGGAAGTTTTTTGTATCATGAGTAGATAACGGAAATTAATGGAATAATATCCGATATCCGATAGCTTATCCTTAACCTTATCGATATTGAATTTTCGAATTCCGACGGATATTATCGGATACCGGATATCCGATAACCCTTAACCTTAACCTTATCGGTATTGCCAATATCCGACGGATTTTTATCCATTGACAGCCCTAGCTGCAGGGATTTTGGTTGGTAACAAGCAGCTCCCATCCATTAGATTCTCAAAGTTGAAACAAAAACACTATAAATTTAGGTAAATTTCTACTTTAGGCCTAGATATTTCCCCCCTTACTTTCTTCTCCTTGAGTTAAACTTATATAAATGTTGTTTTATGTTTCGTTTCTGATTTCAAGGGTTGTAAGCAAGCTTTTATATCTTCTCTTCAGGTATAATTTACAGCTCAGTATTTCCGAAGCAATTTACACAATCATCTTGGAAAATTAGAAGATCGATACTAATCTATTCATCTAGCCAAATCAATGTTATCATTCATGGAAAAACTGAGATTCATGTTATTTTCATCATTTAGCTCTGTTAGTGATGATACGTAGCCAAGCTTTTTTTTTTATTTTCTATTATTTTCTATTATTTTATTAATTTTCTGTTGTTGTAGCTCAGGAACGAGAATGGGCCATTAGCTATAAGCTATGTACTTGGTGTGTCGGTATCCATGCATGAGCTATAAACTCAGCATCGTGTTGGTGGGTGTCTCTGAATCTAGCAAAAACAGTATGTAGGGATAAAAGTGAAAATCTGGTTAATAGACCAAAAGCGAAAATCCATTTTATTGGATATTTGTTTATGCTTTTGCATTCTATCCATGTTACGGAGAAGAAACTGCTGCTCCTAGATGAACTCAATTAGCATTTGTTCATCTAAAATTTGTTACATTGACAAACATATCCTGGTAGATGTATTAATGCTAACTTAACTCAAGCTAGGGAAAAAAAATACTATTCCAGTTTATACAGTTGCTCGGTTAGCACCAGCTTTAAGTAATTAAAATATACAGTCAATTTTATTTTATTTATGCAGTCGTTCATTTCGTTGTCCACACAGTCTAATTTGAAAATCTTTTTACATGAAGCGTGTTGTAAAAATTATCTCTTTTTTGTGAATATTGTGTTGAGAATAGCATACTTGCTTAAGGTGGGATGAGAGTGAGGGAATTTTAGACAGTCGCCAAGATCCCATACATCTTCGTGTGCTTAGGGTGTTTTCTCCTTAGTGTACTACATGTATTGGGTTGGGTTGCTAAGCCCTGGCTCATCAGTCAGTGGGTTATAAAAACCTCTTCATTTTCGAATGAAGTAAACTTTTTATGGTTATAGAAAGGTTATATGAATTAATTGGTGTAGCATGGGTATTTGATGCGTTTTCGAGGGATATGGGGATATGGTACAACATCTTGAATCAGTGTGTACATTAGTCTACCAAATCTCAGTCAGCATTTCAAGTGTTACTCCATGATCCTGGTCAAGGAAGTGGTTTGTTGATACGGCTCAATTGTATATCTTCAGTTGTAAAGTAGTGCATATTATTCCGTTAGCCAAGCATTTAAAATTATGCCCTCATATATATACTATGGTCTTTTGTTCGCATGAAATCAAAGGCTTGGAAAGATTGGGTCTAAGACCTATATCTCCTGGGCACTTTGCTATCAGTTTTAAACTCTCATTTCACACACACACAAAAAAAACACGCATGTCCCGGGAGTCGTTACCTGGCTAAGGTATGTTCAGTTATATCTCTTGAACTAACATGCCTTCTTTTCTACTCTTCTTGCAATTTGGCATCTGACTATCGATGAAAATACTAACTCAGCTTCAGTTAGAAAACCGAAACATATACGCGTGCCTGTCACAACTGTAGGTAATTTTCTTCTAAATATTTACCTTTTTTTTTCTTTTTTTCACAGCTGTAGGTATTTTACTACTCTTTTTTTTTTTGCACAGTCGCAGGTAATTTATTTTTATTTTTTTCCTTGAAAGATATAAAAAAAAAAATATTACTCTTCCTTTTTCACAGCTATAGGCAGTTTACTTTTTTCTTCTTCTTGAAAGATATAAAAAAAATTAATATGTACTGGTTTCCCTTAAATTGTTAGTGTTAATCTGTATAGTATCCAAAGATATTAATATGTATTGGTTTCCCTTAAATTGTTAGTGTTAATCTGTACAGTATCCAAAGATATTACATACAAAGATGAAAAAATATCACTTCCTACGGGAACTGAAGGGAGCATGATAACAAATGAGATAAAACAGATACGTACAAATATGGTAAACGGGTTTCTCACAGTCGTGCCAGCATTTTCGTGTAGGTGCATGTGCTTTTATTGCTTCTGGGAATTCACTGGATCCATAACCAACTGAGGAATTTTGGGTCAAAACAAATGATTTACTCCTATCAACTTGATAGTGGTGACCAAGTGCTCAGTCGGATCATATTTGAATTAGTGAATGTTGTTCTTGATGTTGTTACAGTACTATATGGAGGCAAAAAAATTCTACTTGATCATGTAATCGAAGAAAATTTAATATTGATCAGAGTGTTAGCTCTAAAATCTAACTGCTCAAAGATGCTCAATTGGCTCCAGTTGCAGGGTTTCCATCTCCAAGTCTATTTGTAGCAAAAACTTTGATGTTCCAATTGATAGTTAAGGCTTCTTATTTTGGATGAAATGGTTGGTGTGATAGGAGGACTTGGCCGACTCATTCCCAGATCGTTTTCATATTATAAGAATAGTTGAAAGAATTCATTTGTTGAATTTATTTTTGTATCTCATGATGGTTATTAAAGATCTTACGTGGGTAGCCATATGAGTTTCGTCCCTTTTGTGTCATGTTAAATATATATATTGGATTTAGTCTCATAAATACAACGACACGGGATAGATTTTTCCAGTTAGTTGGACACTTCGAAATGACAAGCTCTCTCCATTACAAAAAGCATTATAGCTGGTACGAATTCGATCGAGTGCAAACTTAACGACCTATATATGGGTTCGTTGCAATGGTTAAATTCTTTGCTTTTTTTGGAGGTATGGAAGTGCACAATCGGGCTAAACTCCTAGAATTTTCACATCGTTTCCCATGTTTTTCTTTAGTTATCGGACTCATCGGTGTCTTCAATTGATTTGCGTAATGGGATGAAGTTACAAGACAGTATTTTGAACATCAACCAGAGTTTAAAAGTTTCAGCATTGTGAAGGTTCATTTATGTTTTTTGTTTTTTGTGAATTAGGTACAGGACGGTCTTTGGATGCTAAAGATTTTAAGTCAATATAGTTGCCTGTCCGGAATAAAGTCGATTAAAATAGCACAGCCAGCACTTGGAATTTTATTTTCTGAATCCTGTTGTGAAGCAACTATTGACTGTACGGGGAAAGAGCCTTTCCCCGCAAGAGCATCGAACAGGTTAACTTCAATTTCAAGTTTTTGGTATCATATGAGCTAGCAAAATGATTAGATTTACACCAAATATAGTTATCCATATACTAAACTAAATACTAAGTGATTCTTCATTCTTCCTTATCTTTTTGTTCATCTCTTTTTCGATGTACGTCGAGTGTAAGACAAATGGTCCCAAAAATGAAACATGTGATCCCATCCATATCATATATCCAAAATCTGGATCCAAGTGTGAAGACATTTTTTAGGACATCCGATCCTTTTTGAGTTTTTTTTTTTTCCAGTTACGTTACATTGCGAGAAATTTAATCAATCGAGATGACAAAGGTACCATATTTGAACTAATCTATGTAATTTTCTCTCTTATGCCCACGATGTGTCTGTTTGGTTTTATCTATGTGAGTGGTTCCTAGAATGAGGAAAAGAAAATTACATCATTCACTATTACGCATTCTACTTGCATCGGACAATTATCAAGGATTACTTTAGAATGCACGGACCGGGTAAACAGTATTCCTTAAGGGTTTCTCTTTGTTCTTCGGCTACTAATAATTCTCTAGTGATACGTTTTTACTTCTCTTAAAAATGCGATTCAAGTTTCATTGACGATTTTCTGTTTACGCATTTGTGTGCTTTATCGGTTTTGGTATTTGGATTTTCTATAATGGCACGATGCAATTTTTTTCTCTGTGTTTGTTGTGCTTCCAGCTTTCATGGTTGTCCCCTGATGGAGGTTCGCGCATGCTAGAGTAATCCTTGATAATTTCTCTGTTCTTATTTGAATTATTATGTTTAGGGGATAACTTGCTTTCATTATTCAGACGTTCATCATTAAGAATTTAAGATTCTTTTTCAGATTATTGCACGAAGTTAAAATCAAGGGTGATGCATTAAAGATGATATAGCTCATTATGCTTTGTTTCATATCTTTTGAACTTGGTTAGAATTACATCGCTCCTGTGAAGTTTGAGATGCATATTAGTAGCATAGTGTAGCCTTTTTTTCTTTTACCGGTGCCAATAAATTCCGAGTCAATCAAGCGAAAATTGCAGAAACTATTCTCTAAAAAAAACTTAAACTACTTGCATTTAACAATGTTTTTTTTTTTAATCTGCAGATTTGAGCTTCCAGATTTGGCATTTGCCTCTTGGAAATGACGGGATTATTTTATTGGTTTTCAGGTTTAAGGAAACACTGGCACGGATTTGCTTTTAGTTCACGGCTTTGGAGCAAATGAGTTTTGTTCAGTAACAAGCTGTGAAAGAATTCAGTTAAGTATGAAACATTTGGTCAGTATATACTTAACATTTTTTCATCAATTTAAAAGGCATTTGGCGACACAAATCAATTTTTCACACATGAACGAAATAGTAAACTTTGTTCCCTATTAGTTATAGAGTGTGCTCATTTGTGCATGAGTTGTTTTCAGATCTCTTAAAACATGCTTATTTCACCAATACTAATGATGATATGGTTATAACTCCAAATGAGCATTAGTTTACGAAAGATTGGAAGCTTTTGTTTTGGCAAGAAAATTTGAGCAGGTCAGTTGTAGTCTTTCATCGAATTCATCAAACAGAATCTTCATGTTACAAATTTCGTGACCTTTAGATGATTTTTCTTTATAACCTAAAACCACTATATTCAAACTTAAATATGTTATTGTTAACCTGCACTGCAGGCATTTAACGGGTTGTAGCTCTAAATCATTACTTACCTGACACAGTAAAAAAATTGTATTTTCCAGGTACTTTCTGAAAAACAAACTGCAACTACGACTTTAGTAGTTGTACATGTAAAAACGCCATCAACAATATTCGCATGTGGACTAATATTCACCAAAAACAAGATTGACTCTTGCATCGAAAAACTCTGAACTTAAGGATTTGAACCATCCAAGGGATATCTTCCTTAATTTTGAGGTATATGGAAGCATCTTAAAAGGGCATGCCGAAGTATTTGGTGTTTTCATTATTCATTGGGTTTGGCCATGTTGAGGTTCTATCTGTGCGTTGATAAACAATGGTTCCTTGGCAAAGTTTTGTGAATTTCCCAAAAAAAAAACTTTGGAAATTATGCAAATTTTTGCTATGATCAACATTGGTTCCTTTATTTGTCTAGTGATTCCTACTAATTCGCAGTCTTAATGATCAAATTTACACTTAATGTTAAAGTCTACAAGGGTCCATTAAAGGTGATAAGGCAGTATGTCATGAATCTTCAGTGATCTCTTTTGTGCAGGTTTATATTGATTCATGGGGTAGTCATTATCCAAATTGATACGTGGTTACCTCGATCATATGAAGGAATTAATTTCGTGAAGAAGTTTCTGCTCTATACCATATCAAATCAAATAACTTATTATATGGAATGCTTGCGGCACTATCCAATTTGGGCAATCTGTTAATAACTTATACGAACCGCCTTCTCAGTCGTATTGAGGACGGTTCTTATAAGTTGATAACTATCTGCCTCTTGGAAGATCATGAGAAATTATTCTTTGAAGAGGTAGAGAACGACGAATGAATAAATTCCCGGACTGCAAAACATACAATTGATTGATTGAGAATATAATTGAATGAGACGGGATCCACTATATGTAATGTTTGTGTTTTCGATTGAGCGTGAGATGATTATCCCTTTTTAATTTTATTTTGCATCTGAATCGGAACTTCTTATTGTCATGGTTGATGATGTTGAATATTCTATAACATGCAACTGTTGGTAAATTGAGTGTTCTATATGATAAGTTCCTTGATAATTATAGGTGAATATGGGCTTTCCACGAGAGAGTGGAATATCTGTAAAAGACGAAAAAGCGCAGTGTTTATGTGAAGTTTAAAAGATGCAGGTGTATTTAGTGCTCACTTTTCTTGATTCATGTGCATCATCTATAGAGCGGGATCAGAATTTACTTCTAATTTGTAGGGCGTGAGGGTGGAGAAGACAAACAAGAAAAGTCAAACGGTAATTTTTTTGGCTTAGATGCAGGTGTATATATGGCGGTTTAATGTGCATTTAGTTGTAAATAATTTTTGTTTTATTTTTGTTTGAAACAAATGCATTTTAAGTGCCTAAAGTATGATTGCAAGCAGTTCCCAGACAACCAAGAGTGGATCTAGATGAAGGCAAAGGTAAATACTCGAATACGCAGGGATATGATCATGAAAAAGAGATACCAAAAGTACGAGTCGATCTTATTGCATCGGTGAATTTTATATACCATTTAGACTTATATTATTGCATCGGTGAATTGTATATACCATTTAGACTTATACTATTTGGTAGGTACATATTTGTTGTTTGGTTTGATGAATTTGTTGAAAAAGAGTTCATACCAGTAGAACAAGTGGAGAAAAGAGGAAATTCTGCACCTGTAAGGATACGTAAGAGAAGAGAGACATATGGATTCCAAACGCAGTTCAGACTCTGATGGGGATGCAATCTAAGGTTACGGATACCCTACCGACAAAATATTGTCGCATCCTTCAATCTAGGCTCGATTAAATAACTTAGTGAGTTTCCTCTTTTTTCCATTTTTTCCTAAATTATAGTTACGAGAACTCTTTTGGTTTGGAAGTGTTCGGGATATGATATGAGTTCTTGATTCTGCAATGTCTTTAATAAATTTTCAAGATAGGTTATTATTTATTTTTCGATGGGATAAATTTAATTGCTAATATCATTTAAATTACTAAAAAAATAGTTTGAGGTATCAAACTTTTATATCAATTAAAAATAGTCGGACTAATCAAGATTAGGGCTGGCAATGGATAACCGATATCCGATATCCATTTCCGAAATCCGACATCCTATAGGATTTAATCCGACATATCGGATATCGGATATCGGAATCCGATATTCTATCGGATATTTCCTCTTAACGATATCGATATCGGAATAGGCTGTTTCCGTTAGGTTAATATCCGATATCCGATAGTCTAGGGGTGTACTTGTAATTTCCTACCCCTAGGTATATGTGTGGCATGTCGGGAGAGAATAACCCATTTCATTCATTCTACCAAAAGTCCGTTTTTTCTCATTCTCTAACAGTGATTCACTGGTTCGTGATTTGATCGAGAGAGGGGGACTGAGCGATCGAGTTGATCGTGATTTGGTCGAGAATATTGATGATTAAAGACTTTAAATCAAGAATTAAGTCATTGTTTGTGTTTTCTATTATTTTTTCGAAGTTTAGTTTTTTTTTCCCCAAATCGATTGCGTATTTAATTGTTTTTGTTGTCTATTATTGTTGCGAATAGCGGATTGTAGGTGGGTTTGATGTATATTTTGAATTATAAAATTGTATGATGTTTAATTTTGATTTTAGAGAGTTAGGGTTTGTGATGTTCTTCCCTAAATTAGAAATTAGGGATTATAAGAAGAACTTAGAAGGGAAATAACTGTTTGAGTTTCTATTGGATTTATATGAATTTGAAATTCTTTGTTGTCTGGTATCAAAAAATCAAAGTATTGTTTAGTGCATGTACAACTTTTTTCCTTACCAGGAGGAAACCTAGTGAGAGTTTGACACAAAAAGTATGTATGATGAGTCTATATATGAGATATCTGTTTTCTATTTTTGTTTTGTGTTCCTTTTTTATTCTTTGTTTTTTTGGGTAAGGGGTGTTAAAAGAAAATACACTCGAATCGTTTTGAATCATCATGAGATTCATGACTAATCATGAACAGTCCACACTCCAAGTAGATGAACATTAAACTCTTACTCAGTTTAAGTCCATCTCAGTTTCTTCTTAACTTTATGTTTAGGGTTCATTGAATGATTTCCTCTGAAATGTGGAGGGATTCATGTACTGATTTTTGAGAGAGTCAATTTTGTACAACCTTTCAAGTTTCAACCTCAACAACTAAACGGGTACTGGTTGTAGAATAATGCTTTATTGACCCACCTTCACTTCAAATTTTAGCTTCATTTGTTAATCACATCAAACCCTTTTCCTTTTAATTTGCTTTTCCTCATCTGATTTTAATAATTGCATATTTGGTTTTGGTAATTATTACGAGTACTGTACTATGTATTATAGTGATCAATGATTAACGTGTAGTGACTGAAACAAGAACCGTCCTTACCCACACATAAACCATCCTTGTCGCAGTGAAGAAATCTGAGCACCTTACACTCACTGTGCAAAACCTGCCTACTTACGGAAAACAACTAACCATATTGACCCAATCAATGAACGAAAGGACCATTTCAGGCTATATATAACTTCCAAATCTATGATGCATTACTTAAACCATCTGTCCTCCAAACCTAACTATAATCCGGGGGACCTTTCTCTTACTTCACGTATTCATATATCTTTGTGAGATTTTGCCCCTGCTACTTTCATTTTTATACTATTTGGAATCACTATTTGTTTGTCTGCAACTCTGCATCACTATTTGTTTTTATTTCTAATTGATTGTTTCTGTTTAATCCTTTTTTATGTCATATGTACATTAATGAACTCATGAACTGTGTGTTTATTTCTGGGTTGTCGTTGTTCTCAGAATGTCTCAAAGTGAAAAAGCATCCAATAGAGTTGGAACTCCAAGCTGCAGTCAACCAATTTCCCAACAGCCAGAACAAGAAGATCAAAGTGTTGCTTCAACAATTGCTTCAATAGCACCTTCTTCGAGTAATAAGAGATCATTAGCAGAAGTAGCAGATGAAAATCATCCACTTGTTATTGTTTTATTGAAGAAATTGCACACAACAAGGTCACCTTCATGGGATGAATTCACTAGGAAAATCATTGTAGAGCCTGATAAAGATAACCCGGGTAAGGAAGTGGCTGTCCTTATGGGTGAATGTCATCATTGCAAAAAGTTGGTACCTGCTTGTAGTGAACAAGGAACTACCCGCTTGGCTCAACATCTAAGAATCTGTCCCCAAAAGCCTCAAAACAAGCTAGGCCAGATGAAGATTACCACTGCAGTTAAAAAAGCAGGTACTAACCAAGTTAAATTACTTAATTACAAGTATGATCCAATAGTTACTAGGAACTGCCTTGCTAAAATGATTGCTAAACATGATTACCCACTAAACATGGTTGAGCATTTCTATTTTAGAGATTTTGTTAAGTCTTTGAACCCTGCTGCGAGAATGCCATGTAGGAATACAAGTAAAGCTGATGTGTTGAGGTGTTACGCTGAAATGAAAGGTGAATTGCAATTACAGTTAGAGAATTTGACTTCCAAATGTAGTCTCACAACTGATATGTGGACTGCCAAACACACTAAAGATGGTTATTATGGTGTTACATGCCATTTTATAGATGATGAGTGGAATTTGATTGCCAAAACCTTAGCTTACATTGTAATGCCATCCCCGCATACAGGAGATGTTCTCTCTGATTTTATCAAAACTTGCACATTGGAATGGAACATTGATAGGAAGTTTTTCGCTTTGAATGCTGATAATGCTCCAGCTAATGGTGTTATGATGAGAAATCTTATTAAGTGGCAAGATGGTAAGAATTGTTTGTTGCTTCAAGGAAAATTGTTTCATATGAGGTGTAGTAACCATATACTGCATTTGATTGTATTGTATGTCATGAAAGTAGCTGCTGTGTTTATAGAGGGTATTAGAGATTGTGTTAAGTATGTAAAGTCTTCACAAGCTAGGAAACAGAAGTTTGAAACAGCATTGACACAATGTAGATTGTCTGGAGAAGTTAGTTTAGATGTGGACACAAGGTGGAACTCCACTTTTACGATGCTTAAGAATGCAATTAAACTGCGAGAAGGTTTTCATAGACTTAGTGAGTTCGATTCTGACTTCGATATTCTGCCATCAAGTGAGCAGTGGGACCAAGGAATAGAAATTTGTAATTGTTTAGAGGCTTTTAATAATATTTCAATTGAGTTTCAGGGATTAAGTATCCAACTGCGAATCTCTATTACAATGGGGTATATAAAATTAACCAAAGCATCACAAGTTGGGAAGATAGTACTTTTGAGTATGTCAGAGAAATGGGGTTGAAAATGAGAGAAAAGTTTAATGCATACTGGAGTGAAAGTAACTTGATTATGAGCATTGGAGTGGTTTTAGATCCAAGATATAAGGCAAAATGGGTTAGGTTCACATATAAGATAATTTTTGGGGATAATGAACGTGCATCAGTTGAGTATGAGAAGTTCAGAATAGACTTGACCAAAAATTTCAAGGCATATGAATCTCAAAACAACACTTCAGCTCCTGCTTTCTTTAGCAACTCTGTCTCTCGCATGGATGTAAGAGGCCCAGGTACAACTAACCCAGATTATGCTACTTTTCTGTTGGAAAATGATGAATATGATGTTCAAAAATCTGAGTTAGAGACGTACTTATAAGAACCAATTCTTCCAACTGTGTCACCCCAAGATGAATACAATTTTGATATATTGAGTTGGTGGAAGCTAAGTGCCGCTAAGTACCCAATTCTATCAAAGATAGCAAGGGATGTGTTGGCTGTTCCGGTGACCAGTGTAGCATCAGAGTCCATGTTCAGCGATGGTGGAAGGGTTCTAACAACACACAAAGCTTCATTAAGTCCAGAATTAGTCCAAGCACTTCTATGCTTAAGTGATTGGCTTCCAGGCTCCTTTGATGCAGGTAAATCTTCTTTTCCTTTGCTTAGTTCTTTTCCTTTGCTTTTCTGTGATGCATCATGTACCATTAGCTGATCGAACAACAATTGAATCTTTCATTTTCTGCAACAACCAAGGAAAGCATAACCATGAGCATGACCATGAGTACTTAGTAGCATGAGTATGGACAAACATGTATAAACCCTGTTGCTAGTATAACTCCACCTGCAAATGCGCTTTTATCATAAAGAATATATTGTTTCGTTTGTTTCGTTTTGTTTCGTTTAAACCCTGTTGCTAGTATAAACCATGTTTGCTTCTCTTTTGTTTCGTTTGTGAATGCAGATATGGAAGTCATCGACTGAAGTTGATGCAATGATGCAACATATAACCAGGCATCCAAGGAAGATCATCACTAGCAAGTTGTTTGACATTATTGTTAAGTCCATGTACAAGAAGACATGGTTTTTTCTCTTTTGCTGTTGTGTACTTTAGTTTGCAGACTGTTTGGTTGGGTGTTTGTAGTTTTTTTCTTTATGTGTGATGTGACTGAGACACTGGAGTAGTGTTTGTGTGGGTTTTTCTGTCTTTCAGTTAAGCTAAACACTTGAAAATTTCAGATTTTGCTTCTGTCCAACAAAACCGGATATTAACGGATAAAAATCCGATATCCGATAGGTTAACCTTAACCTTATCGAATTGGATTTTTGATATCCGTCGGATGTTATCGGATATCGGATATCCGATAACCCTTAACCTTAACCTTATCGGTATGGCCAATATCCGGCGGATATTTATCCATTGCCAGCCCTAATCAAGATCCTTTTGAAGATATTTAAATGTATTTGGGCACGGGAATGGAGCGAAGCCCCGCCACATAAATCGACATCGACAATTTCCACCTTACCGGTGCGTAGCACGGGTTCCATACTAGTGACTCATAAAAATTCAGTATGCCTCAAACATGTTTCGTTTGTAATGCCGACTGGAGTTGCCATAAGGCCCATAACATGCATAACCATTCATATTAGGTGGGTGTAAATATCTCCCCACTGACCTAAACAACACTCGCGCACAGATTTTTTTTTCCAATAACCCTAAAACCATAGAAAAACCCAGGTCTTTTAAATCTCTCTCTAAAATTTCAGGTCTCTCTTTTTCTCAACTCTGCCGCTCTTTGTGATATCCAATACCTAAAAATCAAAATCAAAGAAACAATAATCATGGCTAGTTCAGAAGAGGAGATTAATCATGAAAACGAAGAGTTAAAGATGAATAAGAAGAAGAAGAGAAAGAGAGAGAATAAGAAAACTAAGAAACAAGTTGAAAAACCAGTTTCAGAATCTGAAGAAGATGAAAAAACTGTTGATAGAGTTGAAGAAGAAGAGGAAAATAATGGAAACTTGAATCTAGAACAAGATGGGGAGGAAGAGGAAGCTGTTGAAACAGAGGTTAAGGAGGCGGAGAAGAAGAAGAAGAAGGTTACTAAAGGATCGGGAATCATGAGTACTGAAGCTTTCTCTAACTTACCTCTCTCTGAACCTACTATGAAAGCTATCGAAGATATGGGTTTTCAACACATGACTCAGGTACAATTGTGTTCGAATTTCTTAATTAAAAATGCAAAAAAAAAAAATCCCTAATTTGTGTAATTTATTCGCTAAGATGAATAGAGTCTGTATTTTTCTGCTGTCAACTGCTTAGAATGATTGATTCAGACAATTTTGTTACTCCAGAAAACCTTTATTTGGGTTATTTTTGGAGAGCTGATTTTTAGCTGAATGCCCTAATTGTAGAAATTCTAGTTTTTTTTTTTTAAAATGTTTGGATTGACTATGTGCTCTGCATCAAACACTTAATTATTCTAAGAGAATGATTGTGAAGAAATTATTTTGTAGTTTGAGTAGTTGCAATCAATGTAGGCTTAGTTTCATGAAATGGTTATCAGAATTCTATTTAATGTTTAAAAGCGTGATGTAGAAATAAACTTCGTTTCAGAAGATATGAAATGAAACATGTATGTGGTCTATCCAATGGTAGATGGAGGGCTGCTTACCCCCTCATTTGATCTTGTATAGACTTTTTTTCTCTAAAATTCCTCACCCTAAGTGTCCCTACTGTTGAGACCACCTTAAAGACACTATTGCTCTGTGACTGCACACTGGCTGCGAGCTGTGACTAATTTGTGGTAGCCTTTCAAAAGACCTTGGATCCAGTCTTTTGCTGTTTCAATCTTGGATAAAGTAACAGTCTTTTGCTATTTCAATCTTGGATAAGCGAGTCCTTACGGGGACATTTTTATATAACATTAATGTAGTTTTCTTTTCTTTTCTTTATGAACTTACAAAGAATGCAGCACTTTAAGATTGTGGTTTTCTTCTGAACAAACAGAGGGGCTAATATATACGATGATATGTATCAGATTCAAGCTAGATCTATTCCACATCTTCTGGAAGGAAAGGATGTTCTTGGAGCTGCAAGGACAGGTTCTGGGAAGACCCTAGCTTTCTTGATACCAGCCATTGAACTCATGCATTGTTTAAAGTTTAGTCCTCGTAATGGAACTGGTGTAATTGTCATTTGCCCGACTAGAGAACTCGCCATGCAGGTACACTTGTCCTGTTCTATTGCTGTTCTCGTATATCCAGCTCGGTACAATTTTGGTTGGGAATTGGGATACTACTTCTGTTATTTTTCTTCGTGTGAAGTTATTTTGTTATGGCTCCATCTATTGTGTAGAGTAAAATTATAAAGGTAGCAACCGTTTGTTTGAAATATTTCACATTCTCCCTCTGTTTTATTGATCCAGTCGCATGCTGTGGCAAAAGATCTTCTGAAGTACCATTCTCAGACTGTTGGGTTGGTTATGGGTGGTGCAGCTCGAAGAGGAGAAGCAGAACGCCTAGTGAGAGGAGTAAATTTGTTAGTAGCTACCCCGGGTAGACTTCTTGATCATCTTCAAAATACCAAGGGCTTTATTTTTAAAAATTTGAAGGTAGCAATCTTTATCTTTACCCATCCTCGGCCCTTGATACATCATGCATGGGTTTGGTTTTAACTTTTGTTGATGTGCCATTCTTGTATAACTTACTACAGGATTCTTGTTTTGAAAAAAGCTAAAATTTTGGAATATTTCTCTCTGCTTTAAATTAAAAGTCAGGATAATTCGACTTCCCAAGTATGTTTTCAAATCTCATTTTTTGTTACATTAACAGTTTTCTTGGATGTGCAGTGCCTCGTTGTTGATGAAGCTGATCGAATACTGGAAGCAAACTTTGAGGAGGAAATGAGGCAGATTATAAAGCTTCTGCCCAAGGTAAAAATATGAACAAAACTGACCAGAATATCATTATTTGGGATATAAATTATAAGTGCAGTTTATTTCAAGTATGATAGCTTTTTCCTTTTTGCATTTATTCTCAAACCACTTGCTAACGTTAGCTGCACTTCTTAGTGTTTTAATCAATTTTGTAATTGTAAGTCTACGATTTATGCCCGAGCTGACTGTATCAATTTCTGATGTTCAGGATAAAAGGCAAACAGCTTTGTTTTCTGCTACCCAGACTAAAAAGGTTGGTATATGACATCAAACCCTACGTAATCTTACTTATCATCGTCCTGTAGTAAGTCTAAATAAGCAGCACGTGTTGCAGGTGGAAGATCTTGCGCGCTTATCATTTCAGACCAAACCCATTTATATTGATGTGGACGAGGACAGAAAAAAGGCAAATATATAGTATTAAATATTTGTGCTTTCTTGCTAATCTTTTCTGCGAATAAAGCTGACAAAGTGCTTTTGTGATGCAGTCCACAAATGAAGGATTAGAGCAAGGTTATTGTATTGTGCCAAGTGAGAGGAGATTCCTTCTGCTATATTCTTTCCTGAAGAGGAATCTGTCCAAGAAAGTGATGGTTTTCTTCTCTTCGTGTATGTCTGTAAAATATCACTCGGAGATTTTGAGGTACATTCATGTGGACTGCTTCGATATCCATGGAAAACAAAAGCAGCAGAAACGTACATCGACCTTTTTTGATTTCTGCAAGGCAGAAAAAGGTATCTTATTATGCACAGATGTTGCTGCTCGTGGGCTTGACATTCCTGCTGTTGTAAGTTACTATTGCAACCTGTTTAATCTGTGTCTAAATCTGTGTTTGACAATCAAATACAGAAGTTCCTATCTAGTAAGAGTTCTACTAAAATCATTTGTATGTGTCAAACTTGTAGGACTGGATTGTACAGTATGATCCTCCAGATGAGCCAAAGGTTCCCATACTTCGCTGCACCATTTCTTTCTACCATTTCTTTTTTCTTCCATAAGATTACTCTACTGATTCTGTAAACTCTGTGTTGGCATTTTACTACTTCAGGAGTATATTCATAGGGTTGGTCGAACAGCTCGTGGTGAAGGTTCTAAAGGGTGTGCTCTTCTCTTCTTAATACCAGAAGAGGTGCTGTTTCTTAAATATTTGAAGGTATTTTTTTAGTTCTTTGAAACACAAGTGCTTCTGATTAAAAAGTTCCCAAAGTTTATAATAGTAACTTCCCTGAATTCTTCTTATTGTTTACTAATTATCTGCAGTTAGCAAAAGTACCAGTGAAAGAGTATGAATTTGACGAAAAGAAGTTAGCAAAAGTGCAACCTCACTTGGTATGTTTTCTTGGTGGAAAATGAAAGTTCACATCTATGCATTTGTTAAATAGTATGGTCATGATGAAATCGTGCCAAGAAATTAAATGTTCACTGCTGTTACAGGAGGATCTAGTGGAAAAAAATTATTATTTAAATAAGTCGGCAAAGGAAGCGTACAGAGCATACATACTAGCATATAATTCACATTCTATGAAAGACATCTTTAATGTTCACAAACTCGACCTTCAGGTATTTAGACATGCTGCACTTCATTTCTGTTCTTTCCGGCTATATCTCTTGTATTAAATCTTAATTACATTCCTTGTGGGATCTTCTCCTGGCCAGGCTGTTGCTGCTTCATTTTGCTTTTCTGGTCCACCAAAGATAAATCTGGCTCTTGATAGCAATGCATCCAAATTTAGAAAGAAGAGTCGTAAAGTGGATGGAAGTCGCCATGGGATTAATCTAGACAATCCTTATGGTAAACAAAAAGATGATAACCGGCAATTTGTTAGGTATTAGTGAACTGGAAAATTAATTTATTATTTCGCTCCTTCTGTTCAAAAATTTTGGTTGTTAGATTTTGCTCTTAACTCTGTTTGAAATTTTGTAATGCTTGGCTCCTTTCTAATTAAATTGTCAGATTCTTATTATCACCTCTAAGCCTTATATAGGGATCTAAGAACTTGCAACTATTTTAATATCTTGTGCAACCTTTATGCTGCAGTTGGCATTTTTATTTTTTTTGTTTATGAAGTAAATTTCAACATTTTTTACTTGCCTGATAGCCAGTAGGACTATGAGAATGGACTGTGGCCATCCAATCCATTGCCTATTGGCAAACTGGATTCAAATATAATAGCTCTGGCGAGACAATCCTATGTGTGAGAGTTGAGAGTTTAAATAAGCCTGTCAACAATTCTGGGGACTTGATATCGTTGCATCACTTGTTAATTGTTATGGAAAAGTTGAAAGAAGAAAGAAAGAATTCAAGCATCCATGATACTACAGCCTATCACAAACTTATCCCATGTCCTAAATCATCCTGTTGAATCAGCCTGGTCAAGGATGCTGTTTCCTGTCAAAAAAAAAAAAAAAAAAAAAAAAGATTACTGTTTCAATAGCAGCTAGACAGAGGTAAAGAGATTTCATTTCATACTGATGATTTCAATTTCACTCGAAGTAATTCTAATAGAAGAGAAGACTAAAAATCTTTCTCCCCATGCATATACGCAAGGAAAACTAAAATCATGACTAGAGTTAAGTTTCTTTGTCGTTGTTGCTGCTGCTTTCTTCTGAATCACCATATCCTTCTTCGTTCACTGGAGGAATCGCCCACTCGGGGGTCATGAGATGGACATATTCTATAGTATCCCTGTATAGACTTTCAACCTGTGAAGCAGTTTTTCCGCCACCAATTTCCCTAGCAATCTTCTCCCAATGGTTCGGTTCGCAACGATTAACTAAAAGAATAGCATTGATGCGAAAGAAGCTCTCTAATGCTTCCTGTTCCTCGGGTGTCTTTTCACTGTAATCATGTAATTTATCACTCAAAATAGATTTCCATGATCTTGGTGGGTTATTATCTGCCATTTTTGATCAAGAGATACTTGTGAAACTACTAATACAAGCAAGAACACTCAAAACTGGCTAAAAGTGGTAGAGAGTGAACATGGTTACGAGTCTACTTATATAGAGCAGAAGGAAGAATGAGAGACGCAAAGAGTTGGCAGTCATAGAAGAAGTAGAGTGTGTGTATTGTGAGGAGAAACAGTTTTAATATTCTGCAGTACCAATCGGTGTAAGAGAGTGTTAAAAACATGTTTGTACACAAAAGTGCATATTCTACTGATATGCCCAGGCCACACTAAGCGCATTGTGGCTGAGCTTCTCGTACAAGCATTTTTCACTACGGCTTTCACTTGTATGTTAACAGTAAAGTTTCACGGTAAAGGTTCACCTGAAAATGTGGTTACTCGTATAAAAGTTTAAATTTAATATCGTTGTTTGTATTGGCTGTGTAAATCTCTTTAAAAAAACATTTAAATAAGATAAAAATTGTAAAATTTAATTGATAAATGATTTTTTTAGTGTTTTTTTGACAATTATACCCCGTGTGAATCCGGGAGTTTTTATTTGAATTTGATTATTTTTATATTTAAAATAAAGGTCAAAGTAGGGAAAAAATGAGATATATACGAGTTATTATGTAAAGCAAATCAATATCTAGAAAATATTTAGTAGCATTAAAAACTTCGAGCACACGGAAAATAAAATTTAACAAGTAAAAAAGTGAAAAACTCGTTAAACATCTGTTTATGATGTATCCAAATTTTTTTGCAGTCCGTCCGATCTAAATAACCAGATATCAGATAGCAACAAATCAAATTATCCGGTTATATGAATGATTCCGATATATGCTTATATCATTTGGGGAAAATAATGGCATTTAAATTCAATTAAAACACTAATTAGAACTCTAAATACGATCAGATACATCAATAATTCTGTTTAGTATCTAGAGGATTCTCGGGGGTAATTACGTAATAAGAAGTGAGAGAAACGAACGCTAACCCGCCGTTCCATCTGACACTCCAGTTTTTTTGGTAAAAAAATTCGCTACCCATTTAAATTCTTCATTCTTCTTTTATTTTTATAATTTCAATTTCAAGAAGCTGAAGAAAAGATTTCAGAGCATTCTCTCCTTTGTAGTTCAATAATTTTCTACCAAAACTTCAGTAAGTTTCTCAGTTCTGGTTCTTGAGAAAAAAAATGGAGTCTTGATTTTGATTCTTCTTCTTCCCCTTTTTGATTAGGGTTGGAATTCTGTTCAACTTCTTTTATATACCTTTTCTTGAAGTTTTTTTACTCGTTCTTGTTTTTAATCAAGTACTATTTTGATCAGCATTCATTCAAGTGATTTTTTCATTAGTTCTTTTAATCTTAATTTGTTCAGGTTTTCTTGATATGGATGTACTCATTATTATACCCAGTTCTAAGTAATTGTAATTCCTATGATGAACTAGGTAATTGTAATTCCTATGATGAACTAGGTAATTTTTGAAGATGCAGATGAATACTCAGTACATGTCATCATCAAGCTTTGGTATGTGGCAAATTGCTCGTCAAGAGATGTAAGTAATTTTCGAGTATTTCTTTATTAGTAGATCATCAACACCATTCTATGCTTCTTTTTTTCATGTCATCATTCATTAGGATTATTATTAAATTTCCTTTTCAGGAAAGAATACTTGAATCAGCAGCTCCTCCGTGGATACCCCGAATCTGCAATCGATGATTTCAATGATAAACTAATGTCGAATGCTGGATCAATAGTAAACTAATAACCCCTTTTGTTTCTTTCAGTAAGTTAAAGTTCTTGTAAACAAAGTTTTATTGAAATATCATTGATTTGTGATGAATTAGGCAGAGTACATGGATCAAGATACATTGTCAAGACGCGTAATGTGTATCAATGCTGTTAATTCTCTACCGCCACCAACACATGTAATGCGTGCTGACAATTATGATTATGATTCTGGTAATAATGGCTTCAGGGGTAAGTTTCCTCTTCAATGATGCGAGTTTTTTTTGTTGCTATCTATATTTGCCCTAGTGGTGTTTTGAATCTTTCGTTCGTTCTTTCTTTCCAGAACCTATGGCTAATTGGCCATCACACTCTAATTACTATGGTCAAAATAGCACGAGTCTATTGCAGAATGATGGCATGGTTCCTCTTCCTCCTAATTTTGGAAACACATCAGCATTGCAACAACAGCAACCAAACTATCTATTCGGCTCCACGGAGAGATCTTATTATGATTCTCAGATGCTTCTTGATAGTAGTACTCATGGGAGGAGTAGTTTTGGAGCTACACAAATTGGAAATTCTGTAGGTTCTATTGGAAGGTCATTGCGGGATCTCGATCAGACATATGCACACCTAGGTAACTTTTTCTTACCCAACTCGGAGGTCTATATTTCTCTGTAGTCTGTGTATAGAGAGACATATGCTTCCTTAATTTCTTTTCTAATGATACTTTGATTTGATAATTCTGGTTGGCAGGTGGAATGAACCACTTCCCAATGGGGACTTCTCGGGAAAACCTCCAAGGTATGCTTCAAAATACTGCTGCTCCATATCCCACTGTTCCAACTCCGTATCCGTCGTATACGCCAACTGAACAACCATCTATGGTTCAACGATCATATAAGACTGGTAAGACCAGAAGGCATCAACAGCCCTTGCAACAAACCCAGAGGACTACTAAGTCAGCAAAACGTGGCGTTACCCCTCGTTCAAATGAAGTTTTTGGGTCTTCCCAGGACACAGGGTGCGAGTCCAAATGTGAATATTGTGGTAAAAATCCAACTCTAGTTGATTATTTCATGAAGAGGACTGTGAAATCATTCAGAGACCAACATCCCAAATTATGTAAGAAGCTGGACAAATTGAATGAGCATTTGAGGAAGTGCAATAAGCAGAAATGTGGTTGCTCAAAGTTTCGCCCATACTACCAGCATGCTGTTGACCGTTTACGTGATGGTTTCGAGGAACTTCAGATTTCTCAAAAGATAGCCCCTCATTCACTGAAAAGTACCCGGGAGATTGGTGATGTAGGAGATGGTGGCGAGGTCTCACGTAAAACTATGAAGGTCGATGGTGAATTTGGTCCAGCACGTGCTTCAGTCGACCAGATTACTTCCCAAGTAGAGCAGTGATGGATTCTACATGGGATTGGTCTGCAAATTCCATTGATAACTTTTGTGCCTTACCAATGTCACTTGATGACCATGCTCAAGGAGTAAAGACCGTGAAGCTTAAGACAGATGGTGCATCTCAGAGTGAATCATTCTCTCCAGTGCAGACGCCTCACTCGAGTATCACGCAGGAAGTTAACCAGGTTCGTTCCTTGAAGTTTCATTATAATGCATACCATCCACAGTATCTTATTCCTTTTCACAGCATTTATCTACCTCTTTACTTTTAATGCATCTTACTTCATATCATGAATGAGCTGGAAATGGTTTTATTTTACATGACTCCGCAGGAACCACTACAAGCAGACTCCTCCATAGGCGATTAAACTCAGCTGGAGAAGCAAAAACCGAAGACCTATGGTGCTGAAGAGAATTTGGTGTGAGGATGACAGTAGTAGAGTAGCGATGTCGATGATGCTAGTTTTGTGATTATGGTTGTCAAATATGGCTGACATATACCAGGCTTGGGAACTGACTTTTTACTTCTTACACAACAAACCTTTTGTTAATAGTAGTTGTGCTTTCTTTCTGTGCAGTTTAGATTGACATTTGGAAATACTGGATTTATGAAATGCTAAGTCTGTTAATATGGAAATTCTGGATTTGTGAAATGCTAGGTGTGTTCATTTCTTGCTCATAACACATTTATACTTATAATCTGAAAAGTAGTTGCCAAATACAAGCCAAAACATGAAAAGCTGAATGAAAACTATGGTGTTAGTAATATGGCATGGAAAATTGTTCTAAGATTTGACCAATTGAAATCTTTAATCTTTTCAAGAATGTATGTAGTGCAAGGTACTTAATCCATTAAGCCACAATTTGTGACAGTAACTTTCGAGTAAGGACTGTTGAATCCTCTTTCTGCAACAACAGCTCGCTTATCACCAATCAGCTTCGCCACCCTGAATTCACCAAGAACACAAATTAAAATTTTTATTACCATGTAGTTGGAGTATATTGAATTTAATTCCCCTACCTCTAAATCAATAAGCAGATATGGCAGTGTATAAATGGATTCAGTGAAGTTATCCATGCAATTCAATTTAGTATAAAAGCTCACCTGAAATAAGGGGAACTTGTGTTCTCCTGCACAGTCTTCACCTTTGTGATCCTCTCCACCACATTCATACCATCCAAGACCTTTCCAACCACAAGTGATGACGAATCCAGCTCTGGAGAATCTTTACTGCTGATCACAAACTCAGTTCCATTAGGATCTGTTCCAACTTCCTCTTCGTCAATCTCGAACTTCCCTTTCCGTGCCACCAATTTCATCTTGGGAGGTGGTTTTAATGGATTTCTTACTACAATGCTCACTGAACCGGCAACATTTTTGATCCCTGGATTTTTTTCGTTTAGTCTCTCCCATTCAGTTACCAGCTTATCTACAGCTAAACTACTTCCTGTTTTCTTTGCAAGATCAGCATCAACACCAAATGATCTCACACCTCCATGTTGTACGTAATTCGGCAGTATTTTCACAAAATCCTTTCTTCTGTAACTGGTACCTGCAGTGCCACTAACAAGGCTCGAAAACCTGGCAAAACCTTCTGGAGCTTCGGATCTGTAGAGCCCGATGATGATTCGACCTACTGGTTCTCTATCAATGGAGATATCAAGGTAAGCCCTCTTCGTTATACTGTTATCAGTGCCGCCTTTGGCCTCTGAAGTTTCCTCCTGTGCTTCCGTTGTATCTTTTAGCAGAGATTCGTCTTCGGCTGTACTGTTATCTGTGCTGCCTTTTGCCCCTGAAGTTTCCTCCTGTGCTTCAGTATCATCTTTTAGCAGAGATACATCTTCTGCTATACTGCTATCTGTGCTGCCTTTTACCCCTGAAGTTTCCTCCTGTGCTTCAATTGTATCTGTTAGCAGAGATTCGTCTTCTGCTCGTGCTTCAGGGAGATGAAATGGGTTTCCTAAGTAAAGCAGTGATGGACCAATGCAGATTGAGAGCTCCCGGCGAGAAATCTTATAATTGGTTTTGAAAGTGGCAGAGGTTTGATTGGCGCCAGGTTGTGTAATAGGCAAATGAGATGAATGGCAAAATAGTTTATGGATTTGATGAGATAGCTGCAAACTGTTCTGACTCATTTTCAGTGAGTTCATTAAGCTCTTTATATCAAATTTACTTCTTTCATCAGACAGTACTTCTACCAAATTCTCAGCTGCAGTTTATCAGTCTGTTTTGTCTTTTTGTTTCCATGAGATTGTGGATAAGAAACATGAAAGAGTAATCCATTCATTTTAAAGGCCCCTATCTTCAACAAGATATCAAATTTCTCACTCTTACAAGGTCTATAGCCCTTATTTTGATGCCAAGAAGAAACCCCAAAGTTTATTAGAATGAGTGGCTATCCATCTAGTTTGACTTGGGGACGTGTAGGAAAGTATCAGTGCTAATAGTTTGCAAATAGCTGTATATTCAGCAGGAAAAGAACCATTACTAATATGCCCATGATATTGCATGCATAATCAAATTTCAGGGGATATTATGCTGGGAAAGAATAAGTTGAAATACTGGAAGTTAAATCTAAGAAATTGCTTATCAGTAAGAAAAATGCACAAGGGTAAACTTCTTCCAGTTTTACATATAACAACGCAGAGATGATACAGTAAGTAGAATTTGGTACTTTAGCTTCTTCTTGGCGGGAATTAACAACTTCAGTGATGCCCTCCGGAATCCTTTTTCTACATCAAGTGCCTCGTGATGAAGATTGAGTAACTCAAGGTGTGCATTAGTAATAGCCAACACCTTTCAAATCCGTTCTTTCTGGTTTATCAGCATCATCATCATTGCAGAGAAACACGAGACGACCTGCATAGATAGATTCAAATAAAATGAGATCAAAAAATCAGTTACTGTTCAAATCAAAAGTATAGCGTGAGAGCTGTACAAACCATCTCGACGTATTGCAATCTCTCTTATACGCCTAACTAGGCCGGTTACTGGATCACTAAAGACTTTGGTCTCCAGATTACCCTCCACGTATAAAGTAGCCCTGTAACCAATAAGAAAACATACATAATTGTTGGAAGGGATGACATTTAAGTCATGAATTGTTAAGATAATGCGGACTATCTTGAGGATCCAATGAAGCTTGCCAGCTAAATGAAGCGTGATGAAAGAAAAAAGAGAAGGTAGGTTCAGATGTATCCTATCGTTCATAAGCAAGTTTTATCTGCATCATGACAGACAAACTCTTGGTACTTATTGCATCAGAGATTAATAACCTCTATCGAGCTTCCTCCTTTGATTAAAGCAATTGCAATAACAGAACAGAATATCAGAACTTTGTGTAAGCCAGATTAAATTCAAAGCCTGAACTAAACATGAAAGTAGAGGTCCAAAGGTAACTAAAGCAAAAAATATGTACAACAATAAACATGAACCATAACTAAAAGCGAGACGGTTTTTCAAACAGCTAAATTGCTAAGCGTGAGTTGATTCAGTAAACAACCTCTTCCTCATCACTGCTTAAGATATAAGAACAAACCTATGATCAAATTGTCCCTCACACTGAATGTCACAATGGTACTATATGAATCACCTCCCGAAAATGCACTAAACCACCAATCATATTTTACCAAGTGAATCCCCAAATCTATGAAATGCAACATATTCACACTATCAAAAACTGTTTAAAACTACTATTACATCTTTACCCAACAAACAAGATCAACCATCACTCATTTCTCTGAAAAAATTATAATACTAATCCATCAATCTGTATGAGTCACAACCGCAACATATGTATTCAAATCAAAGAGCACAAAAGTATAATCAAATTTGTGAATGCACTAACAAAACCCATATACAACATACAATGATCGTAGAGATAGGAGAGTAACGAACCTGGGTTTAACGTGATTAAGTGCAAGTCCACCCAATCTCTCAGGATAAACAGCAACTCTATGCCATTGAACAGAACATCTATCAGCATATTCTCTTGGTTCTTCATTATCCAATGGTCTACGATTATTCCTAATTCCACCAGTTCCCAATGAAAACAAGGTCACAGGTCTACCACTTTTCAATCTTTTCTGTATTGGGTTTTGTCCAACCTTACCAACCAATATAGCCTACACAACAAACAAAAATCACTTCAACTCAATAAACAAAACCCCTAAATTAAAAGACTGAAATTAAAGCTCTTACCTTAAAAACTCCCATATCCAATCCATTTTCTAGTGGTCTCTGATAAATGGGTTGCTGGTACTGATTTCCCGAAGAAGAAGAAGAAGATGAGTGTCTGTCTGATCCAAACGAATCGGATGAAGATGAGTGTCTGTCTGATCCAAATGACTCGGTGTTTAAGTCGAAATCGTCGTTTAGGTTATGATTTGTACAGAAACTCTTGGAGAAATAAGAGGGTTTTGTGGTGTTGAGAAATGAACAAGAGATTCTTCTTGATAGAATAGCCATAGGTTGAATGAAGAAGGGTTTGCTTAAACCCTGTTTTGTGATTTCAGAACCTTTGTTTCATCTACAGAGTACAGACTACAAAATGAAAAACGATGGGTTGAAACTTGAAATCAGAATAATAGGGAGACAATGGTGAATGTTCACCCACTTTTATGTGAGTGAACTAAACAACTCAATTGTACACTGATTTTACCCAATGGTACGTCGACTTTATACCAAATGTCATTTCTCTCCTCTTTCTTTTTTTTGTCCGGGGCCGCGGCCAAATGAGAGCCTCTCGGCAATCTTTTTGCTTCCAAATTACCAGCAAAATATGATTTATTGGTGTAGTCAGGGCAATTCTAGCAGGGAGTAAATGAGCTGATTTACTCGTGCCCATTCCATGGTAGAATAGGTAGTGTTTGAGTTAATCGGCCCTATTTGGGACGAGCGAATCAAACAGAGCCGTTCGGCCTAAAGAATGACGAGGCTCGACTCTGGTTGAGATTGACCATCGTCTCAAGTTGAGCCGATCGGCCTTGTTTAAGATGATAGCGACTATTTATATTCAACGACTCTAATCCTATCTTATTCAACTATTTTCATTTCCAAATCACACCTTCTCCATCTTTTACACTTATGTATTACGATGAATGGCTTAACCGCATATTAATCTTGCGGAGTTGATCGTAGATGAAGGTTTATCTCTATGTAAAAACTTTGTAGTATGTTATCCGGTTAGGGGTGCAAAACAACAGCAAAATGGTTTAGTGAGTGTGAGTTATTGCATCAGAATTTATGGAAACTTCTACACCGACACCAGTAATATTAATAATCATAGTCCAACTAGGTTATTTTTCTGATATCAAACTATAAGAAAACAAGTAAAATAAATTATAACTTTAGTTCGGATTGTCGATCGAAATCGACTTACGGGTGAAACCAATACCGAAGTTGCATTACGAGCTCGAGAGGAATGGCGAAGACTGAAAAGAACAAATTTTGCTTACGAATCTCATAATGCAATCCTTAGGAAGTTTTCGGTAGATGTTAAAAAGTACACAAACTACTCGAGTAAGACGTTGATGGGGTTGTTACTCGCATCATCCTCCCAAACCCTTCATATGATCCCGCAGATTGAGATCCTGCACCTTGAGATACTTCACTTTGATTTTCAAACTATGATTGATTTAATCCTTCTGGTGGAGTGTCTTATAAGTTTAATGATCTGTATAGCCTTGATAACCCTGAGGATTTATTGAGGGGCTTGACGATATGGATATTGTTGCACTATACGACAACTTTTTCTTAGCATAATGTTGACTTGTGAGTCTGTCACTCTATCATGGGATGTTGGAATTTCAGTATTTATTAAAAAATTAGGACTGAAGCTCATGCTCTCTCTCATTCTGTGTAACTCTTGTACATACATACGCCTAGTTTTCATATTTCTTAACTCCATTTGATTCAATCTTTTTACTAATTATTAACGACCGCCCAATATTCATGTATACGAATTAGGACAGTCGGGACCTTATGATACAATTGGAAGTATCCCTTTTCCAGTTAAAACAAGAAAGTCTAGCTCCCATATCAATTTTGGCAAATCAAACTCAACCGATAAAGATTATGCTCTTGAAGATGTCGATGAAGTGAAGCTCATGTTGAAGGATAAGTGGTGAAAGATGGAATCACCAGCGGTGTATGTGTTGGACACATTATTTTTAGTAATGCTTTACCCACTCCATCCAATAGATGTGTAAATTATCTTGACTGTCGCTTTCACAACCGATTCAAACCTACTGTCATATTGGTCTTCGCCACAAGAGGTGGATAATGTCCCGTACCTTTTCCAACCTCTTCCCTTCAATATTGTATATTCCGTTCCAAAGATGGTGGTCACATATCGAGGCTTGTATGGCCATCCAACTGTACCAACTAACTGTATAATACATCTTTCTTTATAATAACAAATACCAAGATTTTAGACAGGACTATTGAACACAATGCATTGGAATGAAAAATATTTGATCCTTTGGGAAACATGATAACTTATCTCCTCAAAATCCTCGTAAGACATCCAATTAATAATATGCTTGTTCCCAAACATGTGTCCACACATACATATTATTTACCTTTTCTTTATTTTGTTTTTTAAGCGAGTTGTCGGCTTCATATATTACTACAATTGAGAAATATTTTTTGGTGTACTCTAAAAGTTTTAGTATATCGACATCAAAATTTGTATATCACCAAAGTTGAAAGTAAACATCTGCTAAATTTATTTTTAATTAATATAAATCCAAAGCATATGAATTGTCATATTTACCTCAAGAAGGCCCCATAGACACTCGATGCTTGACGAACCCAAGCATGCGATATCGAGACAAATGCAGAACTCGGCTAAGATAGCAGACCCCCAATCACAGCTGACACTAACCTCTATATCTCGCAACACCTCTAGCCATCCTACTTGAGTACTAGCGTTTGAGTTAGGGAAAAAACATGAACCAAGTAACCATAAAATAAAAACCATCGCAATTTCTTTATCCACTTCAGGGTCATCTCTATTCTAATCAGAAATGCATTTCCCATGTAAATTTGGATTAATTAAAAATGTCTTTAAACTGAAATTAGGAATTCCACCACTTCTTACTTTCATGTGCTTAGACACGGTCTTGTACCAACCAACTTTCTTAGTCAAATGGAATGTTATCTTCCACACCGTATGGTATCCCAAGTAGGAAATATAAATCTAACGGTTTTATTCTTGTAAAATCATTAAAATTGTTAATTTCATTTACATCTTTGTATTGATGATTGCATTAAAACTATAAACCAAAATATTTGGCATACGCATTTCGTATAATGAAAAAAGAAACTATACCACCAATGCTCTACCAATATAACCATCAATTTGGGATGATGCTTCTTCGCATCAATGGGGTTAGCACCAGGAGGTAGCTCTGCATAAACTTTGCTAGTTTCGTACCAACCACCTCTTGGTTTTTAGGCAGTGATATCTAGTTCAACTTTTGTAGACATGTGACCTTGAGCCTTGGCTAATTCTGGACTGGAAAGTAGATTGAGATTATTTCTCTTCATCAGAGTTTGATTATGTTACCGGTATAGGTTGACAAGGTTTATTCGGAGGTGGTTTTTTATTTCTTAGTCACCTAATATCTTGAGATTGAGACATTTCTATTGAGAAATTTAGAGAAATCGAATAAAAATAATAAGAGATTTTAATAGAAAAAAAAAATTCAAGAAAAGAGAACTTTGGTGTTAAATGAATGTGGTGTTTATAAGTGTTGAAAATATAACCATTTTTTGGCAGTTAGGATATATCCGTTGTCGTTGTAAAAAATTCTTAGTTTGCAATGGTCGACTCAACAACCTACGATGAAATTTATACCAACTTCCCAAAAATGGGTTTTCCCGTCCAACTGGCATATCAAATTAGATCATTTGGAAACTCCTATTGGGACTTGCTCTTAACCGGTGACGTTGTGTATTTGTATGCAAAATATGTCCACTTTCCGGACGGATATTTCGAGCCAATTTTCTTGGCATTCGCAAACCATAAGCATAAGCCAACTTGTTTTTTTTATTGCATTCTTATATGCCTTTTCATTCTTCATTCGCTCTTTATAGTACACCATGCCCCATTGCAAGTCATATTAAATCTCATAAGCCTAACTAACCTCGATACCGATAACTAATCTCGGAAACCGAATTGCAAGGTTAGGATTGCCCACGGCTTATAAACCACAAGATCACAAATAATCCATGTAATGTGGGGCTAATCTCAATACGTTTCCTCACATGTAGCCTCGTTGGGTCTAACGCGTGGACATGTAATTGTGTCACACCAAGTAGATATACGCTCTTAGAGCATCCACAGTCATGGAGTCGACCAAATGCCAAATAGCAGACCAAAAGCTAAAAAAAATTGGCATTTTACACTGAGCAACCACAGTCGTGGAAGACTATTTTTAGTCAGGCGGAAGTATAACAAACGCCCCAGTTCAGGCGCACTTTTAATGACCGTCCCAGTTCAGGCGCGCTTTTAATGACCGTCTCATTCAGGCGCATTTTTAATGTCCGCCTCATTCAGGCGCACTTTTAATGACCGTCTGATATCAGGCGCATTTTTAATGTGCGCCTGATTCAGGCGCACTTTTAATGTCCGTCTAATTCAGGCGCACTTTTAATGATCGCCTGATTTCAGGCGCACTTTCAATGACCGCCTGATTCAGGCGCACTTTTAATGACCGCCTGATTAGTGAATTTACATAAATATTAGCCACTAATCTTCTTCTAATAACGTATTAGCCCACTAATCTTCTTCTAATAACGTATTAGCCCACTAATCTTCTTCTAATAACGTATTAGCCCACTAAACGAGTGAATATACCAACGTCCCATTGGGGCGTACATTAAAGCAACGTCCCATTGGGACGTAAAATATACCAACGTCCCATTGGGGCGTACAATATAACTACGTCTGTGTTGGGGCGTATGTATTACATGCGTTTGGTTAGGCGGAGTTTATAGATGCGCCTGATTCATACGTTAATTATACTTCCGTCTGATTTCATACGGTCACTAAAATCTCGTCTGCTTTCATACGCTATTAATACTTCCGTCCCACTATATTTCGTTTAGTCTGGGTTAACGACCACATTTGGTCTCAAACCCTAATTTTGGCGATCAAATTTGGGTTTGGTCCCTTCCGTTGCGGCATATTTTGAGACCAAATTTGAGTTTAGTCCCCAAATTTGGCCGTGACTGTGGTTGCTCTTAGGACTCGAGTTGAGACTAATCTCAACTCCCCCTCTCACGTATAGCAGCCTCGTTGGGTCCAACACATGGACATTTAATTAGGTGACGCGAAATGATATGCGATCTCACAACTCGACTCGTCACAGATCGGATGCTCTGATACTATATTAAAGCCCATGAACCTAACCTCAAAAACCGGCTTGTAAGGTTAGAGGTGCCCAAGACTTACAACCGCATGATCATAGATAACCCACACAATATGTGACTAATGTCACCAAGTCATTGTATAGCATATGAAGATTAGTTATGGGAGAAACATATTTTAGATGATGGTCTAACCAAATGCTCTTATATCGTGGTTACGGAAAAATCATGCACAATTAATTAATAAACAAGTGATTCTAACATCATCAAAGGCCATTTGGTCAAGCGGTATGAGTCTCGATTTTGGGTGTGAGAGGTCCTGCTAGTCCTCGAGCAAACTACCTAAAGTACAACAACTCCATGTCGTCGAGGATACGGTTACACTTAGCGTGTATAACAAGCCTTTAAACCCCTAGGTGTCCCTAGTGGACGAGTTATAGTCTCGTGAGGGCTTACGAGAGATATACCCACAAAACCTGCTCCAACTTCAAAGCGTTCCAGCGTCCCAAGCATCGAAAGAGCTATGAGGACATAGAGTTTCTGCATGCTAGTAATAAGAAGTTGGAAATAACAAAGAACATATTCTCATTCTTAAATGTTGAGTGAGAAATAACCGCACTATAATGAGAGAATGCGTGTTTGAGAGCGATCAATAAGCATTTCGCCTCGACTTCTTCCTCACTTAAAAAGGATTTTAAGACAATTTCACTCAATAAGACGACTTTTTTATGGGTCTCACATGTGTGTAGGTAGGAATGAAGAGAGAATCCTACACATGTTGAATGGTGGGAAGGAAACCTTCCGAATAATTTCTGGAGACTCCACAAGATCGTGGGAAATAAATATATTTTTATGATGATCTCTAAGAAAGGAAATCAACCATTATTATTAAAAATAGAGGATGAGAGTACTTACCACCTTCACATCTGATTGCAATGATGAAAGCACTACTCTCACAGCATCCAATAGAAACGTAGTCTTCAGCTCGTCTTCCTGGTCTTCGGTCTTCAACTGTTGATGATAAACTCTTGAACTTCTTAAAACTCTGACAATTTGTAACTCATTTCTCTTCAATTCCCTTGTTGCTTGAAACTTCTTTATAGATTTTTCTTCCCCATGGCCTTATTGAACAAATGACAACCTAAATGCAAATCTCTTTGTATTTTTTTTTTGTATGTTTTTTTTTTCTTTTGTCTTTTTATTTTTATTTTTATTTCTACTTTTTTTGTTCTTTGATAAAAAGATTCCAACTACAAAAATAATAATGAAATTAAAATTAACATGACCGTAAAAGAAGTACTTTACCACTTTCATCTTCACAACTTGTATTGTCTTCGTATCATAAACTTCAATAACTCTCATCTTTTGATTTTCTTCGCTCTTGTAAATAAGTCTTCAACTTGGATATAGAACTCCGCTCCTTATGTGTAAGTCTCCAACATGTATATAAAAATATGCTCATTGTATGTTGCTTTACTTGGATATGAAATTTGCTCTTCCTTGTATTGTTGCTTGTAAACCTCAAACGTCTTCATCTTTCCTTGTAGATTTTGATGTCGCTCCGCTTGTTGATGATGATGGTGTTTCTATGGACCTGTTGTTGGCGAGAGAGAGAATGGTGCTAACTACAAATCAAACTACAAGAAGGTGGTTTTCATCTATAGACGTCACCCTCATGATTGACAAAATTAACACTCAAGAGATAAAAGAGTAGTACTTATATTGGTGGGAGGTTGGGTAGCTCACCATTCTACCCGGAATTAACGTACGGTGACACACACTCAAAAGAAAGCTCTTTAGTCAGCTACAAAGAAATTTGGTTTGGTGCCTCGATTGATATGAAAATAGGCAGTCTCCACTAATGATTGATCATCAACTCTAATAATGCATTTCTCCCTGCTCCTAATTTGCATCACCGGCATGATTAAATCCATTATTTAACACTCTAACAAGCAAGAAATCCAACGTAGTTCCCTAGCACTTCCAAGTTTAGTTATGTCGGCCAGAATTCTCTATGTAAACATACCTAGAAGTATGCTAGTGACTCTAAAATCTCTACAAGTTGGAGGTTTTTTATGCAAAATTTTTGAAAAACTCTATATGCAAAATATCCAAACACTCCCCCACACTTAAACTCTACATTGTCCTCAATGTAATTGACTCGTTCTAAGTAAAATCAAGGTGGGAAATTCTAATATGATATGCAAAAGAAGAAAACTAAAAACAAAAAGGATAGAAAATACAAAACCTATGGGTTGCCTCCCATTCAGCGCTTAGTTTAACGTCCTCAGCCTGACCTTCTTGTTATCGTCCGTCCACCAATAATCTGAAAATCTGGCAGTCCACCCAGAAAACAATCTGCAACTCTAGTAACAACTTCACAAAAATATTAGCACAAGATATAAATATTGAAGTTATCACTTTATTGAAGTATCTCCCGCACTTAGTCCTTTCTACACTCGAAAGTGGATAGAGAACATAAAATAAGGGAACTTCTATAGGTTCGTCTCGGTGAACCTTCACAATGCTAGAATCAAACACATCAAGTGGTAGATAATTAGAAGTAAAATAATCCTTAATAATTTTAGAAGCACACAACTCAAATCCTAAGTGATGTGAATTAAAAGATTTTGAAATATGCAAAGGATTAGACAAACCTTCCACAATCTCTTGTATTACAGGATCCTCATCATTCTTAAAGAATTGCAGTGAATTATTTACCTCATTTGTATTGTGGTCCTCTATCAAACTATTTATCCATTCTTCGTCTGCTTCAACCGTAATATCAGCATCATTATAATCCTTGGAAAGATCAATTGGGTCTTCCACGACTTTAATCAATTTGGTTTCATTCCCAATCTCTATATTTTCAACAACCTAGTCATCAGAATTGGAATCCTCCCCCAAGAAGTCTAGTTCATTGGTGCAAATATTAAAATCATTGTTTGAGTACGTTACACCATTTATAACAACGGTTATGTCACATCCATTCTCCTCCTTTTGAATAGGCGAGTGATCGTTATAATGATCCAGAGTTGGAATAACTTCACCATCATTGCAAGTATTTTCCAAAGGTTGCTCATCTTCATCAGAGTTTTCGTCAACCTCATAATTTTCAATATCCCAACGACGTTGAAGTTCCGTTTGTATTACTTTGTTGATTTCTTCGAGGGTCTTTTCTAATGCTTCATCTTCTTCTAAATAATCATATTGCTTAGAAAGTTTTCTGATATTAATACGTTTTCCGCCATTATTCACGATGAAAATTTCAGACTGTATCTCTTCTTTTGACAAAACTGAAGAAAGAACGTGATAAAGAGGAGTAGGTCTTTCCAAACTCTCTGTCATCTGCACATTACTAGAAAACAACTGATCAGAAGTATAACTATTCTCCCATCCCTGTGATTGCTCACTTACATACCCGTCATAAGGTTGTTGATATGTATGAGAGTATCCATAAGGCTCCGTAGGGTATGCTTGGTAGTTGTTATATGAATGAGATTGAAATCCAAATTTATTACCACTATAATATGATGATTGGTCTTGTTCTCCGTACATGCTATGTCCATAAGGAAACATGACGACTCACAAGAACAAAAGAATAAATCTAAAAACAAAAAAAAGCTAAACAAATAACAAATCAATTAACAACCGCTCCCCGGCAGCGGCCCCAAAATTTGATGTGTGTCGTAACCACAAAAAATTAATCAAGATATTTTCCACTAATTAAATAAATAATATAGCGATAGTAAGGATCTTTCCCACAGAGAGTTGTGTAATTGATATGTTATTTGATTCAGAAAAATAATAAAAGACAAAGGGGGATTGTTTAAAAATGAAATAAAAAGAAACAAATAATAAAAATATGATCAAGGAATCCTTCGCCGTCACCAAGCGATAACTGGATTAGTATACTTATCTATCTTCGTTAGAACCATTCATCACCAACCGTTGGAAAGCAACTGGCGCAGTGCTATCCCCAAAGTCACTTATGTAACTTGATACCGAAGCGCTCGCATATCAAATTCTATCCAACTGAACCACCAAGTAGTAGCGCACTCAAGGTGTAACCCAACCGAAAGCTTTAGGTTATGTGAACTTAGGTTGGTCCTAGCAGTTATACTCTTAGCGCAAGGTCCACACTACGGGAAAAATCATCATTGACGACACAAGATAAGAGTTGCAGTACCCCTACAACAACTCCATTTCATGCATTGTGGAACGGGGGTATTGTAGAAAGTCCAAGTTTTTCTACAATGGTTGACAAGTGTTGTAAAGGGTGATGTGATTCATGGTTCGACAATAGTTTGTCAATGTTGTGATTCTCTTTCGATTTTTTTTGATAACCTAACACAACTTTTGCTTGTATTGTAGAACAATCGTGGACAACATAAGTAGCATATCGTAGAAACATATGCAACAACAATTACCAGTATTATGAATAATATTTGCACAACACTTGTATGAATTGTCGAACTATCTTGGACAACACAAACTTATGTTGTAAAGTAACTGTTTCGTAGTCGAAAACTGGAAGACAACATCGATTAGTATTGTGAATACTACTATCATTACACTTCCTAGAGTTGTACAACTATACTGAACAACTCCTATTTATGTTGCAAGATTTGTTTTTACAATACCCTTAACTGTTGTAATATTTGAAGTAACAATTCTGTTGTCTGTAAATGAATGTGTAACTACAACTTTTATTAGAAGTTGTGTGCATAAAACTATTTTGAAAAAAAAAATTATAGCTGAAACTGGATTGCCGAAAGTATTTCACATTCACATTAACCTGCCAGTGCAATACACTTACATTCATTCAAGTTAACCTACTAGTGTTAACCACATACATTCAAAAAAATGGCAGTGATACAAAAGTTAAGTTTTCTAAACACACTCCAAAAAGATTATGAAGATGTCTATGGGAACACTAATCGATCCTTGGGCCATGTAATAAAACTTCCGACAGCATTACTAACATACTTGAACTCTGAAGTTGGCATGTAGACTTAAGCATCATCCACATGAGCAGTAATCACACACTGTATGCCAGATCATAATGAATCTGGAAACCGCATCCCATTCAAGTTACTATCATTTGTGGGGGAACTGCCATTTCTATTTCGGTAGGAGCCATCATTGAAGGACTGATGAAGTCTTCTTCAACCTTAGGTTGGTGGATGGTAACATCAGGCAATGGAGTCATTGGACCATTCTTTCCTTTAGGATCCTAATCCAACATGTTCTTGACCTTGATGCCAATAACACCTTGCTCAACAAAACAAACAACAATGAACTTTAAGTTAGAAGATGAACGGAATTTCCAGAAATAAAGAAAATATAACTCGGCACACAACAAAAGAAGTAAAACAGAAAAAAATGCGCTCTTTAGTAGGACTGGAGAGAATGATCAGATAGACGGAATACATTTATGTCACCGTTTTGACAATCAAACCAATAGGGAAATTATCTAATCATCACCTCATACTCTCCACTGTCTCACTCTAAACAAAAATGAAACAAACAAAAGTAAACCAAACAACAATTAATATACTAATGAAAGATACAGTTTAAGTTAGTAACAATAAATGGTGTAGAAACTGACCAGTCTAAGAAGGACGTGTCTAACGGCTGAATCAATGTACTCGTAAATTAGCTGACCAGAAGAAATCATGTATCCATCCTTGAACTTCATTGACTTTGCACGAGCTTCCCTAAGCTTTTCACTCACAATAACCTGTAACAATTACAAACTTGAAATTTATATCATATCAAGCAGAACAAAGGGTTAAGACTGGAATATACGAAAGAATAGTAGCAGATTGTACCTCGCAACCTTAGGCACCACTTTCCATAATAAATCTCAAAACACCATAGCAAGCCCTGAGCACAAAAATTGCATTAGTGATATATAATGAGATTTGATGATTCATAAATCAAAAGTCAGGACCCTTCAATAGATTTAAAAAATACAAGAATATAATCAAAAAGGAAAAAGCCAGGCTCTGCCAACAAGAAACTGACATTACTGCACAAATGGGGTATCAGTGTATGCTTCTCAGTACCACCATTTCAGCATATAACCAGTACCACTGCCATCAACATTACATTCTTTCATGTCTTCTTGTTCATATCCTGCTGCTATATAAACACTACATTACATCATCTTTCACAGCTTTAACCTTAATATCAACCTCTCTAGAGATTCTTGAACATAACCAAGCCCCTACTTCCTATTTCATATCCATCTCATTCTCTGCATCAAGTTAATATCCTGTAACAGCAACATTCCATTCCTGCACATATTTGACCATGGCTATCACTCAGCTCAAGTCCAGCACCAGACTCAGCTAACTCCATTATTTGTTTCAAACAACAACAACATGCCCTCAACATGCTCAAGTCGAACACCAGACTCAGCTAACTCCATTCACTTCTTCATTTCTTCATCACCAGTTCTGTCATTTACATCCTGAATCTCCAAAACTTGTTGTTTTTGTTCTCAACTGATGGCAACAGTTAACACCACCAGTTACATTCATCTATAGCAGCAGCAGTCTTCAAAACTTCAATATCAAACCGAAACCATGAACCAGTTTCTAGTGTAGAAGCTAAGATTTTGTTCCTGCCACATATGATGATAATCTGTCCAATTGGTTTACCAAGTTCTGCATTGGATAGTGCTTCACCGAGAGCTCTTGCAGGTTTCTTTACAGGCCGATAAAACGAGGTCCTAACTGGAAAACCAATGCCCTCTTGGCAACCTTGTCCGAAGGGCAGTAGCATCGGTTGACACCAGTGTTGAACCTGAAACAAAAAAGAATGATTGTATAAGCTCACAGATCATCCTCAAGCAAACTATGGGCCGTTCATATTATGAATAAACTGATCCCATTTTTGTACATCAAAGGCATGGTCTAAAATATTCTTCTGATAAAATGATTCACTCATTTGAAAGGCAAGTTTGAACAATTTATTTGATAATGTGAAAAAGCAACATATGCACTAATTGACACTAATAAGAATAAGGAGATCACCATGTGCAATGGCAGGTGTTGAGATCTGTAATAACAGTAACAAAGAACTAAGAGAAAGACAACATTCTTCTGAAGGCCCTGCCATTTAAGCTTCATGTAAGCTGCAGTATCTATCATCCTTTCCTCATCTCCACCAGTCTTCCTACAACAAAACAGTAAAGGTCAAACATAGATTCTTCACCCATACTGAAATAAGCACAACATCATTGCACAAAGCAATACTAGCTCCCTTAGCAGTATCATTGTCCTAGAAGTGGTTATGTAACTAAGTTGCATTGTTGCCGTAACTCTTGAGCATGTAAGATTGGCAGGAAGAATCAACTATAAGTTGAAATTAGTAATCTAAAGAACTAAGAGAAAGAGAGAGACAGAGTGAGTTACCTAAATTCCTTTTTCTTAACTGTCGTTGCCTCGCAATCATGTTTTCATGCGCCACAGCCTGAGAATTGGGAACTATATGTAGCCATGCAAAATCCTCTTATCTTCTCCTAAATTCTCAGATTACACATGATCAGTAACTCTAATTCCGAAACTTTGTACCTACAAACATTTTCCAACATATATGGTAAGTACTACGAAAGAGTAACACAAAAATATCAGAACATAGCATATTTAATTCCGCTGTCTCACTATACTGAGTTGTATGCTTCTATACTAGATGAAGGAGACAACTTACATGGTCTACCAAGTTGGGAACTGCATCAGTTGGCTCCGAATAAAGCTCCTAAATCAAAGACCATTGGTTGCAGTGAGTAGAGAATACGATTCTCTTTAGCAGACCCAAACCTGTACATTATAATCTAAATTTTCTTGTTCTGCTGTATTTATCTCAATTGTTGATCTACAAAAGAAATATCCATAAAACCATTAAAACACAACTATATGGTTCAGTGAAGGCCCAAATTTTTCTACATAACCCCCAATTTCACAACAACAAAGAAAAAATCCCATTGCCTGTTAATAACCAAAGAAAATAATAAATTCTAGCAGTTACATTGAGATACGTGTGCAGGGAATTGAGTTTGCTTGACCACCTTCACTCCATCCATATGGGTTGATATTTATTTCCCCATTGCTTGCAGCTTCATATATTCCATGGATTTTTCGATCAGAGTAATTGAACAAGAATATTGGCAAGCCAGTCTTGACGTAAAAGCATCAATGACACTGGTTTTGTCTTCTCTTGCTTATCTCGCAGCTGTAAAAGCATCCATTAATCCCGCGAAAAACTCTTCTAACTCTCGGTCAATATCCACCACTACTGCATCACGCCAATAATCACAGCAACATCCTCATTTTCAGCTGCACATTATCCAACTTCCATTCTCAGTACCACCATTTCAGTAGAACCCTAGTTCTTCATAAATCCTCCAACACAATAGAACCCTAGTTTCAGCTCAACATTGAGATTTGGGATGTTTTTATTTTTGTTTTGAAATCTAGGGTTCGGTTATGGGAATTGGGATGAGGTTCTAGATTGAGAAGAAGATTTTGATGAATCGAGAACTTCTAGAGATGGAAGAATTGAGTTATGTGATGAAGATTTGAAGGAAACTTGAGTTAGGGCCGCCGTTGATTGTTACCGAGAAGAAATTTGGTTTTGTGTAACTTGAATCAGTGATGAGGTTGATTAGAATTTGGTTCAGATCTGGATTTGATGATCTGCTACTATTGACTGTTGCGGATGAGAGAAAGGGGGAGTTAAAGAGAGATATTGAGAGAAGATGATGAAGAAGAGGGGTCGAGAAAAGAGCAGCGGTGGTGATGGAGCGCCGCCGTCATCTGTGGAGTAGAGGTGTTCTTCATCGGTGGTGATTGAGAGAAAAACAGATAGGAATTGGGTTCGAGTGGTTGAAGGAGGGTTATGCTTCGGAAAAAAAAAAAAAAAAAAGTGAATCAGAATGAAAATGATGGACGGTTAAGATTGTATTTGAGATGCTCATACGGATTAATAAAAGATCTTGACGGTTGAGATTGTATTTAGGATGTTCATGCGGATTGAGAAGTATGTGTTTCATTTTGTGCTAATACGAGCTCATGTATTAGGATTGATTATCAACCTTCGACACGAAAAAAATCCAAAAAAAAATATGAATAAATGTAGCACATTCTTATCGACATTTTGATATAAAAAAATCCAAAAAATGTATAAGAATAAAGTTGAAAAATAAGAAATCAATCCGATAATTGGTGTGTTTCTTTGTGCTTTTGTGCTTTCTCTTTGTGCTTCCGGTTTGAATTTCGAACAGTTACATAGGTCATGAAGTAATTTTGACTAGTCATACATGTCATGAAGTAGCTTTAGTTCACATTAATAGCATGATATATCATCGAAATCGATAAATATGAAGCTCAATGTCGATTCAAACTTCAAATGTGGTATAACGACATACAAACTATAAACCAAGAAGCTCTGAGACGGTTCTGACTTCAAACTTAGCATGATACATCATCAAAATAGATAAATATGAAGCTCAATGTCGATTCGAACTTCAAACTTGGTATAATGGCCTATAATCTATGAACCACGAAGCTCTGAGAAGGTTCTGACTTCAAAATTAGCATGATACATCACCGAAATTGATGAATATGAAGCTCAATGTCGATCCAAACTTCAAGTTCGGTATAACGACTTACAAACTATGAACAAGAAGTCTGAAAGTCCACAAAAACGATGAATCCAACCATTTACTGGTAAGATTCCATGGAAACATTCTACGAAACCTTAAACACACACAAAACTTGGTAAGAACGATGAATCCATCCATTTACAGGTAAGATTCCTTCGGAATATTCTACGAAACCTTAAACAAACCCTATTTCTGCATATTGTATGCAAACCAGGCTCCGAGATCGAAACCTGGCTGGGAGTGGACTACTCTAAGTCAGAAACTTGGTAAGAACGACGAATCCATCCATTTACAGGTAAGATTCCTTCGGAATATTCTACGAAACCTTATACAAACCCTATTTCTGCATATTAGATGCAAACCAGGCTCCCAGATCGAAACCTGGCCGCGAGTGGGCTACTCTAAGTCAGAAACTTGGTAAGAACGACGAATCCATCCATTTACAGGTAAGATTCCTTGGGAGTATTCTACGAAACCTTAAACAAACCCTATTTCTCCATATTGTATGCAAACCAGGATCCAAGATCGAAATCTGGCCGGGAGTGGACTACTATAAGTCAGAAACTTGGTAAGAACGACGAATCCATCCATTTACAGGTAAGATTCCTTCGGAATATTCTACGAAAACTTAAACAAACCCTATTTATGCATATTGGATGCAAACCAGGCTCCAAGATCGAAACCTGGCCGCGAGTGGACTACTAAGTCAGAAACTTGGTAAGAACGACGAATCCATCGATTTACAGGTAAGATTCCTTCGGAATATTTTACGAAACCTTAAACAAACCCTATTTCTCTATATTGTATGCAAACCAGGCTCCGAGATCGAAATCTGGCAGGTAGTGGACTACTATAAGTCAGAAACTTGGTAAGAACGACGAATCCATCCATTTACAGGTAAGATTCCTTCAGAATATTCTACGAAAACTTAAACAAACCCTATTTATGCATATTGGATGCAAACCAGGCTCCAAGATCGAAACCTGGCTGCGAGTGGACTACTAAGTCAGAAACTTGGTAAGAACGACGAATCCATCGATTTACAGGTAAGATTCCATCGGAATATTCTACGAAACCTTAAACAAACCCTATTTCTACATATTGTATGCATACAAGGCTCCGAGATCGAAACCTGGCCGTGAGTTGACTACTCTAAGTCAGAAACTTGGTAAGAACGACGAATCCATCCATTTACAGGTAAGATTCCTTCGGAATATTCTAAGAAACCTTAAACAAACCATATTTCTGCATATTGTATGCAAACCAGGCTCCGAGATCGAAACCTGGCTGGGAGTGGACTACTCCAAGTCAGAAACTTGGTAAGAACGACGAATCCATCCATTTACAGGTAAGATTCCTTCGGAATATTCTACGAAACCTTATACAAACCCTATTTCTGCATATTAGATGCAAACTAGGCTCCGAGATCGAAACCTGGCCGCGAGTGGGCTACTCTAAGTCAGAAACTTGGTAAGAACGACGAATCCATCCATTTACAGGTAAGATTCCTTGGGAGTATTCTACGAAACCTTAAACAAACCATATTTCTCCATATTGTATGCAAACCAGGCTCCGAGATCGAAATCTGGCCGAGAGTGGACTACTATAAGTCAGAAACTTGGTAAGAACGACGAATCCATCCATTTACAGGTAAGATTCCTTCGGAATATTCTACGAAACCTTAAACAAACCCTATTTATGCATATTGGATGCAAACCAGGCTCCAAGACCGAAACCTGGCCGCGAGTGGACTACTAAGTCAGAAACTTGGTAAGAACGACGAATCCATCGATCTACAGGTAAGATTCCATCGGAATATTCTACGAAACCTTAAACAAACCATATTTTTGCATATTGTATGCATACCAGGCTCCGAGATCGAAACCTGTCCAGGAGTGGACTACTCTAAGTCAGAAACTTGTTACTAACGACCAATTCATTTACAGGTAATATTCTTTCGGAATATTCTACGAAACCTTAAAAAAAACCCTATTTATGAATATTGCATGCAAACCAGGCTCGGAGATCGAAACCTGGCTGCGAGTGGACTACTCTAAGTCAGAAACTTGGTAAGAACGACGAATCCATCAATTTACAGGTAAGATTCCTTCGGAATATTCTACGAAACCTTAAACAAACCACATTTCTCCATATTGTATGCAAACCAGGCTCCGAGATCGAAACCTGGCCGTGAGTGGACTACTCTAAGTCGGAAACTTGGAAAGAACGACGAATCCATCTATTTATAAGTAAGATTCCTTCAGAATATTTTGCGGCTTAGTCACCTGAGCATTTTTTTTGGACATTATATTTTGTTTCACAACTCTTATAAAGGGTTGTCTTAAAATTAGTATATTAAATAACCACAAACTTGACAGAAATTGTGATAGTGTAGGAATGGTTAGTGGTGTATACTTTCATGCAGGAGGCTGAGGATCAAATCCCCCCATCCTCATTTCTGCCAACGTTCTATATTTTTACTTCAACAACACTTATAAGTGTTGTTATGCATTTTTATTAAGAAAAAAAAACAACCAAAACTTGTGAACGGTAGATTCATGCAGTAGATTCATGTTCGAATCTCCCTTCTAATCTCATTTTTTCCCACATTCTATATTTTAACTTCAACAACACTTATAAGTGTTGTTATACGTTTCTATTAAAAAAAAAAATCTAAACTTGTGAACTGTAAGGATGGTTGATGAGCTAGACATCCATGCATTAGGTTCATGTTCGAATCTTCCTTCTAACGTATTTTTCATTATCATATTTTTGTGTTCTTCAACAACACTTGTGAGAATTGTGATAGGCTAAGTCACTACACTTATGAAACAAAGTTGTTATACCTAAATGTCGTCACAACAGTTTTGCTAAAGGAGTTGTCGTTTGTTTTCTTAGCGCAACCCCTTGTTCCTAAGGGTTGGTAGTGATGATATACGACAACTCTTCCTTTAAAACCAGTTGTAAAACATAGGACTTTCTACGATGTATAGCGAAGTGTTGTAAATCTCCAGTTGTAGATGTATATTTTTCTCGTAGTGCCACTTACTAGTGTTGTTTTCACACACGATTGCTCCACAGAATCCCTCTGCGAGGTCTCACGTTCTCTACTTGTGTAAGGATTATTCAATAATTACACGGATATCCTAACCCAATACTAGCAATAGAACAATTAGTAAATCAATCTAGCGTGCACTCCAAATCAATCTAAGAATTACTCATAAACAATAGATATGGTGGAAACAAACGATTATGATTAAAACTCCGAACAAACTTGTATAATAATAAAGCTTCACACTAGAACATTGAATTCATCCTTAACCAACAAAAGTTTAGCTTCCCATGATTACACAATAACCCGGTTTCCCCCAAAGGGGTAAACCCTAGGTTTTTAATGAAGAACGAAAGTATAATATAAGAAGTGATGTTTTTCTAATTGTTGTGGAAGTCATCTTATATAGTTTTCATGAGATCTAGGTATTAGAATCCATCTAGGACCGTGTTTCCTTGATTTGGAAGTCAAAATACGTCAAAAGGGACCCCATAGGTTTGTCTCAGTCGGCATTGTCGAATACCCCAAAGCAATGCTGATAGACGCATTTATGTGTCTAATTTGCCCTCAATATTTCGTAGTGTTAGTGCTCGTTTTTGTTCTTATTATTGTGTTTTTATGTATTTTTAGGTATTTTTGGAAATAAACATTTTTGGGAAATTCGGCTCGAAAAGTTGCTCGGGGAACCCCCGGAGGACAACTGCTAAAAGGACTCTCAGTTTGGATAAGGGGCACCCAGTTACTAAGGGGCACCTTCTTCACTATTTGCACCCCAGACCACCATCTTCTATTCACACCCCTACTCTGCTAAGGGGCGTCTCTTCTTCACGTACAAACTGTTTTGGCGGGAAAAATGGTGTTTCACCTGCGGAACTTTTGGAGACAATTTTGACGGGATTTATGTTCGATTTCTTCGTGGGTTTGGATTGATATCCACCTGTTTCACCGAAACAGGGTTGGTATATGGGTCAAATACGATAAGGGAGGCAGATTTCTTCATATCTCGGCAAAACAGGGACACAAAATTCTGTTGTGCGTTCCCGTGTTTTGTGAGTAATTCACAGAGGTTGGTGTGTGTCTTTCAAGGAGTTTTACTACAACATAGACTTTGTCTCAGCGTGTTTAGAGGATCCAGGCGCGTGGAACTGATAAGAAAAGGAAGTTTCCTTCGACAAACAGGGCAGTTAGAGCATCAGATATTCTTTCCTTGTATTTGGGGGATATGCTTTGAAGGGGAGAATATTTTGTCGGAGGATTTCAGTCTTTAACAGTGGAGAGAGCATTGAAAATTCATTAGATAGCAGAGAAGACTTTCCGTAACTGGCAGTGAAGAGTAAAGGTGATTGATAGTAGATTATTCTCGAAATTTATTATGAGAAGATACGGAGATTGTCGCAGCCTGTTGAGTATAAAAAGAGTTCTGGAGATCATATGAGGGGGGATGAAGAGTTAGGAGTAGTTTTAGAGCAACAAAAATCGCTGCAGAGCGATTCTACAGTAGCAGCAGAGAAGAGGAAGAAGAGAGTTGCAGACGACACATCAGAAGTGTCGTTCTCAAGAACCCTAAAGCTGAAGAACATAATACTGCAGAGGACAGTCGTAGTCAGTGTCTTATATTCAATCTGTTCTGTAACGGTCCATTAGTCACGCTTATCTTCAGATAGTAACACCTCTTGTAACAGTGTATTCTGTAACGTCCATTAGGTGTTGCAGATTCGTTGTTTTATACCTTTTCTCCTTGTAAACACCTTTTTGAGCAATGAAAAATTCCTTTGAGTGTGTTTTCACCATGCGGAGCTAGACCCCATCACTGGGACAACGGAGGAAGCAACTTTTCATGATTGTGGTAAATGAATTAATTCTTTTATTGACTTTTTGCATAGATTTAATTGTTTTATGATTTCAATTAATTATTTGTTATTTTGTTAGATGACGCATGCTTAATTTTAATTACTTTAGATGCGTCATGCTTTTAACTTACAAATAATATTTTACGAAATCTATTTTTGGCAAAGAACTAGAGTCACAACTTCTTTTGTTTGAGCTATATTGTTTAGAGTTAATGACTAAACCACAATAATATGAAAAGTAGTGAAATCCCGAGTCCCGGTCTCTCTTCATCCTGTGACAAATTTTGTATATATCTTTTTCCTTATTTTTTTATTAAATCTTAAAACAAATTCTCAACAAATCTGAGTGAATGAATCATCTTACTACAACATCATTGAAAAATACCATCAAATGCCGAAAGTTGGGGTCGAAAATACACCTTTTCTGACCGAAATACGTCTAATTTCGGTATTGCTTTACCAATGCCGAAATTGGGGGTCTAAAATACATCATCTCTGCCCGAAATATGGTTACTTTCGGTATTGCTTTAGCAATGCCGAAAGTGGTGTTGTAGATTGCCATTTTTCGTCTCAACTGTTTTGGTCGTAACTTCTTCGTCCAATCTCGGAATGACCTCATTCTTCCGCCGTTCTCTTTATAATTGAATTCTCTTCAAGATGGTGATAAGAAATCCCGAATTTGGATGAGTTTAACTTGGTATTATAGTCCTTCTTATGGTTTCGACCTTCTTTGCTCCTTTTCGTTGCACTTCTTCCATTTCTTTAGGCTTTAGACACTTGGATATTTCGAGAACTTAACTTTATAGCTATTTTGCATCCCTTTTCACTCTTCTTAGGATGATTCACCTGATATGACACATAAACTAGAAAATAATCATAATAACAAGTAATATGCAATAATTATAGCTAAAATAAATATGGAATTGACATTCTAAACATGTAAATTAAGCACTTATCAGGTCCCGAGTTTTTCGATTCTTATAATTCTCCTCTACTTCCCTATAACTGAGGCTTAGGAGGCTAAAATGGGTGTTCTTTAGTAATAAAACTTGTGTATTATTTTTTTTTGTTATATTTGAAAGCTATGCTTTTCCTAACCATTCCTTTAATCATTGGTAGCCTATCTCTCTCTTATGTTGCTGATCTGTGTGCAAGTGAAAGCAAATTCTTTTTCTTTATTGTTTGTCTTTTTTGTGGGTATCAAACCAAAATAGTAATGCAACTTTTGTTGAAAATGAGAGGGTACCAAGTACACCACCAACTTTTTCGTTCGGCAACATGTATGGACAAAACTTCATACAATTGCAAGTATACCAAGTTAATGATCCTTAACAATATATATATATATATAGTTTATATCTCCACCTTTTCACAATTATAAAGTCAAGACAACAAAGTTCGTGAACTTGAGTGTATAGAAGAGACTTGGACGATCTCAAAAGTAAATATCCAAGATAATTATAGTCACATCCAAATAATTGAATCTGAGTTCTACCAAGTATGAAACTTGTTAACTATTTTTCAAGATATGAATTCTGCAAAAAAGAGTCTCTAATCGATCAAAATTAGTATGGACTTATCTACTAGAGTTGATCACGTACTACTTGTGATATTCCTATTATAAATATAAAAAAAATATAATACGGAAAAGGAAAACACACAAGACACCAGAAATTTTATTAACGAGAAAAACTGCACCTGCAGAAAATCCTAGGACCTCGTCCAGATTTGAACACCGAATTGTATTAAGCCGCTACAGACACTAGATTACTATTATAAGACTTCAGACTGGAATAATTGAGATCAAATTAACCCTCCAAGCAATTCAGACGCAGTCATGCTCCAAGCAATTGATTCCCTCAGCTGATGTCCTTTACAGCCTAAGAGTTGCTTCAGCCTAAGTGAAGACTTTTGGTACCAATCTACCTCTAACAGATAAGCATATTTGATTTACCTTTGTATGAATAGATCAAGGCTTATAAATCTATTTGCAATAGACAAAGCTAGCAAATGAACTCACAAATACGGAACACTTACACTCAGTTAGATGAGAAACCTAGATAATTAACCACCTCTCAAGAACAACCTTAAACCGAACAATTAAGAAGAATTTTAAATATCTATCTTGAGGAATCACAAAGTCTGAGTCGAAAAGAGCTTTCTGATTTCCATCTATCTCGTTTTTGAAAGAGATTCTTAAAACCTCGATAACATAATGAACAAGGTAAGGATACACGAACTATCAAGGTAAACATAATCGGACCTGGCTTCACGAATTTCTAAGTGAAGTCTTTCAGTCGTAAACCTAATTATATTTTTCAGGGGAAACCTAGTTTTATAAAAGACAACTCTAGAAAATAAATAATACATGAAAGTGTCGGGGATTGAATTTCCTGGTTTGTTGGAATCTCTTTATTTATGGATTTTCAAGACTATGGTTGCTTAGAATTCAAGCTAATATAACTTGAGATTCAAGCGAACACTTTCTCTGTTTAAATGAAACTCTTGTTAGGAATTCATGTAAGCATTGAGAAGTCTATCTTGAAATCACATAGAAGAATACACTATGGTTTGGGTACATGAATCGTGTATAATCACAATGGAAAATATGCTTTTTGAACTTATAAGCAATATCATGTTCATCCAAACACTTATGAATTGAAATGATGCACAACACAAAGTGATTTAGTGATTAATGATGTCTTAGAGGTGTTTATGAGATTCGTAGTAATGTTAAACATATTTGGGAAAATAGTCTATAAGCATCTGCTTGATTCGTATTAGGTAGGTATGCGAAATGGTACGTGTATTCATAAAAAATTTGTGATTCAAAGACCGACAGCACTCGTACTAGGTGTGCAAACTACTAGACAATTCACGATTTTAGATCCTTTACAGTACGCACACCGTACACGTTCACAGATCCAGAACCTTAATTCTAGAACCTCAGATATCCATGGTATGCGTACTAGGTACGTATACCTATCTTGAGTCCAGATTTCAGTAAGTTCTTGAAACTCTCTTTTGATGTTTTGAAACACTCCCAAAAGCCATAGATATAAAAAAAAATCATTTCTTGGGCAATTTCCATATGATCCATATGACATAAAAATAGTTCTTCCAATAAATTGTTTCGAACTAAGATTCTTAAGTACCTACGAACATCCATTGCTTGAATCATATTTCGAGATGTTTAACAAGGAAAGCTTGACTTGAATTTCTTCTTTGCAATATTAAATTTACTAGAAGTCATATGACGTAGTCCCATATAGGTAGAATGGTAATTCATGTAAGTGAATAGAATGGTTCAGTTTTCACATACCTCTTGTTGATGGAGATCTCCAAATGTCTTTGTTTGATTTTCAGTCTTCAATCTTCGAGGGTTACTCAGTGATATCTAATACTCAACTTCCAACCTATAAACCTATATAGTTGTGCATCTAACATTGATGACAAGCTTGAGATAACAACACTTGTGATTTCGACTGAGCAGTGCTCTAACAATCTCCCCCTTTTTCAATTTTAGTTAAAAAACTATCGGTACATATGAATTCAAAATAAATCGATCTTTCAGCTCAAAATCCATCATGATCGATTTCCTTGGTTCTTCAATGTCATCTTGAATTCTTCGTTCTTCAAGTTCTTCTATGGTTTTTTATGTGATCGTTTCATCTCCGTTGTTGTTGAAGATCCGCATCGATAACAACTTATGAGAATACTCTATTCGAGCTTTTCTTAAATTAAAATCACTCAACCCAATGATACTTATACCAAGAACTTGGTATTGTTACCTTCCACAAAGTTCAATTGCACTACAATTTTGAAGCAATACTACGGTGATATGCTCCACCCTTAGTCAATAATACTTACTATTTTTTGCATAATAGGTTAAACCTATAGATCATAATCCACTCCCCCTTACATAATGCTTCGAAAAGCATATGTTGTAGCAGAATACTACTAAATAATTCTCCCCCTTTTGTCAACAAAATTGGCAAAGGCGGAAAACATGGATTGTAATGAATTAAAAAAAAGAGTATTAAGACTTGGGAACATATACCAGAATTTATTTAGACGATTTCATAATTTCACAACCGCACTCCCCGCAAAAATATGATAATTAAGCACAAGTTTAAATTGAACTCTCTCCCCATTTGATGCATTCCTGAAAGAACAACATAAGCGATGTTTCCCTAATCATAAAAGAAGGATTTTCTTGGACATTAAAAAATTTACTCGCTAGTTACGAATGAAGTGCATCTGTACTCAATATTTTTCTCTCTTCTCGCCAGTTATGAACAAATAAGTTAAAAAAAACGACCTTAATATTAGAGGCACCAAGATACATTATTTTCGTTAAAAAAATAATCATTGACAAAAACTATTCTCCAGGACAGTTACGAACAAAGAGGAAAATTTATCATATATGACTCAACCTAAGAATTATATCTTCCCTAGCCATGTACGGACGTAAATATTAAAGTTCTCAAACATATTCCCTGGAAGTTATGCATTCAAGGAGGAAAGCCGATTACTAAGAACATCTTACGGAGTCCAATGCAATATATTCAACAAAAAAGTGTAATGGTGGGAAGATCAATATTGCAATTCTCAAAATAGTTTTACTCCTATTTTAGCCAGTTACGAACACAAAGAGTTAAGAGCTTAACCTATGAGAACATATGGGATCCGTTATAATCACCAGAATATGATAGCAAAGAAGCATTACATGTATATAATGAATAAATATTAGGTATTGTGAGTCATCTCCAAAATAAAATTTCACTAAATAAAATTTAATCATTGAAAGATGATAGTATTTGGAATTGCTAGTGTGACCACGTATAAACGCTACTCCAAAAACTAGTGTTCCTCCTTAAAACAGTATGAATAAAATTCCTACAAGGAGTTAATTATTGAAAATAAAGAAGAACATCTGAAAACATTGAAAAAGGAATTGAATTTCATTGATCTCCTCGTACTTTTCAAGCACCCCATCATAGAATGTGTCATTGATGTCTTGACTTTTTTGACTGTGGAAAGGCCATGTTCATGTGTTAATACGCGATTGTCAATGCAAAAAAAATCCCTAGCTGTCATGCATTCTTAGACGAGCTTCTTATGATTTTGAATCAAGATCTTCTGTTTCTCAAGAATTTTGGCTTGACATTCAACCAGGTTATTTAATTGCAATTGAGGATTTGCAATTTCAACCTTAGAATCATTACAGGAGTTAACCATATCCTTTAAGGTTTCAACATGCCAATAGTTTTGTTCTTTCATACTCATAGCCACCCTTTTTCTTGAAGATCCACTTATTGAGGTTTTTTCCTTGCCATCCTTTTCATCAAGAATAATTGTTTCATGAGTTCTCTTTGAGCTTCCCATTATTGCAGGTATAAAAATAGTTGAAGGGATCAACTATATACTTTTTCATGATCAAGAGTTATAAGGCCAAGCACAATGGTCACCCTTATCCCTTAGTTATAGATTATTTAAAGCTAATTGAAAAGGGTCTCAGGGAAACCTCACTATGGTGTATGTCATCTCTTAGCTACACTACACGAAAATAGTAGCTAAAAAATATATAATTAAGAGATGATCACTGGGAAACTCAGTTTCCGTTTTATTCTCTAAAGTTTTTACCGTGGAATATTTGGATAGGTTAAAAGATCATTAAGAGAAACAAAAAAAAAAGATATAATAGGTAAAAAAAAGAGTTTTAGTAAATCAAAATAGTAAAAAAAAAAAAAAGTTTTAGGGTAAAACTGTGAAAATCAGAAACAGATACTCAGCATCCGTTAAAAATCATATGGAAACCCAGTTTCCGTAAAGTAGCTTTTTACACAGAAACTGAGTATCCGTGTGATTTCCCTTCTCTACAAGCGAGATAAGGTGTGATCCACTTTTGGGTATAACTAAGGGATATCCCCACACTTAAGCTACACGGGAGACCATAGTAGATGGATTTCCCTACAGATAGGGGATAACCAAGGGAAATGGCATACCATTGTGCTTGGCCTAAGAATAAAAAAAAACAATTACTTTTTTAAAAAGACAACTACTAGGGTTCCTTTAAGGGATTAAACTGATCATCAACTAAGGAGTTCGGGGACCATTCAAGGAAAAATGTAAAATACCTTTACGTCCAGGGTACATTATAAAATAAACATATTTAGATAGTGATTTAAGAGCATAGTTTTCACATCAGCTTGCAAATAGGGTTCCTATGAATCATGTTCTCGTCTCTTGTCTAAAAGTCAGATAGGCAGGGAGAAACCTATTAGGAGCATAATATGATTTGAGACTCACATTAAGGCATTACATTATGGACTCGTATAATATGGTCCCACCAAGTAAAATAACCTTGACTGAATTAATGGTATTCATAATTAAAGACACTGAGAAGACGAGATTCACAAGATTGGATCAAGGCTCGAAAAACAGATTCCGATCCAGAGTCTTTAAGTAGATAGAAATATGTGACAAAAGTTCATTTGGCATGCGGTAAGACATAACCAGAAATAAAACTTGAGCAAACTCATTTTCATAGGCGTAACCAGTTCTAACATTTGTGCACTACTCATATCTCTCAAGTTAGATTTTGAGTATGCACCCGTCATTACACTAAGTAGTGATAGGGTTAGTTTGTGTTGTTTTCCTTATAACGACAATAATTCTTACCCTTTGCTTCATTTTCTTTAGTGCATCTTTTAGAATAAGTATTGATTATCACATCTTCTTCCGAGGAGGATGACAACCTCTCCTGTCTACTGGACCTATCGAGTTCACAAGTACGTTCTTTAGAAGAGGATTTTCTCAAGGATGAAAGTTGTGGACCTCTTGAAATCTGTGTTAGTGGACGAGAGTCACCAGGATTCTGAGCCCAGAGCATGGAGTTACCAGTACTCTTCTTATCAGTAGGAAGTCTGATATTAGAAATGTCCTTGTTAGGCCGGGACATTGTACCATAAGAGTTGGTTGTCTTATGAAATATTCGAGGAGAGTTATCTCTTATCATATGTTTTTTGGATGATTGTGCAATCATGATCAATTAGAGATGTCGAAAAGTTATTTACCTCTTTGATTGCAAAAGAAAACAATTGTTGGAGATACATAATCTGCTTCTTCCTATGAAAAAATTCTATTGCAAGATGACCCTTTTACCACAATGAGAACATGATTGTAAAGTTCCAGAAAGAGTACTTGATACATGATATTGATTGGAATCTCTCTTAGATGTTGTCTTTTGATGAGTGTTTCGACATCGTTTAACATCAGGAACATGCGCGACCTTCTCAATACTAGATAAGGTCTTTGAGAGATCAGAGATAATATCATATGTTAGGAAAAGTTTGCACTTTAAGACAACATTTTTATTTTCAAGGATTTACACTGCTCCTAAGTTGAGAAGAGATCAGATTCAGTCTTTTCTTTCAGCAATCGGAGATTATCCATTTCAGAAGAATGGGTCTCAACTATACGTTTTTCTCGTGCATAATTTTTTCTAACAGTGTCCTCAAGAATACTAACATTTTCTCTTTTTAAGTTTTAATTCTAGAATAAGTTTATTGATATTGTGAGAAAACGATTCAACAGCTTCACAAAAATCATGTTATTGTTAAGAGATTGGTTGAGTTCATTAGCATACTGAGCATACTTCTCTTGAAGGTCTTTTATTACAGAGACTTGATACTCAATGATCGTAGATGAGTTATTGCAACTCCTGGTAAGTTCTCCTTCAGATTCTGATTTTCATGTATTATAGAAGCCTCTTTATAAGGCTTGGGGAACACATCTTCAAGGACTGAGGATATAACAAGATCCTTGCCTCTGGACTCCGATGAATCAACTAATGAGCTATCATTTGAGGTAAATATCGAGAAATTGGCATAATCAAAACCTTTCGGGGATATTACAGTGCATAGACACAGGTCTAAAACGCTTATAAATACACAATAGTTATGTTTTAAGGTGTTTGCCTGCTCTGATACTAATTGAAAATGAGGGTACAAACACCATCAACTTTTTATTTCGACAACCTATATGAACAAAATATAATACAATTGCAAGTAGGCTAACTTAATGATCCTTGAAAATATGTATATAGAGTTTATATATCTATCTCTTCATAATCATAAAGTCAAGACAACAAAAAATGTGAACCTGGTTGTATAGTGGAGTACTTAGGCGATCTCAAAAATCGATACCCGAGATCAATCTTGTCGTATCTAAATAATTGAATCTGAATTCTGCCAAGTACGAAACTTAGTATTTATCTTTCAAGATACGAATTCTGCAAGAACGAGTCTCGTAATTGATCACAATTAACTTATCTACTAGAATTGATTGCGTACTGCTTGTGTTATTCTTATATTATAAAGATAAAACATATAATGCGGGAAGGAAAACATACAAGACACCATAAGTTTTATTAACAAGGAAAATTGCACCTGCAGAAAAATCCTGGGACCTCGTCCAGATTTGAACACCGAACTGTATTAAGCCGCTACAGACGCTAGACTTCGGACTGGAACGCAATTGAGACCGAATTCACCCTTCAAGTAATTCAGCTGCAGTCGTGCTCCCTATGTATTTTGAACGACGCAATGCTCGTAATTGATTCCCTTAACTGACGTCCTTTACAGCCTAAAAATTTCTTCAGCCTAAGTGAAAACTTTTGATGCAATTCTGCCTCAAACAGACAAGCCTATCTCATTTCCATTTAGGTGAATAAATCAACGCTTAGGAATATGTTTGCAATAGACAAATCTAGCAAACCTCATAAATCCTGGACACTTACATTCAGTTAGCTGCGAATTATTAACCACCTCTGAAGAAAAACCTTAAACCGATCAATTAAGAAGAGTTTTAGATATTTATATTTAGAAATCATAAAGTCTGAGACAAAGATAACTTTGCGATTTATATCTATAAAAAAGATTAATAAAACCTCGATAACAGAAGGAGCAACATCAGGATACACGAACTATCAAGGTAAAGATAGTCGAACCTGGATTCATAAATCCCTAAGTGAAATCTTACATTCGTAAACCTATATTTCCCAGAGGAAACATAAGTTCATAAAGAACGACTATAACAAACAACCAGGACATACAAGTGTTATGGATCAAATATCCTGGTTGTTTTAGTCTCTTTGTTTATAGATTTCTAAGACTAAGGTTGCTTAAAATTCAAGCTAAAATAACTTGGGATTCAAGCAAATATGCATTTCAAACTTATAAGCAATATCATGTTCATTTGAACAATTAAGATTTGAATAATGATGCACAACATAAAGTGATTTAATTGTCAATGATGTCTTATAAGTGTTTGTGAGATTCGTAGTAATACTAAACATATTTGGGAAAATAGTCTATAAACATCTGCTTGATTCGTATTTGGTAGGTATGCAAAACAGTATGCGTACCTATGACCAGTTCGTGAATTCAGGGACCGACAGTACGCGTACCATTAGGACATTCACGAACGCAAATCCTTTATAGAACGCGTACTGCAACTTTTCACGAATCCAGAAACTTAATGGTACGTGTACTAGTACCCGTACCTACCTACATTCCAGAACATCATATATCCATGGTGTGTGTACTAGGTGCATGTACCTACCCTGAGTCCGGATTTCAGTAAGTTCTTGAAATTCTTGTTTGGTGTTTTGAAACATTCCCAAATGCCATAAATATAAAATATCATTGCTTGGGAAATTTCCAAATGATCCATGTGACACAAAAATAGTTCTTAAACAATAAATTGTTTCGAATTAAGATTGTTAAGGACCTATGAACATCAATTGCTTGAATCATATTTCGAGACGTTTAACAAGGTAAGCTTGACTCAAAATTTCTTCTTCGCAATGTTAAGTCTACTATAAGTCATACGACGTAGTCTTGTATGGATAGAACGATAATTCATGTGAGTAAATAGAATGGTTCTGTCTTCACATACCTCTTGTTGATGAAGTTCTCCATATGTCTTTGTTTGATCTACATTATTCAATCTTCGAGGGTTATTCAGTGATGTCTGATATACTCAATTACCAACCTAGTCTGAAACTTCACTATAGTAGACTCTAAATCAAGATATCGTTTTGTGAATCTAACATTGACAAAAAGCTTAAGATAGCTAAAATTTGCGAGTTCGACCGAGCAGTGCTCTAACACTTGTATCCCTTTTCTTAACTTTATATGCTTAAAAAATGTCTAAATTTAGAGTAATTTGGGGTAAATTTTTATTTACCCTCCATCAAATTTGCGTTACATGATATATACACATCTACTTAAGGCTGCACACGCTATATATTAGTTAAATCGAATTGAATGATTTATGATAAAACCAAATTGAACCACCAATCCAATGGTAATTAATGGTTTTAGATTATAGAGAACCAATAATCTCGGTTCGATTTAGGTTATCCTTAAAATTGAACCGTAATCATTGGTTTAAATCGATTAATAAGAGTCCTAAGATCTTAGAAGATTATACCCGTGGATATGGTAATAAGTTGGACAAAATTTAAGCTATGAAGAAGAAGGGTATTTAAACATCCCAGAACTAACCATTGCGATTATTGAGACACTTATCTTATGAAATTTTTATTTTTATTACTATTCTTTTACTGCATCGATGTTTGGTATCTTCTACCTAAGTTATTAGGTCAATTTAAACTCCATGAGTCAACTCTGAAAATTCTTGAATCAAATTATAACCCTAAGGTCGGTTCCTATAGGGGGTGGCTAACCCACCCATTTGCTATCCCAGGTGGCCTGGCAAACTTGTCGCGCCACTATGGGTAAAAGGATAAGCGATCGAGTCTCTACCTAGCGGTCGAGACTACACCGTTAGAGGTGCTGGTGTAGTTTTTAAGTGGTAGTAAAGTTCGTTCAACTCGGATTGTGTGGACTCGATTTTAGACTTAAATTAAAATAGAAAACTTAAAAAGAAATTGTTCTCAAGATTATAAAAAGCACTGAGACTCAGGATTCCACCAATCTTCAATTTTTATGTGATTTAATCTAGTCAATAATTATGCAACTCTTTATGTTTGAAGTGATTCTAATATTCGCCTAGACAAGTAGATACTCAAAACAATAGTTGTAAATCGAAAGCATGGACCATCAAAAGACTTAACCTAAGCATGACCCATCAATTGAGAACACAACCACTTAATCAGAATCTTATATTCGATTTTAATTCAGTGCAAATAATCATAAAAGAATTACGAAAATTAAATTAAATAGAATTTACCACATAATAATTGGAAAAATGGCTTCCTCCGTCGCCTCAGCAATGGGGTTTAGCTCCTCATATTAATAACTTGCTCAATATACATGATTATAGCCAAAAAGTTGATTAAAAGATGAAGAAGTACTAAAACAGGAAGTTTAAGACTCACAGAAAGTGTCACAGATAAACGATACAAAGAAACTGCTTCTGTCTCCGTTTTCTAAGACCGTGCAACCACTGTCGTTGATACAGTTGAAGAACGACTGACTATAGGTGTCTGTTCTTCGTGTTCTTGAAGGTCTTCAATGGCGGCAGCAGCAGCAGAAGAGGTTCCTGGATGTTGATTGTTTACACTTTTCTGAGGCTCTAAACTTCTCCCTAGCGTTTCTAATCTCTTCATGTGCTCGAATCAATGATATTTATAGCCAACAGGTGAATCAAATCTCCCCGAATTCTTTTGGTTTATCTCTTTTTTTCTTTGGCAGCAAGTTACGGGAATTTCTCTGTGTGCGGCTTCTGTTGAGTCCGTGCTCTTCCAAAACTCCCTAAACGCGTCATACTCCATCTAGGACTCAAACTAGACTTGATACGTACAAATCCTGGCGTCAAATTCTCACGCAATCTCTGAAACGCGATATACATGTCCATCTCCTCTGTTTTGCTCTCACGGTTTATCCAGCCCAGTTAGATCGACCAAATCACTTGCATATGACCTATTATCCTCTAGCAAGTCCATCCCAAGAATTTCCAGTGATTTAATCTCCATAAAACTCCTCAAAAATCCGAATCCTAAACTGCCAGGCGTGAAAGCTAGTTTTCCCGCCAATTTTCTTCTTTTGAATTTGGGAAGGAAAGTGACCTCCCCCTATCCTGTGCTGTTCTCCCTTTAGCAGCTTCCTGGAAATGAGTAGTAATTAGGTTACCCCTTATCCAAAATCAAGGGTCCGTATAGCAGGTGTCCTCCGGGTGCCTTATCAACTTTTCGAGCCGAATTTCTCCGCACAAGTGTATTTCTCCATAAACACCTATAAAGACATAAAAAGCCATAATAAATACGAAATCGAGCACTAAGAATATATACAATTGGGATCATATTAGACACATAAATGCGTCTATCAAATACCCCCAAACTTATTATTTGCTAGTCCTCGAGCAAATCAAATAGAAAATAAAATCCTAACTCACTGTCGCAGGCATCGTCGATTGCATTTAGCGTATGAAATAAGCCTTTAAACCCCTAGGTGTCCCTAGTGGCCGAGTTATTGTCTCGGGAGGGCTTACTAGAGATATACCCACAAAACCTTTATACTCCAGACCCTAGCTATCTACGCAGAACCTTGGAAGGCACTAAAGAATCTCCTTGGTTGGCATACTTATTGACTACAGGAAGAAGTACCCTGATGCGAAATTCCAATTGATGTACACGAGTTTGCACTCAAGCATACTAAAATTCATATAAATTGACAGAGCCCTACTCAGATAGTTGCACTATGGACATCATATTCGGAGTCAAAACCAATCACATGGATAGATCAAGAAGATGGATATAGAAAAACGTATATGGTTTTGATGTTTACTAAGTGAACGGCGTTTCCCATATCTGTCTGAAGGCCTCCGCCAAAATGAACCTATCCTAATGGATTGAGATACTAGTCTGACTAATATCAACACAACTGGCATATACAAGGGAACTAGTGAATGATAATCCTAACTCTAGGTCAACACAACTGGCATATACAAGGGTACCAGTGGTCGACTTTATTGAATTTATTCCTTTTGGTCAAATGGTCTGGTCTCAATTTTTTTGTTTTTCATCTTCTTTTTTTTCAACTTTTTTTTTTTTTTTTTTGTATCTCAATCACTCTAATTCACCCTAACATTGGTAACAACTTGAATCGTGAGCCCCACCTAATCACTTAGAGTAACATAGTTTAAAAACAAAATAAAATAAAAATAGAAGTGAAAAGGACTCAACGAGATATGGTGAAACTATCATGTTATTTCTAACACCTGAGCTCTGTGCTTTTATGAATAGACTCTTCTAGATGTTGCCATCTAATCAGATTGGTTCCTCAACTCCTAAAACCAAAATGCTTCCATCCACTTAGATTGGTTAGTGCAATCCTAAATAGGCATAAATTTCTAAGCTATGGAGTTTATTTATTCATACTGCAACTAAAAAGTGTCTCACATACCCCCAAACTTAAATCTAACATTGTCCTCAATGTTCTAAAGATGAAATTAAAAGCATGAACAAGGAGAAACTGTTACCATTTGAAGCAAAAGAGATAAGGAAAGATATTACCATGTTGCATGAGATTGGGTTACCTCCCAAAAAGTGTTAAATTTAAAGTCTTCAGCCAGACATCAAATACCATAAAATGGCTAATTACCTTTCAAATCATAAATCAATAGTCGAAATAACTGTGGGTCAATAAAAGCAAATAAAATTGCCACAATTATCAGACAACTGCACCAAATCAGAAAAATGAACAGACATAGCACATCCTCATCCAAGGTTTCCTGCAAGACAAATGGGTTTTTCTGTTGTGCCCATTTGGGCTTCATATGAGTGTCTTGACAAATTGACTCATTCGAACAACAAGTCTGTAGAATTTCCTCCTGGACAATATCAGGAGGATCCGGGTGCGGAGTCGGAAGTGACTCAAGTAATACCTCAGGTACACTAGGCTCGAATCCCAAGTTAGGGACTTCTAATGGAGATAATTGACCATTACTACCCCCAAACTTAGGGTAGTCAGTATTCTCGGACAAACCTTTAACTATTGCTTGAATTTCTGGATCCTCAGAGTCATTAAAATACTCAAGAGCTTCTTCTAGTTCATTACCCCCAAACTTAGGGTCAACACTACTCTCCGTAAGGCCTAGCACTATGGCTTGAATCTCAGGGTCCGTAGAGTCTTTAAAGTACTCAAGAGCTTCTTCTAGTTCAAAAGTTTGGTAACCTAACTGACTTAAGAGAATTTCCTCATCAAGTTCATCTAAGGAATCACCAAATAAAGTGTCGTCCCAATTATCCTGAGTTAGATCCTGAACTAAAGTGCTAATCATATTCACTTCTTCTAAATCATCGGAAGGTTGTCTATTAACATTAAATACATTTAGTTCAGTGGTCATATTACCAAAGGATATGTTCATAAGTCCGGTCCTACAGTTGATGACAGCGTTAGCTGTGGCTAAAAATGGGCGACCTAAAATCACCGGTATTTGAGCACTAGGATCCTGAACAGGCTGAGTATCTAGAACAACGAAATCCACTGGATAAATAAATTTATCAACCTCAATCAGAACATCCTCTATGACACCACGAGGTATTTTGACAGACCTATCAGCTAATTGCAATGTCATTTTAGTCGGTTTCAACTTACCAAGACCTAGCTGGTTGTATACATGATAAGGGAGTAAGTTCACACTAGCTCCTAAGTCAAGCAATGCCTTATCTACTGAATAATTACCGATCACACAAGATATGGTGGGGCATCCAGGGTCTTTATACTTAGGGGTTGTTTGGTTCAGAAGGATTGAACTTACCTGACCAGCTAAAAAGGCTTTCTTATGGACATTAAGCTTACGCTTTCGTGTACAAAGGTCCTTAAGGAACTTGGCATAAGCAGGCATTTGCCTAATTGCTTCTAATAAAGGGATGTTAATGTTTACCTGCTTAAATATCTCTAGTATTTCGTTGAAAGTCGACTCTCTCTTTGTTGGAGCTAACAACTGTGGATATGGGGCTTTGGGTACAAAATGAGACCTGTCGGGAACCACATTGGCATCACTAGAAATTTTATCGGTTTCTTCAGTTAGTGGCTCCTTCTGGGGCTCATCTTGGGAACTAGAAGGTGGATCTACAGTATGTCCACTATTAGGCATGGCTACCTTATTGTCTACCGTTTTACCACTCCTAAGGGTTGTGACAGAATTCACTTGATTAAATGGTTTTGCACCTACTTCATTAACTCCTCTAGGGTTGGGTATCGGTTGACTAGGGAACTTACCTTTTTCTCTTAGAGACTCATTGATCAGACTAACCTGGTCTTTCAATTCAGAAATGGCCTGACTATGTTCTTGTCCTATCCTATTACTAGCTTCTATGCTTTGTGAAAGCAATTGACGCATATTTTCAGTATTTTGAATAAACGAGGTGAGAGTTTCCTCTAGACTTAAGATTTTCTTATCAGACTGATTCTGAAACTGAGTTGATCCTGAAGTATTCTTAGTATAGCCAAAACCTGGGGGAACATTAGAATTACTAAACTGACCTTGGTCCTTAGACCATGAAAGGTTCGGATGGTTTCTCCAACCAGGATTATAGGTTTCTGAATATGGGTCAAACTTCTGACGGTTATCAAACCTAGTGTTATTATAGAGAGCATTGGCGCTCTTTATTATTCTGGCATTCCCAAAAAGGCTCTACTCTACCACTAGTGTGACCCAATTCTAAAGCTTCTAACCTTTTTGCTATAGCAGCAATTTTGGCATCTGATTCATAGCCTCCTTCTACCCTATTAACGTTTCCTCTACCTAGAAGAATTGTTCTCTTGGGTTCCCTACAATATTCCCATTGCTGGGTCTTTTCGGCGATTTCATTCAAAAATTCCATCGCCGCATCAACAGTTTGGTTTTCAAAACCACCAGTGCATAGAGACTCAACCATGGTTGTTGTCGAATAATCTAAACCCTCATAAAGGATTTGAACTAGCCTAACCTTTTCTAAACCATGATGAGGACATTGGGCTAATAAGTCATTGAACCTTTCCAAATACCTATATAACGATTCTCCCTCCTGTTGAGAAAATGTGCAGATTTGCGTCCTAATAGACGATGTTTTGTTCCTAGGGAAAAACTTGTTCAAAAAGGCAGATGTAAGTTGTTCATATGTTTCTATTGAACCGGAAGCCAAACTATATAGCCACGATTTGGCTTTATCTTTCAGGGAAAAAGGAAATAACCTAAGTTTCAAAGCATCATCATCAAGGTCTCTAATCTTTAGGGTACTACAAATTTCCTCAAAATCCCTAACATGGAAGTATGGGTTTTCATTTTCTTTCCCTAAAAAGATTGGGAGCATCTGTAGGGTCCCATGCCTAAGTTCATAATTTGCTTCAGTTTCGGCTAACCTGATACAAGAAGGACGAGTAGTCCTAGTTGGGTTCAACAAAGCTTTCAAAGTTGCCATTGCTGGCACGATCGGGATATTTGGTATTCTATGCAATCACAAAACAAGGATGAATCAACCAAATCAAACCTAATTTTCTAGCAAACGAAAAGCATGATGGTTCCACTTAGAATGTTTCTAGACCAGCTTCTATTCTTTCGAAAAGGAATTCGTTAGAATCTGAGGAAACCCCTCTGGAATCAATCCGAGTCAAAGTAAGTTGAATCGAGGCGAGGGAAGCTCAGTGGATCTTTGATACCCAAGGCCTCACCGGTTACAAGGCGGCGCAGTCACGCATTCAACTCACAGAAACCATCATGAACTTCGAAGTATGCTCAAAAGAGTAACCAATATTTTTCGAACGACTTTCCTATTAAGCTCGTTACCCTATCGGTCTCGTTCTAGTCAAAATTTTAGGCTTAGGTTCGCGTTTGGTTTCGTTTTCCTAAGGCGGACAAGAAGAGAACGGTGATGAAATCCGAACCCTTATCTTTTATGGCCAGTCCTTGCCCTTTATTAGGAAATTAAAGCATCCCTTTTCAAGTCCTCAGCATATATGCAAACGAAGGAATACAGTAAACCCGCTGACAGGGGATTCGCGGGTGTTTCGAAAAACTTACCTCCCGTACCAGACTCCTATGTCATGTACGAACCGGAGAGGCCGAGGACATATCGTAATCACCGTCCTTCTCTGCACATAGTTTTTATTTAAACCAACCCTTCCGTAGGGTTTAAAAATAATAATGTCCCAAAAAGTCCAAAAATAAAGTCCAAAAAGTGTCCAAAAATAAAAAGAAAAATTACAAAAAATAAAACCCTATTTACAGTTTCTAAAAATAAACCAAAATAACTATATACAAAATATTCTTCTTCACTCCTTTCGGATTCCTCTTTTCTTTCCTTCTTTGGCGATGCTTTCCCTTTATAACACGTTTTCTTTCCTTGTAGCTTCGCTCGAAATCTGAAAAGAATCAAAAAATACCAAAGGCGTAAAAGAGAACAAAAATTCTAAAATAAATAAAATAAATCTAAAACCTAAAACCTAATACAAATCCGCGTCGGCGGCGCCAAAAATTGGTGTAGTTTTTAAGTGGTAGTAAAGTTCGTTCAACTCGGATTGTGTGGACTCGATTTTAGACTTAAATTAAAATAGAAAACTTAAAAATAAATTGTTCTCAAGATTATAAAAAGCACTGAGACTCAGGATTCCACCAATCTCCAATTTTTATGTGATTTAATCTAGTCAATAATTATGCAACTCTTTACGTTTGAAGTGATTCTAATATTCGCCTAGACAAGTAGATACTCAAAACAATAGTTGTAAATCGAAAGCATGGACCATCAAAAGACTTAACCTAAGCATGACCCATCAATTGAGAACACAACCACTTAATCAGAATCTTATATTCGATTTCAATTCAGTGCAAATAATCATAAAAGAATTACGAAAATTAAATTAAATAGAATTTACCACATAATAATTGGAAAAATGGCTTCCTCCGTCGCCTCAGCAATGGGGTTTAGCTCCTCATATTAATAACTTGCTCAATATACATGATTATAGCCAAAAAGTTGATTAAAAGATGAAGAAGTACTAAAACAGGAAGTTTAAGACTCACAGATAGTGTCACAGATAGTGTCACAGATAAACGATACAAAGAAACTGCTTCTGTCTCCGTTTTCTAAGACCGTGCAACCGCTGTCGTTGATACAGTTGAAGAACGACTGACTTTAGGTGTCTGTTCTTCGTGTTCTTGAAGGTCTTCAATGGCGGCAGCAGCAGCAGAAGAGGTTCCTGGATGTTGATTGTTTACACTTTTCTGAGGCTCTAAACTTCTCCATAGTGTTTCTAATCTCTTCCTGTGCTCGAATCAATGATATTTATAGCCAACAGGTGAATCAAATCTCCCCGAATTCTTTTGGTTTATCTCTTTTTTTCTTTGGCAGCAAGTTACGGGAATTTCTCTGTGTGCGGCTTCTGTTGAGTCCGTGCTCTTCCAAAACTCCCTAAACGCGTCATACTCCATCTAGGACTCAAACTAGACCTGATACGTACAAATCCTGGCGTCAAATTCTCACGCAATCTCTGAAACGCGATATACATGTCCATCTCCTCTGTTTTGCTCTCACGGTTTATCCAGCCCAATTAGATCGACCAAATCACTTGCATATGACCTATTATCCTCTAGCAAGTCCAGCCCAAGAATTTCCAGTGATTTAATCTCCATAAGACTCCTCAAAAATCTGAATCCTAAACTGCCAGGCGTGAAAGCTAGTTTTCCCGCCAATTTTCTTCTTTTGAATTTGGGAAGGAAAGTGACCTCCCCCTATCCTGTGCTGTTCTCCCTTTAGCAGCTTCCTGGAAATGAGTCACCCCTTAGTAATTAGGTTACCCCTTATCCAAAATCAAGGGTCCGTATAGCAGGTGTCCTCCGGGTGCCTTTATCAACTTTTCGAGCCGAATTTCTCCGCACAAGTGTATTTCTCCATAAACACCTATAAAGACATAAAAATCCATAATAAATACGAAATCGAGCACTAAGAATATATACAATTGGGATCATATTAGACACATAAATGCGTCTATCAGGTGCACAAGCGACCGCCAGGTCCAGATTACACCGCTAACGGTTTAATCTCGACCGTCCACGGTCGGTGCTCTACCACCTATAAATACCCTTATTCCCTTCAGTTTTCATTCGCAAAAAAAATTCCTTCTTCCTTTCTCTAGAGAGCAGACCAGGGCGATTTTTTAAAAAATGAGTAGTTCCAAAAAAGATAGACAAAGGAAAAGAAACAGGAAAGAAAAAGGAAAATTTGTTGCTGATAGTGATATCATATGGGTTCAGGATACAGAGCACGAGTTCGCTAATGTTAGGCAACTAGTTGGATCTGGTGTAACATCTACGCATTTATGTAACCATCCCGAGCGAGTTTTATTACCTAAATTAAGAGGTGGATGGTCTGAGCTAAGTGAAATTTATGAGTTACTCCCCGAACCTGTTCGAGAATCCTTGAGAAGATATCCTTGGCAGCGTTTATATTTCATGAAAGGCAAAAACCACAAGACTTAAATTGTGCGAGTTATTTGTGAACGTTGATGGAACACTGCAAATACGTTCTTTTTCAAGGATTTCGAGTGTGGTAAGTTCTATTTCTTTCATTCAATAATTTAATTTTTAGTTCAGAAACAAATTTTAATTTTTAGAGATTCAATTTTTTAGTTTGATACAAAGTTTAGTTCCACATACAAACTTTAATTTTATGACCATGTTGTTTTTAGGGTTCACACCGTTATATTTGTATATGTTGACTGGAATAAAAAGTGAGGGTGAAATAGTACAACTTAACCAATTAAAGTGGATATCAGAAGGAAGATGGAAACAATTACTCCCCTTGTACTCAAATGATACTGGAGGAAAGCCAGAATCCAGAGACTTACACTCATATGGATTAAGAGTGTCTGGGTTGAAGGATTTTTTGAGCCGTTACCATGCAAAGGGGATAAACAGAGCTGAAGATTATCCCGAGCTTGAACGTATTTTTTTATTATGGATGTTAGGACAAGTTTTTTTCCCCAATGCTAGCACAGTGTCATTAATTGGTTTTCTGGAATCTTTAGAAGATTTAAGTAAAGCGCCGGATTATGATTGGGGTTCTGCAATTTTAGCTGAGGTATACATATGTCTCAGTGATTGCTCAACTAAGAAGACAGATAGCTTAAATGCATTTTAGATCATATTGGAGGTAAAAACTATTTATTAGATTTATTATCAATTTTATTTTCAGTGGTGAATGCACTAACACGTCAATTTTCGTCAATGTTATTTTTCTGTATTGGTGGTATACTTACTTTACGGTCGGCGAACCTGATCTTCACGATAAACGATTAATTTTTCCAGTCGTGTACAAGTACAAAGCTGATAATTGGATTGGTCAGATTAACGATGATCAAAATATTGTTGTTATGCAGAGGATGCAACAAGTGTGCATAACTAGTATCAACATTATGCCAGCGCCGTATACAATAATTGATGATTTCAATGAACCAGGGGCACAAGCCATGCTTCAGTTAAGCCTTAAGCGACTTGTGTTTTACAGTCCAGTTAGTGGTCAGGGTATTTGGTACTACGGAGAAATACATCTGTTTCAGCTACAAGGAAGAAAGGTAAAAGCAATCAACCCTTTTCCAACTTCAATTATTTCACATGATGAATGGATAAAGTTGATAAATAATGGACAACCTTGGGAAGAAGCTGATGATTTGATCCAAGTACCAGAAAATGACTATGATTACTACAGTTGGTTCCAAAAGGTATGCGTGCTAAATATTGTTGTTCATCCACAAAACTTAGGTAGTGTTGACTTTCCAGCAATTGGAAATTTGCCACTTACAGATATTCCATCCCAACCCCCACCACCGACGGGCGAACCATGTACGTACCCTGACAGTCAAATAGGGTCGTCACATATGCCTCCATTATCTTGGGAAGTCCAGACTTTATCACCAAGTGGAGATGTTGTTACAGTTCCACTTACTAGTGAAGGTATGCAGTTGAGATATCCATACGATAATGTGGTGGCAACAAAAGAAGAGCATCATACCGAGTTGAACAATTTTGCGCTTTTTACAAATCAATTCCGCAAATTTCACTTGAGTCAGATGCAGGCTTTGAGGGAGAGTATGAGTTATAAATTGAGTTATGAATTGCCTGAGACTCCGTTAGGGTCAAGTTATCAAATGCCCGGTGAGAGCAATACAAGAAATCGTGCAAGTGGAAGTCGTGGAGGTCGTAGAAGTCGTCGTCACACTCCGATGGAAGAGACTCAGCTACCACCAACAACAACAAACTTGGAGACACATTTCAAGCACCTCCAATGGCTCTGGTACCATTTCTAGGTTATGAATCACCTGATGCTACTCAACCACCATCTCAGAGTCCAGATAATGAGTTTTCACAAGATCCAATAGGTTTAGGGGATTATGTATTTGGTGGTAATCGTTAGTTCGAGAGTTTTGTTAGTCATTAATATGAATCGTGGTTTGTTTAAATCGTTAATGTAATTGCACTTTTATTTGATAAATAATAATCTTCATTTCAAGTTTTCTACATAAGTTAAAATTGAGAACTTAAAATTGATAAGCTAGATTAAATTGGGGCAACACTTTTAAGATTTCATAATAACTTGCATATCGGAACTTCTCTCTGTTGTCACAGAGCCACTTTGCACGACATCTTTGATCAATCTCCAACATGGTTTCACCACCTCTCATGTTTTGAGCCTCTTCCTTTATCATACCAATATACTTGTTAACATTCTTGGAAATTATGGATAACCGAGCACCCAACACCATCAAATTGCGATTCTTGAGGTTCGTTATTTCTTCTTCAAATTTCATTAAAACGCGTTCCCAAAATGGAATAAGTCGTAATGCGCCATCATCGATTGGATGATTAGTGTAGAAAACATAATTCCTGTAGATGCATTCTGTAAAGACCCTCAACTCGTCAACGCTATTTGACTGGTCTAGCAATGATCAAGTGATGAATTAGCCGATAATAACTTGATTAGTTTAACACGAACGTTAATTAATAGAAATTAATCTAACAATGATCTAGATACGTAACTAGTACCGTTGAATATATCTCGAAAAGTTACACAAAATGCACTACTCGAACGTGTCATTTGGATATCGGTCGAAGAAGATATCATCAGATTTGTTGAAAGGAAAAATAGTTATTTTGCAGTTAACCGACATGACTGACCTTAACGTTTGGGTGGGTGCCTTTATCATGGGTCATTGGCCTTATCACCAAAACGTGTCGAGAGAAGACTTTCACTTTCTCTTTTCTTCTTCTTTCTTCTTTGTTTCCCCTCTTTCTCTTCTCTGTCCTTTTCTGCTGGAAATTTGTGAATCAAATTCGAGATTTTGAGATCGTAATAAGAAGGGAAATATCAAGAATCGATTGTTAGTGGTGGATATAGTTGTGTAATTGAATTAGATTCAGAAGAAGTGATGTTCAGAGAAATTCAGTGAATTAAGGTTTCTGGATTTGAAGCTAGATTTGCATGGAACAAATAATGATGATTTTTAGTTGATAATGGAGGAAGATAAAATGGGTTGATGTTGTGTTGATGATATGAGGATTTTCTGAAAATGAATCGAAGAATCAAACTGAATTAGGGTTTTCGTGGAGTTGTTCAGAGAAGAGGTAGGAGTTGAAATTTGAGAGTCTAGAGGAATGATTTGAGATGGGTTTGGATTGAATTACAGTTTAAAGTTGAATATTAGTTTGAAATTGATGAACTAGGTTTTAATTCTGTTAAGAAGATGGTGATAGAATTATTTTGAGAGCTGATATGTTTGATGTTTGAGAAAAGCTGGTTTGAGGTAATTACTTTCTCAGTAATTTTGTAAAGATGTTTATTTTGATTGTGTTGTCGTTTGAGTATACGAAGTTGTTAAAGGGAAAGTGATTTATGATAGGTTTGAACTGCAAATGTAAATATAGTGTAGGTTTGTAATTGAAGCTAATATTTGAATTGAATATGGAACTAAACAGTTGGGAGTTTAGGTTTGTGAGGAGTTAGTATCTTGTAGAATTTTGCAAAGGAGATGTTATAGAACTTGGAGATTATATTGATTGGAGAAGAGGATGGTGTGTGGTCTGTGACATGTGAAAGATCAGTGGTAATGTTTGTATAATGGGTTGGTTGCAGTTACTGAGAATTGAATATGTAGATGAGGGGAGTGGCAGAGATGTGTGAACTGTAAATGAATGAAACTGAAGTTACAAGTGATGTTGGTTTGCTGAGTGCAGGGTATTGGAATTGTTGATGTAGTTAAATTGCCAAATTTATAGGATAACTGAGAATTGTAATTTATGAGAATTGAGTTCTGTATTATGCTAATTGAGTGGATTTAGAATGAATGGTGATTGTAGATATTCCACATGGTCCGGGTTATCTCAGTTGAAGCTTATATGTATGAAGTGGGTTTATTGTGGAAGTGGTTATAGAATGAAGTGCGTATATATGGATGTAATAACTGAACTGGTGGTGATTAGAGTTGTAAATAGTGGTTGCTGTGAAAGCTTGGAACTGCTATTGCAGCTAATATTTATTAACAACGATCGATTCAAAGGATGAACCTGTGGATCGTGGATCTCGAGGTAGGCGTGGCTTGTCATCAAAAGAGGTGGGAATACATTTAACTCTTTTGTAACCGTTGATATTTCTTTTATAAAAGTTTATGTTTAACAAACTCATGCACTGTTCATTTATGCATTCCATGCATTGTTTAATTTGAATTCCGACAGTTCTGTTATTTCTTTTAATCTTTCCATTGTTTGGAAAGGAACGGTAATGTTTGGTTCGTCTTTATGAATTGTCGGGAAATAAGAATTTCATTATGTGGTATATAGGATACGCTCCTTCATTTATACTTTCATGCATATTTGGGTGTGTAATTGTCACCCAGAATATCTAGGTGTGTAATTGTCACCAATATTACGGGTGTGTACATTCACCCATAGACTATCTAGGTGTGTAATTGTCACCAGTATTACGGTGTGTAAATGTCACTACAAAAATAATGGTTGGTGTTTAATTGTCACCAATCCGGTATGTAAATGTCGCCACAGAAATAAAGAAGGAGTTAGTTTCATATACATGTTGTTTAATTCAGTGAGTTGGTTGTCTTTTAATGTTTAGGAAAACATGTATTGTTTTCCAAATCATGTCAATGTTTACTTAAAAGTTATATGTTATTCCTAATGGGAACCTCTTTTAGGGATGATGTGCTCACCCATTCCCACTTTCAGTTTCAGGGAAAGATCAGAGTTGTACAACATAAGTTTCATGGCGTTGAGTCTTCTGCTATGTTTATTTTGTTGTGTTAGATCATTGCTCGGTCGAACTCACATGTGTTGCTATCTCAAGCACGTTTTTTAATGGTAGTGATCAAAACTATAAGTCTTGATTTCTAGCCTATTTATAAATGTCTCAGACTAGGACATAGATAGTGTAGTTGAGTTTAGATCTCTCGACGTTCATCTCTTGAAGACGAAGAACTACTAAGGGGAGATTGTGGAACTTATTCGACAAAAGGTATGTGGAGACTTGAACTCATCTATCACTTGGAAAGTCTATTTCTACTATCTACTATATTGAGACATAAGTCGTGTTACGATATAGTTTTCTCTATACACATTTGAGATTTCGAGCTTACATATTTCTCGAAATATGTGTTGGTAAGCTTTCTCTTCGACCAAGTTCATCTTATATCATGAGAAAATTGCCGAGTAACATCTTACATGGTTTGTGTGATACAATCATTTGATGTAGGATTGGAATGTTTTGATAATGATTATTTCGATATCTTGAAAATTACTTTGATTCTAATAATGTGTGAAAACGGCTATTGTCATTATAGAAGAATGTTTCAATGATTGAAATAAAGAGGTGATGATGTAACCATCTTTGGATATAAGCATATATAGTGTGTTCGCACATTAATGTATAAATCCATAAACCGGAAGCCAAGAGTATGCATATGTGTATATACGAAATTGGTGAAGGAGACAGGTTAAGTATGCGTACCCGTACGCATACTGGCGGAAGTTCTCGAACCGAGAATTTCTGCTTAGTTTGGTTTTTGACAAACTCTTAACTAGTCACCTTAAGTATGCATACTGATAGACGCATTTATGTGTCTAATTTGTCCTCAATGTTTCGTATTGTTGGTACTCGTTCTCGTCCTTATTATGGTGTTTTGTGTGTTTGTAGGTATTTTTTGGAAATAAACATTTTTGGAAAATTCGGCTCGAAAAGTTGATTTTGACACCCGGAGGACACGTGTTATTCGGACTCCCCTTCCTTGATAAGGGGCACCTCAGTTTATAAGTGGCACCCTAACTGGACAGCTGTTATTTACACTCCACAAACGGATAGGGGGTAACCCTTTCTTCCTCTTTTGAATTCTGAAAAAAGGCGGGAAAGCATGGTTCTCACCTGAAGAATTTTCGTTTGAATTTGGAAGGCATTGTACAGAGACTCAATGACTCATATTGATGGGGGGACTCTATTAAGGTTAACATGCAGGATATGGTTGATTTCGTCGGTTGAAAGTGACTAGATAACCCGCAAGAAAAAGTCAGAGCAACACGTACGCTGGATGAGATATTCACGGGATTACAGCGTGGTTAAACGTGTGCTGATCGTGTTTGGATTGATCTGGGTCTCTACAGAAGCGTGGAGAAGTTAAATGAGGAAGATTCAGTAGTTGTATACGCGTGGAAGAGTTAGAAGTGGAAGAAAATATTCCCGAGAATATTTTTCATCAATGTCGAGTAATGGAGAATTCGATGAAGTTATTGCGTGATATTTTGAGGTTGTTGGGTTATAAATAGTTTCTGGGATAGCAGAGATGGATTACAGAGAGTTGGGATAGAAATAGAGCACCACAGAGTCGAAACACCAAGTTGTAGAGAGACATGCTGCTGCTGCTGCCATTGAAGAACACGAAGAACGGACCATTCAAGACCGTTGTTTTCTAACAGTAACAACGACTCACAGCCGTGGGTCGTACATCAGAGGCAGACTTATTTGATACAGCGTCTGCGACACAAAGCCGTGGGTCTTAGAGCAACAGTAACAGTCACATCCTCTGTATCGTTTTTTTTGGTTTGTAACAAATATAATTGTTACAAACCCGATTTTTATTATAATTCTCCCATTTTCATCATTTGTAAACACCCTTTGATCAATAATAATGATTTTTGAGCGTGTTTCCAACATGATGAGCGGCTAATTCTCCCACAACCAAAGCAATGGGGAAGCTATTTACGCATGAATAATTGGTAACTATTTTATTTTCTCTAATATTTAATTATAATTCACTCAATCACTGCTTCTGCAGAGTTTTAAATTGTTTGCGTAATTTTCCTAATCAGTTGTGATTCAATTAGATAGGTTATGCTTTGTTTAGATAATCTATGCTTAAGGGATACAATTGATGTTTGAGAATTTGCTTGATTATTAGTGAGTTAAGATATAAAGGACTTAAAAGATAATTAGAGTTTTGGATTATTTACCATCATTAATTCATGTGTAATAGTGGAATAAGTGTCTTGGTTATTTTCTCATATCTTGAAGTCAATTTTGTAATAAGTTTTCATTATTTTTAAGTTTTATAAGTCTAAAAATCCATTGCTTTCACAAGCCTCAACGAACCTTTTTACTACAACTCAAATGAAAAACACATCAATTTTTGGCGCCGCCGACGCGGACTTGTCTTTAGGATAGAGTTTTAAGACTTTTTTAGGTTTTTATTTGTTTTTATTTTATTTGTTCTTCTTTACGTTTTTGGGTTTTTGTCTTTTCGTTACAGATTTTGAAATTTGGAGCGAAAGAAAATTTTTCCAAAGCTTTGGTGAATACTTAAAGACTTGGAGTAAAAGACAAAGCGAAAGGAGCGAAAGAAGAATTTTTTTTGTTTTTATTAAAAAAGAGAAAAAAAACAGAGAGACATTTTATTTTGTTTTTATTTTTTTAGACTTTCCTTTTCTTTTGGACTTTGGACTTGGACATTTGGACATTCTTTTATTTTTAAACCCTACGGAAGGGTAGTATTAAATATTAAACTGTTTGCAGAGAAGGACGGTGATTACGATATCACCTCGGTCCCTCGGGTTCGTACACGACATTGGAGTTGTGGCCCGAGTCGACTTCAACGGTTCATCCCCCGTCTGGAACGGGAGGTAAGTGTGTCGAAACACTCGCGAATCCCCTGTCAGCGAGTTACTGTATTCCTTCGTTTGCATATATGCTGAGGACTTGTAAACGGCTGATTTAATTTCCTAGTAAAGGGCAAGGACTGGCCATACAAGATAAGGGTTCGGATTTCATCACCGTTCTTTTCTTGCCCGTCTTAGGAAAACAAAACCAAACGCGAACCTAAACCTAAAATTTGGAATATAACGAGACCTATAGGGTAATGAGCTTAATAGGAAAGTCATTTGAAAAATATTGGTTACTCTTTTGAGCATACTTCGAAGTTCATGATGGTTTCTGTGAGTTGAATGCGTGACTGCACCGCCTTGTGATAGCGGTGAGGCCTTGGGTATCAAAGCTCTACGCAGCTTCCCTCGCCTCTATTCAACTTACTTTGACTCGGATTGATTCCAGAGGGGTTTGCTTAAATTATAACGAATTCCCTTTCGAAGGATTAGAAGATGGTCTAGAAACAATCTAAGTGGAGCCATCATGCTTTTTTTTTGCTAGAATCAGTAGGTTTGTTGTGGTGAAGTCAGCCTTGTTTGTGTTTGCATACAACTTCCCTTCCTTTTAGGATTTTTCTTTTTATTTTGTTTTTCTAGTGTATGCCCGAGGTTATTCGAGAGCGGGCTTGGAAAAGAAATACTCTAGGTCGTTTGATTCGTGATAAACCTAGTAGTTCTTCTTGTGAAGGCGGGGAGCTCGAAGACTCTTCTTTTGAGAGCCCCGTTTTTGGGAACTTCAGTTTTGAGAATCTGTCTCTTTGTGAGGAAAGTACCCCTAGTACTTCAGCTGTGCCAGCGATGACAACTTTGAAAGATTACATGTTCCCAACTAGGACCAACCGAGCTTCGTGCATTAAATTGCCAGCCAATACGGCTAATTTCGAGATAAAACCTAGTATTCTTCAGATGATCCCTATGTTCTTAGGAAAAGATGATGAGAACCCTTATTTTCATATTAGGGACTTTGAGGAAATCTGTGGGACAGTTAGAATAAAAGACCTCACTGATGAAGTTTTGAAACTTAAGATGTTTCCCTTTTCCCCGAGAGATAAAGCCAAGACCTGGCTGAACAACCTACCATCTGAATCCATTGAAACATGGCAGGAACTTATTGCTGCTTTCTATATGAAATGCTACCCTAAGCATAAAATTACAGTTGTTAGGCAGAAAATTGGTGCTAGTGTGCAACAAGAGGGAGACTCTCTTTATAGGTTTTTAGAGAGATTCAATGATCTCTTATCCCAGTGTCCTCACCATGGATTTGATAAGATGAAACTTGTTGAGATTATTTATAATGGTTTAGACTATTCGACTAAATCCATGGTCGAGTCTATGTGCGCTGGTGAGTTCACCGGTAAAAATGATGATGATGCTTTTACCTTCTTAGGAGTTATTGCTGAAAAATCCCAACAGTGGGAGTCTTGTGTTGAACCCCCTAAAAAACTCTTGGTCAATAAAAGTAGCACCAATGTGGTAGATACAAGCTTCGAGTCAGATGCTAAGTTTGCTGCTTTGTCTAGAAGGTTAGAATCTTTGGAATTGAATCAACCTAAATATAGGTCTCTTGTTGAACCTGATGATAGGATTAGAGCCGCTCAAGTCTCTAGTTGTGGAGTAGAGCCCAATAACTCGTTTTGGGAAGGTCATGTTAGTGAAGAAAAAGCCCATGTTGTCTATAACAACGCTAGGTTTAAGAACCGTCAGAAGTTTGACCCATACTCAGAAACCTACAACCCTGGTTGGAGAAACCATCCTGATTTTTCTTGGTCTAAGAGCCAGAATCAAGGTCAGTCTAGTAATTCTCAGCCTCCCCCATGTTTTGGTTATGCTAAGAACTCTTCAGGTCAACCCCAGTTTCAGAACCCTTCGGATAAAAAGATCACAAGTTTTGAAGACACTCTAGCCTCGTTTATTAAAAACTCTGATAAGATCAACCTAATGGTTGCTCAAGGGATAGAAGAAAGTAAAAATATAGGTTATGGTAACTCCCAAGCTATTTCTGAGTTAAAAAAACCAGGTTAGTAAGATAAATGAATCTTTGAGGGAAAAAGGTAAGTTTCCTAGTCAAACTCAACCCAATCCTAAAGCAGAGAAATCGTACAATCATGTGAAATCTATTACAACCCTTAGGAGTGGAAAGAAAGTTGACAATAAGGTTGCCATGCCTGATAGTGAACATGTTGTAGTTCACCCTTTAGAGCCAGAAAATGAGGAGACTGATAAAGTCTCTAAAGAGACCAATGAGGGTCCTGCTGAGCCCGGCTTTGTTCCCAGAGCCCCGTTTCCCCAGCTGCTAGTTCCAACTAAGAGCGAGTCGAACTTTAATGATATATTGGAGGTTTTTAAGCAGGTTACTATCAACCTACCATTGTTGGATGCGATTAAGCAGATTCCCGCTTATGCTAAGTTTCTGAAGGATTTGTGTACGCGAAAGCGAAAACTTAGTGTTCAGAAGAAAGCCTTCCTAGCTAGTCACGTGAGTTACATTATTCAGAGTACCACTACTCCTAAGTATAAATACCTAGGGTCCCCTACTATTTCTTGCACAATAGGTAAATACCGTGTTGAGAAAGCTTTGCTTGACTTAGGAGCCAGTGTGACTTTACTTCCATACCATGTGTACCTTAAGCTAGGACTTGGTGATATGAAACCTACCCAGATGACACTTCAGTTAGCTGATAGGTCCGTTAAAATTCCTCGTGGTGTGATCGAGGATGTTCTTATTGAGGTCGACAAGTTTATTTATCCAATGGATTTTTTTATCCTAGATACCCAACCTGTCCCTGAACCAGAGAACCAGATACCAGTGATTTTAGGTCGCCCATTTTTAGCAACATCCAATGCGATCATTAATTGTCGAATTGGTATTATGAACTTGTATTTTGGTAATATGACTATTGAGCTGAACGTCTTTCATATTAGTAAGTTACCCTATGAACTAGATGACTCGAGCATAGAAGAGGTAAACATGATAGGAACATTAGTTGAGGAGTCATTACCAAACACTTTGTTAGAAGATCCATTTGAGAAATGCCTAGCTCACTTTTGGATTTATTTCGATGATGATAATGTGATTAATGAGGTGAATGCTTTGTTAGATTCAACCCCTTTGTTAGACACTAGTAACGGATGGAAACCTAAGTTCGAACCACTACCAGTTTCTAAGTCTACCCTCGTTCCTTCGTTAGAAGTGCCTCCTAAGTTGGACCTAAAACCATTGTCAGATACCCTGAAGTATGTGTTTTTAGGCCCGTCTGAGACTTTACCTGTGATTGTTGCTTCCGACTTGGATAGTGACCAGGAAAGTAGGCTAGTGACCGTCCTTCAAAACAACAAGGAAGCTTTAGGGTGGACCATAGCAGACATTAAGGGTATAAGTCCTACTGTTTGTATGCATCAAATCTATTTAGAGGAAGATACCAAACCTTCTAGGGAGATGCAACGAAGACTAAACCCTAATATGAAAGAAGTAGTTCGAACCGAGGTTCTTAAGCTGTTAGATGCAGGCATTATCTACCCCATTTCAGACAGTAAGTGGGTCAGCCCCGTTCAGGTTGTTCCCAAGAAATCCGGTATTACTGTAGTCCAGAATGATAACAATGAGTTAATCCCGACCCGAGTGACCACGGGTTGGCGTGTTTGTATTGACTATAGGAAATTAAACAAGGTCAATAGGAAGGACAACTTTCCCCTTCCCTTTATCGACCAAATGCTAGAGAGATTAGATGGACATAGTCATTACTGTTTTCTAGATGGTTACTCAGGCTACAATCAGATCGTTATTTCCCCAGAAGACCAAGAAAAAACTACTTTTACCTGTCCCTTTGGTACCTTTGCATATAGACGCATGCCTTTCGGGCTATGTAACGCCCCTGCGACTTTTCAGCGTTGCATGATGAGCATATTTTCCGATATGGTAAAAAAGTTTTTAGAGGTCTTTATGGATGATTTTTCAGTGTTTGCTTCGTCTTTCGATGAGTGCTTACATCATTTGTCACTAGTGTTGACTAGGTGTAAGGAAAAGAATTTAGTGCTTAATTGGGAGAAATGTCAGTTCATGGTTCGTTCAGGAATTGTTTTACGGCATATCGTATCTTCTAAGGGTATAGAGGTAGATAAAGCCAAAGTTGACCTTATTAAGACTTTACAGGTCCCAAAAACCGTAAGAGATATTATGTCATTCTTAGGGCATGCAGGTTTTTTAAAAAATTAAATCGTCGATTTCATTAAGGATTTTAGCCTAATTTCTAGACCTCTTTGCAATTTGCTTGCAAAAGATGTTAAGTTTGTCTTTGATGATGCTTGTTTAGAGGCTTTTGAGAAGCTTAAGACTTTACTCACTACCGCCCCCATAGTCCAGGCACCCAACTGGAACTACCCTTTGAGATCATGTGTGATGCTTCAGATTATGCTATTGGTGTTGTGCTAGGTCAGCGAGAAAACAAATTACTTCATGTGATTTACTATGCTAGCAAAACTCTGAATGATGCCCAGTTGAACTATACCACTACCGAGAAGGAACTGTTAGCCATTGTGTTTGCCTTAGACAAGTTTAGACCCTATCTCTTAGGTTCTAAGATCGTCATATATACTGATCATGCTGCTTTGAAATATCTTTTGTCTAAGAAGGATACGAAACCTAGATTGATTAGGTGGATCTTTTGTTGCAAGAGTTTTTCCAGACATTAGAGACAAAAAGGGTGCCGAAAATGTTAGCAGACCACTTGTCTAGGCTAGTTGTTGATTCCCTGATGATTCCCTTCCTATAAGGGATAGCTTTCCTGATGAACAACTTGTTCTTTGTTACCCAACACCTTGGTATGCGAATATAGTGAATTATCTTGTTACTGGTCGAATGCCCCAACATTGGGGTAAACAAGATCGTTCTAGGTTTTTAGCCGAGGTTAAGCACTTCTTTTGGGATGATCCTTATTTGTTTAAGTATTGTCCAGACCAGATTATTAGGAGATGTATACCTGAGAGTGACCAGTCCAGTATTATTTCCTTTTGTCATGATCATGCTTGTGGGGTCACTTTAGTGCTAAGAAGACTGCTGCTAAGATATTGCAGTGTGGATTCTATTGGCCTTCGTTGTTTAAAGACTCCCATAGTTACTGTGTTACTTGTGAACGTTGCCAGAAATTAGGAACCATTTCCGTAGGAACATGATGCCCTTGAACCCGATTCTAATTGTTGAGGTCTTTGATGTGTGGGGTATTGACTTTATGGGTCCGTTTCCTAATTCTTTTGGTAACCTATACATCCTTGTCGCTGTAGACTATGTCTCTAAGTGGATTGAGGCGGTTGCGTGTAAAACCAATGACCATAGGGTTGTGATTGAGTTCTTGAAAAATAATATACTTACACGTTTTGGTACACCGCGAGCTATAATTAGTGATGGAGGGTCGCAATTTTGTAATGGACCTTTTAGGCTTTTGATGAAGAAATATGGTATTACACATAAGGTAGCAACCCCGTATCATCGGCATACTAGTGGTCAGGTAGAGGTTTCCAATAGGGAGATAAAACGTATATTAGAGAAAACAGTTAATCTTAATCGGAAAGACTGGTCGTCTAGGCTTACTGATGCCTTATGGGCTTACCGTACTGCGTTTAAGACCCCCATTGGAATGTCGCCTTATCGGCTTATGTATGGAAAGGCATGTCATTTACCTGTTGAGTTAGAACATAGAGCTTATTGGGCTGTTAAGAAGCTAAATTTTTCACTTGAAAAGGCAGGAGCCCATAGGAAACTCCAGCTCAATGAGTTGGACGAGATTCGTATAGATGCTTACGATAGTGCGAAGGAGTATAAGAACAAAATGAAACTTGTGCATGATAGAAATATTTTACGGAAGTCATTTTATCCATGTCAAAAAGTTCTTCTGTATGATACCCGCTTGCATCTTTTCCTTGGGAAATTACGTTCTCGGTGGACGGGTCCTTTTATTGTTCGCACTGTCTTTCCTCATGGAGCTGTTGAAATTGAGACACCGGATTGTAGTAGTTCTTCGAAGGTCAACGGACAGAGATTGAAACCCTTTTTAGAGCCCTTTCCTACAGGTGATTTGAGGAGGTCCCTCTGGAGGACCCTGTTTACCCTTGATTGACCATCGAGGCGATTGTATGTTGTATATTAGATTTTGATTTCTCTCTTCACCCAGATACTATCTTTCCGACTTCTCTCTTTACTGATTCCTCGTGTTACTTTACTTTTTGGTATTGCTCTTTCATTAGAAACATTGAGGACAATGTTAGATTTAAGTTTGGGGGTGGGGAAGAAACTTTTTAGCTTTTAGTTGCAATAAATAAACTCCAGAGCCTAGAAATTTATGCTTATTAAGGTTGGCACTAACCAATCTAAGTGGATGGAAACATCTTGGTTGTAGGAGTTGAGGAACCAATCTGATTAGATGGAAACATCTAAAGAGTCTATTCATAAAAGCACAGAGCTCAGGTGTTAGAATTAAAAAAAAAACATGGTAGTTTCGCCATATCTCGTTGAATTCTAATCCTTCTGTTTTTATTTTTTAAGTGATTTGGTGGGGCACACGATTCAAGTTGTTACCTTTGCTCGGGTGAAATAGGGTGATTGAGATACCAAAAAAAAAAAATCAAGACCAGACCATCAGACCAACCGGAATAAATTCAATAAAGTCGACCATTGGTGCCCTTGTATATGCCAGTTGTGTTGACCTAGAGTTAGGTTTATCGACCACTGGTCCCCTTGTATATGCCATTTGTGTTGATATTAGTCAGACCGGTGTCTCAGTCCATTAGGATAGGTTCATCTTGGCAGAGGCCTTCAGACAGATATGGGAAACACCGTTCACTTTAAACCATCGATTTTTTCTCTTTATCCATCTTCTTAATCTTTCCATGTGATTGGTTGACTCCGGTTTATGATGTCCAGAAACTATCTGAGTAGAGCTCTGACACTTTATATGAATTTTAGTATGCTTGAGTGCAAACTCGTGTACAACAATTGGAATTTCGCATCAGGGTACTTCCTCCTGTAGTCAGTGATTGTATGCCAACTAAGGAGATTCTTTAGTGCCTTCCAAGGTTCTGCGTAGATAGCTAGGGTCTGGAGTAATGGTTTTGTGGGTACACATCTGGTAAACCCTCCCGAGATTAACTCGGTTTTATTTTCTTATTATTAGTTTTGCTCGAGGACTAGCAAATAATAAGTTTGGGGGTATTTGATAGACGCATTTATGTGTCTAATTTGTCCTCAATTTTTCGTATTGTTAGTACTCGTTTTCGTCCTCATTATGGTGTTTTGTGTGTTTGTAGGTATTTTTTGGAAATAAACCTTTTTGGAAAATTCGGCTCGAAAAGTTGATTTTGACACCCAAAGGACACGTGTTATTCGGACTCCCCTGCCTTTATAAGGGGCACCCTAACTGGACAGCTGCTATTTACACTCCACAGACGGATATGGGGGCAACCCTTTCTTCCTCTTTTGAATTCTGAAAAAGTCGGGAAAGAAGGGTTCTCACCCGAAGAATTTTTGTTCGAATTTGGAAGGCATTGTACAGAGACTCAATGACTCATATTGATGGGGGGGACTCTATTAAGGTTAACAGGCAGGATATGGTTGATTTCGTCGAAAGTGACTAGATAACCCGCAAGAAAAAGTCAAAGCAACACGTACGCTGGATGAGATATTCACGGGATTACAGCGTGGTTAAACGTGTGTTGATCGTGTTTGGATTGATCTGGGTCTCTACAGAAGCGTGGAGAAGTTAAATGAGGAAGATTCAGTAGCTGTATACGCGTGGAAGAGCTAAAAGTGGAAGAAAATATTCCCGAGAATTTTTTCATCAATGCCGAGTAATGGAGAATTCGATGAAGTTATTGCGTGATATTTTGAGGTTGTTGGGTTATAAATAGTTTCTGGGATAGCAGAGATGGATTACAGAGAGTTGGGATAGAAATAGAGCACCACAGAGTCGAAACACCAAGTTGTAGAGAGACCTGCTGCTGCTGCCATTGAAGAACACGAAGAACGGACCATTCAATACCGTCGTTTTCCAACAGTAACAACGACTCACAGCTGTGGGTCGTACATCAGAGGCAGACTTATTTGATACAGCGTCTGCGACACAGAGTCGTGGGTCTTAGAGCAACAGTAACAGTCACATCCTCTGTATCGTTTTTTTTTTTGGTTTGTAACAAATATAATTGTTACAAACCCGATTTTTATTATAATTCTCCCATTTTCATCATTTGTAAACACCCTTTGAGCAATAATAATGATTTTTGAGCGTGTTTCCAACATGATGAGCGGCTAATTCTCCCACAACCAAAGCAATGGGGAAGCTATTTACGCATGAATAATTGGTAACTATTTTATTTTTTCTAATATTTAATTATAATTCACTCAATCACTGTTTTTGCAGAGTTTTAAATTGTTTGCGTAATTTTCCTAATCAGTTGTGATTCAATTAGATAGGTTATGCTTTGTTTAAATAATCTATGCTTAAGGGATACAATTGATGTTTGAGAATTTGCTTGATTATTAGTGAGTTAAGATATAAAGGACTTAAAAGATAATTAGAGTTTTGGATTATTTACCATCATTAATTCATGTGTAATAGTGGAATCAGTGTCTTGGTTATTTTCTCATATCTTGAAGTCAATTTTGTAATAAGTTTTCTTTATTTTTAAGTTTTATAAGTCTAAAAGTCCATTGCTTTCACAAGCCTCAACGAACCTTTTTACTACAACTCAATTGAAAAACACATCACGTACCCGTACGCATACTGGCGGAAGTTTTCGAACCGAAAATTTCTGCTGTGTTTGGAAACTTTACAGACTCAAAACCGGTTGCTTAAGTACGCATACTTAAGTTGGTTACTTTGTTAAATCGGTCAGTTCATGGACTTAAACATTAAATCATAAGGAATGCAATCTTTGCAAACCGTGCTATAATGTCCATGATTGATTCAAGTGAATCAAACCGATTTGGTTTCAATTGTGTTTTCTAAACAATTGAACAACTCTTTAACTAGTTATGGTTAAGATGAATAAGGTTGATATGAGAGTAATCATATGGATAACCTCGGTTAATTATTTGTGAACCAACCTGGTGTACACGTTTAGGTACGGTTACATAAACCTAAATGAGGGTACATTTCATTTGTGTGTAACAAACTAAGTTCGATCTAACGGTTGAAAGATATTAGCTTGGTATACATATGTACTGCATAAACAAGTTATTATATATTTTCATCTCAAACTGTTGATCATTTTTGCTTGCTAGGGATTGAGTGGAAGTACGACCATTTTCTTCCATTCGCTTCAATATCTTGGGATTAAGATGATAACTCTGAACAATTGATCGTATTTGATATTGTTAGGGTTTTATGGTTTGTATAGTTAGGGTAAAGAGTAATACAAGAAATCAAAATCCGAAAGCAATTATTGATGGATAAGCTTAATTTTAAATCCACCAAAGTCAAATATTTTTGACAGCTTTCCCTCTAGTAAAAGTGGCTTTTCCCCTGTTAATTATCCAACTAAACTCCAAAATAGGTAGCTCGGAAAAATAAAATAAAAAATAACCTGATTAACCTGGTCATGAATCTCTTTTCCGCGTATCTTTGTTGGTGGTCCTGCACAACAGTTGAAAATTTTATTAGTATTTTTTTGAAATTTTTTGGATGATTAATTTAGAGCAAATATTATGATCTTAATACATCTAATACAAAAAAAAAAAAAAAACGAGCATGAAAAAAAATCAACAGTCAATAACAACAAAAAAAAATCAATAGTCAATAATAGCAGACAAATATTTTCTTAGTTTGTTTTTTTTCATAATTAAAAATAAAATATGTTTATCTTTCTTAAGATAAAATAAAAATAAGAGAGGGTCGTACTTCCACTCAAATATGTTTATTTTCCATACATTGGGTGTTGCGATTCAGAAAGGGGTTGGTGCCCAACTTGTTGCTCGGTTACCAACTAAACCCTCTTATGTTAAGTAATTTGTAATCAACTCTAGATAAATTAAAGATTTTATCTACATATTTGCCATCAATTTTAGGAAAAACAATAAAAAAAAAGATAAAATAATTTCTTTTCTTAGACATGAAAAAGATGCTCAATCTTTTTTTGAAAAAAAATATTTCAACCGAGTGAATGTGGTATCTTAAAATATATTAGTTATCCCATATTATAGAAATTTTATAAATTTTAAGATATTGATTGAACTTTTTTTATGGAACTTTTCGGTCAGTTGATTCACTATATAATGCATTCAAGCAAGAGCCAAACCTCATTTATGTGCACGTTCTGTTAGGGTTTTGTTGTTTTTGTTGTTTTTTTTTTCCATTTTTCTTGCAATTAGGGTTTTGATGTCTAACTGATATATTTTTGTTATTTGTTTTGCATAAAGTGTAATCAGTTTGCATTCTTAGTTCGCGGAATGGGGGAGCTCGTCAATACTGATAGTAGACTAAAAAAAATAAAAAAGACCCGAATCTAATAAAGATAACACTTTTGTCTTCAAAACTTAAACCCTAAAAAAATCAAAAATATCAATTAAACCACTTCAGTAAAATAAGAAATCATAAAACAGATTTATATCTTCAAAACCGAAACCCTAAAAAAATCGAACAACTTGAGTCTGAATGAAAAACTTAAGTAAATAAAGTAAAGAAATCAAAACTAAACCCTAACTTACATTCTTTGCAACTCTGATTTTCAGCTAATACGATATGCCCCTTGCGGCCTCCGTTGAAATGAGTATTTATATAGAACCCTGCTAGGGTTAAAAAATATTTTTGATATAAGGACTTTGGGGCTGAAATCAAACCTCCAGGATATGCACAATTCATCAAACCACCAGGCAACACCATTCAACTATGGGTCAGGACAAGTGAGACATTTTTAAAGCGTTCTCATTCATCGGAGCTCCACGTTAATTCTCGCTTCTAATTAATTTTGGCTTCTGGCTGATTCTGGCCCCACCAGTTTTTTTCTTTTTTTTTTTTGGAAAAATAATTAAATTTAAACCAAAAAATATCAGGAAAATTATACCAAACAAAATCAGGAAAATATTTTGTTTCCCAATAATAAGATAGCTAAATCTTAAAAAAAAAACTTCTTGCCTGAAATATCAAGATCTTGGAAATCTCAGAACATGCCAGAAATATATCAATTATTATATCGTAAAAATAAAAACCAACATGATAATCACATAATCGAAGATTTTATCATGATAATCAACAATTTAAATCACAACATCCACGGTTTCATCGTGATAAATCGAATGATCATATCATAATAAATAAATAACGTAAAGTGTCCAATGTTCAGTGTCCGTTTACATTTTAAAAAAAATAGAATTCTCCTAATTACGACCCCAAACTATCAATTGAACTCCAAAATAGGTGATCCGAAAAAAGAAAAAAAAATAACCTGATTAGCCCGGTCATGAATCTCTTTTCCGCGTATCTTTGTTGGTGGTCCTGCACAACATTTAGAGCAAATATTATGATCTTAATGGAGTTAATACAAAAAAAAACGAGCATGAAAAAAAAGGAAAAAAAAATCAATAGTCAATAATAAAAATAAATCAATAGTCAATAATCGTAGACAAATATTTTCTTAGTTTGTTTTTTTCCATAATTAAAAAGAAAATATGTTTATCTTTTCTTAAGATAAAATAAAAATAAGATAAAATAATTTATTTTCTTAGACATGAAAAAGATACTCAGTATTTTTTTGGGACAAAAATATTTCAACCGAGTGAATGTGGTATCTTAAAATATATTAGTTATCCCATATTATATAAATTTTATAAATTTTAAGATAATGATTGAGCTTTTTTTATGGAACTTTTCGGTCGGTTGATTCACTATATAAAGCATTCGAGCAAGAGCCAAACCTTATTTATTTGCACGTTCTGTTAGGGTTTCATTGTCTTTTTTTTTTCCATGTTTCTTGTAATTAGGGTTTTGATGTCCGTTCCTGTTTCTAAAATCGGTCTGTTCATGAAATAATACATTTATATAATAAGGAATGGATTCTATGCAAACCATGGCTATAATGTTCATGAATTGATTCGAGTGAATCAAACCGATTTTGCTTCAATTGTGTTCTTGTATACTTCTATGAGAATATAGCAATTGAACAACTGTATAACTAGTTTCATTTGAGTCATTTGAACTAGTTGTGGTTAAGATGAATAAGGTTGATATGAGAGTGTTCATATAGCTAACCTCAGTTAACTACTGTTGAGCCAACCCAGTGTACACGTTTAGGTATGGTTACTCAAACCTAAATGAAGGTACATTTCATTTGTTTGTAACAAGCTAAGTTCGATCTAACGGTTGAAATATATTAGCTTGAGTCTAATCAGGTTTTCATCTAAAGGAGAATATTGAATGCTTGGTTACTAAGGTAACTTAGATTTCAAACCCTGATTTGAAAACTATATAAGGGAGAACTCTAGCAACTGGGAAAACGAATCCCCACACCTCCTGTGTGTTACTAGTTGCATAACTAGAGTCGATTCTCCTTTAACCTTAGGTTTCTTCTCGATACCCTGTAGGTTAACGACTTGAAGACTTCATTGGGATTGTGAAGCCAGACCCAATTATTATCTTTGTAGTTGTGTGATCTGATCTTGTTGTTTCTATCGTGTTGAGTGCAATTGAAATAATTGGCTCGAGATTTTATATCTCCGATAGGCAAGATAGAAAAGTAATCACAAACAAACTTCGTCTCATCGTTTTTGATTCCACAATAACTTGTTTCGCTAGTCGATTAAGTTTATTGTGAGGTGATTGATAATACTAGGATGTTCTTCGAGAATATAAGTCTGGTTTATCAATTGGTTCTTGTTCACCTTGATTTATCAAAAGACGGAACAAAAACTCTTGGGTATTTATGTGGGAGACAGATTTATTCAACCCTATAGACTATTCTGTGTGAGACAAATTTGTCTATCAAGTCTTCGACTTTGATTCGTAACAACTCTTAGTTGTGGGTGAGATCAGCTAAGGGAATCAAGTGCGTAGTATCCTGCCGGTATTAGATACGTAAGGAGCACAACTGTAACTTGAATCAATGTGAGATTGATTAGGGTTCAACTACAATCCAGTCCGAAGTTAATTGGTTGTAGGGTAGTGTCTGTAGCGGCTTAACACAGTATGGCGTTCAATCTGGACTAGGTCCCGAGGTTTTTCTGCATTTGCAGTTTCCTCGTTAACAAAATTCTGGTGTCTGTGTTATTTCTTTTCCGCATTATATTTTGTTATATAATTGAAATATCACAGGTTGTGCATTAAGATCAATAAATTAGAATATTCAACCTTTGGTTGTTCATTTACATTGATTGACGCTTGAACATTGGTCTTTGGTACCGTTCAAGTAACTCTTCTTATATTCAATCAGGCTCGCAGATTTTTATTTGCTGATTGCGGATTGAATTAAGAGTTAGAGATATTAAACTCTTTGGTATACTTTATTCTAGATTGAGTCTGGTTGTCTAGTTGATTCTCTAGAAAGTGTATTGGAGTAAGTCCTCTCAGATTGCCAAACGAATTGTTGGGTGTGGTTGTTAGACCCCCGCAATTTCATGTTGTATATTCTATTTGTAAACCAAATGACTATTGTATATGTATCATTTGAGAGGAGTTTTGAATTTATATATTTCAGACTGGGGTTAGTTCTTGAGTTAAGTTTTTGTAGAAAATTTTATTAATTGAATGTTTAAGTTTTTGATTTAGATTTGTAGTGCCTCTTTATTTAGTTAATCTCTTGGATTAGTCTGCTGCCAGCTTTGGGGGCGCTACAGAGTTGGTATCAGAGCTCGCCATTAGATCTTATATGGGAAAAGATAGAAATAGCCAGTGCTAGCTAGTGAGCTAGATTAGTTTAGAACTGGGTTGGGATGTGAGATAAATTTTAATCACTAAAAGCTATCAAGAACTAAAAGAATTACTTGTCTCTTTGTTTCATTTCTCTTGATTTGTGTGCATAGTACGAAGTAAAAATTGTAGGGTATACCAATAAGTTTAGCTAATAAAGATTAGAGAATAATTAGTCTGGAAAGTATGAAAACGTAGATAATCCAATACTAGAAAAATAGTGAGATTACTATTTTTGATAAATCTTGAAAGCCACATAAAAATATATTGAGTATCTCTACTTATATGTAGAATCAACAGTTTATAATTACATAAATGTTAATAATATTTTTGGGACTCAATAATATTTGTAAGAGTAGTTAGAATAATAGTTGAACAATCAATTTTGATAATAAAATACTATAATAGTGATTATAAATGAAAATAATAGTAATAATAATTTTATTAAAGTAATGTTAGCATTTATCGATTAGTATCATATTGAACTTAACTTAACTAAAATTTCAATAAAGATATATGACGATAAAAATAATAATTATGTTTGAAATTAATAACGCTCATCTACGGTTAAAATTTTATAAATTAACCTAATGAAAAAATAAAAATATATGCTTTGCGTTTAAACTAGATATTTAATTTGGTACCTAGGCATTAAATGTAAAAGGTGAAGATATAATGTATAAAATTAAAAGACTTAACCTGTTAGTAACCTTGACCGAAATTATCTTTAGTCTAAAAAATGATTCAGTAAATCTTTAAAATGAAGCGAATATACATGAAATGATAATAGCAGTATTCAGACACTTAGTGTAATATTATAATTAGAAGAAAATAAATTTTGAAGATTAAATCGCTTAAAATGATGTAAACTATATATATGTTTTACGAAGTAAATTTATCAGACTTACACTAGCTACGATAAAAATTTAGAGACTAATTAATCTTAATAAATTAATATTTAGTTAATCCAGCACTGGGAAATAGTGAGGTTGGTAATTCTGATGTGTTCGGGTGATACTTGTTACGTAGGTAGGCATTGTCAGGCGTTGCGAACATAGACATGGCAACTACATTCTTGTATCACTAGGCATAGAAAGGATACTTGCTTCTATTAGTGGACTGATAGATCCCAAATTTTACTTAAAAACTTTATTATAGAGTATCCTTTTTCGTAATTAGAACCAGTAACTTACTGAAATAGAAACTAATATATTGAACTTAGAGCCACAAATTTTGGTTGTAGAAATCCATATAGGTTTGTGCTTTTGTTATCGTGTTGTTTTGCACTTAGACAAGAGATAGTATTATCTGTATAAGGTGGGGAGTTTTTGAAAACCAGAAGGATGGTTTGATTTTCGAGGACGAAAATGTATAAGGTGGGGATAATATAAAGACCCTCAAGCTCGTCAACGCTATTTGACTGTTCTAGCAATGATCAAGTGATGAATTAGCCGATAATAACTCGATTACTTTTACGCGAACGTTAACTAATATAAATTAATCTAACAATGATCTAGATATGTAACTAGTACCGTTGAATAGATCTCGAAAAGTTACACAGAATGCACTACTCGAACGTGTCATTTGGATATCAGTCGAAGAAGATATCATCTGATTTGTTGAAGGGCAAAATAGTTATTTTGCAGTTAACCGATCTGGCTGCCCTTAACGTTTGGGTGGGTGCCTTTATCATGGGTTGTTGGCCTTATCACGAAAACGTGTCGAAAGAAGACTTTCTCTTTTCTTCTTCTTTCCTCTTCTTCTCTGTTTCCCCTCTTTCTCTTTTCTGCTGGAAATTTGTGAATCAAATTCGAGATTTTGAGATCGTAATAAGAAGGGAAATATCAAGAATCGATTGTTAGTGGTGGAGATAGTTGTGTAATTGAATTAGATTCAGAAGAAGTGATGTTCACATAGATTCAATGAATTAGGGTTTCTGGATTTGAAGCTAGATTTGCATGGAACAAATAATGATGATTTCTAGTTGATAATGGAGGAAGATCGAATGGGTTGATGTTGTGTTGATGATATGAGGATTTTCTGAAAATGAATCGAAGAATCAAACTGAATTAGGGTTTTCGTGGAGTTGTTCAGAGAAGAGGTAGGAGTTGAAATTTGAGAGTCTGGAGGAATGATTTGAGATGGGTTTGGATTGAATTACAGTTTAAAGTTGAAGATTGGTTTGAAATTGATGAACTAGGGTTTAATTCTGTTAAGAAGAAGGTGATAGAATTATTTTGAGAGATGATATGTTTGATGTTTGAGAAAAGATGGTTTGAGGTAATTACTTTCTCAGTAATTTTGTAAAGATGTTTATTTTGATTTTGTTGCCGTTTGAGTATAAGAAGTTGTTAACGGGAAAGTGATTTATGATAGGTTTGAACTGCAAATGTAAATATAGTGTAGGTTTGTAATTGAAGCTAAGATTTGAATTGAATATGGAACTGAACAGTTGGGATTTAGGTTTGTGAGGAGTTAGTATCTTGTAGAATTTTGCAGAAGAGATGTTATAGAACTTGGAGATTATATTGACTGGAGAAGAGGATGGTGTGTGGTCTGTGACAGGTGAAAGATCAGTAGTAATGTTTGTGTAGTAGGTTGGTTGCAGTTACTGAGAATTGAATGTGTAGAAGAGGGGAGTGGCAGAGATGTATGAACTGTAAATGAATGAAACTGAAGTTACAAGTGATGTTGGTTTGCTGAGTGCAGGGTATTGGAATTGTTGATGAAGTTAAATTGCCAAATTTATAGGATAAATGAGAATTGTAATTTATGAGATTTGAGTTCTGTATTGTGCTAATTGAGTGGATTTAGAATGAATGGTGATTGTAGATATTCCACATGGTCGGGGTTATCTCAGTTCAAGCTTATATGTATGAAGTGGAAGTGGTTATAGAATGAAGCGTGTATAGATGGATGTAATAACTGAATTGGTGGTGATTAGAGTTGTAAATAGTGGTTGCAACAACGATCGATTTAAAGGATGAACCAGTGGATCGTGGATCTCGAGGTAGGCGTGGCTTGTCATCAAAAGAGGTGGGAATACATTTAACTCTCTCTTGTAAGCATTGATATTTCTTGTATAAAAGTTTATGTTTAACAAACTCAGGCACTGTTCGTTTATGCATTCCATGCATTGTTTAATTTGATTTCCGATAGTTCTGTTATTTCTTTTAATTTTTCCATTGTTTGGAAAGGAACGGTAATGTTTGGTTCGTCTTTATGAATTGTTGGGAAATAAGAATTTCATTATGTAGTATATAGGATACGCTCCTTCATTTATACTTTCATGCACACTTGGGTGTGTAATTGTCACCCAGAATATCTAGGTATGTAATTGTCACCAATATTAAGGGTGTGTACATTCACCCACAGACTATCTAGGTGTGTAATTTTCACCAGTATCACGGTGTGTAAATGTCACCACAGAAATAATGGTTGGTGTTTAATTGTCACCAATCCGGTGTGTAAATGTCACCACAGAAATAATGAAGGAGTTAGTTCCATATACATGTTGGTTAATTCAGTGAGTTGGTTGTCTTTTAATGTTTAGGAAAACATGTATTGTTTTCCAAATCATGTCAATGTTTACTTAAAAGTTATATGTTATTCCTACTGGGCACCCTTTTTAGGGATGATGTGCTCACCCATTCCCATTTTCAGTTTCAGAGACAAATCAGAGTTGTGCAGCGGAAGTTTCGCGGCGTTGAGTCTTTTGCTATGTTTATTATGTTGTATATTCTATTTGTAAACCAAATGACTATTGTATATGTATCATTTGAGAGGAGTTTTGAATTTATATATTTCAGAGTGGGGCTAGTTCTTGGGTTAAGTTTTTGTAGCAGATTTTTTTAATTGAATGTTTAGGTTTTTGATTTAGATTCGTAGTGCCTATTTATTTAGTTAATCACTTGGATTAGTCAGCTCCTAGCTTTGGGGGCGCTACACATTCATCTTCTAACGTGCTAAAGTTGCGCTGCTGTGCAACTCTCCAACTATTTGCTCTTCTTAATTCATTTTGCACACTAGCTCGAAGTGCAACTCTTTGATTTTCGGCTGCATGTTGCTTTTCTATGAGTTGACCCATAGACATGTTTTGAGCCATTGGAGAATCTAAGAAAATAGGAAGAAGGTGTGAGTTAAAATGGTAGAGGAATGTGGTATTTATGGGGGGAGGAGAATTTATGACCGTTGGATCAGATTCTACTCAGTAGTGTAAACTAGACCGGCCGGTCTTATAAGAGCCGCTAGCGGTGTAGTAAACACCTAACAGTGTAGACTTGACCGAACGGTCGAGACTCGACCGCTCGGTAGAAACTTGACCTGGCCTGGCCAAGTCCGGTTTGCCAACTCCATAGTGGTGCAAAAATGACAAACTTTTTGGTTTTCCGCACCCATAAGAACCGGCCTAAACACCAAAAATTAAAGCCAATAAACTAGAATTTCCACAAGATAATGATTGGTTATTGATCTTAGTATTATTACCACGACATTTACCAATAAAAAAGATTCAATTATTGATGCAACAATTACAGCTAAAGCTGAAACTGAAAAGGAATTCACTCAAATGTATTTAACAATCAAAACTTATTTAATAAATTAAGTACAAAAAATCAAGACACTGACAGAGTAGTTTTCCCAGACTTAAAATTCAAAAGTTTGAATATAAGGTGTTAAATTAATATATATCTCTGAATTTAGTTTATTCAAACTCTATTTTCCTTAATGAGTTTTTTTCTTCGTGTTTTGTTTGAGGGTTGAGATTTATGACTAAACTGAAAACAAGGGAATGTAATGTAATTAAGAAGAAGAGACGAACAACTTTTCCTGAATAAAGTATACTTGGAAACATTTTAAATCGATTTACCAACACCTCGGATCGGTTTAAACCAAACCGGATGTTGCAAATAATAATATTGGTTCTAATATGAGTAAAACCGAGCATATCAGCTTCAAATACGATTTAGTCAAAAATGAGCCAAACTGTACCATATGCTGCCTTACCGAGCTATTAGATTTTCCATGACGTAGATGAGGACAAAGTAAAGTCCAAAATGCCATGGATGAACATCAAGGAATTATGTGAGATAAATTTCACGGCTATAACTAGAGATGTTAATTCTATTGCACATGACTTGGCTCAAAGTGCTCTAATTGTGTAAACCGACGATGGGTTTATAATGAACCACCAAGTTGTATCTTGCAACACCTCAATTTATTTGAGGAGTAATATAAACAAAAGATGTATTTTCAAATAAAAAAAAAATAAAAAAAAGTGTCATGGGTGAACTAAAACTATTTACAATTCCCATCTCCATTATACCTTCCATTACTGGGAGTGATGGTCCATTAATAATAACATTAACATAATTATTAATGCCAACTCAACAAATACAAAAATTAAAATAACGGTAAGCGAGTTATAACCCCAAAGGTGTCACTATCCATATACAAAAACTCCAACAAAACAAATTGTTCACAAAAACCCCATTTAATATAAACTGTCTATATTATCCTTCTAGTTTAAATCACCCCAACAAAAACAAAAATCAACCCCACTTTAATTCTTATTATATCGTCACCCCCAACAAGAAATAAACAACCACCAATAAGCACCGCCACCTTCCACCACCGACCGCCGCCGCCACCGATAACCACCGCCACCACCTCCGACCACCGCCGCCACCGGCACCACCTCCGACCACCGCCAACGCCGCCACCGACCACCGCCACCGACCACCGCCGCTACCTCCGAGCACCACCTCCGCTGCCGCCGCCACCGACCACCACCGCCCCGCCGCCGCCGATACTGCGCAATTGCACCACCAATGCCAGCCACCCTACCATCCAGCACCACCATTGTCGACCACCACCACCGATACTACGTAATTGCACCACCAATACCAGCCACCCTACCAGCCAGCACCACCACTGTCGACCACCGCCGACCAAAACCAGCACCACGACCGCCCACCACCACCACCTCCCAAAATATACGATGAAACCAATTTTGGTTTCATCATAAATACGACGAAACCGATTTTGGTTTCATCATAAATAAGATGAAACCATAATTGGTTTCGTGAGAATTCAACTATAAGAAAAATTATAAGAGGTATTATACATGTTCATTGATAGATGGAACCAATTTCGGTTTCATCATAAATACGATGAAACCATAATTGGTTTCATCATAAATAAGATGAAACCATAATTGGTTTCGTCATAATTCAACTGCACATGTACATGAACCTGCATGTTATTGATTCATTGACCTCCACATGTACATGAACCTGCATTTCATAATTTTATGGCATAAATAAGCAATTTCTTATTATTTAGCACATGGTTAATGAACAAGCCGTAGACAAGTTCGAAGTCTCTGATGTGAGTTTTGTGACTATCAACACAAATCAAACATCCATTGTTGATTACATCGCATTTTACTAGCTACGAACGTAGGTCAACATATACAGAGTTGATAACCAAACAAGAACAAAGATATCAGGACACCTAGGAGAGTATAATCGGGCGAAAGTCATGCATATTGTGACAAATGAAATTCTTAAGCATGAGATTTATTTAATTTCAAGGTTGGATAGGCTACAAACACTAAACAATTAAGATGCAAGCAACTTCCTGACACTGGCAGCATGTAGATTAAAGAAAAAATTGAACAAGGAGAATTGAGTTACCCGTGGCATATTCAACTAGTTGAATAAGCTCAGTGTCCCTAACTTGGACGATAACATATGAAGTAGTGGACACAGCCGTGATGTTACCAAAATCATTGACTGCAGCTTCTTTACAGATGCTTTTTGTCTTGTCCAATTTAGCTTCTCCAATTACCTTATATTCCAAAGATTGCAATGTTGATAACTTCTTCTCATGCTTAATATTTTCCCCTTCAAGAGCCTAAAAATCAAGCAACATATAACACATATAAGCAATCACTAAGACTAAGACTAATGTTCCACGTTACATTGAAACTCAACAAGACACCTAATGGCTTCACACACAAATTAAAATCTGAATTATCAAAGGTCAAATTTCCAATTTATAATGAATTCAATGTTCAATATCCTAGTCTAGTGGTTCTCAATTTTGTGTCACAAACAAGCAGTACAATTCTGCATACCTTAACTTCCTGGTATAGCTTCTTCTCCCATGCCAAGAGTTGCTCCAATGTGGAAAAGTGACTCTTCGGACCTTGTTCCACAAGCGTGTCGGTATCCAATCAATACTAAATATCCAAAGGAGGTTTTGATATCTAGCTTGAACTCAAATTTGTCAAAAGACAGTTTCTGATCAGTCAAAATGTGAAACCCCAATCAATCCTAAACCCAAATAAACTTAATTTCCATTCAAAAAGAAAACTACAAACTTTTCATTTAGATGGGCACGACTAATTTCAAGCATATTAGAGACAGGCTCACCAGCAACAACAACTTTCTCAAGATACTATTTGATACAAGCAACAATTTGAGCAAGATCTTTATGTCTTACCACCAATTTCATATTTTCTATCTCACCACCACCTCCGCCGCCACTGCCGCCATGATTATGAACAGACTTATTACCCAGTTCCATATGCATCCTAATCCATCACCTGCAGTTCATTTTAGCTTACAGTCACCACTGCCATCAACAAATCCATCTCAGTCATAACCTAGGAACAAAACAAACAATCAAATCTATTAAAACCCAACGCCACAAAACCCATTTCAGTTCAACATCTCTTCTTGTCGATCGACAACTCAATCCACCGCAGAATCATCTCAACCAATCACTACCACCATCAAACAACAACCAAAAGACTCATCCTAGTTTTGTGAAATTAACATTTCCATTTCAATTTCACATTTGGTTCCTTGGTTATAATGTTATCTACCATTTCAAATAAATGCTTCCACCTTAAAATTTTCATTCTCCTCTGTATCCACATCTAATCCTTGGCTTAAATGTAACCAACCAAATTTGATTCAGAAAAATTTCAGTACAGATCTATGTACACATTCAATAATATACAGATCCTTGTCAAACTTCAAATGAAAAATTAGTTCAAAAATCATAAAGTCTTCGACCAAAAAAAGATCATCAAATTAGATCCCTCACAGACTAATTCCACCAACAAATTTGACAAAAATTTAACAAAAAATTACAAGAAATTTGTGATTTCTTACCGCTATCGCCGATGAGACAAATTAGGTTATTAAATTTGACATCACCACTCTGTCATCTCTTCCTTGAAAATCGATCTCAATCATCAATTCGTCACCAACCCATCCCTGTTCTTCTTGTTCTTCAATTGAAGTTACAATCGCAACCCTAATTTCAACAATTTATTCATTTAATCTTACAGAAATATCAAAACATCACCAGATCCACCTGTGTTTTCTTCTGAATTTGAAAATGAAACTATGGTTAGGGTTTTAATTAAGGTTGGGGGTGGGGTGGTAATGGTGTTGATGGTTAAGGAATTGAAGGAGGCGGAGAAGGGTGGTGGTAGTGGTGAGATACGGAGGCGCAGTAGTGTGGTCGGGGGAGCATGAAATTTCTGCTGGTGTAGAGATCTGTTATTGCCGCTGGTAGTGATGGTGGTGGGGAGAAGGAGACGAAAGAAGAAGAAAAGCTAAAAAGATATGTTTGTTTTTTTTTTTTAAGTAGACAAAACTAAATTTGCTCATTATTATTTGACCTGAGATTTTTGTGCCACTTTTTTATGAAATTGATTTAATTTATTAAAAATAATATGGCTGGATTTTTGGTACCACAAAGTTGATCACCTAAGTGTTTTGTCACTAGTTTTGTTAAAATAATAAAAAAACAAACCAGATAATTATAAGAAAATGGGGAGAGTTTTCTTGTTATAAATATAATCAAGAGGAGAGGGAAACAAAACAACGTCACTGTTTCTCTCTCTCTCTCTCTCCAAAAACTAAACAGAAGAAGAAGAAGAGTTTGTGTGTATATTCTGAACGCTGTAAAGATAATCTCCATTGCGGAGAAAACCATGGCAGCAGAAACGACATCATCGTCGAGATCTGGTAGTAATAGTAGTAGTGGTGGCGGTGGTGCTGATTCATACATCGGCAGTTTAATTAGTTTAACATCTAAGTTTGAAATCCGGTACGAAGGTGTTCTTTATAACATCAATACGGAAGAATCTAGCATAGGATTAAGAAATGGTTCGTCTCTTTTCCCACCTCTTCCTTTACCGTGTTTAGGGTTTTCTCTTTTATATATATGTGTCAATTATTGCTAGGTTTTTTCGGATCGTGTTAATTTGAATTCACAACTTCTGGGATCTGAGTTTGAAATTTAGGTCTGGATTATATGATATTTTAGGTAATTGGTGTTTATGCGAACGAAATTGATGACTGTAGCTCAAACTAATTTACAGAATTGTGTGATGAAAAAGCCCTTATTATTGAGAGAGAGAGGTTTCATGTGTGTCAATAAAATTGGGTTCGAATTGTATCTTCCTAGGAAGTGTTTTTGTCCTTAGGTAATCATGTAGAAGAAGCGACTTATCAAGATTTTCCTTACTGAATTTTAGGTGACCAAACACCACTGCTACCTTGATTACATCTTTTTGCAATTGTTTTGAACTATAAAGTATACCTGGTATATCATTGTTTCGTCTGTTTTTTATAGTTAATTATGCTGATATAACTTGATTGAGTCGATGAATGGATGCCATGAATATGATAAAATTAGAATTCTAGTGGCTTGAAGAATTCCTTCCAAAACTACCATTTGGAGATTCGGATATAAGGACTTGATATTTTTGGTGGGGTTTTCATGAGGGGTATCATGTGAATTTAAAACTAAGCACTAAAAACTGAAGCTGTCTTGTATATGTTTGGTACTCATATCCAGCCGTTCCCTATCGCTAGTTTGAATGACATATATTTCCTAACCAAGAACTAAACAGTTTTATTTTCATTAAAATTTGAAAAGTTTGAAGTTTAAGGAGAGCTGTGCCTTGTTTCTTAAGTGAATCAGTTCATTTGCTTTTTTCCCTACCCTCTCTTAGTTATAGATTATTCTATATTCGCAGGAGAACAATTACATAGTCTGCTCTTTTCCTATTGCATCCTTGTCCTGTATTTATCTACTTTTTCTTCACGCAGTATTAAAATATATGAGCACATGCATAGTTTTGACTCAAATGTATCTTATATTCTCGCTGCAGTAAAATCATTTGGAACAGAAGGACGCAAGAAAGATGGCCCCCAAATCCCTCCAAATGACAAAGTTTATGAGTACATATTGTTCCGCGGGAGTGACATTAAGGTCAGTTATACATTCACAGTCACATGCATATATGTTGAGAGAATTGCTTAAAATTCTCAATTTTATGTCAAATTCTGATCCTGTTAGTCTTTATGATTCTAAGTTCAGCTCATATGACACAGATTCAGTTTTCATTTGGTCTTTAAATCACCTAGATTTGTATTACCTTCAAATTTATCCTTCTTTTTTTTTTCTGTATTTTTTTTCTTCTTTTTCTTTTACTTGATTGGACTTGGGTATGGGTGGTGACATTGGTCACTTAAGATTGGTTTTGATTCTCTGGATTACTCGATTTAATTTAGACTGAGCAACATATAGCCAATTCGAGTCTGAGTAAAAAAGAAAAAATGATCATAACAGATTCTTTAATGAATAGTATTGAGCTTTTTTCTGTCTATTACTGATCCCCTTGTTATGTTGCGGTTATACCTTAGCTGAACAATCTCATAACCTTGTCCTATCCTTTTCGGTAATAACACCCTTTAACAAGCAACCTACAAGCTGTTTGATTTGACTGTTGAAACCTCGCTGTTATGAGCTTGTCCTATCCTGGACAGTAATATCACTAGCAGCCTTTCGCAAGTAACCTACCAGCTGGCAGCTGGTGGTTTCATTGTGCAAACCTCGCTCTAACGAGTTTGTCCCATCCTCGGCGAGAATAGCACATGCTTGCGAGCGACCTAACAGCCGTTTGATTTTGTTGTACAAAGCCTGCTATTTTGAATTTGGTTCTTAATACTCCATTCTACTATTCTATGGATCAGCTACAGCCTACGGGGACCTTGGCTCTTATACTTTTTCATGTGGTCGCAGGATTTGCAGGTTAAATCTTCACCACCTGTTCAGACAACGGCACCTATTCACAATGATCCGGCTATTATTCAGGTAGTTGAATGTACTTAAGTCTGTAAAATTCTGATGCATCATATACATATTGTAGTGTGTATATATAGCCTTCGTAGAATTTACTTGTGCATATTCTTCAATTTGTTGCAGTCACATTACACTCGACCACCGCCTGTGTCTCCCAGCTTTCCTCCTGCTAGTAGTGGATCTATCCCAGATCTTACTCCCCATCCTTCACAAATGGGACAGCCTAGGCCAACATTCCAGGGTGGACTTCCTTTATACCAACCTGGTGGAAATTTAGGTTCATGGGGATCTGCACCTCCTCCTCCAACCGGAAATGGCAGTGGGCTTGCTGTGCCCATGTATTGGCAAGGATTCTATGGACCCGCTAGTGGGCTCCCTCCTATGCAACAACCATCTTTGTTCAGACCACCACCTGGCTTGTCATTGCCTCATTCGATGCAACATTCTGGCATTAATCCATCTTTACCAAATGTTCCTTCAAATTTAGTGCCTTCAAACTTACCTCCTTCAAGCGTTCCAGAAATGCCATTGTCTTTGGTAGCACCTGTTAGTAGTAGTTCACTGAGTTTAACTTCCAGTTCTATGACACCTACTTACCCCTCAAATTTGGTTAATGCCCATTCCGCCGTATCAGCATCTGACACGCTTCCTGTTCTGATGCCAAACAGGGCTCCTACTACTGCTGTTCATACAGCAGCTCTGAGTAGTAGCTCGTTGTTGGTGTCTCCTTTGACTACTTCCACTTCGGATGCAAATGCAACTGTTTCTCCAATCTCTAGCAAACCTACTGTTGCTAGTGGTCCATCGGTGGGACATCAAACTCTTCCTCAGTCTATGTCCTCCATTGTTGCGACCCCAAGTTCAAGCCACAAAGAACCATCTGTGCCGTCTTTGGTAACACCGGGGCAGCTGTTGCAGCCTAGTTCTGCTGCTGCACTTTCTTCATCTCATTCTTCACCTCCAACCCACAAGGATGTAAAGGAGGTTCAAGCACCTTTGCTGTCAGAACGCCCGGCAACACCTCCAAAAGAACTTCAGGCACCATTGTTGCCATTACCTTCATCTTCTGGTCAAAAGGTACGTCCAGTTATAGCTACACTAATTGTGGATTTTGTTTTGGCTTTAATGGGTATTTATTCTCTGGTAATTGTTGTATGCCAAGAGATTTTATTACCTGGTCCCCCTGTTCTTTTACTAGATTTTGTTTCTTGACCATGCTACTCCTACTCTCTTGCAAGATATTTTTATATCATGTTGATTGCAATATGAATTAACTTTTTCCTATTTACCTCTAGCCAAATGGATCTGCTACACAAACGCGCAACAATTACCATAACAATTACCATTATAGGGGGCGTGAAAGAGGAAGAGGAAACGGGGTAATTTCTTCTCTATTTCTTTTCCTTTTTTGTTTTTTGCCCCATGGTACCTCTTGATCGTAGAACCTGGAACTAACTTGACCAAGCTTTGATATTTCAGTTTTCACGTCGTGTTACAAAATTTACTGAGGATTTTGATTTCATGGCAATGAATGAGAAGTTCAAGAAAGACGAAGTATGGGGTCACCTTGGTAAAAGCAGTAAAGCTCAGTCAGGGGACGACGAGGACAATGATGGAGATTACCTGAACAATGAAGAAGATGATGGATCTGCGAAGGTTGAGGCTACGGTAAGATCATAAGTCCACGCAATCTAAATTTTGTAAGTTTTGCTTCGTCTTTTTCCAATGAGTAATTTAAAGACTTCATCGTGTTTCTTTTAGCCTGTTTATGTGAAGGACGACTTTTTTGATTCCCTCTCGTGCAATGGGTTTGACCGTGGATCTCGTGGTGGGAGGGCCAAGTTCTCCGAGCAAAGAAAATTAGATACCGAGGTAATGTTCTCTTTCTTTTATTGTGAAAGGCTTTGGTAATCTCCTCCTCATACCTTGAAGAGTATTTGGTTCATTAAAGTTCTCTCTGTCGTGGCATATGCAGACTTTTGGTGATTTTTCACGGTATCGTGGTGGTCGAGGCCGTGGACCAGGTCGTGGGGGACGCTCTAGAGGCCCTCATGACGGGAGGGGGTATGGTTATGTTGGCAGGGGTCGTGGACAGGGACAGTCCATGCCGAATCGAGGAAACTAGTCTTAAGTAGGATCTTCCCCAATTCCCTGCTAAACTACGCAAGGCCAATATTGCTCGAGGTCCTACAACTAGCATGATTATATTACTTATATATGTGTGCATGTGCCTTGTGCGTTTTACGGAAATAATGTTTTAACTTTTAAATTATATGTAATTCTACCTAAAATATAACCAGTGCAAAGTGCAAACTGGTGTTTAAGTTATTTTTTTCTTTTTTTTGATACAAAAAGAAATTTCATTAAGATCAAGCCACTCCTCCTTCCATGACTGTCAGAAGTTGAGAATGATTACAATTAGGTGGATTATCTTGTTATTTTCTTTTGGAACATATACTTTGTTGAAAAACAGAATTAACATCCCTAATAAAATGATGAATCTGCTGGTTACTGTTGATCTAGCCTTTGTTGATTGCATCCACTATAGCTTTAGAGTCTATTTCAAAGTTCACTGCAGTCAGCCTGCAATGTTGAGCCCACTTCACTGCCTCCAAAACAGTCAAGCCTTCAACATTGGACTAGTGCTTCACTGATGAAAACACCTTTAGCAGTCTAGGGGTGAGCATTTAGCCCGTAATCCGCGGATTCAACGGGAGCCAACCGTTTATTTGCGGATGGATGCCCGGTTCGTTCGTCAACGGGTTGGATGCGCATGGAATTTCCGAAATCCAACGAATTACGAATCGGGTCCGGATACAATTTTGAAAATCCGTTCAATATCCATATCCGTTAAATTAAGAACATTCATATCTATCTTAATAACAAATGGTTTTTGAACCATCGAACGGTCTTCAATGGTCTCTTTTCAGTGATGGACGGTTCTTATTTCTCTCAAAGTGAAAGAGATAAATCGGGGCTGAAAATGCTTCCATATTTTGCGCCAAAATCCAACGTCCGTGATTTGCTGCACTTATTGATTTGCTGCACTTCTTTCCAAAAAGAATTCGCTTACCGTCACCGTTATTTCACCATCAATTTGTTTCCGGGTAACGTTTGGCAAAACAGCCGTTTCATTTTTCTTGGGAATCAGTGGAATTAAAGCTCCAATTCCTTCTTATGAACAGACGCTCCCCCATCCAGGTATGACATGACTCTCTCTCTCTATCTCATTTGAGTTTTATGAAATTAGGGTTCGGTTTTTCTTTCGTCCAATTGAACAAATTGGTGGAGAAGATCCAGTGATGAAATCTTCAGCAAAATGTCGATTCAGTTGTAATTTTCATAGTTATATAATTTTTTTTTTTACTGATATGATTGGTTTTGATTGATTAGGCTGACGGGAATGGTTGATTCTGATAAATGGGTTTTCGAAGAATCTTCTGAATTTTGAACATAATATCTCTAATTATTTGCGAAGTTCTTTTGATGTTATTATATCTTTAATTTTTGAGAAATTGAGTAGTTTTTTTGAACATTTCATGCCAGAAGATTACGTCTTTATGGAAGCATTCGAATGGACTTTCTGAATTTATGTATCAATTTTAGATTGCTCCTGAACTTGGTTGTCATAATGGCTGAATTGCTTATGTTGATTGTAAATAGATCCTCCAATGCTGAACTTGGTTGTCGTAATGGCTGAATTCCATCTTCTCTAACTGATTATGTTTAATGTAGGTTTTGCTGCTCGATGTCTTCGAAACTATTTAGCACAAATGACAAAAGATGGACATATTATTGCCTTTCGCCTATTCCTTTGGATTTTACAGGGGCGTTATGGCCGGTGATATTAGCATGGACCTTTGGTAAGCAATTATGTTTGTGCACATCTGCATAAGAGTAACGTCGTTAAAATTTTCCTCTTAACTCTTAGCTCTTACATGTGTGGTTTATCAGATTTTGTAGGATGCACATTCAGTTTGTATTAAGGATGCACATACATAGGCTGCTATGTACTGATGTATTGCTATAGTGAGCTGCATTGATTTTATCAAAGGTCAGGATAGTGATTTGATCGCTGGCCTCCTCAAATTTGTACAGCATTGCGTGCTGTTCATTGCAAATCTAGACGTTGACAGTCTATATTTCAAAACTGAGGCCTACACAGAATTCTATATGTATCTATGAGATCGAGTATGCCCTTCTTCTTAGTTGGAAAAGCCTCGAGTACAAGTTGATTATTAATTCTCAACAATCTTTATGTTCCCACTTGCTGGGGGTACTTAGAGAGAACGAGAGAGATTGGAACGGAATTGAATCGAACTGAAAATAGAATCATCGGAATTTGGATGGAAATTAGAAATATCTGCCGCAGCAGCCAATCCCCATTAATACATAGCTGAATAACACATTAGGTTTCATTACAGATTAAATACCACAATCATTGGCCGACAAACCCTAATGATAGCGTATTACCACTAGACACGTGTACTGACCCAATCTGGTAAATAACAACGGATCGATAAGTGACACGACCCAACTAATCTAAGGGCAGACGCACAACTGATCGGGGCAGCCATAGTGTAAGCCACAGAAGGAGAAGGTATATGACAACACCCCTCTTCATCAGCAGATCCTTGTCCTCAAGGATTGAGCTTTGGAAAATGATGAGTAATGTGCTTCACGTCCTCCCAGGTAGCATCTGCAGGAAAGGAATTTGTCTACTGGATGAGGAGCTGCGGCACAGAGACACCATTTCTGATGATTGTCCTAGAATCCAGAGCAGCAGATGGAATGACAAGGAAGTTTCCATCAGTATCCAGTGTAGGTAGTGAGGGAGAAAGAATGTGGTTGGCTCCAATGTGTTGCTTCAGTTGTGAGACATGAAAAACATTATGGATTCTTGCTTCCACTGGCAGCTGTAACTTGTAAGCAGCCTGCCCAATCTTCTGAACAGTTGTAAATGGCCCATAGTACTTGGCAGCCAGCTTCAAATTTCTCCCGAGAGTCACAGAGGTCTGTCTGTAAGGCTGTAATTTCAGATAAACCTTGTTTCCTTCTGAGAATACTCTATCAATTCTTTTCTTGTCTGCATAAAACTTCATTCTCTCTTGAAACTTGTAAAGGCATCCTTAAGTAAAGTAAGCATTGCATCTCTTTGTTTTAAATAAGATTCAACCTCAGCCACAGAAGTAGTAGCAGTTGATGGAAAAGCTAGGTGTGGTGGAAGGTAACCATACAGGGCCTGAAATGGATACATCTTCAAGCTGGTGTGGTAATTGGTATTGTACCACCATTCTGCAAGTGGAAGCCATGTGTGCCATTTTTTGGGTTGGTGGCCACACATACACCTCAAGTAACTTTCAAGGAAAGAATTGACTCTCTCAGTTTGACCATCTATCTGAGGATGGTAAGCAGTACTGAGATGGAGCTGAGTGCCAAGAGCTTGAAACAGGTCTTGCCAAAAGTTGCTAGTGAAAATCTTGTCTCTGTCAGAGACAATTGAAGCTGGTAGACCATGCAGCTTGAAGATGTGTGTAATGAATTCCCTTGCAATAGATGCAACAGTGAATGGGTGGTGGAGACCAATGAAATGACTATACTTTGTTAGTTTGTCAACAACCACTAAGATAACTGACTTCCTTTCACTCATGGGCAGACCTTCAATGAAATCCATTGAGATGTGTTGCCAAACATGATCTGGAATAGGAAGTGGTTGTAGTAACCCAGCTGGAAATGTATTTTCCCCCTTATTCCTTTGACAAACATCACAAGTAGAGACAAACAAGAGAACATCCTTTTTCATGCCAGGCCAATAAAAGTAAGATTTAGCTCTAATATAAGTGGCTTGTATGCCAGAATGGCCCCCAACAGCTGAACAATGCAGAGAGCTAAGAATGTTTGACCTGGTTGTAGCAGAGGAACCAATATAGAGTCTACCCTTGTACCTCAATACTCTATTTGCATAAGAAAAAGGATTTGCAGTATGAGGGGTAATACTTAGCTGAGTGATCACTTCTTGAGCTTTAGTGTCAGCACTGTAACTAGCAATGACCTCTTGGGCCCAAACTGGCTGTGACAAGGAAATAAAATTGCAAGAAGCAGCCACATGAGGTCTTCTGGAGAGTGCATCAACTACCAAGTTCTCTGAACCTTTTTTATACTTCACTTTATAGTCAAAGCCCAAGAGTTTCATAAGACACTTCTGCTGTAAGGTGGTAGAGATCTTTTGCTCCAGAAAGTAATGAATGCTTTGGTGGTCAGTGTTAATAATGAAGTGCTGACCTTGGAGATAGTGTTTCCACTTAGTTGCTCTTGCACAATAGCTAATAGATCTTTATCATAAGTTGACAAGGCAGCAGCCCTGGGACCCAGAGGTTTGCTGAAGAAGGCTAAAGGTCTACCCTCTTGCATGAATACAACTCCAATGCCCAAGTCACAAGCATCAGTTTCCAAAATGAACTGTTTAGTAAAATCAGGAAGAGCTAAAACTGGGGTTGAAGTCATTGCTTTCTTGAGCTGAAGAAAAGATGATGTTGCTGCAGGAGACCAACTGAAAGCATCATTCTTCAATAGATCAGTAAGTGGTTTACTAATAAGTCCATAATTCTTCACAAATTTTCTATAATAACCAGTGAGGCCTAAAAATCCTCTTAATTCCTTCAAGTTAGTTGGAATGGGCCAGTCCACCATGGCAGAGATCTTCTTAGGGTCAGCCATAACCCCATTGGCAGTAATAATATGACCCAAGTATTCTATACTAGATTGTCCAAATGAACATTTGGAGAAATTAGCTGTCAGCTAATGAAGTCTGAGAAGTTCCAATGTGGTTTGTAAGTGCAACAGATGATCTTCTAAGGAAGGACTATAAACCAGAATGTCATTAAAGAATACAAGAATGAACTTCCTAAGGTGATCTTGAAATATGTTGTTCATGAGGGCCTGAAATGTAGATGGTGCATTAGTAAGACCAAATGACATTACCTTGAATTCAAAATGCCCATGGTGTGTTCTGAAAGCTGTTTTGTGGATGTCAGAAGGAGAGACCCTGATTTGGTGATAACCAGGCTTCAAGTCAATTTTGGTGAAGAACTTAGAGCCATGTAATTCATCCAGCAGCTCTTCAATATTTGGTATGGGAAATTTGTCCTTAATAGTGATGTTGTTCAACCTCCTGTAATCCACACAAAATCTCCAGGTGTTGTCCTTTTTCTTGACAAGTAAAATGGGAGAAGTAAATGGGTTGTGGCTTGGTTGGATGATGCCAGAGTGCAACATTTCTTTGACTAAGTTCTCAACAACTGATTTTTGAAGATAAGGGCATCTATAAGGCCTGAGGTTTACTGGTGCAGAGTTAGGCTGCAGTGGAATTTGGTGATCCAATGACCTTTGGGGTGGAAGGGAGGCTTTGTCAGAGAAGACATTAGTGAATGAGTCGAGTAAGGTAGTGATTGGTGGAGGGGTGGGTAGATTTGCAGGAGAGGCAGAAATGGAAAACAGTTGACCAACTATTCCATGAGAATGTTTCTGAAAAAAATTCTTCACAACAGAACCACTCATCTTGCTAAGTGAAGATTTTTGTTGAATACCAGTTAGAGTTATCTTCTTAACTTTGTGTTTGAATGTAATACAGAGTTTAGATAAGTTGAAAAGTACATCTCTTAGGTTTTTTAACCAATCTGGACCTAACACAATGTCACACCCCCCTAAGGGAAGTAGTCTCAAATCACCACAGAACTTACGACCCTGCATATTCCAATCCAGCTGAGAACAAACACCAGAACTGACAGTTTTATCACCATTAGCAACTGTGACTAATAAATTACCTGTCTGAGCAATTGGATACTGTAAGCTAACAGCTAAAGCAGAATCTATGAAGCTGTGAGTGATACCAGTATCAATTAAAATGGATATTGCCTGTTTCTTGATAAAACCAGGAATTCTTATAGTATCCCCTGAAATATTACCAGTCAAGGCATGCAAGGAGATTTCCATGTCACTTTCCAGAGAAGGTTCCTCCTCAGTGTCATGTGAAGATTCACCCCCCCAGTGTCATAAATTTCTTCAGCTTCCTCCCCTATAAGTACACATAAGTATTGTTTCTTACAAATATGGCCCCTCTTTTAAGCTTTATCACAATTGAAACAAAGCCCTTGAGCTTTCCTTGCCTGCACCTGCTCAGGAGTAAGTTTTTTGAGAGGCAAGTTTGGTATTTGCTTTGGTTGAGGAATTGAGGGAGTAGGTGGAATATAGGTAGGTTTTAGAGGGGTACTAGTAGAAGGAATGGATTTGGTGTTTGAATAAGAATGGGAGAAAAATTTAGTGGTAGGTTTGTTTGCTTTTTGTTGCATAACAAGGGTTTGTTCTTGCATTCTAGCAAGGGAAAAGGCATGAAGTAAAGTCTTAGGGTCAAACATAAGAACTGAACTTCTTAATTCTTCTTTCAGGCCACCAATGAAACTAGCAATGAAGTAAGATTCAGGAAAATCATGGTGCACCCCTAGTAATAAAGCTTTGTAATATTCAAATTCCTCAAAATAAGCATCAACAGTAGTGATTTGAGCTAATTTATTGAATATACCAACAATGTTATCCTGAGCGGGGTTTTCAAATCTAGCACATACACTCTGACAGAAATAAGGCCAAGGAATAACAGCTTGTGTAAGACAGAAGTTATCATACCATTCACTTGCCTTACCATCCATGTGAATTGCTGCCATCTTTGTCCTGTGAAGCTCAGAAATATTGTGCATCTGGGAATAATATTCACACTTCTGAATCTAGCTCTTTGGATTGTCACCATCAAATCTAGGAAAGTCCAACTTAGGCATTTTGTGAAATTGATTCGAATCTCGACCCCCCGAATGAAAATTAGAATGAAATCCACCATTATTAGAACTAGAAGCATCTTGATTTCTATTAGGATCTTGAGTAGAAAATTTTTTTCCAACTGAGATTGAATACTTTTGTCTAAACTTTTTTCAATGTCAGTTTTAGGATTCAACATACTAGTATCCATTTCCGTCTTCATCGACTGAAGATCATCTTTAGTAGGCATAGTACTGAGTTGTAAGGCTAGATTGTTTACCTTTGAATGTAATTTATCGATCTCGATCTGTTGTTTATTGTTGGTTTCTTGAAGCTCCTTGCAAGTTTGAGCCACCATGATGCTAGGACGGAACGGCTCTGATGCCAGTTGTACTATACTTAGAGAGAACGAGAGAGATTGCAACGGAATTGAATCGAACTGAAGATAAAATGATCGGAATTTGGATGGAAATTAGAAATATCTGCCGCAGCAGCCAATCCTCATTAATACATAGCTGAATAACACATTAGGTTTCATTACAGATTAAATACCACAATCATTGACCGACAAATCCTAATGATAGCGTATTACCACTAGACACGTGTACTGACCCAATCTGGTAAATAACAGCGGATCGATAAGTGACACGACCCAACTAATCTAAGGACAGACACACAAATGATCGGGGCAGCCATAGTGTAAGCCACAGAAGGAGAAGGTATATGACATATATGTTTTCGTCACCATTGAACATGTATATGTGCACTTCCTTGGAACCACTATTGGATTGTGGGTTATCGATTTTGCAGTGATATTCTATTCTATCCAAATGCAGGTTCGGGCATCTTCTCTACAAACATTATAACCAGGGGAAATGTATTGTTTGGACTTGATCCTAATACAGGATAGCGTAAGTATTGTTTAGAGGTCCACTTGAAGCCTTGGCCAGTCCACTATAGCGGTATCCGCACATAAATGGGAAGTGATACCGAAAAATGGGCATACTGCATTTGATGTTGGAAGAACCTACAGCGTAATGTGAGTGGATAAGAATCTTATTGGTAAGGTGTTTACACATTATTTTTTTTAGACCAACAAAAATTACGCTTATACTACTTATGAGCCATAAACAAAATTATGCTTATGGGGAAGTTTTTGGTGCCTCTGTTGTGTGTATTTGGCTGGTGTTAATGCATTGGTCAGAGCTATTTGATTGTGAGCATTTTATTTCGTTCTGATGCTCATCATATTTAACATGTGGATTGTTGATTCGAACAGTGCAAGTGTTAGTCCAACTAATTGCATTTGTTTAACACATTTTTCAGTATCTCTTGATGTGGATTTATAAAAATGATGGTTCTTAGTTTTTCTTTTGTTAATTATTCATTATTTGTACTCTCATTATGTCTTTTTATTGGTTTTTCATATGGATCTCATTTTAACTGCAACAGTAAAATTTGATAATCTGTGGACTTATGATTTGTATTCTTGGATTTTTCTTTGTGGAGTTCATGCATTATGATTTGTATTTTCTTTAGGAATTTTCAGATGGAAGTGACGCCACCTGCCCCTAACTCCAAATCAGAATCACTCTTTATTTTTTGTGGAACCACAAGGTTAGATCACTTTTTTGTTTCCCTAAATTGCGTACACATTATCAGACTCTGAATTTTTCCTTTTCATTCGTGAAGGTTGTACATTTCATACATGTGCCCTTACGGTCAGTGTGTATGGAATGTCAGAAACTGTAAGTTTAGTACTCTTGAGGTGTGGGGACTACAAGAAAAGATCAGTATGGTGCCAATTAATCTAACAAATAGGATAAAAGTTTAACAGAAGATGGATGTTAGCATCCCTTTTAGGTGTAAACTGTACCCATTACTCTGCTTTATTTTGGCAAAGAATGCTACAGAGCAGCCACTCCCGGTAACAATACTAATTAGCAATGTGATTCTTATAATCCCTGCGGGTTTCAAGTCTACTCTTAATGGCCTTGATTTGGTTTAACAAAATACTTTCCTGTCAAATACTTCATTTTAGTTTTTACAATTATTTTGTGTGTGTTTGGTTGGTGAGGTTAATTGCTACTGTTTGTGCAAGTCTTACTACAAATTAATAGGCTTCCTATTTTTCTGTCTTGGCAGTATCGTTCATGGTTGTAGCTACGAATTACTACAAATTAATTGATGCTGGATGAACCTACAAGTACATTTGATGATTTATGTTAACATGGTTGTACGTGGTGGTGTCTGCTAGAGGTCTTTGGGCGATTTTTATGGCATCCAAATTCCAATTTTCTAATTTACTTGCTAGAGTTTCAGCAGATGTTCCCATTCTGCAGTAGTCACCATCTTTTTTCCTCTCTCTATTGTGGAGTTGTCGTGCCGCACACAGCACAGTAGTTTAATCTTGAGAAGTAATGTGTATGATGATGTTGGAAACTCGGACACCGTCGAGCAGAATGGGTACTTTTTCCAAAAAAAAAAAAAAAAAATCTCGAAGCGTTACTTTTTGGGGCTAATTAAGATCTTCCGTCCACTTATGTGGTGTCTCAGACCTTCTGCCAAAATAAAAATTTAGGTAAGGATCATCACTAATATAAAGGATTTCTATTTCGCATCTTTGCAAGGCATGCATTGACAAAGCATACAACTTCTTTCTCTGCATTAATCGGCATTATACCCTAATAAGACATCGTCCAAAACCTTTGGCAATACTGATAAGTGAGAACAAATCAAATCCCGGGCCGTTACGGCACGGGTCATTTTCTAGTAGTTCTCCAAAATACTATGGATCATTTAGGAATTCTTAAGATGTTTGCTTGAGGTGTTGTACATGGCATTTTTATATTTTTATACATATATACGATATGTAGGTTTTATAAGGAGTCATTTGTGTTGGCTTTATTTTCTTTATTATAAATTTTAACTAAAACAAATACATTGGATTATTCGTATCCAATCCGTCCATTTGTGCATCCATTGGATGTTGGAGGATATGGATGCCAAATTTAAAGTCCGTAATGTATTGGATTGGATGCACATGGGGTGAAAACCGGTCCATACCGGCCCATGCTCACGCCTACCTGAAAAGCTTTTTATTAACAGAGAGATTTTGGTCTATGAATATAATGCTACAGATACTTGAAGGAAAGTTATTATAACTTACTAGGCCATCTGATTCTTTTTTAACAAGTTTAGAGATAGTGTCAGCAACCTGATTATCATACCTACTAACATAAAAAAACATGCAAAATTCAAAACTAGAGCTTTTGATTAGTTAAACATGATTAAGAACCACGGTTGATGGTTAAGACTCTATATACTGGTGCCTACCATTTAACATTCATACTATTACTATATTGTACAGAAACCAGACTTATTACTGGTTTGGTTTTAGCAACAAATTGCTCATAAAAAATACTATTGATTCTGTGAACCAACTGGTTAAGATTCAGAGCAGTTTTCTGAGACACTTTACTGCACCTCTCGTTCCACAAACCCAAGCATTAATAGCAGTTCTTCTCACATGTTCTGCAGTAAGTAATCCTTCTTTAACTTTTTGAAATTATCTGACAGAAACTGAAGTATAATCAGACCGCTATCAGAGTGCATGTCAAAGATTGCAAACCATATCGCTCTACTATAATTGCAGGACAGTATCACATGAGAATCGCTTTCAACAACATTCTCACAAAAAGGACAGCTGACATCGATGTTTCCGTTTCATCTAACTAGTCTTTCTCTTGTTGGTGGGATACTTCTACAAATTTTCCAAAGAAAATGCTTTACCCTGGGATTACAAGTAAATTCCACACCATCTTCCATATTTCTTCATTTTTGATAGCGGTATGAGTCTCGATTTTGGGTGTGAGAGGTTCTGAGTTTTTCGATTCTTATAATGCTCCTATACTTCCCTATAACTGAGGCTTAGCAAGCTAAAATGGGTGTTCTTTAGTAATAAAACTTTTGTTTATTTTCTTTTGTTATATTTGCAAGCTATGCTTTTCTTAACCATTCCTTTAATCATTGGTAGCCTATCTCTCTCTTATATTGTTGATCCGTGTGAAAGTGAAAGCAAATTCTTTTTCTTTACTGTTTGTCTTTTTTGTGGGTAGCAAACCAAAATAGTAATGCAACTTTTGTTGAAAAGGAGAGGGTACTGAGTACATCACCAAATTTTTCGTTTAACAACATGTATGGACAAAACGTAATACAATAGCAAGTAGACCAACTTAATGATCCTTATATATATATATATATATATATAGAGAGAGAGAGAGAGAGAGTTTATATCTCTACCTCTTCACAATCAGAGAGTCAAGACAATAAAGTCCGTGAACCTGAGTGTATATAAGAGGCTTGGACGATCTCAAAAATCAATATCCAAGATCAATATAGTTGTATCCAAATAATTGAATCCGAGTTCTGCCAAGCATGAAACTTGTTATCTATCTTTCAAGATACGAATTCTGCAAAAAAGAGTCTTGTAATCAATCAAAATTAGTATGGACTTATCTACTAGAATTGATCACGTACTACTTGTGATATTCCTATTATAGATATAAAACAATATAATACGGAAAAGAAAAACACATAAGACACCAAAAGTTTTGTTAAAGAGGAAAACTGCACCTGCAGGAGATCCTGGGACCTAATCCAGATTTGAACGCTAAACCGTATTAAGACGCTACAAACACTAGCTTACTATCAGACTTCAGACTGGAATATAGTTGAGATCGAATTCACCCTCCAAACAATTCATCCGTAGTCATGCTCCAGGAAATTGATTCCCTCAGCTGACGTCCTTTACAACCTAAGAGTTGCTTCAGCCTAAGTGAAGACTTTTGGTACCAATATGCCTCTAACAGAAAAGCCTATTTGATTTACTTTTAGATCAATAGATCAAGGCTTATAAATCTGTTTGCAATAGACAAATCTAGCAAACCTCACATATACGGAATACTTACACTTAGTTAGCTGAGAAGCCTGGATAATTAACTACCTCTCAAGAACAACCTTAAACCGATCAGTTAAGAAGAATTTTAGATATCTATCTCGAGGAATCACATAGTCTGAGTCGAAGAGAACTTTGTGATTTCTATCTATCTCGTTCTTGAAAGAGATTACTAAAACCTCGATAACAGAATGAACAAGGTAAGGATACACGAACTATCAAGGTAAAGATAATCGAACCTGGATTCACGAATCCATAAGTGAAGTCTTTCAGTCATAAACCTAATTGTATTTCTCAGGAGAAACCTAGGTTCATAGAAGACAACTCTAGCAAATAAATATGACATGAAAGTGTCAGGGATTGAATTTCCTGGTTTGTCTGAGTCTCTTTATTTATGGATTTTCAAAACTATGGTTGCTTAGAATTCAAGCTTACATAACTTGAGATTCAAGCGAACACTTTCTCTGTTTAGATAAAACTCTTGTTCGGAATTCATGTAAGCATGTGAGAAGTTTATCTTAAAATCACATAGAAGAATATACATATGAAACCCGTGTTTTTGGATAGCATTTTTCGAACCTAAAACCGGTAAAATTTAACCCGTTTAGTGTTGGGTGCGTATTTCTGAAATTGGGTGTTCATAATTAAATTTAAGTAATAGTTGCAAATCCATTCTCATAAATCTCACGTGTGGTACAGAAAGACCTAGTCAATTTCTCTCACTTTTATTTATAATTAGGGTTATTAAAATATATATTTTGTCTTTTTCCAAAACCCTAAAAGAAAAGTTTATGTCTTTCATTCCTCTACTCCATCTTCATTCTTTTACTAAAAAAATAAAAATATACTCCCTCCGTTCCGATTTAGTTGTTGTTTTAGGGTTTCTTTTTTGTTTCAAATTAGATGATAGTTTTAGTTTTTTTTCCCAATTTTCACTAATATGCCCCTGCATTGGAATCACATCAGAGAATTAATTCTCATAGTAATCAACAAAGAAAAAATTACTTCTCATTGTAATCTACTCCATGGAGAATATATACTCTATGTTGGTTGGTTCTTCATTTATCATCTCTTCATCTTCTGCTTCAACAAAAGAAAGTTCATCTTCTTCTTTTCAAACACCATGGATGAGGATATGCTAGATTATCTACTGTCTTTGGCTTACACTCTTCTACGATATTATCAAGTTACTCCATATGGTCGACCAACAAGAAGAGTGAGTGGAGAGATTGATGTAAATTTGCCGCCAAGAGGAGATGGTTTTGAGAATACGGCACAGGCTCGTCAACAAGTAACTGATGAGATGTTGAAGATATATTTACCCAATTTTTTTTATTAAGAAACACCTAATACCTCCCCGATCTTTGTTTTTTCTTTTTGCTTGGGTTTTTTCTTCCTACTAAGTCTTATAGCTCTGTATCCATGACTGTTTGTATGGCGTTTAGCTGCTGTTTTGGTTGCTAATATTATCAATAGTATCCTTTCTTTATTGATAAAAAAAAAATGCCTGACACTTTACAGTTTTCTAGTTTTTCTTTTCATAACTCTATGTCCATAATTTTCTTTTGTACTGTACATGGTAAAAACGGTTTCAAGCAAAATGCTTCTTTTCTTGTGGTGCACGAGAAGCTTGTGAAGACACATCTTTTCTCATTTTTACTTTCCAGGTGAGACGTTATTGTCCGTAGGTTGGGGAAATGAAACTGTGGTAGGGAAAATTGGAACAAACAGTTAAGAATATTGCACATCTATTTTTATTTTTATTTTTTCTTCTTTGGAGTAAATGAGCACTAGATGTAAATGATAACTTCTGCCTTTTAGTTCAGGGTATCTTCATTTGTGTTCATGATATTTTTAACATGCATATGTCTAGTTTATTTTCTTCTGCTAGTTTCAACTTCGTTGGTACTTCCTCCACTAGCAATTTGAAATATCATATTTTCTCTCTCAAGCTTCTTGTGTGTTTTGTCTTGTTAATTGACTGAGAACCTCATCTACTATTAGTGTAAAAGAAATGCCTGCCCCGTTCTTCTTAAGATAACTGCTTTATTGTTCCCAATGCTCTCCTCTTCCCACTGCTCTCTTGTCAGTACAACACAGGTACGCTGCAGTTCACTGCAGAGACGAAACCATAGAGCTTCATGACGAAATTCTGAAAGTGGACAGTGTCTATAACCCAAAACACTAAGACTGATTGACATTACAGCAATTTACTGGCCCAAAACTAAGACTACGCGACATTTAAAGACATAAATACTGCAAAGCAGAAGAGAATGCTACTGCACATTCTCAAAGTAGACAATGCTACTGCATATTTTTTTCTACTGCACATTCTCTTCTGCTTTGCATTAGACAAAGTAGACAATGCTACTGAACATTCTCAAAGTAGACAAAGTAGACAATGCTACTGCACATTCTCAAAGTAGACAATGCTACTGCACAAACTAGAGAATGCTACTGCACATTTTTTTTCTGTGTTCACTATATTTGGACCCAATTAAAATATTGATGTTTTGTGCACTGCAGTAAGCAATCAACAAATCTAGCTCATTCTTTTCTTCATTTTTGTCAGAACAACAACTACGTGTTCTACAGTATTTGCACTATTTATGTAGCAAAGAATTAGCAGAGGAAAAAACAGGTTATTGCAGTACATAAATAACCCATTAAACCTTACTTCAACCACATTTTGAGTACAACATTGCCTGACTCGATTACATTACTGCAAATTAATGAAAACAAATCCGGCAACTCTAACACACTAAGCATCAAAATAAAACTACTGCACTCATAACCTGACACTAAACTTGAACCCATCATACTTCTGGATTAAGATTTTCATTAATATTTTCACTTCTGGATTCCAAACTTGAGCCCACCATGTTTCGTTCAAGAGTGGACCAGAATTCAGGCATCCTGTTAAGTTCCACCAATACGTCGTGAAGCAAAGCACTATCCGCTTCAATTCTCATTGGAAGATTACCTTCACGCTCTAACTTGTCCTTCCCGATGTGCGGCAAAACAAAACGGATTTCTCCACGAGCTTTCATAACCTCCAACATGCATAATTGGTGGGTCAAGAAGACCTTATTGATAATGCGTGGTTCCATATCGTTGTAAGCCTTTTCTACCGCGACAATAAGCTCATCAATGTTATTCATTCTCTGACGATGTTGTATACTCTGAAGTGTATTGAAGTAGCCGAGGTCCAAAGTGTTCATATCTGGACTATTTGGAGGTTGATTCTTCAGTTGAATATCGAACCCGTCGATTGATGCCGCATTCTTAAATTTTTCGTCATCCTTCGAAATATGAGGCTTCGCGTTATCTTGTTGAATATAAATGGTACGTGTATTCCCGGTAGGCCATTTAACACGAATTTCCGGTAGGACTTTGTCGATTAAAAACTCCATTGAAACCTTTTTATCAACTGGATCAATCGGTTTGGTTTCAAGTGTACCGGCTTTCCTATTCTTACTGTTTCTTGCTGCCGGCACTTTTTTAACCATTGCCCATATGCCAATTTTTCCATCAAAAATTAGATTCCCTGAGGAATCATATTGCGGACGTGCAACTGCAGCTGTAAACATAATCTTAGGAAAAAATCTCTTGTTTTGACACTCACGATGAGGTTTGGGTTCATCGGGAAGAAGATAATATCTCTGCGATATTTTTGTCATGTTAAACCACTTTTCATCAATATGTACATAATCGAACATATCCTTAAACATTGGTTTAGAATTAAAAGTACTTGTATCAAGCATGTCAATACAATAGTTTAACCTCTTTATTTTTCCATCGTCATTCAAAGCTGGTCTTACTGCACTTGTGTGTGGCTTGACTTTGCCTTCTTTTATCCTCCTATGCAATGTTGTTGTTGACATCTCTATCTCTGCCGCTAATGTGCGAATACAAGTACGGCGATTCAATGGAACTGCCAGTACCCTGTCTCTATCGATTTCCACACGTTTGCGACCAACTCTTGTTGGCTTCCTAGAAGATACATCAGCAGGCATGTTTGAGTTATGATTTTCTTTTGATCGATTCCAAATACGAGAAACAGTTGAAACAGACATCTTGAATATACCAGCAACTCTTGGTATGGAACCTCTTTTAACTCTTCCATTATTGCTATGGGTTAACAGATATTGATAGATACCTAAACGTTCATCATTTTTGAATTCTCTTGATGCTCTTATTATTGGATTATTAAGAACCATGCCGTCATATCTTGGTACTGCCTCTTCATCACTAGTATTGGATGCTACTTCTTCATCACTCGTTTCTTCAACATCAGAATTTGATAAAGAAAGGTAAGCTTGAGTATTTTCCATGGAAGTATCCATTCTAAAGGGAAGAGGAAAAAATGAACATAAGGAATTGGAAGAGATGAAAGAATAATTTGGGTTTATAAACAAATTGAAAAGAACAGGAGCGAAATAATTTTGGTTAAGAAAATTTAAATTTTGAATAAGTTTTCAAGTGACGCTTCATTCTTCACCTGTGTAATTTTAGGAATTGGATTTGGAGGGAATATTTGGTCCAATCAAAATCCTTGTAGGAATATTTGGTCCAATCAAAATCTTTGGAGGGAATATTTTTCTCTGATCAGGAGAGAGTATTTGGCTTATCCACTTTCATTTGATTGATTCTAGAATTGGAGGGAATATTTGGTTAAATCAAAACCAAAGATTTGGATACATACTCAGTTGTACATCCCAAGATTAAGGTTTATCCAAGATTATGCACGTTGGCTAAGGTTTATCCAAGATTAAAAAAGCCAAAAATTAGCCTCGCAACATTGTCTTGGTGCATACGCTGCTGAGCTCTCCGTTACAGATTTTCCAGGAGCAATAAATAAATTAGGAACAACCAAGTTGGTCTTACGGGATTGAGAGATTTCATATTTTCAAGAAACACAAACCTAGGTCATTTAATTGTTTAATTAGGAATTAATATGGGTATTTTAGGAAAGATTTTCCTCTCTTTGTTATTTCTTAATATCCGTGAAAACTCCTAAAACAGCAACTAAATCGGAACGGAGGGAGTATATATATATATATATATATATACTCCCTCCGTTCCATTTTAGATGACGTTATAGGAATTTTCACGCAAATTAAGGAATAGAGAGATATTAAAATTTTCCATCAATGTTCTTCAAAAAAGTCTTTAAACATTAATTGTTATTAGTGCATTTAAAAATAAATTTATAGTTCCAAGACAAAAAGTAAGGATATTGTTGGTAGTTTTTTGGAAAAATATGAAACCTTCAAGTATTGTGGAACAAAAAAATAACTCTAAAATATCATCTAAAGTGGAACAGAGGGAGTATATATATATATTGTATATATATTACTCCATTGATTTTTTGGGGAGCGTGTTGGTGAATCAAGTTTATGGATTGCTATTTTAAGATAGGGGTTTCTCATAATACAAACTAAAACCTATTTTAGCATTACATTGTTGTTCATTTTCAATTAATTGATTTTAGTATTATATATTTGTTGATTTGAGGTTAATTGATTTGGTGTTCAGATTAAATTATTTTACTTCTACGAGATCTGTATTTACAATGTGATTTTTAGTGGCCGGTTTCACCTATACCAACAGCCTAGTGTCCTTTCTCTCCGTTCAAAACTTACTCTATATGTTTCTTAGGGCTTGTTCGATTTCTCTCCGATCGTGGCCATTTAAACTGGGTTTAGTTTTCTCACTGATACCGTCAAAAACGGGTCTGCATATTGTCTCTCGATTTCCGTGACTTCACTATGTAAAACAAAGCTAATAAGATTTCTTTAACCATGGAATGATATAAAGAAAGCATATGCCTCTCCATATTGCAACTTACGGATCCGTTTGTTTATAATTTATTTTGTCTTATCATTAATTAAAAGAAAATTATAAAATATAAGCCTCCTGTAACTTTTTACAACAAAAGCCAAAAAGGAAATGTTCTTTAATCCACCAATGGAGTTTTCTCCCTACTAACCTTGTCCTTCTACTCTTGTACTCAACATGCATACCAAATGCCCATATTCTTATAGTTTTAGTTTGGTTTATAATAAAACAAAGTGAAAGAAGTCCAACAGTCCCAGTGAATTTAATTAGTTTATGTACTCTTTGCATCTGTATTGTCTTTAGATGGACATTATCTGAACATACACTATACCCGTCCAAACATCTTAAACTTCTGACCGAGTTTTATAGATACCCATTAGGATTTATAAAATGATTTTGTATTCCAATGGCTCGATGCATAGAGCATTTGTTTTAGTTCTTATTCAAACCGTCTAATTTTTAAGGATTTCATTTCTGGAGGATTTACTAATGCACTGTTTTTATTGGCGTGGATATTGTATGTGTTGACTGTTACAATTAATTTTGTTAATGCATTGCTATTGAGTTTTGAGTTTGGAGAGGCGGTAAATGTTTTGTGCTTATGGATGATTTTTGGCTTTGGGTATAAATGCATTTCATTTATTTCAATTTCTATATATTCTAAATAGATGCATCGGTTAAATTTCACGAATTTTGGACATGTTTGGCATTTATGCGCGGGTCTAATATTTAGAAATGAATAATGGAACTACATATCTCTCTGCTGCTGAAATGTCAGATTTTTATGGCATCCCACCACTGGTGGCAATCTTGGGAAGACTGTTCGGGGAACAGTATGGTTTGTTTACCGGAATAACTCTGACAATTAGATTAAGAATCTCGAATTTTAGATTGAAGATTTTGAGTAAGGAAATGTTGATTATTTGTGGCTGAGAATAGCGTAAGGATTATTGCAAGTAAGAAAATGTTGATTATTTGTGGCTGAGAATAGCGTAAGTATTATTGCAAATTTTTATGCATGATTTTAATTATCGCATCTGCTGCATTTGGTTGATTTCGTTGCACTCTATTATTTTTTGAAACTTCCTACTGGGCTGTGGTTTGCTCACCCATTTCCTCCATTTCCACAGAGAATGAAGAAAGACTAGCCGCAAAAGAAACTAATATGTATCACGGAGATTTGGGTATTGCGTTTTGGATTTTTTCGAGATGTTGGTCTGTTTCAATTTTATACTTTGATTTTGCAATTAGTATTTTATATTTTCTTTTGTAATTTTAAAAGTAATATTATATTTCATCTAAAATTTATTTGAGTTTGAGTTTGAATTTAAAAATTTTATTTTTATTTTTAAATTATTTTAGAACGAAAAATCTGGTCCTTCCTGAGTTGCGATCCGTAAATTTGGGTTGCTAGCTGGACCGGACCCGACCCAAAAGGTCGAATCCGTGTTCGCTGGAAACCCGAAAATACGGGCTGTCACAATACACCATGGTTCGGGTACCGGAACCGTGTATAATGATAGTTCTTGGAAAATATGCTTTTTGAACTTGTAAGAAATATCATGTTCATTTAAACACTTAAGAATTGAATCATGATGCACAACACAAAGTGATTTAGTGATTAATGATGCCTTAGAGGTGTTTATGAGAGTCGTAGTAATACTAAACATATTTGGGAAAATAGTCTATTAACATCTGCTTGATTCATATTAGGTAGGTATGTGAAATTAAATGATACGCGTATTCATAACAAATTTGTGATTCAAAGACCGACAGTACGCGTACTAGGTACGCATACCGCTAGACCATTCACGATTTTAGATCATTTACAGTACGCGCACTGTACACGTTCACGAATCCAGAACCTTGATTCTGGAACCTCAGATATCCATGGTATGCGTACTAGGTACGTGTACCTATCTTGAGTCCAGATTTCAGTAAATTCTTGAAACTCTCTTTTGATGTTTTGAAACACTTCCAAAAGCATAGTTATAAAAAAAATATCATTGCTTGTGTTAGAGCACTGGTCGGTCGAACTCACAAGCGCTGCTATCTCAAGCTTGTTGTCAAGTTTAATTGCCAAAACTATAAGTCTTGATTTCTAGTCTACTTATAGATAAGTCTCGAATTAGGATAGAAAGTGTAGTTGGGCATTAGACTTCACGGCGTTTATCGATTAAAGACGAAGAACTACTAAGGGGAGCTTGTGAAACTTCATCAACAAAAGGCATGTGGAGACTTGAACTCATCTATCACTCAAAATTTTATCTATTCTATCTCCTATTTGAGACAAAAGTCGTATAGCTATATAGACTTCGATTATACACATTTGATATTTCGAGCTGAGTTTAACTCGCTTACATATTTCTCGAAATATGAGTTAGTAAGCTTTCGCTTTAACCAAGTTCATCTTATACTCTTGTCGAAAGTCAAAGATTATCATATGAAAATCGTCTGGTAACATCTTACATGATTTGTGTGATACAGTCATTTGATGTAGACTCGGAATGTTTCGTATTGATTATTTTAATAACTTGAAAATCGCTTTGATGCTAATAGTTAGTGAAAAAAACTATTGTCATCCTCTAAGAAAGTTTCAAGGATTGAAATAGAGTTTAGAACAAATGGATTTAAGCATAGTATGCGTACTTGCATATATGTAATCCATGTCCGGGAACCATGGTATGCATACCCGTATACGTACTTGTTGGTTTTGAGAAAGTCTGGGAACCTGGTAGGCAAACCAGTACGCGTACTGGCGTAAGGTTCAGTCCGGGAATTTCTGCTGAGTTTGGATGGTATGCATACCAGTTCGCATACTGGCGAAACCCAAACTTGGTCCGGCTACTTAGGTACGCATACCCGTATGCATACCTAAGTGGATGATGTTCTAAAATCGGTGTTTTAATGAACTAATACATTTATATAATAAGGAATGCAATGTTTTGCAAATCGTGGATATAATGTTCATGAATCGATTCGAGTGAATCAAAATCGATTTTGCTTCAATTGTGTCTTGTATACTTCTATGAGAATATAAACAATTGAACAACCCTAGAACTAGTTTCATTTGAGTCATTTGAACTAGTTATGGTTAAGATGAATAAGGTTGATATGAAAGTGTTCATATGGCTAACTTCGGTTAACTATTGTTGAGCCAACAAGGTGTACACGTTTAGGTACGGTTACTCATATCTAAATGAAGGTACATTTCATTTGTGTGTAACAAGCTAAGTTCGATCTAACGGTTGAAAGATACTAGCTTGAGTCTAATCAGGTTTTCATCTAACGGTGAATATTGGATGCTTTGTCACCAAGGTAATATTGATTGCAAACCCTGATTTGAAGACTATATAAAGGATAAACTCTATCAAATGGGAAACCTAATCCTCATACCTCTTGTGTGATACTAGTTGCGACTAGAGTCGATTCTCCTTTAACCTGAGGTTTTTCACGAAACCCTGTAGGTTAACAACTTAAAGACTTCATTGGGATTGTGAATGCAGACCCAACTATTTTCTCTGTAGTTGCGTGATCTGATCTTGCTGTTTCTATCGTGATTCAGTACCATCTTCTCTAAGATTGACTCGAGATTTAATCTTCGATAGGCAAGATAAAAAGTAGTCACAAACATCTTCGTCTCATCGTTTGTGATTCCACAATATCTTGTTTCGCTACCATACCATTAAGATTATTGTGAGGTGATTGATATTTCTAGGTTGTTCTTCGGGAATATAAGTCCGGTATATCAATTGGTTTCTGTTCACCTTGATTTATCAAAATACGGAACAAAACTCATAGGTTTATCTGTGGGAGACAGATTTATCTATACAATAGACTTTTCTGTGTGAGACAGATTTGTTTATCAAGTCTTCGACTTTGGGTCGTAGCAACTCTTAGTTGTGGGTGCGATCAGCTAAGGGAATCAAGTGTGTAATGTCCTGCTGGGATTCAGAGACGTAAGGAGCACAACTGTACCTTGATCAGTGTGAGATTGGTTAGGGCTCAACTACATTCTAGTCTGAAGTTAACTTGGAGTAGGCTAGTGTCTGTAGTGGCTTAATACAGTGTGGTGTTCAAATCTGGACTAGGTCTCGGGGTTTTTCTGCATTTGCGGTTTCCTCGTTAACAAAAGTTCTGGTGTCTGTGTTATTTCTTTTTCGCATTATATTTTGTTATATAATAGAAATATCACAGGTTGTGTGTAGTTCAATCAATTAGAGAATCCAACCTTTGGTTGTTGATTATATTGATTGACACTTGAACATTGGTCTTTGGTACCGTTCAAGTTGTTTCACATAATAATCAGGCTCACAGATTTCTATCTGTTTGATTTGTTGATTACATTGTGAAACAGAGATACAACTCTTGGATATATATCCATTGATTGAGTCTGACTGACTAGTTGATTCTCTTGGAATTATGTTGGAGTTTGTCCATACAGATTGCTAAGCGAAATACTGGGTGTGGTTGTTAGACCCGCCCTTTTTCAATTGGTAACAGAGCAGGCAAACACGTTCAAGACCTCATAAGTCTGTGTTTGTAGTAATCTGACTCTATGAACATTAGTGTTATCTCAATAAATACACCACCAGATTCAGGGATTTCAGAATTCTCTTCCATGACTGATTTAATAAAATATGTTGAAGAAATTATATCTAAACCTCCACCAGGTTTAAAATCTCTTAAAGTGTTTTCAGGGCTTGAAAAGAAGCTTGAGAGTTTATCTCTTGATGTTGAGTCATACCTCCAGAAAGAGCAAGAATATCTTGATAAGCTAAATCAAGTTATGATGAATAATTTTCATGTTGAGGTTGATATTGATCTTCTTATCAGTAAGGATAATCCTTCTCCTTCTTGTATCCCAGAAGACAAACTGGATATAATACAAGAAGTATCTAAACCTCATCTATCAGTCAATTTCACCTCTGAATTTGACTCATTTCATCAGTCAAACCTTGATACACCTTCTCAAGATAATGGTATTGCCCTCCTTTGTGAGAAAGTCAGGATGTCTCTTCCTATCAAAAGAGTTTCCCTGTGCAGTACTAAATATTATTTGCAGAGACTGTGTGTTATAAGTTGTAAACGAATAAATCAGGAACACAAATTATCATGTGCTCTTTTTAATTTCTTTGGAAAACTTGTAAAAACAGTCCCTTGGGTTTCACTCAATACTGTAAGATGTAAGAGTTGTTGGAAAGAAACTTTTTCTTGGTGCCATGGTGAGCAAGATATTGTTAACCTCAACACAACCTGATTGTGTTGGAAGTGCATCCTCACCAAGAAATGTCCTGCTATGTATACAGTGAGGGAAGCACAAGAATTGGGGCGCACATGTTGCGTTAGGTATGATTTTGAATCTTTGGTAAGGCTGTACAATTCAATTGGATTCTTCTAAAAGGCATGTCTCTAAACTTGAGCAAGATTTGTGTTTTTATCATTTGCTTAAAGTACTTATAATGATCCTTTTACCTTTCTTATCCTTCATATCTACCTAACTTGATTTGTGTTTAAGGTTCTTAAACGTTTAGGTTTGAAAATAGTAGTTCGGGATGTTTGGACTTCATGGTACACATACAAGGTATGCATACCATCATTTAAAATCAAAATACAGATATTTTAGTTCGCAAACTCGTTTGCATACTGCTCCAGGTCATGAAAATTCGTTTCCAAACCGGTATGCATACTGGCCTTTAGACGTCGATATTCGGTAAACTTGTTTTGGCCATAACTTCTTCGTCCGAACTCGGAATGACCTCATTATTGTTGCATTCTCTTTCTATTTAAATTATATTCAAAATGAAGATAAGAATTCTTGAATTTGGATGATTTAAGATTGGTATTTGTCTCGTCTCTTGTTTTTGAGTGTTTTGCTCCGTTTCGTCACACTCGTTCCACTTCTCTCGGACTAGGGCACTTGGATTCTTGGAGTACTACTTTTATAAGCTCATTTGTAGCTTTTAAAAGAATGTTGTTGGTGAATCAAAAAGAAGGAAGTTCAAGAATGGGCAGTATTACGCATTGCTATGGGATTCTTGAATGTTCACAATCATCTTATGTAAACTACGGTGCATGGTCATTAATGACTTTGTATGTTCTTCTTTGTTAAGAAATTTTTTTTATATGCCTTTGGTAGCTATTCTTGGTGTAAATCCGTGTGAAAAAGATTGATTCTACCCTTTAAAGACAAATCATCTTATATGTGCATTACGAGTTTGTCTTGATGTCTAGGAAACTTTTTATGAGAAGTTATTCTTATGTTTTAAGAAGGATAACTAGGGTTTGGAATAGCAATTATTGTGAGTACACATAGTTATTTCCAACGATTTTCATCTTGCAATGTTTTTAGATTTATTTATTTAAATTCTACAGTTTATTTGGAAACTGATTTTGCAGTATTAATCTTTATAGTTTCATATATAGCAACTTGTTATGGGATATGTGTGTTTGCATCCGTGGACTATGATTGTCCCATATATGTCAAAAGTTAAGTCTTTCATATGTCATTATGCAAATATTGATAAAAGATTGAATGAACTTTTGACAAACAAAAGTTAAGCCTATTATATCATTACACAAATATTGATGGAAGATAGGATGAACTTTTGTTTACAAAGATTAAATATTATTATATGTCTCTATGCAAATAGTGATGAGAGATAGAATGAATCTTTGTGTATTCCGCAGTATTGGTCTTCCCTGATCCATATCTTTGCTTAAATATTGTGTGGCTCCGTAAGTTCTCTTATGTGAGCATTTCCGATTAAATTAATCATGGGTTCTCTTGTGGTTAATTTAATTGAGTATTTTGGATACAAATTCATGTTTCATATGATTTTTTAATGTCCAAAGAAATCCTTCTTTTCTTGTGAAAGAAAGATCGCTTTTGTTGTCCTTTCGGGAATGACATTTTATGGGGAGAGTTCCTAATCGAACTTGTGCTTAATTGTCAAATCTTTGTGGGGAGTGTGGCTGTGGAATATTGTATGAGTTATCTTGTATATTCATAAAATCCTTTATGAATGCATTTAACTTCGTCTATATGGTGGCATCTAAACAAGTTGATATGTTGTTTTCTTTTGGTCATGAAGTATCTCTATGGAAATTTCATTAGAATCCCACTAATTTTCGTACCTTTGCCAATTTTTATTGACAAAAAGGGGGAGAATAATGTGTAGTTCACACTACAAATACATATGGTTTACGGATCATTATGTAAGGGGGAGTGGTTTTCATGTGAGATGAAGTATTGACTAAGGGGGAGTGATACATATCACCATAGTATTGTTGTCAAAGTTGTGATACAATTGAACTTTGATGATGTGTAATAATACTATGACACTGTATAACAATGGTTAAGAGCAACTGTTTTCTCATTGTTATAGCTACGGATCTGCAACAACTATGATGTTGAGTTGAACATGTTCAGAATCATTGGAGTACTTGGAAGTGACGAAAATTTCGATTAATGTTGAAGAACCAAGGAAATCAAGCATTTGGATTGAAAGCTACAAAGTTTATTTATTTTGTATTCCATATGTATTGATAGTTTTGTCACTAAAATTGACAAAAGGGGAGATTGTTAGAGCACTGCTCGGTCGAAATCGCAAGCGTTGCTATCTCAAACTTGTTGTCAAGTTTAGTTGCCAACACTATAAGTCTTGATTTCTAGTCTACTTATAGTTAAGTCTCGGATTAGGATAGAAAGTGTAGTTGAGCATTAGACTTCACATCGTTCATTGATTGAAGACAAAGAACTACTAAGGGGAGCTTGTGGAACTTCATCAACAAAAGGTATGTGGAGACTTGAACTCATCTATCACTCAAAAGTCTATCTACTCTATCTCCTTTTTGAGACATAAGTCGTATAGCTATATAGACTTCGATTATACACATTTGATATTTCGAGCTGAGTTTAACTCGCTTACATATTTCTCGAAATATGTGTTGGTAAGCTTTCGCTTTAACCAAGTTCATCTTATACTCTTGTCGAAAGTCAAAGATGATCATATGAAAATCGCCTAGTAACATCTTACATGATTTGTGTGATACAGTTATTTGATGTAGACTCAGAATATTTCGTATTGATTATTTCAATAACTTGAAAATTACTTTGATGCTAATAGTTAGTGAAAACAACTATTGTCATCCTCTAACAAAGTTTCAATGATTGAAATAGAGTTTAAAACAAATGGATTTAAGCATAGTATGCGTACTTGCATATATGTAATCCATGTCCGGGAACCATGGTATGCATACCCGTCGCGTACTTGTTGGTTTTGAGAAAGTCCGGGAACCTGGTATGCAAACCGGTACGCGTACTGGCGTAAGGTTCAGGTTCGGGAATTTCTGCTGAGTTTGGATGGAATGCACACCAGTTCGCGTACTGGTGAAACCCAAACTTAGTCCGGCTACTTCGGTACGCATACCTTAAGTAGATGATGTTCTAAAATCGGTTTGTTCATGAACTAATACATTTATATAATAAGGAATGCAATATTTTGCAAACCGTGGATATAATGTTCATGACTTGATTCGAGTGAATCAAACTCGATTTTGCTTCAATTGTGTCTTGTATACTTCTATGGGAATATAAACAATTGAACAACTCTAGAACTAATTTCATTTGAGTCATTTGAACTAGTTATGGTTAAGATGAATAAGGTTGATATGAAAGTGTTCATATGGCTAACTTCGGTTAACTATTGTTGTTCCAACAAGGTGTACACGTTTAGGTAAGGTTACTCATATCTAAATGAAGGTACATTTAGTTTGTGTGTAACAAGCTAAGTTCGATCTAATGGATGAAATATATTAGCTTGAGTCTAATCAGGTTTTCATCTACGGTGAATATTGAATGCTTTGTTACCAAGGTAACATTGATTGCAAACCCTAATTTGAAGACTATATAAATGAGAACTCTAGCAACTGGGAAACCTAATCCCCACACCTCATGTGTGATACTAGTTGCGATTAAAGTCGATTCTCCTTTAACCTTAGGTTTTTCAAGAAACCCTGTAGGTTAACGACTTAAAGACTTCATTGGGATTGTGAATCCATACCCAACTATTTTCTCTGTAGTTGCATGATCTGATCTTGCTGTTTCTATCGTGATTGAGTACCATCTTCTATAAGATTGGCTCGATATTTAATCTTCGATAGGCAAGATAAAAAGTAGTCACAAACATCTTCGTCTCATCGTTTGTGATTCCACAATATCTTGTTTTGCTACCATACGATTAAGATTATTACGAGGTGATTGATATTTCTAGGTTTCTCTTCGGGAATATAAGTCCGGTATATCAATTGGTTCATGTTCACCTTGATTTATCAAAAGACGGAACAAAACTCATAAGTTTATCTGTGGGAGACAGATTTACCTATACAAAATACTTTTCTGTGTGAGACATATTTTTTTATCAAGTCTTCGAATTTGGATCGTAGAAACTCTTAGTTGTGGGTGAGATCAGCTAAGGGAATCAAGTGCGTAGAGTCCTGTTGAAATTCACAGACGTAAGGAGCGAAACTGTACCTTGATCAGTGTGAGATTGGTTAGGGCTCAACTACATTCTAGTCCAAAGTTAACTTGGAGTAGGCTAGTGTCAGTAGCGGCTTAATATAGTGTGGTTTTCAAATCTGGACTAGGTCCCGGGGTTTTTTTGCATTTGCGATTTCCTCGTTAACAAAATTTATGGTGTATGCGTTATTTCTTTTCTGCATTATATTTTGTTATATAATAGAAATATCACAGGTTGTGCGTAGTTCAATCAATTAGAGAATCCAACCTTTGATTGTTGATTATATTGATTGACATTTGAACATTGGTTTTTGATACCGTTCAAGTTGTTTCACATAATAATCAGGCTCACGGATTTTTATCTGTTTGATTTGTTGATTACATTGTGAAATAGAGATACAACTCTTGGATATATTTCCATTGATTGAGTCTGACTGACTAGTTGATTCTGTTGGAATTATATTGGAGTTTGTCCATACAGATTTCTAAGCGAAATATTGGGTGTGGTTGTTAGACCCCCACTTTTTCAGCTTGGACAATTTCCTACGAACATCCATTGCTTGAATCATATTTCGAGATGTTTAACAAGGCAAGCTTGACTTGAATTTCTTCTTTGTAAAATTAAATCTACTAGAAGTCATATGACGTAGTCCCATATAGGTAGAATGGTAATTCATGTAAGTAAATATAATGGTTCAGTTTTCACATACCTCTTGTTGATGAAGATCTCCAAATGTCTTTGTTTGATTTTCAGTCTTCAATCTTCGAGGGTTACTCAGTGATGTCTAATACTCAACTTCCAACCTATAAACCTATATAGTTGTGCATCTAACATTGATTACAAGCTTGAGATAACAACACTTGTGATTTCTACTGAGCAGTGCTCTAACAATCTCCCCCTTTGTCAATTTTAGTTAAAAAACTATCGGTACATATGAATTCAAAAATAAATCGATCTTTCATCTCAAAATCCATCATGCTTGATTTCCTTGGTTCTTCAATGTCGTCTTGAATTCTTCGTTCTTCAAGTTATTCTATGGTTTTTTATGTGATCGTTTCATCTCCATTGTTGTTGAAGATCTGCATCGATAACAACTTATGAGAATACTCTATTCGAGCTTTTCTTAAATTAAAAATCACTCAACCCAATGATACTTATACAAGAACTTGGTATTGTTACCTTCCTCAAAGTTTTATTACACCACAACTTTGAAGCAATACTACGGTGATATGCTCTCCCCTTAGTCAACAATATTTATTACTTTTGCATAATAGGTTAAACCTATAGATCATAATTCACTCCCCCTTACATAATGCTCTGAAAATCATATGTTTTAGTAGAATACTACTAAATAATTCTCTCCCTTTTTGTCAACAAAGTTGGCAAAGGCGAAAAACATAGATCATAATGAATTAAAACAAAAGAGTATCAAAATATGGGAACATATACCATATTTTATTTAGACGGTTTACCAAGTAAGCTTAGCGTCTTCATCAAGGAGATATAAAGGTACAAGCATCTCCTACAATTTCACAGCCGCACAAAAATATGACAATTAAGCACAAGTTTAAATTGAATTCTCTCCCCATTTGATGGAAAAACATATTCAAAGAATAACAAGACCCATCATGATTTTCCTTTAGATTATGAAAACAAGTTCATACATCTACTTCCTTAAACTAGTGTAAAGATACATAGTTTTCTAGGATGAAATCATACCTATATAATACACACATAATTAAATAACTATATACAATAAATTATGTCGATGTCGTATTTACGAAGTTCCAAAAGATAAGTGTTTATACTTCGTAATATGTTTTCCTTAACACTTTAATCATACTGTTATGACCAAGTCTCATCACTGGAGTATTATATACAATATATACAGCTTCCCATGTTATGTTTTCAATATAGCACGACTTGAAAGATATATTAGGAATGGAAACAAGATCAAGTCAATATTACTAACCTCAAATGGAAGGAAGATGTCTTCGTTGTAGTCGTTACTTCTCTACATTCTTCGGGTCTTCGGAGTAATAATGTTTCATTCCTAACGTATCTTTCAAGTCGTGTTGTATTGAAAACATAGTTGAGAAGCTGTATATACTGTACATATTGTATATTACTCTAGTAATGTGATATGATCATAATAGTATGATCATAGTATTAAGGAATTAGACTACGAAGTATAACGCCTATCTTTTGAACTTCGTAGATATGACATCGACATAATCTTGTATATATTGTTATGATTATGTGAATGGGTTACGGTGAATATTTCATCCCAGGAAACAATGTTTTACATTTGTTTAAAGGAAGTACATTCATGAACTTGTTTTGTGAATCGAAAGGGAAATCATTAGGCTTATTGGTCCGGCTATTCATTGCAAAACTTTGGATGACCAATATGTGTGAGATGGTAGAACTGATCTTAACTTAGGTTATGTATGAATGGGTTATGGTGAATATTTCATCCTAGGAAACAATGTTTTACATTTTTTTTAAAGGAAGTACATTCATGAACTTGTTTTGTGAATCGAAAGGGAAATCATTAGGCTTATTGGTCCGGCTATTCACTGCAAATCTTTCGATAACCAATATGTGTGAGATGGTAGAACCGACCTTAACTTAGGTTATGTATCTTGGTATAACTAATCACAATGCATGCCTTATGATTTGGTATGACTGGTTTTGTTAATTGGTGTAACCGATCCTAAGTAATCACCATGTGATGGTATAATCAATCCTTGTAATTAGTGTGACCGATCCTAGTAATTGGTATGACCGATCATGAGTGTTGTGTGACCGATCCTTGTAATTGGTGTAACCTGTCCTGGTAACTGGTGTGACCGATCACAAGTAATACCATGTGTAGATGGAACCGATCCTTGTAACTGGTGTGACCGATCCTAGTGACTGGTGTGACCGATCACAAGTATTTCCATATTTAGGTATAACCGATCCTAGTGATTGGTAGAACCGATTGAACCCATGTATGCAATTTGGTATTTGATCAATCACATAGTAGTCTTGGAAAACAGGTGAACCAATTCTAAACTTGTTTGTAAGTATGGTATAACCGATTCCAAGAATGCAAATCCATATGAATATGAAATAAGGATTTGCAGTGAAAAGATGTCAACATACTTTGAACACGAGCAATAACTTTTATCATTTATTGTTCAAAGGTATTCCTTAGTATTCAAGGTGATTCTATGCCGAAATAAGTTAAGAATCTTTAAATTAAGGATTTTTGTTTTATATGCTTTAATTACTAGCAATTAATGCACATCTCTAGAGAATAAAAATTAGTAATGTGCATTTACTAATTGGAGATTTCTATTGAGCGATTTCGGAAATATTGGACAAGAATTTATTGGATTAGGAAAACCGAATTTTGCCATTCATTGCATATCTTGAGAATATTTTCGGTTTTGGAAATTCCTTGGTGTCCAAACATCCTTGGTCTATAAATACCTAAGTTTGCATTTCTAGCAAACTATCCTAAGAGCCAGGCAAACTTCATTTCTTGTTGTTTCTGGTGGAGCCATCAATTCGGAGAGGAAAGTATCCTAATTAGGTGAAATCTCTTACTACCGCTCGTTTAAAGACTTCTGTGGGATCAAGAAGCTCTATGAGTATCGTTAGTGGGAAAGTAGATTATTGCATTGTTATTATAGTTTTCGATTATGATTTGATTGACTAAAGGTTGTTAAAACTTTGATTGCACCTAGTTTGTTTATTCTTGAGAACCTTCTCTTCTGATATAAGTCTCACTCAAACTAGATCAAAGATTTAACGTTTCTACGGATCTAAGTTATTCTAGATCTGTAAGATAGATTCATTGATTTTCCATTGTTAACAGACTCCGTTTTGTGCGACAAATCAATAAGGAATCAAGTTTCTTTTTGCAGGTGGTTACTTTGAAGATTAAATCGAAGATTGAAGACTTTGAAGATTTGAAGACTTTATTCTTGTGTTTTGATCTTGGTGTGACTTTTTGTGACTTGATTTTCCGGGATTAAAAGGTTGTTTATTTTCGATAAACAGAAGCCTTTTGAGATCAACAAGTTGTTTGTGATTTTATCATAAACCTTGTAATTAAGATTGATTATTTCGGTAATCATTTCCTTGTTTGATCTCGTAACCTAAGAGCTTCGGATATGGTAACGAGTCTTAAAAAGGAAGATCTGTAACTATGCTTTTATCATATATTTAGGTATTCTGATTAGAAAGTGAGTTTGGTTACGAAACAGTTTTGATCCTTTACTGTTTGGAATATGATCCAAAGGAATCTTGTCTTTCCAGTTGAAAGATTGGTAGAAGAAGTTATTTTGAACCATTAAGAAGATATACTAGATTTAAATCGAACACATGTTCTGCTAGGATATCTAGTATCAAACGTCTATTGAGAACTTCGTTTCTGCTAGATGTTATCAAAACTAGAATACTGTTGAAGCTGGGTAACTAGGAATTTAGATTACTTTGCATCGTCTATACGAAGTTGCAGGTTTACTTTTTGTAGCGTCTTAATTCATTGAGTATTCAAAACTGGATTAGGTCCCGCGGTTTTTCTACAAGATTGTAGTTTTCCTCGTTAATAAAATTCTGGTGTGTGCTTTACTTTATTTCCGCATTATAATTGTGTTTATATTATAATTTAAAGTAAATACACTTGTACATTAACTAGGCACTTGATATTGATCTTATAGTATTTCGGTCTTGTACCGTAACTATTATCAAATGAACATATTATTGTTGTATTGTCTCGATCTTGTATCCATAGACCATCACAGAAGGTGTATTGTGATTCTCCACTTGGCTTTGATTTCTCACATTGTTAGGCCAGTCTGGACTAACCCTGTTCCAAGTGGACACCGTGTTGAAATATTCCTTTAGTGATTGTTGCTTAAAGCGGTTTATACACAGTGGGTCTTGAATAGGTTGTGATCAAAATAAAAAGATTGTGGTGTATTTGGGTACCCTCGTCTTTTCAAATAGTTAAACTATCTAAGAAGACTTGATAAGCAAAATACTCACAGTTTTCTTCAACACGGTCTATAACAAAACATTTAGCACATATATTATGAGGTTGTAGATCTCGGTAATAATGAATCCAAACCTGATTAATTTCTATGGTAGTACACTAACCACCTCGGATTAGGGGTTGCTGCAGATCAACTTCAACCCTAGCTATGATTGAATCTTCATATCTTGGCCGACAGTTTTTCGGTTCAGTTGGGATTTTCCGGCCTATGAATTAAATTGCTTCATCAACCACTGCCACATTCATATGTTCCCATTTTAGTTTTTTTTTTTTTTTGAGAGTAACTGTAAACTCGTATACCAAAAATTGATATTCCTCCTACTTAATCTCATTATTGTGTTTTTGAATACAAAAGAGCTCATCATTAATAATTCAAGGATCTCTTTATAACATCCTCTTGCTCAACCTCATTGTTTAGTTTAACCACAAAAAGATTATGACCCACCAACTTAATTTCCTTAATATGCATATATCTACCATAAAAAGTTTTGATAACATCCCCCACTTTCTTAATCTCCATTTTGTCTTTGAAAAAAAACTTACCCAGAACAATGTTTGACAATTCATCCGCTGCTTCATTGATTAGCCTGATAGAGCTATTGTTCTTCATTGGAATGTAGCTTTTTGCATACTTATAGAGGTTGTTTGAAGTTGTTTACTAACTTTTGAGACCTGGCTTTGAGAATTGGAAGCCATAATTTATGCAAGACAATGTTTGCAGGATGCAAGTTTGTGCTTAATTTTTATAGCAAGAAGAATATTATTATGGTTTGAAGGTTTGTCTGGGTATTTTATAGGTGGAGGATCCATGATATGTATTAACATAGAAAGGTTGTTGATATTTTCAAATATGAGAATAAACTGTTTTTGAAAAATTCTTGTGGGTATGGTAATCTTTGACTATTTTCCAAGCCAAAATGGGATTTTGAATTTTAAGATGTGAATGGAAACAATGTGATTGAGATAATGATATTTGGTGAAAATGATGGATAGTTTGATGGATTACTTGTGTAACAATTGACTTCAACTTACTGAAATGAACCATGTTTAGAAGATGATTATCACTACTTGCTTGAAAGATTCAAGAAAGATTTTCGGAATCACCACTATTGGTAAAACCACTCTTGATCTCTGTAATATCTGCAAAATAAGATCAAGCTTTCATTAAAACAAGTTACCAATCAAGACATTTAAATCCAAGAAGAGGAAAAGAAGCTTAAAAGAGAAAAAGAAAAGAGGATTTCCACAAAGTCTTCTTTAGATTTTTATATAGAAATGATTAATAAAAACATAATATAAAGAGATTAAAAAAAAAACTTCACTTGTATGAACAAAATTAGATCATGATCCCAAACTCGATAGCTTTTCTACGAGAAAAAAGCCTAATATGAATCATTTCCGCCTACATTTGATTTTGTTAAAAAAAGATGAAGAAGTTCACATGCAAATGCAATGTTATGGTTTTTTTGTTTGTGAAATTGGAGTGTGGTGGACCTAAACTATCTCTTTATTGAAATTTGGGGATAATTATAATAAAAAGAATAACTCACGACTTGAAAGCAAGCTGGTATTTTAATATCTTCATCATTCATTTATGTTCTTGATATGAAGTAAATAAAAGTTGAAAATGAAATATACACCAGAGAGATCCCTCCCATGTATTATAATTTGCCTCGATTGAATCTCACGTCCCAAGATTTGTGAGCTTTTAGATTATTTTTTTATACTTCCATAATGGTAAGCTCTGACGCTGGCTCATCCACGACTCAATCAGCAACCGAGCTATTGAACTGTACAAATGAGTTTGGTGACTCTGTTCTTTAAGACACATTCAGTGAAGTGTATTTTATCGGAAATTATTATACATTTATCTGTGCCTACCCTACTCTATCCATTATTTTCAATTTTTTTTTTGATGAACTATTATTTTCAAATTCATCTTTACTTCCATCTTCCCATCCAAAATTTTGTTAAATAATATGCATATGAATCACACTCAAAATAACCTAAATTTCTAGTACACCATGTAACGTGAAAGATCAAGGGAGCAAGAAGAGAACCATCTCCTCTACAATGGAAATTCATTCGCCTGAATTCAACATATTAATTTAAAGAAAGGCCCTAATCAATTAAATATCTCACTCTAGATGTAATCATCTTTTATTTTGATATAATTACTTCGTCCTTGAAAAAGTAATACCTTCGTTATTTGTACAAATTGTAAGGAAATAAGAAGAAAAAATATATTTTAAAGTGTTTTCCATCTATACCCTTATCTAACAATATAACAAAGTTTTTTTTTTAAAAGTCTCTCAAGGTAGAGATATGAGTATTTGTGAATGTCATATACTCACTCCGTTTTAAAATAATATACTGGTTTCATGTGTAAACATGAATCCAGAGGGAGTAGTTGGAAATCTTTTTAAAAGAAACTGTGCAGCGAGTATAAACATGACTATCTCATTACATATATATCTAAGAGAAAGATTTAACAATACTTGAAATGACGAGGATACCGAGTATACCATAATCTTTTCAATATCAACCTATATAAAATACCTTGTATAACCGAACCTAAACAATAATGGCCAAAAGATTATTTCAACAAGCTGTACTTGGTAAATAGTCATCGAAAGGAACTAACTATGAGATTGTTACCAAGTTGATTAGTGTACAAGTATGATTACTTAATTACAACTATGGCAATAATCATAATGCGTAAAGCAAAGTAATCACACAACACCACAAGGTTTTGTTAACGAGGAAAGTTGCATGGCAGAAAACCCCCGGAACATAGTCCAGTTTTGAATACTCTCGAAATTTAGCCGTTATAGAAATTGACTATTGCAACTTCGTATAGTTGAGACCAAATAAACACTCATTCGTTACTCAGTTCCTTCAGAATACCTGCGCCTACAACCAATTTGGTCTACGCAAGTGAATCCCAAGAAAGAGTCCACTATCTTGAGTAGCTATATTTCTTTGAAGACATCGACTCTCAACTTCTTTGGATCGTAACCTAAAACAACAAAGGACTACATCTGTTTCAGTAACCAACTCACTTATAGATAACCCAAATCAATCTTTTTATCAGTGATAAAGTAGAGTAAAAAACCTTCCATTTATATTTATAAACTCCTTTGGTCAAAGATCAAACCATTACAGTGATTATCAAAATAATAAATCTCAGTGAACAAGCTTTATCCAAACAACTCAATGCATCTAGACAGTTTGTTCGATCTTTCTATAAGACTTATGTTTATCAAGATAAACAACTTGTGGATCCCAGAGAATCAAGTATGCAAGAAGTAACACAAAAATCAGTTGCAAAAAGAAAAGTCTTCAATTTCAGTCTCCAAAGTAATTGTTGCAAACAACTTGATTTTGATATTGATCAACACATACATAAGTTTGTTAATGTTGATTGATCAAGAGTTTATCATTTAGATCTGTTCTAGTCAATCCTCAAACAAACTGTAGTGACTTTATATCAGAAGAGAATGACCATAGAATAAACAAGTTTGATTTATGAAGAATAAGTATACCGTTAGTTATTAATCAAATAAATAATTAACGAAAAACCAATTAGCACAATATCGAGAACACAGAGTCCATGGATAAACTATACTTCGTAACTCCATATACTAAAGTTGTAGAAATAAGTAGTATATCATTCCTTAATGATACTTTGATCATAGTGTAATGACCAAGTCACCAATACTAAAGTCATTGTAGACAAACTCAACTTCATTTGTTATGTTTTTCAATGAATATAGACTTGAAAGAACAAAAGATAGAAATGGAACAAATTAAGTATGTAGTTACTAACGTCAAACTGAAGGATGATGTATTCATCGTTTTCAGGTCTTCATGAGTAACCATAGCAGGTCTCAACATTTCTATGTTCTTAGTATAACCTAACTAAGTTTACTTTAGTAATCAAATTAAGCAATTTTGAGTTTTGGAACTAAACTTGACAACCGGACATGACATACCAGCGCTTGGTGAGTTCAACCGAGTATGCTCTAACAATATTAATTAACTAGATGGGTAATTTCAAATTTGTGGCATCTTGGTAAGTATTAATTTTTTGAGTGACAAAAATAAAAGAAGAGAAAAAAACATCAGGGAGCATTTATCTTCCCTTCCTAAAAAAGAAATTTGTGCTCACAAAATTGTACTAAATGATTTATGTTTTTGAAAGACGCTAAATAAAAAATTAATTTTCTCATTGTATACTATATTATTATTAGAATTAAATGTACTTTGTAACATATAGCCTTTCCATTTTGTTATTTGAAAATTGGCAATAAATACGTCAACATGCATCCCCTTTTTGTTTTATGAGCATCTCCAAAAGTTCTAAATAGTCTTATTTATTTGTGTCAAATAAGATTTTTTGACCTAAAATTTGAGAAATTATAAAACAGGAGGGATGACATGGACTAACTTGTGACGAGTCAGGGATTGACTCAGATCCAGATCGCGAGCCAGATGCAAACAAACATGTTGTAGGTCGAGAATGTACATAAAATCGGTGATTTGCATTACCTCTGTTAGAGATTTTTAATTAGTGTTTCTACCGATTGTCAAGTATTCCATCCTTACCCAGTTATACCCAAATAAAAATAAAATTACCCAAAAAAAAATGATGTTGTGTACCCTATTGGTGACTCAGCTAACTCAGTATCAGATGAAATACTTGACAGAAACTGAGGAAACGCTAATTGAAAACCTCTAGGGGAATGCAAATTGGAGATCTAAAATGGGGAGAAAATGAAAATTCACCCATTAAACAATTTTGCTTGCAAAAATAAACCACCAGGCACCACCGCTTAAATTAAGTAGGAAACACCATTAGGTCCTAGAAATAATATACTAGAGAGAGTTTGGTCCAGTTGACCTAGTCAACTATTTGTTTGGTCCTTTTTCAAAATATATTTTATAGTTTGGTCCTAGAAATTATGGTTTGGTCCTACGATAACGTCATGGATGATGTAACTGTCATTGTGTGGTGACAGAAATATTCTTTTGGGACCACATATATAGAAAAAAAACTAGAAAATATCTTATTTTCAGATTTACTGTCCCTCTCTTCATGTTTCCAGATCTAGTTTCTCTCATTTTCTCTCCTTTTTCCATTTTTTTTTTCTGCTAGTGATGAAGAAGATGAAGATGATGATGAACGATTCTCTCTTCTCTCTATTGTTTTCTCTGCTAGTGATGAAGAAGATGAACGATGATGATGATGATGATGAATACGATGAAGTTTTGCGTTTTTTTTTTTTGATGTTTGCTTCTATTTTGATGATGAAGATGGTGAGGTTGAATATTCTGCTGCTATTTGTGATGATGATGAACCTTTATCATCTTCACATGCTTGGGTAAGTTTCGGATCTACAAAAGAATATGAAGATGACGGAGCTCATTTCTGGAATGAACTCTGGTTTGTGATGAAGATTTTGATGTTTTTTCGGCTGTTGTTGCTGCTGATGATGGAGACGGTGAAGATGATGAAGATGAGTTGCTGCTGCTGATGAAGAAGATGAAGATGACGGAGTTTATTTCTGGAATGAACTCTGGTTTGTGATGAAGATTTTGATGTTTTTTCGTCTATTGTTGCTGCTGATGATGAAGACGATGAAGATGAGTTGTTGCTGCTGATGAAGAAGATGAAGATGACGGAGTTCATTTCTGGAATGAACTCTGGTTTGTGATGAAGATTCTGATGTTTTTTTGTCTGTTGTTGCTGCTGATGATGGAGACGATGAAGATGAGTTGCTGCTGCTGATGAAGAAGATGAAGATGACGGAGTTCATTTCTGGAATGAACTTTGTTTGTGATGAAGATTTTTGTTTTCGTCTGTTGTTGCTGCTAATGATGGAGACGATGAAGATGATGAAGATGAGTTGTTGATGCTGATGAAGAAGATGAAGATGACAAAGTTCATTTCTGGAATGAACTCTGTCTGTGATGAAGATTTTTGATGAAGATGACGGAGTTCATTTCTGGAATGAACTCTGGTCTGCGACGGAGTTCATTTCTGGAATGAACTTTGTTTCTTCTTTCTCAGTTGCTGTTGAAGATTTGGGTTCATGTAAAGAATGAATTCTTTTTTTAGATTTTGAATTACTAGGTGTTCATGTAAAGAATGAACTCGTGTTGAAGATGAACTCTGTTTTTTTAGTAGGTGTTCATGTAAAGAATGAACTCGTGTTGAAGATGAACTAATGTGTGAATTACTAGGTGTTCATTTGAAGGAATGAACGTCGGAGTTCATCTTACAGAATGAACTCTGCACAAAAAATAAGTATGAAATTTAGTTTAGTTTTACGGAGTTCATCAGACAGAATGAACTGCTACAAAAAATAAGTAGGAATTAACACGGAAGGGTACTTTGGTCCATTTAATATTTTTAAATAATTATGGACCAAATGGAAAAGGTAATTTATGAAAGGACCAAACTGACTTGGGACCACCTAAAAAAGGACCAAACGATATTTTTTCCTTAAAATTAATCTCAATCTCAAAGGTGTTGTCCACGTTATAGGACAAGTCATCTTCAAACTGTCCACCGTGGAATATCAGATGACGTGCGCGGTTGTGCTGAATCTTATTCTCAGTTGACATCTTTGAAACTAATTGTGTGTAAATCTAACTGCTGAGAGACAAGAGAAGAGAAGGAATGATCAAACAAAAACCCTAATTTCCATCTCTCTCTCCCTCTATTGAATTGCATCATTCATTCTCTGCCTGTATTTCAAAATGGCGGTTCCGATGGTTGGGTTTCCAATTGTATTACTGATACGGATAATGGGAGTTGTAGTATCAGCTTTGGTTCTTACTTGGACTTTACATTACAGAGGAGGTTTAGCTCTCTTTTCTGATAACAAAGATCTCATCTTTAACGTAATTTCTCTCTCTTTTCCCTCCTTATCTCAGCTCATTCTATTCAAAATAAGCTATATACATGTTTATAGATTGACCTTCGGGTCGATGCTTTATCTGAGTCTCTGGGGCTCAAATTTTAGATCTGGGTAGTACAAAAATGTAGAAATTTTGTTAATAGTTGCAGTTTGAAAATTTCCATTTTTGGGGTTTTTCAAATTTGGATTTTTTTTTTGCAGCCAATAGAGGCAAGGTTTAATTCAACTGAAATGCCATCTTAATTGTGCATTGTAATTTGAATAATTAGTAGTATTTGGTTGTTTGTTACAGGTTCATCCGGTATTAATGCTGATCGGACTCATACTTATCAATGGTGAAGGTACAAGAACACTCTTGTAAGCTCATCTTTTGTTAGAGATGTTCATTTTTTATCAGTTATAATGGAAACCTGAGAACTTTCATTTGTTACCATGTGATATTCATATTTTCAAGACTATTGTTAGTTAGCTGAATGAAGAAAGTAGGAATATTTTGGTATTCCTAGACAATTGAACATGTAGTGAGACATGCGTATTGTTGTGATTCCAGCAATGTCTGTTTGGAATCATTTTTGTTGCGGCTTAATGATGAGAAGATAAACGGTAATGGGGATTATATTGAGATTATAAATCAATGCAAAACCCATTATAGAGTAATTGCGAAATTTGTTATGGGTAGAGAACAGGAAAAAGTAAAACCTTCTTGTGGGTTAGAATTGCAAACCATTTTCTAGGTAACTGCTGTGGAATTCCATCTTCTTAAGGTTTGTTCATCATGGATTTTTTTTGTCAGAATGGCATTCTGGATACGGTTTTTTTTCTGCATTGAAACCGCATAGGGACACTGAAACAAACCCTATTATCTGCTTTCTAATACTTGAAAGAAATTAAGGTGCAAAATATGCTTTAACCGACTTTCATTTCATTTCAGCCATGCTAGCATACAAGACAATGTCAGGGACTAAAAATTTCAAAAAGTTAGTTCATCTTACGCTTCAATTTCTAGCTCTCATGCTGAGTGTCGTCGGTATTTTGGCTGCCTTGAAATTCCATATCGACAAGGGAATTGATAATTTCTATAGTCTGCACTCTTGGCTGGGTCTTGCCTGCATAATTCTATTTATGATTCAGGTAGGTTTTCAGAACTTCTGTTTTTGATCTTGTTCTTGGAAAAATGAGTTAATGGTCACAAATCATTGTCTTGATATAGTTGGCAGCTGGATTTGTAACATTCTGGTATCCTGGTGGCGCGAGAAGCAGCAGAGCTGCATTGATGCCATGGCATGTATTCTTTGGGATTTATATTTATGCGCTTGCTGTTGTGACTGCTGTTACTGGTATCTTTGAGAAGGTTACCTTTCTCCAAACCAACAACGTAATATCACGCTACTCCACTGAGGCCATGTTGGTGAACTCGTTTGGTATATTGATTGTTGCTCTTGGTGGTTTCGTTGTTCTTGCTGTTATTAGTCCAACTACAAATGGCAAAATAGATGCTTACAGAGCAATGGAATAAGTGCGCACTCATGCAAGCACTTCAATTGTTCATTTAATCCTTCAAATTACTGTACTTCTCATTTATATGAACTGCAGATTTAGCTTGTTGTAAAACATATACAAATTTTACAATAAAATTGTTTCATTTGAAGTGATCTCTACTTCGTTTCAACTTTGTAAGTGAAGTTAGTGATCTTTACCCGTTTCAATCGTGTACGGTGCCGTTCTGCTGATTTTTTTTTTTTTTTTGCTGAATCACATAAATTTTATTGATTTAAAATGGGAGTTACAAATAGGATAAAGCAATTACAGATCAAAGAAAGAGCTAGCTATACTAACTCAATTAAACATTCCCAATTCACAACCTTTGAACTAATTAACAGAATCTGTAACACACAACTCCTGGCATTTCAATTCTCTTTAACCAAGAAGGCCTCCCAATGTAGATGTGTCTTTCTCCAGCCTGTAATTTGGCACCTTATTTAGCAGCACAATCAGCTGAGAAGTTAATTTCTCTAAAGCAGTGAAAAAACCTGACCTCTGCAAGCTTTTTAATTGCGTTTATCCATCTACCTCTAATGAACCAAGGCACTTCATCCTGTGCAAACTGTTTTAATTGAGTTAATAATGATTTTCTGCAACTTCCAATCAACTGCTTATTCAGCTGCACAAACTACAGCATATACTTCTGCAGTATAATTTGTTGCAATTCCTAAACCTCCAGTAAAAGTTCCCATTACCTGACAAAGATGATTTCTGACCACCACTCCAAAACCAGCTGCTCCAGGATTACCAAGAGATGCTCCATTACAACAAAAGAGAACAAAGTCACTATCTGGAGGAGACCGTTCTGCTGAATCCACATGCCAAGCTTCTGAATCCATGGAGATCGGTTTAACAGTACAGCTCATAGATGGGGTGAGTGGGAGGTCTTGGCTTCCATGGGCTCTCTAGATATTGGCTTGCTTACAAGAAGATTGGGGTGGCGCAGGCTGGTGTTCAGACATGAGACTCGATGCATAGTTGTACTTGGCGTATTGTGTGTATAGCCTCTGTCTCTCTTTTTAGAAGTTAAGTCTGGTTTTGCTCTATGGCTTAATACTGTCTCTAGCTCTCGTTGTTAATCTTACAGGCATAAAGTCACCTTTGTTAATGACTGAGCTGTACTGTCTCTAGCTCTCGGTTCAGACTGAACTTCTCAGACCTGGCTACTTAGCAATCTCATGGAACTTATGTGATTGAGATAACGGTTTGTATAATCTCAGTAGAGCAAAAATTTGTGTTGGGATATCCAGAGTGCAACGATTTTCATTTGTTCTACCTGGTATTCTCGCACACTGGTGGAACATCCTCAACATCTCTCCACCTCCATTTTTCGTTTACATGAGGTCAAGTTAAGGTTGATGTTTACAGGAGAGCGGAGATGCAAACATCCTTAACATCTCTCCACCTCCATTTTTAGTTTACAGGAGCTCAAGTTAAGGTTGATGTTTAAGTGGAACTTAGTTCAAGGAAACAAAAAGAGAAGGGTCAAAATTTAACAACTAATTTGATCAAATGAGCATCATTATTCCAAACCAGCTCAAAACGGAATAAAACAAAAAAAGTTATGGTCTCTTGTGTATAGATTATCCAATCCTTTTTCATATCCCAAGCAAACATTGATAAATGGCTTGAAATATGAATGCCAGTATCAAAAATAGGACTTTCCTTTCCACTGATGAATGGAATCACACGCTCTCATTTATACCCACAAGTGTTCCCTACGGTACTCTCGCACAATGACAGGTACACTGGTTGGTGGAACCTGCAAAAAATAAGTGCAAGGAATGTCAACTCACAAGATTGGGCAGAACTCGCAAGGAAGATTTATTGGTCAAATAAAATGAAATCAGAAGAGGAGGGGGGAAAGAAACAATAACACTCACCAAGCCATAATCTGTCACAATCAATGACACATAATCTGAAGGTGTTGCATCATACCTGTTAACACATCATAAGTAATTAAGACATTCAGTTTCAACTATGGAAAGTGGAATAGCTAAGAGACCAGGAATGATGTAAATTTAGTCTACTTACAGGAGGTTCAAAAGTTGCAAATTTTCATTATTTGCCCAGTTATCCAAATAATTTACGTCCTTCCTTCCAACAACCTTGGCAACAGAATCTGGATCACCTGAAAAAAAAAAAGGCTTCGATTTAATACATTCCAAAATTCCATGAACTAATCAAAAGAAAGAAGGCAATAAAAATATAAATGAAATAATAATCAAATAAGCTTTTCAAGTAGTGCACATACCTAGTTCGTTAGAGCAAATTGAATCAAGCTGTACCCTCTCATGAAACTTATATGCTTCACAGCATACCAGGACAGGAACACGAAATGCATGAGCAACCATAGCAACACAAGCAGTTCCAACCCTCGAGTATACAGTTCCGTTGGATAACACCGAAGAAGCCCCAAGGAAAACCCTTGTGACTTCATGCATGATGTATGAAATAGCATTTATATGGGTGTATGTGCAGTTGAGCCCCTTCACCACCAGCCTTCGCAGTAACGCTAGTCCTTCAAGTTTTGGACGTGAGTCCACCACTACTACACGAAACTGTTTCCCCAGTTCGTGAGCCTTCAACAGTATCATTTCAACAACAGTGGGTGATCCATACGTCAATAGCACATCCCCATCTGTGATCTTTGACACAGCATGATCGATTATTGCTTTATCTGCAAGTATTATCTTATCCAGTATAAATCTATCAATGTCTGCCTGAAGAGCTATTTTTGCTTCAGACTCTGAAACAGTCAAAGGTAATTTTGCGACACGATTCTTCAAAAACTTAATTGCATTGCCCATGCTGATCGAAAGGGGCCTACACTCTATCAGAAAAGAAACATAGCTTCCAATTTTTGCAGTTAAATCTCTAACTAGAGCTTTTTCGGAAGGAGTAGTGTAATCAGTAATGGCATCTTTAAACGCTTGAAGCATTGCAATACAACGGGCATTACCACCAGATATATCTCCTGTTAAATACTGTAGCCCAACCTGGTCATATTTGACACATATTAGGTGGTGGTACTGTGATAATAAAACTATTGCAAGTTGCATGACATGATAACTAATTGCTTGTACAGTTACATAAGTATGAATAAAAAAAATAGAAGTACGTTCTGGCGTAGATATTAGAACACAATAACTCACCTTATATACGGAAGGATGCATTGGATCAAGTGAGAAAAATTTAGACTCGAGATCAGGAAGCTGTGTTCCATGTTCATACTGAGGCAAGTGTCTAAACAACTCAACCCTGTTTCTAGCTTCAGTTTGCTTGACAACAGCGCGCCTTTTAGCTTTTTCGACACTTTTTATATCGTCAAACTGCATGCGTGGATGAGGCACGTCTTTCTTCCTATCCTTTTCTGTAGGGCGGTCACTTACTTTCTTCTCAGAAGTTGCAACTTGAGAAGCCTCCTTCTTTTGCTGAGGTTGCTTCACTGCTTTAGCTGGCTTTGAACTTCCTGGAGCTGGACCTCCTGCCGCACCCTTGCTTCCTTCGGCTGTAACCAACATCACAGAAGAGAGCAGTCAGAGGAAATCCTTTTTAATGGTACATGCAGCTACAACCAATACATGGTTCAACAGGAAAAAAAAATGCATGATGATGGCAGATGCTGTAACTTCAGTGAACAAAGTAATCGCGGTTGATTTTGTAAAAAAAAAAAAAGGAGACAGAGAAGACTTCAACAGAGAGAATAAAAGGTAAATCAAGACACTCTGCCTCTTATATAGGCCAGAAATATACAACTCCAACATGACGCATTACATTTTACACGTGGGAACATAACGACAAACTGATATGTTAATTCAATCACAGAGAATTGCATTTGCATAATGTTAAAGTCATAATCTTACAACAGCAGAGAAATGCGGATTCATTCTGGATATCCGAGCAACAAGGACCCAAGATGTTAAATCAATAACAACTCAGCTAAAAACATAATTTGTACTTCAAACCCAAAAAGCAAGGTAACGTTTCAGTAGCTAAGCTGTTATGATTACATCTTAGTAATCTTTTGATACAAGATGATGTTAAACCAGAGAAAAAAGAGAAATCCTGTGAATAACTTTAAAAAAAAAGACTTCAACTTTCACATTTCCGAAAGAATCTATAATAACACCCTCAAATTTTTTTTTTGCCAATTCCAATATTAAGTTCATAAAAAAAAACTGCTCGACTCATTATGCTCCTCTAGGAATAAGTAAGACATACCTTTGTTAGCAGCTTTTGCAGCTCGTTGGGCCTCCTGAAGGGCACGCCTTTCGGCTTTTGAGGTTTTCTCTTTTAGTGGCTTTGAAACTGGTGGTCTATCATTTAGCTTTTCAACCAATCCTCCCTCCCCGATTTCTATAAGCAAGATTTCAATCAATAAATGTTGCAACAAGTGACATGAAGAGCAAAGGAGCTTCTAGACAGACATATGCATATTCATACAAAAAAAAGTTAATGGTGGACGGCATATAATACAGTGAGGCAAATTACTCTAGAAGGGGCACTTATGAAAATGGATAAAACTGTTGGCTGCTATTTCTTGCAAGCTATCATAGAAATCTTACAGTAGTTACAGAGATTTTATACAAATTTGGCATAATGGGAAAAAAGCTCCTCATGACTTAAACCCTCGTGTTAGTTAACAGAGGAAGACCAAACAAGAAATTGTGTCCTTTTAGCTGAACAATATTCTTTGCCATTGATTTACCTTCACATCAAAAGAAACAACCCTGAGAATTGCCAAAAACAAACGTGTGATAGAACAAGGTAACCGATCTTTTAACGCTCCATCAGACCCCAAGAGTTAAAAGGCCGGCAACCATGTTATTCATGTGAGACAATACGAATCAGACACTCTACTCAGAATGATGCATCTATTTCAGATAGTGAAAATGTCTAAGTCTTTAGTTAACAATCACTAAAATCTCTTTACTAGTAAGATTGCATCAAAATTCTAATCTACTCAATTTTCAGTCGAAACCTCATCCCATATTTTAGTTTCCCACTTAGATAGATAATCTTACCAACTAAACATAAACATGGTACAAATGAATAAAATCAACTCAAACCTAAATTCACCAGTTCTGTGCTTACCAGGAGTCTTGACAACAGAAATAGTAGTCAAATTAGTAGTTGCAGGCAAAGTACTAGATCTAACAGCAGTAGTAGTAGTCATATCAAATCCACCACTAAAAGAAGAAGCAACTTTTCCTCCACCTCCTCCGCCTTTACGAGCCCAACCTGGTGATGATTCCTCAGAAAAATCTCCATCATCCATTCTGCTACTGGAACCCAATTGAGTTGGTGATGACATTAAAGATTCAGATGGATTATAACTACCAGATATTATAATATTACCATCTCCACCATGAGGTCTTCGGAGAGGAGATAACGGAACTGGAACAGAAATGGGAACTGGAACAGGAACTGGACGGGAAGTTTGAAACCCTAATGAAGAAGTAATATTATCAGAAGCATGACGAGCAGGAGGAATCATCACTGGTGATAGAGAGTTTCCAGAAGGGGATAAGCTTGATACTCCTGGTGGTGATGTTGATTCAACTGGAAATGATTGTGAACGATCTGGTGGTGCACCTGGTGTGAAAAAACCTACTTGGCGTACTTTAGGATCGATCACCATTCTTTGTGATGCTCCTCTTCGTGCCTCCATATGGGAAATTGAATGAATTATTAGGGCTTTTTAGGCTTTAGAGGAAGATTTATGAGGTTATTTTCCATTAAAATTAGGGTTTAATTTTGGGAGAGTAGAGGATTTAGTTGTTTTCTCTGCTGAATTGTGAAAATTGGGGAAATAGGGTTTTGAGGAATTTTGAGGGGGTTAAAGGGAGTGATCAATCATGGCAGTTCTTCACGAAAAATTAGGGACCTTTTCCTTCTTTTGGTTCGGGATATAGTGTTTCTTTTTCCTCCTTTTTGGGTTTGGGTTTGGTTTGTCTGGAGGTATTTTATTTTTACTATTTTAATTTGGAAAATTTCTTGCTTGCTCCTAAGCCCATAAGGTTATTTATAGGAGGGTCCAACCGGATTTTATTTTTATTCTAGGGTCCAAAGTTTTTTGAAAACATGGAAATGACTAATATACCCTACTGGTTAAATATGTGTGAAATAACATATTTCTACCAAATCGAGATTTTATTTATCGGGAGGTCCAAATTTAATTAAAACATATAAAATACCACAAATTTGAGTACATGTCTGCTAAATTTGTGTTACAAATTTGAGTACATATTTGCCACCATGCTTAAAATTTGAGTACATATCTGCTGCACTTTTTACAAATCAGCAGTAAGCTCGTATTCGTAACGAGCACCAGATCCTTGCTCAGTTTGGGGCATTTGATATTGACTCTGACTTGATACCTGTGAGCTCTCTGGTACAGCCTAAATGGAAACGAAATGGTTTAAGAGATCACAAGCAACATTATATAGAACGACAAGTTGTACAATTACTTCATCCTTTACCTGTTGGTTCTCCCACTGTGGATGGAATGAAATTGCAGGCCCTGACTGAAGTTGGCCAACATGAGATTGAGGAATGTGCGTGTTGGCTGATGTTACAGAGGGTGGAGCACCTTGCTGCTGCATAACAAAGGGATGCAACGCAACAACCTGTCCAGGAAGACCGTAGGCACCAATTCCAAACAGGGACGAAGGAACAGTATGAACTCCAGGAACTTGATCTTGCTGTTGATGAGAAAGGGGGAAGTTAAAATTTTCTACCCATGCCAACATAAATTGATGATACTGAGTTGGGACGTAACAACAGGCAAATTTATCCAACAATTAATTTTGTTCATCACATGTAGTGTGTTAATCATGACTGTCAAAGCTCCAGAACTGAAAATGCAAGTGCAGGCAAATATCTGCCATTAACGTTTACAACTGTGATGTTGGAGAGCATTCAAAAAAGGCATCGTTGAACCTACCTTAACTGATCCATTGCCAGTTGAAGCAACAGCCTGAAAATCCTCAACGTTCCCGTTTAGGTAGGCACTAGTATTACCATTTCGAGGGGAACCCCCATTTACACTGATCTGGTTCCCTTTGTTTTGTGTATGTGCTAATGCCTCCTTAGTTTTTGAAGCTGCACGAACCAAAAGAAGTAGCAAAATTGTGAATAAAACAGAATTAGAAGAAGTTTATATCAGTTTGACATATACGTACTGCGGAGTCATGAACTAAAAACTGAACTTCATGTCAAAGAAGTGGCCAAACTCAATTGCATGACAAGAATAGGTGACAGAACTATGAAAAATAAGAGGATCGAAACATATATTATAGTATTTTGTATATGTACTGACGGATAAGACTAAAAAATGAGACAAAGCACATCCAAATAGCATTTCCTATCAGTATGCGACATATGTACTGAAGATTCATGAACAACAAATCAACTGCATGACAAGAATAGGTAATAGATCTATGAAAAATAAGAGGATCGAAAAAAATATTACAGTATTTCGTATATGTACTGACGGATAAGACTAAAAAAGGTGACAACACTTCAGTATTATACATAAATACATACATACTCATGGATCGAACAAAAAAAACTGGAAAAACTTCGAATAAAACAAAATCAGAAGAGTACGCCATATATGTACTGTCAATTCATACCAAAAAAACACTGTAAAAAACTGAAACCAAACCTATAGATGCATAGTAAACACAGATTAACAGTACGTCATATACGTACTGATGGTTAATACACAAAACCAAACTGAAACCAAACCAAAAGCCACCAAAATGAAACTAAAATACCAGATCTACAAATGAAACGAACGTAAAACATGATTTTATAACTAGATCTGGACTATTTTCATCAAAAACCACCAGTACATCATATACGTATTGATGATTAATACACAAAGGCAAACTAAAAACAAACCAAAGACCAACAAAATGGAATTAAAACATCAGATCTACTAATGAAATGAACATAAAACATGACTTTCTATCTAGATCTGAAGGATTTTTATCAAAATCGAAGTAAAAAAATTAAAAAATCAAGCATGAATATCGTAAGAACAAAAAATCCACCTACCGATTACACTTGCAGAGCTCGAACTCATGAATCGAACTCACGAATCGAACAAGGACCTCAAATAATCTTCACTTGCAGAGCTCTTCTCTGAAAACATAAATTGAGAGAATGAAAAATAAAAAAACGTCTATATCCGTTTTTATATAGTGCGGGGTGTTTTGGGAATTATGATAATACGTCACATGTGTCCCGCACGTGTACATGACCTAGGCTTAAAAAATTAGGTCCAGTTTCATGTTTTCTTTTAATTATGGACCTATGCTTACTGGGCTTTAATGGGTGGACCTGCCTCTAACTAGTATCACCAAACTAGTACCTATAGATAATTCCTACTTTTAATTTTTGTTTGATAATTGCAGCTCATAGGGAAAAATTTCATTCCTAAGCGTGGGATGTTGTGGTTAGGGTTTATGTGCGCGGCTAGTTTGCGGCTTACCTCGTTTATTCGAGGCCTACTAGTTTCTTCATCTAATCGGTAGAGAAGTATAAGGGATGTCCAAAATAGGTAAAACTATCTTGCATTTCTCAATCATCCATCTTCGTTGGACTAAGTTCCATGGGTCAGATTTGGCTGCTAGATTAGACATAAAGTGGTGCAGATTAACATTACTTCTCTTTCCAGATATATCTCGCATTCCAACTAGTAGCGAGATAGTTTCGCTGAATGGTTCAGCGTAGTCGTTGTTTGGTTTAGCGCAGATTGTTTTATTCTTTGATCCGCCGACTGAGATGGTTGCGTTGTTCCATTCAGCGCAACATAATTCCACTTTTCATTGTTCCATTCAGCGCATCTACTTTTTGTTGTTCCGTTCAGCGCGTCTAGATGATAGATTAGAATTTCCATAAGACTTAGGAGGCTATTCTAGACTCCAATCTAGATGCTGGATTAGAAGACTAACGGATGAACTAGAATCATTTCTCTCTTAACAATCAAACATGATACTACCTACATTTATCAAATCAATTTATTCGCTTGATTTTAATTATTTTCTTAAACTAAAATTCATTTATTGCTGCAATACATCATATAACTTTATTAACTAGTTCATATTTATTAGGTTTTTAATTGATTTAATCATTAAAAATTTGGAAATCCAGGTTTAATGTATTTAAAATCAGTTAATGTTTATGTCTACATTCTAGCATAATCTTCGATGGCCGTATACACGTCTACCGATTTCAATTGGTATTTTTCGTGGTTGGATGACGCAATTCAGAAGCGGTTGATGTGAAATCTCGCGTAAACCAATTCTGGGTTTAAAAATGTCCAAACTTTCTCTGTGTATTTTAGCCTACAATCGTATACGATTCCCCACATGTGTCGATCGTAAAAAGATCAAATTTAAGTTTTTTTTTTTTTGTAAAAATGATGTCCAGAATCGGCATGCACGTTGCAACATATATGTCGATTCTAGTTTTTAGTTTCGAAATAAAGAGAAACATCGAGATTGTGGATTCTAATTTTTGTTTTCCGTGATAGCCAATCAACCAATGTTAGACACCTGCAAGCTCCCTCACCTCTCACTTTTACTTGAATTAATGGTAGAAAATACGTTCTTGTTTGTTTAACAAGTGACAAAGTAAGAATATAAACATCAATTAAGAGTATAAAATATGGTCCACAACTGCCAAATAAAATGTCAGAATTGGTAAAATTGGTAGATACAGTATACACTGATTCCGGGTTTTGTTCATCATTTTTGGAGAACATCAATTACAACATTTATGGCACGACATATCTACTGACTTTGCGTAAAATAAAATTCAGAAATTCTTAATAAAAATTAAATGTTTTCATGTCTTAATCATCAGATGCTATGACTTTAAGTTTTCTCATATGATTTTCCATTGATTAACAAAATTTAGATGGTTCCATGATTTTCACATTTCCAAGAACTCTTGATGTTGTTCTTCAAAACCTAACACATAATATTGATTTTCATTTTTCCAAGAACTCTTGATGTTCTTCTTCAAAACTTAACACATAATCTCTATAGTTAAACCATTTTTGATCTTCTCCATCTAACTCATTAATTAACCAACTAATATATATATATATATATAATGTATTAACATTAATTAATCTGGAGAAGTTTAGCCGGTAAGGAAAATAGTTGTCTAAATTATTTTATTTTTTTAAATTACTACCATTTTTTGTCTTCCAGTGGTAGGCCTCAAATTAGCAAGATTTATATGGGTGAACAAATCAAAGATTTGTTTGTTCGACTATGAGATGAACAAACGTTCAAAATGGATACAAAACTCTAGTTTTTTGTCTTACGAAATTTCTTTATATCATATTAGAAACTTCTTTATATTAGGAACTAATGTTAAGCATCTCTTATTTAATGCTAAAAACGTCAATATGTATGACTCCAAGCAGAAAAGTTTTTTAAATTGAATATATTATCTTTTTTGATTAAAAAAAAGTGCAATGGACTACAAAATTTAAAACAAAAAAGTTAAGATGGAAAAATATACACTTCGCAATTAAAAAACCAAATAAAATTAGAAGAAGCATATCAAAAAGACATTTAGGGATGCAATGAGACAGATGAAGAAGCACCACCAAAAATTTTGTACCTGTTTACAAGCCTGGGAAAGAAAGTGATTGGATAGCGAAAGTGAAACTATCAGGTAGCATGATGAGGGGTTCTTCATCGCAAAGACCTCTAACATCAGGGTACAAAGCATATCCCAACACTTTGGCGACTGGGATTGCCACCGCATTCCCAACTTGAGTATACCTAAAAATGTCAGAACACATCTGTAAAAACAAAGGTTCGTCGTAATTGTAGGACAAAATATTACGAAGGTCTGAAGCTGCTTTTCATTAGGGACAGAGATGCACTGCAATCTAGTAGATTAGGGAACTAAAATGTGCCTCTAAGTCGGTGTGGAATAATCATCAGGTCTAAAGGGTCATTTATTTTATTTTTCTAGCAAACTTCACATCTTATTAATTTATTCATATGTAGTAAGAGAAAATTAAAAGAATGCAAACTTCTCTATCAATGAACAAAATACAACAAAAGATGCCAAACAAATAAAATGAGAAGAAAGAGATTGGAGAATCATTGAACCATCCAATTTATGGATTCATAGTAGACCAATGAATCAGAGAATGAATAATAAAATTATAAAAACTTTTTTCCTTAAAAAAAAAATCCCATGAAGAATGAATAACTTTCCAAATCTTTCGTGATTGATAATAATTTCCCAAACCCTTGTTCTTTATCTTTCAGTGTCCGTCGGAAAAAAATAATTCAGTCAATACAAACCCACTTGTATAACTAATCCAAACTTTACAAATAAACACCATAAGGGTGCACAAAGATGAAGTGGACTAATAAACGACATGAAGAATCATCAAAACTAGCCTAGAAAAATGAGAGTTCGAAATTGAATAAGTAACAAAACCCAGCCAAACCTTACATACAAACACCATGAAGGTACAGGGAGATGAAAATTGATTGATAAACGACATGGAGAGCCATCAAAATTAACCCGGAAAGGCAAAAATTATAAGTAAAACAGATAATCTAAGAAAAATTAAACCTAGCCCTTCATAGAAAATAAAAAAGAGGAAATGATTTTTTAGTATTTTATCGTATATATGATGTGATACATTTTTTCACATTATTAAAATGTATGTTTGGTCTTTGATGGGCAAGATGAACTTTTTTTACCTTTAATATATTAATATTTAAACACATATATACACGCAAGTCTGCTATAGCCTGTGAGATTTGAATTAAAACTGCAATTATTAGAAATGTACACTCCATGTATTTATCAAGCCCAAAGAAAACTTGATGGTGTAATCTTCGTTACCGATCCCGAAAATAATACAATTCTAGTATTATCTCCGCCATTTCATTACAATATTGTAACAATAGTCTTCGTCTAGTATTACGATTCTCGTAATACTTGGTTACCAAAACGGAAAAAACAAGAGAAGAAGAATATATAAAGAGATGATCAATCTAAACAAAACTTAAACAAACTTTCTTGGGTGTATTGAGGCGAGTAATCTCTTTAGTTAAGACATTTAATGCCCTATACTTAGTGTTGTTACAGTGTATGGCATATGTCTCCAGCATTCAACAATATCTTTGGTGTTGTACGCAACACTTCGAGGATCACCAAACATCGAACGTGAAAATATAGCAGAAACTCTTCTTTAACTCCTGAAGACAATATGCAAACTATAAAATTTCCAACACTAGTTTATAACTTTAAAATACATTAATACAATAGATGTTTATATAGATAGGAGACTCTTGGAGAAATCTTCTCGTGAAGTGTCGTATCCTTTAGTGGAGAGACACATCCCATAAAAGGAATTATATGAGTAGACACAGCCTTTCACAATTTGGTTGTAACTAACTTAATTTTTATTCAAAATTCCAACAAAACCTTCAATTTTCATGATGTTTTTCTAGATTAATTCAAAACTCTAATGGATGATGAGTTATTAGATGATTAGATAAAAAATAAAGTTACTATTTTTATACCCATTTGGTCATTTTACAACTGATCTATTAATTTTATTATTAAAAATATATATTCGGTCTTGAATGGACTGAGTAAAAACTTTTCTTTTCGCTTTTCAAATCTATCAAGTTTTGAAACACATAAATGTATGCTCCAAAGAGAGATCTTAGATGTACCAAATTCTTATATCAAAGAAAAAGTTTCAGAAAATCTTTTTTAAGGGTTACCCCTGAGTCGTGGATATTTGAAAATCCATTAAATAACCTCAAAATTTAGTCGGGTGTTAGTGAGTAATTTACTCATGCATCTATACGAACAAAAATGACTGGCAGACCGAGAAAAATAAGCTCACTGAAAACTAACTCTCACATACTTTACTTTTCACATTTTCGTATCCGATTTCATTCACCTAAGAAGACTAATCATTGTCTAAATTATGTTATAATGTTTCTAGGTTATTTGATTTTCAATATGTGTAGCATGATTCTCCTAATAATTGTGTTTAATTTTATATCTAGATCTAAATAAAAACATTAGCATGTTGTTTGACCAATTTTTATCTATAAACATCACAACCAACTAGTAAATATATGATTTTGATTATTATGACACCTGTTAAACCCTTGATAAACAAAAAAAAATTATTCGAATTAGGCTAACTAGAAAATATGCTCATTTTAAAATCACAAATCACAAATCCCCTATCCAATTATTTTTCTATATCAGATTCCCGAAAGAAAAAACCCACCATATGAGCTTTTTTATCCCGACTTGTTTGAGGCGTAACACTAAAGACAAAATATGCTCATTTTAAAATCACAAATCACAAATCCCCTATCCAATTATTTTATTAATAACTAATTTATCCTCGATTAATTAGTGTTAGTTTGGTCGATTAATAGATCTTTAAACTTGTTAACTGTGAAATTGACTAATGTTAATTGATAATCAAAATATGATAGAAGATTTTATTTAATTTTGTAAAACCATCAGCCAAGAATCGGTGGATGTTCATGTCCAAGTTAACATTAGATGTTCTTTAATCAATAAAAACACTAGGAATATATGGATACAGATACCCGTGTTAACCAATTATAATATACAGATTTCGTACTCACTTAGATAGCGCATATGAGACCATACGAGATTGACTATAATCCCATACTCAGTTTGAGAACGGGTATGGAATCATACGTGTTCTCAGATCAAATATGATTTCAGTTTTCTCGAGAATCACATTAATGATCAACAAATATAAAGTCTCATATCAGTGATTCTGAAAACGAGTTTTTCATTCTTTTTAATCATAACAAGAATCGTTACATACGTGTATCTCTTAACAACTGATTATGGCAAAAATCACACCCATAACGTAATGGTTTCATACAAAAACTTATTCATAAAAGGGATCACTTTTAAAACCCTCGATATACATATTCATCTTTCCCAAATATTATTAGCATCCAAAATAATGGATTCTGCCTTTTTATTTCATAGAATTTTCTAGAAGATCATTCCTCCTGACACTCAATGCACCACTGATGTTCCTTGGTACCCAAATATGAGTGCATTTAGGAACAGTCTGACCTTCTTCCCATTATTCTCTTCAGGATTTCTTGGAAGAGAATTTTATTTAATATTCTTTTGCAAGTTAGTCTTTCTCCAATTGGGACCATTGGATCTTGCCCTCGCCTTACAAAGTTTTGCTTTCTATGATCATGACAATTATATGAAAAAGATTCCTATGACGTTGTGGATGGGGAAAAACGGGTTGCTGGTTTTTTAGGAAAGTGAAGAGTCGAGCGTGCTGTCGAGACTCCTCAATCGAGCAAACTGTTGAACCTCACACAGATGCGCTGCAAAGGGAGTGCTTAGATTCAAGATATCAATCTGTAGCACTCCGGCCTAAACCAAGTCAATGGCCGTTCCAGAGTCAATTCGGTCACAAAGAGGGAGATGGGTTGATTTGTAGGAGGGAAGATGAGAATTGTGTGGGATCAATGATGATCAAGGATTGTGGATGTGTTGAAGATTTCTGCAAATTGATGAACTGTGGAGTTCGAATAAGTTCTGGGCGATTGATGGAATTTCTGAGAGTGATTGCTCGAAAAATTGTTGTCCTCAATCGTGGATCCAGAGACTTAATTATATTGTCAGAATAGCGAACATATTTATCCCAGTAAGTGTGACGATTTCATGAGTGAAAGAGTAAGAAAGTGGAAGATCGTGGTGAAACCAGTTCCAGGTCGTGCGGAGACTTGGTTAACCGTCCACCCACTACTTTGCTAACTCCTTCAACCGTTGCACGACTTACTCATATTCTCATCGTGGATGAATCCACGTGCTGTAGGCCGCCAGACCAAAACCCTAATTGATATCCCCCATGTGACGTGATTGAAGTCTCACGAATCGTGGAGTCTGCAGGAAAGACGTGTATTTTATTAGTCGGTTGTTGACTGTTTAGATAATGAATCTAAGTTTTGTTGAATTGCGCATGATTGGCGATTGCTCAGCGATTCATGGATTTGAACGTGTTAGTTCTTATATATTGCTCGTGTGCAATTATGTAAATTCGAGCGTCTGAGCAAGTATTGCTCGGTTCAACGAATTACTGTATTGATAGTTGGGCAATTGAGCAAGTATTTCTCAATTCAACGAATTACTGAATATTGATAGTTGGATCAATATTCGAGCAATTGATCAAGTATTGCTCAATTCAACAAATTACTAATAAAAATATTGATCGTGAATCAATATTCGAGCAATTGAGCAAGTATTGCTCAATTCGACGAATTACTGATGAATTACTGAATATTGACAGTTGGATCAATATTTGAGCAATCGAGCAAATATTGCTCAATTCGACAAATTATTTATTTATTGGTGACGTAATCCAATAAAACATTGATTAAAATATTGGTAGATTACCAAATATTATATAATTAATCTGAGTTTTGTTTGCTGGATCAACATAAATTTATTTAGTGTTTGAACTTGCTCAGGATAATGATTTGTTGAGGGTTTGTTCGAAACCCTAATTTTGAGAAATTGCCCATTAATTGACGAATTGCTGAAAATAGGTCATGGGCAAAGGAGGAACGTCCAAGTGATGCACAATTGCTCGAGTGAGCATACACCAGGGTCCCGAATTGACCGGTTGGTGAAGGAATGACGATTAAATGCCGGATTCATCATTTATTGAAATAGTGCTCGATTAGGCATCAGGTGATAAAACCTAATTATAGAAAAGTGAGGACATACCAAGGTGGCATGAGACCGGCCTTTGGTGGTCGTGGGACTGTTGATGGGCGTTTGCACAAATTCTGAGTTGGTTGTGAAGAGTTTGGACCCAATATGAGCGATTGCGCAAATTAGGTCAAAAGTGTGAAAACGTATGGGACCGGCTCATTGCAAGCCTTAGAGCCACCCTTGGTCGGTCAAGGGAGCATGCTCGTGTCTCCATAATGCCCGTGTCTCAGTTATGAGAGTTTCAGCGTTTTCTGATGTGCGTTTGAGCGATATTTTGGATTTTCAGAAGAGTTTGATCTTTGACAGAAATCCTCGATTTTGCTCGAATGAGCAAGTATGCTCGTTTGATCAATATTTTGTGAATATTAAAATAATAATATTTTAATATATTTTTCGTGAGTAGCCCAGTCGGTCGTGTGACCATGTTGACTTTTGGCTTTTTCATGGTTTGCGCAATGTTTGAGAAAATATGGAGAAACCATGATTTTTGCTGAAACAGGGGAGTTTCACAAGATGAGAAAAATAACAATTTATGAAAGATTAGGGATTGCAAGGTGTGGGACCGGCCAAGGCTAGTGTATGGCCGGCCAACTAAGTTGCCCGGTCCCGCAACACCTTTCCCTATTTTGTATTATTATTTTTTGTGAAACTACACAAACATGGAGAAACCATGAAAATATGGAGAAACCACGAGTTTTGCTCAAACAAGGAAAGTTGCTGGAATGGAGGAGTCTTCATGAGTTCATGAAAACAACAAAAAATAAGGAAAAATAATGAAGCATGGGACCGGCCACGGCTAGGGCACGACCGGCCGGCCGGTGGGCCCGGCCCATGGGCGCTTCTCCATTATTTTAATGTTATTATTTTCTCTCTCCTATTTCATGTGGGATTCCTCATTTGTCCATATTTTGGATGCGCGTTCGCGCATTTGGGTGCTCGTTCGTGCATCATTGTCGAGTACACTCACACTATTTTATGGGGCTTACTTAGTGGTAGTCCAGATGCCCGATTGTTGAGTATTTATTACTAATTTATGAAATTAAGTAGAGAATGATTCATGAAACTGAGTAATAAAAGTGAGTAGTTTTATTATCAATTCATAGGATCAGCCGTGGATTCAACCATGAATTCGGAATAATAAAACGAGTATTACCATTCCACGGGATCGTGGATTCGACCACAGAATCGGAGTAATGAAAGTGGTTATTACCATCCCATGAGATCAGCCGTAGATTCGATCATGAAATCGGAGTAATGAGATTATCTATTACCATCCCATGATATCAGCCGTGGATTCGATCATGAAATCGGAGTAATGAGATAAAATAGATTATTTTCTAGGAATTCAGTGGTGAATGTCACGGTAGAATTAATCTATTGCAGAAGATATATTAGCCAGTTAAAGCGTCACATCCGTTCTGAAAGGTGCATAGTCAGAAAACAGCGAGTGTTGCCGAAGTCCTGAAGACGTTATTGTTCTCAATCGTACGGAGAACCGTCGAGGTCTATACACTCTCTCTACATAGTCAGGGAACAGTGAGTGTCACCGACATCCTGAAGACGTTATTGCTCTCAATCTTACGGAGAACCGCCCGATCGTTCTTCTATGTAGATGGGGGTTTCTCTCATGTAGTCATGGAACAATGAGTATCACCGACGTCCTGAAGGCGTTATTTCTCTCAATCTATGGAGAACCACCCAATTATGTTATTCTACATAGAGGGCACGACGAAATGTCAGGGATCGAACGCTCAGCTAGTGGAGGCTTTTCGAAAGACATATTCATCGTGGCTTCGTAAAATATGAATCATCGCATGCCTGAAAGCCGTGTCAGAAAACATGCAGTATCATGATTTTACGGTTTTTCCCTTTGTTGAAAATCCACCATCTACAGACGTTTATAGGCAAAACTAGTGTTATCATAACATTGATTTCTTTGCGTAAAGGTTTGACGTTTACAACCCATAATATCAAGGGGATTAACCTTAATATATGATCCATGTTTGATCATTTCTTACTGATGCCCAAACACGAACATCATGATGTTTCTCATCTCTTACGCGAAAACGACATCCCATTTGCATGTGACCTTTGTTTCTACAATAACAACGAACATAAGGAATGTTCTTACTTGGATGCGTGTGCGTACGTTGTCTTTGGAGATTGATAAACTTTTCTCTTTCGAATATTAACTGATGGTAAATGTATTTCACTTTTACCATCAGTAGAAACCTTCGGTTGAGAAGAATCACTACTAGTTTTGACGTTTTTACTTCATTGCTAGTACTTGGAGCATCTATTCCTTTATAGCCCAATCCTCGTGTATCACGATGATTTTTACTTACTCCTAACATTCAGGTTAATTTGTTTGAACTAGTATTAAACTTTTTCAAATCCTCCTCCAACGTCTTGATTTTTTCAAGAGCATCAGCTACATCAACCTCAAAGGATTTTTTTTTTCGAGGGAGACAAGTATTTTCTCTGTCTTCAAAACTCATTCGTTGAAAGTTAATCTTTGATTCAGTCGCAGCAAGTTTCTCTTTCAACTTATAAAGATTTTGACGAAGATTAATTATCACATTCAAGTAAATTTTTACGGAGGTATTCCTCACGATCTTTGATGATCGATTCGTTAGTGTGATTCTAAGAATCAAGACCTTCGTAAACCCTTCTCAATTTCTTGTTTTGTCGATACATAAGAGTCAGAAAAGGAGTGAGATAAGAAGTCGTAAACTTTTTCTTAGACAAAAGTTTCAACATCTCGACATACCCTCATCTACATCTCTATCAATATCTGAGTCACCTTCATCAAAAATTTCATCCAACTGTTTTTTCTCAGATGTGTTTCCCAATTATCAATAATTTCTACATCATTAACAAGATGAACTTGTATAGTAGATACATTTGAGGTGATTTTATGAAGATTTTCAGATATTGATTTTGATGAGATAGTTCCTTCGATCAGGTGTTAAATCCAAGCTTTCAACAAAATCATATCTTATGTGTTTCACATTCGATTTTTCAGTCTATAGGTTAGATCGCTGCAAACACAAACTTATTAGGTTTTTACAGTATTTTCCCTGCTTTGATACTAATTGAGATTGAGAGGGTACCAGGCACACCATAAAAATTTTCGCTCGGTCCTATAAGACAAAACTTAATACTATTAACAAGTACCTTCAAAAAAAATCCTTATATATGATTGTATATACTATTTATCTTTCTTGTAAATCAGTAGTTTGGATCAAATATCCGTGAACCTAATTGTATATAAGAACTCTATGATGATCTCAAAAATCAATATCCAAGATTAACATAATATGTACTGAAACAGTACGCGAAACACTTTCCAATAAGAACAAGCCATGTAATATATATTTCAAGATACGAATTCACAAGAACAAGTCTTGTATGTTCTACACAGTATTAGATAAAAACTGTCTAGGTTGATTATCGAATAAAAAGTAAAGAAAGACAGGAGAAATTTTGTTAATGAGGAAAACTGCGCTTGCAAAGAACCCTGGGACCTCGTCCCACTCTGAGCCCCAAATTGTATTAAGCCGCTACAGACACTAGCCTACTATCATACTTCAGACTGGAATGTAGTTGAGTCCGAATTAACACTTTAATCAATTTAACTGCAGTCGTGCTCCTTACGTCTCTTGAACCTCGCAAGGCTCCACCCAATTGATTCCCTTAGCCGACTTCCTTTACATCCTAAGAGTTGCTTCTACCTAAGTGAATACTTTTTGATATTTTTCTTTTACAAAATACCTGTTTTATTTCCTTTTAGATGTGAATCAAGGTTTTGGAAATCTTGTGTTTGTTTAAAACAACTACTACGTAAAAAGTATATATCAAAACAAACTTGTAGAATTAGGGTTTATACTTTTCAAAACTTGTACCTAGCCTATTCTACGACAAGAACAACTTGAATAAATCTAGAGATATTTTGTGAAATTTCTTAAGGAATTTATGAAACACCTTATACAAAGTTTTCTTTCTAATCTAGATTCAACCAACTAGTGTCGGTATATGATCATAGATTGATTATATCAAATATAGGGTTTATGATCAACAATCTTTGAATGTCCTTATATCAGAAGAGAAGGACCTTAGAACAAACAAGGATTATTGAATCAACCTGTAGATACAATTTACATAACTACCTAAGAGGATTATTACCAGCTTGTGCTTGGTGATCCCCAAGCAAAGTCTTTTTCTTGAAGAACAAAAGTAGTAGAAAACAACCTTATGAAGCATACATAAATTTTTCAAGGGATGAATTGTGTAGCTTACATGAACCTTTATTTACAATGAATGTTCGCTTGAATCATAAGTTCTTGAGCTGTTTTCCTTTTTTCAAGACTCTCCTTATTTTGAGAGTCTTTCCTAAGTTACAAATCTAGCATAAATATACAGACCTATGGTCCCTGAAAAGGTGTTAATCCCTGTAGGATCGACCGCAAGGTATATTTAAGTTTTTAAGCTATTTTCAGTCACTATGGTTGTTGAAAATGTGGTTATGTTGTCAATAATCCCCGGCGGCGACGCCAAAAACTTGGCAGGCTTCAAAACCTACGATTTTAAAATGCGAACAATGGCAAATACGGGTCGATCCTACAGGGAGTTGGATTGGTGACACTAAACTTCTAAGTTCTACTAGTATAATTTAGATACAGATGGGTATCAATACAACTGTCATATGATTGATTATACTAATTAAATAAACAAGTGTAAAACAAATACAAAGATAAACTAAGGCTTAGAATCCACCTCCTAAACGCATGGAAATCCCTAATTTGATATGCTAGTTCTACTTTTAATCAAGGAGCTGTAGAGATTCTATCCAAAAGCACCCTTGAAAATGTGATAAATCACTAACAAATATGAATGAATTAATCTCAGTTAATATGCCAATCCCCAGCATTACTTGTCTTTCTAAGGCACAAGTAATCACAGATTGAACCAAAATCAGTTTACATAGGCTTGAATATTGGCAAAGAATTAATCAAACTACCTAGGATGCTTGACATACAAGGTGAAAGCAATTTGTCAAAATTCAGAAATTAAAACATGTTTATCAATAAAATTTCATGAAGAAGAACAAGAAAAATCAAATAAGAGAAGTTCTAATTATTATCGGGGGGTTTCATCTCTGCCCAAGCAGATATTTTTAGAACCTAACAAACATTCAAATAAACCCTAGACTAATACAACAACCTCCATATTTATACAAGATTTTTCCCAATTGCAATCCCTATTTTCAATACAATACAAACAAAAATTTAGGGTTTGAACACACAACTCACCAACTCCAGTAATATATTTAGACGACCACTGCCCCTTCTATGGTATGCTTCCATCAGTTGTTGAAAGACAAACAAAATTTTTTAGACTTCCCTTCAATTTTGTGTTGAATTTTAGTCACCCTAGCTATTGGTAGCTTACTGTGAAGAAAGGAGTGGAAAGAGTGAATGAGATGGAAGGACGGTGGTGACATTATTGATTGACATGCGGGAGAGAATGGGTTTTGGAGTGTAAACGGGGAAAACAAGAAAGCTCGCGGTGAAGGTATGGGTTTGCCAGTTCGAAAGAGGACACAAGCACAAAGAGAGACTTTGTTTCTCGTGAAGGAGATGGTACTTCGGAAAAGTAATAAAAATGTTTATCTTGGTGTAGAGCATGAATACATTGTATACAAGAATAAAAGCTTGGGCTTGATTTCCTTTCCATGTAACTATCCAAACGTGAATAGTGTTTGAGTTCTGAATTTTGGACCATGCAAATAGTTCGAGCTTTCTTTCACTTCTTTGCCTCCACTTGTTTTGTTCCAAAAATCACAAACTAGCTGACTCTATTCTCCCTTTTCCCATGCAGTTGAAGCAATACTTCCAATCTTGTCGTGTCCACGACCATCATACACTCCTAAATACAAACAAAACCAAAATAAGCAAATTGGTCATGGACAAGTAAATACATTATTTAGCATAAAGATAAAGATGTAGAATTAATGCACTTGTGGTATGCTAAATGCCCAGAAAATAATACTAAATTTATGCAATATTAGACACCGATCATAGCTTACATGAACCTTTATTTACAATCCAATATTTTCCTTTTTCAAGACTCTCCTTATTTTGAGAGTCTTTCCTAAGTTACAACTTTAGCACAAATAATTACTTAGCGTAAATTGTATTTTTATAATTTTCTATTATATAATTATATAATACAAGACTTAGGAAGGAGTATAAAACATCAAACACACCTTAATATGGCAATCAATTATTTGTGGAAGAATAGTCATCTTTCCTAAAAGAGGAAACATCAAAACTTGACTAAAAAAGGTATCTAGTCACGTCTTTGCAGTTTAGTTCGCGAACCGTTGCTAAAAATTGTGGACTATTTCCTATTCACAAACTGCCTTAGCAACACAAAATAAGTGATGCTTTAGTAAATCACTCATAACTTCTTCTTTATAACTCGGAATTGAATGATTCTTGGCTCGTTGAATTCGTATTCTCATTCACGACAGCATGAAAACTTTCCAGAGTTAAATGTCATTCTTACTAAAGTCTTGGGATCAAATATGCTCGAGTATATACATAAACGTATATTTACCGTCATAAGAATTGTTCCATAGAGAGAGCACTTGATCTGATAAATTAGAAAGGTGGAATTGAACAAATGAAATCAATATTCACATACCTTTGTTGATGAAGTCCTCGTCGATGTCTTCGTTTGTTCTTCAGTCTTCAATCTTCAAGGGTTATTCAGTAATGTATGATACTCAACTACCATACTCCAATCTTAGTTTGAGACTTGACTTTAATAGACTAGAAATCAATGTATAGTTTTGTGCTACTAACTATATTGAAAACAAGTTTGAGATAGAAAAACTTGCGAGTTTAACCGAGAAGTGTTCTAACAATAACAATAGTTAGGAATCATGAAACACAAAAGAGTTTAACTGATTATTAAAAAAAAAAAAAACTCCTCAAAATATTTGCCAAACCCTACACTAATGAAGATGCAGAAAAAAAGTAAAAGAAAATAGAAGAAGAAAAAAGAATTAGTTAAACTCTAAGAAGGGATAGACATTAAAAAGGGATATAAACTCCGATAACTAGTAACAAAGTTTTTATAGTAATGATAAAAGTTTGAGAATATAGAAATAGTAATGATAAAAGTTTGAGAATATAGAAAAAAAGAAACTGCCTCCCACGAAAAACACCCATGTAGTAATGACCGATTATTAATGAAATTGTTGAAGGTCCCATGGACATGGATGTGAGGTCCAAAATGAAAGTCTTTTAGTTTTCCCTTTTCCTAGTATATAAAGGATACTATGTATTATTATGGAAACCCTATCAATAAGAATCTATGTTTCTCATATCTATTGGTCTTTCATATTTACTTAAAATCTAATCAGTCACGATCCTCTAACCGAGCAGCCGTTTTTTTTCCTTTTATCTTTTTGCTATTATCAAGTGGGGAAGAAAGCTCTCCTTTTTTTTTTTTAATTTCTCGGTCAACTGCACTCCTAGAGATGAGTAAGACGGAATCAATCCGACAAGAATTTGGACTGTTGGACTCAGATGGACTTGAGTACCACCGTTGGATGGCTGATGTGGAGACCGTTTTTGTAGCAAAAGAATGCACCCACACCATTAAACCCTCTTCTGAAAAAAATATTTCCCCAGCAACTGAAGTAGAAAAGGATGAAGCTCTCAGGTATTTGAAGAGACATATTGAACCTCATCTCTTTTGCGCATACCATCACATAAGGTGTCCTAAAGAACTATCGGATGAAGTAGCAAACCGTTTTGGGAACATCCAGTATTCCCTTCTCCCACAGTTGAATGAATAGTGGGATGACATATGGTTTCTTGATTATGTGAAGGTACATGAATTCCATAAATACATGCTTCAGATACAAGCACGCTTAGACTTCTGTGGAAAGAAACTCACAGATGATGATATGATTCAAAAGACATTCTCTACTTTCCCTTTGTCATCCGCCATTTTAGCCAACTAATACCGCATAGAGGTTGTCAATAAGATAATAACAACATTTAGAAAGTTGATCCACCTATTGCGGGTGGCCGAAAGGCATAATGAAATTCTAGCAAACAACAATGCTAGAGTTGTCGAGAAAAAGAAAATTCCTGAGGCAAACTATGACAAGGTTAACAAAGGAAAACATCCCAAAGAAAATAGAGTTAAACATGTTGGTTCATATTATCATGCTCCATGCTCACGTGGGGATAATAATCCACGTGGAAGAGGACAAAAGGGCCATCGTGGAAAGGGCCATGGGCGTGAGGTCATTCTAATACCTGGTCTAGAGATGTTACTTCTGGACCTAGTGGTAGGGGCAACAATTTTGAATAAAAACATAAAACCCCCCACCTAAGAAGGTCGAGAATGGCAATGCTCCTTGTTACAAGTGTGGATTCACCGGACATTGGTACCAACAATGCAAGGCTAGTGCAAAAGTAACAGCCAACTACAAAAAAGTACCGAGAATCTATAAATCAAGAGGCTCACTGTGTGGAAGAACATGATTATGCCTCAGATGTCAACTTCATAATTTCAGACTTCCAGGGCAATGAGAACCATGCCCCAATGGAAAAATCTGATTTTGATTGATTATTATTTTTAGTAATCTTCTGATCCTAAGCTTTTGTTTATATTCTTGCTTAATGGTTTAGTATAGTTTGTTTTAAACATTTTTTTTGATGACTTAAACTATATTAAATAGTCTTAAATTATCGTTTTAGTTGATGGATCAGTAGTTTTTATTTTTGCTAAAACTTACTCTTTATCTATGTATATTTATTATGCTTTGAATTTAACTTCTACTTTGATAATCCATTGCATGATGAAATGGTGTGACCGAATTCTCTGAAGTACATGAGATAAATTGTTCGGATTTTATAACACTGCCATTTACTTGTAGAATTGTCGTCTCCAGAAGATATTGAGTGTCTAGCTGATAGTGGCACCACACACACTATTTTAAGAAATAAGAAATTATTTTTGACTTAATTCCTTATAAATCCTCTGTGACTACGATGATTGGATCATCACAAGTGATTATTGGGCGAGGTAATACTAAATTTTTGTTGCTAAATGACACAATGATTAAAAGTTCACATAAGCTCTATATACACCAAGAGCTAACTGTACCTTGTTGAGTTTCAAAGATATCCGTACAAATGGTTATCATTTGGAAACTCACTGTGAAAATGGAATTGATTACATCAATGTTATCTCTAATACATGTGGAAGAAAACGCATTTTAGAGAAGTTAATTAGTCACTCTAGTGGTTTGTACACTATTACTATTCGGATTATCAGATCTCATGTTGTTACCAACGATTAACTGTTGAACAGTGACTTATACAAGATTTGGCACGACCGCTTGGGGCACCCAGGTCGTGATATGATGATCCATGTTTTAAAGAATTCACATGGACATCCTATCTTTCGAGCGAAAAATAAAACGGGACAAAAGACAGTTACAACACAAAGTAACAACGTCTGCGAGCCACTAGATGGTCAAAGTGTTGTTTCAACATAACCACCGCCATCTAAAGCAACTTGTTAGAGCATTTCTCGGTCTAACTCGCATGCGTTGCTATCTCAAACATGTTTGTCAATGTTAGTGATCAGAAAGATAAGTCTTGATTTCTAGCCTATTTATAGATGTCTCGGACTAGGACATAGTTTGTGTAGTTGAGCTTAGACTTCACGGCGTTTATCACTTGAAGACGAAGAACTACTAAGGAGAGCTTGTGGAACTTCATCGACAAAAGGTATGTGGAGACTTTTACTTTATGAGATTCTTCTTCTGTATCAACTCTAGATTACTAACTATTCTATCACTTGGAAAGTCTATTTGTACTCTATCTCCTATATTGGGACATAAGTCGTGTTACGATATAGTTTTCTCTATACACATTTAAGATTTCGAGATGAGTATATCTCGCTTACATATTTCTCGAAATATGTGTTGGTAAGCTTTCGCTTTGACCATGTTCATCTTATATCATGAGAAAATTACCGAGTAACATATTACATGGTTTGTGTGATACAATCATTTGGTGTAAGACTTGGAATTTTTCGATAATGATTATTTCAATATCCTGAAAATTGCTTTCATGCTAATAGTGTGTGAAAACTGCTATTGTCATTATAGAAGAATGTTTCAATGATTGAAATAAAGAGTTTAAAATCGTGTAACCATCTTTGGATATAAGCATAGTGTGTTCGCACATTAGTGTATAAGTCCAAAACCGGGAGCCTAAAGTATGCATACTTGTGTGTATACAAAAAGGTTGTAGGAAACTGGGTAAGTATGTGTACCGTATGCATACTGGCGGAAGTTCACGTCCGTGAATTTCTGCTGAGTTTGATAACCAAAACCAAACTCATCTGGTTACCTAAATTACGCGTACCCATACGCATACTGGCGGAAAGTTCACGTCTGTAAATTTATGCTGAGTTTGAAAACTAAAACAAACTCAAATCCGGTTACTTAAGTACGCATACCCGTACGCATACTTAATAGGTTACTTTCTAAAATCGGTTGTACATGAACCTAAAACATTTATCAATAAGGAATTCAATCTTTGCAAACCGTGGATATAATTTTCATGTATTGATTCGAGTGAATCAAACCGATTTGGCTTCAATTGTGTTCATGTATAAATCCATGAGAATATAGCAATTGGACAACTCTTTAACTAGTTTCATATCAGTCATTTGAACTAGTTATGGTTAATATGAATAAGATTGATATGAGAGTAATCATATGGCTAACCTCGGTTAACTATTCGTGAACCAACATGGTGTACACGTTTGGGTACGGTTACATAAACCTACATGAGGGTATATTTCATTTTTGTGTAACAAGCTAAGTTCGATCTAACGGTTGAAAGATATTAGCTTGGTTGAATCAGGTTTTTCATCTAATGGTGAATATTGAATGCTTTGTTACCAAGGTAATTTGGATTGCAAACCCTGATTTGAAAACTATATAAAGGAGAACTCTAGCAACAGGGAAACCTAATCCCCACACCTCCTGTGTGTTACTAGTTGCATAACTAGAGTCGATTCTCCTTTAACCTTAGGTTTCTTCTCGAGACCCTGTAGGTTAACGACTTGAAGACTTCATTGGGATTGTGAAGCCAGACCCAACTATTCTCTTTGTAGTTGCGTGATCTGGTCTTGCTGTTTCTATCGTGATTGAGTGCAATTGTAAAATTGGCTTGAGATTTATATCTCCGATAGGCAAGATAGAAAAGTAGTCACAAACACCTTCGTCTCATCGTTTGTGATTCCACAATAACTTGTTTCGCTAGTCGATTAAGTTTATTGTGAGGTGATTGATAATACTAGGCTCTTCGGGAATATAAGTCCGGTTTATCAATTGCTTCCTGTTCACCTTGATTTATCAAAAGACGGAATAAAAACTCGTGGGTATTTCTGTGAGAAACAAATTTATTCAATCCTATAGACTTTTCTGTGTGAGACAGATTTGTTTATCAAGTCTTCGACTTTGGGTCATATCAACTCTTAGTTGTGGGTGAGATTAGCTAAGGGAATCAATAACATAGTATCCTGCTGGGATCAGAGACGTAAGGAGTGCAACTGTACCTTGAATCGGTGTAATATTGATTAGGGTTCAATTACAGTCCAGTCCGAAGTTAATTGGTAGTAGGATAGTGTCTGTAGCGGCTTAATACAGTGTGGTGTTCAATCTGGACTAGGTCCCGGGGTTTTTCTGCATTTGCGGTTTCCTCGTTAACAAAATTCTGGTGTCTGTGTTATTTCTTTTCCGCATTATATTTTGTTATATAATTGAAATATCACAAGTTGTGCGTTAAGATCAATTAATTAGAATATCCAGCCTTTGGTTGTTGATTTACATTGATTGACACTTGAACATTGGTCTTTGGTACCGTTCAAGTAATTCCTCTAATATTCAATCGGGTTCGCAGATTTCTATTTGCTGATTGCGGATTGAATTAAGAGTTAGAGATATTAAACTCTTTGACATACTTTATTCTAGATTGAGTCTGACTGTCTAGTTTATTCTCTAGAAAGTGTATTGGAGTAAGTCCTCTCAGATTTCCAAACGAATTGTTCTGTGTGGTTGTTAGACCCCCGCTTTTTCAATTGGTATCAGAGCAGGAAAACACGTTAAAGGCCTCATAAGTCTGTGTTTGTAACGATCTGAGGATGGGCGATACTATCTCTGATAAACGCATTGCCAGAAATAAAAGTTATGTTTCCTTAAAGTCTATTAAAGAGAAAGATTTGTCAATCTCGGATATAGAAGAACCTTGTGTTCAAAGGAAACAGACATACATTGACAAGTGTTATCCTGACCACCTTACTGACGAGTCTAACTTTAAAGTTGAAACGGATGCAGCCAAAGAGAGTGAAGTGATTCTAAAACTTGTTAGAATCTAGGCTGATAATGTCAAACGGTTGAAACACAAAGTCAATGTCCTTGTTGGTATGATATGTGAGCGTGACTCTCGTTTAAAGATTCTTCAAGAGGAAAATATCAAAAAGGATGCTTTGAAAATTGAACATATCTTAAGTAAACTCTCATTTCAAGAGTGTTCAAAAGAGTTCGCCATACCAACTGTTTCTGATTTAACTGAAAAAATTACTGGTTCAGAAACCAAACTGAAAACCTTTTCTATTGAAAAAGATGTGCATGTATCTTCTTCTAATCAAGGGAAGCCCACATCACACAGAAGGAAGAATTATCCCGACAATGGTGTTAAGACTGTTCTGGCTAATCACTCAGGTGATCAAAAAGTGTGTCTCTTTTGTGATTCAAAAGGGTCGTGTAAACAAAATAGGAATTCTAGGTTGAATGACAATTCTATTATTCGTCTTCAACACACCTTATATTTAATTCTCAAAGGTGTAACTGACAATATTCTTATGTCTAAACCTATTGGTTTTAGTACTCACCCCGTGTACTCCACCAGGAAAGTCAGTTCAATGTGTTCTTCAAATGTTCAAACACATAACAGTCTTCCTAAGCCATATCGACGAAGAAGAACTCATGGATATTCTTCGATTAAGAAGGGAGATTATGTTGTTCATGATGTGAAAAAGGTACCAGAAGAAGGAAGCAATGGAAAAATGGAAGCCAACCTAAAAAGGATAATTAAAGGATATAAAGATATCATCATCAGGCTGACAAGTCCCTCTGTAAATTCTTCAGGTAAGAATCAACATTATGCGTCATACTTTGATGATAGTAAGTTTTATGATAACTTTTCACATCATAATGGTTTTCCTCCAAAGATCAGGAAAAAGAGGCTTAACCATAAGCAACGTTCATTTAATGAGCTCAAGGCTCATACTTGTTGAGATTGTGATTTCCTCTCACCAAGCCATACGTTTATGGATACTCCAAGCATTATGTCTTCTGATGGAAAAGATGTTGATATGATCGTCAAGCCACCAATCATGAAGGAAAAAGAGAAATCTCCGTTGCCTCCAACTTTGAAAAGCAAAATAAGGAATGTGAGGAAGCCAAGAGCCGTTCCTTCAAATTCTCAGAAGTTTTCTGATGTTCTTGAAGTGTTGAAGGAGATACAAAAGGAGATTCAACAAATAAAGGCTTTTGTGTTTAAGACTCATGAGATTCAGAAAGCCCTGGTTCGACATCAGTCAAGAAGGTTTATTGATATTAACTCTTATTTTCATGAATCTTATGTTCCAGTAACTGTTGACGACAAGGAGTTCGGCGACGAAAAAAATTCTTCAAAGGTCTTAACATCTAGTAAATCTTCGAATGAGAATTTTATTTTCTTGTTTTGTTTAGAAGAATAACCAGAGTTTGGAATATCCAACGTTTTTATCTTCATGTTTTTGGGTTTATTTGTTTAAGTTCTAAAGATTGTTTGGAAGATGATTTTTGCAGTATTAATCTTTATGGTTTTATATATTGCAATTTTTTATGGGATATTGTGTTTGCGTTCGTGAACTATGATTGTCCCATACCTTGTCAAAAGTTAAGTTTTTCGTATGTCGATATGCATGTATTGATAAAAGAATGAATGAGATTTTGACATCATAAAAGTTTGAAGCCTATTACGTCATTATGTATATATTGATGGAAGATAGGATGAACTTTTGTTTACAAGGATTGTCTATTGAATGTCATTGTGAACATAGTGATGGGAAATAGAATGAATCCTTGTCTATTCCGCAGTATTGATCTTCCCTGATCCATATTTTATGTATGTACTGTGCGGCTCCTTAAGTTCTCTTATGTTGAGCATGACCAATTGAATTGATCACACTCTTGTGGTAATTTAGTTGTGTATTCCGATTGAATTAGTCATGGGTTTTCTTGTGGTTAGTTTAATTGAGTATATTTGGATTCAAATTCATATTCGTATGTGATTTGTTATGTCCAAAGAAATCCTTCTTTTCTTATGAAATTAAGGTCGTTCTTGTTGTTCTTTCGGGAATGACATTTTATGGGGGAGAGTTCTTAATTGAACTTGTGCTTAATTCCCAAATCTTTGTGGGGAGTGCGGCTGTGGAATATTATAGGAGTTATCTTGTATCTTTATAAACTCCTTGATGAAAGCATTTAGCTTCGGCTATATGATTGCATATAAATAAGTTGATATGCGCTTACTTTTGGTCATGAAATGTCTCTATGGAAAATTTCATTAGGACCCCGTTTTCGTACCTTTGCCAATTTTATTGACAAAAAGGGGGAGAATTAATGTGTAGTTCACACTATCACCATAGTATTGTTGTCGAAGTTGTGATACTATTGAACTTTGATGATGTATAATAATACTATGACACTGTATAACAATGATCGAGAACTCTTGTTTTCTCATTGTTATAGCTACGGATTTCAACAACGATGATGCTGAACTTACAACCTTTGGAATCATTGGAGTACTTGGAAGTGACGAAGATTTCGAGTAATGTTGAAGATTAGGCATGTGGAATAGGAGCTACAAAAGTTTATTTATTTATTTTTGTATTCCATATGTATTGATAGTTTTGTCACTAAAATTGACAAAGGGGGAGATTGTTAGAGCACTGCTCGGCCGAACTCGCATGCGTTGCTATCTCAAGCATGTTTGTCAATGTTAGTGATCAAAACTATAAGTCTTTATTTCTAGTCTACTATAGCTAAGTCTCGGACTATGATAGAAAGTGTAGTTGAGCTCAAGAACTCCATGACGATCATCATACAAGACGAAGAGCTACTCAAGGAACTGGTGGAACTTCATCGACTAAAAGGTATGTGGAGACTTGAACTTATCTATCACTCAAAAGTCTATCTACTCTATCTCCTATCTTGAGACAAAAGTCTTTTTGCTATATAGACTTTGATTATACACATTTGTTATTTCGAGCCGAGTTTATCTCGCTTATCTATTTCTCGAAATATGTGTTGGTAAGCTTTCGCTTTGGCCAAGTTCATCTTTACCTAGTGACGAAAGTCATGTTATGTTTCAATCACTTGAAAATGGATTTGACGAAAAATGGTTTGTGAGTAACAACTATATAATGTCCTCTAAGAATGTTTCAGCGATTGAAATGAGAGTTTAGATTATATAACCATTGTTGGATATAATCATTGTGTGGAAACACATACATGTATAATTCTTTATTCCTTGAACCAAAGTATGCTTACTTTGCTGCTCAGGAATACCGGAACAAGAGTCCGCGAACCCAGTCCGCGTACTGTCGGAGGTTCTCTTTCCGAAAAAATCTGCTGGAGTTTGTAAACTTGTTACAAGCTTATTCCGGGTACTTAAGTCCGCGTACCAAGTCCGCGTACTTAAGTTGGTTATATCTAAAAACGATTATTCGTGAACTTATACTTATATTAACTAAGGAATGCTAGTTTGCAAACCGTGGCTATAAAGTTCATGAATCGATTCGATTGAATCAAATCGTTTTTGCTTCGACTGTGTCTTGTATACTTCTATAAGATCTAAGTAATTGAACAACTCCCTTACTAGTTCATTTGAGTCATTTGAACTAGTTATGGTGAAGAAGAATATGGTTAGTATGAAAGTGATCATATGGCTAACCATTTGGTTAACTATTGTTGAACCAACAAATGTACATGTTTGGGTACGGTTACACAAACCTAAAAACGTGCATTTCATTTGTGTGTAACAAGCTAAGTTTTCTTTCTAATGGTTGTTAGATATTAGATTGAATCTAATCAGGTTTTCATCTAACGATGAATATTGAATGCTTTGTTACTAAGCTAACATTGATTGCAAACCCTGATTTGAAAGACTATATAAGGGAGAACTCTAGCAATTGGGAAACTTAATCCCCACACCTCATGTGTGATACTAGTTGTATTAGCTAGAGTCGATTCTCCTTTAACCTTAGGTTTCTACCGAGACCCTATAGGTTAACGACTTGAAGACTTCATTGGGATTGTGAATCTAGACCGACACTACTTTCTTGTAGTTGTGTGATTTGATCTTGCTGTTTCTATCGTATTGAGTACAATCATAACGATTGGCTTGAGATTGATATCTCCGATAGGCAAGATATAAAAGTAATCACAAACATCTTCGACTCATCGTTTGTGATTCCACAATATCTTCTTTCGCCGCGTCGATTAAGATTATTGTGAGGTGATTGATAATACTGGGCTGTTCTTCGGGAATATAAGTCCGGGTTATCAATTGGTTCCTGTTCATCTTGATTTATCAAACAAAACTTGTAGGTATTTTTTGTGGGAGGCAGATTTATCTATTACCGTAGACTTTTTTGTGTGATACACATTTGTTTATTAAAATCTTCGATTTTGGGTCGTAGCAACTCTTAGTTGTGGGTGAGATCAACTAAGGAAATCAAGTGCGTAGTATCCTGCTGGGATCAGAGACTTAGGAGCATAACTGTACATTGGATCAGTATGAGATTGATTGGGGTTCAACTACAGTCCAGACCGAAGTTAGTTTGTAGTAGGATAGTGTCTGTAGCGGCTTAATACAGTGTGTGTTCAATCTGGACTACGTCCCGGGGTTTTTCTGCATTTGCGGTTTCCTCGTTAACAAAACTTCTGGTGTCTGTGTTGTTTCTTTTCCGCATTATATTGTTTATCTTTATAATTGAAATATCACAAGTTGTGTGTTTGAATCAATCAATTGGGAAATCCGACCTTTGGTTGTTGATTGAAATTGATTGATACTTGAACATTGGTCTTTGGTACCGTTCAAGTGATTTCTCTTGTATTCAATTAGACTGGAAGATTTCTATTTGCTTGAGTGAGAATTGAATCGAGAAAGAGAGATATAACTCTTTGATATACTTTATTAAGATTGAGTCTAGTTGATTCTCTTGAAAGTATATTGGAGTTAGTCCATACAGATAGCTAATCGAAATATTGGGTGTGGTTGTTGTACCCCCGCATATTCAGAACTTTTGACATTACAAAAGTTAAAGCCTTTTATGTCATTATTTGATGGAAGGAAGGATAAAACTTTTGTTTACAAGGATTAAGTCTACTACATGTCATTGTACAAATAGTGATGAAAAATAGAATGAATCCTTGTCTATTCCGCAGTATTGGTCAATCTCCGATCCACATTTTTGTGCATATACTGTGTTGCTCCTTAAGTTTTCTTATGTTTGAGCATGACCAATTGAATTGATCATTCTCTTGTGATCAGTTTAGTTGTTGCTCCGTAAGTTCTCTTATGACGAGCATGACCAACTGAAATGATCGATTTCTTGTGGTTATTTAGTTGTGTAATTCCAATTGAATTGATCATGGGTTTTCTTGTGGTTAATTCAATGGTGCATTTCGATTGGACTAATCATGGATTCAATTGTGGTTAATTCAATTGAATAATTTGGATTCAAATTCATGTTTTCATGTGATTTGTTTATGTACAAAGAAATCCTTTTTTTCTTGTGAAAGTAAGGTCGCCTTTGTTGTTCTTTCGGGAATGACATTTTATGGGGAAGAGTTCTTTTTGAACTTGTGCTTAATTGCCAAATCTTTGTGAGGAGTGCGGCTGTAGAATATTATAGGGGTTATCTTGTATCTTTATAAACTCCTTGATGAATGCATTTAGCTTCGGCTTTATGATGGCATCTAAATAAGTTGATATGGTATTCTCTTTTTGTCATGATGTATATCTATGAAAATTTCATGAGGATCCCACTAGTTTTCGTACCTTTTCCAATTTATATTGACAAAAAGGGAGAGAATAAATGTGTAGTGTGATACTAAAAATACATATGGTTTACGGATCATTATTGAAAAGGCGAGGGTACCCAAATATACCTCAAGTTAAAACTTTTCCTACCTATAAGTCCTTTCTCCGAAAGTGATTGTCTATGGACTGAGTCGAGACAATACAACTAATCGGTTCACACTTCGTGTGATCGTCTATGGATACGAGATCGATACAATACAACAACGAAGTATGTTACTTGATAAAAAGGTTCGAACTTAACCAAACACAATAGGATTCACTTATCAAGTAAATAGGAATTAACATTTGTGTGATTTACCTTAATTATAATAAAACAATTATAATGCGGAAATATAAAGTAAATGACACAACAAGATTTTGTTAACGAGGAAACCGCAAATGCAGAAAAATCCCGGGACCTTGTCCAGAATTGAATTCTCTCGGGATTAAGCAGCTACACAAAATTACACCTAACTTCGTATAGTTGAGACCAAGCAACTAAACCTATAGTTCACCTCGTTTTGTCTGTATTCCCACGCCTCCAACCTTAGTCACGTACTTGGAACAATTCCTTTGGTTCGTATTCTAAACATTAAAGATTATGAACCCACAAATATTGTGCACACCAAAGATTATGAACCCGCAAATCAGAAATCTTCAATATCTTCATCATCTTCAAATATTCTTAGATCTTCAATAATAACCTGCACACAATCACTTGAATCTCTTGTGATCAATCACGCACAGAACGGAGTCTGTTAACAATGGATTATCACAAGATCGTCTTTAGAACTAACAACAGTCTAAAGATCCCTGTCGAAATTCTGAACTAGTTTGAGTGAATCTTATATCAGAAGAGAAGATTCTCAAGCATAAACAAACTAGGTACAATCAAAGTTCAAACACCGTTAGTCAATCAAATCAAAGAAAACAAAAGATAAACCGCAATTATCTAGTTTCCCACCAACGGTACATGCTAGAGCTTCTCAATCCCAAAGAAGACTTTAAACTGAGCGGCCGTAAGAGATTTCGCTTAATTAGGTTACTCTTCTCTCCGAATAGGCGGCTACACCAGTAACACCACAACAAAGAGGAAGCTCTTTGTTACGAAGGATTAGTTTGCTAGACAGAAAAACTTCAAGTATTTATAGACAAGGAAGTTTGGACACCAAGGAATTTACAAAACCGAAAATATTCTCAAGATATTCATTAAAGCACAAATTCGGTTTTCATAATTCCTGGAAATGCCCTGTCCAAAAATAATGATCGAAATCTCTCGGAAAAACTCTAATTAGTAAATGCACATTACTAATTCTGATTTCCCTACAAAATGAAGTTAAATACCTTAGTTAAAAGATTCTTAACTTATTTATGTTTCGATCCTGGGATTCTCTTCCCTTAGCTATTAAGGAATAACTTTGAACAATTAAGTAATAAACATTCATAGCACGTGTTCAAAGTATGTCGACATCCTTAATTTGTAAGTTCTCTTTCACACTTACAACCTTGAAACCGATTTGCTACACTTCCAAACAAGTTTAGAATTGGTTTATCTGACTTTCAATAACTATGTGATTGATCAAATAACATTCAATCACAATCATGGGTTTATCGGTTCTACCAAAACAAGTTTCGGTTCTACCTTCCATGTGATTACTGTGCATAGTCATACTAGCTTTCCAAAATTCGGTTGACTAGGTACTAGGATCGGTTCCCCACATATATATGCTATCTAACTTATATGTGTTGCACATGTCCATATGATCGGTTGCCCTTTGCCTAAAAACGTGTTGCATATGTTCATAGGATCGGTTCCCCTTTCTGCTATAAACCTTGCTGCACCTCATACAAGCATCGGTTCCCCTTTGTGATGTACTACACCTCTTACTAGGATCGGTTCCCCTTTCCCATATTTGGTCAGACATAAAATCACAAACCCTATCATACCATCTCATGTGATTACTTAAGATCGGTATCACTAATAAAAGTCATACCAATACATAAGTCAGGCCTTTGTGAATAGTTCTACCAAGAACACAAACAAGTCGTGAACGGTTATACTCAATCACACATATTGGTTGTTCATAATATATGCAATGAATAACAAAACCAATAACGCCTGGCAATTTTATTTTCGGTTCACAAATAAGTTTATGAACTTACTTCCTTAGAACACATGTAAAACATTGTTCCCTAGGATGAAATCCTCACCTCATACCCATACATAATCACAATAGCATTCAAATGATTATGGCGATGTCTTATATACAAATTTTAATGGTTAAGCAATAAACCTCGTATTGTATTCCTTAATACTATGTTTATCTAGAATTCAAATATGCTTCGCAGTTTTGTTTTCAATATGCACGAATTGAAAGATACGTTAGGGAATGAAACAGTTCAAGTCAAATATCACTAACCTCAAGTGGAAGGATGATTGTTGTCATTGTAGCTCCTTGCTTCTTCACATCTTCAAGACTTCACAATACTTGTAATGTCTCATATCTTAATACTTTCAAGCTAACCTATACGAAGTTGACTCTAGTACATAATCAAGCGACTCTTAACATGGGTTTTGATTCACTAAAATCAAACTTGACATAACAACACTTGGTGGGTTCAACCGAGCTATGCTTTAACAATCTCCTCCTTTGTCAATTTTAGTGACAAAACTCATACAACATATGGATAAACAAATTACAAGAATTCATTACACATACGCTTGATTCCCGATTCAACAACACAATAAAATGCTTACATTCAATCCTTGAAAATGCCGCTGTTAACATTATAATAACAAAGCTGATACTCCCACTAAGGAATATAGGTAGATATTCAATCCGCACGTCTTTGTTATACCACTTCACATGACATGTTACTCCCCCTTAGTTTGTGCTTTCACTCTTTCGTTTAGATAAAACATTTAAGCACCAATGTTCTTTTCCTTAGCGATACAAATTAATATAAAATCAATGCCAATATCACTTGTTTACTCCATATATTTCTCCCCCTTTTTGTCACAAAATGACAAAGAAACGAAAAAAATAAAGGACAACACGAAAAGAATTTTACAAATCTCAAAATAGACTTGCAACCTGTAGAGTTAGGCACGAGGGTTCCACACATAACGTTCTGATAACCAATATCAAAACCGAAACTACAAGTAATTTTATTTTGATATGTTACCAAGGAAACAATTGTCCGAAATTTTTTTTCCAAATTATATTAGCAAAAAACAAATCAACTAAGTACCTTAGTCCCTTTGCTAAACCGATTGTTCAAAAACAACCGCTTAATTTAATAAGACCAAAATAAAGATAACTCTATTTTTCTCATCAGGTTCTAATTATCCATAAACTTAGAACTTTTAATTTTAAACAAGACAAGTACTAGGTTAGTTAACTAGCATTTCTTGTTAAGGCATTCAATTAGACTTTAATAACCGAAACCTCACTTCGATAAGTCTAACTCAGATTAGAATTAACTTAGTTTCTCTTATCCGGAATCGAATTCGACTAAACAACTCATCCTGTACACCTTTTATTTCGTTAAGCCATAAATAATTCATACAAACCAAATAAATCAACTTGCATAATTATTCACCTCAATCGGAAGCAATTGAAACAACATAAGCATTAAAACACCGCAATTGCACCGAAATTTTGTAAGCCTAAACAATTGATATCACACAATAAAGCAAGATAACCATAGTTTTTCTTAACCGGAACCAATTGAATCACACAAATCCACGCATATATCATGGAATAAACATCAATTGAACCGAAATTTTGTTAAGAAAAAGCAATAAATATATATGATATAAACTCAGGCTTTTCTTAAACAGGAAAACAATTAACTAACAAGATTGTTACCTCAAATTTCGCATCCACTTCTCCAATATAATTGCATCTTCGTTCAGGGAGAATTGATATCGAAATATCATCATGTTGTCATCCTTATGCAAAAACAAAAAAATAACAACAACCAACCTTTACCAAAGAAAGGTTGAAAATTGGTTTTAACAATTGCAAGCAAAAGTTGAAAACCGTCGAAACACATATGCTTTTATGCTAAACCAAAACCGATTCAACATATTATGACTTTTTCACATATTGTTTCTACCAGAACCCCTCATGATTCTTTGATAAAGCCTACCAACATGGGCTAGAAATTAATCCTGCTAAATCAAAAAGTCACCCAAACCATAAGGGTTCACAATATATGAGATCGAATATTAAGGTAGTAAAACCGAAATCAGACATCTCATAGCAATAAGATAAAAGCATTCAAGCACAGGCTATGTAAACCGAAAACTATCACAAGAAAAATTATAAATCAAACAATTTTATTCATAGTAGACCAATACAATCATTGAAAGAAATCAAAAATTGATGTCTATTCTTTCTCTCTCCCAGTTCTCGTGAAGATTTCTTTCAAAAACTGGATTCAAATTCCTCTGAGCACTTCCCCTTTCAGTAGATTTGTTCATCTCCAGCTATTGAGAATGAAGATTAGCTAGTACTTCTTTTGAATCCTTTATCATCAGCTCATGATATCTAATACAACCTTTAACAGAGTGAATCTGTTTTCTTAGAGAGTCTTGAGAGTTATCACAAAGTGAAACAACATGAGTTTCAGTCATAACTGATGCACATAGTGCAAGATCATCAAGAGATGACTCATCTTTTACCGATTTCTCCATTGACAAATGACAGTTTTCTTTCAGACAGGAAGAAGATATATAAGATGGGAGAAAATCAAGGAATATAAAAATATTTGGTTTAAGGAAACCGAAACTATTTTTTCCCAAAAATAAGAAATATTCATTATTTTTTACTAAAGAAACAATCATGACTAGCTTGCCCAGATTTTATGCTTCCTCACAATCAGAATTTTTGGGCAACAAGTGAGGATGCATAACTCAACCCAATTAGTGTGTGTTGAGGTGAGAATTATTCTCACCACATTTAGCGAAGACATCATTAGGATGACTCATAGACACAATGGACTGTGTTCCCTTCTGTTCTTTCTCTCTCTTGTAATTGGAAGAGTTTGCAATCTCCTTTTGAAAACCCATAAATTTACCAGTCTTCTTTATCCCCTTTCGAAGAGCATTGATAAGTTTGATTTCGCAAAGGATTGCAGTGAGATTATTTTCGTCACACGAAGAACTTGTCGTGTTATCATAAAAACTAGTTTCCGATTCTCTTGGTATTTCACCCAATTTTTCTTGTTCAGATTCTATCATACAGGTCTTATCTGAGAGGAATTTCAAAAGGTTTTCAAGCACCAGTCTTAACCTTTTATTTTCCTTAATCTCTAACTCACGTTTTTCTAGGAGTTGATTAGACTCACTGGAATCATCACGATTAGAGTTGGCAAGAAGTGCATTGCAATTAGATATTTCTTCATTGGATTCTTCCCCCGGAATATCAACAAGAGTGGAGACGTATGCCTTATTGCACTTCCTAGTTCTTTTTATGGGACAATGTTTTTCCATATGTCCGATTCTACGACACTTGAACCATTGTACTTCATCATTATCCTTTTTACGGAAAACTGATAGAGTATCAGGAACACCTTTATCAATAGATAAAATGTTCTTAATTCATTGCGCTAAAAACACAATGGTTGAGTCAAGCTCTTTTTCAACGGGTGCCTTAACCTCTTGGCAACGTTTCTCAGTTTGATTCTAGCAGAATTTATCAATCAAAGATCTTTAGCTTTCCTACAAGAGAGCTTCGAGTAAGTGTATAAAGATCATTTCCTTCTATTATGGCATGTTTCTTAGACTCGTATTTGGATGGTAACTATCTGAGAATTTTGCATACTATTTCCTTTTCAGGTATGGCCTTTCCAAGGAAAAAAGATGCATTAACAATCTCAGAAAGTTTAGAGTTAAAATCCTTGAAAGTATCGTTATTATCCATATTGAGATGTTCCCATTCAGATGAGAGGGTGAGAAGTCTAACTTCTTTTTCAGATTCATCTCCTTCGAATACAATCTCAAGAATATCCCATGCTTCTTTAGAATTTCTACAAGCCATCACATGATGTAGAAGATCATGACTAACCGCATGTATGATGGCATTCAGACCATCAGAATTCTGCTTTGCAAGAGCTATTTCTTCAAGACTATAAGACGCTAAGCTTTTAAACTCAGACTCCGAATAATCACCGGGCGTTGGTATCCCTCTTCGATTAATAACCATGTGTTAAAATCTCGGGATTGAAGAAAAGCTTTCATAGACGGTTTCCATAATGGGTAATTTGTACCATTAAATCTTGGTGGTACGTTAATTGAATTACTCATTAGATTCATTTCTTATAGGTTAGATCGCACCAAACACATATTGTTAGATCTTTTCGTGTTTGCCTGCTCTGATACCAATTGAAAAGGCAAGGGTACCCAAATATACCTCAAGCTAAAACTTTTCCTACCTATAAGTCCTTTCTCCGAAAGTGATTGTTTATGGACTGAGTCGAGACAATACAAATAATCGGTTCACACTTTGTGTGATCGTCTATGGATACAAGATCGAGACAATACAACAACGAATTATGTTACTTGATAAAAAGGTTCGGACTTAACCAAACACAATAGGATTCACTTATCAAGTAAATAGGAATTAACGTTTGTGTGATTTACCTTAATTATAATAAAACAATTATAATGCGGAAATATAAAGTAAATGACACAAAAATATTTTGTTAACGAGGAAACCGCAAATGCAGAAAAACCCCGGGACCTTGTCCAGAATTGAATACTCTCAGGATTAAGCCGCTACACAAAATTACACCTGACTTCGTATAGTTGAGACCAAGCAACTAAACCTATAGTTCACCTAGTTTCGTCTGTATTCCCACGCCTCCGACCTTAGTCACGTACTTGGAACAATTCCTTTGGTTCGTATTCCAAACAGTAAAGGAACAACAAATCTGTTTGGTATCAACTCTCTTCAACCAAGTGATATGAGTCGGACAAAGGCTCTTCTGTTTATCTTAACATAAACTCCTTCGTCAGGTTCTTAGATCTATCTTATATTCAATTACCGAAGTAATCGTTTAAGATTAAGCCAACAACACTATTAATCCAACGAATTGTGTTGATGCCGATCTACTCAATTAATCAATCCAATCTATCACAAGGATAAACCGATTATTAATTAGATCCTCTTTTACCGAAACAAGTATTGTGCACACCAAAGATTATGAACCCACAAATCAGAAATCTTCAATATCTTCTTCGTCTTCAAATCTTCTTAGATCTTCAATAATAACCTGCACACAATCATTTGAATCTCTTGTGATTAATCACGCACAGAACGGAGTCTGTTAACAATGGATTATCACAAGATCGTCTTTAGAACTAACAACAGTCTAAAGATCCCTGTCGAAATTCTGAACTAGTTTGAGTGAATCTTATATCAGAAGAGAAGATTCTCAAGCATAAACAAACTAGGTGCAATCAAAGTTCAACCACCGTTAGTCAATCAAATCAAAGAAAACAAAAGATAAAACGCAATTATCTAGTTTCCCACCAACGGTACACGCTAGAGCTTCTCGATCCCAAATAAGACTTTAAACTGAGCGGCCGTAAGATATTTCTCCTAATTAGGTTACTCTCCTCTCCGAATAGGCGGCTACACCAGTAACAACACAACAAAGAGGAAGCTTGTTGTTACGAAGGGTTAGTTTGCTAGAAAGGCAAACTTCAAGTATTTATAGACAAGGAATTTTGGAGACCAAGGAATTTCCAAAACCGAAAATATTCTCAAGATATTCATTAAAGCACAAATTCGGTTTTCATAATTCCTGGAAATGCTCTGTCCAAAAATAATGATCGAAATCTCTCGAAAAATCTCTAATTAGTAAATGCACATTACCAATTCATATTTGCCTACAAAATGAAGTTAAATACCTTAACTAAAAGATTCTTAACTTATTTATGTTCCGATCCTGGGATTCTCTTCCCTTAGCTATTAAGGAATAACTTTGAACAATTAAATAATAAACATTCATAGCACGTGTTCAAAGTATGTCGACATCCTTACTTTGTAAGTTCTCTTTCACACTTACAACCTTGAAACCGAATTGCTACACATCCAAACAAATTTATAATTGGTTCATCTAACTTTCAAGATCTATGCGATTGATTAAATAACATTCAATCACAATCATGGGTTTATCGGTTCTACCAAAACAATTCTCGGTTCTACCTTCCATGTGAGTATTGTGCATAGTCACACTAGCTTTCCAAAATCCGGTTGACTAGGTACTAGGATTGGTTCCCCACATATATATGGTATCTAACTTATATGTGTTGCACATGTCCATAAGATCGGTTCCCCTTTGCCTAAAAACGTGTTGCACATGTTCATAAGATCGGTTCCCCTTTCTGCGATAAATCTTGATGCACCTCATACAAGGATCGGTTCCCCTTTGTGATGTACTATACCTCTTACTAGGATTGGTTCCCCTTTCCCATATTTGTTCAGACATAAAATCACAAACCCGATCATACCATCTCAGGTGATTACTTAAGATCGGTTTCACTAATAAAAGTCATACCAATACATAAGTCATGCCTTTGTGAATAGTTCTACCAAGAATACAAACAAGTCGTGAACGGTTATACTCAATCACACATATTGGTTGTTCATAAGATATGCAATAAATAACAAAACCAATAACGCCTGGCAGTTTCCTTTTCGGTTCACAAACAAGTTTATGAACTTACTTCCTTAGACACATGTAAAACATTGTTCCGTAGAATGAAATCCTCACCTCATACCCATACATAATCATAATAACATTCAAATTATTATGACGATGTCTTATCTACAAAGTTTAATGGTTAAGCAATAAACCTCGTATTGTATTCCTTAATACTATGTCTATCTAGAGTTCAAATATGCTTCACAGTTTTGTTTTCAATATGCACGACTTGAAAGATACGTTAGGGAATGAAACAATTCAAGTCAAATATCACTAACCTCAAGTGGAATGATTGATTGTTGTCGTTGTAGCTCCTTGCTTCTTCACATCTTCAAGAATTCGCAATACTTGTAATGTCTCATATCCTAATACTTTCAAGCTAACCAATACGAAGTTGACTCTAGTACATAATTAAGCGACTCTTAACATGATTTTTGATTCACTAAAATATGACAACCAAACTTGACATACCAACGCTTGGAGGGTTCAACCGAGCTATGGTCTAACAGTTATGTAAGGGGGAGTGGTTTTCATGTCGAGATGAAGTATCGACTAAGGGGGAGTTATACATAGAACCATAGTATTGTTGTCAAATTTGAGATACAATTGAACTTTGATGTTGAGTAATAATACTATGACACTGTATAACAATGATTGAGAGCACTTTGTTTTCTCATTGTTATCGCTTCGGATCTTCAACAACTATGATGTTGAACTTACAACCTTTAGGATCATGTAGTACTTGGAAGTGACGAAGATTTCGAGTCGCGTTGAAGATGCCAAGGAGATCAAGCATTTGGATGAGAAGCTACAATTTTTATTTATTTTGTAATCCATATGTATTGATAGTTTCGTCACTAAAATTGACAAACGGGGAGATTGTTAGAGCATTGCTCGGTCGAACTCGCATGCGTTGCTATCTCAAGCATGTTTGTTAATGTTAGTGATCAAAACTATAAGTATTAATTTCTAGCCTATTTATAGATGTCTCGGACTAGGACATAGTTTGTGTTGTTGAGACTAGACTTCACAACGTTTATCACTTGAAGTCGAAGAACTAATAAGGAGAGCTTGTGGAACTCCATCGACAAAACGTATGCGGAGACTTAAACTCATCTATCGCTTGGAAAGTCTATTTCTACTCTATCTCCTATATTGAGACATAAGTCGTATTACGATATAGTTCTCTCTATACACATTTGAGATTTCGAGCTGAGTATATCTCGCTTACATATTTCTCGAAATATGTGTTGGTAAGCTTTCGCTTCGACCAAGTTCATCTTATATCATGAGAAAATTGTCGAGTAACATCTTACATGGTTTGTGTGATACAATCATTTTGTGTAAGACTTGGAATGTTTCGATAATGATTATTTCAATATCTTGAAAATTGCTTTGATGCAAATAGTGTGCGAAAACGGCTATTGTCATTATAGAAGAATGTTTCAATGATTGAAATAAAGAGTTTAAAATCTTGTAACCATCTTTGGATATAAGCATAATGTGTTCGCACATTAGTGTATAAGTCCAAAACCGGGAGCCTAAAGTATGCATACTTGTGTGTATACAAAAAGGTTGTAGGAAACTGGGTAAGTATGCGTACCTGTACGCATACTGGCGGAAGTTCACGTCCGCGAATTTCTGCTGAGTTTGAAAACCAAAACCAAACTCATCCGGTTACCTAAAATGCGCGTACCCGTACCCATACTGGCGGAAAGTTCACGTCCGTGAATTTCTGCTGAGTTTGAAAATTAAAACAAACTCAAATCCGGTTACTTAAGTACGCATACCCGTATGCATACTTAAGTAGGTTACTTTCTAAAATCGGTTGTACATGAACCTAAAACATTTATAAATATGGAGTGCAATCTTTGCAAACCGTGGCTATAATATTCATGTATTGATTCGAGTGAATCAAACCGATTTTGATTCAATTGTGTCCATGTATAAATCCATGAGAATATAGCAATTGGACAACTCTTTAACTAGTTTCATTTAAGTCATTTGAACTAGTTTCCCTCGGTAATTCACACCTACTCAAAGCCATGCGCAACAATTCCTTCCATCCAAGCGCTATAACCATGCCCAAATTCTCTTTTGGCTTTCGTATATTGGTCAACACCATAAATTACAGCTATGTATGATTGGCAATAGAAATATATATTGGGATCATTTTTTTTTCTTCAAAAGATTAATATACTATGGTCATAACCCTAATTTCTTGTCTTCAAAAGATTAATATACTATGGTCATAACCCTAATTTTTAAATTTGCAATGGACACATAAATAGAATGTTGATAAACTGGAATAAATCTCACACAAACACGTGAAAATATCCGTTTCTTGTTTGGATCATGGATTTTTAAATAAGGCATGCTGATTAAGGATACGACCATTGGCCAAACGGTGTAACGGTTCGCACCCCTTCGTATTACGCTTCACATTAACCGAATAGATTTTGAAACACCAAAAGACGTTAAAATTCCAACAGGTGTGTTGTGTGGGGACACATATTGCATCCATTGGATGTCTATATAAGCATTCAACAAAAACGAAATCCTAAATACTTCTACATTAAAAAAAAACCAGTAATAGTAATGGAAATATTGTCGGATTTAACTCCCGAGATACTACACCTCCTCCCAAGTACAGAAGGTATTTTGGCAAGCAAATGTGTATGCAAAGAGTGGAATTCTGTCCTTGCAGACAAAAGAATTGGACTCCTTTTCGGTTTCACTCAAAAAGTGACAGAAGAAAAAGTTACGCAACTCTTCTACAGAGAACAAATTGAGGAGGAAGATTACTACACGATGATGGGAGATTTTGTATCAGATGTTATTTGGAAACAATGGTACCTGGAATATTGTCCGATCCTATGATGAAAACATGTCACACCCAATCTTTGGATCTTGTAATGGCCTGGTATGTTTTTATGTGTCACACCACGGCATACAAGATCCTATCTATATTATGAATCCAACAACGGGTGAGCACCTCCATCTGCCACAAATATGCGATCCAACACCAACGCCACAAATTAGTTGGGATCCACGATTCGTCGTAGGGGGGTTCGGCTATTGTCAACATACCGGTGAATACAAAGTAGTTCGAATTCAAGTGGACGGTAAAGTGGACGTACACACTCTAGGCGACAACAGGGGATGGAGGAACATCGGATATTTTCCTTTTACTTTTTTGGATTCAGGTGTGTACGCACATGGTTGTATTTTTTGGATAAATCATTATTTTTATGACAATATTCAGATAGTATCTTTCAATTTGGACAATGAGACATTCCAGTCACATTCGCCACCCCCGCATCATATTTATGAGAATGGTGGTTTCAGTACTCCAAAACTTGGAATGGTCTTGTCTGGAGTTCTCCTTTTATTTTACAACATTCACGATATTTATGATCTCCGGATTGATTTTTGGGCACGCATTTCGGATAATGATATTCATGCACGTGCACCCGGTGTAGAATGGAATTGGGAACTTAAGAGGAGCATTGTCTTGGAAGAGCCTTCGAATCTATGATGTCCGCCTTATAAGCTTATAGCCTTGGGAAAGAACAACGACGTCCTATTGCAAAACAACCGCTGTTTAGCGCGTTATAATGAACTCACCAGAACTTTGACAGAAATTGCGGAGATAAGGTGGGTAAAGGTTAGAGTTATTCCTCACATGAGGAGCGCCGTCTCGTTGAGGAATTTTGGAGGACAACCGGAAACATGTACTGACGATGACCATGCCACAAACATATTCCGAGTGTAGTGTTTTTGTTTTTGTTTTTGTTTTGATTAGAGTAATGTAGTTTGGTGTTCAATATATATATACTATATATTTTTAAAAGTACTATTTCTCATCTTTGATTTTTTTTCGTATCTTGTTTGGACTAAAAGTTGTTTTTGAAATCTGAAGAATCAGAGTTGGTATTATTTTGGGTAATAATGGTTGGTATTTTATTTAATGGAGTTAATGCTTTTAAACATATTCTCGACTAATTTAGAGGGGGATTTTCTTTTATGGTGGTCAGTTTGGTATATAGGGAGGCATTTCTGTATTCCAGTTGTATTTATGGTTATAAATTTTGCGAATCTATAGGGAGACTTTTATGTGTTCATTATTGTAGAAAATCTGATATCAAAGACTTGATGAAAGGAACATAGAACTAAAACTCAAACAAACTTCTCTTGATTGATGTATTTCGACTCATGGATTGATGTATTTCGACTCATGGCTCAACAACCTATTTATATGATTAACAAACTTGACTCTCAAGAAAAATAACTTTCCAAACATAATCAAACTCTAACAAAGAAACTTCTAGAAAAGTCTCACATAAATAAACTCTTAAAACCAGTAATACTTGCAACCCAAATAAACTTCTATAAACCGTACCATGTCAACAAGAGTTGTTGATCCATTCACTTCATGTCAACTGTACCAGTTGACTCAACCATATTGGTTTATTCTTCATGACAACTGTATCAGTTGACTCAACCATATTGGTTTATTCTTCACAGTATCTTGGTTTATTCTTCAACAATTATAATAAAATCCGAGAGGGGAAAAGAAAAATGTAAAAAGAAGTGAGAATTTGAGATGCAAATGGTATAAGTGATTGATAGACAAATCAATGATGATATTCTTGAAAATGCACACGAATGAAAAAGATTTTGTGACTAATCGGGATTCTTTTTGTAGACGAATTATTGATTTGAAACTGGTGTTTGACACCAAAACACAAAACCAGAACATAAATGGGCAAAAAGAGAGATACATAAATTATGGTACCATTAGCCCATATTTGTAGTGATAAATTCATGTTTTGTATTTTATGGATAGTTCCTGTTTTATATTATCAACCAATGCCGTTGTAAATATTAAGATGTTGTCGTGACGGGTATTATAATTCCAGGAGGTCAGCATTAGTGAATTGGTGTCTTTTCATACCTACTTCATGACGTAATGGTTATCCTTTATATTTTGTTTCCTTTTAAATAAAAATTCAGTTATAGGTTTAAGCTATAACCGCTTATAAGATAAAACGGGCAAATATGCTTTACTTGCCTGCTCATTAAGGACGCGACCTTTCAAAGATAAAACATGCAAATATGCGTTACTTGTCTGCTCATTAAAGACACGACCTTTCAAATAATGCCTGCTCATCAAGGACGCAACCATTCACCAATAGGTGTATTGGATGTCTATATAAGCATTACTCGTATCTGCTTGTAGCATTCTACAATATTAAGAAAATCTTAAATGCTTTAATTTTTTTTTTTTTTTGATAATCTTTCATCAGTATAATAGTGATGGATATGTTGCCGGAATTAACTACCGATATACTACAACACCTCCAAACTGCAGAAAGCATTTTAGCAAGCAAATGTGTTTCCAAAGAGTGGAATACTATCCTCGGGGACAAAAGAATTGGACTCCTTTTTGGTGTCACACCAAGAATAGGGAAAGAAGTTACTCAACTCTTTTATAGAGAGGAAGATTTCAGCCCGATCGTAATAGTCAACAATCACGACGCCCTGAATGATGGAACCCATGAAGATTTGACTAAGTTGCACCCAATATGGATCTTGCAATGATCTGGTTTATTTTTATGTTTCACACCACGACATACAAGATCCTGTATATGTTATGAATCCAGAAACTGGTGAGCACCTACATCTGCCACAACTATGCATCCCAATTATTGCATGAGATCAAATACTTTCTTGGTATCCTGTAATTGGGGGTTTCAGATACTGTCAACGTACCGATGAGTACAAGGTAGTTCGAATTCACATGGATGGTAAAGTTCAAATACACACTCTAGGAGACAAGAAAGGATGGAGGAACATAGCATGGGAGATTCCTTATATTTTTCGGAGTTCAGGTGTGTACGCACATGGTTGTATTTTTTGGAAGGATTGTTGTCAGTGGGATAGTGGCATAGTTTCTTTCAATTTGGACACTGAGACATTTCATCAACATTCGCGACCCCCGCATCATATTCCTAGGAGTGAATTCCCATCAGTTGGGATGGTTATGTTAGGAGTTCGCCTTTTATTTTACTACATCCACGAGGCCTGCTGTGATGAGGGGATTAATTAGCCCCGGATAGATTTCTGGGCACCCATTTCCAAAAAAAATATTCATACATGGGCACCTGGAGGGGAATGAAATTGGAATCATAATATAAGCATTTTATTGGAAAAGGATGAGGATGAAGGGTGGCCGGCTTATTACCCGATAGCTTTTGGAAAAAACAAGGACCTCTTATTGTGGCAGAATGGGCGTTTATTGCGTTACAATGCACTCACCAGAACTTGGATGGAAATTTGGGGGACACAACTGTGGGAAACAAGCAAGGTTGCAATTATTCCTCATATGAGGACCGCTGTCTCGTTGAAGAATTTTGGTGGACAATCGGAAACATGTACGATGTCCATGTCGCTAACACATTCCTTGGGTTATCTATGTAGCTTTTTTTTCTTCTTATAGTTGTGTTGTTTTTTTGTATTTGGATTTTTTCCTATGTACAATTTATTCCTTTGGTATGTAGTTTTTCTTTCTGTTGTAGTTGTGTGTGTGTGTGTGTGTGTGTTTTTTTTTTTTTGGTGTTTGGATTATTTTCTATGTTGAAATGTACAATTTAGTTTGGGTCATTGTTTAACTATACAACCTTTGGTTTTTTTACTTTTTTTGCGTTACACCTATGGTCAAGCCGTCCGGGCCACCCCAACCCACCTAGGTAATTAGTCGAAAAGTAGAAAAATTATTTGGGTATTTCCTAAGAGATCATGATTTATTTTAGTTTGTTCTGTTCAGAATGTATATATTAGATTAAAAAGGAAATTAGATAAACATGAAAATATTCATTCCATATCTCATTATACTGCTACAATATCTCATTTTTTAGTAATATGGAAATTGAAATATTCGGTTTAAATACCAAAGAATCGTGATTTAAGATAATGATGGAAAACCTAAAAAATTAGAGTTTTCAAATTATACCAAGCATAGAAAAAACTAACATAGATTATTAAGAGGGATTGTTGATATGAAATTGATGAGAGGATCCAAAAACGTCCTAGACTGACGCGACCATTCGCCAACAGGTATATTGGATGTCTATATATATATATATAAGCTTTATACTCGTATTTGCTTGTAGCATTCACAATAAGAAAATCCTAAAAGCTTGTAATTTTTTTTTTATAATCTTTCATCAGTATAGTAGTGATGGATATGTTGCCGGAATTAACTACCGAGATACTTCAGCGCCTCCAAACTACAGAAATCGCTTTAACAAGCAAATGTGTATGCAAAGAATGGAATACTATCCTTGGGGACAAAAGAATTGGATTCCTTTTTGGTGTCACACCAAGAATGGGGAAAGATAAAGTTACCCAACTCTTTTATAAAGAGGAAGATTTCAGCCCGATCGTAACAGCCAACAATCATGATGCCCTGAATGATGGAACCCATGATGATTGGACTATGTTGCACCCAATAGTTGGATCTTGCAATGGTCTGGGTTTTTTTTTTATGTTTCACACCACGGCATACAAGATCCTGTATATATTATGAATCCAGAAACTGTTGACCACCTCCATCTGCAACAACTATGCATCCCAATTGCAACGGATCAAGTACTTTCGTGGTATCCACGATACAACGTAATTGGGGGTTTCAGATACTGTCAACGTACCAATGAGTACAAGGTAGTTCGAATTCACATGGATGGTAAAGTCCAAATAAACACTTTAGGAGACAAGAGGGGATGGAGGAACATAGCATGGGAGATTCCTTATACTTTTCGGAGTTCAGGTGTGTACACACATGGTTGTATTTTTTGGATAGATTGTTGTCAGCAAGATATTGGCCTAATATCTTTCAATTGGACACCGAGACGTTCCATCAACATTTTCCACCCCCGCATCATATTCCTGGGAGTGAATTTTGGATAAATACTTACCCATCACTTGGGATGGTCATGTTCGGAGTTCGCATTTTATTTTACTACATCCATGAGGGAATTGATCGGCCCCGGATAGATTTTTGGGCTCCCATTTCCAAAGAAAATATTCATACACGGGCACCTGGCGGGGAATGGAATTGGAATTCTGAGATAAGCATTTTCTTTAAAGAGAATGAATGGCCGACTCATAACCCGATAGCCTTTATAAATAACAAGGAACTCTTATTTTGGCAGAATAGGTGTTTATTGCGTTACAATACACTCACCAGAACTTGGACGGAAATTTGGGGGGCACTACCGTGGGAAACAAGGGTTGCAATTATTCCTCACATGAGGAGCGCTGTCTCGTTGAAGAATTTTGGTGGACAATCGGAAACGTGTACTCATGATGTCCATGCCACTAACACATTCCTAGGCTTATCTATGTAGCTTTTTTTCTTGCAGTTGTTTTTTTTTTTTTTTTTGGTATTTGGATTTTTTTCTATGCTGAAATGTACAATTTATTCCTTGGGTTATTTATGTTGCTTTTTTTTTCCTTGTATTTTTGTTTTTGTTTTGGTGTTTGGATTTTTTCTATGTTGAAATGTTCAATTTCGTGCATCAACATGAAAGTGTTGCCGCTAAATGTTGGGTCATTGTTTAACTAGCCAACATTTGGTTTTTTCCTTTTTTTGCGTTACACCTATGGTCCAGCCGGCCGGGCCACCCCAACCGACCTAGGTAATTAAATTAAAAAGGAAATTAGATAAATATGAAAATATTCATTCCATATATCTCATGAGATCATAATTTATTTTAGTTTGTTATGTTCGTTATGTATATTAGATTAAAAAGGAAATTAGATAAACATGAAAATATTCATTCCATATCTCCTTATATTGATAGAATATTCGATGTAAATACCAAAGAATAGGTGATTTAAGATAATGATGGAAAACCTAAGAAATTAGGGTTTTCCTTAGAAATATATATAAATTACACCAAGCATAGAAAAAATTAACATAGAGTATTAAGAGGAAAAAATGAGTTCTGCTAAGAGGGACTGTAGAGATGAAACTGAAGAGAGGATCCAAAAATGTCCTCGACTGATGGCTGGTCCTCGTAAATTGAGGATTATCATTACTGTGGACGGAATAACTACTGTTCCTGGTGTTCCTCTCGACGCTGTTTGTTGTAGTGTAATTAGTTCTGTTGTCAGTAGTGTTGACAATGATGATGTTCCTATTTATGCTGATGTTATTCCTGGTGTTCCTCTGGACGCTGTAATCAGTAGCGTTGAGGATGCTGATGTTCCTGCTTATGCTGATGTTCCTACTGTAAATGATGATGCTCCTGCTTCTATTATTGAAATTATTGATGAAGATCGTCCCGATGTTCCAGATATGGCAGATAATCCAAAAGTTAACAAGCATGATCTTAACAAGCATGTGGAGCCTGATGAAGCAAAAAATGACAAATCTGAGGATGACAAGGCGCCCAAGCCTGCTGGTTGGAGTGATCAGGTTCACCTCAGCATTGCAAGAAGAATTGTTTGAAGATGGGGGATGGTTCATTTGATATGTTTTTTTTGATGATATGGTTTGATTTATCGATTTCATTTTGTGGGCGCTTTGAAAGTTGTTTTTGTTTCTTGTTTCGTTTGCTAATTTTGTCATTTAGAAGAAGGTGATGTTTATGAATTCTTTTATTATTTAGGTATTGGAATCATGAAATAAATCAGATAATTATTTACAAGTTCATAGAGTTTATAGAATGCAATATATACTCTTGCAAATTTATTTATTTATGAGGTGTGCATTCTTTTGGAAAAATAAATATAATTAGCTGAAAGAACGGAGGAAATGTAGAAAAATACAGTTCCCCCCACCCCCACCCCCACCCCCACCCCCACCCTGTAAACAAGAATCAATTTATCACTTTAGGTCTGATCTTATTATCTCCTTGCCAATACTTTTAACAAAAATACGAGTTTGAACAAGTAAAGTGCTATTGAAAGTAAAGTACTGCTATACGACGATGTTAATGATAATGATCTTTGCGTGGAATTGGATGAGAATGAGGAACCAGACTAATCTGACAAAGAACCAGACTCATCTAACAAGTTCTTTGCTTTTTAAACAGGGTTTTTGATGACCATTTTGTTTTCAGTGGTGGTTTTATTTTTTTTTAAGTACTGCACTAGATGGAGGCTTTTTACGCTGATAGATAGGTTGACATTTATGTGATGAATGATTCACGTTGAACTTTATGTTTTCTGGAAATGATGAACATGAAAATGGATGGGTTTAGTTTATTTATCTTTATTAGCTTACTGTATGATTAGAATAATACGTTTCCTACATAGGTGCCACTAATAATTCATACGTTTCCTCCCTAAACCAAGAATAATACAGGAGACAACCCAGCTTAAAATTATTAAGGTAAATATTATTCGAAATAGGAAAGTATTTTTTTCTATAGCCTCTTCTCGAGTTGGTTAGAGATAGGAAACAAAATTTCGAAAATTTTGGGAAACAATTTTATCATAACTGTCTACGATATTCTCTCATAAAATAAGGAAACTAACCATATTGGTTACACATCAAAAATTTGGAAATAAAAAAAAGAAACACCAAAAATATTTTGTTTGGCGGGTGATGAAAATGGATTTTACTGGGCGGGATGATTTCAAAAGGAAAATCAATTCCCGCCTGATGGTTTGGTTAAATTCCAAAAAGAAAAAGAAAGATGAGTTCGATCTACTTTTTCAGTTTTTATTACTCGATTCATTCTCTCTATGAAATCATAATTCTACTACTATCGTCTCTAATCTTTACAAGGAACCTACCTCTTCAGACTCGATCTTTGTTGTTGGTATTATTTCTACAACCCATTATCGAATGAATATTAAATTGATGTTAGATTTTTGTTCGATCTCATGGAATCAGATGTTAGATCTTATAGGTTTACTAGTTAAAGCATGATTAGGGTTTTTATTCTATCACTTCTTATAGGTTTACTAGTTAAAGCATGAGTAGGGTTTTTATTTCTACTATCTCTAATCTTTACAAGGAATCTACCTCTTTAAACTCGATCTTTGTTGCTGGTAATATTTCTACAACCCATTATCGAATGAATATTAAATTTATGTTAGATTTTTTGTTTGATCTCATGGAATCAGATGTTAGATCTTATAGGTTTACTTGTTAAAGCATGATTAGGGTTTTTATTCGGCTGTATCAAAGAACAAGTTAATGACAATCACGGGTTGTACGATGAGATGTGATTTCATTTTGTTACAACAATAATTTTAGGCTTAAGTTACATGCATGAACTATTATAAGATTTAGGTAAGGATCTTTCTTCATGTTACTTAGTTAGGCTTTACTAGTTAGTTAGGTTTTACAAAATAAAAATAAAAATAAAAAACTTAACGATGCTAATTTTTTTCTAGGGTTTTGTATTGTTTTGTTTGGGTTGGATTTTGATTGAGAGTTAATAACTCTACTTTGATCGACGATGTTGTGTCAATCATATTTATATACAAGGCTTCTCAAGATTTAATCATTTGAGTCTGTTACTTGGCGAGCCTGTAACGTGTATTTTAAGTTGCCACTTTTAATAATACCATGTGCTGGTTGGCCAATTTGACTATATCTTCAAGCTAAAAATGGATAATCATTATCTGGTGCTTTAGTGCTCTTGGCTTTTGTAACAAAAAGTTATATAAGACCGTTTAACCGGTACCTTTCGCTTTGTGGATAACACAATAATCATGAGGAGATTTTGTGTGTTGCAGTGATGTTTTAGCCTCAAGTTACATGCATCACTGAGTTCATGTTTGTTTTCTTTTCATATAATAGAAAATAGGTGTAACACATGTTGCCTATCCTGTTAGGTTTAGCTAATATTTTCCAAAATAAGCTCAAATTCCTAACTGAGATGCACGTACCTACACAGCTTTTGTCATGGCAGAAGATGATGATTACGACCAATGGAGGGAATCAGATGTTGAGGGGGATTCTGATGAAGAAACGGTGGATTTAGATGAGAGTCATGATGACATTGTACAATCAGATGACGATGATGGTGGAGATATGCTCCACACTGCTAGATTTGAAGACTTAACAGGTAATGTGCGAAACCTTGTACTTACTTGTTTCTACTTAAACATCACATGGTTTCATATGTTGCCTCGGTTATTTCCAGAGTCAGAAGATTCTGAAAATGATGATTTGGAGGTGTTAGAAGAAAAAGAATTGGAAAATGCTCCAGAAGCAGAAAAGCAGCCACAACAAGAAGACTCTACAGAAGTGATCATAAAAGAGAGGGGAATGACAAGAATGTTGAAGCTGCATAGAGACTTCTCGATAAAAGATGCCAAAAGAAGGGATATTGAATTTGACAAAATGTTCCGGCCTATTGGTAACCATAGAATTGAATTCAGTAGTTACCTAGGCTATTTGGTCCGTGATATGGTTGGCATAAAACATTTATGTTGGAAGGAAGTCCCTTCAACAACAAAATAAAATATGTGGGAGAAAATTCTGGTATGCATATGCGGTTATCAATTCGTCGTTTTTGTTGTCGAACTGTGAGTCTGTGATGAACATAAATTAGTTGTTATTGCAGTTTCATTATGAGGTGCCCCATTGTAGATGGTGGATTTTCGACAAAGGGTAGAATTGTAAAACTATACTCCAGATTTGGCAACCGGATGAGTATTGAGGCTCATGCCTCTCATTAAAGCATGAAAGCTCATGTCATAAAATCTCTGACTGAGAAGGCTGTCTCTCAGAGTACATGTAGATGTGTTGTCTCTCAGCTGAGGCCACGACACATCTCATGAATACTGAGCAATTTCAGTAATTACTCCGGATTCGACAATCGGATGAGTATCAAGACTCATGTATCTATGCATGAAATCTCATGCCACCTCTGATGGAGAAAGTCTCTCAGAGAAGATGAAGATGTGCAGTCTCTCAGCTGAGGCCACGACACATCTCATACTGTATAGAATCGAAAGATTGGGCGGCTCCTAGACAGCATGTCTGCTAGTATAGAGCGACAACGTCTTCGGGATGTAACCAGATTTTCCCCGACTATGCAAGAGGAATATGACACTCCAGCAAGTTCATATTGCTCAACCCTCAGATAATTAATGCTCCTAGACATGAAGCCCTTCTAGTATAGAGCAAGCAATCAATTATCTTAAATCGTCTGACTATCCAGCAATATTCTACGAGCCATCGTCTAAATATCCAGCAATATTCTACGAGTCGTCAATTAATCGCCTGAATATTCAACAATATTCTACGATTCCTCGTTATATTTCGTTACTTCAATCTGTGGTTCTTCCCAGCAGAATTCCGCAGGTTAGTAATAAATATTCAACGGAACAGGCATCTGAGCATCGAATAAGCCCTGACAAAAATGGTGCAAGTGTAATTAGCAGATAATGCACATACCAGCATTTTGAATGCACGAACGAGCATTTCAAAAATACGAACGAACGAGGAACCTATGCAAAATAGGAAGGGAAAATAATAATAATAAAATATAAAACAAAAGAGCCAGGGGACTAGGCTCACCAGCCGGCCAGTCATGTCATGACTACTCCCGCGCCGAATTTTATATTTTACCATATTTTTACTATTTTCATGATCTCATGAAAATCCTCTCGTTCGAGCAAATTTCCTTTATTTCAAAGAAATTATCTAAATCACATGATTTTATCAAAAAATAATAAAATTAGGGAAAGGTGTCGCGGGACCGCCTACCGTCCGGTCATGCCTTAGCCGTGGCCGGTCCCACACCTCACGTCCCATTATTTTATTATTCCTTCTCAAATTATGAAAATTCCTTGATTTTATGAATTTTCCCTAAAATCATGAAAATTACCTAATTTCATGTATTTTTTTTCTAAATCACATGATTTTATCAAAAAATAATAAAATTAGGGAAAGATGTCGCGGGACCACCAGCTGGACGGTCATGCCTTGGCCGTGGCCGGTCCCACACCTTAGTCCCATTATTTTATTATTCCTTCTCAAATTATGAAAATTCCTTGATTTTATGAATTTTCCCTAAAATTACCTAATTTCATGTATTTTATCTAAAATCATGGAAAATATTAAAAATTAGAAAAAACTTGTGGGACCGGGCTCTAGCCGGTCGTACATGCCCATTATTTTATTATTATTTGGTGTTTTGTTTCCTGATTTCATGTAAACTCCATGATTTCAACAAAATATCTTGGTTTTCAACAAATCCCTTTGATTTTATGAAAATTATTTAAAATCATCAAAATTACATAAAATTGGGAAGAGTGCCTTGGGACCCGCGCCCAGTGGCCGGCCGGCCATGCCACGGCCATTGCCGGTCCCACACTCCCATTCCCTATTTTATATTTTAATTTATGTCTCTCATCTCATGGAAGTTCCCTAATTTCGCCAAACTCTCCAGTTTCATGGAATTTCCCTTAAATCAGAGAAAAATACATAAACTAACATAAACTGGGAAAATCATGTGGGACCGCGTGTCAGCCGACCGGCCATGCCCTAGTCGTGGCTGGTCCCACACCTTGTGATTCCTTGTTTATTTATTATTTTCATCATCTCATGTATTTTTCCCAGTTTCAGCAAAACCATGGATTTTTCATATTTTCTCCAAATGTTGCTCAAACGTGCATAAGAAAATAACAAAATTCTCAGGACTGAAGCACGGACACTATGGTGACACCGGCACATCCCCTTGACCGACCAAGGGTGACCCTGAGGCTTGCAAACAACTGGTCCCGCATGTTTTAATGATTTTAACCTAATTTGCTCAGTTGCTCATATTAGGTTCGAACTCTTTCCAAAAAATTGGAAATTCGCTCAAACGACCATCTACTGGTCCCACGACCATCAAGAGCCGGTCTCATGACCTCTTGGTCGGCCCCTCATATTTTCTACATCAGGTTTTATGATTTGTTGCTCACACGAGCATTATTTCAGTAAATGATTAAATCAACATTTAATCATTCTTTCACCAACTGGTCCTCAAGAGACTTTGGTATTTTTGCTCATTCGAGCATTTGGGCGTTATATGGTGAACCCGTCATCCCATGTAGCCGGTCCTCTGTTGATTTGCAATAAATCATCATTTCGGTAAAATTAGGGTTTTGAATCCAGAGCTCTGCAGAAACGTGATTCTGTTCAGATTCGAACACTCCGATAATTTTATGTTGATTCCATGATTGATATTCATATTTATTGTGCTCGACTCAGCAGTCAGTAACTTAAATTAACATTTTATTTGGTCCAGCTACCAACAATTCATCAAAAGAACAATATTTGTTCAAACTAGCAATATTTGCTCGAACTAGCAATATTCGCTCGAACCGGCAATATTTACTCAATTAGCAATATTCGCTCAGACTAGCAATATTTGCTCAAATCAAAGAATATTGGTTCAACTATCAATATTCAACAATTTAGCAACACAATTTTGCTCGTCTTAGGTTATGATGATACCTCGTCTCAGCAGACACATTAAATTCATGAGTTTCGAAACATTTGCTAATCACGTTCAACTCAGCAATACATGGACTCGTCGTCCCATAAAGTCAGCAACTGACTCCACAATCACGATATTTCAATCGTGTCACATGGGGGGACACTAACTAGGGTTTTGGTCTGGAGGTCTACGGCACGTGTGTTCACCCACGATGAGAATGTGAGCAAGTCGTGCAATCAGTTGGAAGAGTCAGCAAAGTAGTGGGTGGAAAGTTAACCAAGTCTCCGCACGATGAGTAATTGGTTTTAACATGATTTCCCCATTTCCCATTCTCTGATTCCAGCAACTGTCACACTTCATGGGATCATGGTGTTTTCAACTACGACATTATAAAATGTCCCTGAATCCTGATTGAAAAGGGATAGGTTTTTCGACCAATCGAAGAACATTCGCCAAAACGAGCAATTTCTCATCAAAGTTCATACAGACAATCTTTCGTCTACACGAACTCACAGAAATTACTCTCAATTAGCAAAATTCAATCATTCAGAGCATTTTCACACGGAATTCATAACACACTTACAATCTCAGATCACCATTGATCTCACGCATTTCTCAGCTTCCCTCCTACAGATCAACCCATTCTCTCTTGTGACCGAATTGACTCTGGAACGACCATTGTTCTTGGTTTAGGCCGAGGTCTTATAGATTGATCTCTCGAACTTAAAGCACTCCCTTCTTGCAGTCCATCTGTGTAAGGTTCAACATTTCGCTCGGTTCAAGGAGTCTCCACACGGTCGACTCTTCAATTCCGTAAAAACCAGCAAATCGTTTTCCCCCACTCACACCCATGAATATAAGCAAGCGGTCATGAAGCGTCTACCTGTTCAGCTGCGGGACTTCATAAGGAAATTGTACAACAATCATGTAAAACCCTTCATGGGAATTCCGCACAAACTAAGAACTTTCCCCAAAAAGTACGAAACGGTAATGGACCAAGAGAACTGGGACAATTACCTTAATCATGTGCTAAAATCGGCTATATTTAAGGTATGGAATACACATTGCTTTTTCTGATTTTGTGTTTCGTTCTTATTTTCTATCCCAGCATACTAATGAAATTATTTCTATTTTCTCTGCAAGAAAAATTCGGAGAGGGGAAAAAAGGCAATATCACAATCCAAGTTCCCACATCGGACGGGACGAGGAGGATACTCAGGATCAAAACTAAAATTAGTAAGTCTGTTGTCTTATTTATTATACACTGCACAGTAAAACCGGCCATATCAGATACTTCTGTTTTGTATGTCGTGATATATATGCAGAAACTTAAAACGGTATAGGGATGTGTCCTCTTACACCAATCTGTAATTTTGTCACATTAGACGCTTTGGAATATGTTTTCTGTTTTACACAGTTAATATCTGTGCGAATGTAAATCCTTACTTGTTTCTGCTAACTATTAGGTCCAAAGCGGAAATGTTGCCGAAGAATATCTTGAATACCGGTGCTTCATGTGGGCAAGAGCACGCGAAAACAAAGACGGAATTGTTCCAGACGAGTTTTTCAGGAAGAAGACATCTGAAGTTGTGAGAAAACAGAAACTTTACAGTCCTCATGTTTTTAACCAAAGTAAGTGCACAGTAATTGCGCAAGGTTTAAATCAGAATTTAACACATTATTTGAACAGGAAGAGAAGCGAAAGATGATTCGAGAGGGAACTCTAACGGTTGGTCATAACGAGGATGCCCTAACAGTTGCGATCGGCCCAGATAAGGGTGGACGTGTCAAGGGGGCTGGCTTTGGAGTGACGGCAACCCTTTACTTTCCAAATGGAAGAAAACCAAGACACTCGAAAGAGAACGATGAACTGCGTGAAAACCTGAAAGCTAAGGAGAAAGAATTAGATTCTACTAAAAATGCGTATCAGAGATTGACAGATAACTTGTTATCTCAAGGAGTTGACATTACGAAAATTATGGGAAACAGTATCAGCAAGTCTGGAGGAGAGGTAAGTGAACCGAGTTTTGATTAGATTATGTAATTTTTTGAAAAAATTGGCAGACTGTATATGATTTTTTTCAAACAATGTGTTCAACTACAGTCACAGGATGCAGGACCTATCAACGCCTCCAATCGATCTAAGAATAACATAGGTCCAGAATCAGTTAAGCAACTTCAAAAAAAACATGGGAAATCCGGTCCGCATAAGTCATCTAAAAGAACCAAAGGGTCCGCGAAGAGGGTCTCTCCGTGTACTAAAACTCCGAACGTTTTTACTGAATCCCAGCCGTCTTTAGTATCAAAAAAGAAGACTTCGTCTCATTCATCCACTGGGGAATCTCAGAATGTGCCATCTGAAAAAGTTACCATTGATGTATGGTTTTCCAACGCGTTTAAATTTTGAATCTTCCATTTACTATCTCTCATGCGCCTTGTGTTTCTGCAGGGCACTGGATGCAAACTTTGGTTTGGAGAAAAGGACAACATTATTGCCATTGGTAGAGCTTACTCTTCAAAGAAGGTATCTTATAAAATGAAGTCAGGAATGACGGGTGAGGTTATATGCTATAGCGTCATGGTTAGTGAAGTACTAAATGAAACCATCAAATTACCCTTTGGCACATCTTCTGGGATAAAAACTTTAAAAGATGTTGGTGATGCTGAAATTTGTTGGCCATCAAATCAAACCATCTTGGATCAAAAGGTTGGTTGCTATGCTTGTTTGCTTTATTAACTCATTGGATATGTTTTTATAAAAACCAGTTTTATATATATATCTTGTTTCATATAAGAGACGAATATCTTATCAGCTATATGAATCACGGACGTTAGTGTATATTTTAGAGAACCTTATAGAACGAGATATGTGGTTAGCTATTTGATTGTGAGTCAGTTGTGCATTTTGCTTAAATGGTTTCACTACAAAAACAAGGTACAACTTTCATTTCAATTTTCTGATACAGGTAAGTGAACCAAAACATTCTGAGGCTGTGAAATCACCGGATCTACTCAACGGAAGCCAATCTCGTATCGCAATATCTGAAAAAGTTCCGAAGGTATGTGTTTTAAACCAGTTACGTGATCTTAAGACCATATGAGTATGAAATATGCTATCAACTACTATATGAATCACAGATTCTAGGGTGTATTTTGGAGAACCTTGTATATTTGTTACCTATTCATCCGTGTCTTCGCATTCACGGTGGAATTTGGCATATTTGTCACCCGAATATGGAATATTACTCTACTGCTACAGGTAAGTCAACAAAATTATTCGGGAAAACATACTCTGGATGTGACATTAAAAGATCCACCTAGTCGGAGCCAATCTGAGATCACGACAACTAAAGCAGTTTCTCCGATATCTGTTTTATTTTTACATGCATTTTAAATCTCAATTTGTTTTGAAGTTTTCGCTTGAAGATGTTCATATGCCATATATTTCTGCAGGGTAGAAGGTGCAACCTTTTTGACGAGCTGTCTAAGGAAAACATCCTTGCTAGAGGTAGAGCTTTTATGTTAACAGGAAAACAACAATTACATGGAAAGGATGGGTTGGAGGTTGATTGCCACAAAATACTGATTGATGAAGTAATAAAACTGAATTTCTGTCTACCCGTACGATTTGCTGGTATGGAAACATTAGGGCAAACTTTTGGAAAAGCGATTCCTTGGCCAAAGTATGGTGTTTAGTTTACCGAGCCTGCTAAGAAGGTTAGTTGCTTGGCTTGTTTGATTTGTAAGTAGAATATACATAAACCAGTCTATCAATTATATGAATCACCGATCCAAGTGTAAATTAGAGAACCTAGAAAAATAGAAACATGTGTAACTTTAAAAAGTAACTAATAACTCTTTTAATCTTATGCAGAACCCTACCAGTAATTCACAACCAACTACTTCTCTGTGGAAGTCTCCTTCACGTAGCAACCCTTCTGATGGATCTAAGAAGAAGTCTCCTAATCTTATGCAGAACTCTACCAGTAATTCCCAACCAAATCCTTCAATATCTCTAGAGAAGTCGTGCACATCTATGGCAGAACCTATGGCTAAGACATCTAATGGAGTATTTTTTTTCTTCGTAAATCTATATTGATAATCCTAGCAGCTTCTGTTTATATGATGTTCATATGCCGTATCTCCGCAGAAAGCAAAATACGACTTTTGGAATGAATCTAGGGGAAACGTCGTTGCTAGAGGCAGTATTTTTCCTAAGGTGCCTAACCATAAAATACATCAACAAGAGCTTCCTGAACACTGTTATGCTGCCAATATTCTGGAGGTCATAGACAACGTTACATGTGGACGGTCAACGTTACATCTGAACGGTCAATATTGCATCATCTTAAACGAGATCCAACGGTACCTAATACAGCCACGTGGATGAAGGTAATTGTAAATTGGCGTGGCAAAATATCACATATAGCCACGCTATATGGCGTGTCTATAGGTTCTTCAATGAACGGCTCACAACGTTACATGTGGACGGTGTAGGATGCATATAATTTAACGGTCAATATTGCATCATCTAAAATGAGATCCAACGATTCTTAATACGGCCACATGGATCAAGGTAATTGTAAATTGGCGTGGCTAAATATCACATATAGCCACGCTCTTTGGGGCGTGTCTATAGGAAATCAGTGAACGGCTCACAACGTTACATGTGGACGGTGAAGGATGCATATAATTGAACGGTCAATATTGCATCATCTTAAATGAGATCCAACGATTCCTAATACGGCCACGTGGATCAAGGTAATTGTAAATTGGCGTGGCTAAATAGCACATATAGCCACGCTATATGGGGCGTGTCTATAGGATATCCAATCAACGGCTCACAACATTACATGTGGACGGTGAAGGATGTATATAATTTAACGGTCAATATTGCATCATCTTAAATGAGATCCAACGGTTCGACTTAAATTGTGTGTTTATAGGTAACCAATAGCCACACCATTTTTTTTTGCGTGTCCATAGCATAATCAATAGCCACGCCAAAAAACAATTGCGTGTCCATAGGATAACCTATAGCCACGCCAAAAAAACTTTTGTGTCTATAGGTAACCAACAACCACACCATTTTTGTTTTTGCGTGTCTATAGGATAACCAATAGCCACGCCAAAATACAATTGCGTGTCCATAGAATAACCAATGGCCACGCCAAAAAAAACTTGTGTGTCTATAAAGATACAATGGCCACGCCAAAAAGAAACTTTTGTGTCTATAGGGTACCAATGGACACACTAAAACAATAAATTGAGTGTCTATAGGGTATCGGTACTTAAGTTTTTGGGACACTCTATGACAACGCCTATGGGTTTTGGAGTGTCTATTTCATGCAACAATAGACACGCAAGGTAGACGTGGCTATAGAATAACATTAAGACACGCCATCATACCTAAAACCACGCGAGCAGAAACCACGCCAAGTCCAAACCAAAATGGCGTGTCTAAAACCCTATGGACACGCCAATTTAGCGTGGCTAAAGGGTCATTTTGTACTAGTGAACTATTATTTTCCTGCAATCCTCCTAATCCAACCAAGGCCCAAAGAACTTGAAAGGGATACTGCCATATTTTCAATTAGGATTGGAATTGAGCATGATGGGGTGATGATCAGACCTAATGTTCAACATATTATAAATGGTTGTGTTAGGATAAAGAAGTAGCCAACTTTCAGTTGCTAATCCTCTATCAAGTCTTTGTTCAGTGAGGGCAAAGCCCTTTCTTTTGTTTGACCAAGTAAAGAGACAACCAGTAAAACCAAGATCCGCTAAATCTAGATTAAGAATTTTGTTGTTGAACAAAGTAGCTTTAGAAGAATTTTTCAGTGTCATGAAGGATAAAATTAAATTCACCAATAATCAACCAAGGATGTTAGTTGGTGGATGCTGTTTTATCTAACATTTTCCAAGAATCAGCTTTACTAGAAGTATCATAGGGGCTACTATAGTAGCCAGTGAAAAGCCAAGGGGGATATTTGCGGAGCTGACTATAGCATTGATATGGTTTAAAGAGAAGTCAACAATGTCAATAGAGAGATTACTTTTCCATATCAATGCTAAGCCTCCAGCAGTGCCACTTGACCCTCCTGGATTGACAAACCAGGAGTTGTTGACACTAATCTCATGCATAATTTTCTTAAGATTTTCCTGTTTTTGCTTAGTTTTATAGATAAATATAATATCAGGGTTTAGCTTTTTGAGCATCTCATTTAGGTCAATCTTGTCATCTCTGGTGCCTAACCCTTGGCAATTCCAATCCAGAAGCAATGAAAAATTTCCAAAAGTAGGACACATTAGGATACTTGGAATTTAGTCTCCTAGTGATATTATCATAATATTTAGTTATGTGAGTTAGAATATTATAGCACAGATTTGAGTAAAATAAGATAATAGAGAGGAGGAGAGGGGAATAAACCATGCTAGCAGATGTGGAATTTCCCAAGGTACCATTAGGCGCCAAAGAGAGAGTTCCATTATTCTATGTGAAGGTTTCATCCAGGTCCTTGAATCTCTTGAGCTTTTCAGTGTCAGTGCAGTTGAGGTTCTTATCATCATCATTGTAAGTTGGGTTCTTTCTCTTGGTATCAGGGAGGGTGGTCAATAATGGGTTGGAACTTTGATCCTCAAAGATATGAGCTTTTTTCTTTTCTTTACAGTCCTCTTTCTTTTTCAGACCAATTTCAGCCTCCATTCTAGTCTTGATTTGAGCAAAAGTAGGGAGGGTGTTTAAGGGGAAAGCTTTTGGGGGTGGAGAAGCAGGGAAGTAAGTATTAGCAACAGCAACTACTGGATGTTGAGGGTTTTCTGTAGTGCTGGTGTTGTTGGCTCTTGCAGCTTTCATCTTTGAGAGTTTTTTCTTATAAGTGCCTATAATTTTCTTGGTCATATCTAACCTTCTGTTTCTGATTTGACAAGCAAGGATGGGGAGAATTTGATTCATCAGCAGTGGAAGGATGGTCTCCAAAGGTGATAGGATTGCTAGAGGAAGAAGCAATGTTTGCTATGGCTTTTTTATAAATCTAACTTCTTAGCATTCTTCATCTTAGCTTCAAATTCAGCCGCAACATCAGCATCAGAGTAAGGTATGTAAATAACATCTTTTCCAGCTTGGACATTTTTTTGTGGGGTTATTGGTGGGGGTGATGGTTGGGGTGTTGGTACAAGTTGTTATTGAGAATGGTTGTAATTTGGTGAAGTAGTACAAAGGGGACCTGGGTGATCAAGAATTCTGCAAACTTTACAAAACTTTATGCCATTAAGAGCATAAGCAAATTCCAGCCAGTGAGAGAGAGTAGGGGTTTCAAAAGTTTCAATGCCAAACCTGAGAGGTCTAGTGACATTAATGGTAAGTTTTACTTCCAGTTTTTTTTTTTCAAATCTATCTCTTCCATATGGCTTTTTAGCATCTTGATAGACTCCAACTGGTTTGACTATGTTTCTGATATCAGGAATGATGTGTGCTGGGATTCTCTTAATGAGTAACCAAATCATGACCTTTAAGAAGAATGTCGTTTTGGTCTAACTGAGTATAAATTTTTGTTTCTTTCCTGTGTAAAACAACACAAAATAAAAGTAATCGCACCAGAAAATACGTGAAGTACATACCACGGCAAAATCAAACACAAGATATCCCGTTTTATTATGATATAAAGTAATGGGATGTTATACTAAAATGAAGATTTACTTTTAATAATCTCTTCGTTACTATTATAAAGACGGAATAAATCAAAATTCTTATATTAAGAAATAATTTCGGTTTCTCAAATATCCATATCCTTTTTCTTTCTGTTTTAACTTTTATCATATTCCCAACATCAGAACCATCGATTGATGAGGGGATCCGTGGACACTTTTAGATGCACATTATCACATATTTTCTCCCAGAACAATAATGAATTCAAATCTAATATTTTGGTGATACGTTCCTACCAAATATGAGAATGATCCAAAATATCAAACCTTACCATCTACCGATCTTAATTTCAACCATTAAAACAGCTGATATTCAAAGGCGTGGATGGTGGTGTTATACGTCCTGAGATCATTTTTTGTAGGAATGTAAAGTTTTATAAGAGAAACGTATCATCAAAATATTAAATTTAAATTCATTATCGTTTAGGATTTGTGAAAAAATGACACAAATCATGTATGATATTGTGCATCTAAGAATGTCCGCGGATCATACATCTTAATTGATATCCAAACAACATAAATAAACGGGGGTATAATACTGAAAAGTCATAGTTTACCTATCCATTGAAGTCATTAGATCCTCCGATGATTAAGTTTTGATTATTTGTTAAGCACTGATCCTCCAATTATTAAGTTTTAATTATTTGCTAAGCACTGACATACAAACTAAGTGTTGGTAGAAACTTGTTTAAATAATCCCTTTAAAAATTAAAAACTTGTTTAACTAATGAACTTAAAATTTTATTTTAACTATTATGTTTAGGAATTAAAAATTTGTTTAAATAATCCCTATAGAAATTAAAAACTTGTTTTGGTTGTAATCCATTGAGGAATTAAAATTTGTTTTAATTTTAATCTTGATTAATTCATGCATGTGCATACATGCACTAGGCATGGCAAGTGTCTCAGCCCACCCATGAGTAAGCAACCTTAAGGTCATAAGATCAATTTTAACCAAGACCAAAAAACTAAAGCACATTAAAAAAGACTCATTTTCTCTAACAATGATTGGTTCATCGTGGATATACCATTCTTAAAATGACAACTTCCAACTAATTAAGGGTGTGCTCTTTGGTTAATCAGCTCTTGAATGATATAAATATGTGACATGAGATGTCTAGCACAAAATGAATATTTGCAGAGAACACTGAGTCTTGTCTAAAGCGACAACGTGAGAGGTAAGAACACTACGTACGTACTACTGATTCAATCATGGTAAGAGGTGGAGGGAGATTACCATCTGACGTGCTAAACAAATCATGTATTCTTGTCATTGGTAAGATTTTTGGAATCTGTTTTTTCTTCCTTCTGACCCCAGTTCTATCATTTTATTAGAGTTGTATTCCAATTAAGACCATTTTTTTTTTTGGTAGCTGGTGTGGAGAGGTTTGCGTTCAAAGCGGTTACATCAAATCTTGTAACATATCTGACAGAGATGTTGAAGATGAGCAATTCAATAGCGGCAAAAACAGTGAGCACTTGGGCTGGAATTTCATTCTTGTTACCATTGTTTGGAGCATTTCTTGCAGACTCCTATCTGGATAGATATTCTACCATTTTTGCATCTTCTATTGTTTATGTTGCTGTAAGTATTTACTTACGGAATTCAACACTTCATAGACAAACATATAATTTTGAGCAAGCTGATTAATTGACATTATTTTGTTGGTTAAGGGTAAGAAGTTAGTGCATCGCGATTATGTCGCCCTACCCACAAATATATCGGAGGCAGGCGAACTTGAGTAAGCTCCTCTCTTTCATTTGATGTACACTCTCTCCTAAGGCTTAGTCTTATGGGCTAGATATTTAGCTGCTAGATTGGCCATCCACATCCATGGGCAACCTCCTAACTCCCATGGGATGGCCAATCTAGCAGCGAAACGCCTAACAATTCGGCGTTAAACGCCTAACACTAGAGCGTTTGAGAAACGCCGAACCAAGCGACTTTTGACCATAGTCAGCTAAGTTGACGCGCCGCTCTGTTCGACGTGGAGAAGAGTCGATACATTCACAGAAACTCGACCTTTCCTCCATTCTCAGTTCTTCTCACAAAAATGTCCCCTTTCTCTACCGCAAATGATTCTCAAAGATTTTGAGTTCTAGAAGTTGGTTTACGAATTCCTCAAGTGGGTTTGTGCATCATCAAATTTGTGATTGATTCAAGGTGGTTTGGTGCGGTTCCATCCACGAAATCATTCAAGGTAAGAAATTTAAGTTTTAGGTTTAAAGTTTATGATTTATGATTTTTGGTGCGATTTCAATGAATTTGATGATTGATATTTGGTATTTAGATGATGTAGATGATATGTGTATGACTTAATTTGATTATTTGTGATGTTTTTTTTAGGAATTTAATTTGATTATGTGTGATGAATAGAAATGAAATTTTGATTTTTGTGATGAAAATGAATTATAATTTGTATGCTAATTTGATTAGTTGTATGATGAAAATGAATTTGTATGATAATTTGATTAGTTATATGATGAAAATGAATGATAATGAATTTGTATGATAGTTTGATATGGATGAATTGAGTATGGATGAAAATGAATGATAATGATATTTTAGTTGTATGAGATGAATGATAATGAATTATAATGATAATTAGTATGATTAAAATGGATGAAAATGAATGATAATGATATACTTTTTGATCTTTGTTATTGATAAATTTTAGCCCGTTATGGATTGGACCATATCCCTTAAACTAAAGTGATAATGTTTTAAGTTATTTAGAAGTAGGATTTCAATTTCAATGTATTTATTTATGTTTTAAGTTATTTAGAAGTAGGATTTCAATTTCAATGTAGCTTTTTATGTTTTAAGTTATTTTAATTTAATGTATTTTTTAAATTTCTTCTAAACATTGTAACTTTGTTTTGCAATGTAATGGAAGATTACAAATTCTCAAACGGCTACATTTACTTTGATAAATTTTCAAATTTTGAAACAAACTACGATTGAAAGAAATTGCAAAACATGTAGAAATAGAATTCTGGGAAAAAATAGCCGTTGGTTAAAAAAAGAGTCAAGCGCTGGATGGTGCGGCGTCAGAGACGAACGCCGAATGGAACAACGTCCAAACTAGCGCCTAACAGTTCGACGTTGATTCTCTGGAATATTCGCATAACGCCGAATCATCCAGCGTTTCTGTCACTTTTTGAGCGACGCACTATTCAGCGTTTCAATCTCGCTGATAGTTGAACTGCGAGCAAATGCTAGGAGAGAGAAGTAGCCAGATAGAGTGTTAACTTTTTTCCCACACTTTTTTCTTAATTTGCAACACTTTTTGGCCAATCTAGCAATCCAACCTAGCCCATAGGGGTTAACCTAAATGTATTATATCTCGTAGGGTAATATTGTTTTTTAACTCAAGTTATACATTTGATGCCGTACAACATACACACTTACCTGCAGAGCAAGCCTAGACGATTCTTTTCTTAATTTAGTTTTTCTTAGAGTTTTGTTTTTGGTTAACCTCTTCTTTCTTTATTTAGTTTGTTAAGTCGGTCATCTAATGCCTACTTAAGTTTGAGTCATGTTTCAAGTTAAGACACATTATTATTTGATTATTGAAGCTTAAACTAAATATCTCGTCTTTATACCTTGTTCTTCCTGCAATCTTAGCTTTATTCAATCTTCTCTCGACGTCTTTTAATCTTTTCTCATCTCTGCAAATATCCTTATTGCATTCTTCTGTTAGGTTCTGCGCTAACATTTCATTTTGTAGCCCTCAGCAGACACCACTATGTATCCAGCATTCTGGCAATCGACAGTCAAACAACACGGCAAACAAGCCTAACGGTGAAGTGCCAGTAGTTGGTACAGTTGAGGGAACAGAATATGTATGGAGGCTAATGCCAATTTGGGGAATGTTATTAATATTTGCAATAATCTTTCAACAACCAGCAACTTTCTTCACAAAACAAGGCAAGGCAATGAAGAGAAATATGGGTAACCATTTTATGATCCCTCCCGCAGCATTACAGAGTGCGATAAATGTTTCTGTAATTTTTTTAACGGCTTTACATGACAAAATAGTAACACCAGTTTATCGAATAATTAGCGTAGGAATTAGGCTTAGTTTGGAATTGCTGCGGCTTTTGTAAAAACACTTTTGTGCTGTGCGTTGTTGTGCTGTGCTGTGAGAAAAAAACAGTTAGACGTTTGGTAAAATATTAACTAAAGTTAAAGCTGATTAAAAAAATAATCAAAGTGTGCTTGGTAAAATATCAGATTCAACCATTGTTGTTGTGGCAAATGACAATAACAAACATATCTCTGAAAATAATTTTATTCAATTTTATTGGGTTTAAAAGCAATTATTTTTTTTATTATTAAATATAAATATATAAAATATTAAATTTACTAATTGTTACTATTATTCTAATAGTTAAAAAATGTATTTTACTAAACCACTTTTTAATATATATATATATATATAGAATTTTCAAACAAAAAATCAAACTAAAATTAAGTAATTATTTTATTTTTGACAAATTAACTGAAATTGTATCATAAAATAGTTTTAAAATAAAATATAATAATATTTAAAGAATAAAAAATAAAAAATTGATTGTATATATATTTAAGGATAACTTTTGTCATTTACAAAATAAAGTAGGGACAAAAAGGATAGATCAAACATTAAATTTTGGTGGGACCAAAACTTATGCTTTTGTAGCTTTTAAAAGCTCCTCCTCCCCAGTTTTTGAAAATTAAGGAATTTGGGAAGTGCTTTGGATAAAAAACACTTTGATTTTTTTTTACCAAATACCAATTTCAAAAATTATTGACATATATAGGTTTTGAAAGTGATTTTGGAAAAATAAAAACATTACCAAACGCCTTAATGTGATGCGAAGGATGGGTTTTGGTATGTTTTTACCAGTAATTGCTATGTCAACTGCAGCAATTGTTGAGGCAAAAAGACTTGAAATTAGTAGAAGAGAAACATCCATGGGTTCGGTACTTCGATTCCATTATGATATTCTGGTTATTGCCTCAGTATATCATCTTGGGTATTTCGGATGTTTTTACAGTTGTTGGTATGCAGAAGTTCTTTTACAGCGAAGTTCCTAATCTTAGTATCGTTCATGGAGCTTGTTACAAGTGATCGCGATGGAAAGCATAGTTGGTTTTCAGATGATATGACTGAGGCCCGACTAAACAATTACTACTCGTTATTAGCATTGTCAAGTGCATTAAGCTTGTTTTTCTTTGCAATTTACTCGCATAAGTACTACAAGTTGGTGAGCTGAAACACAGCAAGATTGCAAATGAATTATAAGAAAGTTATATTAACTCAGTGTGAGATGGTAGGGATTTATCTAGTACTTCTTCTGGCTAGGACTTAGGTTACTGAGTCTCTTCATTGTCCGCCTGTCCATTAAATGTTCAGTATTGATGCTCTCCGGAGAGCTTATGATGTTAATTAAATGTAAAGGTAGTTGTAATCGTGTTTGATTACTAAGTTTATTGGATAAATAAATTTTGGAGTATATTCTCTACTGTACGCACAACTTTCTAAGAGTTGTAGACGAGACATTTTAATCATTCAAGTCACGAGTGATAATCTTATCCCTCCAAATACTTCTCTTAGTCGAACATATAGTTGGGTCATTTTGTTTCAATCGCTATGGGAACAGAATCTTAGGTCATTTTGTTTTGTTTTATTTTGAAGCACAGAATCTTAGGTGACTCATAACTAATGCCTGAGAACTCAATCATTCTCCGAGAGTACTAATCCGTGCTGGCTAGCACCAGTTACGCCCGAATCAGTAAGTATAACATCTGCCACGAAGCAAAGAATCGCCTACTCTACGAAAAAGGTATGCAACTCATAGAGAAAACTACTACATCGACACAGTAGTTGAGTGTCGTGTTTTTATGTTCGGTTGAAGCATGTTTAGAAAAAATGGTGAAAGTGCATATAACCTAGCAAAGGCAAGTATCAACACTACTGTGATCGAGTACTTCTCTTAACTATTTTCACTATGTCAATAATCATATAAAAATGCTAAAAGACATAACCTGGACAGAATAGAAACCATGTCGTTCTGGACATTACATACAGAATTAGATGGAGTCCTTTAGATAGCTCACAAAAGGCAACCTATACAACTATCCTGTTTACTAGAAATATAATCGCCTAAAAATCATTCCTGCTCTTCAATCCTAGGAAGCCTGCATATGCCAAAAAAAGAAAAGAAAAAAAACACAGCAAAGTTAGAATGATCAAGTAGCAGAGAAACAAATAGGAAAACGCTTGATGATCAAAGAACTAAGAGCCATGGATTTGGTGAAGTTGAGTTGTAGCTCAGATTGGATTTCGGTTATGGCCACACCAAGCCTCAGATTTTGGAGGGACTTGTTAATCCCCTTTATCCTTCCCCAAACTCAACCTAAACAAAGCATATGGATAGAGCCTTCATGCAAGTTACCTATTCCACTCTTATATTAATGCATTCGCTAACAATTCTTATACCCATCCAAAATCAATTGAACTCATGTACAGCCAATTCAAAACCAAACTTAGGGGAAAATATTCAAACACCATTCCTAGAAATATTTTGATATGGCTTAGATGCTAAGGATATGACTGGCAAAATATACAACTAGGTTAGGTTGCATATAGTGAAAACTACAGGGAGACCCATTCTCCCAGATTTTTCCACTGTGAAACCCACGCTCCCAAAACTACAGGCGCGCACCCATTTTTTGGAAGAAAATTATTCTGAGACCCACAATTTATAAAATTCGGTTGTCCTTCTTTTTTCTTCTTCATCATCTTCAGTTCTTTTTAACTCAGATAGGGAAATCGAAGAATTGAGACAACGAAGATTCGAGGGAGAGTTTTCTACTATGATGAAGACAGATGATTTTGGTTGAGTCAAAGAAGAAACTGAGGTTGGGGTTTTGTCAATCAGATGTAAGGTTGCTGCTCAAGAAAAGGAAACAGGATCTGTGAGATTTTGAAATCCAAACAGATGAGAAGAAATTGCTGATTTTGAATTGCGAAAAATGGGTTGTAGTCTGTGTGTTGATTGGAAAGGAAGAGGAATTCGAAGGTGGGTCTGTGATGGATGGGAAATTCATTCCGTTCCTCTCCCGCGCTACTTCTCTCTCAGTTGACAATCTTGAGATGGTTGGGAAATTCATTGATTTCAAGTGACAATTCTATCTTCAAAATCAGGTATTGTATCCAGTGAAATCGAAGTATGCAATTGTTTTGGTTCATTTTTCCATCGCAACTTATCATCCGATCTGAATTTAGGTTTTTTTTTTGCTTGTTTGTTGATTTTGACGGATTAATTGATGGTAAAATCTAATTGTTGTTTGATTTAGATTTGTACAAATATATCTGGTTGAGTAAAAATATTATGCCATGTGAATGTAGTAACATCTTGCAGTGCCAATCTGCATCCTTTTTGGTGTGTGTTGTGTAATCAACTTCTTAAAATCGGTAAATAGTTGAAGTTCTATTAGTGACGTCTCAATTTTGATTAGTGATGTGCGATTCTGGAAAGTCCTTGTTGAACTTGTTATTATGCGAACACCACTTGGAATTTTTGATTGGTGATGTTACATAGTTTGTATCTATCTATCTATCTATCTATGATACTTCACCTGTAGTGACTTTATTTTAGCTTGGAAATGTTTAATGGTTGTTGTTTTGAGATTCTCAGAGAATCAGGGACGACATATTATAGAGTCACAATTTGACTGGAATTTAGTGCTCATTCTTAAGTATCTAGTATAATACTTCACCTGTACTGACTTTATTTTAGCTTGGAAATATTTAATGGTTGTTGTTTTGAGATTCTCAGAGAATCAGGGACGACATATTATAGAGTCACAATTTGACTGGAATTTAATGCTCATTCTTAAGTATCTAGTAGTAATTTACATACGTTCTTTTTACGGTCAGCCCCTGACCAGACTGTTCATTTATGTATGTCACATGGAGCCAATTATGTAGTAACAACTTCATGTCTAGGAAATGTAACTCGATAACCAAGTTGACCAACTTCCTGGCAGGAACAAAGCCTTTCAGATTGTTATCTTTGGTATTAATTAAGAAATGAATTTGAAATATGAAGTGGGAACAGAACTTTGGTTTGAATATGAAGGTCTGTTATTGATTATTTAATAAATGGATGTAGATTATTGCATGATTAGAGTCTGCATACTTGGGTCTCTATCGGATTCGATTTGGAGGTCTGAAGGCTATAAAAAGGAGCTCAAACTATAGCTGGAAATCATCTATTCATCACCAGTTCTCGTCTACAAAATTTGTTGAATAGTGAAAATGGAGGTGTGAATAGTGATGCATAACAGGTTATGCATCTATAAAATATATTGCATAACTTGATATGCATTCTCGAAATTGGTTGCATAACACGTTCTGCAGTTTTTTTGTTTTGCATAACTTGGGTACCAATTTGTTTCAGCATCGGATAGAGTTTGTTATGACTGCATAACATGTCAAGATCAGATTTGGTTTTTAGTCTGTTGGGTGTTGTTTTAAGTTGTTATGCAGCTATGAAAATGGATGCATAACCTGTTATGCATCTACAAAATTTGTTGCATAACTTGTTATGCAGTCCAGAAAACGGTTGCATAACACGTTATGCATCAACTTTTTCATCACTATTGAAACCAACAAAAACAAAGACTGCACAACTTGTCATGCACCTACAATAATATCTGCATAACATGTTATGCAGTCGTGAAAATTGATGCATAACCTGTTATGCATCCGAAAATATGGCTGCATAATGCATTATGCATCGAGAAATTTGTTGCACAATCTTTTATGCATCGAGAAAATAGATGCATAACCTGTTATGCATCCGAAAATATGTTTGCATAATGCATTATGCATCAATTTTTTATGTACGCACTAAAATCAAACAAAACAATGGATACATAACTTGTTATAGATGCATAACTTTGTTATGCAGATGCATAATTTGTTATGCAGTCGAGAAAATGGTTGCATATTCGTTATGCGTCTGCAGAATGTGTTATGCATCTTTTTTGGTGGCTGCATAATGGTTATGTAGTCAGTTTTCGAAATTTTGCCTAAAATGATGATCACCTCCGATTTTTTCGTGAAAAACAAAAATTTAATATTGTTGTTTGTACTCGTTGCGTAGCTCTCTTAAAAAGATTTCCAACGATATAAAATTTGTAAAATTCCAAGGCGCGGATTTTTAGATATGTTATATCCAAGTTGCGTTGCCAATTATACCCCTGAAAAATTAGGCTGCATAACGAGTTATGCCTGAAAAAATAATATGCATAACGAGTTATGCCTGAATTCTTAATAATTTTGGATAATTTTGGGTGTCAGAGAAATAATTATGGGTGTAACGGTATACAAAATTAATTGTGGGCCTGAGAATGAGAATATTTTTTCTTTTGGGTCTCCCCAACTTAAATTTTCTACAGAGAGTTCTCTTATATTTTCAGCTTACTCTTGACGTAAAACCATTCAAGAAAAATCACCATTAATAGATAAAATTTAATAGATATTGAGCATCTAACCTATTGCTATTGAGTATCAAATTAATAGATAAAATCACCATGACATTAGATTCAAGAAAATCTTTGGAAAAACGGAAAGGTAGTAACTAGATGCCAGTTATTCAAGTAACCTTTTCCAAAGTTACTACAATACAACAAATGCACAGGAATAATTTTTTTTAAAGAAAAGAAGAAGAAAAAAAAAAACCTTTTAGACAGCATCGTCTAAAGCAAGAAGCGAAGGTAGTGAACTCCCTTGAAGCAGGGCCGTAGTAGTTACACCTCCTCTTGAGATGTGAGACATTTTATCAGCCACTCCTAGCCTCTCCAAAGAAGCTATCGACACACCTTCAGCAACAACTGTTGTTGCTCCCTTGTCGCTAAGCTCGGCCAAGAGCTTAGCAACTGCCTGAAATGCAAGAACATTTAACACTGTAAGACCTATGGCTGTGTCAAGAACGTCTGAGACAAAATTCACAACACTCTACTAAGTGTTACTCAAAGAGAACGATGTATGGCACCATTGGCTAGTTTCATAGAACTTTTACAACATAGAATATGCAGAAAAGCTTGTTGAGTGACACATACCTCTGTCCCAATAGAGATATTTGATGCTCCCATGGCTCCAATCCATAAGATAGTCTTCGCAACGGCGAGGTGACACGCATACATATAGATGGTACAGGAACCGATGTCCACACCCCTCCAGCCATTTGGGATAGAATGTACTGATACTTGCTGCAACAAGTAACATTAAGGTCAACAAGTAACAAGTAACTAGGACCGGCAATGCAAATAATCAAACATGAGTTGTGGTTTTAATAAGTTGAAAAAAAAACCTTGATCTCTGTGTCACGGGTATTTAATCGACTAATCAAAACATCATTTGGGATGATAAGTTCAACTTTCTTGTCCTTGGCCTTCTTCAAGATTGACATTGCAAGATCAAACATGTGTTCCTCAACGAGGGATGACCCAACACTGCAGCCTTGGGCCTTGTAAAATGTGAAGATCATTTCTCCACCTAAAAGGAGGATATCAACTTTATCCAACAAAGCCTCAATAAGTTCCCACTTGGATGAGAGCTTTGAACCACCAACAATGGCGGCAAATGGCCTGCTAGGATGTGAGGCAACTCCAACAAGATAGTCCAGTTCCTTAACAAGATCAGAAACCAAATCAAGATTCATACATTGAGTAATTAAAGTCGAAAAACACCATAAATCTACAAGCAATGCAAACAAGCACTTTTAAATACTACATGGAGAGAAAGAACTATGCACTAAATCATGGTTGGCCGCATGTACCAAAAAAGTAGCAATATTCCAAGTAGATGATCAGGTGCATTAAACAATATAAACAGTCATACCTTCTTCATAGTGAGTCCAGCCACAGCAGGCCTTAAGAATTTAGTAACTCCCAGGGTGGAAGTATGAGCTAAGCTAGTGGTTTGAAATGCGTCATTGACATAGAGGTCAGCAAGAGAAGCTAACTTCTCCGCAAAACAGTGGCCATTCTCCACTTCCTCTTTGTACATTCTGACATTCTCAAGCAGTACAATATCTCCATCTTGGAGTGCAGCAACCATTTCTTCAACTTCCTCCCCAATACAACCACTGGCCATAACAACCTATTTAGGAGCACACACTAGTGAGAACATTTGTACAAGGCAAAATTATGTAAACAAGCTCAAATTAGGTTACTGGAAACTCACCGTGGTTCCTATGACCTGAGATAGTACAGGTGTAACATCCCTCAAGCTAGAGGGGGTTACTTCATCTCCATGTCCCTGAAAAGTGTAATCCCGAAATAATAAGACCAATCTACTTCATATATCACAAATATAAATGCAACATTAGGGGGAAAAGACAATCAAAACCCATTATCTCAACACATAACATTAAAAGAATACAAAAATAAAATAAAAACAAGGGTCGGCGTATTGTTACTTACACCAAGATGCCCGCAGAGAATAACTCTAGCTCGATGATTTATCAAGTACTGAATAGTAGGAGCAGTGGCCGGAATTTCAGAAGAATCATTTAACTCAACCCTCACTAGTACTCGTTTTCCTCGTAAATCGGCTTCTTCCAGATCATCAACACTTCTCTTCTTTGTTACTGTTACAGAAGGATGTTTTTTGTCTTTATATATTGGGTCATACGTTAACGGCGTTCCCGAATCAATTACTGCAAATCAAAAACCACAAAACTCATCAATCAAGACAAATCATTAGATGAAACATATAAAAAAACTCATCAATCAAGACAGATCATTAGATAAAACATAAAAACATAACTATGAAACCAACTGGAACTTACGATAGGGATAGGAATGACGATAGGTATGGGAATGACGATCCATCGAACTGAAGAGAAAGAAACGAGTTTACCCAAGTCTATTTAAGAGTCTGCAAAGTTATTTTATTGAACTTGTTCAAGTTTAATTCTGATATTTATTTTGAAAGATTAGGCTTCCTTGATACCCAAGGAGGGTTCAAGACATCTATTTATAATGCTAACATGGATATACATCTATAAGATCAATTACAATGAATGTTGATTGATCCTTGATTGACTCTAACGTGAATCAACAACGTAAATCAAGCTAACTAAATATGTAAACAAATATATCAAATCAATTACAGAATATTACAGAGATACTTTTGGAATGGTCTTTGTACAGTTGTACTTGACCATAGACTGAATATGGCTTGTCATCCCCCCTCAAGCTGAACGTGGAGCATCCTTAAGTGAAAGCTTGGACCGAAGTAAAGTGAACCGATCGCGTAATAAACCCTTTGTGAATACATCAACAACCTGCATTCGAGTTGGAATATATCGAATTTGAAGTGAACCCTTGCAAGTCGTTCACGTACAAAATGATAGTCGATGTGAATATGCTTGCTCCTAGAATGCTGAATTGGATAGGTTGCCATATATGTGGCACTTATGTTGTCGGAAAGAAGGATTGGAGGATCTGGCAAGTACACCCCAAGATCATTAAGCAAGTACTGGATCCACGCGATTTCAGAAGTTGCAATAGACATAGCTCTGTACTCCGCTTCAGTAGATGATTTTGACACCGTAGGATATTTCTTGCTAAACCACGAAATAAGATTTGTTCCAAGAAATATACAACAACCTGATGTAGAAGTACTATCATCTGGTGTACCTCCCCAATCAGCTGGTTAAAAGATGGAGCATCTAATTCAAAATATTTTCATGTTCAGATGAAGATTAGACAAGCCCAAAGCATGATAACAGAACTGGAAAATGAAGCAGGAACTATTCTGACATATCAAAAAGATATTGCAAATGAGTTGGTCAATCATTATGAAACTAAATTCAAATATCAGGATGTTAATGTTGATGAGAGTCTTTTTGCAAGTATTCCAAAAGTTATTACAAGAGAAGATAATATCACGATAACTGACATACCTTCAGATGAAGAAATAAAAGCTGCAGTTTTTGATTTGAATCCTGAAAGTGCTCCAGGCCCAGATGGTTTTGCAGGATGGATGTATAGATTCTCATGGGAAGTAATTGGTCCAGAGTTCACTAAGGAAGTTCAGTTTTGTTGGAGCAAGGCTTTCATTCCAAGTGGTTTAAATGCTAATTTCATAAAACTCCTTCCAAAGGTGAGCAATGCAAAAAGAGCTAAACAATTCAGGCCAATTGGTCTTATGAACTCCAGCTTCAAAGTGTTTACTAAAATTTGGGCTACAAGATTGGAGAAGGTAATTAATAAAGTTGTCTCTCCTCAACAAGGATCTTTTATAAAAGGGAGAACAATTCAAGATCAAGTGGCTCTTGCATCTGAAATGATAAATGAGATTGAAACTAAGAGGAGGGGTGGAAATTTTAGATTAAAGCTTGATATCACTCAAGCATATGATTCCCTTAGTTGGAAGTTTTTATTTCATGCTTTACACAATTTTGGTTTCTCAGATAGAAGTATACACTGGTTACATGTCCTGTTACAATCTGCAAGATAATCAGTTTTAGTCAATGGAGGACCTGAAGGTCATTTTACAGTTGGGAGAGGTTTAAGGCAGGGTGACCCACTGTCACCCCTGTTATTTGTCATAGCTGAAGATATACTTAGCGGAAATATTACAAAAATGATTCAAGATGGCAGCCTGAAAGCAATGGTCAATAGAGGTGGTGTGCAACCTTCACACATCTTCTTTGCAGATGATATCTTCTTATTTTGCAATGGGGAAAAAAGAAATGTTAGACAACTAATGAATCTTCTCAACAAATATCAAGAGGCTTCTGGACAACAAGTTAATCTAGAGAAAAGTAAATGCTTCATCGGTGGAACTTGTCAGAATAGAAGAGTACAAATTTCTGAGGAATGTAATGTGGCTTTGGTTGATTCTCCAGATAAATACTTGGGGGTAATGTTGATGCAAGGCAGTGTTAATATTTGGAGTGTGGTAGACATGATGCAAGACAGACTGGCTGGTTGGAAGGGTAAATTGCTGTCTTTTCAGGAAAGGCTCATACTGGTGAAATTTGTTCTGAGTAGTTTTCCAATATATTCAATGTCAGTATATAAATGGCCTAAGAGAGTAATAAAGAAATGTGAAAGAATAATTAGAAACTTCTTATGGTCTGGTGACCCTGCAACTAGAAAAATGATAACACTGGAATGGAATAAGACTTGTTCTCCAATTAGTGAAGGTGGTCTTGGTCTGAGAAGACTGGAGATCATTAATAAAGCTCTTTTAATGAATCTACTGTGGAGAATTCAGAATGGTACAGATGATGGAGCAAAATTTTTCCAAGCAAAGTACAAAAATAAAAAAAGGTGAATGGATTTCTTACTCTAAGAAATCAGCTATTTGGCCAGGAATAAAGTGGATAATAAAGGAAGCGGAGGAAAACACTAGATGGATTATGGGGGATGGGAGTAAGATATCTGCATGGAAAGATAAATGAGTTATGGAAAAATCACTGCAAGAAATGTATCCAGATAATGCATATATATTGCAATTCCCAGATATGAAAGTGGCAGACTTTATTCTAGATGGGGAATGGATAGTACCAGTTGAGCTCATGGAACTGATCAGTATGAATGATCTCCCTGTACTTAGTGGTGAAGATAGAATGATATGGACTGGAACTATCACAGGTCACTTTACAGTAGCATCTGCAGTGGAAATCATGAGAAAAAAATTCCCTATTCTTCAATGGACCAAAAAGGTATGGCATAATTCTGTTCACCCTAGTATATAGTGATATTTGGAAACTAGGGAGGAATATTTGTGCTACTGATGATAATATGAGGAAGAGAAAATTCAACATGGTCTCAAGATGCATATTCTGTAGAGAAAAAGAGGAAACAAGAGACCATATGCTTTGGTTTTGTAAATATAGTGAGATCATTTGGAGCTGGCTGGGGGCATGTTTAATTTTAAAAATCCAAGTTCTTTTGAGGATATTTTTCAACTGGCAAATAACAAGAGTTCATCTATCAAAGAAATATGGTTGCTGAGTGCTTTTATCACCATGAAGGAACTATGGTTCTTAAGGAATGACTGCACTTATGGGAATGGGAATGGGAATGTGATATAAATGTTACTAAGAAGAGGATAATGAAAGGAATCTCTGACAGTGATACAAGAATGAAAGCATGTATGTGGAATAGTCAATATGACCTGCAAATTCTCAAACTGTTTTGATTGAAGACCAGAAGAGTGAAGAGCTTGATAGTCAAAGAAGTTTATTTCCATCTTCCAAGTCAGGGTAAACTATTACTATGCTGTGATGGTGCTTCAAGAGGAAATCCAGAAGTAACTGGCTATGGTATAGTTGGGAGAACTTATACAAGTGAATTTGTAGTGGCAATTTCAGGAGGGATAGACATCTCTACAAACTTCTATGCAGAGGTGATTGCAATACTAGTTGCAGGAGAATGGGATGTGCATAATGGGTTTTTAGAACTGATTTTTAGAACTGATTCTCAGGCAGTAAAGAAGGCTTTCTACAATAAAAATCTTCCTTAGTTTGCAATAACAAGGTGGGAGAAGATATGTGCTGCAGTGGTGTCATGGAGCTTCACACATAGTTACATAGAAGCTAACTTCTCTGCAGATAGCATGGCTAAGAAGGAAGTTGTTCTTAGTAGAGGTGAACAAAGAGTCTACACTAGTAAACCTGCATTCTTGGGCTGTCTGGAAAGCCCAGATACTGTGTATTTCATATTTTGTTAGCAAAGCCTTAATGGGCTTATTTCTGTTTCTTTAGTTTTTTTACTCTTCTTTTATGTAGAATGATTTTTTGGGGACCATGGTTTTATTTTGGGTAAAGACATTAGAAGTAAATCTAGGTTACCCCTTATCTAGATATTTATATTAATACCTAAATTACCCTCCTGATTAATTTTGGGTGATGATTAGCTAGTGTTAATAATAGTTAGTGTAATGATTAGTGAGATGATTAAGCTAAAGATAATTAGTGAGATTAAAAAATCAGATGAGTTTTTTTTTAAAGAAGTAGAATTATTGAGAGAGTAAAGTTAGAGAAGATGAAGAAGGAAAACATGAAAAACGATGGATTTTACCAACCACAACCGGAGGAAGGGTATTTGGGTACCCAGGTATGCTTCAAACTTAGATAATGTTGGTTGAATTGCTCCAAACTTTCAAAAAAATGAAATTTTTTATGTAAATTTGGGCCAGTTCGGTTAACCATATGTCAACAACATGTAACCGAACACATCTGAAAGTGTAGTTCGGTCACCATATGTAAGAACATGTAACCGAACACACCTGAAAGTGTAGTTCGGTTACGTTTTCCAAACACGCAGGTTACCGAACTCGCTCGTTAATGGAGGTTTTGGTCATACAGTGCAATGTTCGGTTACCTAGGATAAAATGGTAGGTAACCGAACTTTGAACTTGACAATTTATTTGAGTATATCTTGTGTGTTCGGTTAGTTCGCAAACTTCAACGCAACCAAGTTCCCAACCGAACTTCAGGTTAAAAGTAACCTAGTGTTAGAAGTTCGGTTGGTTCGCAAACTTCAACATATTTTGCGAATCAAACGAACTGGGATTATAGGTAGAGTTCGGTTACAAAGAAAACTTAATAATTTTGCGAACGAACCGAGCTTATGGACTTGTATTGTTCTAATACAAGGAATTCGGTTAAAAGTATTTTTTGCGAATCAACCGAACTTTGAGTTGGGTTAAGAATTTTTTTTTGTGATAACCGAACTTTTTACTGAAAAAAACCCCATTAAACCTCTCTGCAACTTCCATTTTCAACTCATTTTGATGATTAGTTCTCATTTATTCAACCAAAAACAAATGAAAAGTAATGGGTTTGTGAGAATATCTTTGTTAATGTTTTAAATTAATCTATATATATCTTGGTGGTGGTAATCAGTGGTGATAATTGGAGGTGGTGGTGGTGGTAATCGACGGTGGTGGGCGGTGATGGTAATCGGTGGTTGTTGTTGTTGGTGGTGGTAATCGGCGGTGGTGGGAGGTGGTGGTGAGAGGAGGTGGTGGTTATATATATATATATATATATATATATATATATATATATATATATATATATATATAGAGGTGGTTATTGTGTTGGTTTTAAATTAAATTAGGTTAAGGGTAGGTTAGTCATTTCAATGTTCTAGGACACCCCTTATAACTATAGGGAAGGTGGCCTAATAAGACCATGGTCCCCCAAAAAAACCATGGTCCCTAAAATATCATTCTTTATGTAATTTTTTGAACTTCTTGGGCTTTAATAAAATTTTATTGTTAAGCAAAAAAAAAAAAAAAGCATCGGAGTACGCCAATAATTTTGTTGGAGCAGTACTCGAAAGAAACAACCCTTTACCTAATGTACCTTTTAGATAACACAATATGCGTTTGACAGCCAAAAAATGATCTTCACTAGGAGAGTGCATAAAACGACTAACTTGATTCACATCGTAATTAATATTCGGTCTGGTCCAGGGACGGACCTACAGCTGGGCTGAAGGGGGTTTTAGCCTGGGTAGCCTCCCCAGTCCACAAGCCAATTTTTTTCTTTTTTTTACTCGATCAAGGCTTCTAGCCCGGGCCTTAAAAGGAAATTTATCCTTCCTGGGCCCGTCACTGGTCTGGTCATACTAAGATACTGTAGAGCTCCGACCAAGCTGTTGTTACATCACCAAATAATTTACCACCATATGCTGACATTTTCTTGCCATAAGAAACAGGAGTGTTGATAGGCTTTGACAATAGGAGATCAGATTTTTGAAGAAGATCTAGTGTATATTTTGTTTGAGCGAGATGGAGACCTGATTCGTTTCGATTAACCTCCATCCCTAGAAAATAATGCAATTCTCCCAAATCCTTCATTGCAAATTCACCACTCAAATTTTGAAGAAGCGATTGAATACCCACTTTGTCGGAACCAGTTACAATTATGTCATCAACGTAGAGTAACAACACTGTAATACCAAGAGAACTTCGACGGATAAACATTGAAGTATCAGACTTGGACTGAACAAAATCAAGTTCTTGTAAATAGCTTGTAAAACGGTGAAACCAAGCACGAGGGGCCTGTTTTAGACTATATAGGGCTTTGTGAAGTTGACAAACATAATCTGGATTCTGCTTATCCCTAAATCCCGGTGGTTGTACCATACAAACAACATTGTCTAATTTACCATGTAAGAATGCATTTTTCACATCTAGTTGGCGAATAGACCCTGAGGAAGTGACTGCAAGACTTAGAACAAGAGGTACCATGACCGGTTTAACCACAGAGCTAAACGTCTCATCGTAATCGATCCCATATTGTTGATTATACCCTTTCGCCACAAGACGAGCTTTAAATCTGTCAACAGTACCGTCAGCCTTGCGTTTGATTTTATATACCCATTTGCATCCCACCAAATTCATACCTGGTTGTCAAGGTACGAGAGACCTAAGTCTGGTTTTGCATAAGAGCAGTATATTCATCATGTATAGCATCCACCCACCTAGGATCCTTAGAAGCTATAGAATAACATGAGGGTTCAGTGAGTTTATCACAAGAGAGACTTGCAAAACATTCAGCGATATGATGCTTTGTTGCTAACAAGGAGGGTATGACCCTTGGTTTTCGAGTCCCGTCTCGAGTACGTGTTACCATGGGATGATTAGACACAACAAGCGGGCAACAGCTGTATTCATAAAGCTTTGCGAGGGAGACTCACTCGATGCAACCACATTAGAAGATGTACCTATACCGGCAGTTGTTATGGGAGAAACAGTAGACGGAGTAATAGCATGTGAAGTTGTAGCAGTTGTTATTGGAGAGCAATTGGAGGGAGTAGTAATATTTGAATTTGTAGGAAGGAGGGAAGGTACCTGAGTAGAAGATGCTTGAGTGGATGGACTATTGGATTGAAATATGGGAGATGAAGGTGGAGAGAAATGATAGGATATGGGTTTACTTAGGAATGGTGAGTGGTGTGGTCGTGTGAAACTAATTACAGATGGAGAAGTAGAAGGTTTGGTTGCTTCTTTATGCTGGATAGTATGGAAAGGAAAGAAGTTTTGAACGCAACATTACAAGATATATATACTCGTTGTGTTTCTGGGTCTAAACACTTGTATCCCTTGTGTATGTCATTGTAGCCAATGAATATACAAGGTTTAGTTTGGTATTATAGCTTGTGTTTATTATATGGAACAAGTAATGGGTAACATTGACAACCAAAAACTCTTAAGAATTTCTAATCAGGTACCTTATTATAAGCTTTTTGAAAAGGGGACAGGTTATGAAGGATTGGTGTTGGCATTCTATTTATGAGATAAATAGTTGTGGCAAAGGATTCAGCCCAAAATGTTGACGGTAACCCACTGTGATGCAAGAGAGCAAGACCTGTCTCAACAGTGTGCCGAATTTTCCTTTCAGCCATACCGTTTTGCTGCGGAGATTGTGGACAAGATCATTGAGGAGAAATACCCTTATCTGTAAAGAATTTCAATAGTTGATTGGATATAAATTCACCACCACCATCACTATGCAAGATTTTGATGGTTGTCGAAAACCTATTTTGGACTAGTTTCTGGAAATTTTGAAAACATGTAAATGTTTGATCTTTACTGTGCAAGAAATAAATCCAAGAGAATCGGGTATAATCATCTACTAGGATCAGAAAATAGCGAAACCCATTATTAGATTTTACCGGAGAAGGACTCCACAGGTCAGCATGAACACGTTCTAATATATGAGTTGCACGGTGATGGGAAGGGGGAAAAGGAGACTTGTGGAGTTTGGCATGGACACAGCTGGAGCAGAAGACAGTAGAAGACAATTTAGAATTTATTTGAAGCCAATTATTTTTATTAATCATTCCAATAACTTTAGGATTAGAATGACCTAGGCGCATATGCCAGAGATCGCCTTTAATATGAGCAGAAAAATCGACTACGTGTCTTGGCTTAATACTTGATCTAGGAAGTGGTTTGATCGGATAGAGTCCTCCCTTACTCGGCCCTCGAAGCAGTACCCTACCCGTTCGTCCGTCCTATATAACAAAACCAAATTTGTCAAAAACAAAAACACAATCAAGATCTCTAGTGAGTTGAGCAACAGAAATTAAATTTTTTGTTATGGACGGGACATGAAAAACTTTTGATAAACGAATGGGAGAATCTGATATATGTAAATGGATGTCACCAACCCCTGTAATAGGCAATTCATGGCCATTACCTACGATAATTCGATCATTACCGTTGTAATCATTCATGGCCATTACCTAAGAGGCTTCCGCAGTCATATGGTTTGTAGCGCCGGTATCGGGATACCAATGCTGGTCATATGGGGTTGATGCTGAGTTGCATAGTAGTAAATGATTGAGGCAAGTCACTAGGTTGATAAGCTTGATTGAATCGGTTGTGACACTGGAGCGCAGTATGTCCAGGTTTTTGCACACTTGGCATATAACTCGAGCCGGCCTGTCTGTAGGTGGAGCACCGAGAATAGAACGAGAAGAAGATGTTGGATTCTGATAGGATGATCGACCACGACCGTTGGAGCCATTACCTCTACCACGGCCATTTCTCGGTTGTTGAGAAGAACGACCACCACGCTGGTTAAAGTTGTTGTTACCACGGTGTTGGGTAGATTGGCGAGCGACAAATGCAGTAGCATTGTTTTCCGGAGTAAAACGATGGAGATTGTCATGATCTATCTGAATCTCTTGTTGGAGAAGAAGACCATACAACTCAGTGAAGGTAGGAAGCGGAGGACGAGCTGTGATGGCAATATTGAAACCATCATACTCAGGACCAAATCCCCGTAAAGCATTAAGGACCAGATCCATATCAGAGACCGGTTGTGCAGCAGCAGCAAGTGAGTCAGAAATTTTGATTCTAGAGAGATAATCGGTGATGGTAGAGTTCCCTTTCTGCAGATTATGTAACTGAATACGGAGCTGCAATACACGAGCAGCGTTGTTGGAAGCAAAATAAGATTCTAGAGCTCGCCATACTTCTCTTGCAGTTTTCAAACCAATAACCTGAGCAAGGATGGGTTCTGTCAAGGTAGCAATGATCCATGACAACAAAAGCTGATCAATCTTTCGCCATTGAATATATGAAGGGTTTTCAGTAGTTTCATTAGTGGTAGGATCGGTGAGAGTTGTTGGTGGGAGAGGAACTTCTGGATCAACAATTTGGTATAAATCTCGGCTATGAAGGAGGGGAAGCATCTGGGTTTTCCACAGAAGGTAGTTTGACCTATCAAGCTTAATGGATACCAAGCTTGTAATATTTTTGAGAAAAAATGTTCTTATATCTCAGATATAACATCATCTACGGATCCACCTCAAAATCTCTAACGGATGAATTTCTGAATCTTATGAGTGGAGAATTTGAAATGAGTAATGTTGGAGAATTATCATATTTTTCTTGGTTTGCAAATACAACAATAAAAAGACAATATTCTTCTCTGTCAAGAAAAATCTGCAAGGAATTTGGTTGAAAAATTCGAATTAAAAAGTGCAACTCCTATGGCGACACCAATGCCAACTACCGGAAAACTTCAATCAAATCCAGGAGAAAAATCAGTAGATCAAAAATTATATAGATCTATGATAGGAAGCTTGTTTTACTTGACTGCAACAAGACCAGACATTGCCTTTAGTGTAAGATGTTGTGCAAGATTTCAAGCAGATCCCAGAGAACCACATCTAAAAGCTGTAAAACGAATCATTCGATACATTAATGGTACCCTGGATTATGGTTTATTATATTCTATGGATACAAACAACAATCTCGTTGCCTACTCAGATGCTGATTGGGCAGGATGTGTAGAAGACCGAAAAAGCACCTCTGGCGGATGCTTCTATGCTGGGAAAAATCTTGTAGCCTGGCACAGCAAGAAACAAAACTCACAGTCCTTGTCGACATGTGAAGCATAATATATTGTTGCTGGTACATGTTGTACTCAACTTTTGTGGATGAAACAAATGCTCATTGACTATGGAATCAATATTTCAACTATGGGCATATTGTGTGATAACTCAAGTGCTATTCGCTTGACTGAAAATCCAGTTGAACATTCTCGTACTAAACATAAAGATATTAGATATCACTTTATTAAATAATTATATGAGAATGGAGTTATCAAATTAGAATATGTGCCATCTGAGCATCAGCTTGCTGATAGTCTCACTAAACCCTTAGATAGGGAAACTTTCGAAAATCAAAGGAAGTCTATTGGCATTGTCAAGGTACATTAGTGTAGATGGGGAAAAACGAGTTGTTGGTTTTTAAGGAATTGAGGAGATGACCGTGCGGAGGAAACTCCTTGAACCGAGCGAACTGTCTAACCTCACACAGATGCACTGCAAGAGGGAGTGCTTTGAATTCGAGAGATCAATCGGTAGGATCTGGCCTAAACCAAGACAATGGTCGTTCCAGAATCAATTCGGTCACAAGAGAGGATGGGTCGATCTGTAGGAGGGAAGCTGAGAAATGTGTGAGATCAATGATGATCGAAATTGTAGGTGTGTTGTGTATTCTGTGTAAAGAAATAAGATAAGTTCTGATTGATTGAATTTGCTCCGTTGAGAGTAATTTTTTCAGACGATGAGTTCGTGTGCTCTTGTTTTACGAAAATTCTCTGTTGTTTCAATCATAATTCAGAGACTTATTTATATTGCTAGAATTGTAAACACCTTGATCCTATGAAGTGTGACAGTTGCTGGAGTCAAAGAGTGGGGAAGTGGAAATAGTGTTAAAACCAGTTGCTCATCGTGTGGAGACTTGGTTTATTTTCCATCCACTACTTTGCTAACTCCTCCAACTGATTGCACGACTTGCTCACATTCTCATCGTGTGTATGAACACACGTGCCGTAGACCGCTAGACCAAAACCATAGTTAATATCCCCCCATGTAACACGATTGATGTCTCGTGATTGTGATTCTGCAAGGCAGACGTGTATTTAGTTATTCAATTGCTGACTTCATGGGACGATGAGTCCTTGTATTGCTGAGTCGAACGCGATTTGCAAATGTTCTAAGACTCATGAATCAAACGTGTCTGTTGAGACAAAGGTATAATTCTCGAGTAAATGTTGATAGTTAAAGTGAGCAAATATTTCTCATTCAATGGATTGTTGAATATTGATAGTTGAACCAATATTCCTTAGTCTGAGCAAATATTTCTCGTTTGATGAGGTAACCTGACCAAATAAAATATTAATTTAAAATACTGGTAACTGAACCGAGTATAATTAATTAAATTGTTGATCACGGGATCAACGTAAAATTATTAGTGTTTGAATCTGCTCAGAATTATGTTTTGCAGAGCTTTGGATTCGAAATCCTAAGTTTGATCAATTGCTGATCAATTGATGATTTATTGAAAATCAACCACGGATTGAAGGAGGGACCGGCTACATGGGATGATGAGTCGACCATGTAACGCCCAGATGCTCTAGTGAGAAAAATACCAAAGTCTCTTGAAGACCAGTTGGTGAAAATATGATCAAATGCTGGTTTAATCATTTATTGAAATAATGCTTTTCTAAACCTTAGGTGATAAAACCTAATTAATTATGAAGAGATGAAGGACTAACCAAGGGATCATGAAACCGGCCTTGGTTGGTCATGGGACCGACTGACGATCGTTTTATGAAATTCCAAGTTGTTTGGAAGAGTTTGAACATAATGTGAACAAATTAGGTCAAATGATGAAAATGTGCGGGACCGACCTCTTGTAAGCCAGAGAGCGAACCTTGGTCGGTCAAGGTAATTTGCTCATGTCACCAAAGTGTTCATGTCTCAGTCCTGAGAATTCTGATATTTTCTGGCGTGCATTTGAGCATTCATTTGAGAAAATATGAAGAATTTAGGGTTTTACTGAAACTGAGGAATTTCCATGAGATGATGGAAATAATAATAAAATAAGGGATTACAAGGTGTGGGACCGGCCACGGCTAGGGTATGGCTGGCCGGCCAGCAAGCCCGATCTTGTGACACCTTTATGTAATTTTATGTAATTTCCTTGATGTGAAGGAAATACCATGAAATTGAGGAGTTTCATAAGGTTAAGGAATTTCCATGTGATGATGGAAATAATAATAATAAAATAAGGAATCATGAAGTGTGGGACCCGCTATGGCCAAGGCATGGCCGGCCGGCCAATAAGCCCGGTCCAATAGCACTTTTTCTAATTTTATATTATTTTTCATGATTTTAGGGAAATACGATGAAATCAAAGAGTTTGTTGAAATAAAGGAGTTTTCCTTAAAGTGAAGGATTTTCCATGAGATGAAGGAAACAATGATAATTAATAATAATAAAATAAGGGGTGTGTGGGACCGGCCACGACCAGGGCATGGTCGGCCGGCTAGGGCCCGGTCCCGTGAGTCTTCCCTAATTTTACATATTTTCCTTGATGTGAAGGAAATATCATGAAACCAAGGAATTTCATGGGATGGAGGAAATAATAATAATAATAAAATAATAAGGAATGCAAGGTGTGGGATCGGCCACAACAAGGGCATGACCGGCCTGCTAGTGAGCTTGGTCCCGCGACTCCTTTTCTAATTTTTTATTATTTCCTTGATACGGAGGAAACAACGTGAAACAGAGGAGTTTCCTTAAAATAATGAATATTTGTTCAAATGAAGGGATTTTCATGAGATCAAGGAAAAATAATAAAAATATAATAAATTAGAGAATTAGGCGTGGGACTGGCCACGGCGTGACTGGTCGGCCGGTGGGCCCAGTCCCCTAGCGCCTTAGCTAATATTTTATTATTATTATTATTATATAAGAGCCACTCAGGGCGTTTTATTAGCAAGACGACAGATTGTATATTACAAGTTGATAGAAGGCAACCGAGCGACAAGCTGGGCGCCAACACCTTTTTGAATAATAATACCTAGCCTATGGAACAAAAAATTGCCTATTTTGTGATTAACATCGTGACTAACTAGGCAGTTGCTCAACCTCTTAAGAAATAAAACTAAGTCATCTCCCAATTCTCCCATGGTGGAAAAAGCTAGTGCCTGGAAACCGTAACCAAGTGTCATACACTTATGTAAGTATTTTCTACGCTTACGACTCATTGCAGCGATGATGGCTTGGCACGGAGGAGTGTTACGAGTTCTGGAGGTAGTGAAAGGCGAAATTCCGGTCACATCAAAGCACACATCTTTGCCGTCTTCCCAATTATAGACCATGATATCAGCCAGTTTAAGTTCCTTGTCAGAGTTTGAAAGAAACCCTAGAGAGACTTCTTTACGAGCAACAACACCTGACCTGTAGCATATGTCAAGAAGAGCGTCATGAACCATGTCACGTCTGAATTTTGAACCCACTTCGCTTGCACAGTGGACTGCATGGTCGACATAGATATCCATCGGCCTGTTACACATCGAACACCTGCTATCTTCCTCAAAGAAGGGTATGGCAAGCCGGTATTTAAGGATGGATTGGAATTGTCTTGGTGCGACAGTTTGGTTCAGTCCACTGATAGGAACTGCCTTAAGAAAATCCATTGCATGATCACGCCTGTTGCATTGCCAGACTAATGATTCTCGTTCATTTAGGGTGAAGCTGGCAGGTAAGTTTTCCTTAACAACGCCAAAGTATAGTTCAGCCAATAATTTCATGGGATGAGGGGCGGCATCAATGACGCTGGTAATGGAAGAACGAGATCCGCAAGCTTGAGTAAATGATTTAAGAGGTAGTTCATAACTTGGACTGAGGTCAGCAGGCGGTGAGAGTTGAAGAATGGCTTCCTGCAGATATTTGGTCTGAGCATGAGAAGCCAAATAGCAGTACTTCGAAGTGTCTGCCATAGTGTAGATGCCGAACCCTCCATCCTTGATTGGCAAGGTGGATAAACGTTGTTGGAATAAGCCAAACCCAGCACCATCACCTACTGTGAGCTGTCGTAAGTATTGGAGTAGGTGCTTGTCATAAACTGTAGAGGCGGCTTGCAGATGAGCAGGGAAGGTGGTGCGCATTGCGAAATAGAGTCTAGAAACCCCAATACAATTTCTCAGAAGCAACAACTCACACTGTGGGTCGTGAAGTTGTTGTACTTTCTGCATCAACTAGATGGTTTTATCTACCCTGTGAAGAACAATATCACTGCAATATTGAGGTTCTAGACTAACAGGGCCTCCCAATAGTTTTATTATTATTATTATTATTATTATTCCTATTTTGCATAGGTTCATCGTTCCTTCTGTTGATGGTGGATTTTAGTTCAGGGCTAAAATTGTGAAACCAAATTTATGCGCTGACATCCTGCAAAGGATAAAACCACTAATAAAATGATGAATACTTCTTCACTTCACTAATTTACCTAGAATGGATCATGTAGAAACAAATCCCATATACCATATGAATTTATAACATTATCAATTAATGTATGACCAACCTTGTATTTCCTGTGTTGTTCCCGCAGAACTCTCATTATTAGTGCGACATGACGACTGAGTGTTACTTTCAGCAGAGTAACACGAATCTCCAAGTATTAATAGTGAGGCATGCACGAAATACGCGTACATGCTACATCTCTCGGTGTGTTATACTAACCCGATTGAGCATATTTGAATCTGAACTGTCCATATCAGTCTCAGAAACAATCATGACCACGCAAGTTGGCCACACGATTTAACCAGCCTAGACGATCCTCAGGAGGAGCAGGCTACTACATTAATGACCACCAGCGAGCCCACTTATGCCCTGGTCGGTCGAATACCTACCATGCGTCCCAAACTACCACCGAACACCAGCCTGAGGTTGGATGTCCAGACTGGTATGGAGAAGCTTGGAGGAATCGTACAAACAAAGGGAGCCTATGGAATTCTCAAGTTCATCACGTCCGTCCAACTTCACCGGTGTGGTTGGACGGCGTGAATCAACCCAAAGCCGGTCGAACAAGCGCTGTGGTGTACACCGGCGGACCTTCTTCCTAAGTGCATGACTGAATCTTCCTTAACCTGACCAGATTGCAATATACGAATGCCCGAAGTTGTGTCAGCGTGAAGAATTGAGTGTCGCAGGAAATTCCACTAAAGGTCCCAAATTGATCACGACAATCCAATTTCACCGTCATGATTGGATGGCTTAGATCGGAACCATAGCCACCAGGCAGGTATTGGCGCGTTCACCACCGGCCCAACATGGGCCCCACATGGTCAGCCTCCCCAAAGGAAAAGCGTGGCTTGCAAATTCGTCCAGCCAAAGCAACGTGGACGTGAATCCCTAATTAGGGTTTGCGGCACATCACATGTGTCGCAAAGCAGTCTCAACCATACATCTTCGCAGGCATAGATGGAGGGTGTATATGTAGATTCAAAGGGCCCAGAGCATGTCAACACAATCACCGTGGGCCCGCCTACATACATGACTAATCGGTCAAGACCAACTATGGTTGGTCGTCTCGACTCGTGCGCCCAAACTAGGCATGGACACGCGTTTTCAACTACAAATCGATCTCGACCACTCAACTTTTCCGGAAAAATTGAGTGGCTTAGATCACATCTTCACGGGACAGTAAGGTACGGACGTGTACACTGGCCTTCCGACTGCACGCCTGACTGATCGTCCAAGAACGACCATGGTTAGTCGTCTCGAAACGAGCCCCCGAAGTAGGCACGACGTGCGGTCTTCAATTCCTTTGCGGCATGGGATTTCAGTCGCAAATCAATATCAGTCGCTCCTCTTTGCCAGACAAATTGAGTGGCTTAGATCGCATCTCCATGGGACAGTGAGGTACAAACACCTACACCAGCATGTCGTCTACACGCATGCCCAATCGGCCTTGCCAAAAACGTGTCCCATGCTTGGATTCGACCAAGATAAAGGTTGGTGTTCGAGCACCTCCTAAACCCTAATCCGACGATCGCAGATGTGGGTCGCAAGATATCTCGTCCGTACAACTTCACCGGCTTGGACGGACATCCTAAGACAGGAGTTAGGCGACCAGTGAGGCATCACCACGATCGCCGTCCACCACTCTTCCACACAAAGTGATCAGCCAATTCAGGACTTACATGTCAGCCTCCAAACGATCACTCGAAGATGGTTGGACGTGATGCTATTTTAAGATGCTTAATCCGCGACTTACTCCGTTAAGCCTTAAAACAGCGATGCTTCACACATGCTGAATATATTCGATGCATTACCAGCATAAAATACACACGATACTTTACAAGTATCGACTTCCTAAATAACTTAGTTATTTAATCTAGCATCACATGCTACTTTTTGTGGGTCCCACGATCCACACATTCGAGACATCAAACATGTTACAAACTGGGGGATACTTACTGGGGTATTGGTCTGGCGGTCTACAGCGTGCAGCGCACAACGCGCCATCACAAGAACGTGTCAGGAAGACATGGACGGTTAGTGATGATGGGAGAAGTGGGCAACACTGATCGTGTGACACTAACACACGCAACTCCACTACTCCATCACTCCACTTTCTCCACTTCTCATGAGAGACGTGGGTTAGGCTCAATGACTTGTATAAATAGATTCTCCTCCCTATTTCCAAGACAGGACAAGACAACAGAAACCAAGTGTTGATACAACCGTATCCATACACCAGAAATGATAACTTACATTCTGCAAGCCAGTTCAGCTTTCTGATACAAGTCATACACATCCAACACCTTCACAATATCAACACCTTCTTCGCTTCCCTCCCTAAGATCAACCCCATCTCCTTCACTTTGTGACCGAAGCAAGTCTGGAACGGCCATTTCTTGGTTTAGGCTAGAGTTGTACAGATTGATTTCTCGAATCAGAAGCACTCCCGTGCAGTGCATTTGTTTAGGGTTTAGATTCGTTTATCATCCACACACCCACATTTACCAAAAACCGCAGAAACAGTTTTCACCCATAAACAATTGGCGACCACAGCGGGAGGTTAATCTCTCGGTTGTAAAGTTAATTCCTTCAAAATCTAATTCAATCTTGTCAATTTCGAAGGGGTAGATCTTAGATTCAATTTAATCATAAATCTGTCTCAAGATGGTAGAACTTAGGTCAGGATCAACAATCAATTCTGATGGAGCTAGTGCAGATAACACTCTCGGTGTTGACGTACCTGTCAGTGGAGCTACTGTGGTCAATACGTCTCGTGGAGTCGTCTCTCCTACCACCAACGCCAGTGGAGCAGGAGATGTTCAAGTAAGTGCAACGCCTCCTATCACCAGAGCCAGAGCAGCCACGAATCCTGGCATCGCCTCAAGTGTAACGCCTCCGGTGATCACCAGAGAAACAACTTCCACTCCTTCATCAGGACGAGGAGACGGAGGATAAAGAGGAGGACCATCTCCTATTACCATCGCAGACTTGATGGAGAGGAAGGAAGCTCTTGTTAAGACTCAAACGGATATGGATGCAACTCAGAAAGAGGTACTCACTTTTCTTAAAACATTAACTGATCGATTGCCACAAGAGCCGCGACATCCCCTGGAGCCAACAAGGAACGCATTCAACGCACCCGGAGAAGGTACTTCAGCGGCACGGGCCTACATGGACCTGATCAAAGAAGAAACATCAGATATGAGCGGTCCTGTCATGGAGACTCCTACACTGGGGACTGATCCTCACAACGATCCTCCTCAAGTCAATAGTTTCACTATGAACCAGAGGCCGGATCAGGAAGCAGTTTCTCTAGGAAAGTTTATACGAACTTTTACACCTCTCGAAGAATCAGCGGGCAGATACGTTTTGCTGCAATCAACCAGAGGAAGGTCACAACCGTGCCCTGCATGTTACCGCATGCATCAAGGGTTCAGAGTTCAAGAGAGACCTCATCGATACAGGAGCATCTTCGAATGTGATTACTCTCAAGACTCTCAGGGCAGCCAAGGTTCGCCCATGCAAGATCGTACGACAGCCTACCACAATGACAGACTTTGAAGGAAACCAGACCATCACATATGGGGTCGTCCCTTCAACGTATCACCAGTGCCTGAAGACCATGTTGAATAAGGAAGTCATCCGTATTCCTGCATCATTGTCTCCTTACGGACCAATATGCGGAGTGTAACTGGTCGAGCCAAGGGGAACTCCGCGGGAAGGATCAGACAAAGTCTTGTGCACCCTACTCCCCACGTGGGCGTCAATCCAGGAGGATGACCGACTTGCATCATTGAGGGATATCCACCACGACGCACCGTTGCTGACCAGGCACTCTTCTTTATATGGTGAAACCGCAACCCACGTCCACACCAAGAGGGAATGATCTTTCGAGGCAAGCCGTGATCATAAGGGTAAAACAATATACCGACGCCGCTGTTAGAAATTATCAGGGGAGACTGGTACCCAGTCTCTCCGCCCAGATGAATGCTTCAAGAACGAGGATCCACGATAGGAAGTACCGGATGCTCCACGACAGCTGCAGGACGGTACCAATTCCACAACTGATGAGCTCGAAGTGGTCAACATTGGGGATGGGGAATATCCTAGGCCTATCTCCATCAGTTCGACCTTGTCTGTGGAGGAACACACGATACTTGTGCAACTTCTCAAGGAATACCAGGACATATTTTCCTGGATGTATCAAGAAATTCCAGATTTAGATTGGTCACCCATCATCTACATGTCATACCCGGATCCAAGCCGGTTGCAGTTCAGACACGAGGAAAATGGACAGATCAGGTGTTGCATGGATTTCAGAGACTTGAACAGATGCCTCCCCGAAAACGATTCTCCTCTACCTAACATCGACATGTTAGCAGATGCAACCAGCGGAGACGGCATGTTCTCCTCCATGGATGGATGTAGCGGCTACAACCAGATAAGGATATACGAGCATGACTAAAGTAAGATAGCTTTTCGAACTCCTCTCGGAAATTTTTGTTATACTGTACTGCCATTTGGTTTAAAGAATGCCGGTGCAACGTATCAACGCTCTATGACGACAATCTTCCACTGGGGACGATACCTCAAAAGAGCCGCCTCAAGAAGATAACTATGTCCACGCGTCATGTCGAGAAAAATCTGGGCGAGTCACTCTATCAGACGATGGTGCATGTCTATCGTGCTATGTTGAAGAATCTGCGCTTTTGGTCATCCTCTGGACTTCGTGAAGCTGTTGAACGCTTATCTAAAACAACATCTGCCCTGCTAGAAAGAACCAGTTTCGCTGAAGCAACAAGAGGAAAGCCACCGAGATACAACATCCTGCGCATCCAAAATTGCCAACTTCAACTCTAGTACCACATGCACGACTGCCGTAATAATGAAACAACGTCCAAGATATTCCATATCTGGATCGACGGTAACTACATCAATGAGAGATGCTTTTAGAATTTGTCTCCCTTGGAAAAAGTAGTTCTGTTACCAAAGGAGATTGCACCTGAGACTTAAGAGGGTGCCAAGTTCGTACAAGTTTCCACCACGCCTCTCCCTGCTAGTCTCTTCTGATCACGGCTGCTGTCAAGAACTGTTGTTGCTTGTCGATTGATACCATCCAGAGCTTCACCATATCAACGACCATTACGTACAAAAGACCCATCGGGCATACAAGATAGAACCATGTAAACCACGCTTGGGGACTGAGGCTCGGCACGAAGTTCCTTCACCGTCAGTCAAGGAATTCTTCAACACGAGAGAGATGGTCAATCAAGAAGCATGAAATTCACAAAAGTGTTGATGGTGGTTTTTAGACAAGGGATAAAATCGTAAGACCTTACGCATAGCATGATGTCACCGGTGACGCTAAACACATTTATTAGAACATTTAATGCACTTATGTAAAAAATTACCAGGGTATCTTTTTTTCAAATGCTAAACTAGGGTTTCGACACACAAAACCCTAAGACGCACAATCGTTGAGCATCATGGCAACCATGCCAAAACCAAAGCCGCACGATCGCTGCGCATCATGGCAACCATGCCAAAACCAAGCCGCATGATCGCTGCGCATCATGGCAACCATGCCAAAACCAAAGCCGCGCAATCGCTGCGCATCATGGCAACTATGCCAAAACCAAAGCCGCGCAATCGATGCGCATCATGGCAACTATGCCAAAACCAAAGCCGCACAATCGCTGCGCATCATGGCAACTATGCCAAAACCAAAGCCGCACAATCGCTGCGCATCATGGTAACTATGACTAAACCAAAGCCGCACAATCGTTGCGCATCATGGCAACCATGCCAAAACCAAGCCGCACAACCATTGCGCCACACGCGCCATTGGCACATGCCAAGCGACGCTCGCGACCTAGCATGCCAAGCCGTGCAAACCTAGGGCCAAGCCGCCACACGCGCCATTGGCACATACCAAGCGACGCTTGCGACCTAGCATGCCAAGCCGTGCAAACCTAGGGCCAAGCCGCCACACGCGCCATTGGCACATGCCAAGCGACGCTTGCGACCTAGCATGCCAAGCCGTGAAAACCTAGGGCCAAGCCGCCACACGCGCCATTGGCACATGCTAAGCGACGGTTGCGACCTAGCATGCCTAGCCGTGCAAACCTAGGGCCAAGCCGCCACACGCGCCATTGGCACATGCCAAGCGATGCTTGCGACCTAGCATGCCTAGCCGTGCAAACCTAGGGCCAAGCCGCCACACGCGCTATTGGCACATTCCAAGCGACGCTTGCAACCTAGCATGCCAAGCCGTGCAAACCTAGTGCCAAGCCACCACACGCGCCATTGACACATGCCAAGCGACCCTTGCAACCTAACATGCCAAGTCGTGCAAACCTAGGGCCAAAGCCGCTACATGCGCCATTGGCACATGCCATGCAACACTTGCATTTTGGCATTACCACCTGCACCCGATGCGCAACCTACAGGCAAGGCATTCCACACAAGCCATTGGCACATTCCATGCAACCCTTGCACTTTGGCATGCCGCGCCTACATCAAAGGACACGATTCCTCTCAAGATGCAAAATCTCGACCGTCAAAGGTCGCCACTGAGCTGACACATCTCTCAAGATCAGATTATCAAACACCAGCGACATGCTACACATTTTCCACGAAAACACTCGAGAGATCAATACATGTCACAAACTGGGGGATGCTCTTTAGGGTTTTGGTTTGGCGGTTTACAGCGTGCGTCATACACAAATGCCCGTTTCAAGACAGTGTATTAAGAATAAAACGGTTAGTAAATGCAGGAAGTAATGGTGAAACGCTCTTTCATTATGGAACATCAATTCCATCAAATTCCATTAGGCGTTACCACCTATTCCCATTTAACTCATCCGTTTCTTTTTCTTACGAGGCCAGAGTACGTTTCACTTAGACTTGTATAAATAGGTCTTACCTATTTCCAACAAAACAACAAGTTTTGGTGAGGAGAAATACAATACTCAGAAAGGAAACTTTGCTAGCTTTCCCAAAAGCTTTCACCTTCTGATACAAGTCAAGTACTACTCTTCCAGACTGTTCTGGTCTCGACACTCTCTTCGCTTCCCTCCCTAAACTATCCCTTCTCCTCCACTTTGTGACCGAAGAAAATCGGGAACGGCCATTTCTTGGTTTAGGACGGAGTTGTATAGATTGATCTCTCGAATCTAAAGTACTCCTTTGCAGTACATTTGTTTAGGGTTTAGATTTGTTTCTCACTCACCTACCGAAATTACCAAAATCGGCAGAAATGATTTTCACCCATAAACAATTGGCGACCACAGTGGGAGGGTTGATCTTTCGGTTGAAATATCAGTTTTCAATCCTCGATCTCATATTTCGATCCAGGCATCAGGACAACAGAAACAAGCGTTCTGTTCAGGGATCCACAACTCGACTACCAGACAACCTGGTTACCAGTCGCAAATCGCAAGAGATGACTTGGGACTTCACAGGAAGCTCCAAAGCGACTGGGGACTTTCCACAATCGCGGCGGTGCTTCCCTCAAAACTCGATCTTACACACGGAGGATCCCTTTTTCATCAGGAGATCCCGGAAACCGAGTAAGTCTTGCCTAGACAGAATATATGGTTTACAATTTCAAGTTGTCACGAGAATGATAAAACCGATAGCCATGTTATGTTTCATCCCATGTCATCTACCAACACGCAACATTCACGATTCCATATCTTCTCTAGGATGATTGTATCACTTACAATCATAACCAAAAAATGACATCATCCTAAGACGGTTCATCCCAAATAATAACCTAAAACCCCCATAAGTAGCACTTGTCTATCAACCCATAAATCCAAAAAGTCAAAACCATAAGCCAGGTGTTTCATTTTCCTTTCGAAAAATAAAAAGAAAACAAAAGAATTTCAGAAGACAGAATTGCATCCAAAGGAAGCCATTCAACGGTGGTTTGCCCTTCTCGAAGAAAACGTCCTTCGTCATTTGGAGGACCGCCTGTTTCATATCCAACTCTTTGTACAGCCTTCCAACCTCCGCCTCTTGTTGTTTGACCACGTCTGCAGAAGGACCTTCGGTTACCTTGGCCTGCAACCTTGTATCTCATAGAAACCCTAATGCCCAGTCTTCGTGGAATCAGTTGCATGCCCATGTGTACCTACCTTGCGTCATAACGATTACCAGTCACTATTCATGAGGTAGCTGACGCTACCACGGTAATATTCAAAGAGAAGAACAATATTTCTACGGATTTATTGAAGCATACCTATGGCTAGGGTTTGCATCAACACAAGAAACACTGGAGTACATACCTGGAATATGCTGGCCCACTTTACTGCTACCGCGCCACGCCAAGACAGCGCCCACGCCGGAACCATCACCCACGCCAAGCCAGCGCTCGTTCCAACAAGATCCATCGCTAACAACTTGCATCTTCCCATGGACAGCAGCTTGCATCTTTTCCAGCGCGCCGACAACTTGCGTCCTTCCAGCACCGGCAACTTGCGTCTTCCAGCGCTGACAACTTGCGTCCTTCCGATACCGGCAGCTTGCATCTTTTCCAGCGCGCCGACAGCTTGCGTCCTTCCAGCACCGTCAACTTGCGTCTTCCAGGCTGACAACTTGCGTCCTTCCGATACCGGAAGCTTGCATCTTTTCCAGCGCACCGACAGCTTGCGTCCTTCCAGCACCGGAAACTTGCGTCTTCCAGCGCTGACAGCTTGCGTCCTTCCGATACCGGAAGTTTACATCTTTTCAGCGCCGGCAGCTTGCATCTTTACAGCGGCTTGCATCTTTACAGCAGCTTGTATCCTCCCAGCGCTGGCAGCTTGCATCCTTCTAGCGTTGCATTTGAACGCCCCGTATGGAATCAGCAATTCGATTTCATCACACGTAAAGATCAGGAACGACTTCTTCAAAATCGAAGCAAGGAAAATCAGCAAACCCCTTGGGTTCACGAAGATTCTCTTCCTTTCAAGAGACGCATGATTTCTGGGGACTTCGCCCCACAAAACCGTGCGGTCCATGATGAAACATTTATGTGAGATTCTATGTTTCCCCAAGGCACAACGTCAAGACATATTCGCAGCCCTCAACCGCATCGCACCAAGGAAGCATCCATTTCCAACCAGAGAAGTCGTTCCCAAACCCCAACCTCTCCTGGAAAGCACGATTGATAGATGGAACTGGGGACTCCACCATTGTTCGCCTGAAGGGTGTCCAGTTTGATAACCCACTGATTAATGCAGCCGCTCCGCTTCAACGTTTACCTGACAGCTGCTCGCTTCAACGCTCGCTCCGGCAGGATCCGCTTCAGCGTTCTCTCCATAAGCTGCTCTAGGATCCGAAGCTGAAGCTTTAGCGTTTGGCTTCTTAAGTTTCGACATCCTCTCCAAGAGCCGAAGCTGCTTCAACACCGCTTCTTCCTGCAAAGGGTCGTACCACCATGCTCCCCATGTCAAGGATCATGGTCACAGCCAGCCAATCCTTTTACTTCCACGGAAGCCCATACAATTCCAGCCAACCTACTTTGTTACCAAGACAATGTAGTCTCTTCTGATTACATCTCCTACCAAGAACCGTTGTCGCTCATTCGTTGATACCAGCCAGAGCTTCACCACAACAACAATTACTACAAAGATGGAAACATGTAAACCATACTTGAGGACTGAGGATATACACGGAATTCCTTCAGTGTCAAAGCTCAGAAGACACAGTCAACCAAAAGACGTAATCACAACAAGGTCATCTACTCTTCAAGGGTGCATCGTAAGAATATCATCACCTCTCTGTCTAGAAGATGCCTTCAACACTTTACGAGGCCGCGGAGGATCCCAAGCCTGCACTATCCAGAATATTTCATCATGTAATTTCTGAGCATCCCAGTGTCACATCCAGAAGAGTACGATAGCCTTATATCGAATCCCGTGGACGGGAATTCAAGGCGATGTAGTGAAAGTAGGTTACGCATGGGGACTACCAGCATGAGATGCTTTCACTCCTCTCAACCAGGTTATTACTGATTTCAACATCATCACTGTCGAGGTTTTACGAGCCGCGGGAATTTCTCAACATGAATCCGTACATGTGCACCGAAGACTCCAAAAGCACGCCAGAAGGTTACATTAACATATTCATCCATGCCATCATATCAAACTGAAGTATAGCTGGGGACTTCTCACCACATCCCATTCCGTACGATAATCCAAGATTCAGAAGATGGTTCGAAGGATGTAGCTTGCAACAAAGTCCCGAGAGACTTGATAGCAGCACATCGGCAACGGAACGTCTCCCTATTTCATCCAGGGGCACCAAAAGTTTTCGACCATGCAAGCATTCACAACACATCATCATCACGACCAAAAGGTCCACTGAACAACCTAAGGTCGAGGATGGACCGACGAAGCAACCACAATCTCCAAGATTATCCCCGACGTGATCGTTTCCGAGCATATATTTCATCCATCCGTCCCAAGAATACAGCGGAGTTTTGGTAAACTTTTGGAATCCACTAGAGAGACACTGTAGACGAGAACACGGATCCAGACGAACAACAGAAAAACAGAAGAGGGTCGATACCTCTATTCATGCGGAAAGAGTTTTTAGAGCTTGAACATAATTAAGATTCCTTCTTGCTCCATGAATGGGAATAGGTGACTGGCGCGCGACTATGCCACCCCGGGCCCGCAACATCCCTCCTGACTTCTTCCTGATTTTCACTGTCGGACCGTTTTCACCTCCTAAGCGAGCTCTAAACCTAAATATTCCCGTGAAGGGAGATAGAGAATTCTGTTTTGTGTCCGATGAAGGGGCGGACCGTCAAAATCCGAGTCCGTACGCGTATTCTACAGCGATTCTAGTAAACGGCGCTAATTAGGGTTTTGGCATGTCAAACCCTAAACCGCAAGCGCTTCCCTTGCAAGCGCTTCTCTTACCAGCGTCATGCCTTGCCAAGCGCTTTATGGAGAATGTTTCCTTCTTTTTCATCGTGTTTACTTTGTGATGCTCTGGTGGTGGTGGAAATGGTTGAGATTGTGGGTGCTCTACCAAAAAGTGATTTAGTTTTCCTTGATCTATCATTCTCAAAATAATTCTTTTTACATTTCTTCAATCATTTGTTGTATGTCCATGAAAATGATGATAAGAACAAAACTCATGGCTTCTGTGGTTTGGAGGTGGTTCCGTTCCCATGTTCCATGGTGTTGGTATATTCTCCATCAAAATTATATCTTCCCATATTTTCTCCACACTTGCATTTAGAGGTGGCATCTTGATTTCTTCCCATACTACCTTGTGACCTCCTTGTCCTCTATTATAGTTTTGTCTTTGACCTCCATAAGTTTCTCGTGGTTGATCGAGTCTTTGAATCTTGTCATTTCCACCACAATTGTAGAAATTTCTTTATCTTTCATACTCCTCTTGATCTCGGCTTCCCATAGCCACTAGTTTCTGTTGATTGTTACCTATCACCTTCTCCTGTTGTACTTGCGAAGTATTCACTACTGTGTTTATTAGCTTGGGTAATAAGCTTGCATTCGCTGTTTGTGAGCTGGTGTTCGCAACTGGATATGATTCCATTTCATTTTGCTTTTCCTCTAGAGAAATGTATTCTTCTTGAAGTTCTCGCAATTCAGTCATTGTGATCGTATTCTTGACTCTAAAAATTTGGACATACAATAGGTTTGTTGCAAACATAGCATTGATAAATGATAATATAAGATATCTTTCATCTACGCGGCCAGCCATTTCGCTACACGTAGTTCTCCATCTTTTAGTCAGGTGCTTCAAAATTTCGCCAATCCTCTATTTTAATCCAAACACATCTTCTATACCAGGTCGCGAAGAATTATTACTTATATATGCCCCTAGGAATGTAGTCTGCAAATGATTGAAGGATGTTATTGTATTCTTTGGTAGACCTTCGAACCATTTTAATGCCTCCTCTGTTAAGCTGGATGCGAAATGCTTGCATAATACAGCATCATGATTTTCCCATTGCAACATGCACCTCACGCAGGCTTTAATGTGTTGAATTGCACAAGTTGTTCCATCAAAAATGCTGGTTAATGCGGGTAAATTGCATTTCGGTGGTATTCCTCCTAATTGTACTTCCCTTGTAAATGGAGTTTTCGCAGCTTCTTCTATAGCTTCATCCAATTTTCTTCTGCCTACTTCTCCTCTATTATTTAGCATTCCCCTCATTTCTTCTAACTCCTTGAAGATTTGTTTATTTACACCTGAATTTTGATCCATTGGTCTTTTTAATTTCGCCTCTCTTCTTCTGCGTTCATGTCTTTCTTCTCTCGCGAAATTTTGCATTTCTTCTTCATTATCCTCATCTCATCTTCTTCTGCGAGTTTCTTCTTCATCTCTATCTTGAATTCGCAAATGATTATGTCTTTCATTTTCCCCTTCATGATTTTGTTCATTTCTTATTAATTCCATTCGTTGCCTTTCAGCCATCCTCTTTATTCTATCGTACTCTTCATTGATATTACCGTTATTTTGGTTTTGTGTACGCCTTGTTTCTCGATTGTCGTGATTGTTCTGGCGAATTGTCTCCTGAAGCTCTTGTTCTTCCATTTCCGCTCTCAATCTTTCACGTTCGCAGATTAAACGTGCTTGTTCAGCATAATGTCTTTCAATTTCTTCTTCAATCGTCTGTTGATTTCTTTGAGTTTCTCTTTCATGTAAAATTCTTCTTCCTTCCTCTCGATTTCCTTCACCATCTTGGTCATTTCGTCCCTGACGTTGACCGTTCTCTTGATTTCTACCATTTTTCCCATCATCAAAAGTTTCATTTTTTGGAACGTAACGATCATCAGCTCTTTCTCTATTTTCGCGATATTCTTCATTAGGATTTGATATTTCTTCTTGAATATTGTTTCCAGCGTTGATCGTGGGTGAGTTTCGCCTCATTTCTCTTCTAGTCGATCTTGAATATGATTTTGTAATACTTCTCGATCTTCTATTCTGTAGTCTTATATTTTCCATCCTCAATTCGTGATTTTGCCTTGTTAGATTTGCACGTTCTTCTGCCTCAGCTCTTCTTTCTTCATGTATTCTTCGTCTCAACGTTTCTACCTGAATTATTCCTTCATCTGCTTCTTGATTTCTCTCTACCTGTCTATAGTTTATGTTTTGTTGCTCTTCTTCTACTTCTTCTGCCGAATTCGATTGCCAAGTGTGTATACTCACCCTATCATAATCTGTATTCCTCCCTGATATGCACATTTTTGTGTCTTATATAATCTCAATTGTATATATTATTAGTGCTCGATTTTATATTTATTATGGATTTTTATGTTCATGTAGGTATTTTTGGAGAAATAAGCTTTTGCGGCGAAATTGGCTAAAAAAGTGGTTTTTGCGCTCGTGGAAGAAAATTACTATACGGACTCTCACTTTGGATAAGGGGCATCCATTTTCAGGCAGCTGCTAAAGGAAAACCACTGCTGGATAGGGGGAGGTTATCATCTCCGTTTGAAAAATCAAATTTGGCGGGAAACTTTTCTACCACCTGTGTAATTGTCTGAATGTGATTTGAGCGATATTTACTCGGATTTTCTGGATCGGTTGGATTTGATTGGGCTTGTTATGAGTTAATAGGGTCAGTAAGGATATCCAGTAGTGAAAAGAAGGCAAGTTTCACTGAATTTCCTAAAACAGAAGACGTGAGAGGGACACAGATATTCACGGGATTGTTTGGATATGTTAGGAAGAGATATACTCGGATATTTTCCGTAGTTTGATTGCTTCGGGGTACTGCTGTTGCAGCCGGTGGTGAGTCTGAGGAGGGGCAATAAGAGCTCGAGTCTGTGTGACAAAGTTTGGCAGTTGATTTTCGCGACAACAAAACAGGGGACGTGAAGATATTATCCGGTGTCGGGTTTGAAAGAAGGAAGATACGTGAGAGGAAAGAAAGAAATATTTTATACAGATTTCATTCTATCTTTAGAGTTTGTAAAGAGCTGGAAACCGCATAAGAGAAGAACTAGAAAAGAAAAATTGCCGAGACTTTTGCCGAAAGAAACCAGAGTTTTCACCGAGATTTGATTGGCCTGTTGAGTATATATAGGGTGGTTAGAGTCCAAGGCCAAAAGAAGAGAGTTTGGGGGTGAAGCAGAGGAGACGTCGGAGCTGCAGGAGAGTTGCAGAGTATCTTCTCTGCTGGTGAAGAAGAAGACGAGCTGAAGAACATAGGAGCCAGTTGGACAGTCGCAGAAACCGTGATCTATACTTTCAAACTCAATAGCTTTGTAACAATTTTTTCCAACAATTATTCTGAGTTCGCAACAGTTCTGTTAGGGTTCTCTATAACAGTGGGTTCTGTAAAAATTATAACTGTTACAAACACACTGCTTTATACCTATTCTTCAATAAAACACCTTTTTAAGATATGGATTATTATTTTGAGCGTGTTTTCACCATGAAGAGCTAAAACCCAACACTGGGGTGATGGAGGAAGCTATTCTCTACGCGTGTGGTAAATCTATTTAATTCCTTTATGACTTTTGCACTATTTTAAATTGATTCATGATTTTTCTTAATTGATTGTGATTTTGTTTGATGGCGTATGCTTGGTCTTAGTATTTTTGATACGTCATGCTTGTGATTTACAGTCAATCTTTTATAAAATCTACCTTGGCAAAGAATAAAGAGTCAATATTTATTATGTTATGAGCTATAATTGTCTGGAATTGATAGTTGAACCACATGAATATGAGAATCGGTGGAATCTTGAGTCTCAGTACCTCTCGATATCGTGACAGTATTTTGTATATATTTTCTAGTATTAAGTCTAAAATCAATCTCTACAAGTCTTTGAACGAACTTTATTTACCACTTGAAAAACTACATCAATTTTGGCGCCCCCGACGGGGACTTGTATTTAGATTTGTTTTAGGTTTCTTTTTATTTTTATTATTTTTGTTCTTTTTTACGCGTTTTGGTATTTTTCGATTCTTTTCAGATTTGGAGAGAAGCTACAAGAGAAGAAAAAGTGTTATAAAAGGAAAGCATCGCCAAAGAAGGAAAGCAAAGAGGAATCCGAAAGGAGTGAAAAAGAAGATTTTGTATATAGTTATTTTGTTTTATTTTTAGAAACTGTAAATAGGGTGTTGTTTTTGTAATTTTTCTTTTCCTTTTTGGACTTTATTTTTGGACTGGACATTATTTTTTAAAACCCTACGGAAGGGTTAAGATTAAATATAAACTGTTTGCAGGGAAGGACGACAGTTACGATACTGTCTCGGCCCCTCGGGTTCGTACACTGACATCGGAGTCGGTGGCCTGAGTCGACTTCAACGGTTTATCGCCCGTCTGGTACGGGAGGTAAGACTCTATCCACCCACGAATCCCCTGTCAGTGGGTTTTATTTTGTGTGACAACTCACACCCCTGCAATAGAATGTCGAACTGGTATTACAAGAGCCAATACAACGAATATCCGACTGAGTTTCAAAATGGACGTTACTACTTTGACCATAATGTGAATAGTGGTTGGGAACATCAGCCTTTTCAAGGTTATGGCTCATACCTTGATGAGCCCAATTACTATCCACACACGCACCGGTCATACGAGCAAAATTCTTATATTTCTCCTTTAGAAGAGTCCCTCAGAAAATTAGAGGAGTCGACACGTAAGTTAGCTGAGATGAACAACTTAGTTTATGACGAAAGAGAACTTTCTATAGAGGAATCCTTCAAGGTGATAGCTGAGAAGAACGAAAGAATTGCTCGAAATAATCTTAATTTCCAATACAGTGTTTCCAATAGTACCCTTGAAAACGAGGATAGTTATTTGCATAATCAAGATGACGAGGATAGGATTGGTAACACTACTTTAGATGAGGTTCAACCATTTTCATGCTATTATAATGATGATTATGACGAGGATAGTGTTGATGAAGAATTTGAAATATGTAGGCATAGTGATCAGGAATTTGTTACTCCAAATGAACTTTATGATGATAGTGTTATTTCTGGTTCAGATCCCGATAATTTTAATGATTATTCACCTATTCAAAAGGACGAGGATTTGATTAGAGATACCACTTCTTTATATGATGTAGTATTTCCTTTTGATTACGAAGTCGATAATGGTTTAGAGGAACGAGTTTATTCTGAGAATACCATTTTAGAGTCTAGCGATTTAGAAACAATGGTCTTAGACGAAGAAAATGAACTCGTACAACTATTAAATATGAGTGAGGATGCGTCACTTGAGTATAACCTAGAAGAAGCAATTGAATATTTTCAGGATTCCAACGATCTAAAAATTAAGGAAATTGTAGCTAGTCTATCTAGAGATACCCAAAACTCTAAGTTTGGGGGTGATTATCATTCTCCATGTGCCTTAACTCTTAGAAAGGTCCCTCACTTCGGACTTGACATATGTGCCTCAACCATTTTGCAAGATTATCTTCATACACGTTTTCCTGAACCTAGTGATGTCCATAAGGAAGTTCAGTTGTTAGAAACCCATCCTCTGGTTGATGAGGTTAGACCGGGCTATGATACCAAGATCGACTTTGTTTTCCCACCAAATATTTTTCAACCAATTGTGGGAATGTATAAATTTCAGATGTGTCAATTATTTAGTTTTGAGACTAAACCTAATTACTTTAAGAGATTAGGGTTGATACATTTTCTTAAGATTGACCACCAGTTTCATCGTGGTCGATTGTGTGAGTCAAAACTGATTGATTTTAAGGATCCGCAATTATTCAGGTTATTATTATGTGCTTTTAAATTTTTACTTGAGTTTCTTCAGACTCTAACACCTGAACCGGATCTTAGCTTTGAGGAATTCCAACCCATGAAAATATTTTATTTGGACCCAGTTATAGAACCTGAACCTGAACCACAGCTAGATGTAGTTGTCTTAAACAGGAAACTAGACAAGGGTGTGCTTTATTTGTTTATTTTCTTGACAGGTTGCAGATTCCTTTTATTTGTGATAGCTCTATTTGGTTTTGATGACCCATAGAAACTTCGGCTATTACTTTATGATTCTATGAGGTGACTAATCCTTTCTTAGTCTGGCTGAAGACTTTAAACTTAGCACTTCTTGGGAGGTAACCCAATATTCATGCGACAGGGTAATATCTTTCCTTATCTCTTTTGCTTCAAATGGTAACAGTTTCTCCTTGTTCATGCTTTTAATTTCATCTTTAGAACATTGAGGACAATGTTAGATTTAAGTTTGGGGGTATGGGAGAAACTTTTTAGTTGCAATATGAATAACTAAACTCCAGAGCCTAGAAATTTATGCCTATTGAGGATTGCACTAACTAATCTAAGTGGATGGAAGCATTTTGATCGTAGGAGTTGAGGAACCAATCTGATTAGATGAAAACATCTAGAAGAGTCTATTCATAAAAGCACAGAGCTCAGGTGTTAGTAATAACATGATAGTTTCACCATATCTCTTTGAGTCCTTTTCACTTCTATTTTTATTTTGTTTTGTTTTTAAACTATGTTTCTCTAAGTGATTAGGTGGGGCTCACGATTCGAGTTGTTACCAATGCTAGGGTGAATTAGAGTGATTGAGATACCATGAAAAAAAAAGTTGAAAAAGAAAAAGAAAAAAAGTTGAAAAAGAAAAAAAAAAGAAATGAAAAAAAAGAAAAAAAAAAAGAAATTGAGACCAGACCATTTGACCAAAAGGAATAAATTCAATAAAGTCGACCACCGGTACCCTTGTATATGCCAGTTGTGTTGACCTAGAGTTAGGTTATCGACCACTGGTTCCCTTGTATATGCCAGTGTGTTGATATTAGTCAGACTAGTATCTCAGTCCATTAGGATAGGTTCATTTTGGCGGAGGCCTTCAGACAGATATGGGAAACGCCGCTCACTTAGTAAACATCAAAACCATATATGTTTTTCTATATCCATCTCTTAATCTATCCATGTGATTGGTTTGACTCCGAATATTGATGTCCATAGTGCAACTATCTGAGTAGAGCTCTGTCACTTTATATGAATTTTAGTATGCTTGAGTGCAAACTCGTGTACAACAATTGGAATTTCGCATCAGGGTATTTCTTCCTGTAGTCAATAAGTATGCCAACCAAGGAGATTCTTTAGTGCCTTCCAAGGTTCTGCCTAGATAGCTAGGGTCTGGAGTGTAAAGGTTTTGTGGGTATATCTCTTGTAAGCCCTCTGGAGACAACACTCCGCCACTAGGGACACTTAGGGGTTTAAAGTCTTATTGCATACGCTAAATGCAATCGACGATGCCTGCGTCAGTGAGCTAGGATTTTATTTCATTTAATTTACTCGAGGACTAGCAAATAATAAGTTTGGGGGTATTTGATAGGCACATTTTTGTGTCTTATATAATCTCAATTGTATATATTATTAGTGCTCGATTTTATATTTATTATGGCTTTTTATGTCCCTGTAGGTATTTTTGGAGAAATAAGCTTTTGCGGCGAAATTGGCTAAAAAAGTGGTTTTTGCGCTCGTGGAAGAAAATTACTATACAGACTCTCACTTTGGATAAGGGGCATCCATTTTCAGGCAGCTGCTAAAGGGAAACCACTGCTGGATAGGGGGAGGTTATCATCTCCGTTTGAAAAATCAAATTTGGCGGGAAACTTTTCTACCACCTGTGTAATTGTCTGAATGTGATTTGAGCGATATTTACTCGGATTTTATGGATCGGTTGGCTTTGATTGGGCTTGTTATGAGTTACTAGGATCAGTAAGGATATCCAGTAGTGAAAAGAAGGCAAGTTTCACTGAATTTCCTAAAACAGAAGACGTGAGAGGAACACAGATATTCACGGGATTGTTTGGATATGTTAGGAAGAGATATACTCGGATATTTTCCGTAGTTTGATTGCTTCGGGGTACTGTTGTTGCAGCCAGTGGTGAGTCTGAGGAGGGGCAATAAGAGCTCGAGTCTGTGTGACAAAGTTTGGCAGTTGATTTTCGTGACAACAAAACAGGGGACGTGAAGATATTATTCGGTGTTGGGTTTGAAAGAAGGAAAGATACGTGAGAGGAAAGAAAGAAATATTATATACATATTTCATTCTATCTTTAGAGTTTGTAAAGAGCTGGAAACCGCATAAGAGAAGAACTAGAAGAGGAAAATTGCCGAGACTTTTGTCGAAAGAAACCAGAGTTTTCACCAAGATTTGATTGGCCTGTTGAGTATATATAGGGTGGTTAGAGTTCAAGGCCAAAAGAAGAGAGTTTGGGGGTGAAGCAGAGGAGACGTCGGAGCTGCAGGAGAGTTGCAGAGTATCTTCTCTGCTGGTGAAGAAGAAGACGAGCTGAAGAACATAGGACCCAGTTGGACAGTCGCAGAAACCGTGATCTATACTTTCAAACTCAATAGCTTTGTAACAATTTTTTCAAACAATTATTCTGAGTTCGCAATAGTTCTGTTAGGGTTCTCTGTAACAGTGGGTTCTGTAACAATTATAACTGTTACAAACACACTGCTTTATACCTATTCTTCAATAAAACACCTTTTTGAGCTATGGATTATTATTTTGAGCGTGTTTTCACCATGAAGAGCTAAAACCCAACACTGGGGTGATGGAGGAAGCTATTCTCTACGCGTGTGGTAAATCTATTTAATTCCTTTATGACTTTTGCACTATTTTAAATTGATTCATGATTTTTCTTAATTGATTGGGATTTTGTTTGATGGCGTATGCTTGGTCTTAGTATTTTTGATACGTCATGCTTGTGATTTACAGTCAATCTTTTATCAAATCTACCTTGGCAAAGAATAAAGAGTCAATATTTATTATGTTATGAGCTATAATTGTCTGGAATTGATAGTTGAACCACATGAATATGAGAATCGGTGGAATCTTGAGTCTCAGTACCTCTCGATATCGTGACAGTATTTTGTATATATTTTCTAGTATTAAGTCTAAAATCAATCTCTACAAGTCTTTGAACGAACTTTATTTACCAATTGAAAAACTACATCACTCCCTTGTACTAGTGTTTGTTGAATTGGTGGTTGAATTTGATTTTCTCTATTACTTCTCATTATAGTAGATTCTCCCATTTCACTTCTTTCTCTCCGAGCAATTCTCTTGCTTCTTCTAACATTAGTCGGTTGTTCGGATGTATTTCTTCTTTTAGCCATTTCTCCAATGTTAACATATTGCAAGAAATTATGTAAACTTCTTAATCAATCACTTTAAATCTTCACAAATCTCAATAATAATCTTCAATTTTTTCTAGAATAATCTTCAATATCTCCCTGTTTATAGCGCCATTATGTAGTTGCAGGAAATCCTACACTACACCCCTCATATGATTTCATTATTATTCAACTCATTTTTTAGATTTACACTCTTAATTTTATTGATCAATCTTTGAATATTCTTACAAAAAAAAGATAAAGGAATCAAGAATGACCTCTGCTCTAGACTTTCTCTCTCCTATTTGCTTGTTTCTTACTCAAAAAATATCTCTCTCTTTCCTTTACAACTGAACGACTATTTATAGGAAAATACATAGTGGATGACAGCTAATCTGTCCTTTATTTTCGAATATGACTGGCGACATTCTCGCAACCTTACAAATGTTAATCTCGCAAACTCTCTAATTTTCGCAGGATCATCATATCTTTCTCATGATTTTAGCTGATGTCGTTTATTACATCACTTCTAAAATTATTCTGCGACGCTGTTGTGTTGTTGATAACTCGCTAAGATATTATTGTTGCGAGATTCTGATCCTACACTCCCAGGTCGTCGTCTTATACAGGGCAGTGTAAAATCTCTTCAGATGAGCTTGTCGTAAAATGTGCTTTATGACTTTCACACTATTTGCTCGTGTCTTGAATGCTTAATGATGAACTTTGATGATGTTAAACCACTTATTGGATATCCGAGTGCAGGAGTTGCTTTTGATCCTCCATTTGATGCATCACTACCATACCACGAACTAGTTGGTGGATTCAGCGTTCCTATTGGATATGCCGGCTTGTACGAGAAGATATGGTGGAGATTTGGTCACATCATCGTTACCAAAGATCCCAAACGTGCTTATTCTTTAACAATGCAAGTAAGTGTTATCTTGCGTGTTGTAAGTGATATATGCACTAGGTCCAGAAATACTGTTACTCCAGATGTACTCTTTGATTGGGAGTTCAACTTGGAGAATTCTGAGAGACTTGGCTTCAACGCGAAGTGGCTTCGTAAGAAGATAGATTCTATCAAGGACTCATGCGAGAATAACATACCCTTTCCCAATGATGTTGTGATGGAGAAGGAAGACAAGATTGCTAGGCTGACTGAAGAGCTGAACATGGAGAAGACAGCTTTACAAATCTTGAAGGATGCGGAGGAGCGAAAATTTTTCTTTGCTGATTTTCTTTGATTTCTTTCCATAATCTCTTGAACTTCTGAACTTCTGAGAGATGTGAGGTTTTATTTTTTGGTTTTGATTGGTTTTGGATAAGTAGATGATTGAGGATTTTCTTTGGATTTGATAGAGATTTTATTTAAGTAGACTGAATCTTGATAAATTGCTGGATTTAAATTACTGAATGCAAGTATTGCAAACATTTTGGAGGAATTCAAATACAATGAAGGAAAATCCTAAATGCCAAATATTTTGGGCGTTCGTGTCTTGAACACCCAGTACCTCGAACGCCCAACACCTTAAACGTCAAAGGCCCTGAGCCAATTCTCGTGTATTACGGCCACACTCTCCTTTTTGTCCATGTTGATTAATTTGTAGTATCCACCAGCAACAGATTTAGAGATCATAAAAGGTCCTTCCCGATTGGAGTTCTTTGCAGAATTAAATTACGCTTAGTCGCTTTGAGAACTAAATCTCCTTCCTGGAACTTGTTAGACTTGATTGTCCGTGCCCTGAATATCTTCTGTTGGTTTAGAATTCTTCGTGCAGTGGAATTCCATGTTGTCGAAGCCTTCCAATCTTGCGGCACATGTGGATATTCACGGAGAGGTGAGTATCTAGGATGTTGCTTATCTTGTCCAACCATTATTTCAACGATGACTGTATTAGTGAGATGCTCGATTTGGAGAGGTTCTGCATCCAATCACTTGGTGAAATATTGCTGAGGTGAGGTTATCCATTCATAGCATTTTGCAATGGCTAATTTTTTGGTGGAGTGAAGCCCTCGGACCCAAGCAGCGTATTTGAAAGTTGATAAGATGGATGCATGAGGAGGAATAAGACTTGCCTGAGTGTGGAACCTTTTGATGGAAGCATGTACATTTTCTTTAGGTCTTTGTGTCAACTCCATCAAGGATTTGACTTCCTTCAGATGCGGAGTATCCTCTACTTCTTCCGAATCAGAGATTTCCTCAGCAAGGAAATGTGCAATTGAAGATGCTGGAGTCACCTTTCCAGCATGAATCCATGTACGCCCAAGGATCATATCGTATCCTGGATCTTCTCGGATTATGTAGAACTTGGTTTATGTCCAGGTTGAGTTTACATTCACCTTGAGAGTAATGTGTCCATAAGCATCTCTAGGCATCCCTTCGTGATCCATGATTGATACTGGAGCATGAATGGCTTCTTGTCGTGTGATACCAGCGGCTCTGAGAGTTTTCATAGGGATAACATTGAAAGAAGTGCCAACATCCATCAACGCTCGTTTGAACTCATTTCCTTTGAGGTGAACTGTGGTGAGAAGTCCCCAGTCGTACATTTCTTTGTCTGTTGTTGAAGTTTCAGGAAATGTCTCCTGGATCAATAAACGTTTCCCTGCCACAATATGGTTCAATGCAGCAAACATGTCTTTCCTTTGAGCCTTTGATAAGTACAGCAATTCGCAGACATGCTCGATTAAGGATTGAACTGCTTCCTTGACAGGTGGTTCAGAGAGAGTGAAGGATCTGACCGGGAGAGGATCTCTGTGTACTCCTTCAGTCCCCAAGTTAAGTTCTCCTGATTCGACTTTTTTCTTGGAATATGCGCTTCAAGATTCTTCAGTCCCTTGTGGGATGATTGACGAATCTATGAAAGCGACAGTAACGAGGATTTTCCATGTCTTCTTCAGTTGGTTCTTTCTTGACATATGGTAACTTGATTGCACCGTAACCTAGACATCTAATAATTCAATCACCTCTTCGATGGGAAAAGGGAAATCAGGTGCTTCTTGATCATCCCCTGCCCGTTGGGTAGGAGCTTGTGCATCTCGAGTTTGATTATCCTTCCTTTGTGCTTTCGAATGGGTCGGAGAAGTATGCTTGCTCTGCGGCTCGGCTTTTTGTTTGCTCCCTTCTGCGACAGAAATTTTTGGAAGGTTAGAGGTTTTACTGTTTATTTATTAAACGTCTGCTACCTCAAGTTTCTCGTGGTTCTTCAGCTTTTGTGGTTTTAGCTCTCTCCAATAAAGCAAGTGCAGTAGTTGCAGATCTCTTAGCCGCTTCATGAAGTTCTGAGAAAGTCTGGAACCTCAGATTTTTCAATAAATCCCTGTAAACTGGAATCATTCCGTTGATGCACAAGTCCACGTGTTGTTGTTCTGTGACATTTGGATCATGACAGTCCAGAGCTTGAACTCTGAACCTTTTCACATAATCATTAGGATGTTCATTGCTCCTTTGAAACATCCTTCCAATATCAGAGAGGGTGATTTGCTCCGAAACGAAGAAATATTTTCTATAGAAAGCATTAATCATTTCTCCCCAACTAGTGATACTTCCTGGTGCGATGTTGTTGTGCCAGGTTGTAGATGGGGCAAAACGATTTGCTGGTTTTTACGGAATTGAGGAGACGACCGTACGGAGGAGACTCCTTGAACCGAACGAAATGTTCAACTTCACACAGATGCACTGCAAGAAGGGAGTGCTTTGAATTCGAGAGATCAATCTGTAGTACTCCGGCCTAAACCAAGACAATGGACGTTCCAGAGTAAATTCGTTCACAAGAGAGGATGAGTCGATCTGTAGGGGGAAGTTGAGAAATTTGTGGAATCAATGGTAATCAAAGATTGTGGGTGTGTTGTGTATTCTGAATAAGATAAGTTCTTAATGATTGAAGTTTCTCAGTTGAGAGTAATTGCTCAATTGATGAGGTGTTGATCTCGTGTTGTCTGTGAGATGTGAGATTCTTCGTTGTTCTCCAATCATGATTCAGAAACTTATTTATATTGATGGAATTGTAGACACCATAATCCCATGAAGTGTGATAGTTGATGGAATCAAAGAGTGGGAGAATGTAAATCATGTTTGAAACCAGTAGCTCATCGTGCAGAGACTTGGTCGATTTTCCATCTACTACTTTGTTAACTCCTTCAACTGATTGCACGACTTGCTCACATTCCATCTTGTGTATGAACGTGCCATATACCGCCATACCAAAACCCTAGTTGATATCCCCCCAAGTGACACGATTGATGTCTCGTGGTTAATTAGTCAGTTGTTGACTTCATGACTTTATGGGACGATGAGTCCATGTATTTGCTGAGTTGAACATGATTTTGCAAAATGTTCTGAGACTCATGAATTGAATGTGTGTTTTGAGACAGAGGTATAATTCTCACATTGAGGTGAGCAAGTATTGCTCATTTGATGAATTGTTGAATATTGATAGTTGAACCAATATTCCTTGGTTTGAGCAAATATTGCTCATTTGAGCAAGTGTTTCTCGTCTGATGAATTATTGGCAGCGTGACCGAAATAAAACATTAATTAGAATACTGGTAGTTGAACCGAGTATAATAAAGTGGTGATCATGAGATCGTCGTAAAATTATTAGCGTTCGAATCTGGAATTATGATCCTTGGACTCAGAAACCCTAATTTGATCAATTGATGACCGAGTGATAGTTTATTGAAAATTTAACCATGGAATGAAGGAGGACCGGCTACATGAGACCGTGGGCCAACCATGTATAATCCATATGCTCGCGTGAGCAAATCCCAAGACCCCTTGAAGAGTTGGTGAAAAGATGATCAAATGTTGGTTCAATCATTTTTCATATAATGCTCGTCTGAGCCTTAGGTGATAAAACCTAATTAATTATGGAGAGGTGAGAGACCGAACAAGGGGTCATGAAACCAACCCTGGATGGTTGTGGGATCGAATGATGATCACTTCATGAAATTCCAAAATTATTTGGAAGAGTCTTGGACCTAATACGTGCAATTGCGCAAATTAGGTCAAACCATGAAAATACGTGGGACCGGATCATTGCGAGCCAAAGAGCCAACCTTAGTCGGTCAAGGTAACATGCTCATGTCATCAACACGTCCGTGTCTCAGTCCTGAGAATTTTGATATTTTCTGGCGTGCGTTTGAGCAACCATTTGAGAAAATACAATAAAATCAGGATTTTGCTGAAACTGAGGAAACTTCATGAGATGAAGAAAAATAATTATAAAATGAAGAAATATGAGGCGTGGGACCGTTGGAGCCAAGGCATGGCCGGCCGTCCAGTGACCACGGTCCCATGGTGCCTTTTCCTAATTTTATAATATTTTCATGATTTTATGAAAATATCATGAAATCAAGGAATTTTGTTGAAATTAAGGAGTTTCCTTAAAGTGAAAGAGTTTCCATGGGATCAAGGAACCAAATAATATTATAATAATAAAATAAGGGCGTGTGGGGCCGACTAGGGCATGGGCCCGGTCCCACAAGTTTCCCTAATTTTATGTAATTTTTGTGTATTATTTTCCATGATTTGAAGGAATTTTCATAATTTGAAAGAAATTCCATGAAATCAAGGAATTTCATGGGATCAAGGAAACCTTAAAATAATAATATTAAAATAAGGGGCGTGTGGGGCCGGCTGAGGCATAGCCGGCCGGCTGGGGCCCGGTCCCACGAGTTTCTCTAATTTTATATTATTTTTCATGGATTTGTGAAAATACCATGAGATGAAGGAGTTTTCATGAGATTAGGGAAATAATAATAAAATAATGAGGAACCATGAGGTGTGGGGCCGTCCGGGATCAAGGCATGGCCGGTTGGCCAACAATCACGGCTCCACAATATTTTTCCCAATTTTATATTATTTCCTTCGTGCGAAGGAAGCACCATGAAACTGAGGAGTTTCCTCAAAACGAAGGATATTTGTTCAAATGAAAGGATTTTCATAAGATGAAGGAAAACAACAAAAAATATGATAAAATATAAAACTGGCGTGGGATTGGCCACGGAACTGCCGTCCGTTCGATGAGCCCAATCCCTTGGCGCCTTGATCAATAATTTAATTATTTATTATTTTCTTTCCTATTTTGGATAGGTTCATCGTTTCGTCGTATTTTGAAATACTCGTTCGTACGGGGATTGTTAGTGTATCATCGTTGAGTACACTTGCACCTTTTGAGCCGGGGGCTTACTCAGAAGTAGGTCAGATGCCCGTGCGTTGAATATTTATTACTAACCCATGGAATTCTGCTGGGAAGAACCATAGATTGAAGTAACGAAATACTGCGAAAATATTTGAATATTTTCGGAAATTCAGTGGATGAATCCAAGAATTTAGGAATAATTAACTTATGGCTCTATACTAGCAGAGCAAGATGTCTAGGAGCATTAATTATTCTGACATGAGCTTGATGGAGCTTCATATCCTTTATATAGTCAGGGAAACTCGTTGTTTGTATCCTGAAGGCGTTATCGCTCTATACTAGTAAAGCAAGCTGTCTAGGAGCCGTCAATCTCGTGATTCTATATAGAAATAATTATTGAAGTGTTCAGTATTCATGAGATATACCGTTGTCCAGCCGAGAGACTACATATCTGCATGTACTCTGAGAGAAAGTATTCTCAATCAGAGGATTCGATGAGAGACCCGTGTCTCAATACTCACATCTGATTGCTGGATCAGGAGTTCGTATAATTATGGGTTTACGATTTTAGCCTTTGTCGAAAATCCACCATCTACATTAAGTCCCTTGCATAGTGAGGAAAGCCGTGTTCCTGTATCAGCATTGAATGGTGATTTTCCGGTCATAAACAATATAAGTAATTGAACTTAGTCGTAAGTTAAGACGTTACCGGATTTTGATAGTGCGAGCATACCATGACTTGAATGAAGATCTCAGTGGCATAATAGAGCATCGTTTGATGAGCATAAAGTGGTAGCACCGCTGATTTGGTGATGGAACCTTGGTCGTTTAGGATTTGCGAGCCGGGCCCAAGAATGGAATCCGTTTTAGCACGGACGCTCCTTCGTTCGTTAGTTTAAGAAACAACAAAATAGACCTGAGTCTAATGATAAAAATTTTGTCTATGAGCTTTCACGAAAAACAAAATTTTATTTTTTAAATATGTGAGATTTCACAAAGTGGAATAAACTCTCGTTTCAAAGGTGGATGCTCGTACGAGAGAAAAGTTTTTTTTGTAAATAGACGTGCATCTGTTAGTAATAAAATTTTGTTTATGAGCTTTCATGAAATTTTTTTATCTCGAGCTTTCAGAAATCTTTGAGAATATACTCTCGCTTCAGAGACAGATGCTCGTGCGAGGGAGCAAAATATATAGATATATTTTCCAAATTTACGTGAGTTTCACGTTAAATATTTATATAGTTTGTAAAATCATGTTTTGATTTTGAACAACTGTTGAATGTAGACCATTATACATGGTAAAATAATGTCTATATGTGAGTTTTCACAATCGTAGAATGGACATCTGTCCAGATTTTGAGAAACCAGTGAATGTTCACATTGTAAAATTTATGTGGGTTGTTCACGGTTTTATGAAAATCATGTCAGAATTTTGCTCGTTTTTAGCAGGTTTGAAGAAACGAGCAAGATTTGAAGTATTAACTCATGTACTGATAGTGGAATCGTAAACATGTAAGAGTTGAAAGTTACCATTTTTGCAGACGCTGATGTGAGCATCTTTATTCCATGATTCGTTGTTTTGTTGAATCCTGCGCTTTGAATGATGCGCCGAATGTTATGCATCTGTCACAGACACTTTTCAAGAATGACTGACTCCCATGATGACACTTTCAAAGACGATGTTTCCAGGGATGACATCTCCGCGGGTGCAACTTCAAGAAATGGTACTTCTGGGACCTATGAGTGATGGTGAGAGATCATTCATACTAAGTTGTACTCCTGGTTATTTCATCAACTATACCACAGGATGATCGTGTAGTGAGGTTTTAGATCAATGCATACTCCTCGGAAAGAGAAGAAAGTCTTCAGGGCGGAGCACCCAGAAGTAAGGACTACATGATGTTAGCAAATGACGTGCAGTCCCCAGCCGATTCTTTGGTGAGTTGTTAGCGCTCCTTGTGTCGTGACTTTTTCCTGCCCGTGCAATTAGGATCACGAGACCAAGGTTTTGTTATTTCTTTTCAGACCTTTTCTCCATCGATTTACGGTCTTCAACTTGTTCCCAGGCGAACAATTCAGGAATCCAGTACTGATGAAGAAGTTGATGTAAATATCTCTTTCATGCAGGTGATCGCGGCATCTCCTTGAATAAAATAATAATAATTTTTGTTGATGAATCCAGGAAAAAACCATTGTAGATAAGAAGCATGTTGATGAAGCGCACTCTTCTTTGGGACATGGGAATATGGAGAATTCCCGAAATCCCGAACCGAATGGAGATAACGGTGTTGTCAACGGAGATTCTGGCATTGTCGAGGCTTCAAATGATTTAGAAACTCCCTTAGTAAGTATATCTCCTGTAATTTCTTCAAAGAAGTATGATATCGCTGATTCATGAATGAATGAATGAAAATCCATGTGATTTTATGGATAACTTTACCGAAATACGTCACCAGAAAATTTCAGACTTCAGATTTTACTAGAAACGTTGTAGAATCCTCGTCCGAAGTCAGATTTTCTCGGTTTGCATATGTATATTCAAGCCCAGAAAATTTATAAGCTTTATCAAAGAAGATCTTTGAAGTTTGAGCATGTTTAGGGCCTGAAAAAGGTGAAATAGTGAACTTCCGAGAGACCTTCATAACTTTTCCAGATTGCATGTTGTTCGATGTTTTGGCCACATCTGTTAGCTCGTTCATCCGATTGCTATGAAATTTTGATATGTTGTAGTAAACATCCATACGAATAGAATGGTATATGACCCAACCTTAAATTCCTTATCAATTTCTCCCATTTCTCCGTTTAATACAGGGAAGTGTAACATCTCTTCAGCTGAGCTTGTTTGAACACGTGTTTCATGACTTCTACACTATTTGCGCATGTCTTGGGTGAATAATAAGGAACTTATATGATGTTATTTCACTTAAATTCTGAATTTTATGGTTGTGTTGGGTTTCCACACTTGAATCATTCTAATCCCATGTAATCTTCACATTAGGTGCCAAATGTTGAAGTTGGGAATAATGGATCCAGCAATTATGATTTGAGCAACCATGGAGCCGTTAATAATGAGACCTCCATCCCTGTACCTCAAGTTCATGGAAATCTTGTTGTTGATTCCGTGGAGGTGACTGAAACTCCAATTTTGCGTGAGATGGTGGAACCCGAATCGAGAATGGAAGAAGCTGCTTCAACCGAAGTTGTTCCTATGATTGCTGACGCTGCTCCAGCAACTGAGAACCGGATAATAGTGCATAAGTATCACAACACAGGGACTGCTTTTAATCCTCCATTTGGTGAGATAATCCCATATCGCAGGTTTGTTGGTGGATTTAGCGTTCCCATTAGATATGTTGCTATGTACAAGAAACCGTGGAAGACGTATGGGCACATCGTCGTTACCAAGGATCCGGAGCATAGTTATTTCTTGACGAGGCAAGTAGAAGCCATCTTGCGTGTTATAAATGATATTTGCATCACAGCTGGAAATACATCGTCGTTACCAAGGATCCGGAGCATAGTTATTTCTTGACAAGGCAAGTAGAAGCCATCTTGCGTGTTATAAATGATATCTGCATCACAGCTGGAAATACTGTCATCCGGGATGTACTCTTTGGTTGGTAGTACAACTTGAAGAAAGCTGAAGAACTTGGCTTCAATCTGAAATGGCTTCGTCAAAAGATTGATGCTATCAGGAAAGCAGTGGAAGGTTACACTCCTTTTACCACCAGTGATGCCGTGTTGAAGAAGATGGATGAAGTTGCTGAGCTGACCAAGAAGATGGAGGCGAAGAAAGCTGCTTTGCAAGTCTTGGAGGATGCAGAAAAGCAGAAATCTTATTTTGCTGACTTTATTTAGTTTTCTTTCCATGATATCTTGAACCTTGGACTGCTGAGAGATGTGAGGTTTTATTCTGGTCTTGATTTCTTGGTTGGTTTTGGATTGTGAAATCGATCGTCTTGACCAGTGGACCGTCAATCCCCAGTATTTTGTTGAATCTCTCTCTTTCGTTTTCCCTTCTTCTGGCAGGACCTAAATAGAGGATCCGAGTAGAAAAATTGATGTAAAGACCCAGGTAGTAGAAATTGTAGGTACCTTGATGAAGGACTTAGCGAAAAGACCTGGTGGACACCGATCGACTGTGGAAGTCATGAATCCCGTCTAAGAATTGTTGCTTGCATGTTGTATGCTCAGGAAGCTGTAGGAACCTCATACGACGTCGGAATCTGATACTTGACCCCAACTTTTGAAGCTAAGAGACTGAGTTGTCACATGAGAAAAGAATCACTCAATTCGGAGTTGTAAAGGTCAGCCAACGAAGCGTGCACATTTGTGATTTGTAATCCCGTACAGATTTTTCATATTTCATAAACCTGACTGTAAAGGCCTTGTCTTTCAACTCATATGTCCGATCAATGTGCCCTTTTGGTATGTTGTATAAGAGACATATACGAACGTCTTTCCTTGAGGAAGAATTGTCCTATTCCTCACCCATTGGTACGTTTTTGCAAACCCATGGCCTGAAGTGTGTTGTATCTCATTTGTAGAGGTGATGAGAACATCTTGTAGAAGACTTTGGATTATGCCCACCAGTCGTGCCATATTTGGGAAGACTTTCATGTGAGCATGTTATCAGGTATACACATATTGATATGAATCATTGGTTCTTAGAGGAGTCCGCTTCATGTGTAACACTTCAGAGAATGATTAGTTGACGAAGCCCTGAGGATGTTGCTCCTGAGACCGTTGTTGGTGCTGAGACCATGATTACGCTCCAGAGATCCTTGTCGATGCTGAGATCATGGATGGTGTTCCTTTAGAGATTATTGTTGATGTTGATACAATGGTTGAAGTTGCTCCAAAGACCGAAAAGGCTAGAACCATGATTATAGATATAATCTTCGCTAATTCATCCAGTGAGCCTTTTACATTCACGAACTAGTTGATGAGTTGAGCGTCCGTAAGATGAAGGTGTGCTGAGAGTTCAACCTGAATGCTCCTGAAAGCATAACTTTACCACGAACTGGCTTTTTCAGTGAGTCGACATTGTTGCGGTAGATGGCATCAAGAGTTTTCATACTGGATGTGATTGGTGAAGAGATAAAGTTCCTCAATCATACAGGGGCTCGTGATGTAGCGAAAACCCGTTGATGAAGTTTTACGGAATCACCTCAGGTTGCCCAGTGTATATTGAAGGAGTTAGTGTCATCCATGATGTTGCATATGCTTCAGAAGTCTTATCATGGGATAATGAAGACTTATCGTTTAGTTACACTTTTATCGTGATGGTGTTGAATCAGTGTGTCATCGTCGAGATATTTGTGCTGAAGCTGTACTATTTGATTGGGAGTACAATTTGATGGCTTTTTTTATATGCTTGAGCGTTGAAGTGTATATTCCTTAAGCATTGAATGTCTTAGGGGTTTGATCGTCTCGGTCCTGGAGTATCTTCTGTTGATTCAACATCCCTTTCGTTGCAGTAGTGGGATTCGACACTTGTGCAGACATCAGAGCTTTCTGATTTTATGGAACACATGGACTTGCAGGAGAAACGCCCAAAGTGTTCTTTGCCATGTTTGGAAGTCAGTAATGAATATTTCAGTGCTTGATTCAGAGAAACTTCGGATTCAACCACTTGGTAAAATATTAATGCGGTGAAGATACCATTCATAACGTCTTGTAGAGTTGCTAGCATAATTAAGTCCCCATGCTAGGATAGCATGTGGGGAAATAAATGACATAGACATGGAATGAGACTTTCCTGAGCGGAGAACCTCTTGATGAATGTCTATGCATATTTTGAAGGTTCTTGCTTCAACCTCGTCGAAATTACTCAAAGTACTCTGATGATGGGATGTCCGTCAAATCTTCTGGATTAGAAATTTCTTCGTTGGAGAGATGTATAACCAAAGGCGCTTTGTAAGTACTCATCTTTCAGCATGGATCCACTTTTGTCTGAAGGACATGTCATATCCTGGATCTTCTTGATTGATTATGTGAAACTTGGTTTCTGTCCAGGTTGAACTTATGTTCACTTTGAGAATGATGTAGCCATAAGTATTTCCGAGCGCTCCTTCAAGGTCTCTGATTGAGAGGGAGCATGAGTATCTTCTTGTCGAGTGATGCATGTGGATCCGATGGTTTTCAGCGGAATGTTGTTGATGGAGGTGTCAGCATCGATCAACGTTCTTCCAAATTCGTTTCTTCTGAGATTGACTGTGGTAAGCAGTCCCAAGTCGTACATATCTTGGTCTGTGGATGGAGGCTCAAGAAGTATTTTCGGAATGGACTTCTTGACACGATGTGGTTCAGTACTGTGAACATGTCTCTCCTTTGTGCCTTCGACAGATAACGCAATTCATGTTCGACCAAGGATTGAACTGCCGCTTTGATAGGTTGTTCAAAGAGTGTAAAGGTTCTGACTGGGAGAGGATTCTTGTGTACTCCTTCAGTCCCCAGTTGAAGCTATTGTGGATCAACCTTCTCTTTGAAAATGTTCTTCAAAACTCCGCAGTCGCTTGTGGGATGATTGACGAACTTGTGGAAGCAGCAGTAACGAGGACTTTCCATGTCTTCTTCAGTTGGTTCTTTCTTGACATATGGAAACTTGATTGCACTATCTTGGACCCAGGAATCCAGTATTTCGATCACCTCTTCAATGGAAAAAGGAAAGTCAGGTGCTTCTTGATCAGGAACTCTTGTGCGTTGGTCAGAGGCGTGTGCATCTTGCTTATCCTTCCTTTGTGCTTTTGAAGGAGCCGAGGTATGCTTGCGCGCAGGTTTGGCTTTCCTTTTTCTTCCTTATGCAACAGTGTTTGTGGAAGGATGGAGGTTTTACTACTTCTTGATCAGACGTCTGCTACCTCGAGTGTCTCGCGGTTCTTCAGCCTTTGTAGATATTGTTCTTTCCAGTAAAGCGGGCGCAGTAGTTGCCGATCTCTTTGCCGCTTCATGAAGCTCTGAGAAGGTCTGAAAACGAAGATTTTACAATAAAGCTCTGTAGACCGGGATCATGTCGTTGATACACAAGTCTACCAGTTGCTGCTCCGTGACGTTTGGATCATGACAGTCCAGGGCATGGACTCTGAATTTTTTCACGTAGTCATTGGGATGTTCATTGTTCCTCTGAAACATTCTTCCAAGATCGGAGAGAGTAATTTTCTCTAACACAAAGAAGTACTTTCTGTAGAAGGCATTAATCATTTATCCCCAATTGTTGATAGTTCCTGGTGCGATGTTGTTGTACCAGGTGTATGCCTGCCTTTCAAGGATTTTGAAAATTGTTTGAGGCGAACAACATGGTTATGTTCATGTTCACCCAAGGCTTCAAGGAAACGAAAAACATGTTCCCGAGCATTGCCTGTTCCGTCATACAAAGTGAAGGTTGGAGAGGTATAACCTTTTGGAAGAGGAATCCTTTGCGTAGCAGCAGGGTACGGAGGCTGGTGACGATGGACATGTGGGGTTTTGTATTTTCCACGGTTCTCCAGAAGGAGTTCCAAATCATCCCGAGTGATGAAGTGTGATGACTCCTTTTCTGATGGATCGTCTGCAGCTTTTGCAGACTTCGCTGTCATCCACTGTATGAATTGGAACTACTTCAGGATCAACATCTGAGGATGTTTCTTTTCCTTTTCCTTGAGTCTTCTCTGACATCTTGTCAGTAAGAGTTTTCAGTTGATTAAATAGCTCCTTCTGTGTTGTAGCCATATCGGTTTGATTCTTTGCAAGAGTCTCTTGCATTTTGATGAGATCAGCAATGGTAGGTGGTGGATTTCCTATGACTTCCTCAGGGTGTCGGCCGAACAAAGGATGACCCTACGCGTTGACGTGAGGAGGATTAACATCACCACCGTCAGTGTTAGAGGCCAGAATCGTTTCTGGGATATCCTCGTTGTCGTTGTTGTTGCTAGTACTAGTGTCGTTTTCATTGGAACCTGTGACTAACCCAGACCTAAGACCGGCCATCTTGTGAAATTGTGAGATTGCAACCTAGAGAATGATCTCCCACTTTGGTCGCCAATCTGTAGATGGGGCAAAACGATTTGCTGGTTTTTACGGAATTGAGGAGACGACCATACGGAGGAGACTCCTTGAACCGAACGAAATGTTCAACCTCACACAGATGCACTGCAAGAAGGGAGTGCTTTGAATTCGAGAGATCAATCTTTAGTACTCCTGCCTAAACCAAGACAATGGCCGTTCCAGAGTAAATTCGGTCACAAGAGAGGATGGGTCGATCTGTAGGAGGAAAGCTGAGAAATGTGTGGAATCAATGGTAATCAAAGATTGTGTGTGTGTTGTGTATTCTGAATAAGATAAGTACTGAATGATTGAAGTTGCTCAGTTGAGAGTAATTGCTCAATTGATGAGGTGTTGATCCCGTGTTGTCTGTGAGACGTGAGATTCTTCGTTGTTCTCCAATCTTGATTCATAAACTTATCTATATTGCTGGAATTGTAGACACCATGATCCCATGAAGTGTGACAGTTGATGGAATCAAAGAGTGGGAGAATGTAAATCATGTTTGAAACCAGTTGCTCATCGTGCGGAGACAGACTTGGTCGATTTTCCATCCACTACTTTGTTAACTCCTTCAACTGATTGCACGATTTGCTCACATTCCATCGTGTGTATGAACACACGTGTCGTAGACCGCCAGACCAAAACCCTAGTTGATATCCCCCCAAGTGACACGATTGATGTTTCGTGGTTAATTAGTCAGTTGTTGACTTCATGACTTTATGGGACGATGAGTCCATGTATTTGCTGAGTTGAACATCATTTGATGAATTGTTGAATATTGATAGTTGAACCAATGTTCCTTGGTTTGAGCAAATATTGCTCATTTGAGCAAGTGTTGCTCGTTTGATGAATTATTGGCAGCGTGACCGAAATAAAACATTAATTAGAATACTGGTAGTTGAACCGAGTATAATAAAATGGTGATCATGAGATTGTCGTAAAATTATTAGCGTTCGAATCTGGAATTATGATCCTTGGACTCAGAAACCCTAATTTGATCAATTGATGACCGAGTGATAGTTTATTGAAAATTTAACCATGGAATGAAGGAGGAACGGATACATGAGACTGTGGGTCGACCATGTAGCGTTCATATGCTCGCGTGAGAAAATACCAAGACCCCTTGAAGAGTTGGTGAAAAGATGATCAAATGTTGGTTCAATCATTTTTCATATATTGCTCGTCTGAGCCTTAGGTGATAGAACCTAATTAATTATGGAGAGGTGATAGACCGAACAAGGGGTCATGAAACCAACCTTCGATGGTCGTGGGATCGAATGATGATCACTTCATCAAATTCCAAAATTATTTGGAAGAGTCTTGGACCTAATACGTGCAATTGCGCAAATTAGGTCAAACCATGAAAATACGTGGGACCGGATCATTGCGAACCAAAGAGACAACCTTGGTCGGTCAAGGTAACATGATCACATCGTCAACACGTCCGCGTCTCAGTACGGAGAATTTTGATATTTTCTGGCGTGCGTTTGAGCAACCATTTGAGAAAATACAATAAAATCAGGGTTTTGTTGAAACTGAGGAAACTTCATGAGATGAAGGAAAATAATTATAAAATGAAGGAATATGAGGCATGGGACCGCTGGAGCCAAGGCATGGACGGCCGGCCAGTGACCACGGTCCCATGGTGCCTTTTCCTAATTTTATAATATTTTTCATGGTTTTATGAAAATATCATGAAATCAAGGAATTTTGTTGAAATTAAGGAGTTTCCTTAAAGTGAAAGAGTTTCCATGGGATCAAGGAAGAAAATAATATTAAAATAATAAAATAAGGGCGTGTGGGGCCGGCTAGGGCATGGCCGGATGGCTTGGGGCCGGTCCCACAAGTTTCCCTAATTTTATGTTATTTTTTTGTATTATTTTCCATGATTTGAAGGAATTTTCATAATTTGAAAGAAATACCATGAAATCAAGGAATTTAATGGGAACAAGGAAACCTTAAAATAATAATATCAAAATAAGGGACGTGTGGGACCGGCTGAGGTTTGGCCGGCCGGCTGGGGCCCGGTCCCACGAGTTTCTCTAATTTTATATTATTTTTCATGGATTTGTGAAAATACCATGAGATGAAGGAGTTTTCATGAGATTAGGAAAATAATAATAAAATAATGAGGAACCATGAGGTGTGGGGACGGCCGGGATCAAGGCATGGCCGGTTGGCCAACAATCACGGCCCCATAATATTTTTCCCAATTTTATATTATTTCCTTCGTGCGAAGGAAGCACCATGAAACTGAGGAGTTTCATCAAAACGAAGGATATTTGTTCAAATGAAAGGATTTTCATAAGTTCAAGGAAAATAACAAAAAATATGATAGAATATAAAACTGGTGTGGGATTGGCCACGACACGGCTGGCCGGTCGATGAGCCCAATCCCTTGGCGCCTTGGTCAATATTTTAATTATTTATTATTTTCTTTCCTGTTTTGCATAGGTTCATCGTTTCGTCGTATTTTGAAATACTCGTTCGTGCCGGGATTGTTAGTGTATCATCGTTGAGTACACTTGCACCTTTTAAGCCGGGGGCTTACTCAGAAGTTGCTCAGATGCCCGTGCGTTGAATATTTATTATTAACCCATGGAATTCTGCTGGGAAGAACCATAGATTGAAGTAACGAAATACTGCGAAAATATTTGAATATTTTCGGAAATTCAGTGAATGAATCCGAGAATTTAGGAATAATTAACTTATGGCTCTATACTAGCAGAGCAAGCTGTATAGGAGCATTAATTATTCTGACATGAGCTTGCTGGAGCTTCATATCCTTTATATAGTCAGGGAAACTCTTTGTTTGTATCATGAAGACGTTATCGCTCTATACTAGCAGAGCAAGTTGCCTAGGAGCCGTCAATCTCGTGATTCTATATAGAAATAATTACTGAAGTGTTCAGTATTCATGAGATATGACGTTGTCCAGCCGGGAGACTACATATCTTCATCTACTCTGAGAGAAAGTATTCTCAGTCAGAGGATTCGATGAGAGACCCGTGTCTCAATACTCACATCTGATTGCTGGATCAGGAGTTCGTATAAATATGGGTTTACGATTTTAGCCTTTGTCGAAAATCCACCATCTACACAGGTATATGCCCTTCCTTTCAGAGGTTTTGAAAATTCCTTCAGACGGACGACATGGTTGTGCTCATGTTCGCCCAATGCTTCCAAAAACCGGGAAACATGTTTTCGAGCATTGCTTGTTCCATCATAAAGGGTGAATGTTGGAGAGGTATAACCTTTTGGTAGAGGAATCCTTTGTGTAGCAACAGGGTATGGAGGTTGGTGACGATTGACAGATGAAGTTTTATCTTTTCCACGGTCCTCCAAGAGGCGCTCCAAATCTTCACGGGTGATGAAACTGGATTGTTCCTTCGCTGGCGGATTGTTTGCAGCTTTAGCTTTAGGAACTTCTTCATCATATACTACATGGATTGGAGTGACTTCAGGATCAGCGTCTGAAGATGTTTCCTTAGCTTTTCCTTTTGTTTATGGGTAAAAACTGATTCTGTTGTTTTTGGTAATTTGGGGTGCGTTGAATGAGAAACGAATCTAAAACCTAAACAAATGCACTGCACGGGAATGCTTTTAGGTTCGAGAAATCAATATGTAAGACTCTGGCCTAAACCAAGAAATGGTCGTTCCAGATTCAATTCGGTCACAAGGTGAAGGAGAAGGGTTAATCTTAGGGAGGAAAGCGAAGAAGGTGTTTGAGATCAGAGTGTTGAATGAACGTGTGGTTGTTTATGACTTGTGTATCAGAAAATGGTTTCTGGCTACTTGTGTTGATAACACTTGTCCCATTTGAATTGGTTGAAAACCTATTTATACAAGTCATTTGAGCGTAACCCTAATCTCGTAGGAAGTGGATAAAGTTAAGTGGTGGAGTAATGGAGTCGTGTAAGAGGTGGTGAACATTGCGTGATCACACCTTCATCCCCTACTCCATCATTGTTAACCGTCCGTCTTTTCCTAACACGTTCTCGTAATGAGCGCGTTGCACGCTGCATGCTGTAAACCGCCAGACCAATACCCCAGTAAGCATCCCCCAGTTTATGACATGTTTGATATCTCGAGTGGGTGGGTCAAGTCGTGGGACCTGCCGCTGAGAATAGCATGGTGTTATTAGGTTATAAACTAAGTTGTTTATGAGGCCAAAATGAAATGTGTATGTATTCGACGCATGTAAAGCAGTTCAAATTAATCGATATGTATGAAGCATCATTGTTTTTGAGCTTGATTAAATAAGTCGTGAATAAGCGTCTTAAAAGTGGAAGCGTGATCGACCACCTTTGGGTGATCGTTTGGTGGCTCTAGGGGCCGCCATTACTTGGCCGATCACCTTATGTGGAAGAAAGATGGTCGGTCTTCATAATATTGCTTTGCTTGTTTTCTAAAAATATATCTATACCATCCAATTAGGCTGGCAAAATTGGATGGTTGTGATTGATTTGTGGCAGTTTCATACTGTCGTTGACGCAACTTTAGGGTTTAGGGAGCCGTGTGGCCCATCCTCTTTAGGCGTACGTTTCGAGGCATTGAGCCTTAAGTCGAACAGGCCGGTCGACCATGAGTGGAGGTGGGCCAGCAGTAATCGCACTGACATCTTCGGGGTTGCTTGAAGTTGAATCTAAGTCGTTCAACTAGGCCGCGAAGATGGATGGTTGTGATCAATATGCGACAGTTATATATTGTCGTGACCTAAATTAGGGTTTTTGAACCAACACGTCGACTCAAGTTCGTGCAAGCGGTCGAGCACCCTATAGGCTTGCCATATGCAAGTCGATCGTCCAAGGGGAAAGTGGGGCCTCCAATGACCATGCAGGCGCCTCTTTGATCATTACAGGAGAGATCTCGGTTGTCCAACAAGGCTGGCAAAGTTGGACAGTTGTGATCGATTTGCGACAGTAATGTGTTGCCGCAAACACCGATTAAGGCTTCGAAGCAGCCGTGTCTACCCTAGTTCAATCAAACGACTTGGTGTGCTATCAACTCCCATGAGCAATTCGATTGGTAAGGGATAATATTGGGCCGGTGGTGAACGCATTGGCATTTCCTTGATCGTTTGGAACGCGATCTAAGCTGTCCAACTAGGATGGCGAAGTTGGACGGATATGATGACCCTTGACCGTTTTTTTACGGTCTTAGCTCGTTCGAGCCATTCTTGCACATCGCGATCACCCACGTTTGGGATCGGCGTTCAAAGTACTTAGCGGCTGAGGGAATGGGATTCGATCGTATGGGGCACTAGTGGGCCCGCCGGTAGTCACTGCGGTGATAGCCTAATTCTATTAGGAGTAAGTTATGCTTGTTAAACGCGGCCAAGTTGTATGGCCGTGATTGTTTCTGAGACCGACATCAACAGTCTAGATTTTAAGAATAAATGGGTGTTCAATCACACCAACTTTAATTAAAAGTGTGTAAACACATCGATCTCTTTATCAGAGAGATGTAACTTGTATGAATATTTTTGTGCAGATCCCAATACTAACACTTCGGGAGATTCATGTTACTCTGTTGAGAGTGAGCATTGATCGTCATGTCATGTCAGTATTGAGAGTTCTACTGGGAACATAACACGGAAAAAATATCAGGCGAGTCATGCATTAGTTAATAATGCTGGCATAAAATAGAATTCACAGAATACTTGGGATTACTATTGTGCGCACCATTCTGAATAAATTTCATATATACTGAGTTGTCCAATACATGTGTAAATAAAGAGGTTTTAGCACTGGTTACTTTCAAATGGCCTTTATTCCTTTGCAAGATAAAAACGCTAAATATAGGGTTTTACAACTTTGACCCTAAACTAAAAACCACCATCGACATTAAGTCCCTTGCTTAGCACGTAAAGGTGACATTGTTGCGGGGTAAGCAATAGATGGTGACATACAGGATAGGATGAAGACAAAAGAGAAGCGGCTTACCGGGAGAATTCGAGCATCAGCAGGCGTGCAGGGCGGCGACGTTGTGGCCATTGGGCGTCCGCGCGGTGGGCCCAGCTGCCTAGCTTCGTGTTCTGATCGAAATAGGAAACCTTCTCCTATTAGAACTCCGCCAAACGATCTCGTATATAAAAGGAGTCGACCCTCTCTTTTTTTTTTATCGTCTGCTCCAGCTTCGTCCACAGCACGTCCTCCAACAGCAAGGTAGGTGCTTCGTCTCTTCTTCGTTCTTTGTTGTTGATCATTCCCATTTTCTCGTTTTTTGTGGATATAAACCCTAGCTCTAAATGAGTTATAGAGTTAATAACAGAGTAGTTTACATCACTATAATTGGTAGAACGGGCAAAAAACCCTAAGTAGACGCCGTTCACTCTTATCTTTTTTTTGCATGGGAAACCTATCTTAGGTTGTGATTGATACAAAACTCAGTTTAGGTTTCGGCCGTAGACATAAGACCCACGGCAAGTCTGTTCGTCTATTCGTATACCCAGCCGAGCATGCATCCCGCAGCTGATGTTGTTTCCATGTAACCCTATTTTCGCCTGAGTAGTGAAGATTCGATTGGTCTCGGCTGTACACATTCGTCTTGAGGCCAATAGGACATTCGAGTATGTAGTGATCATAAGGACGATCGAGTGTATAGTGGCATGATCGAACATATAGTGGCCGTTAGGACAATCGAGCATATAGTGGCCACGAGGGTGATTGAGCATATCAAGGCCAATAGGACGATCGAGCATATAGCGGCCTGATAGACGCATTTATGTGTCTATTTTGTTCTCAATGTTCTGTATTGTTAGACTCGATTAAATACTTATTGTGTTATTTTATATTTTTGTAGACGTTTTTGGAAAAATAAGCTCTTGTGGCGAAATTGGCTCTGAAAGTGGTGTTTTACACCCTAGGATAGAGTACTAAATACACCCCAGAAATGCACCGGAGGAACCCAGAAAAAGTGTTGGAAACACCCCAGAAAAATTACTAAAGGCACCCCAAGGGACATGTGTTATTCGGACTCCAGCAACGGATAAGGGGCGACCACTGGATAAGGGGTGAACTTCTTCACAAATTCAAAAAAAAAATCTGGCGGGAAAATATTTGCTCTTCACTGGAAGATTTTCTCGATTGCATTTGGACGTGATTTTGTGCGATTCAATCGCTGAAACTTTGTGGAAAGATGTAATATATCATAACAGAGCTGGTATGGGTGATTGTTTCGACTGAATTTGGCTGGATAATCACGTGGAAGAAATCAGGGCAACACGGGTTTGAAAATGATATTCACGGATTTTAAGCAAGTTTGATGTGTGTTGCTCGTGTTTGGATGACACTTAGTCATTGAAGATGCGTGTAGAAGCTAAATAAGGGAGTATCAGAAGCTGTTTACGCGTGGAGAATCATTTCAGGGAAGAAAATATTCGAAAAATATTTTCTTTTAACACCGAGTAATGGAGGATCATGGAGAGTTAATGAGCGTGATTTCTTGTCGCTGTTGGGTATAAATAGGTTCCCTGGGTGTCCTACAAGGGGTGTCGAGAGTTTGGGGTCGATAGGAGAGCTCAGGAGCGAGAAATCAAGAGTTGATGAAACTCTGTTTCTGTTGCTGCTGATGATGAAGAACACGAAGAACAGACTCGCAGGGACAGTCGTTTATCAACAGTGAAACAGAATCACAGGCGTGGGTCGTAGGTGTGGGTCTTAGAATCACAGCGACAATAACACTTCTCTTTTATCGTTCTTTTGTGACGCTTCTTGTGGGTCGCACATTAGTTGTTTACACCATTTTCTCTTCTTCTCTTCATTGTAAACACCATTTGAGCAATAAATAAATATTTTGAGCGTGTTTTTATCATGATGAGCTAAACCCAACACTGGGACGACGGAGGAGGGTGAATTTCATATACGGGTAAATTTATTTTATTCTTCTTTATGGCTTTTGCATTAATTTAAAATTGAAATATGATTTGAATTAATTGGTTGTTATTTAATTTGATGATGTATGCTTAGCTTAGGTGTTTTTATACATCATGCTTAGGACTTACAATCGATGTTTTGAGAATCTATCTTGGAAAAATCAGAGTCCATGTTAATTTTATTGAGTTTTAAATTGTCAAAGAATATATGAATGAACCCTGTGTAGTGAATTCGGCCAAATCCTTAATCCCAGTACCTCTCGCCCATTGTTAATATTTTTGTATATATATTTATTTATTTTAAATCTAAAAATTCCATTTCCTTCACAAGTCTAAAACGAATCCTATTTACTACAACCCCATCAAAAATCTTAATCATTTTGGCGCCGCCGACGGGGATTTTTGCTTAGGTAGAATTTTTATGTTTTTTTTTTCATTTGTTCTTTTTACGTTTCTTTGGGTGTGTCTTTGTATTACAGGTTTGAAGTTGGATACTAAAGACTTGGAATCAAAGCTTAAAGCTAAAAGAGAAGGAAAAAGACAAAGCAAAAAAAAAAAAAAGAAGCGAAAGAAAAAATAAAAAAAAAAGAGAGAGAGAGAATTTATTTATTTATTATTATTTTTTTAGAGACCTTCCATTTTTTGTATTTTTATTCTTATTTTTTTTTCTTTTCTTTTGCACTTTATTTGGACTTTGGACTTGGACAATTATTTTATTTTTCTTAAATCCTAAGGAAGGGTACATTAAATATAAAACTGTTTGCAGGGAAGGACGACGATTACAATATCGTCTCGGCCCCTCGGGTTCGGACATGACATAAGAGTCGTGGCCCGAGTCGACTTCAGCGGTTCTGCGCCCATCTGGTACGGGAGGTAAGCTTTCGAAACACCCGCGAATCCCCTGTCAGCGGGTTTATTGTATGCCTTAAGGTGAATATATGTTGAGGATTTGAATAAGGTTGTTTTAATTTCCTAGTAAAGGGTAAGGCCTGGCCAAATTAAGATAAGGACTCGGATTTCATCACCGTTTCCTTCTTGCCCGCTTTAGGAAAACGAAACCAAACGCGAACCTAAGCTTAAAATTTTGACTAGAACGAGACTTATAGGGTAACGAGCTTAGTAGGAAAGTCGTTCCAAAAATATTGGTTACTCTTTTAGCATACTTCGAAGTTCATGATGGTTTCTGTGAGTTGAATGTGTGATTGCGCCGCCTTGTGATAGCGGTGAGGCCTTGGGTATCAAAGCTCCACTGAGCTTCCATCGCCTCAATGCAACTTACTTTGACTCGGATTGATTCCAGAGGGGTTTTCTTAAATTGTAACGAATTCCCTTTCGAAGGATTAGAAGCTGGTCTAGAAACAATCTAAGTGGAGCCATCATGCTTGTTGTTTGCTAGATTTTATAGGTTTGATTTGTTCGAGTCAGCCTTGTTTGTGATTGTGTAGAATTCCCTTGCAATTAAGAATGTCGAACTGGTATGATAGAATCCAATACAATGATTATCGACCTGAATTTGAATATGGACATCATCCTTTCTATGACCATGTTGGGAATAGTGGTTGGGAGCCATCCTTTTCAAGGTTATGGTTCATACCATAGTGAGCCCGATTACTATCCACACGCGAATTGGTCTTACGAGCAAGAAAATTCAGCAACATTATAGTACTAGTTACGCGTTTTTGGAAAATTACATAAAAACTAGTCCTGATTATGATATTTCTGAACCTGTTCCTTCTCTAGAAGAGACCCAACAACGGATTAAAAGGACGTATAAACGTTTAGTTGCAATGAATAGTTTAAAAGAAGAGTGTACACAGTATTCTGAGATGATAAACGAGAGTAGTGAACGTATAAGTGTTATGCTCCGTGAAATTCAGGCACGTCTAGAGGCAGAAAATGAACAGTTAGCTAATGCTGCTCGAAATGATCTAAATTTCCAAAATAATGTTTCTAATTCTACCCTTGATATCAATAGTGAATATTTTCTTAATTTAGAGGACGAGGTTAGAATAAAAGACACTACTTATTTAGATAAGGTTCAATCATATTCGTACTATTATGATGAGGATAGTAGTAATGAAGAATCTGAAATGTGTAGGCATAGTGATCATGAATCTATTAATCCAATTGAGCTTTATAATGATTCTAGTTCAAATCCAAATAATTTTTATGATTATTCACCTATTCAAAAGGACGAGGATTTGATTAGGGATACCACCGTTTTAGACGATATAGTTTTTCTTTTGATTACGAAGCCGATAATGCTTTAGAGGAACGGGTTTATTCCGAAAATGTTGTTTTAGAGTCTAGCGACTTAGAAACAATAGTCTTAGACGAAGAAAATGAACTCATAGAGCTATTAAATATGAGTAAGGATGCGTCGCTTGAGTATAACCTCGAATGAGCAATTGACTATTTTCAGGAATCCAATGATCTAGAAATTAAGGAAATTGTAGCTAGTCTATCTAGAGATACCCAAAAATCTAAGTTTGGGGGTGATTATCATTCTCCTTGTGCCATACCTTTAGCTCTTACAAAGATCCCTCATTTTGGACTTGATATCTCTGCCTCGACCATTTTACAAGATTACCTTCATACTCGTTTTCCCGAACCTAATGATGTCCAGGAAGAAGTTAAGTCATTAGAAACCCATCCTCTGGTTGATGTGGTTTTCCCAGGCAATAATACCAAGATTGAATTTGTTTTCCCACCAAATAGTTTGCTTCCAATTGTGGGAACGTATAAATTTCAAATGTGTCACTTATTAAGTTCTGAGACTAAGCCTAAGTACTTTAGGTTGATAGAATCGACACATTTTCTTAAGAATGACCACCACTTCTCTCATTGTGGTCAGTTATGTAAGTCAAACCTGATTGACTTAGAGGATCCTCAATTATTTAGGTTATTGTTTTGTGCTTCTAAGTTCTTATTTGAGTTTTTCCAGACTCTAGGACCTAATGATTCAGATCCCACCTATGAAGAAACGCAACCAATGAAAATATTTTATTTAGACCCTTTCATAGAACCTGAACCACAATTAGATATAAATATCTTAATCAAGAAACTAGATAAGTGCATTCTATCCTTGTTCACTTTCTTGGGTTATTGTAGTATCCTTTGGTCAGCTCTTTTTGGTTTTGAAGACCCACAATTATTTCGACTGTTACTTTTTGATTCTATGAGATGACTAATTCCTTCCGATGTCTGGCTGAAGAATTTAAACTTAGCGCTTCTTGGGAGGTAACCCAATCTCATGCAACACGGTAATATCTTTCCTTAACTCTTTTGCTTCAAATAGTAACAATTTCTCTCCTTGTTCATGCTTTTAATTTTATCTTTAGAACATTGAGGATAATGTTAGCTTTAAGTTTGGGGGTATGGGAGAAACTTTTCAGTTGCAGAATAAATAAATAAACTCCAGAGCCTAGAAATTTATGCTTATTAAGGTTGGCACTAACCAATCTAAGTGGATGGGAACATCTTGGTTATAGGAGTTGAGGAACCAATCTGATTAGATGGAAACATCGAAAGAGTCTATTCATAAAAGCACAGAGCTCAGGTGTTAGTAATAACATGATAGTTTCACCATATCTCGTTGAGTCCTTTTCACTTCTATTCTTATTTTTTTTGTTTTTAAACTATGTTTCTCTAAGAGAGTAGGTGGGGCCCACGATTCAAGTTGTTACCACTGCTAGGGTGGAATAGAGTGATTGAGATACAAAAAAAAAAAAAGACCATACCAATTAGACCAATCGGAATAAACATTAACACTTGGATAGCAATATGTGTGTGTTCTCCCTGTCTCCGTCGCCTAAGAAAGCGTGGAATGCAGGACCTGTAGGAACTATCATGTAATCTGCTGACAAGAAGCATGCGCTTGGATCCAAAAGATCTATTCATGCCGTTAATCAAAAGAAAAAAAAATTGTTCTATGTAGTCAATCACTGGTTCCCTTGTATATGCCAGTGTGTTGATATTAGTCAGACTGGTATCTCAGTCCATTAGGATAGGTTCATCCTAGTAGTGGCCTTCAGACAGATATGGGAAACACCATTCACCTAGTAAACATCAAAACCATCTATGTTTTTCTATATCCATCTCATTATCTATCTATGTGATTAGTTTTGACTCCGGTTATGATGTTCATAGTGAAACTATCTGAGTAGAGCTCTGTCACTTATATATGAATTTTCGAATTTCACATCAGGGTACTTCCTCCTATAGTTAATGTTTGTATGCCAACCAAGGAGATTCTTTAGTGCCTTCCAAGGTTCTGCTTAGATATCTAGGTTTTGGAGTAAATGGTTTTTTGTGGGTACACCTCTGACAAACCCACCCGAGATTAACTCGGTCACTTTTCAAAAATAAATTTTGCTCGAGGACTAGCAAATAATAAGTTTGGGGGTATTTGATAGACGCATTTATGTGTCTATTTTGTTCTCAATGTTCTGTATTGTTAGACTCGATTAAATACTTATTGTGTTATTTTATATTTTTGTAGATGTTTTTGGAAAAATAAGCTCTTGCGGCGAAATTGGCTCGAAAAGTGGTGTTTTACACCCTAGGATAGAGTACTAAAGACACCCCAGAAATGCACCGGAGGAACCCAGAAAAAGTGTTGGAAACACCCCAGAAAAATTACTAAAGGCACCCCAAGGGACATGTGTTATTCGGACTCCAGCAACGGATAAGGGGGCGACCACTGGATAAGGGGTGACCTTCTTCACAAATTCAAAAAAAATTTTGGCGGGAAAATATTTGCTCTTCACTGGCAGATTTTCTCGATTGCATTTGGACGTGATTTTGTGCGATTCAATCGCTGAAACTTTGTGGAAAGATGTAATATATCATAACAGAGCTGGTATGGGTGATTGTTTCGACTGAATTTGGCTGGATAATCACGTGGAAGAAATCAGGGCAACACGGGTTTGAAAATGATTCACGGATTTTCAGCAAGTTTGATGTGTGCTGCTCGTGTTTGGATGACACTTAGTCATTGAAGATGCGTGTAGAAGCTAAATAAGGGAGTATCAGAAGCTGTTTACGCGTGGAGAATCATTTCAGGGAAGAAAATATTCGGAAAATATTTTCTTTTAACACCGAGTAATGGAGGATCATGGAGAGTTAATGAGCGTGATCTTTCGCTGTGTGGGTATAAATAGGTTCCCTGGGTGTCCTAGAAGGGGTGTCGAGAGTTTGGGGTCGATAGGAGAGCTCAGGAGCGAGAAATCAAGAGTTGATGAAACTCTGTTTCTGCTCTGCTGATGATGAAGAACACCAAGAACACGAAGAACAGACTCGCAGGGACAGTCGTTTATCAACAGTGAAACAGACTCACAGGCGTGGGGTAGGTGTGGGTCTTAGAACCACAGCGACAATAGCACTTCTCTTTTATCGTTCTTTTGTGACGCTTCCTGTGGGTCGCACATTAGCTGTTTACACCATTTTCTCTTCTTCTCTTCATTGTAAACACCATTTGAGCAATAAATAAATATTTTGAGCGTGTTTTTATCATGATGAGCTAAACCCAACACTGGGACGACGGAGGAGGGTGAATTTCATACACGGGTAAATTTATTTTATTCTTCTTTATGACTTTTGCATTAATTTAAAATTGAAATATGATTTGAATTAATTGGTTGTTATTTAATTTGATGATGTATGCTTAGCTTAGGTGTTTTGATACATCATGCTTAGGACTTACAATCGATGTTTTGAGAATCTATCTTGGCAAAATCAGAGTCCATGTTAATTTTATTGAGTTTTAAATTGTCAAAGAATATATGAATGAACCCTGTGTAGTGAATTCGGCCAAATCCTTAGTCCCAGTACCTCTCGCCCATTGTTAATATTTTTGTATATATATTTATTTTTTTAAATCTAAAAATTCCATTTCCTTCACAAGTCTGAAACGAGTCCTATTTACTACAACCCCATCAAAAATCTTAATCACGGCCACGAGGGTGATTGAGCATACCAAGGCCAATAGGACGATCGAGCAGTGGCCGCTCCCTCTTCTTACACGTACTTCGACCATCAGCGATTGCGTTGAATTAATCAGTTGCGCATATGGCACCCTCTTAGCAAAAATAATAACTTTCTTTTATTGTGCTTTGTTGCAGTTGTCTAAAAGTAAGCCAAAAGGCTCTCGTTAAGATGTCACCTGGAAGTAATGTTGTCGCCAAATCGGGAGGTATTGACAACTCCAAAGACATGCCGAATATAGATGATGAGTTGTTCACAGGTGGACCTTGCTTACAGGTTCGTAAAATGAAGAGGCTACTCTGTCCGCTTCTCCAGCATATGTGATGATATTCTGTCTTCGGAAGAGTGAATATCCGCCTTCTCCTATTGATTTCAAGGTCTGTCACACTCCACTGAGATCTTACGAAGGATGGATGAGGCGCCTATTGGGCAATGAGCGTATCAAAGATAACTTGACCAAAGCGCGGATCATCGAGGCTGTTATGGCGTCTGCAACTCTTCACATTAAGAAAGACGCTGCTGGTTTGATTACTTTCATTTCTCGATGGCGCCCCTCCACGCACACGACCATATGTAGATGGGGAGAAATGACCATTACCTTGGAAGCATGGCCGTGTTGATGAATTTTCCTATTGTTGGAAATTTCCATTATAAGCTATCTACTGCAGAAGGCGTCATCTTCGATGCTATACTTCAGAAGGCAGGAGAGTATGAACAATATAAAAAGGATGCGAAATGATTTTACACTTGGTGGGTGTCTGAGTGGTATCCCACAAAACCAAAGCCGGGTCAAGTATTGGATGATGAACTCAGCATTGTTGCATTTTTATCTTTGTGGCTGTCTAGGGACATCTTTAATGATGGTTCTGGGAAGAAGACTATAAGAGACGATCTCGTCATGTTTGCTATAAATTTAGCGAAAGGTGTGGTCCTCCCTTTGGGCGCCTTATTCCTTGGATCATTGTATTCTCATTTGGATGCTTTGGCGGTAGACATGCATGCTTCCAACGGGTATAAGAAAGTGGAATCGCATATCCATGTTGCTTTCCTTCAGGCGTGCTTGTGGGAAAATTTCAAAGGTTACGCCCCTGTTCCTGCAACTTCGCTTTCTGGTTTGTATGGCGGTTCAAGGATACTCCGTTGGAAAAACAGACGTCCAAAGCCCGGGTTGAGACTTGTGGATTTTATCGATAACGTGTACGCCATAGATTTCCGTCCATGGGGAGCGGGCCATTATTCCGTGGTTCAACCGGAAACCTTCACTACCGCCTCTGACATTGTGTTGCACACTGAGGGAAAAACCATGAATCCTGGAGAAATCTTTTTCCTGCGAAGTTGTATGCCAGGATACATTTCATCTTTCTTTGATGAACTCCTTACTGTGGTTCCTTATAATATTGAAAAGGTCGCTCGCCAGATGGGATTTGACCAGGGAGTTCCATTCCGTCGTCCGCCAATTCCTTCAAAGGATCTCGTTTCATCTGTTCTCAATGCTGAGATTTTCACACCAGAGCAGAGCCTTCCATTTCTCGCCTCTTGGAAGAAGGCCAGCTCCGACTGGTGGGTATAAGCGTTTTTGGCAAGGAGAGCTGTTATATTTTCAAAAGTTCTCGGAAGAAGTTGCGACAGCTCCCCACGGCGAGCCATCTCCTGAGATTTTGAAGCAACACAAACGATTGAAGCCGCTTCCGGGTAAACGAACCAGGGATAACACTACTGATGACCGCAGTTCCCAGGATGCAGGAGCGGGGTCTAAGAAGCAGGCGTGTGGTCCCGTGGTCTTCAATTCTTCTCATATGCAGGTACTTTGAGATTCTTCCTTTTGATCATCCCATTTTATTTATATTGAGAAATCTCCACCAAAAGTGATTCTTTATTCGAAATCAGGGGTTACCGAAAGAGAACGCTTTCACAAGGTTGGCACGTAGTCATAATGAAAAATTCGGAAACACTGATCCCCTTGAAGGTGATGACAAGGATGGTGCAAACTCGGTCAACGACGAAGAAAGCGTCTTCCATAGTGGCAAGGAGTCTGATCGTTTCAATGAGCTTGTGGATGAAACCGTGGAAGAAATCAACCTTCAGGGTGAAGCGAATGGCGCAGGGAATTCCGGAGAGGCTACATCCACGATTTCAGAGGTGCTTCCCTCCGAAGAATCTTCTGCAGCTGACAAAGCGTTGGTGATGCATCCTGTCCCTGGAGTTGTCTTTGATCCTCCTTACACAAATTATGTGCTGGTTGGAGGATTCAGCGTGCCGGCTAAGTATGAGGAGTTATACACCAAAATATGGAGAAAAAATAGTCATATTTCCACTTCCAGAAAACTTAAGATTCGCTTCAAATTGGCCAAACGTGTTGAAGAAGCTTTATCCACTATCTACGGTATGAGCGTCGTGACTGGGTGCACGGTTTCTGAAGAGATAATTTCAAACTGGGAGTTCCACCGGGACATGATTATGCAGTACGAGTTCAACGCTTCTTGGTTCTACAAAGGGTTTTCTGAAATCCAGAAGCTTCAAAGCGCAATGGACAAAATTCCTTCCATGGAATGCATTGCTCGACAGGAGGAAGAGATCGAGAGGTTGTCTAAAGAGTTGAAGCTGAAGCAGGCCACCCTCCAGAACATGAAAGCTGCTCTTTCCCAGAAGAATAAGTTGTTGTTGAAAGACTTCCCTTGAACAATTTATGCTTTTCCTTTTACTTTTAGGCGTCTTTGAGTGACTTGAGGAATTTATTTTATGGTTTGATGATTTTTTGGTTTTGAACTAGTAAGTGATTGCTTTTATGGAGATATTTGAATTTGATTTTGGGATAATTTATGAGTAGTTTTCTCTGAGCGGAATCATGATTTGGTTAATAGAAATTCTAGAAATACTCATTTTTTAATGCAAGTAATGTACCTTAGAAAATTGTGTATGTTGCATGAAAATTGCAAACATCGCACGAAAGGAAAAACATGTAAAGCGAAACATAAGGTGGAAATCGGGAATGATAATGACTTCATTCTCAAAAAATGGGACACGTGTGAGTCCCTAGTAAATTTCCAAAGATTTTTTGCGCAAATAATTATTTTAACGAGACTTACTTGTTGACGAGGTTTCGACGAAATGAAATTGGGCTTTCCCAGATAATTGCTTAAAATCCAAGTTGCGACCCGAGTTGTAACACGCTTCTGCTAATGACTTCTGCTAATGAAAAGTCCCCAGCTAATTCGATCTCTCCTGTGAAACTGCACACGTCGTTTTGTGGAGAGAAGAAATGTTCTCGATTCATAGGCGTAGCTCTTTTGAGTTGATTTTCTCCCAGACAATGTGTTTCAGGGCGTTGGATTCACTGGTGGGGTGATGGATGAATCTGTGGTAATGGAAATATCGCAGATTAATCATCTCTTGATCAGTTGGTGAACGCCATACAGGAGGTATTTGAACTAATCCATCTTGCACCAAAGCCTTCAACAGCTCCCGAACCTTTCTCATTGAAAACGGGAAGCGCGGGTATTCTGAGTCCGACTTTTCTTGTGTTTGCAGCTTTTGTCGTGAGAATTCTTGCGGGTTTTGATATGAGGCTCATTTTGAGGGTGTGGCTGAGATGTGTGTTGGCATAGACGCGGATCGTTTAGTTTGGTGGTTTTGCCGAAGTGTAACTCCTCCCGAGGGTCCCATATCAATGGTGCTGCGACGTTGTTGAACTGAGTATTGTTCATCAGTGAAGCTTTTGTCTTCGTGGCGGCCTTGGAAAATTTCTCATTCCTTTAGTGCTTCTTAATTCGGTAAAGTCGTGGTGGTTGGGGTTGTGGATTGTTGAACAGCTCTCCGAACTTCTGCAAGCGTCTTGACATATATACTCTCCAACAGAGTTTCATAAGCCGGTCCTTCGTTCTTATTCCGCCGGTATTGCGACATCCCTGGAGAGTCTGTCTCCCTGTGAAACTACTTCGGCCCCTCATCGATGGTCAAGTTTCGTTGATTGTTTCCTTTTGGCTCGTATCCTACGTGGTTACGTATCCTGTCTGTACCACCGTTGTCGGAAGTACGGATCTTAGATAAAGACCTGATATCATCTTTATCGTTAATGGCGTTCTCCTGAATGTTAGTCGTCTCCTTCCACAACCGGCTTATCATTCTTCTCAAAAGACAAAACATCTCGTTCTGACGTTTGGCGATATCAGCCTGACTTGCGAGGACATCTTTTAACACCCTAGTTATGTCTTCCGCGGTGATTGCGCTTTGATCATTCATGACTTTCAAATGGCTTGGCTGACAAGGATGTATAACGGAGTAAAAACTGATATTTGGGATTTGAAATGAAATCGGATTAATGAATGTGTTTAGACCTAAAATCCACCCTGAGAAGATTGATATGAAATTGAAAAAATTTCTTGCAACCGAGAGATTAATCTCCCACTGTGGTCGCCAATTGTTTATGGGTAAAAACTGATTCTGCTGTTTTTGGTAATTTGTGGTGTGTTGAGTGAGAAACGCATCTAAACCCTAAACAAATGCACTGCGAGGGAATGCTTTTAGGTTCGAGAAATCATTCTGTAAGACTCTGGCCTAAACCAAGAAATGGTCGTTTCAGATTCAATTCGGTCACAAGGTGAAGGAGAAGGGTTGATCTCAGGTAGGGAAGCGAAGAAGGTGTTTGAGATCAGAGTGTTGAATGAAGGTATGGTTGTTTATGACTTGTGTATCAGAAAATGGTTTCTGGATACTTGTGTTGATAACAGTTGTCCCATTTTAATAGGTTGAAAACCTATTTACACAAGTCATTTGAGCATAACCCTGATCTCGTAGGAAGTGGAGAAAGTTAAGTGGTGGAGTAATGGAGTCGTGTAATAGGTGGTGAACATTGCGTGATCACACCTTCATCCCATACTCCATCATTGTTAATCGTCCGTATTTTCCTAAAATGTTCTCTTAATGAGCGCGTTGCATGCTGTAAACCGCCAGACCAATACCCCAGTAAGCATCCCCCAGTTTGTGACATGTTTGATGTCTCGAGTGAGTGGGTCAAGTCGTGGGACCTGCACCTGAGAATAGCATGGTGCTATTAGGTGAAACAACTAAGTTGTTTATGAGGCCAAAATGAAACGTGTATGTATTAGACGCATGTAAAGCAGTTCAAATTAATCGATGTGTATGAAGCATCATTGTTTTTGAGCTTGATTAAATAAGTCGTGAATAAGCGACTTAAAAGTGGAAGCGTGGTCGACCACCTTTGGGTGATCGTTTGGTGGCTCTAGGGGCCATTACTTGGCTGATCGCTTTATGTGGAAGAAAGATGGCCGGTCTTCACAATGTTGCTTTGCTTGTTTTCTAAAAATAGCTCTATACCATCCAATTAGGCTGGCGAAGTTGGATGGTTGTGATTGATTTGCGGCAGTTTCATACTGTCGTTGACGCAACTTTAGGGTTTAGGGAGTCGTGTGGCCCACCCTCTTTGGGCGTGCGTTTCGAGGAATTGAGCCTTAGGTCGAACAGGTCGGTCGAACAGGTCGGTCGACCATTTGTGGAGGTGGGCCAGAGGTAATCGCACTGACATCTTCGGGGTTGCTTGAAGTTGAATCTAAGCCGTTCTACTAGGTCGACGAAGATGGATGGTTGTGATCAATCTGCGACAGTTATGTATTGTCGTGACCTAAATTAGGGTTTTTGAACACAACACACGACTCAAGTTCGTGCAAGCGGTCGAGCACCCTATAGGCTTTCCATAGGCAAGTCAATCGTCCAAGGGGAAAGTGGGGCCGCCAATGACCATGCTGGCGCCTATTTGATCATTCCAGGGGAGATCTCGGTCTTCCAACAAGGCTAGAAAAGTTGGAAAGTTGTGATCCATTTGCGGCATTAATGTGTTTCCGCAAACACCGATTAGGGCTTCGAAGCAGCCGTGTCTACCCTAGTTCAATCGAACGACTTGGTATGCTATCAACTCCCATGAGCAAGTCGATTGGTAAGGGATAATATTGGGCCAGTGGTGAACGCATTGGAATTTCATTGATCATTTGGAACGCGATCTAAGCTGTCCAACTAGGCTGGCGAAGTTGGACGGATATGATGACCCTTGAGACCGTTTTTTTACGGTCTTAGCTCGTTCGATCCATTCTTGCACAGCGCGATCACCCACGTTTGGGATCGGCATTCAAATCACTTCGCGGCTAAGGGAATGGGATTCGATCATCTGGGGCACTAGTGGGCCCGCCGGTAGTCACTGCGGTGATGGCCTAATTCTATTAGGAGTAAGATATGCTTGTTAAATCATGCGTCCAAGTTGTATGGCCATGATTGTTTCTGAGACCGACATCAACAGTCTAGATTTTAAGAATAAATGCGTGTTCAATCACGCCAACTTTAATTAAAAGTGTGTGAACACATCGAACTCTTTGTCAGGGAGATGTAACTCGTATGAATATTTTTGTGCAGATCCCGATACTAACACTTCGGGAGATTCATGTTACTCAGCTGAGAGTGAGCATTGATCGTCATGTCATGTCAGTATTGAGAGTTCTACTGGGAACATAGCATGGAAAAAATATCAGGCGAGTCATGCATTAGTTAATAATGCTGGCATAAAATAGAATTCACAGAATACTTGGGATTACTATTGTGCGCACCATTCTGAATAAATTTCATATATACTGAGTTGTTCAATACATGTGTAAATAAAAAGGTTTGAGCACTCGTTACTTTCAAATGGTCTTTATTCCTTTGCAGGATAACAATGCTAAATGTAGGGTTTTACAACTTTAACCCTAAACTAAAAACCACCATCAACACCTTTCTCCTGAGTTTTCTCTGACATCTTGTCTGTAAGAGTCTTGAGATAATTGCATAATTCTTTCTGAGTGGCAACCATATCAGTCTGATTCTTAGCAAGAGTCTCCTGCACCTTCATGAGATCACCTATGGTAGGCGGATTTTCTATGACTTCCTCAGGAGACCGGCTGAAGAGAGGATTGTCCCCGACGTTGGTTTGAGGAGGAGTGGTACCGCTAGTGTCGTTGTTAGGAGCCGGAGAAGTTTCGGGAGTACCACCAGTATTGCTAGTGCTAGCATTGTTTGGGTTGGGGTTTGTAACTGAACCTGACCTAAGATCAACCATCTTGTGAAAATGTGAGATTGCAACTGAGAGAATAATCTCCCACTGTGGTCGTCAATCTGTAGATGGGGAAAAACGAGTTGCTGGTTTTTAAGGAATTGAGCAGACGACCGTGCGGAGGAAACTCCTTGAACCGAGCGAACTGTCTAACCTCACACAGATGCACTGCAAGAGGGAGTGCTTTGAATTCGAGAGATCAATATGTAGGACTCCGGCCTAAACCAAGACAATGGCCGTTCCAGAGTCAATTCGGTCACAAGAGAGGATGGGTCAATCTGTAAGAGGAAAACTGATAAATGTGTGAGATCAATGGTGATCGAAATTGTAGGAGTGTTGTGTATTCTGCGTGAAGAAATAAGATAAGTTCTGATTGATTGAATTTGCTCTACTGAGAGTAATTTTTTCAGACGATGATTTCATATGCTCTTGCTTCAGGAAAATTTTTTGTTTTTTCAATCATGATTCGGAGACTTATTTATATTTCTAGAATTGTAAACACCTTGATCCCATGAAGTGTGACAGTTGCTGGAGTCAAAGAGTGGGTAAGTGGAAATCTTGTTAAAACCAGTTGCTCATCGTCCGGAGACTTTTTTTATTTTCCATCCACTACTTTGCTAACTCCTCCAACTGATTGCACGACTTGCTCACATTCTCATCGTGTGTATGAACACACGTGTCGTAGACCGCCAGACCAAAACCCTAGTTAATATCCCCCCCCCCCCCCATGTAACTGATTAATGTTTTTCTGGGGTTTGTAGTAAATAGGATTCGTTTCAGACTTGTGAAGGAAATGAAATTTTTAGATTTAATAAAAATATATACAAAAATATTGACAAATTGGTAGAGAGGTACTGGGACTAGGATTCCGCCAAATTCATTTCTTAAGGTTCAAATAAGAATTATTTTATCAATAATAGCTCGAAAAATATATTAAATATATCGACTCTAATTTATTGCCAAGATAGATTCTCAAAATATTAGGTGTAAATGTTAAGCATGGGACATCAAATCATCTAAGCTAAGCATGACCCATCAAATCAAATCACAAATAATTAATTTAAATCATAATTTTAATTAAAATTAATGCAAAAGTCATGAAAAGAATTAATAAAATTACCCATGTATGAAGCTCGGCCTCCTCCGTCGTCCCAGTGTTGGGGTTTAACTCATCATAGTAAAAATGCTCTCAAAATAATTTATTATGGCTCAAAAATGGTTTACAAACGATGAGAATATGAGAAATACAATAAAACCAGAGACCTACGACCCTCAGTGACAAAATAAGACTGCCGCCGTTGTGTCGCAAACGCTGTGGAAAATAAGACTCCCTGATGTACGACCCACATTTGTGAGTCGTTATTACTGTAGAGAAACGACTGCTGTTGCAGGTCCGTTCTTCGTGTTTTTGGTGTTCTTCATCAGCAGCAGCAGCAGCATCAAAGTTTCATCAACTATTGATTTCTGCTTCTCTGGACCTCCTCTCGACCCCAAACTCTCGACAACCTTCGCTAGGATACCTCAGCAACTATTTATAACCCAACATCACCGAAATATCTCGCCATAACTTCATATAATCCTCTATTACTCGGCATTGATGAAGAAAATATTCTCGGATATATTTCTTCCAAATTTCGTTCTTCACGTGTTTGTTGGTTGTAAAACTTCCTAAGATAGAGCAACAATCAAAGACAAGATATTCTCTAACTAATTGACCACGTAAATTCGAAGTTAGAATCAAACAGAATCGATATTATCTTCTCTTCCCTGTTTAGCTTTATCTTCATCCCACGGCTTTGCTGGCCCATTTTGCACGATCAAATTGACCATACTAATCCTGTCTAGTGTATTCAGTCCCAGCCCAATCGTTTCTAGCGATTGAATCTCGCTGAAATCCCTCCAACAATCCGACCCAAAATCAACAGTGTGCATGTAAGTATTCACGCCAAAACCAAATTCAAACAAAGAAGATGACCTCCCCCTATCCAGTTCAGGGGTGCGAATAGCAAGTGTTCTCCCCTTATCAAGTGGGTGCCCCTTATCTAATGCAGAGAGTCCGCATAACATGTGTCCTCCGGATGCCAAAATCAACTTTTCGAGCCGAATTTTCCAAAAAAATGTTTTATTCCCAAAAATGCCTACAAATACATAAAACACCAAAATTAGTACAAAATCGAGAGACAACAATATATAATATTGAGATCAAATTAGACACAAAAATGTTTCTATCAGTAACACGATTGATGTCTCGTGATTGTGAGTCTGCAAGGCAGACGTGTATTTAGTTAGTCAGTTGTTGACTTCATGGGATGATGAGTCCTTGTATTGCTGAGTCGAACGTGATTTGCAAATGTTCTAAGACTCATGAATAGAACGTGTCTGTTGAGACAAAGGTATAATTCTCGAGTAAATGTTGATAGTTAAGGTGAGAAAATATTGCTCATTCAATGGATTGTTAAATATTGATAGTTGAACCAATATTCCTTAGTCTGAGCAAATATTGCTCGTTTGATGAGGTAACAGGACCAAACAAAATATTAATGTAAAATACTAATAACTGAACCGAGTATAATTAATTAAATTGTTGATCACCGGATCAACTTAAAATTATAAGTGTTTGGATCTGCTCAGAATTATGTTTTGCAGAGCTTTGGATTAGAAACCCTAATTTTGATCAATTGTTGATCAAATGATGATTTATTGAAAATCAACCACGGAGTGAAGGAGGGACCGGCTACATGGGATGATGAGTCGACCATGTAATGCCCATATGCTCTAGTGAGAAAAATACCAAAGTCTCTTGAAGACCAGTTAGTGAAAAAATGATCAAATGTTGGTTTAATCATTTATTGAAATAATGCTCGTTTGAACCTTAGGTGATAATACCTAATTAATTATGAAGAGATGAAGGACCGACCCAGGGGTCATGAAACTTGCCCTGGTTGGTCATGGGACCGACTGACGATCGTTTTATGAAATTCCAAGTTGTTTGGAAGAGTTTGAACCTAATGTGAACAAATTAGGTCAAATGATGAAAATGTGCGGGACCGACCTCTTGCAAGCCATAGAGACAACCTTGGTCGGTCAAGGTAATATGCTCATGTCACCAAAGTGTTCATGTCTCAGTCCTGAGAATTTTGATATTTTCTAGCGTGCATTTGAGCATTCATTTGAGAAAATATGAAGAATTCAGGGTTTTGCTGAAACTGAGGAATTTCCATGAGATGATGGAAATAATAATAAAATAAGGGATTACAAGGTGTGGGACCGTCCAGGCTGGGGCATGGCCGGCCGGCCAGCAAGCCCGGTCCCGTGACACCTTCATGTAATTTTATGTAATTTCCTTGATGTGAAGGAAATACCATGAAATTGAGGAGTTTCATAAGGTTAAGGAATTTCCATGAGATGATGTAAATAATAATAATAAAATAAGAAATCATGAAGTATGGGAACGGCTATGGACAAGGCATGGTCGGTCAGCCAATAAGCCCAGTCCCACAGCACTTTTCCTAATTTTATATATTTTTCATGATTTTAGGGAAATACCATGAAATCAAGGAGTTTGTTGAAATAAAGGAGTTTCCTTAAAGTGAAGGAGTTTCCATGAGATGAAAGAAACAATGATAATTAATAAAAATAAAATAAAGGGAGTGTGGGACCGGCCACGACTAGGGCATGGTCGGCCGGCTAGGGCCCAGTCCCGTGAGTCTTCCCTAATTTTATATCTTTTCCTTGATGTGAAGGAAATATCATGAAACCAAGGAATTTCATGGGATGAAGGAAATAATAATATAATAAAATAATAAGGAACGCAAGCTGTGGGACCGGCCACAGCTTGGTCCCGCGACACCTTTCCTAACTTTTTATTATTTTCTTGATACGGAGGAAACACCATGAAACTGAGGAGTTTCCTTAAAATGAAGGATATTTGTTCAAATGAAGGGATTTTCATGAGATCAAGGAAAAATAATAAAAATATAATAAAATAGAGAATTAGGCGTGAGACTGGCCACGACGTGATTGACCGGCCGGTGGGCCCAGTCCCTTAGCGCCTTAGCTAATATTTTTTTTTCTTTCTATTTTGCATAGGTTCATCATTGTTCCTTCGTTTTTTGGAATGCTCGTTCGTGCATTCAGGTGCTCGTTAGTGCATTATTGCTGAGTACACTTGCACCATTTTGGTCGGGGCTTACTCGATAGCGTCTCAGATGCCCGTACGTTGAATATTTATCACTAACCCATGGAATTCTGCTGGGAAGAACCACGAATTGAAGTAATGAAATATTATGAAGAACGTAAAATATTTCTGAATATTCAGTTAATGAATTTAAGGATTAGAGATAATTAATTGATGGTTCTATACTAGTAGTCATGTTGTCTATGAGCATTAAGTATCTGAGAGTCGAGTAATATGAGCTTGTTGAAGCGTCATATTTCTTTTATATAGTCAGGGAAAACATTGTTACATCCTGAATATGTTATTGCTCTATACTAGCAGGCAAGTTGTCTAGGAGTCGTCCAATCGTTCGATTCTATATAGAAATATTTACTGAAATTGCTCAGTATTTATGAGATATGTCGTTGTCTCAGCTGAGAGACTACACATCTACATATACTCTGAGAGATAGTATTCTCAGTCAGAGGTTCTTGCGGCATGAACTTTCATGCTTCAATGAGAGACATGAGCCTTAATACTCATCTGATTATTGTATCAGGAGTATGTACAATTATGGTTTTATGATTTTAGCCTTTGTCGAAATTCCACCATCTAAAATTAGTACCTTGTGTTTCGAGGTTTCAACTTTTGCATTGCATCAGTGAAAACCGTTTTCCAACCTTTCTCTGGTAAAGGTTGGTCCTTGTTGTTGTTCTTTTGTTTTGGCGAGAGGATGACAACACAACGGGGGAGAGTTCTAAGTGAACTTGCGCTTAATGACATATCTTTTGGGGGTGAAGAGGATGCGGAATCTGAGGTAACAATCTTGTTAGTTAATTGTTTTCATGTTTAATAAAAGCATGATTTTATTTCATATCCTTATTGCTTTTTCTTAACAAAATTTTCGGTACAATTGATGTTTATTCCATTATTTGTGTATGGATGTTTGATTGTGATTCAATTGTTTCCGATTAAGAAAAACTATTGTTATCTTTCGTTATTATTTGGTATCAATTGTTTAGGCTTACAAAATTTCGGTGCAATTGCGGTGCTATAATGTCTATGTTTGTTTCAATTGCTTCCGGTTAAGATAAATGATTATGCAAGTTAATTTATTTGGTTTGTATGGATTGTTTATGGCTTAACAAAAGTGTTTCGGGATCATTTGTTTAGTCCAAGTGATTTCCGGATAAGAGAAACTAAGTTTTTTGGATGTTAGTTAGACTTATCAAATGCGAAGGTTTTGGTTATTCAAGTCTAACCGAATTCCTTAACAAGAATTACTAGTTAATTAACCTAGTATTTGTCTTGTTTAAAAGTGAAAGGTCTAAGTTATATATTCCCTTTGGCTATATAATCGTGCGGTTTCTGGAAATTTAAAACCCGATTTCCTCCATAAATTCTCCGATCCAAATTTTTGAGAATAATTAGAGCCTGATGAGAAAAATAAAGTTAATTCTGATCTTTATTTTGGTCTTATCGAACAAGCGATTGTATTTGTACAATCGGTTTAGCAAAAGAACTAAGATGCTTAGTCGATTTTTGATGTGCTAAACTATTAGAGAAAATTGCTTCGGGCAATTGTTTCCTAGATAACATGTTAAAACCAAATTACTTGTAGTTTCGGTTTTGATATTGGTTATCTAAAATGGTGTCTAAAACCCTCGTGCTTAACTCTTATAGGTTTGCAAATTCTCTTTGTGAGATTTGTAAGATCCTTTCGCTTTGTCCTTTATTTTTTGCGTTTCTTTGTCATTTTGTGACAAAAAGGGGGAGAAACATATGGAGTAAACAAGTGATATTGACTTGTTGTGAGTTGGTATCACTAAGGGAAAGGACATTTGTGCTAAAACGTTTATTCTAACGAAAAGGGTGAAAGAATAGACTAAGGGGGAGTCACATACCATATGATATGTAGTTATGAGGAACTACATGGAAATAACAAAGACGTGCGGATTGAAAATCTACCTATCTTACCTTTAGGGGGAATATTAGCTTTGTTATTATAATGTCAGCAGCGGCATTTAAGGATTGAATTTAATGCAGGTTTTGTGTTGTTGAACTTGGAATCAAGCGTATGTGTATAATGAATTTTTGTAATTTGTTTATCCATATGATGTAAGAGTTTTGTCACCACAATTGACAAAGGAGGAGATTATTAGAGCATAGCTCGGTTGAACCCACCAAGCGTTGGTATGTCAAGTTTGGTTGTCATATTTCAGTGAATCAAAACTCATTTAAAGATTCGCTTGATTATATACTAGTGTCAACTTCGTATAGGTTAGTTTAAAAGTGTTAGGATATGAGACTTACAAGTATTACATGAATACTTGAAGAACATGAAGAAGTATTTGGATCTACAACGACAACATCATCCTTCCTCTTGAGGTTAGTAATATTTGACTTGAACTGTTTCTTTCCTTAAAGTATATTTCAAGTCGTGCATATTTAAAACATAATTGCGAAGCTGTGTATGAAACTCTAGTTAGACATAGTATTAAGGAATACAATACGAGGTTTATTGCTTAACCATTAAACTTTGTATACAAGAAATCGACATGATCATATGAATGCTATTGTGATTATGTATGGGTATGAGTGAATATTTCATCCTAGGAAACAATATTTTACATTCGTTTAAAGGAAGTAAGTTCATAAACTTGTTTTGTGAATCGAAAGGGAAATCGCTAGGCTTATTGGTATTGTTATTTATTGGAAATCTATTTTGAATTACCAATATGTGTGTTTAGTATAACTGCTCATAAACTTGTTTATGTATACTGGTAAAACTATTCACAAGGCCTGACTTATGTATTGGTATGACTTTTATTAGTGAAACTGATCTTAAGTAATCACTCAAGATGGTATGATCGATGCCTTGTAAATAGCAACTTTTATCTAGTCATTAGGGAACTGATCCTAGTAAGAGGTGCAACAAATTTACAAGAGGGAATCGATCCTTGTAAAAGGTGCAACGCGTTTTTAGTAGATGGGGTAACCGATCCTATGAACATGTGCAACAAGTTTGTAGTTTTGGGGGAACCGATCCTATGGACATGTGCAATCGAATACAGGTAGTTACCATAAGTTGTGGGGAACCGATCCTAGTACCTAGTCAACCGAATTTTGGTAACTAGCGTGACTATGCATAGTGCTCACATGGAGGTAGAAACGAACTTGTTTTGGTAGAACCGTGAAACCCATAATTGGTGATTTGATAGGATAATAATCACATAGTTCTTGGAATTCAGACGAACTAATTGTAAACTTGTTTGGAAGTGTGGAAAATCGTTACCAAGATTGTAAGTATGAAAAAGGGTTTGCAAAGTAAAGATGTTGACATACTTTGAACATGTGCAGTAACTTTTATCATTAATTGTTCAAAGATATTCCTTAATAGCTTAAGGAGAATCCCAGGATCGAAATAAATTGAGAATCTTTTTAATTAAGGTTTCTTAGTTTTTATATGCTATTTAATCTCTAGAAATTAAATGCATATCTTTAGAAAATAATAATTAGTAATGTGCATTTACTGATCATAGATTTTTCTATTAGGACTTCGGTCAATATTTGGACAGTGCATTTCCAGGAATTATGAAAACCGATTTTGTGTTTATTGCATATCTTTGAGAATATTCGGTTTTGGAAATTCCTTGGTGTCCAAACTTCCTTGTTGGTGTGGTTTTAAAAGAACCTACAGCTTAGACCTGCAAGTATACAGGGTCAGTTGTAGTGAGTGAGGTAAGAAGGGTTTTGTCCTCAGGGACAAGGAGGGTGTAATGCTATTTCTTTGTGTTTTCCTAACTAATTTCTAACCTACAGTGACAATGACTAAGGAATTTGGTATATGGGAGGGACTGCCAGGATTTGAATCCACCTCTAGCCCTATACTAAGCATTCAACTGAGTATGATACTCTTGTCCTTGTAAAAGATAAGGAACAAGTGTCAAGTCCATCACTTACCTAAGGTGTTTCACCAATGGATAGTTCAATCGCAACTAAAGTATTAACCCGGAGCACTAATTGTCTAATCAAGCACAACTAGTCAAAGGATTAACAATAATCTATCAAACATGAGTTGCAGTTCAATCAACACAATGTTATCCTAACTACAATGGATGCTTGACATACATTTTGAGAGCAGAGTATTGATGCACTGAGATTAAATCTATCATACAACATTTTAAGCATTCAAGAATCACACAAACAGCATAAATAACATAGTACAAAGCTATGGTTTCATCTAAACCTTAGCTTAGTGAACTAAAACATGATCAAATTATACTACTGGATGAAACAGATGAAATAGTAAAATTACAGAACACTAAGAGCTTGGTGCTCCGGCTATCCCGGGCATACCCACAGACACACAATACCATCTTTTATTTATAGTTTTACATGAAATCCCTAATTTCTAAACCCTAATTTTGAAAGAATCCGAATTTTGAAAATCGAGAATTCACTTACTGATTCTCTGAATTTGTCTCCTCTGCTCTCTTGCTCGTCCTTCCTTTCCTCTTCTGCTACGAAACCATGCCTTCTTGGTCTTCTCTGCGCTCCTAGTTAACCCTAGCTTCTCACCGCCTAATTCATAGCATCCAGGAATGATGCTAGGAATGAGAGAGAGGGAAACTAGGGAGATGGGTTTTTGTCGGGTGGTTGTGGTGGTGGAACTCGAGGGATGGGAGATGGTGGAGCAGAAGCTGGTGGTATCGGGGAGAGGGATTTGCAGGCTCTGCAATTTTTGGAAAGAAGGGGAAGAAGAGCTCGAGAGATAATGGGTTAGGGGATGTTTGTTTTGGGGTATAGGTATTCTAGGTTATGGTGTTGAGCGGGCTCATCAAATTTTGATGTCAGCGAAGGGAAGATGTTGGATGAAAAGATGAGAGAATGATCCAACGGCGCGATGGAAGTGGATGTGGAGCGACCGTTGGATATGGAATACATCAAAACTGACGGTCCAAGATGGAGTTAGGTACTATGGTGTTTGACAGGAGCTTCAGATTTTGATGCACAATGATGAGGTGGCCGTTGGATGATGAGATGGATCCAATCTGACGTCTCTCATGGAAATGGGTATGGATAATGGAAATGGATTTGGGTAAGGGTTTTGGGCCTTGGGTATGCCAATCTCATATCTTCTTTAAGAACAATTCTTCCTCTTCAAGCCCACTTTTAATTGATCCGTCTCTTACAAACATCAATCTTCGCTGCCTTTCTGCGGGAGTCTTTGCCGTTTCTTTGCTCTTTTCGCTCCATGAGTTAACCAGGCTTTATTTAGTACCTAAAAATGAAAAATTAATTGAGAAAAGTATTTATTCTTGAAAACAACGAAAACACAGAATATGGGATAAAATGGAGCGTTAGTGCAAAAATGATGAGTTAAATGCCAATAAATAGGTGCAAATATATACAATATTTGGCACTCATCAAATACCCCCAAACCTGAATTTTACTTGTCCTCAAGTAAAACAAAACTAAGGAAATCCTACCTATACCACTGTCGCTGGTCTCTCGATTGCATTTAGCGAATGCAATAAGCCTTTTAAACCACTAAGTGTCCCTAGAGGACGAGTTGAAGTCTCGTGAAGGTTTGCTTAGAACGTACCTACAAAGTTCTAGGACAAAATATAAGCTCAGATTCCATGAAATGTGACATGTGCAAGATAGTAGAAGCTCACAGCAAAATGGAGATGTCAATCTAGCTATCAAAGGCACAATCCTAGCACTGATAATAAATAAAGACATGTGATAGGAGTGTAAAGTGTATATACACATGTGTAAAGAAATATCGGATGTTATGACTACTAATCACCAAGAGATAGTTTCTCATGCTAAGAACCGAGGTCGACATCTAGCTAGCTGTCCGGACTTTACGAGAATTGTGAATAAGTTGGAGGTATTTCATAATTACTCGCGTTTTACATCAATGGCATACACCCTTCCTTGCTTATAACACAAAAACACAAAAGATGACTCTTTACATGACTCTTATTTACATTGACTACTCTCTTTTATTTTTGGAACAAGAGAGGATGGAATTGATAAATACTTGATTTTTTTTTTTTTTTTTTTTTCTGAATATATACATCGTTTTTTTTTTCTGAAAAAAAAAATTACAACATGGTAACTCTTTTGATACATAAGCAAAAAGAAACAAAAAATTACATGACACTTTGCAAGAGGTAGCCCTTTTTGATTCACCCAGTTAAATTCGATGGTTGTCTTTCTTAATGTAACCTCCACCTTCTATCCCAACCAACCAAAGAACAAGCTAGTCAAGTTTCGTTCAGTATTGTAAAGTGATTGGCAATCGTGACTTCCGATAGAACACCTCAAGGATGATGCTATACATGTATTGGTAAATCGTGCGCGTGCAAGTTTCTTATCACTATGTGAATTGTGCTAGAATCAGGGTGCCTAAATACCTAGACTAAGAATCCTTATGTTTACATACATGCACAAGAGTCAACATTTCAAGGTAAATGAGCTCCATTTTTATGTTGTTTTTTTTCGAATTTTTTAATTTTTATTTTTTTTTTAATTTTTTTTTTTTGAAAAAAGAAAGAGTTCTGTTTTCAATTATAGCATGTTATCAAAGTATCTACTTTTCACCCCCAAACCTAAACTAAACATTGTCCTCGATGTTTCAAAAGATAAACATTATTATAACACATACCATGAGAACGATGCTAAGTGTAGAAAAAGGAAAGAGATTACCGGATATTGGCGAAAGCAAGTTTTGAACTCCATTATTCAAGGCAAAACCCAACAGTAACTCAACTGAATTCACATTGGGTTAGCACAATATATACAAGAAACATATGATTCCACTAAACATTACCTACCAGATTATATACAAACAATTCACTATATACATACAGTCTAAAGAGTTGAGGATCAACCCAAAAGACAAAGTGTTGAAACATAGACAGTTTCAAACAACTATAGTTGGACTGAAATGCGAGTGAGAGTGAAAAATCAAATGAGCTACCCCTAAACCTGGATTTTACACTAGATATACTATTGGATACAAAATCTCGCAGTTTTGGGGTTCATCATGCACAAGGTCTAACTCGAAATGGACTTTGCTAGGGACGGGCAAACATGCATATCTGTGGCTCCTTAAAGGTATTGTATTTAGATGCAAAATAGTCCAAGAGGACTTGGGAGGCACACAGTTCCAGGCCTAGATTATGTATTCTCAGAAAAGTTGGTTTTACAATACTGTTACAAACCAAATCTAGGTTGGGTGGAAGGCTATCAGATTGTGACTTAAGTAGGAAGGTGACATCTAAGTTTCTCACATGCATGAGATCAAGAGTACCAATATTATCAGTCACATCAGCATTTTCTAAGTCATAATCAATTTGTGTATCATGCTTATCATCACAAAACAATTGCACAAGTCCAAATTCAGAATCATGGTTATCCGAAATATCCAAATCAGCATCAAAAGAAGCAATATATTGTGGCTTAAGTATGGAATCAGACACATCAACTATATTTTCATGCATAGGATCATTAGTGTCAACAGAAGATTCAATATTACCTAAATCATGCTCTTCACAGGATAACTGCACAATATCTAAATCAGTAGCCTCATCACATGTATATGGAATATTAGAAGAAACATCATTCATGAAGGTCGGGGTAGAAAAGACTAACGTATTTGAACCCAAAGGTTCCATAACATTTTCAGCATAGACATGTTCTTCTAACATAACATCATCATCATCATCATCATCATAAATACGTGAAAATCCTACTTTGTCAAAACCATTAGTGTTTTTCGTCCATACATCTGCCTCTAAAATAGGTGAATATGGATTGACATTTTCAGCAATAGGGTATGAAACACTATATCCAGAATTAAGCTCATTGGGAAAATCAACATCTGACTCATGGTGATTACCCATATCATGAGGCATTGGCCTAGTTTCCCTATAGGTTTCCCACTGATGGGTTTTCTCTGCAACTTCAGCTAGAAATGACCATGCATCGTCCACAATTTTATCAATGAACTCACCATTACACATAGATTCAACCAAGGCTCGAGACTTAAAGTCTAGTCCCTCATAAAGAATGGCAACCAGTCTCCACTTCTCAAGGCCATGGTGAGAACACTCAAACAACAAATCATTAAACCGTTCAAAATAATGAAAAAGTGTCTCTCCATCTAACTGGACAAAACAATTAATACTTTGACGAATAGAGATGGTCCTATGATGTGGAAATAAATTTTTGACAAATTGATTTTTGAGTTGGTCCCAAGTGGTGATTGACTGCGGTCTCAGATTGTAAAACCATGTTTTAGCCCTTTCCTTTAAAGAAAATGTAAACAAGCGCAATTTCAAAGAGTCTTCGGATATATGGTCAGGTTGTAAATCCCGAACAATTTGTTCAAAGTCTCTTACATGATTATAGGGATTCTCAGAATCGAACCCTCGAAATATAGGAAGTATTTGTATCATGCTTGCGTTTAGTTCAAATGGGCCATCAGTCTGGGGTAAGACGATACATGATAACTGACTTATTCTGTTAGAGTACATGTATTCATGGAGACTACGGGGTTTATTCACATACTCGCCCATTGTTTTCAGAAAAATTTGGTTTTGATGGGTTTTGAAATTTGGTTTGAAATGGTTTTGAAAAGAAAATTTGGTTTTAAGAATGGGAGCAAAATTTTGGTTTTTGAATGGGAGAAAACTTTTGGTTTTAATTTTGGGAGCAAGCCCACATTGGTGGAGCAAAGCTTTGGTTTTGAATTAGGAGCAAAATTTTGGTTTGAATATGGGAGAAATTTTTGGTTTTGTTGGGTTTTGAAACTTTTGGTTTCAAAATGGGAGAAATTTGAGCAAGGCCCACTTTTGGTTTTGAAAAGAAGTCCAAAAGCTTTTTTGAAAACTTTGAACTATTGGGTATTTAAAAGTTTGTACTTTGAAGCCCACTGTTGGGAGTTGGAAGGAATCCCTGGTTTTGAAGCCCACTGTTGGGTTTTGAGAAGTGGGTTTTAAAAAGTTTGTGAAGTGAAGACCATTTGGGGCTTTAAAAACTACTCAAGTTTTGAAACAAAAGTTTTTACAAGCCCACAAATAATCAAAGTTACAAGCCCAAAGAAAATACAAGCCCAACTGTTGGGTTTAATATTACAAGCCCAGAATTCAAAAATATAAACCCAACAGACAATTGGGCTTTCCTACTGGGTTTAGGCTTACCTGATTTTTGGAGGGAAGCCCAGTTGGGCTTTTTATCACTTTTTTGTTGCACAAGCCCAGTTGGGCTTTAATCTTAATCTTTACAGCACAGCCCAGCAAAAGAACTAGCTAGCCCACTTCTTCTTAGCTCTTCCAACAGCATCCCAGCAAAAGCTTGTAACACCAAACCCAATAAACTGGGTTGTATGCTTTGGTTGCTGTAGCAGCAACTCACAGTTCACAAGCTCCTGCTCCTTTCCCTTTTCTCCCAGCCTTGGCAGCATCAATGTTACAGGCCTGTTCAGCAGCAACTCAACAGCAGCAAGAGCCACAGCAGCAGCCGGGCTACACAACACTCAGCAGCAGCAGCAGCTGGCAGCAGTAACAGGCAGCAGCACAGCAGCACAAGCTTCTTCCTCAGCAGCACCACAGGTACCTAGTGGCTCAAAGAAGCTTGTCAGAACCTTCACATAGGGAAGTTCAGTTGTGTGTAGGAAAAAGAAACAAGCAAAATTACACTAAGATGCTTACAAAGCTACAGAAAACTACTACACTAAGATGCTTATCAGAAAAGTTACAGCTACTACGTGGGTTTAAGCTACATATGCTATGCAAGATATGCAAGTTACAATAAGATGCAGTTACACATCAAGAACTAGCTAAGAACTAGCTCAGAAAATCAATGAAGATGAACAAGCTAAGATGAACATTTTAATGCAAAACAATATGCAGACAAGTTAGTATGCAGAACAGCAAAGATGATGCAAGTAAGATGAATATGCAAGAATCAGGAACAACACTTAGTTAAAAGATGCAAGAATAGCACTAAGCTAAAAGATGCAAAGAACAAGACAGCAAGTGAGCTTACACTAAATGAACAACAAGTAAGAAGAACAACAAGTATGCTTACACTAAATGCACAGCAAGTGAGCTAAATGCTTACAGAACTAAGTTATTCCAAGTGAGACTAAGATGCATAGCAAGATGCAGGAACTAAGATGCACAGGAACTAAGATGCACAACAAAACTACACAGCTATAACAGAAATTAGCCCAGAAAACAGTTAGGATAACAATTCAACTACACAGCATCCAAGTCCCCGGCAGCGGCGCCAAAAACTTGGTGTAGTTTTAAAAGAACCTACAGCTTAGACCTGCAAGTATACAGGGTCAGTTGTAGTGAGTGAGGTAAGAAGAGGTTTGTCCTCATGGACAAGGAGGTTGTAATGCTATTTCTTTGTGTTTTCCTAACTAATTTCTAACCTACAGTGACAATGACTAAGGAATTTGGGATATGGGAGGGACTGCTAGGCTTTGAATCCACCTCTAACCCTATACTAAGCATTCAACTGAGTATGACACTCTTGTCCTTGTAACAGATAAGGAAGAAGTGTCAAGTCCATCACTTACCTAAGGTGTTTCACCAATGGATAGTTCAATCGCAACTAAAGTATTAACCCGGAGCACTAATTGTCTAATCAAGCACAACTAGTCAAAGGATTAACAATAATCTATCAAACATGAGTTGCAGTTCAATCAACACAATGTTATCCTAACTACAATGGATGCTTGACATACATTGTGAGAGCAGAGTATTGATGCACTGAGATTAAATATATCATACAACATTTTAAGCATTCAAGAATCACACAAACATCATAAATAACATAGTACAAAGCTATGGTTTCATCTCAACCTTAGCTTAGTGAACTAAAACATGATAAAATTATACTACTGGATGAAACAGATGAAATAGTAAAATTACAGAACACTAAGAGCTTGGTGCTCCGGCTAGCCCGGGCATACCCAGACACACACAATACCATCTTTTATTTATAGTTTTACATGAAATCCCTAATTTCTAAACCCTAATTTTGAAAGAACCCGAATTTTTAAAATCGAGAATTCACTCACTGATTCTCTGAATTTGTCTCCTATGCTCTCTTGCTCGTCCTTCCTTTCCTCTTATGCTATGAACCCATGCCTTCTTGGTCTTCTCTGCGCTCCTAGTTAACCCTAGCTTCTCACTGCCTAATTCATAGCATCCAGGAATGATGCTAGGAATGAGAGAGAGGGAAACTAGGGAGATGGGTTTTTGTCGGGTGGTTGTGGTGGTGGAACTCGAGGGATGGGAGATGGTGGAGCAGACGCTGGTGGTGTCGGGGAGAGGGATTTGCAGGCTCTGCAATTTTTGGGAAGAAGGGGAAGAAGAGCTCGAGAGAAGAATGGGTTAGGGGATGTTTGTTTTGGGGTATAGGTATTCTAGGTTATGGTGTTGAGCGGGCTCATCAAATTTTGATGTCAGCGAAGGGAAGATGTTGGATGAAAAGATGAGAGAATGATCCAACGACGCGATGGAAGTGGATGTGCAGCGACCGTTGGATATGGAATACATCAAAACTGACGTTCCAAGATGGAGTTAGGTACTATGGTGTTTGACAGGATCTTCGGATTTTGATGCACAATGATGAGGTGGCCGTTGGATGATGAGATGGATCCAATCTGACGGCTCTCATGGAAATGGGTATGGATAATGGAAATGGATTTGGGTAAGGGTTTTGGGCCTTGGGTATGCCAAGCCCATATCTTCTTTAAGAACAATTCTTCCTCTTCGAGCCCACTTTTAATTGATCCGGCTCTTACAAACATCAATCTTCGCTGCCTTTCTGCGGGAGTCTTTGTCGTTTCTTTGCTTTTTTCGCTCCGTGAGTTAACCAGGCTTTATTTAGTACCAAAAAATGCAAAATTAATTGAGAAAAGTATTTATTCTTGAAAACAACGAAAACACAGAATATGGGATAAAATGGAGCGTTAGTGCACAAATGATGAGTTAAATGCCAATAAAAAGGTGCAAATATATACAATATTTGGCACTCATCACTTGTCTATAAATACTGAAGTTTGCATTTCTAGCAAACTAATCCTCAGAGCCAGCAAAACTACCTAGTTGTGTTGTTACTAGTGGAGCCGCCTATTCGGAGAGGAAAGTAACCTAATTAGGCGAAATCTCTTACGGCCCCTCAGTTTAAAGACTTCTTTGGGATTGAGAAGCTCTATTAGTACCGTTGGTGGGAAACTAGATAATTGCAGTTTATTTTAGTTTTGAATTGATTTGATTGACTAACGGTTGTTGAACTTTGATTGCACCTTGTTTGTTTATGCTTGAGAATCTTCTCTTCTGATATAAGATTCACTCAAACTAGATCGAAGTTTCGACGGGGATCTTTAGAACTGTTTTTAAATCTAAAGACGTCTTGTGATAATCCAACGTTAACAGATTCTGTTATGTGTGTGATTGATCACAAGAGATTCAAGTTGTTGTATCCAGGTGCTTATTGAAGATTAAAGAAGATTTGAAGACAAAGAAGATTTCTTATTTGAGTTCATAATCTTTGGTGTGCACAAAACTTGATCGGCTGGGATCAAACTATAATCGGTTTATCTTTTGATAGATTGGATTGATTAGTTGTGTAGATCGACATTCAGTATTTAGCATCTTGATAAATCTTATTATTGATTTGCATAGTTTAATCACAATTACTTTGGTAGTTGTTATTTAGATTGATCTAGAACCCGACAAATGAGTTTATGAAATAAACAGAGGAGCCTTTGTCAAACTCATATCACAATTGTTTGAAAAAAGTTGTTACCGAAAAATTTGTTGTTCCTTTACTGTTCGGAATACGAACCAAAGGAATTGTTTCCAAGTGCGTGACTTATTACAAGTTGGAGGCGCAGGGATACTGAGGGAACTAGGTGAACTATAGGTTTAGTTGCTTGGTCTTAACTATACGAAGTTGGTCTAGATTTTGTATAGCGGTTTAATTATGAGAGTATTCAATTCTGGACTAGGTCCCGGGGTTTTTCTGCATTTGCGGTTTCCTCGTTAACAAAATCTTGTTGTGTCTTTTACTTTTCTATTTCCGCAATTGTAATTGTTTTATTATAACTATAAGTAAAATACACAAACGTTAGTTCCTAATTACTTGATAGGAATCCTATAGTGTTTGGTTAAGTCTGAACCTATTATCAAGTAATCATACTTCGTTGTTGTATTGTCTTGATCTTGAATCCATAGTCAATCACACAAGTTATCTTGTTATCGTATTGTCTCGATCTTGTATCCATAGACGATCACATGAAGTGTGAACCAATTAGTTGTATTGTCTCGGCTCAGTCCATAGACAATCACTTTCGGAGAAAGGACTTATAGGTGGAAAAGTTTTAGATTGAGGTATATTTGGGTACCATCGTCTTTTCAGACCTGCAAGTCAAGAGTACATGACAAACAAATGTAATCATTCACCAAAAAATTGCTTCCACATTGAGAATCAAAATAACAACAGGAATAAATAATGTAAGATGACACCTCAACGGTTGACTAGAAATACGAATTTCATAGAGACCCAATCATGTTGTCTCCCTCAAATCCATAGATGGGAACAACGCGATTTTTTCTGGGTTGTACCCAACCTTCTTCAATTAAGATGCCTTACCCAACCTTCTTCAATTAAGATGCCTTCACAATTTCATCGTATCTATCCTTTGAGTACTTGGGGGTGGTGGCATCCAGAAAGTTATTACAAAATGATAATACTATTAGTTGTGGTAATCCAACGTTAACAGACTTTGTTCTGTTTGTGATTGATCACAAGAGATTCAAGTTGATTGTGTGTAGGTGATGATTGAAGATTAATGAAGATTTGAAGACAAGAAGACTTTTTGGGTTCATAATCTTTGGTGTGCACAATACTTGTTTCGGCTGGAAAGGGATCCAACTATAATCAGTTTATCTTTGTGATAAATTGGATTGATTAGTTGAGTAGATCGACATCAATACACTTCTTTGTGATTAATAGTATTGATTGCATAGTCTAAAAATTACTTCGGTAGTTGTTGAGAGATTGATCTAAAGACCCGACAAAGGATTTTATTGGTTAAACGAAAGAGCCTTTGTAAACTCATATCACGTTGTTTGAAAAGAGTTGTTACCGAACAGATTTGTTGTTCCCTTACTGTTTGGAATACGTGAAAAAGCGGGGGTCTAACAACCACACCCAATATTTCGCTTGGCAATCTGTATGGACAAACTCCAATATAATTTTAAGAAAATCAACTAGACAGTCAAACTCATACTTAATGTAAGTATATCAAAGAGTTATATCTCACTTTCTCGATTCAATACTTACTCAAGCAAATAGAAATCTGCGAGTCTAATTGAATACAAGAGAAATCACTTGAACGGTACCAAAGACCAATGTTCAAGGATCAATCAATTTCAATCAACAACCAAAGGTTGGATTTCCCAATTGATCTATTCAACGCACAACCTGTGATATTTCAATTATATAACAAAATATAATGCGGAAAAAAAATAACACAGACACCGGAAGTTTTGTTAACGAGGAAACGCAAATGCAGAAAAACCCCGGGACCTAGTCCAGATTGAACACACTGTATTAAGTCGCTACAGACACTAGCCTACTACAAACTAACTTCGGTCTGGACTATAATTGAACCCCAATCAATCTCACACTGATCTAAGGCACAGTTGCACTCCTTACGTCTATGATCCTATCAGGATACTACGCACTTGATTCCCTTAGCTGATCTCACCCATAACTAAGAGTTGCTACGACCCAAAGTCGAAGACTTTAATAAACAAATATGTATCACACAGAAAAGTCTACGGTAATAGATAAATCTGTCTCCCACAGAAATACCTACAGGTTTTTGTTCCGTCTTTTGATAAATCAAGGTGAACAGGAACCAATTGATAACCCGTACTTATATTCCCGAAGAGCAGCCTAAAATTATCAATAACCTCACAATAATCTTAATCGACTATCGAAACAAGATATTGTGGAATCACAAACGATGAGACGAAGGTGTTTGTGACTACTTTTATATCTTGCCTATCGGAGAAATTAATCTCAAGCCAATCTTACGATTGTACTCAAATACGATAGAAACAGCAAGATCAGATCACGCAACTACAGAGAAAATAGTTGGGTCTGGCTTCACAATCCCAATGAAGTCTTCAAGTCGTTAACCTACAGGGTCTCGATAGAAACCTAAGGTTAAAGGAGAATCGACTATAGCTAATACAACTAGTATCACACAAAAGATGTGGGGATTAGGTTTCCCAGTTGCTACAGTTCTCCTTTGCATAGTCTTTCAAATGAGGGTTTGCAATCTAAGTTACCTTGGTAACAAAGCATTCAATATTCACCTTTAGATGAAAAACTTATTAGATTCAAGCTAATATCTTTCAACCGTTAGATCGAACTTAGCTTGTTACACACAAATGAAATGCACGTTTATTTAGGTTTGTCTAACTGTACCCAAACATGTACATTTAGTTGGTTCAACAGTAGTTAACCAAATGGTTATCCATATGAGCACTTTCATATCAACCATATTCATCTTAACCATAACTAGTTCAAATGACTCACGAGAAATAGTTAGAGAGTTACTCAATTGCTTAGATCTCATAGAAGTATATAAGACACAATCAAAGCAAAAACGATTTGACTCACTCGAATCAATTCATGAACTTTATAGCCGCGATTTGCAAGTATGCATTCCTTAGTTTATATAAGTTTAAGTTCACGGATAATCGTTTTTAGAAACTAACCCACTTAAGTACGCATACTGGTACGCGGACTTAAGTACCCTGAATAAGTTTTTTTTTCAGTTCACAAACTCCAGGAGAAATTCACGGGATGTGAACTTCCGAAAGTGCGCGTACTGGTACGCGGACTTCAGTTCCGGTTTTCCTGAGCAGCAAAGTACGCATACTTTGGTTCAAGGAATAAGGACTTACACACGTATGAGTTATCACACAATGTTTAAATCCTTTCAATGTTATATTCTAAATTCTCATTTCAATCATTGAAACATTCTTAGAGGACGTTATATAGTTGTTGTTCACAAGTTATTTTTCGTCAAAGCGATTTTCAAGTAATTGAAACTAATATGACTTTCGTCACTAGTAAAGATGAACTTGGCCAAAGAGAAATCTTACCAACACATATTTCAAGAAATAAATAAGCGAGATAAACTCGGCTCGAAATAGCAAATGTGTATAATCATAGTCTATATAGCAATACGACTTTTGTCTCAAGATAGGAAATAGAGTAGATAGAATTTTGAGTGATAGATAAGTTCAAGTGTCCACATACCTTTTAGTCGATGAAGTTCCAACAGTTCCTTGAGTTGTTCTTCGTCTTTGTATGATGATCGTCATGGAGTCTAGAGCTCAACTACACTTTCTATCCTAGTCCGAGACTTAGCTAATAGTAGACTAGAAATCAAGACTTATAGTTTTGATCACTAACATTGACAAACATACTTGAGATAGCAACGCATGCAAGTTCGACCGAGCAGTGCTCTAACAATACGAACCAAAGGAATTGTTCCAAGTGCGTGACTTATTAACAAGTTGGAGGCGCAGGGATATTGAGGAAACTAGGGGAACTATAGGTTTAGTTGATTGGTCTCAACTACGAAGTTGGTTTGATTTTGTATAGCGGCTTAATTCTGAGAGTATTCAATTCTGGACTAGGTCCCTGGGTTTTCTGCCTTTGTGGTTTCCTCGTTAACAAAATCTTGTTGTGTCATTTACTTTATTTTCAGAAATTATAATTGTGTTTATTATAATTTAAAGTAAATCGCACAAACGTTATTTCCTATTTTACTTGATAGACAATCCCTAGAGTTTGGTTAAGTCTGAAACTATTATCTAGTAAACATACTTTGTTGTTGTATTCTCTCGATCTTGTATCCATAGACGATCACACAAAGTGTGAACCGATTTGTTGTATTGTCTCGAATCAGTCCATAGACAATCACTTTCAGAAAGGACTTATAGGTGGAAAAGTTTTAGATTGAGGTATATTTGGGTACCCTCGTCTTTTCAACAGTATTTCGCTACAATATTTACGCTAAGAAATCTTTGAAACATTTTGACCTGAATTGCTGGATGGATATATTCAGTCTACATTAGTGACAAATAACTAACCAACCAAAGTCAAACAGTGAATTGCTTAGTTTCTAATCAAGTTCCAAGAAGAAGAAGGTAAGAAAAGGTTGATGACGTATGCCCTCATTTCAGGCAATAAATATTTTGAGTGACAATTGAGAGAATGAGTGTGGTGTTTATTGTGTGAATAAAATCTAGTCAATTTTTATTTACAAAGGATGCAAACATAATTTTGTATGGGAAAAAAGGACTGAATAAGAATAATATAGTTTTTAACGTGAAAAGTGTCCTTTGCACGATATTTCACGTGATTAATACAATATATAGTGTCTGAAAGTTGTGATTAAGGTGCGAAAATATAGGGACGACAGTTCGATTCACGTGTGTAATTAATCCCCACATCATCCCACCTGAACCTTTTTCGTTATGACATTAGGTTGAGAAACCTTTGAAAATTTTTGACCTGAATATTGCTGAATGGATAGATTCAGACACTATTAGTGATAAATACCTAACGGGCAAAAGTGAAACTCAAGAACATAATCTGAATTGTTGAATTTATAATCAAGTTCCAAGAGGAAAAAGGTAAGAAAAGATTGTTTCACACAGAAACCTCAACCTGTTCAATCATGGGTCGCACAAACATCTATTTCTTTAAATGAGGGCATACGTCATCATCAATTTCTTGCCTCCTTGGAAGCATGAGTAGAAATTAATCAATCTAGAATACTGCTTGTGTTTCAGTTTCGCTACTTAGTTATGTCTAATTGATGATGTCTAAATATAAGCATTGAGGACTTCAGCACAAAAGATTTCAACTCATGTTTTATCGGAATATGGTCAAATGGGATGATGTAGTGTTTATAAACTACAATCACACTTTGATATGTCCTTTGTCGCACTGATATTAGTCTTTTACACTTTAAAATATGGTGCATAAACAATTGATCACGTGAAATGTGGTGCATAATACAAATTTCAACGGATAGAATTTTGTGTATAGTAACGTGAATCAACATGTATAATAACATAGATTTACCTGATTCATGTACTAAGCATAAGCGAGATGATGTAATCATCATCCGCATATTTTGTACTTAGGTTTCTCTGGTTTCTCCAAATCTATTTCATTCACTACTGATTTCATGATCATCATGATCATCACATTTTTGTTGTTCAAGTCATGATCCTTATCAACTTCTTCCTCTGGCATTGGGGTCTTGCCTTTTGATAATTTTGGAGCCCTTTATCTCTGAACTTTGTTTCAAGTTTTTTTTCCTTCTCTTCTCTTAGCTTAATTTTCTCTCTGGAGAATGAATATATTCTCTTTCACTTCTCACACCTATTCGGCTATTCCCAAGAGACGCATACAACGGTTAAATCCGGAGAAAATTGACTTAACCTACTCTAGATAGTAATAGTAGGGTAATAATAACACCCTACTAAAATATCATGTCCTTTCAGACGTACCTCATGACGTAATGGTTATACCCGTTAGATTTTGTTTCCTTTTAAATAAAAATCCAGTTGTAGGTTAAATTCGTGGCATAAGTTATAACCGTTTTTAAGATGAAACCTGCAAATATACGTCACTTGTTGGTACCACGAATTTTCAAATAATGCATGCTCATTAAGGACGCGACTATTCGCTAACAGGTGTATTGGATGTCTATATAAGATTTACCCGTATCTGCTTGTAACATTCTACAAAAAGTAAATTCTAAATGCTTGTAATTTATTTTTTTTGATAATCTTTCATTAGTTATAGCGACGGATATGTTGCCGGAATTAACTACCGAGATACTACAGCGCCTCCAAACTGCAGAAAGCATTTTAGCAAGCAAATGTGTATGCAAAGACTGGAATACTGTCCTTGGGGACAAAAGAATTGTAATCCTTTTTGGTGTCGCACCAAGAATGGGGAATGATACTCAACTCTTCTATACAGAACAAATTAACGAGGAAGATTTACGCTCGATCCTAACATCCAACAATAACAGGGCCCCGTTTGACGGAACCTATGATTGGAATAAGTTGCACCCAATAGTTGGATCTTGCAACGGTATGGTATGTTTTTATATTTCACACCACGACATACAAGATCATGTACATATTATGAATCCAGCAACGGGTGAGCACCTCCATCTACCACAACTATGCATCCCAATTGCACGAGATCAAGGGTGGTATGCACGATACAACGTAATTGGGGGTTTTGGATACTGTCAACATACCAATGAGTACAAGGTAGTTCGCATTCACATGGATGGTAAAATTTCCAGTACACATGCTAGGAGACGAGATGGGATGGAGGAACATAATAAGGGAGATTCCTTATACTTTTCAGAGTTCAGGTGTGTATGCACATGGTTGTATTTTCTGGAAGGATTATCGTCCGCAGGATACTTGCACAGTATCTTTGAATTTGGACACCGAAGCGTTCCATGAACATTCGTTACCCCCGCATCATATTCCTGGGAGCGAATTTTGGGTATATTCTTATCCATCACTTGGGATGGTCATGTTCGGAGTTCGCCTTCTTTTTACTACATCCATCTGGTGTCTGATGAGTCCCGGATAGATTTCTGGACACCCATTTCCGAAAAAAATATTCATATACGGGAGCCTGGCCGGGAATGGGATTGGAATCATAAGATGAGCATTTTCTTGGAAGAGGATAGGGATGAATGGTGGCCTCCGACATATGAACCGATAGCCTATGGAAATAACAAGGACCTCATATTTTGGCAGAATAGGCGTTTATTGTGTTAGAATACATTCAACGGAACTTGGACGGAAATTTGGGGGAAACTACCGTGGGAAACATGGGTTGCAATTATTCCTCACATGAGGAGCGCTGTCTCGTTGAAGAATTTTGGTGGACAATAGGAAACGTGTACTCATGATGTCCATGCCACTAACACATTCCTAAGGTTATATATGTAGCTTTTTTTATTTTTTTCATGTTGTTTTTGTTTCCCTAAGTTGTGCTTGTTTTTCCTTTTTCCTTTTTGGTATTCTGATTTTTTTCTATGTTGAAATGGACAATTTCGTTTATCAACATGACAGTGTAGCCGCTAAATGTTTAGTCATTGTTTAACTAGCGCACCATTGGTTTTTTCCTTTTTTTTTCCTTGCACACCTATGGTCCAGCCGTCCTTCGGAGGGAGTATTTTTAAAGTGAAAAGTGTCCTTTGCACGATATTTCACGTGATTAATTATTCATGCACCACAATATTTTGTTATTCTTTTTATATGTTGATTTGAATCAAGAAAGACCTAACTTGAACGAGTGGAAGAAATTGCTCTAATTTGTCGAATGCCTCCCAAACTATTATGTCTTTAACATTTAGGATTTATCCGAATACAGTGGACCTCAACATTTAAAGCTATGTATATACACTTTGAGAGTAAAATAAGAAGAAAATGTCCAGTTTCTTCTCCGTGGTCCTTAAATATATTTAGAACGGATATAAAAACAATTACAATAGATGCAAACATGATTTTGTGTGGTCAAAAAGGACTAAGTAATAGTATAGGTTTTAAAGTGAAAACTGTCCTCTGCACTATATTTCACATTTCACGTGATTATTTATTCATGTACCAAACTACACAATGTGTAAAAGTCATAATAAAGGTGAGATTAATAGAGGGACGATGGTGCGATTTAAGTGTGATGTACTTTTTCGTTATGACACTATAGTTGAGAAACCTTTAGAACATATCGACCTGAAATCTTGAATGGTTAAACCATCAGTTACAGTTAATGAAACAACGAAAGTGAAACACCAACAACATTCTAGATTGCTTAATTTCAAATCACGCAGCGAAGAGGAATGTAAGAAAATGATGCTGACGTATGCCCCCATTTCAAGAAATAGATTGTATTAATTATTATGCAAGTTAGTTTACGTTGATATTCCCAAGATTCTAAAAGTTTACTAATTTAGTTTCATCATCGTCATTGTTCCATTAACACAACCTCTGAATAATTGTATTCTAAAGAAAATCAGTTCTATCACTGTCATTCTTCGATTGACTAAAAACAAAAACATCGGCAGGGAAAACACCGAGTCCAATTCACACTGATCATGAAATGTTGAATATTGATCGTCTTGGGACATATGATGCCATCATCCCAGTTTACATTATTTCGCTACAACATTTTCTCTGAGAAATCTTTGAAACATTTTGAACTGAATTGTTGGATGGCTATATTCAGTATCCATTAGTGACAAATAACTAACCAACCAAAGCCAAACAGTGAAACACATGAACATATTCTGAATTGCTTAGTTTATAGCCTTTAGCTACCAACCTAGCCTCATATTTTTCCACAGTTCCATCTACCTTATGTTTCCTCTTAGAGACTCGTTTGCATCATATGGTCTTACTCCCTGGAAGTAAACTAGAAAAATCCCAAGTCTGGTTCTGACGGACTGAGTCCACTTCACAAAATGAAGCTTCTTACCAGAATTCGGTTTCAGTAGATGTTATGGATTCTTTGTGAGTGTAGAACTCAGACTAAGCTATGCATATTATGAAGTCAGGTCCATAAGAAGTCTCAGTTCTAATCCTTTCTCTTATGATCAACTCTACTCCATCTTCCTTGAAGGTAAATTCTTACTAGTTGAAAAGACATCTAGGGGATCAACAACACATCCCTAAGATGAGACAGGTTTCAAAATAAACGTATTCAAAGAACTCAACATCCCTAGACTTCGTAAAAGTATTCACACCAAAGTCAGAAAAAGCAGGACTCACAACCAAAAAAATATATGCAGTAGGATACTCATGAAACCTTATCTAAACACCCCCACACTTTGACATATGCATAAAAAGGTTGTCTATCTTTCCATACTCATATGAAGTTTTATCTGATCCTTTAAAGGTTATTCTATTCAAGATATAATGAAATTAGAGGACGACCTCCCCCCAAAAGTTTGCGGTTATCCTTTCATCAACATGGCATGTATCATCTCCTTAATGGTTCTATTCTTACGTTCAACAATACCATGAGGCCTATGATGAGGGGATTGATCAGCCCCGGATAGATGTTGATAAACTGGAATAAATCTCACACAAGCACGTGAAAATATCCGTTTCTTGTTTGGATCATGAATTTTTAAAGAAGGCATGCTGATTAAGGATGCGACCATTGGCCAAACAGTGTAATGGTTTGCACCCCTTCGTATTACGGGGTACATTAACCAAATAGATTTTGAAACACCAAAAGACGTGAAAATTCCAACAGGTGTGTTGTGTGGGGACACATATTACATCCATTGGATGTCTACATAAGCTTTACTCGTATTTGCTAGTAGCATTCAACAAAAACGAAATCCTAAGTGAATCTACATTTAAAAAAAAAAATTCACCAGTAATAGTAATGGAAATGTTGCCGGATTTAACTCCCGAGATACTACACCTCCTCCCAAGTATAGAAAGTATTTTGGAAAGCAAATGTGTATGCAAAGAGTGGAATTATGTCCTTGCAGACAAAAGATTTGGACTCTTTTTCGGTTTCACTAAAAAAGTAAGAGAAGAAAAAGTTACGCAACTCTTCTACAGAGAACAAATTGAGGAGGAAGATTACTACACGATGATGGGAGATTTCTATCAGATGTTATTTGGAAACAATGGTACCTGGAATATTATCCAATCCTATGATGAAAATATGTCACACCCAATCGTTGGATCTTGTAATGGTCTGGTATGTTTTTATGTTTCACACCACGGAATACAAGATCCTATTTATATTATGAATCCAACAACGGGTGAGCACCTCCATCTGCCACAAATATGTGATCCAACACCAATGCCACAAATTAGTTGGGATCCACGATATGTCGTAGGGGATTCCGTCTACTGTGAACATAACGGTGAATACAAAGTAGTTCGAATTCAAGTGGGTGGTAAAGTGGACGTACACACACTAGGAGACAACAGGGGATGGAGGAACATCGGGGAATTTCCTTTTACTTTTCGGGATTCAGGTGTGTACGCACATGGTTGTATTTTTTGGATAAATCATTATATTTATCACAATGATCAGATAATATCTTTCAGTTTGGACAATGAGACATTCCAGTCACATTCGCCACCCCCGCATCATATTTATGAGAATGGTGGTTTTAGTATTCCAAGACTTGGAATGGTCTTGTCTGGAGTTCGCCTTTTATTTTATAACATTCACGATATTTATGATCCCCGGATTGATTTTTGGGCACCCATTTCCGATAATGATATTCATGCACGGGCACACGGTGTATTATGGAATTGGGAACTTAAGAGGAGCATTTTCTTAGAAGAGCCTTTGAATCTATGGTGGCCACCTTATATGCTGATAACCTTGGAAAATAACAACGACATCCTATTGCAAAACAACCGTTGTTTAGCGCGTTATAATGAACTCACCAGAACTTTGACAGGAATTGTGGTGACAAGCTGTCCGGTAAAGGTTAGAGTTATTCCTCACATGAAGAGCGCCGTCTCGTTGAGGAATTTTGGAGGACAATCGAAAACATGTAATGGCGATGTCCATGCCACAAACATATTCCTTATGTGGTGTTTTTGTTTTTGTTTTGATCAGAGTAATACAGAGAGAGAGATGCAAAGCATGCAAGGTTGAATACTTGTAATAAGCGAAATAGTGAGACAGAAAGTGATTCTGAACAAGAATATGTTGAGGTAACTGGTGAAGAATTTGAGGGAGATGTGGAGAGTATGAGCTTTATCTGTATGAGAAGGCACATCCTCCAATCTTCACCAGGACCATGCGAGAGCGTTTAGATATAGAATCGGATGGAGATAAGATAGAGGGCATTGATGTTGATGATCCATAGATCGAAGGAGCATATGAGGAAGATGAGGAGGAAGAAATTGAGGAGGATGAAGATGTGTCATATGGGTATGGTACTGCTCATCCAGCAATAGTGATGAATAAGATGATGTTGAGGAAGAAGGTTTTGTAAGTGACGATGAAGATGAAGATAAGGATTCTGATTAGAGTTCTCCAGAGATTCAGAAAGATCGAGAATTTGTGCATAGTTTCAAGCTTAAATATGATTAGCAGGTTTTTCTCCAAATAGTCTTTCTGGTTCTTATGTCTGATTTTCTTGTTGCTGGTAAGAATCATCTTGTTCTTGTGTGAAGTTTATGTAAGTCGTCCGGTCCAAGTAGTTGTTTCCATTTTGTTGTCTTGATGAACTATATCGGTGTAGTTATAGTAAATGTGGGTGTTTTTCTTTTTAAGAGTTTGAAAAGGGTGTGAATGGATATTTTGAATGCTATGATGTAAATGCTAGCAATTAGTAACTAGGGCTTCTTTACAGAGAGTACTGTAAATGCAGATGTTGATCTCGGTTGTAATGAACTGGGTCTTTTCTGCGCAACTAGTAATCTTGTTAGAAATCCAGTTAGAACTGTAATATTAGCTTTGTGAGAACTTTTAATGAATTGAGTTTTCTGAAATGGATGTTTAATGAGGCTAACAAGGTAACTTAATCTATGTAGATCAAACTGTAGATAGTGTTGAAGGTAGATTCAATCAGGAGAGAATTTAACTTTGCAGGATGTTGTAGCATTGCAGGAGAAACAAAACTTGGGAGAACATGCAGAAAATGCATAAAATTTTCAGGATTTAATATAGTTTGAAGGTAGTTACCCTTCTAAAAATTTCTGCAAAACGTGTTTTGCGCTCAGATTAAACAGTTTTCTTCGGTTAACCAATCAAAATCTAGGGTTTTTTCCACCCACATATTTACTCTTTTATCTTACAAAATACCATTGAATACGCGTCACATGTGCGACTTGTTAGAGCATAGCTCTGTCAACCTCGCATGTGTTGCTATCTCAAGCATGTTTGTTAATGTTAATGATCACAACTATAAGTCTTGATTTCTAGCCTACATAGCTAAGTCTCGGACTAGGATAGAAAAGTGTAGTCGAGCTCAAGGACTTCATGCCGATTCATCATACAACGACGAAGATATATACAAGGAACCATGGAATTTCATCAACAAAAAGGTATGTGGAGACTTGAACTTATCTATCACTCAAAAGTATATCTCTTCTATCTCATACTTCTTATGAGACAAAAGTCGTATGTTATATAGACTAGATCATACACATTTGACATTTCGAGCTGAGCATTCATTGCTTATCTTTTATCTCGAAATCCTGTGTTGGTAAAGCGTTTCGCTATGTTCAAGTTTATCTTCACCTAGTGACGAAAGTCATGAAAAGTTTCAATCACTTTGAGAATTGCTCTGACGTGAATCGGTCTGTGAATAACGGCTACATAGCGTCCTCTGAGAATGCCTCAATGATTGAAATGAGAGTTTAGATTACATAACCATGTATTCCTTGAACTGAAGTTTTCGAACTTTGTTGATCAAGAGAAATCGGTAGGATTATGGAATTGGCTTGCCAAGTCCGGGAACTGTCGAAAGTTCTCGACCGAGAATTTCTGCTGGGATTTTCCAAATACTCGTTTGTGTGTTTAGTCCGCGAACTGGCGGAAGTTCTCTTTCTGAGAATTTCTGCTGAGTTTGGAAAACTCAACCGATTAACTTAAGTCCGCGAACTTGTTTGTGAACTTAAGAGGTTATGATCTAAGGATGTGCTCTGAACATGAAACATTAAATTACTAAGGAATTCTTTATGCAAACCGTGGCTATAATGTTCATGAGCCGATTCAATCGAATCGAATCATCATTGCTTCAATTGTGTCTTGTGTAGTTACATAAGATCTCATAGCAATTGAACAACTATGTAACTAGTTCATTTGAGTCAATTGAACTAGTTATGGTGAAGAAGAACAAGGTTAATATGAAATGCTCATATGGTTAACCTTTTGGGTTACCATATTGAACCAACATACACGTACACGTTTGGGAATGGTTTTCACGAACCCAGTAAACGTCTACCCAAGTGTGTGTGACAAGCTAAGTTTTCGATCTTACGGTTGAGAAATATCAGCTTGAATCTAAATCATGTTTTCATCAAACGGTGAATATGGATTGCTTTGTAACTAAAGCAAAACCCTGATTTGAAGGCTATATAAATGAGACATCTAGCATTGTGAAAAACTAATCCCCACACGTCTGTGTGCTACTAGTGCGCCCGCTAGAGTCGATCTCCATTAACCTTTGATTTTCTTCTCTAAGATCAGGTAAACGACTTAAAGACTTCATTGGGATTGTGAAGCCAGACCGATACTACTTTATCGTAGTTGTGTGATCTGATCTTGCATCTTCTATCGTACGAGTACAATCGATTGATTGGCTTGAGATCGTGAGAGTTCTCCGATAGGAAAGATAAAGAAGTCACAAACATCTTCGTCTCACTGTTTGTGATTCCTTGACAATCCGCTTGTGTAGTCAGGAAGGATTGTAGAGAGGTGATTGATTAATCTGGGTTGTTCTTCGGGAATATAAGACCGGATTATCAATTGGTTCATGTTACCTTGATTTTATATCTAAAGGCGGAACAAAACCTAGGGTTTATCTGTGGGAGACAGATTTATCCTTTTATAGACTTTTTTGTGTGAGACAGATCTGTTTATTATCAAGTCTGTGATGTTGGGTTACAACAACTCTTGGTTGTGGGTGAGATCAACTAAGGGAATCAAGTGCGCAGTATCCTGCTGGGATCAGAGGCGTAGGAGTACAACTGTACCTTGTATCAGTGGGAGATTGATAGGGGTTCAACTATAGTCCAGTCTGAAGTTAGTTTGTAGTGGGTTAGTGTCTGTAGCGGCTTAATACAGTGTGTATTCAATCTGGACTAGGTCCCGGGGTTTTACTGCATTTGCGGTTTCCTCGTTAACAAATTTTCTGGTGTATGTGATATTTCTTTTCCGCATTATATTTTATATAATTGAAATAATACAGGTTTTGCGTTCGTGATCATCAATTGGAAATCCAACCTTTGGTTGTTGATTGATATTGATTGATCCTTGGACATTGGTCTTTGGTATCGTCCAAATATTCCTTGTATTTGATAAAGACTCGCTATTGTTTTTAGCTTGAGTAAAAATCAAATCAAGAGAGAGATATTAACTCCTTGAGATACTTTTATCTAGATTGAGTCTGACTATTTAGTTGATTTTCTAGCAAAGTATTTCGGAGTTAGTCCATATAGATTGATAATCGAAATGTTGGGTGGTGTTGTTAGACCCCCGCTTTTTCAATTGGTATCAGAGCAGGAAAACACGTTTAAGACCTCATCAGTCTGTGTTTATAGTGATCTGACTCTATGGGCAAGAGTACTATCTCTGATAAACGCGTCACCAGTAATAAAGATTCTCTCTCGTCTAATTCTATTAAAGAGAAAAGTTATTCTATCTCGAATATAGAAAAACCTTGTTGTTCGACGAGACAGACAAACAATGGCAGGTGTGTTGTTGATCTCCCTTCGAAAGAGACCTTCTCTTCTAATGAGTGGGATACAGTTGAAGAGAGTAATTTGGTTCTAAATCTTGTTAGAATTCAAGCTGTCAGATTGGATCAGCTAAAACACCATGTCAATGTTCTTCTTGGTGTTGTAAGATATTGCAAAGTCCACGGTAATGTTGAAGATCATTCTTCGTGCTTAACTCTTGAGGCCAGCCTCGAAAAGGATGCCTTGGATATTGAACACCATTTGAATAAACTCTTCGTTCAAGGTTGTTCAAAGCAATATAATATACCAAGAACTCTTGATGCTTTACATTCAGAAGTAAAAACAGGTGTTCCTAATATTTCTACCAAACATAGGACATTCTGTAAAAAACACAAATCTTCTGATGATGATATTAAGACAACTTCCTCCAATCATTCTTATGATCAAAAGGTATGTCTCGTCTGTGAGACCAAGAGTTTTGTTAGACAAAAGAAAAACCCTAAGTTGAATAAAGACTCCTTAGTTCAACTTCAACACACCCTAGATTTGATTCTCAAAGGTGTGACTGACATACGTATGATTGATCCAATTGGTTTTCGTACCTATCCTGTGAATGCTACTAGGAATGTCAGTACAGTGAGTTCCTTCATTTTTCAAAGGCAGAATAAACGTCTTAATAAACATCATTCTAAGGAAGTTAATCGTTGTGCTTCTGAAAGCAACGTTGATCCTGTTGAGAGAGTCATCCCAGAAGAAAGGAAAATCAATGAGATGAGAAAAGATATTAAAAAGATAGCTGGAAGATATAAAGAGCTTGTTGACAGATTATCCTCTTCCTCATGTCAAGACACTTCTGGTAAGAACTCTAACCATGTCTCTTATTTTGATGACAATAATTTTTATGATAATTTCTCATGTCAAACAGGATCCCTCTCTAAGTCTAAGAGGAAAAACAAACTTAACCAAAGACATAAACCTCGTAATGAGCCTGTGGCTCGTACTTGTGTTAATTAATCACAAGGTTCGAGAACTTACTCATATAAAATCCTGTTGAGTAAGTAGTGTTAAAAACAGGTATATTTGTTGCTTGCATCTGTTAAGTTAAGCTATTTTATTATCGTCCATAGCTAAACTTGTGTTGACAGATTCACTAAGATCAAGTATTAGTTAAGTCAAAAGAAGTTGTTGCATATTGTCTTAAATTTTGTTTTTAGGTCCTGTTTTCAAAATGTTTGAAGGACTTTATTTCTTGGGTATTTGTTGTACTCGAACGGATTCCGTTCTGGACCGAGTCAACAATTTTTTTTAACCCTAAATTGTTGTCCCCAAAGATAAAATATCCAACCTCTTAGGGTTACAAGTCACGTACGTGTACTCCTGGTGGTTTTTGGATTTTCAAGAATGTCTTCCTCCTCTTCTTGCTATGGTGGTTTTGCAAAAGGATTTCTTGACAAAGGTGTTGAGGTTGAATCTAAGAGGAAGAGAACACTTGTAGATGAAGATCATCCCAATGCCTCACACTTCTTTGCTTATACTCATGAAGATGCTGAAAAGGATGATATGATCTCTGCTGAAGTTGTTCATGACTTTCTTAAGTACTTTGGGGAAGCAAAACAACAACTTGTTGATACTCTTAAAGGTATTGATATGGTGAAAACTGAGTTGGAAAAGGTTGTGTCTGACCTTGGCCTAATAAAATCTCAAATCAAGGATCTTCGAAAAGAGAATCATCTCTCTGTTGATGCTGAGAAGGCTATCGATCACAAGCTCATAGACTTCATGTCTCATATGGATTATGTACCTCATGTGTCCCTGTTCTCTATTGAGGATACACCGGGATCCATTTCCCTTTAAGCTTGTCATATGTTTTTGTTGAGTTTATATGCCTAGTATGTCTTATTTTTGTATTAGCTAGAAGAATAACTAGTGCTTTGAATAGCGATGATTGTGACTACACATAGCTATTTTTGTTTTCATCTTCTTATGTTATTTTTTTGGTTTTGTTATTAAATTCTAAAAATAATTGGAGGATGATGTTTATTGCAGTATTTTAATGGTTTTGTGATATTGCAATATTTTTATGGGATATGTATTATTTGCGTCCGTGAACTTGAAGGTCCCATATTTTGTCAAAAGTAAAGTCGTTCATGAATCGGTATTCGTATGGATGAAAGGACGAATGGACTTTTGACATATACAAAAGTTATGCCTATGCAATCATGTATTTGATGGAAAATAGGATAAAATCTTTTGTTCAACAAGGATAAAGTCTATTATGTTGTTATGATGGAAAATAGAATAGATCCTTGTATGTTATCCACGGTATTGATCTTCATTGATCCATTTTATTATGTTTTACCGTGAAGGCTCCATTGTGTGTCTTATGTTGAGCACCTTACAACTAAGTCGATTTACCTAGGATTTGTTGGTTGTTCCATAATATGATATACGTCGAGCATTATGAACTAAATTAATCAACTAGTTTGATTATTTAGTTAGTACTCCATAGTTTTCTTTCTTATGTTGAGTACATGTATGGTTAAGGTTGTCATATTCTATGATGAACTTAGTAGGGGTTCCATAAGTTCTCTTATGTTGAGCCCAAAATAATTAAATTGATTACTTCGATGATTAGTTTGGTTATTTGTATTCCAATTAGATTAATTATAGGTGCTCTTGTAATTAATCTAGTTGAGTTTTCATATATTCCACAAGTTCTTGTGTTGAGTATATGAAAGGCTACACTATCATGTTCTTTGGTTAATGTAGTCATATATTCCGTAAGGTTTTCCTTATGTTGAGTATTTGAACGGTTAAGTTAGTCATCTTCGTATGATTGACTTAGTCGTAGCTCCGTGAGTTTACTTATGTTGAGCACTTTCAATTAAATTGATCACTTTTGTGGTTTGATTTAGTTGCGTATTCCAATTAAATTAATCATGGGTTTACTTGTGGTTAATTTGGTTGAGCTTTGGATATAGAAAATCATTCCTATGTTTTTTGGTGTCCAATAAAAAATCCTTCTTTTCTTTCGAAATTAAGGTCGCTCTTGTTGTTCTATCGGGAATGACATCAAATGCGGGAGAGTTCTTTTGAACTTGTGCTTAATGGTAATATCTTTCGGGGAGTGCGGCTGTGGAATTTTATAGGGGTTATCTTGTATCTTAAAAATCCTTGATGAATGATGTTAGCTTCGGCTATTAGATTGCATCTATATTAAGTTGGTATGTATTTTTCTTTTGGTCATGAAATGTCTCTTGTGGAAATTTCATTATGATCCCATTCTTGTACCTTTGCCAATTTTATTGACAAAAAGGGGGAGAAATATTGTAGTTCACACTATAAATACATATGGTTTTCGGATCATTGTGTAAAGGGGAGTGGTTTCCATGATCGAGATGGAGTATTGACTAAGGGGGAGTGATACATATCACCATAGTATTATTGTTAAAGTCGTTATACAATTGGACTTTAATGTTACATAGTAGTACTATGACACTATATAATAATGATCGAGAATATTGATTTCTCTCATTGTTATGGCTACGGATCTTCAACAACGATGGTGCTAAACTTACAACCTTTGGGATCATTGGAGTACTTGGAAGGACGAATATTTCAAGGAACGTTGTAGATTAGACTATGGAATAGGAGCCACTAAAGTTTATCTTTTTTGTATTCCATATGTATTAATAGTTTTGTCACTAAAATTGACAAAGGGGGAGATTGTTAGAGCATAGCTCGGTCAACCTCGTATGCGTTGCTATCTCAAGCATGTTTGTCAATGTTAGTGATCAAAACTATAAGTCTTGATTTCTAACCTACATAGCTAAGTCTCGGACTAGGATATAAAAGTGTAGTTGAGCTCAAAGACTTCATGGCGATTCATCATACAACGACGAAGATCTATACAAGGAACCGTGGAACTTCATCAACAAAAAGGTATGTGGAGACTTGAACTTATCTATCACTTAAAAGTCTATCTCTTCTATCTCCTACTTCTTATGATACAAAAGTCGTATGCTATATATAGACTAGATCATACACATTTGACATTTCGAGCTGAGCATTCATTGCTTATCTTTTATCTCGAAATCGTGTGTTGCTAAAGTGTTTCGCTTTGATCAAGTTTATCTTCACCTAGTGACGAAAGTCATGAAAAGTTTCAATCACTTTGAGAATTGCTCAGACGTGAATTGGTCTGTGAATAACGTCTACATAGCGTCCTCTGAGAATGTCTCAATGATTGAAATGAGAGTTTAGATTACATAACCATGTATTCCTTGAACCTAAGTTTTCGAACTTTGTTGATCAAGAGAAATCGGGAGGATTGTGGAATTGGCTTGCCAAGTCCGCGAACTATCGGAAGTTATCGACCGAGAATTTTTGCTGGGATTTTCCAAATACTCGTTTGTGTGCTTAGTCCGCGAACTCAGTCCGCGAACCCAGTCCACGAACTGGCGGAAGTTCTCTTTCCGAGAATTTCTGCTGAGTTTGGAAAACTCAACCGATTAACTTAAGTCCGCGAACTTGTTTGTGAACTTAAGAGGTTATGATCTAAAGATGTGCTCTGAACATGAAACATTAAATTACTAAGGAATGCTTTATGCAAACCATGGCTATAATGTTCATGAGCCGATTCAATCCAATCAAATCATCTTTTCTTCAATTGTGTCTTGTGTCGTTACATAAGATCTCATAGCAATTGAACAACTTTGTAACTAGTTCATTTGAGTCAATTGAACTAGTTATGGTGAAGAAGAACAAGGTTAATATGAAATGCTCATATGGTTAACCTTTTGGGTTACTATGTTGAACCAACATACACGTACACGTTTGGACATGGTTTTCACGAACCCAGTAAAGGTCTACCCAAGTGAGTGTGACAAGCTAAGTTTTCGATCTAACGGTTAAGAAATATTAGCTTGAATCTAAATAAGGTTTTCATTTAACGGTGAATATGGATTGCTTTGTAACTAAGGCAAAACCCTGATTTGAAGGCTATATAAATGAGACATCTAGCATTGTGCAAAACTAATCCCCACACGTCTGTGTGCTACTAGTGCGCCCGCTAGAGTCGATCTCCATTAACCTTTGATTTTCTTCTCTAAAATCAGGTTAACGACTTAAAGACTTCATTGGGATTGTGAAGCCAGACCGATACTACTTTATCGTAGTTGTATGATCTGATCTTGCATCTATCATACGAGTACAATCGATTGATTGGCTTGAGATCGTGAGAGTTCTCCGATAGGCAAGATAAAGAAGTCACAAACATCTTCGTCTCACTGTTTGTGATTCCTCGACAATCCGCTTGTGTAGTCAGGAAGGATTGTAGAGAGGTGATTGATTAATCTAGGTTGTTCTTCGGGAATATAAGACCGGATTATCAATTGGTTCCTGTTCACCTTGATTTTATATCTTAAGACGGAACAAAACCTAGGGTTTATCTGTGGGAGACAGATTTATCCTTTTATAGACTTTTCTGTGTGAGACAGATCTGTTTATTATCAAGTCTGTGATTTTGGGTTACAGCGACTCTTGGTTGTGGGTGAGATCTACTAAGGGAATCAAGTGCACAGTATCCTACTGGGATCAGAGGCGTAGGAGTACAACTGTACCTTGTATCAGTGGGAGATTGATAGGGGTTCAACTATATACCAGTCTGAAGTTAGTTTGCAGTAGGCTAGTGTCTGTAGCGGCTTAATACAGTGTGTATTCAATCTGGACTAGGTCCCGGGGTTTTTCTGCATTTGCGGGTTCCTCGTTAACAAAATTTCTGGTGTCTGTGTTATTTATTTTCCGCATTATATTTTATATAATTGAAATAATACAGGTTGTGCGTTCGTGATCATCAATTGGAAATCCAACCTTTGGTTGTTCATTGATGTTGATTGATCCTTGGACATTGGTCTTTGGTACCGTCCAAGTATTCCTTGTATTTGATAAAGACTTGCTATTGTTTTTAGCTTGAGTAAAAATCAAATCAAGAGATAGATATTAACTCCTTGAGATACTTTTATCTAGATTGAGTCTGACTGTCTAATTGATTCTCTAGCAGATTGCTAATCGAAATATTGGGTGGTGTTGTTAGACCCCCGCTTTTTCACGACTCATTTGCGAAATGTCAGTAATTTTCCTAGCAAAAAGTAGCACTGAATACGTGACTCCAGTGAGATTGATTAACGACACTCAAAATAATGTGCGACCCCGAGCCGAACGGCTCTTAACTTAATAGCACAGTTTTTGCGATTCTTATTTGATGGATGTGCTACACATGAACGACGTGGTTCCCAAAGTCGTTTAAGCCGAGTAAACACCGGCATGCTCTTAACTTAATAGCATCATATTTGTGTTACCCTAGTGATGGGTGTATGACATATCTGCGACGAATTTTAATGGCCAGATTAAGGAAAATTAATAGCTAATGGTTACTGTTTCTGGTTCGCATTAGTGATTCTACTGTTTGAAGAAGAATTAAAACTAATTGAAACAACATCCTATTGAAGTCTCAAGAATAAATATTTGAAATCAGTTACACAAGATACTGTTTTTTAGATTGACATGAATCATCATAACTAATCAATTTTGAACTTTCTTATGCCATACAGTTAATCGACTGCAACACAAACTTACTTCTTCCGATCCACCATGAATGGGAATCCTAAGTAGTCATTCAACAAACGAACCCCATGGAAACGATGTGAATTCTGATCAGAACCTTAAAGGACCATCAGGATTTTCCATCACGAGTCTAATTAAAACTCTTTTACTGGAAACCTAATTAAAACTCTTTTACTGGAAACCCTGAATCACAAAATTACCGACCAAATCAATACTCTTTCATTATAACAACCATATATTTTATCGATCAAACATCCAAATCAATCATGCACCAGATCCCATATCAAAATGTGTGACCCCAAGTCCGAGGATATGTTAGGTAATCTATGTTTTGTTGGGGGCGAGTTAGTCAAACAATAAAATGGAATGCTATTATGTTAAGTTGTGGTATTTTGTGTTTCTTTAACTTTTATTGTGGTACCAAACGTCATTGGCCCCATGTTTGATGGAAAGTGCTATCAAATTTTCTATGAAGTGAATGGAATAATCTGCAGAGAGATTGACAGTGATTATTGTCTTCACAAGATTGAAAAATATCTTGAATCCTTAGGATCTGACCGGTAGACTTTGTGCAACAATACATTCTATCATCTGATTCAAGTTACATCTTCTTCAAAGGTACATGCATCCAGTTTACTCGATGGTGTACTAGACCTAATCGGCAGAAGAATTTTGCTTGATGAAAGAGTTGATGCTGAATGGAAACGAGTACTCCATTATAAAGAGCTACTAAAAACAGCCCATGAGAAATCCTCAAGTGATGTTATGCATCTAAACAATACTCTTAATCATTATGAGGATGTTTTGTGGAAGTTTCAGTCTCTACTTGATGAGGTTTCACCTTAATTGATATTACAAATGGATTAAGAGCTTCCTTGCATGGAAACAAGTAGATGGCAATAAATAAATTGAAGATTAATAATTCTTCCCAGGAAAAATAAACATCAGTTTTTGATCTCTTTCAATAATTGTATAAGGTCTATTTATGAATAAAACTATCTATTATTTATGAATAAAATTATTATTTTATAATTTTCCGTGTGATAGTTTTTCGATTACATAACCTGTGCTTGAATGCTTTATATTATTTCTATGTATTTATGGGATGTTTGATTTCGGTTTTCATAACCTTAATATTCGATCTCATATTGTGTGAACCCTTATGGTTTGGTGACTTTTTGATTTAGCGGGATTGAGTTCTAGCCCATGTTGGTAGGCTTTATCAAAGGATCATAAGGGGTTCTGATAGAAACTCATGTGTGAAAAAGTCACAATATGTTGAATGATTGTGTTTAGCATAAAAGCATATGTGTTTCGGGGTTTTCAACTTTTGCTATGCATAAGTTAAAACCGATTCAACCTTTCTCTAGTAAAGGTTGCTTTTGTTGTTGTTCTTTTGTTCTTGCGGGAAAATGACAACACAATGGGGGAGAGTTCTAACTTGAACTCGCGCATTAATGACATTCCTCCCCAGAAAGATGCTGAGAAGAGGAGAAGAGGATGTGAAATTTGAGGTAACGAATTTTTTAGCTAATCGTTTCCTGTTTTAGAAAAGCCTGATTTTATTGCATATATTTTGCTTTTGCTTAACAAAATTTCTGTACAATTGATGTTTATTCCATTATATGTGTATGGATGTATGTGTGTGATTCAATTGTTTTCGGTTGAGAAAAACTATTGCTATCTTTCTTTATTGTTTGGTATCAATTGTTTAGTCTTAACGAAATTTCGGACGCAATTGCGGTGTTATACTGTCTATGTTTGTTTCAATTGCTTCCGGTTAAGATAAATAATTATGCAAGTTGATTTATTAGGTTTGTATGAAATGTTTATGGCTTAACAAAAAAAAATACGGGATCATTTGTTTAGTCCAATTCGATTCCGGATAAGAGAAACTAAGTTAATTCTGAGCTTAATTAGACTTATCAAAGTGTAGGATTCGGTTATTCAAGTCTAATCGAATGTATTAACAAGAAATACTAGTTAACTAACCTATTACTTGCCTTGTTCAAAAGTGAAAGGTCTAAGTTATTGTTTGAATAATTAGAGCCCGGTGAGAAAAATAAAGTGATTTATGATCTTTATTTTGGTCTTATCGAAATAATCGATTGTATTCTTACAATCGGTTTAGCAAAAGAACTAAGGTGCTTAGTCAATCGATAATTTTCTAAACTATTAGGGAAAATTGCTTCGGGCAATTGTTTCCTTGATAACATATCAAAACAAAATTACTTTGTAGTTTCAGTTTTGATATTGGTTATCTAAAATGGTATGTGAAACCTTCGTGCTTAACTCTTATAGGTTGTACAAGTCTTTAGGATTTGTAAGATCCTTTCGGTATGTCCTTTATTTGCTCGTACATTTGTCATTTTGTGACAAAAAGGGGGAGAAATATATGGAGTAAACAAGTGATTGGTATTCACTAAGGAAAGGACAATGGTGCGTAAACGTTAAATATCTAACGAAAAGAGTAAAGCATTGACTAAGGGGGAGAAACATATCATATGATGATTGTAGTTATTTGGATTACAAGGAAATAACAAAGATGTGCGGATTGAAAATCTACCTATCTCACCTTTAGGGGGAGTATTAGCTTTGTTATTATAATGTCAACAGCGACATTTATGGATTGAATATATGCAGGTTATTGTCCTGTTGAAACTTGGAATCAAGCGTATGAGTAATGAATTCTTGTAATTTGTTTATCCATATGATGTAAGAGTTTTTCACTAAAATTGACAAAGGGGGAGATTGTTAGAGCATAGCTCGGTTTAACCCACCAAGCATTGGTATGTCAAGTTTGGTTGTCATATTTTAGTGAATCAAAACTCATTTTAAGAGTCGCTTGATTATATACTAGAGTCAACTTCATATAGGTTAAACTAGAAAGTTATTAGGATTTGAGACATACAAGTATTACTCGAAGACTTGAAGAATGCGAAGAAGTAAAGAGCTACATCGACGACATCATCCTTCCTCTTGAGGTTAGTAATATTTTGACTTGAACTGTTTCATTCATAACGTATCTTTCAAGTCGTGTTATATTGAAAACATAAATGCGAAGCTATGAATGATTATACTCTAGTTAGACATAGTATTAACGAACTATAATACGAAGTATAACGTCTATCTTTTGAACTTCGTATATAAGACATCGACATAATCGTTTGAATGCTATTGTGATTATGTATGGGTAAAGGTGAAGATTTCATCCTAGGAAACAGTGTTTACATTCGTTTAAAGGAAGTACATTCATAAACTTGTTTTGTGAATCGAAAGGGAAATCGCTAGGCTTATTGGTATTGTTATTCATTGCGTATGTTTGGATTACCAATATGTGTGATTAGTATAATCGTTCATAATTTATTATGTATTTTGGTAAAACTATTCACAGTGCCTGACTTATGTATTGGTATGACTTTTATTAGTGAAACTAATCTTAAGTAATCATCTGAGATGGTATGATTGATATTTGTAATTGGTGTGACCGATCCTAGTAGTTGGGTAACTGATCCTAGAAGTTGGCGTGACCAATCACAAGAAGGTGTAATCGATCCTTGTAGTAGGTTAACAAGTTTTAGCAATTGGTGTAACGATCCTATGACTTGTGCAACCGATTACAAGTAATTACCATAAGAATGTGGTAACCGACCCTGGTACTTAGTTAACCAATTTTTGGAAACTGTTGTAACCGGTCCTAGTAGCCACATCGAGGTAGAACTGAAACTTGTTTTTGGTAGAACCGTTAAACCCATGATTTGTGATTTGATATTTGAAATTGATCAATCACATATAGTTCTTGGAAATCAGATGAACCAATTCTAAACTCGTTTTGGAAGTGTGGCAAATCGGTTCCAAGATTGTAAATATGAAAAAGGATTTACAAAGAAAAGATGTCGACATACTTTGAACACGTGCAGTAATTCTTACCTTTTATTGTTCAAAGATATTCCTTAATAACTAAAGGAGAATCTCAAACCGAAATTAAATTGAGAATCTTTTAATTAAGATTTTTAGTTTTTTATATGCTTTTAATTACCATCAATTAAATGCATATCTCTGGAAAAATAAAAATTGGTAATGTGCATTTACTAATTGGAGATTTTCTAATGAGATTTCGGTAGATATTTGGACAAAGCATTTCCAGGAATTATGAAAACCGATTTGGGACATTTATTGCATATCTTAAGAATAATTCGATTTTGGAAATTCCTTGGTCTCCAAACTTCCTTTGTCTATAAATATTGAAGTTTGCATTTTGAGCAAACTAATCCTCAGAGCCAGCAAAACTACCTAGTTGTGCTGTTACTGGTGGAGCCGCCTATTCGGAGAGGAAAGTACCTTAATTATCTATTACGACCACTCGGTTTAAAAACTTCTTTGGTATTGAGAAGATCTATTAGTACCGTTGGTGGGAAACTAGATAAGTGCAGTTCATTATTAGTTTTCGATTGATTTGATTAATTGACTAACGGTGGTTGAACTTTGATTGCACCTAGTTTGTTTATGCTTGAGAATCTTCTCTTCTGATATAAGACTCACTCAAACTAGATAGAAGTTTTGACGGGGATCTTTAGAACTGTTTTTAGATCTAAAGACGTCTTGTGATAATCCAACGTTAACAGATTATGTTATGTGTGTGATTGATCACAAGAGATTCAAGTTGTTGTATCCAGGTGCTTATTGAAGATTAAAGAAGATTTGAAGACAAAGAAGATTTCTTATTTGAGTTCATAATCTTTGGTGTACACAAAACTTGATCGGCTGGGATCAAACTATAATCGGTTTATCTTTTGATAGATTGGATTGATTAGTTGCGTAGATCGACATTCAGTATTTAGCATCTTGATAAATCTTATTATTGATTTGCATAGTTTAATCACAATTACTTTGGTAGTTGTTATTTAGATTGATCTAGAACCCGACAAATGAGTTTATGAAATAAACAGAGGAGCCTTTGTCAAACTCATATCACAATTGTTTGAAAAAAGTTGTTACCGAACAAATTTGTTGTTCCTTTACTGTTCGGAGTACGAACCAAAGGAATTGTTTCCAAGTGCGTGACTTATTACAAGTTGGAGGCGCAGGGATACTGAGGGAACTAGGTGAACTATAGGTTTAGTTGCTTGGTCTTAACTATACGAAGTTGGTCTAGATTTTGTATAGCGGTTTAATTATGAGAGTATTCAATTCTGGACTAGGTCCCGGGGTTTTTCTGCATTTGCGGTTTCCTCGTTAACAAAATCTTGTTGTGTCTTTTACTTTTCTATTTCCGCAATTGTAATTGTTTTATTATAACTATAAGTAAAATACACAAACGTTAATTCCTAATTACTTGATAGGAATCCTATAGTGTTTAGTTAAGTCTGAACCTATTATCAAGTAATCATACTTCGTTGTTGTATTGTCTTGATCTTGAATCCATAGTCAATCACACAAGTTATCTTGTTATCGTATTGTCTCGATCTTGTATCCATAGACGATCACATGAAGTGTGAACCAATTAGTTGTATTGTCTCGGCTCAGTCCATAGACAATCACTTTCGGAGAAAGGACTTATAGGTGGAAAAGTTTTAGATTGAGGTATATTTGGGTACCATCGTCTTTTCAGACCTGCAAGTCAAGAGTACATGACAAACAAATGTAATCATTCACCACAAAATTGCTTCCACATTGAGAATCAAAATAACAACAGGAATAAATAATGTAAGATGACACCTCAACGGTTGACTAGAAATACGAATTTCATAGAGACCCAATCATGTTGTCTCCCTCAAATCCATAGATGGGAACAACGCAATTTTTTCTGGGTTGTACCCAACCTTCTTCAATTAAGATGCCTTACCCAACCTTCTTCAATTAAGATGCCTTCACAATTTCATCATATATATCCTTTGAGTACTTGGGGGTGGTGGCATCCAGAAAGTTATTACAAAATGATAATATTATTAGTTGGTATCATACAAAAATTCAGATAAAGATATTTGCAAACTAGCTTATATAAAAAAGATGGTATTTGAAACTAGTTATTGTTAGGGAATATCTCGGTCGACCTCGCATGCGTTGCTATCTCAAGCATGTTTATCAATGTTAGTGATCAAAACTATGAGTCTTGATTTCTAGCCTACATAGCTAAGTCTCAGACTAGGATAGAAAAGTGTAGTTGAGATCAAGGACTTCATGGCGATTCATCATACAACGACGAAGATCTATACAAGGAACCGTAGAACTTCATCAGCAAAAAGGTATGTGGAAACTTGAACTTATCTATCACTCAAAAGTCTATCTATTCTATCTCCTACTTCTTATGAGACAAAATTCGTATGCTATACAGACTAGATCATACACATTTGACATTTCGAGCTGAGCATTCATTGCTTATCTTTTATCTCGAAATCGTGTTTTGGTAAAGAGTTTCTCTTTGATCAAGTTTATCTTCACCTAGTGACGAAAGTCATGAAAAGTTTCAATCACTTTGAGAATTGATCTGACGTGAATCGGTATGTGAATAACGGCTAGATAGTGTCCTCTAAGAATGTCTCAATGATTGAAATGAGAGTTTAGATTACATAACCATGTATTCCTTGAACCGAAGTTTTCGAACTTTTTTGATCAAGAGAAATCGGGAGGATTGTGGAATTGGCTTTCCAAGTCCGCGAACCCAGTCTGCAGACTCAGTCCGCGAAATTTCGTAAGTTCTTGACCGAGAATTTCTGCTAGATTTTCCAAAAACTCGTTTGTGTGCTAAGTCCGCGAACTGGTGGAAGTTCTCTTTCCAAGAATTTCTGCTGAGTTTTGAAAACTCAACCGATTAACTTAAGTCCGCGAACTTGGTTGTGAACTTAAGAGGTTATGATCTAAAGATGTACTCTGAACATGAAACATTAAATTACTAAGGAACGTTTTATGCAAACCGTGGCTATAATGTCCATGATCCGATTCAATCGAATCGAATCATCTTTGTTTCAATTGTGTCTTGTGTAATTAAATAATATCTCATAGCAATTGAACAACTCTTTAACTAGTTCATTTGAGTCAATTGAACTAGTTATGGTGAAGAAGAACAAGGTTAATATGAAATGCTCATATGGTTAACCTTTTTGGGTTACTATGTTGAACCAACATACACGTACACATATGGACATGGTTTTCACAAACCCAGTAAACGTTTACCAAAATGTGTGTGACAAGCTAGGTTTTTCGATCTAACGGTTGAGAAATATTAGTTTGAATCTAAATAAGGTTTTCATCTAATGGTGAATAAGGATTACTTTGTTACTAAGGCAAAACCCTGATTTGAAGGCTATATAAAGGAGACATCTAGCATTGTGCAAAACTAATCCCCACACGTATGTGTGCTACTAGTGCGCCCGCTAGAGTCGATCTCTATTAACCTTTGATTTTCTTCTCTAAAATCAGGTTAACGACTTAAAGAATTCATTGGGATTGTGAAGCCAGACCGATACTACTTTTATTGTATTTGTGTGATCTGATCTTGCATCTTCTATCGTACGAGTACAATCGATTGATTGGCTTGAGATCATGAGAGTTCTCCGATAGGCAAGATAAAGAAGTCACAAACATCTTCGTCTCACTGTTTGTGATTCCTCGACAATCCGCTTGTGTAGTCAGGAAGGATTGTAGAGAGGTGATTGATTAATCTAGGCCGTTCTTCGGGAATATAAGACTGGATTATCAATTGGTTCATGTTCACCTTGATTTTATATCTTAAGACGGAACAAAACCTAGGGTTTATCTGTGGGAGACAGATTTATCCTTTGATAGACTTTTCTGTGTGAGACAGATTTGTTTAATATAAAGTCTGTGATTTTGGGTTGCAGCAACTCTTGGTTGTGGGTGAGATCAGCTAAGGGAATCAAGTGTGTAGTATCCTGCTGGGATCAGAGGCGTAGGAGTACAACTGTACCTTGGATCGGTGGGAGACTGATTGGGGTTCAACTATAGTCCAGTCCGAAGTTAGCGTGGAGTAGGCTAGCGTCTGTAGCGGCTTAATACAGTGTGTATTCAATCTGGACTAGGTCCCGGGGTTTTTCTGCATTTGCGATTTCCTCGTTAACAAAATTTCTGCTGTCTGTGTTATTTCTTTTCCGCATTATATTTTATATAAGTGAAATAATACAGGTTGTGCGTTAAGATCATCAACTTCTCTAATCCAACTTTTGGTTGTTGATTGTAGTTTATTGATCCTTGGATATTGGTCTTTGGTACCGTCCAAGTTATCTCTCTTTGATAAAGACTCGCAGATTTTTATTTGCTTGAGTAAAGATCAAATCGAGAGATTGAGATATAAACTCTTTGATATATCTTTTTATTGATTGAGTCTGACTGTCTAGTTGATTCTCATAAAAATTATATTGGAGTTTTTCCATACAGATTGCTAAGCGAAATATTGGGTGGTGTTGTTAGACCCCCGCTTTTTCAATTGGTGTCAGAGCAGGCAAACACGTTAAAGACTTTATAAGTTTGTGTTTGTAGCGATCTGATTATGGACGAGTCTATCTCTAATAACGTACCAGTTCAGAAATTACCAGATGATTCTAAAAGATTGGATTCACCTGAGAGAACTGTCACATCTAAGTCAATATCCAAACATTCTCTTGATGTAAAAACTGTTGATTGGGAAACTCTCCTAGAAGAACAGTTGGATGAACTTTCTGATGAAGGTGATTCAGATATTGATAGAGATGTTGATGAGGAAGTCTCAGAGTATGTTAAGTTTTAGGATTCGTGGAATATGAAGAAGATTACAACTTCTCATGTCACACCTCTTCCGACTCCTCTCTGTCGAGAAAACAAGAAATTGAGAAAATGTTACGCAGGTGTTTATTTTTCGAATCGTTCTACCGAATCGACCTCAAGGATTCTGAGGAAAACTTACGTATGAACTCACTTGATTGTGATAATCTTTATCAAAAGTACTTTTTGTTGGAAGAGAAACTTGCAGAATCTGAAGCAAGTTTTAACTTCCAGCAAACAAGTTTTGACGACAGAGAAAGCGCTTATCTCACTCGAGAAAAACGCCTTGAGGCTGATTTAGCTGATGCTCTTGATAAAATCAAGATGTTGGAAGATGACTTGAAAAAGTTCAATACTAGTTCAAGCAAATTAACCACTATTCTAGGAGCAAGTAAAAATCATCGTGATACACGAGGATTGGGCTATAAGGGAATAGATGCTCCAAGTACTAGCAAAGAGGTAAAAAATTTCAAGGCTAGTGATTTTTCTCAACAAAAGGTTTCCACTGATGGCTAAAGTGAAATACCTTTTCCGGCAGTTAAGGTTCAAAAGAGAAAAATTTATCAACCTCCAAAGTTAGCACACACGGATCGAGGTAAGAACATTCCTTATGTTTGCCACTATTGCGGAAATAAAGGTCACCTGGAAAGGAGATGTCGTTTCCGTATAAGGAATGAGAAACTTCATGATGTTCTTGTTGGGCATCACAAGAAGTTGTGAAACCAAGATCATACGTTAAGACTGATCCTCTTAACATTACAGGTTGTAATTGTCCAACCTTTAGGCAAAGGAATCAGTGCTATGATAGACCTAGATTTGCCTATAAACGTCGTACGAATCCTTTTCATAATCGTAATGGTTATCAAAAGGATAACTTCGTAAAGACGAAGACAAGATCTTATGCTCCCAATTGGAGAAAGACTAACTTGCAAAAGAATAGTCAATCCAATTCTCTTTCAAGAATTCTAGAAGAGAGTGATGGGAAGAAGGTTCCGACAGTTCCTAAACGCACTCAGAAGTAGATACCGAAGAAAGACAATGATGTTTTGAGTGTGAAAAGGAATGATCTTCCAGAAAACTCCATGACTATGGAAAAGGAAGTATCCATGATGTTGGAACTTAACAAGTTTTTTTGGAAAAATGGAATTGGATATGAAAGGTTCTAAAAGTGATCTCTTTCATGATAGTCCAAAGGTCACTTGTGGTGAGCAAGACTTTGTTCACCCCAACGCAACTTGATTGTGTTGAAAGTGCATCCTCACCAAGGAATGCCCTACTTTGTATACGGTGAGGGAAGCACAAGAAATGGGGCACACAGATTATGTTCGGTAAGGCGGTAGAATTCGATTGGATTCATCTAAAAAGGTATGTCTGTAAACTTGAGAAAGATTTTTACTTTTATTTGCTTAGAATACTTATAATAATCTTGCTTATCTTTCATTTTTACCTAACTTGATCTGTGTTTAAGGTTCTTAAATGTTTAGGTTTGAAAATAATAGTTCGGGATGTTTGGACTACATGGTACACATACCAAGTATGCATAGCGGCATTCAAAATCAAAATCCAGGGGTTTAAGTTCGCAAACCCGTATGCATACTTGACGTCGATATTCGGTAAACTTTTTTTGGCCGTAACTTCTTCGTCCGAACTCGGATTTACCTCATTCTGTTTGGATTCTCTTCCTTATTGAATTCCCTACAAAATGGAGATGAGAATTGTTGAATTTGGATGAGTTAATATTGGTCTTTGTCATGTCTCTTGTTTTTTTAGTGTTTGCTCCGTTTCGTTGTACTTTTTCTATTCTCTTGGACTTGGGCACTGGGATTCTTGGAGAAATCCTATTCTAAGATATTTTGTGGCTGTTACAAGAGTGATGTTGTTGAATCACAAAGAAGGAAGTTCGAGAATGGGTAGTAATTCACATTGCTATATATTCTTGAGTGTTCACAATCATCTCATGTGAACTATGGTGCATAGTCGTCAATGACTTTGTATGTTCTTCTTTGTTAAGGAAATCTTTTTATACGTTTTTGGTAACCACTCTTGGTATAAATCCGTGCGAAAAAGATTGATTCTACCTTCTAAGGGAAAAGATTGTTATTGCAGTATTAATCTTTATGATTTTGTGATATTGCAATTGTTTATGGGATATGTATTGTTTGCATCCATTAGCTTGAAGGTCCCATATTGTGTCAAAAGTAAAATCGTTTATAAATTGATACTCGTATTGATGAAAGGACGAATGGACTTTTGACAATTACAAAAGTTATGCCTATGCAGTCATTTATTTGATGGAAAATAGGATGAAATATTTTGTTTGACAAGGATAAAGTCTATTATGTCGTTATGCAAATAGTGATGGAAAATAGAATAGATCCTTGTATGTTATCCACAGTATTGATCTTCATTGATCCATTTTGTTATCTTTTACCGTGAAGGCTCCATTGTGTGTCTTATGTTGAGCACGGTACAACTAAGTTGATTATTCTTATTGGCTTTGTTGGTCGTTCCATAATATGCTATATGTTGAGCATTATGAACTAAATTAATCATCTTGGTTGGTTATTTAGTTATTTGCTCCGAAAGTCTTCTTTTGTCGAGCAAATCCTTTGACAATTAAATTAATTACTTTTGTCATTAGTTTGGTTGTTTGTATTCCAATTAGATTAATTATAAGTTCTCTTGTAATTAGTCTAGCTGAGTTTTCATATATTCCACAAGTTCTTCTGTTGAGTATATGAACGGCTATACAAATCATGTTATTCTGGTTAATATAGTCTTATATTCCGTAAGGTTTTTCCTTATGTTGAATATGTGAACGATTCAGTTAGTCGTCTCCTTATGATTATCTTATTCGTAGCTCCGTGAGTTTACTTATGTTAAGCACCTTCAATTAAATTGATCACTTTTGTAGTTTGATTTAGTTGCATATTCCAATTAAATTAATCATGGTTTTCTTGTGATTAATTTGGTTGAGTTTTGGATTTAGAAAATCATTTTTATGGTTTTTGGTGTCCAATATAAAAATCCTTCTTTTCTTTCGAAATTAAGGTCGCTCTTGTTGTTCTTTCGGGAATGACATCAAATGGGGGAGAGTTCTTTTGAACTTGTGCTTAATGGTAATAACTTGCGGGGTGTGCGGCTGTGGAATCTTGTAGGGGTTATCTTGTATCTTAAAACTCCTTGATGAATGCATTTAGCTTCGGCTTTATGATTGCATCAAAATTAAGTTGGTATGTATTTTTCTTTTAGTCTATGAAATGTATCTTGTGGAAATTTCATTATGATCCCGTTCTTGTACCTTTGCCAATTTTATTGACAAAAAGGGGGAGAAATAATGTAGTTCACACTACAAATACATATGGTTTTCGGATCATTGTGTAAGGGGGAGTGGTTTCCATGATCGAGATGGAGTATTGACTAAGGGGGAGTGATACATATCACCGTAGTATTATTGTTAAAGTCGTGATACAATTGGACTTTGATATTACATAATAATACTATGACACTGTATAATAATGATTGAGAATCTCGATTTCTCTCATTGTTATAGCTACGGATCTTCAACAACGGTGATGCTAAACTTACAACCTTTGGGATCATTGGAGTACTTGCAAGGACGAAGATTCCAGGGAACGTTGAAGATTAAACTATGGAATAGGAGCCACTAAAGTTTATCTTTTCGTATTTCATATGTATTAATAGTTTTGTCACTAAAATTGACAAAGGGGGAGATTGTTAGAGCATAGCTCGGTCGACCTCGCATGCGTTGCTATCTCAAGCATGTTTGTCAATGTTTGTGATCAAAACTATGAGTCTTGATTTCTAGCCTACATAGCTAAGTCTAGGATAGAAAAGTGTAGTTGAGATCAAGGACTTCATGGCGATCCATCATACAACGACGAAGATCTATACAAGGAACCGTGGAACTTCATCAACAAAAAGGTATGTGGAGACTTGAACTTATCTATCACTCAAAAGTCTATCTATTCTATCTCCTACTTCTTATGAGACAAAAGTCGTATGCTATATAGACTAGATCATACACATTTGACATTTCGAGCTGGGCATTCATTGCTTATCTTTTATCTCGAAATCGTGTGTTGGTAAAGCGTTTCACTTTGATCAAGTTTATCTTCACCTAGTGACGAAAGTCATGAAAAGTTTCAATCACTTTGAGAATTGCTCTGACGTGAATCGGTCTGTGAATAACGGCTACATAGTGTCCTCTGAGAATGTCTCAATGATTGAAATGAGAGTTTAGATTACATAACCATGTATTCCTTGAACCGAAGTTTTCGAACTTTCTTGATCAAGAAAAATCGGGAGGATTGTAGAATTGGCTTGCCAAGTCCGCGAACCCAGTCCGCAGACTCAGTTCGCGAACTGTCGGAAGTTCTCGACCGAAAATTTCTGCTGGATTTTCCAAAAACTCGTTTGTGTGCTAAGTCTGCGAACTCAGTCCGCGAACCCAGTCCGCGAACTGGAGGAATTTCTCTTTCCGAGAATTTCTGCTGGGTTTGGAAAACTCAACCGATTAACTTAAGTCCCCGAACTTGTTTGTGAAATTAAAAGGTTATGATTTTAAGATGTGCTCTGAACATGAGACATTAAATTACTAAGGAATGCTTTATGCAAACCGTGGCTATAATGTTCATGAGGCGATTCAATCGAATCGAATCATCTTTGTTTCAATTGTGTCTTGTGTAATTACATAAGATCTCATAGCAATTGAACAACTCTTTAACTAGTTCATTTGAGTCAATTGAACTAATTATGGTGAAGAAGAACAAGGTTAATACGAAATGCTAATATGGTTAACCTTTTTGGGTTACTATGTTGAACCAACATACACGTACACGTTTTGGCATGGTTTTCACAAACCCAGTAAACGTTTACCAAAATGTATGTCACAAGCTAGGTTTTTCGATCTAACGGTTGAGAAATATTAGCTTGAATCTAAATATGGTTTTCATCTAATGGTGAATAAGGATTGCTTTGTAACTAAGGCAAAACCCTGATTTGAAGGCTATATAAAGGAGACATCTAGCATTGTGCAAAACTAATCCCCACACGTCTGTGTGCTACTAGTGAGCCCGCTAGAGTCGATCTCTATTAACCTTTGATTTTCTTCTCTAAAATCAGGTTAACGACTTAAAGACTTCATTGGGATTGTGAAGTCAGACAATAATACTTTTATTGTAGTTGTGTGATCTGATCTTGCATCTTCTATCGTACGAGTACAATCGATTGATTGGCTTGAGATCGTGAGAGTTCTAAGATAGTCAAGATAAAGAAGTCACAAACATCTTCGTCTCACTGTTTGTGATTCCTTGACAAACCGCCTGTGTAGTCAGGAAGGATTGTAGAGAGGTGATTGATTAATCTAGGCTGTTCTTCGGAAATATAAGACCGGATTATCAATTGGTTCCTGTTCACCTTGATTTCATATCTTAAGACGGAACAAAACCTAGGGTTTATCTGTGGGAGACATATTTATCCTTTGATAGATTTTTCTGTGTGAGACAGATCTGTTTATTATCAAGTCTGTGATTTTGGGTTACAGCAACTCTTGGTTGTGGGTGAGATCATCTAAGGGAATCAAGTGTGTAGTATCCTGCTGGGATCAGAGGCGTAGGAGTACAACTGTACCTTGGATCGGTGGGAGACTTATTGGGGTTCAACTATAGTCTAGTCCGAAGTTAGCTTGGAGTAGGCTAGTGTGTGTAGCGGCTTAATACAGTGTGTATTCAATCTGGACTAGGTCCCGGGGTTTTTCTGCATTTGCGGTTTCCTCGTTAACACAATTTATGTTGTCTGTGTTATTTCTTTTACGCATTATATTTTATATAATTGAAATAATACATGTTGTGCGTTAAGATCATCAACTTCACTAATCCAACTTTTGGTTGTTGATTGTAGTTGATTGATCATTGGATATTGGTCTTTGGTACCGTCCAAGTTATCTCTCTTTGATAAAGACTCGCAGATTTTTATTTGCTTAAGTAAAGATCAAATCGAGAGATTGAGATATAAACTCTTTGATTTATCTTTTTATTGATTGAGTCTGACTGTTTAGTTGATTCTCATAAAAAGTATATTGGAGTTTGTCCATACAGATTGCTAAGCGAAATATTGGGTGGTGTTGTTAGACCCCCGCTTTTTCAATTGGTGTCAGAGCAGGCAAACACGTTAAAGACCTTATAAGTCTGTGTTTGTAGCGATATGATTATGGACGAGTCTATCTCTAATAACGTACCAGTTCAGAAATTACCAGATGATTCTAAAAGCTTGGATTCACCTGAGAGAACTGTCACATCTAAGTCAATATTCAAACATTCTCTTGATGTAAAAACTGTTGATTGGGAAACTCTCCTAGAAGAACAGTTGGATGAACTTTCTGATGAAGGTGATTCAGATATTGATAGAGATGTTGATGAGGAAGTCTCAGAGTATGTTAAGTTTTTGGATTCGTGTAATATGAAGAAGATTACAACTTCTCATGTCACACCTCTTCTAACTCCTCTCTGTCGAGAAAACAAGAAATTGAGAAGATGTTACGCAGGTGTTTATTTTACGAATCGTTCTACCGAATCAATCCTCAAGGATTCTGTGGAAAACCTACATATGAAGTCACTTGAATGTGAATTTTTTTATCAAAAGTAGTTTTTGTTCGAAGAGAAACTTGCAGAATCTGAAGCAAGGTTTAACTTCCAGCAAACAAGTTTTGACGACAGAGAAAGCGCTTATCTCACTCGAGAAAAACACTTTGAGGCTGATTTAGCTGCTACTCTTGATTAAATCAAGATGTTGGAAGATGACTTGAAAAATTTCAATACTAGTTCAAGCAAATTAACCACTATGCTAGGAGAAAGTAAAAATCATCGTGATACACGAGGATTGGGCTATAAGGTAATATATGCTCCAAGTACTAGCAAAGAGGTAAACTTTGTCAAGGCTAGTGATTCTTCTCAACAAAAGGTTTCCACTGATGGAAAAAGTGAAATACCTTTTCCGGCAGTTAAGGATCAAAAGAGAAAAATTTATCAACCTCCAAAGTTAGCACACACGGATCGAGGTAAGAACATTCCTTATGTTTGCCACTATTGCGGAAATAAAGGTCACCTGGAAATGAGATGTCGTTTCCGTATAAGGAATGAGAAACTTCATGATGTTCTTGTTTGGGCATCACAAGAAGTTGTGAAACCAAGATCATACGCTAAGACTGATCCTCTTAACGTTACAGGTTGTAATTGTCCAACCTTTAGGCAAAGGAATCAGTGCTATGATAGACCTCTATTTTCCTATAAACATCATACGAATCCTTTTCATAATAGTAATGGTTATCAAAAGGATAACTTCTTAAAGACGAAGACAAGATCCGATGCTCCCAATTGGAGAAAGACTAACTTGCAAAAGAATAGTCAATCCAATTCTCTTCCAAAAATTCTAGAAGAGAGTGATGGGAAGAAGGTTCCGACTGTTCCTAAACGCACTCAGAAGTGGATACCGAAGAAAGACTATGATGTTTTGAGTGTGAAAAGGAATGATCTTCCAGAAAACTCCATGACTATGGAAAAGGCAGTATCCATGATGTTGGAACTTAACAAGTTTTTTGGAAAAATGGAATTGGATGTGAAAGGTTCTCTTTCATGATAATACAAAGGTCACTTGTGGTGAGCAAGACTTTGTTCACCCCAACGCAACTTGATTGTGTTGAAAGTGCATCCTCACCAAGGAATGCCCTGCTTTGTATACGGTGAGGGAAGAACAAGAATTGGGGCACACAGATTATGTTCGGTAAGGCGGTAGAATTCGATTGGATTCATCTAAAAAGGTATGTCTATAAACTTGAAAAAGATTTGTACTTTTATTTGCTTAGAATACTTTTAATAATCTTGCTTATCGTTCATTTCTACCTAACTTGATCTGTGTTTAAGGTTCTTAAATGTTTAGGTTTGAAAAATAATAGTTTGGGATGTTTGGACTACATGGTACACATACCAAGTATGCATAACAACATTCAAAATCAAAATCCAGGGGTTTAAGTTCGCAAACCCGTATGCATACTTGACGTCGATATTCGGTAAACTTGTTTTGGTCGTAACTTCTTCGGACGAACTCGGATTTACCTTATTCTTTTTTCATTCTCTTCCTTATTGAATTCCCTTCAAAATGGAGATGAGAATCGTTGAATTTTGATGAGTTAATATTGGTATTTGTCCTGTCTCTTTTTTTTAGTGTTTGCTCTGTTTCGTTGCACTTGTTTTATTCTCTTGGACTTGGGCACTGGGATTCTTGGAGAAATCCTATTCTAAGCTATTTTGTGGCTGTTACAAGAGTGATGTTGGTGAATCACAGAGAAGGAAGTTCGAGAATGGGTAGTAGTTCACATTGCTATATATTCTTGAGCGTTCACAATCATCTCATGTGAACTATGGTGCATAGTAGTCAATGACTTTGTATGTTCTTCTTTGTTAAGGAAATCTTTTTATACGCTTTTGGTAACCACTCTTGGTATAAATCCATGCGAAAAAGATTGATTCTACCTTCTAAGGGCAAAGATTGTTATTCCAGTATTAATCTTTATGATTTTGTGATATTGCAATTGTTTCTGCGATATGTATTGTTTGCATCCGTGAGCTTGAAGGTCCCATATTGTGTCAAAAGTAAAGTCGTTCATAAATTTATATTCGTATTGATGAAAGGACGAACGGACTTTTGACAATTACAAAAGTTATGCCTATGCAGTAATGGAAATAGTGATGGAAAATAGAATAGATCCTTGTATGTTATCCACGGTATTGATCTTCATTGATCCATTTTGTATGTTTTACTGTGAAGGCTCCATTGTGTGTCTTATGTTGAGAACGATACAACTAAGTCGATTATTTTTATTGGCTTTGTTGGTCGTTCCATAAGATGCTATATGTTGAGCATTATGAACTAAACTAATCATCTTGGTTGGTTATTTCGTTATTTGCTCCGAAAGTCTTCTTTTATCGAGCAAATCCCTTGACAATTAAATTGATTATTTTTGCGATTATTTTGGTTGTTTGTATTCCAATTAGATTAATTATAAGTTCTCTTATAATTAGTCTAGTTGAGTTTTTATATATTCCACAAGTTCTTGTGTTGAGTATATGAACGACTATACAAATCATGTTCTTTTGGTTAATATAGTCGTATATTCCGTAAGGTTTTTCCTTATGTTGAGTATGTGAACGATTAAGTTAGTCGTCTCCGTATGATTATCTTAGTCGTAGATCCGTAAGTTTACTTATGTTGAGCACCTTCAATTAAATAGATCACTTTTATGGTTTGATTTAGTTGTGTATTCCAATTAAATTAATCATGGGGTTTCTTGTGATTAATTTGGTTGAGTTTTGAATTTAGAAAATCATTCTTATGGTTTTTGGTGTCCAATTTAAAAATCCTTATTTTCTTTCGAAATTAAGGTCGCTCTTATTGTTCTTTCAGGAATGACATCAAATGGGGGAGAGTTCTTTTGAACTTGTGCTTAATGGTAATATCTTGCGGGGTGTGTGGCTGTGGAATCTTGTGGGTGTTATCTTGTATCTTAAAACTCCTTGATGAATGCATTTAGCTTCGGCTTTATGATTGCATCTAAATTAAGTTGGTATGTATTTTTATTTTAGTCTATGAAATGTCTCTTGTGAAAATTTTATTATGATCCCGTTCTTGTACCTTTGCCAATTTTATTGACAAAAAGGGGGAGAAATAATGTAGTTCACACTACAAATACATATGGTTTTCGGATCATTTTGTAAGGGGGAGTGGTTTCCATGATCGATATGGAGTATTGACTAAGGGGGAATGATACATATCACCGTAGTATTATTGTTAAAGTCGTGATACAACTGGACTTTGATATTACATAATAATACTATGACACTGTATAATAATGATTGAGAATTTCGATTTCTCTCATTGTTATAGCTACGGATATTCAACAACGGTGATGCTAAACTTACAACCTTTGGGATCATTGGAGTACTTGGAAGGACGGAGATTCCAGGGAACGTTGAAGATTAGACTATGGAATAGGAGCCACTAAAGTTAATCTTTTTGTATTCCATATGTATTAATAGTTTTGTCACTAAAATTGACAAAGGGGGAGATTATTAGAGCATAGCTCGGTCGACCTCGCATGCGTTGCTATCTCAAGCATGTTTGTCAATGTTAACTTCATCAACAAAAAGGTATGTGGAGACTTGAACTTATCTATCACTCAAAATTCTATCTATTCTATCTCCTACTTCTTATGAGACAAAATTCGTATGCTATATAGACTAGATCATACACATTTGACATTTCGAGCTGAGCATTCATTGCTTATCTTTTATCTCGAAATCGTGTGTTGGTAAAGCGTTTCGCTTTGATCAAGTTTATCTTCACCTAGTGACGAATGTCATGAAAAGTGTCAATCACTTTGAGAATTGCTCTGACGTGAATCGGTCTGTGAATAACGGCTACATAGCGTCCTCTGAGAATGTCTCAATGATTGAAATGAGAGTTTAGATTACATAACCATGTATTCCTTGAATAGAAGTTTTCGAACTTTGTTGATCAAGAGAAATCGGGAGGATTGTGGAATTGGCTTGCCAAGTCCGCGAACCCAGTCCGTGAACTGTCGGAAGTTCTCGAACGAGAATTTCTGCTGGATTTTCCAAAAACTCGTTTGTGTGCTAAGTCCACGAACTGGCGGAAGTTCTCTTTCCGAGAACTTGTGCTGAGTTTGGAAAACTCAACCGATTAACTTAAGTCCTCGAACTTGTTTGTAAACTTAAGAGGTTATGATCTAAAGATGTGCTCTGAACATGAAACATTAAATTACTAAGGAATGCTTTAGGCAAATGGTGGCTATAATGTTCATGAGCCGATCCAATCGAATCGAATCATCTTTGTTTCAATTGTGTTTTGTGTAGTTACATAAGATCTCATAGCAATTGAACAACTCTTTAACTAGTTCATTTGAGTCAATTGAACTAGTTATAGTGAAGAAGAACAAGGTTAATATGAAATGCTCATATGGTTAACCTTTTTGGGTTACTATGTTGAACCAACATACAGTGCACGTTTGAGCATGGTTTTCACAAACCCAGTAAACGTTTACCAAAATGTGTGTGACAAGCTTGGTTTTTCGATCTAACGGTTGAGAAATATTAACTTGAATCTAAATCAGGTTTTCATCTAACGGTGAATAAGGATTGCTTTGTAACCAAGGGAAAACCCTGATTTGAAGGCTATATAAAGGAGACATCTAGCATTGTTCAAAACTAATCCCCACACGTCTGTGTGCTACTAGTACGCCCGCTAGAGTCGATCTCCATTAACCTTTGATTTTCTTCTCTAAAATCAGGTTAACGACTTAAAGACTTCATTGGGATTGTGAAGCCAGACAATACTACTTTTATTGTAGTTGTGTGATTTGATCTTGCATCTTCTATCGTACGAGTACAATCGATTGATTGGCTTGAGATCGTGAGAGTTCTCCGATAGGCAAGATAAAGAAGTCACAAACATCTTCATCTCACTGTTTTTGATTCCTCGACAATCTGCTTGTGTAGTCAGGAAGGATTGTAGAGAGGTGATTGATTAATCTAGGTTGTTCTTCAGGAATATAAGACCGGATTATCAATTGGTTCCTGTTCACCTTGATTTTATATCTTAAGACGGAACAAAACCTAGGGTTTATCTGTGGGAGACAAATTTATCCTTTGATAGACTTTTCTGTGTGAGACAAATCTGTTTATTATCAAGTCTGTGATTTTGGGTTGCAACAACTCTTGGTTGTGGGTGAGATCATCTAAGGGAATCAAGTATGTAGTATCCTGTTGGGATCAGAGGCGTAGGAGTACAACTGTACCTTGGATCGGTAAGAGAATGATTGGGGTTCAACTATAGTCCAGTCCGAAGTTAGCTTGGAGTAGGCTAGTGTCTGTAGCGGCTTAATACAGTGTGTATTCAATCTGGACTAGGTCCCGGGGTTTTTCTGCATTTGCGGTTTCCTCATTAACAAAATTTCTGGTGTCTGTGTTATTTCTTTTCCGAATTATATTTTATAGAATTGAAATAATAAAGGTTGTGCGTTTAGATCATCAACTTCTCTAATCCAACTTTTGGTTGTTGATTGTAGTTGATTGATCCTTGAATATTGGTCTTTGGTACCGTCCAAGCTATCTCTCTTTGATAAAGACTCACAGATTTTTATTTGCTTTAGTAAAGATCAAATCGAGAGATTGAGATATAAACTCTTTGATATATCTTTTTATTGATTGAGTCTGACTGTCTAGTTGATTCTCATAAAAATTATATTGGAGTTTGTCCATACAGATTGCTAAGCAAAATATTGGGTGGTGTTGTTAGACCCCCGCTTTTTCAGTTAATCCTTGTTAAATCATTAGATCATCTTCTTAACACCAAGTGTGAAAGCAAGAAGGTCGTGCTTAGAAGTATACCATCCTTAGAGATACCAGCCTCAAGACCTCCAGTGGTGGAGTCAATAAGGATGGCACAGTCGGCCTAAGAGGTACCAATGATCATGTTCTTAATAAAGTCACGATGTCCAAAAGCATCAATAACTGTGCAGTAGTACTTGGTGGTCTCAAACTTCCACAGGGCAATATCAATAGTAATACCACGCTCACGATCAGCCTTAAGTTTGTCAAGAACCCATGCGTACTTGAATGACCTCTTGTTCATCTCAACAACCTTTTTCTAGAACCTCTCGATCACACGTTTGTCAATACCTCCAAGCTTGTATATCAAGTGACCAGTGGTGGTCGATTTCCCAAAGTCAACGCGTCCAATGATAATAATGTTGATGTGAACCTTTTCCTTTCCCATATTGAGTTATTATCAAAAAACTGCAAGCATCCCATCAAAGATCCATCTAATAAGTAACATCTCTTAGAATAAAAACAACATAAAATTTCTAAGAAAGAAAAACTGAAACAACAAGCAATTATAACTCAAAAAGGTACATAACAGACATGTCAATGATTTATATTGGTGAATGGTTGCACATAACATCACAAGTTTTGCTAAATATCATGGTATGTTGGAAGTAAATAAAGAAACATGAACAGACAAAAAAAAAACTAGTACCAACAAGATGCAGAACAGTTAGAATGTGTGACATTTTTACAAAAACCGCATGAGCTTGGTATTAAAATCAAGACAATACATACAAAATCATCATGCTAACGAATTTCATTAAGTATGATTCATATCCACATAGAACCAACTGAACCAAGCATGAATTAATAATATTATGAAACTAGACCATCACTGATGATCAAATTAGGCATAATCCATAGGTGCAACTATATAGATAACATAAGAATCAATGAGAACTGATTAACGAAATTGAATAAATCAGCCACAAATAAGATATCACTGATTTATATGATATTTTCTTCATATTTCCTCTTCTTTTCTGATCCAATTTCTTGCAATTTGTTGGGATAATTGTGTTCCTAGGACCCCATCTCTTTACAACAGACCTAGAGCCCCATCTCTTCCTATAAGAAAATCAAATTCAATTTGAATTTCAAAACCCTAATCTTATCTTGACCTATTTATTGAAACTTCATTTACAGAATCGACATATATCAAACAAACAAACAAATAAACCCCTTTGTACTAACCCTTGTTCCAACATGTTTTCTATCTTCTTCTTCTTCGACGACGACCATTAGGTTTTTGGGGCTCTTTAGACGGAAAGAGATTTATAGGGTTTCGAAAGAAAATAGGGGAAAGGATATGGGGGTTTATGACGTGATGATAATGATGTTGCTGGTAGTAGAAAGGGGGGAGAGAACGATAGAGGAAGGGAGAAGAGAATGAAAGTAGAGAAGATAAGAAAAAAGAGGTGTTCCCGATAATGATAAAGAACGAGTCAGTTTTGACGCTGACTCAGAGTATCTGAATGGGTTGAAAGCCTGAAACTAAGTCAGCTTGTGGGCAGGACACACACGAGTCGCACGCGTAAAACTGAATTCTGTTTCGAATCGCAACAAGGTGAAACAGTTGCGAGTTTCGTAACTGTTGCAAATTTTTTTGCAACTGAAAATTTGCAACAACTTAGCAGCTGCTGCGAATCTGAGTTGCTAAAACCCATATTTGGTGTAGTGTATAAGATCTCAGCAACTAATCAATCAAGTCTATCAAAGATAAACCGATTCTAGTAGGATCCCAGCCGATCAAGGTTTGTGCACTAAATCCACAAGATACGAAAACTGATAAGAATTCTTCTTCGTCTTCAAATCTTCTATTTCCTTCAAATACCTGCACAACAACACTTGACTCCTCTTGTGATCAATCACAACATAATGGAGTCTGTTAACAATGGATTATTACAAGATGTCTTTAGATCCGAAGATGGTTGTAAAAATCCTGACGATACTTTGATCTACTTTGAGTGAGCCTATCAGAAGAGAAGCTTCTCAAGAATAAACAAACTAGGTGCAATCAAAGTTACAACAACCATTAGTCAATCAAATCAATAATCGAAAACTATAACTCTACAATTATCAAATTTCCTACCAACGGTACTCGTAGAGGTTCTTGATCCCATGGAAATCTATAAACGAGCGGTCGTAAGATATTTCGCATAATTAGGGTAATTTCTTCTCCGAATAGACGGATCCACCAGAAACTACAAGAAATGAAGTTTGCCTGGCTCTTAGGATAGTTTGCAAGAAATGCAAACTCAAGTATTTATAGACCGAGGTTGTATGGACAACAAGGAAATTCCAAAATCGAAAATATTCTCAAGATATGCATTAAAGTACCTAAATTCGGCTTTTCTATTTCCAATTAATGTTAAACAATATTTCCGAAAAAACTCTGATGGAAAAACTTCTATTATTAGTCTACACATTAACTAATAATATTTTCCAGAGGATATGCTTTAATTGCTGGCAATACATATATGATGAAAATCATAATTAAATGCTTTTCACTTTTTCGGACCAGGGATCACCTTGAGTATCAAGAAATATCTTTGAATAATAAATAATAAGAGTTATGTACATGTTCAAATATGTCGACATCCGGAAGCTTCTTAACTTGACAAACCCAAAACCCTAATTCACACACGTCATGAAGAAATATGTGAACCATGGTTATTAGTTTTGTGCTTGGAACCGATTAAACCATCACTCCAAAATATGTTGTGACCGGTTATAACAAGATTCCCAATACAGGTCGTAATCGGTTACACCTTGCTCACAAAGTAGCTTGTGTCTGGTTACACCTTGCTTCCCGATTTAGCTTGTGATCGGTTCAACTTGCTTCCCAAAGGTAGCTTTTGATCGGTTAGAACTAACTTCCTGAAAAAGCGGGGGTCTAACAACACCACCCAATAATTCGATTAGCAATCTGTATGGACAAACTCCGAAATACTTTGCTAGAGAATCAACTAGACAGTAAGACTCAATCTAGATTAAAGTATCTCAAGGAGTCAATATCTCTCACTTGTTTTGATTTACTCAAGCTAAAACAATAGCGAGTCTTTAATCACACACAAGGAATAACTTGGACGGTACCAAAGACCAATATCCAAGGATCAATCAATATCAAACAACAACCATAGGTTGGATTTCCAATTGATGATCTTAACGCACAATCTGTATTATTTCAATTATATAAAAAAATATAATGCGGAAAAGAAATAAAACAGACACCAGAAGTTTTGTTAACGAGGAAACCGCAAATGCAGAAAAACTCCGGGACCTAGTCCAGATTGAATACACACTGTATTAAGCCGCTACAGACACTAGCCTACTCCAAGCTAACTTCGAACTGGACTATAGTTGAACCCCAATCAGTCTCCCACCGATCCAAGGTACAATTGTACTCCTACGCCTCTGATCCCAGCAGGATACTGCGCACTTGATTCCCTTAGTTGATCTCACCCACAACCAAGAGTTGCTGCAACCCAAAATCGCAGACTTGATAATAAACAAATCTGTCTCACACAGAAAAGTCTATCAAAGGATAAATCAGTCTTCCACAGATAAACCCTAGGTTTTGTTCCGTCTTAAGATATGAAATCAAGGTGAACATGAACAAATTGATAATCCGGTCTTATATTTCCGAAGAACAGCCTAGATTAATCAATCACCTCTCTACAATCCTTCCTGACTACACAGGCGGTTTGTCAAGGAATCACAAACAGTGAGACGAAGATGTTTGTGACTTCTTTATCTTGACTATCGTAGAACTCTCACGATCTCAAGCCAATCAAAGATTGTACTCGTACTATAGAAGATGCAAGATCAGATCACACAACTACGATAAAAGTAGTATCGGTCTGGCTTCACAATCCCAATGAAGTCTTTAAGTCGTTAACCTGGTTTTAGAGAAGAAAACCAAAGGTTAAAGGAGAATCAACTCTAGCGAGCGCACTAGTATCACACAGACGTGTGGGGATTAGTTTTGCACAATGCTAGATGTCTCCTTTATATAGTCTTCAAATCAGGGTTTTGCCTTAGTTACAAAGCAATCCATATTCACCGTTAGATGAAAACTTGATTTAGATTCAAGCTAATATTTCTCAACCGTTAGATCGAAAACTTAGCTTGTTACACACATTTGGGTAGACATTTACTGGGTTTGTGAAAACCATGCCCAAACGTGTACGTGTATTTTGGTTCAACATATTAACCCAAAAGGTTAACCATATGAGCATTTCATATTAACCTTGTTCTTCTTCACTATAACTAGTTCAATTGACTCACATGAACTAGTTAGAGAGTTGTTCAATTGCTATGAGATCTTATGTAACTACACAAGACACAATTGAAACAAAGATGATTCGATTCGATTGAATCGGCTCATGAACTTTATAGCCACGGTTTGCATAAAGCATTCCTTAGTAATTTAAGTTTCATGTTCAGAGCACATCTTTAGATCATAACCTGTTAAGCTCACAAACAAGTTCGCGGACTTAAGACAACCGGTGGAGTTTTCCAAACTCAGCAGAAAATCTCGGCAAAGAGACTTTCGCCAGTTCGCGGACTAGGTTCGCGGACTGAGTTCGCAGACTTACACGCAAACGAGTTTTTGGAAAATCCCAGCAGAAATTCTCGGTACAAGAACTTCCGTCAGTTCGCGGACTGGGTTCGCGGACTTGGCAAAGCCAATTCCTCCGATTTCTCTCAATCAACAAAGTTCGAAAACTTCGGATTAAGGAATACATGGTTATGTAATCTAAACTCTCATTCCAATCACTGAGACATTCTCAGAGGACGTTATATAACCGTTATTCACAGACCGTTTCGTGTCATAGCAATTCTCAAAGTAATTGAAACTTTTCATGACTTCCGTCACTAGGTGAAGATAAACTTGATCAAAGCAAAAATCTTTACCAACACATGATTTCAAGATCTAGATAGGCGAGATATACTCTCCCCCATTTGATGTCATTACCGAGAGAACAACAAGAGCGACCTTAATTTCGAAAGAAAAGAACGATTTTAATTGGATACCAAAAACCATAGGAAAATGATTTTCTATATCCAAAACTCAATCAAATTAATCACAAGTAAACCCATGATTAATTTAATTGGAATATGCAACTAAATCAAACCACAAAAGTGATCAATTTAATTGAAGGTGCTCAACATAAGTAAACTTATGGAGCTACGACTAAGGTAATCATACGGAGACGACTAAATTAATCGTTCACATACTCAACATAAGGAAAAACCTTACGGAATATACGACTACATCAACCAATAGAACATGATTAGTATAGCCGTTCATATACTCAACACAAGAACTTGTGGAATATATGAAAACTCAACTAGACTAATTACAAGAGAACTTATAATTAATCTAATCGGAATACAAACAACCAAACTAATCACAAAAGTAATCAATTTAATTGTCAAAGGATTTGCTCGACAAGAGAAGACTTTCGGAGAAAATAACTAAATAACCAACCAAGATGATTAATTTGGTTCATAATGCTCAACATATAGCATCTTATGGAACAACCAACAAAGCCAATAAGAATAATCGACTTAGTTGTATCGTGTTCAACATAAGACACTCAATGGAGCCTTCACGGTAAAATACAACAAAATGGATCAATGAAGATCAATACCGTGGATAACATACAAGGATCTATTTTATTGTCCATCACTATTTGCATAACGACATAATAGACTTTATCTTTGTCAAACAAAATATTTCATCCTATTTTCCATCAAATAAATGACTGCATAGGCATAACTTTTGTAATTGTCAAAAGTCCATTCGTCCTTTCATCAATAAGAATATCAATTTATGAACGACTTTACTTTTGACACAATATGGGACCTTCAAGTTCACGGACGCAAACAATACATATCCCATAATCAATTTGCAATATATAAAATCATAAAGATTAATACTGCAAAAATCATCTTCCAAACAAGTTTAGAATTTAAACCAATAAATCTAAAAACATGAAGATGAAAACGTTGGACATAGCTATGTGTAATCACAATAATGGCTATTCCAAACTCTAGTTATCCTTCTCAAAAACAAGAATAAATTGTCATAAGAAGTTTCCTAGGCATCAAGACAAACTCGTAATGCACATATAAAATGATTTGTCCTTAGAGGGTAAAATCAATATTTTCCATCCGAATTTACACCAAGAATAGCTACCAAAGGTGTATAAAAATATTTTCTTAACAAAGAAGAACATACAAAGTCAATAACGACTATGCACCATAGTTCACAAAGAATGATTGTGAACATTCAAGAATTCCATAGCACTGCGTACTACTTCCCATTCTTGAACTTCCTTCTTTGTGATTCACCAACAACATTCTTGTAAAATCTACAAATTAGCTTAGAAGAGCAGTACTCCAAGAATCCAAGTTCCCAAGTTCAAGAGAATTGGAACAAGTGCAACGAAACGGAGAAAACTACTCAAAAATAAGAGACAGGAAAAATACCAATCTTAACTCATTCAAATTCAAGGTTTCTCATCTCTATTTTGAAGATAATTCAAAAATAAAGAGAATGCAAAAATAATGAGGTCATTCCGAGTTCGGACGAAAAATTACGGCCAAAACAAGCTTACCGAATATCGACGTCTACAGGCAAGTATGCATACGGGTTTGCAAACGAATTTCCATGACTTTGAGCGGTTTGCAAACTGGGTTTGCGAACTTAAACCCCTGGATTTTGATTTTGAATGTTGTTATGCATACTTGGTATGTGTACCATGTAGTCCAAACATCCCGAACTATTATTTTCAAACCTAAACATTTAAGAACCTTAAACACAGATCAAGTTAGGTAGAAATGAACGATAAGAAAGATTATTATAAGTATTCTAAGCAAATAAAAGTACAAATCTTGCTCAAGTTTATAGACATACCTTTTTAGATGAATCCAATCGAATTCTACCGCCTTATCGAACTTAATCTGTGTGCCCCAATTCTTGTGTTTCCCTCACCGTATACAAAGTAAGGCATTCCTTGGGAAGGATGCACTTTCAACACAATCAAGTTGCGTTGGGGTGAACAAAGTTTTGCTCACCACAAGTGACCTTTGGATTATAATGAAAGAGATCACTTTTAGAACCTTTCACATCCAATTCCATTTTTCCAAAAAAACTTGTTAAGTTCCAACATCATGGATACTGCCTTTTCCATAGTCATGGAGTTTTCTGGAAGATCATTCCTTTTCACACTCAAAAAATCATTGTCTTTCTTCGGTATCCACTTCTGAGTGCGTTTAGGAACTGTCGGAACCTTCTTCCCATCACTCTCTTCTAGAATTCTTGGAAGAGAATTGGATTGACTATTCTTTTGCAAGTTAGTCTTTCTCCAATTGGGAGCATCGGATCTTGTCTTCGTCTTTACGAAGTTATCCTTTTGATAACCATTACGATTATGAAAAGGATTCGTACGACGTTTATAGGAAAATCTAGGTTTATCATAGCACTGATTCCTTTGCCTAAAGGTTGGACAATTACAACCTGTAACGTTAAGAGGATCAGTCTTAATGTATGATCTTGGTTTCACAACTTCTTGTGATGCCCAAACAAGAACATCATGGAGTTTCTCATTCCTTATACGGAAACGACATCTCCTTTCCAGGTGACCTTTATTTCCGCAATAATGGCAAACATAAGGAATGTTCTTACCTCGATCCGTGTGTGCTAACTTTGGAGGTTGATAAATTTTTCTCTTTTGAACCTTAACTGCCGGAGAAGGTATTTCACTTTTGCCATCAGTGGAAACCTTTTTTTGAGAAGAATCACTAGCCTTGACAAATTTTACCTATTTGTTAGTACTTGGAGCATCTATTCCCTTATAGCCCAATCCTCGTGTATCACGATGATTTTTACTTCTCCTAGCATAGTGGTTAATTTGCTTGAACTAGTATTGAACTTTTTCAAGTCATCTTCCAACATCTTGATTTTATCAAGAGCAGCAGCTAAATCAGCCTCAAGGCGTTTTTCTCGAGTGAGATAAGTGTTTTCTCTGTCGTCAAAACTTGTTTGCTGGAAGTTAAACCTTGATTCAGATTCTGCAAGTTTCTCTTCCAACAAAATGTACTTTTAATAAAGATTATCACATTCAAGTGACTTCATACGTAGGTTTTCCTCAGAACCCTTGAGGATCGGTTCGGTAGAACGATTCGAAAAATAAACACCTGCGTAACATCTTCTCAATTTCTTGTTTTCTCGACAGAGAGGAGTCAGAAGAGGTGTGACATGAGAAGTTGTAATCTTCTTCATATTCCACGAATCCTAAAACTTAAAATACTCTGAGACTTCCTCATCAACATCTCTATCAATATCTGAATCACCTTCATCAGAAAGTTCATCCAACTGTTCTTCTAGGAGAGTTTCCCAATCAACAGTTTTTACATCAAGAGAATGTTTGGATATTGACTTAGATGTGACAGTTCTCTCAGGTGAATCCAAGCTTTTAGAATCATCTGGTAATTTCTGAACTGGTACGTTATTAGAGATAGACTCGTCCATAATCAGATCGCTACAAACACAGACTTATAAGGTCTTCAACGTGGTTTGCTTGCTCTGATACCAATTGAAAAAGCGGGGGTCTAACAACACCACCCAATAATTCAATTAGCAATCTGTATGTACAAACTCCGAAATACTTTGCTAGAGAATCAACTAGACAGTCAGACTCAATCTAGATTAAAATATCTCAAGGATTCAATATCTCTCACTTGTTTTGATTTACTCAAGCTAAAACAATAGCGAGTCTTTAATCAAACACAAGGAATAACTTGGACGGTACCAAAGACCAATATCCAAGGATCAATCAATATCAATCAACAACCAAAGGTTGGATTTCCAATTGATGATCTTAACGCACAACCTGTACTATTTCAATTATATAAAAAATATAATGCGGAAAAGAAATAACACAAACACCAGAAGTTTTGTTAACGAGGAAACCGCAAATGCAGAAAAACCACGGGACCTAGTCCAGATTGAATACACATTGTATTAAGCCGCTACAGACATTAGCCTACTCCAAGCTAAATTCAGACTGGACTATAGTTGAACCCCAATCAGTCTTCCACCGATCCAAGGTACAGTTGTACTTCTACGCCTCTGATCCCAGCAGGATACTGCGCACTTGATTCCCTTAGCTGATCTCACCCACAACCAAGAGTTGTTGCAACCCAAAATCGCAGACTTGATAATAAAAAAATCTATCTCACACAAAAAAGTCTATCAAAGGATAAATCTGTCTCCCACAGATAAACCCTAGGTTTTGTTCCGTCTTAAGATATGAAATCAAGGTGAACAGAACCAATTGATAATCCGGTCTTATATTCCCGAAGAACAGCCTAGGTTAATCAATCACCTCTCTACAATCCTTCCTGACTACACGGGCGGTTTGTCGAGGAATCACAAACAGTGAGACAAAGATTTTGTGACTTCTTTATCTTGCCTATTGGAGAACTCTCACGATATCAAGCCAATCAAAGATTGTACTCGTACTATAGAAGATGCAATATCAGATCACACAACTACGATAAAAGTAGTATCGGTCTGGCTTCACAATCCCAATGAAGCCTTTAAGTCGTTAACCAGGTTTTAGAGAAGAAAACCAAAGGTTAAAGGAGAATCGACTCTAGCAAGCGCACTAGTATCACACAGACGTTTGGGGATTAGTTTTGCACAATGCTAGATGTCTCCTTTATATAGTCTTCAAATCAGGTTTTTGCCTTAGTTACAAAGAAATCCATATTCACCGTTAGATGAAAACCTGATTTAGATTCAAGCTAATATTTCTCAACCGTTAGATCGAAAATTTAGCTTGTCACACACACTTGGGTAGACGTTTACTGGGTTTGTGAAAACCATGCCCAAACGTGTATGTGTATGTTGGTTCAACATAGTAACCCAAAAGGTTAACCATATGAGCATTTCATATTAACCTTGTTCTTCTTCACCATAATTAGTTCAATTGACTCAAATGAACTAGTTAGAGAGTTGTTCAATTTCTATGAGATCTTATGTAACTACACAAGACATAATTGAAACAAAGATGATTCGATTCGATTGAATCGGCTCATGAACTTTATAGCCACGGTTTGCATAAACGATTCCTTAGTAATTTAAGTTCCATGTTCAGAGCACATCTTTAGATCATAACCTCTTAAGCTCACAAACAAGTTCGCGGACTTAAGACAATGGTGGAGTTTTCCAAACTCAGCAAAAAATCTCGGCAAAGAGACTTTCGCCAGTTCGCAGACTTACACGCAAACGAGTTTTTGGAAAAATCCCAGTAGAAATTCTCGGTATAAGAACTTCCGTCAGTTCGCGGACTTGGCAAAGCCAATTCCTACGGTTTCTCTCAATCAACAAAGTTCGAACACTTCAGATTAAGGAATACATGGTTATGTAATCTAAACTCTCATTGCAATCATTGAGACATTCTCAGAGGACGTTATATAGCCGTTATTCACAGACCGTTTCGCGTCAGAGCAATTCTCAAAGTAATTGAAACTTTTCATGACTTTCGTCACTAGGTGAAGATAAACTTGATCAAAGTGAAACGCTTTACCAACACATGATTTCTAGATATAGATAGGAGAGATATACTCGGCTCGAAGTATCAAATGTGTATGATCCAGTCTATATAGCATACGACTTTTGTCTCATAAGAAGTAGGAGATAGAAGAGATAGACTTTTGAGTGATAGATAAGTTCAAGTCTCCACATACCTTTTTGTGGATGAAGTTCCACGGTTCCTTGAGTAGATCTTCGTCGTTGTATGATGAATCGCCATGAAGTCCTTGACCTCAACTACACTTTTCTATCCTAGTCTGAGACTTAGCTATGTAGGCTAGAAATCAAGACTCATAGTTTTGATCACTTACATTAACAAACATGTATGAGATAGCAACGCATGCGAGGTCGACCGAGCTATGCTCTAACACTTCCCAATTCATCTTGTGACCGGTTATACCTTGGTTCCCAAAATAACTTATGACCGGTTACAACTTGCATTCCAATATAGCTTGTGATCGTTTATATCTTAATTTACAAAGTAGCTCATGACCGATTACAACTAGTTATATTATATAAGCTATGATCGGTTGTAACTCAAGTCTAAACAAAGTTAAGATAGGTTCTACTGAAGTCATCTTACATTGGTCATCCAAAAAGATATTCAAATAATAGCAAGACCAATCATGATTTCCCTTTCGATTATGAAAAAAAAGTTCATACATCTACTTCCTTAAACTCATGTAAAGATACATAGTTTTCTAGGATGAAATCATACCTATATAATGCACACATAATCAAATAAATATATACAATAGATTATGTCGATGTCGTATTTACGAAGTTCCAAAAGATAAGCGTTTATATTTTGTAATATGTTTTCCTTGACACTTTGATCATACTATTATGACCAAGACTCACAACTAGAGTATTATATACGATATATATAATGTTTTCAATATAGCACGACTTGAAAGATACGTTAGGAATGGAAACAAGATCAAGTCAATATTACTAACCCCAAATGGAAGAATGATGTCGTCGTTGTAGTCATTACTTCTTCTCATTCTTCAGGCCTTCGGAGTAATACTTGTATGTCTCAACATTCCTAGACTTCCTAGTCCAACCTTAACGAAGTTGACTCTAGTATTTAATCAAGCGAATCTAGATGAGTTTTGATACTAAAATATGACAACCAAACTTGACATACCAACGCTTGGTGGGTTCAACCGAGCTATGCTCTTACAGAAGGTTCCTCTCACCGATAATAATCTTACAAAAATCCCAATTTTCTTTCTTATGCTAGACACAATCATTGCATGTATTGTGATTTTGTCAGCGATTTGTTGGCTCCAAGCTAACTTTTTTTATGTATTTTTTTATTTAGACTTCGACATTGATATATATGCACCCTGAACTTGAATTTTAACCATTTCTAAATGTTAAATTTGACTTTTCAAGCCTAATAAGAAATAGTTCGGCATTGCTCCATTACCCTCTACGACGAATGCATCCCGAATTCAAAACAAGAGCAGAATTATAAGGTTTACCGGCTACCGTCAAAGTCTTCTAGTTTTATATATCATTACTAATATAAGTTGAAGTTAAATAAATGGTATGAACTACCTCAATGATAACAAATATTTCTTACAGAACACTTCTAATACTAATTGGAACCTTAAATTTTTAAAATTTTAAATTCACTCATTAAAATACGAAATTGAAGATATACTCTAACCACCCAATGTTTTAAAACAAAAGGACTTCAAGGATCAATACTCAATTTGATCAAAGTGGCATAAAACATAATTAGGCAACCTTGACTAGAAAAAGAAAAGAAAAAAAGTTCCCCTGTCTCTCTTGCAACTCTATAGAGATTGTTAACAACATCACTTTCATGCAAATCCATGTTATCTAACTTGTTCAATCTCTTTTTCGTTCACCGTTGATTCTTAGAGGCTTTTAAAGATAAAAAAAAAATGAACCAAAGAGTCAATAATAATCATACAAAGATTCCCATTTCTTTTCTTATGTTATGCATTGGCCGTTGCATGTATTACGATATTTCGACCTATTTGTTGATTTCAAGCAAAGTTATGATATATAATCTTGATTTTAGATAACCATATTGCTCACCCAATTTTTTTTTCTTTTGTACTACTTACAAATTCAAAATTTGACTTCCCTAAGCTTAATTAAAAATAGTTCTGCAAGATTTAATTCCGAGAAATTGTTCGGGATATTACACCGTCTCCTCTCGAAACAATCAGAAATCAGAGCCACTATTGAAGAATTAAAGGAAGAGATGAGGATAATCCTGCTCCATCCAATTTATTATCCTTGGAATTAATTTTGGAATTTGATAAAGCTCCATAATCGTACTAATCTTTGATAAATAATTAAATTGATATCCAAACTGATTTTGGGGTTTATCGTGATTCTTGAATAGAAAACTGAGTTTGTGAATTTAAGTTTTCGTTATGAATCTATGAGATTAGAAATTATAGTTATGTCTGGGGCGAAGCTTTAATACGGATATATCTCGAATAGAGTTTATGAGAAAGGGAGTGAAATTTTGGACAATTGTAGTGATCTAAACCCTATATCAACCTAAGATCGATTCCTATTCGTTCATCCATTTCAATTATTTCTAATTGTAGGATCAAATCAATTATGCAATACATATCATGGTTCTATTTTGGGTAAAGGATATTTTGGGAATTTAGAATGTTAATACTTTATAACAAATGTAAACTGCACGCAGACAGTTAAATGTGTGGTCGTTATAGAGTTTGACAGAAGGTAGGATTTACCTATTTCAATTTATATGCATATTATCCAGAGGGTGTAACACGATAGTAAAAGAAAGACATTAGTGTGGATATCCATATTCTTGTATGTTCAATTATATTGAGAAATAAAATGATAATGTAGTTTTCTCTATTTTTTGTTTTATAGATAACGAATTCTTTCGAGGAACTTTACTATGTGAGCTACTCGGTTGCACAGAAGCACAATTTTGGTACCATGTCGGGACGCCTGTTAGGAGCGCCCACGTGCGCGTACCACGTATTTCTAATCTGGACTTACGCTGAATGTGTAAGGGACGCGAACAATGGTGTAACATGATTTACTATTGTATTAGTACAACTGTTATGTCATTACTTTTAAATGGAGCTCCTTGTCAATCTTTTAATCCTACAAGAGGATTGACACGAGGAGACAGTTTATCTCCTTATATTTTCATTCATATGCATGGATTCCCTATTTCTTCTTTTGTCTCAAGCTGAAACTCAACATTTCATATATGGAGTCAGGCCTGCTAGAAGTGGTCCATCTGTCACCCTTTTTTTTTATTGCAGATGATGTGTTATTCTTCTTAAAGGAAAAAAATTCAGAACTTCAATATGCTCAGGAATTGCTCTTGAAATTTAGTAAAGCTTTAAGACAAGTGATTAATCCTATCAAGAGTGATATCACTTTTAGTCGGAAAATTTAAAGACAGAGACAACATGATCTTGCTAACTTTTTACAAATGAAGCCTATGAAGATCACTGACAAGTACTTGCAAGTTCCTTTGTTTCTCATCATGTCCAAACTATAAAGTTTCCAGCCACTAATCTCTAGCATGCAACAAAAAATAGATGGATGGAAAGGGAAACTTGTTTCTCAGGGGAGAGCCATTCAGATTCAAGCGGTATTGAATTCTATGGCAATGTAACAAATGGCATGCTTTCTAATACCTCCAGAAACAATTAAACAATTGGATACTTTGCAACGGAGGTATTGGTGGGAACATAAGCCGAATAAGTAAAAATTTAATCCAAAAGCATGGAAGGGTTTATGTATTCAAAAAAGATGTGGAGGATTAGGATTTAAGAATCTCTCAAAGTTTAGCTTAGCATTGTTAATTAAGATGGCATGGAGGATGGTGAATAACCCTCATAACCTAGCATTTAGATTTCTAAAATCAAAATATCTTCCAAAGCATCAGCCTCTGCAACAGGTGAGTAAAAAGAAATACACTTGGATTTAGAGGGGATTGTCAAGAGGACTGGATATAGTCAGGAAATTTCGTATCTGGGAAGTAGCAATAGGGGAGGAGATTAGCATATGGCAACACAATTGGGTTGAAGGACACAGTTGCAATAGACCAATTGAGTTTCACTTACAAGATTATACTCTTGTATCCCAACTCCTAATTCATTATTCAGCTGTATGAGAAGACCCGTGAACTATTCACTCAAGAGCAGATTGATCAAATTCATATTAGATTCCCATCAGTACATATTGATACATTGTGATGGTCTTTAACCAGCTTAGGTAACTTTTCCACTAAATCCACTTACCAGGCTTTGCTCAGACAACAATGTTCTGCAACATCTCAAGAACAAACACAGTGGCTTAGGTTATGGCATATGGATATTCTTCTTAAGTACAAAACCTTTATATGGAAATGTTTGCACAAGATTGTTCATATAAAAACCAACCTCTTTAAGTTTGGCATTGTTTACGATGAACACCGTCCTCTTTGTGGTGTGTCTGCTGAATTTCTAGAACAATTGTTTTTTACTACTCTTTTACAAAGGAGGTTTTCTTTGTCATTTACCCTCTATTTTGCGATTATAGCTAATGTTAATTCAGTTAAAGAATAGATTATCAGTTATCTTCAGGGGAAACAATCTCAATGTCAAATAGCAAATCGAAAATTATTTGTCGATACCATGTGGTAGGATTGGAAATCTCGATGTCGAGCTAGTCTACAACATTTACAACAACATCATACTTCTGTAGTTAATTGTGTTAACATTCATATCACTAATCCTAACCAAACCCAATTGTTTTACAAGTCTTTGCAACCAATTCGTATTTATTCTTTAAGCAATAATATGGTGTATACATTTCATTCTTCTATGTTATTGCAATATCAAGACTGTATGCTAATGTTTTCTGATACTTCTCTGGGTAAATCTTCTATTATTGCAGGTTGTGGACTCATCCTCCTTAGACCCAATAGAGTCTTTGTTGCAGCCAAATATTGGCATACTAAGGCACATGTAGCAATTGAATCAGCAGTTAAAGCTCTTCTAAAGGAAATACAATGGACTGCTCGTATGCTTTTGGACATCGTCATTATTGTCTCTGATAATCTCTCTCTTGTGCAGCGGTAGTTGGTGCTTCTTCTACCATGAATTGGAGATATATGGCAAAAGGTGCTCGATTTCACTATTATGTAAGAATTCTTCTGGTGATGGCTATCTTTAGTTGTAAGTTTGAGCGTAGAATCTTTGTTTTCTTATTTGGCCCAAACTGATTTAACTACCTGGTGCATATGTGGAGCATGAGCAGGTTGAAGGTGATCAAATTTGTAATTTTTACCATATGCCATTTTAGAACCTTCAACTGAATGAGTATTAGTTCATGGTCTGGATGAATGTGAGGCGCAACAGGTGATTGATCATCGCATGTGGTTATGCGATTCTCCAACGCTGAGTGGTTAGTGCTCGTTCTAATCTTCCTCCATGATGAAATTTGTGCCTTATGGGTTTTTTATCCACCATGTAAATAGATCTCCTTGGAGCCCGATCCATTAAACCTACTTCATGCATCATAGAAATAAAAGGTTGTGCTTGAGAAAATGTCACCGAACAACCACCTTCTTTGATTGGTTGACAACTTTGTCGAAAGCCCCCAAATTGGGTAAGGTAACAAACTTAAAAAATGTTGCTAAAGGTCTCATCTTGCCTCCCTAAGCTATGATGAACGCCTAGATGTATTTTTTTAAGGCAGGTAACCTTCCAAAAATGGGACAACTGGACCACAAAAGTCGACGTCCACCTTTATGTTCAATTTTCGGGACTAAAAAAATATGCTGACCAACCACCTTTTTTTCTCTATCTATCTTTCTTCTTTCTTTTCTCTTCTTCCAAAAGAAAAACCCAATAGTCTTTTCATCTTTCTTACTTAGAAATCTAAACAAGGATTTCTTTTTCTTTTTATGTTATAGACAATAGTTTATTGTATAAGATGTTTTTACATCATTTTTTGTGTCTTTTGACATTTTTTTTGACATTGTGGGACGATTTTTCTTCGTCGCTGTGGGAGAGCTGGTTCGTGGCTTGCTACTCTTGATTCAAAAACATCGACGATTCAACATGAAATCGCTTTGAATCCATACTCTAAGGTTTAGGGAATCCAATTTCGTTTGGATCTACAAATTTATGGGCAAAATACTCCTTCCTTTCAGGAGCATCTCTTATCATAGAAAAATACAGTCAAATCAAATGCTTGGAATTATTTCCGGAATATACCATCATCTCTCCCTTATACATAATTAAAAATTGGGTATCTCTGTGATTTATTGCTCTTTCTCTTCGTGATCTACTTGTAGTTGATATCCTTATTTGTATTAGGGTTTTAATTATCTTGATGTTTTTATGTATTTTGATGTTTTTGTTAATCTTGTAAGCGAACATGTAATCACTATTTTGATTTGAATGAATTGAAATTTGTTAATTGACAAAAAAAATGCTGAAATTGAAAGTTTTGTTGAAATATCTTCGTGTGACGGTTGGCGAAGCCAATGTCCCAAGATTTCCGGGGACTTATTATGACTGAAACAGGCGGCCAGAATTTGATAAAGAAAAACCAGTGAGATCTGTACAAAAATATTAAGCCTCGGAGGTGCTATAAGTATCGTTGTTTGTTTGGCTAGAAATTTCGGAAACGGTTGTATTGTCATAACCTGTATTTCAAAAACAGATAAGATAAATACGAGTTACAACGCCAAAAGTGAAGATCAGGTCACAGATACTTGGGTATGCAGCATACAGACGAAGGCAACGCAAACACGCTAGCAACAAAGAAAGAATGATTTTTTTAGGGACCATGGCTTTTTTTTTGGGACCATGATCTTATTAGGTCAACCTCCCTATACTTATAACGGGTGTCCTAAAGTTGGATAAATACACATTTACCCTTTACTTTGATTTAAATTAAAACTAACATAATAACTATATAAATCTAATAATCATATATATATCTAATCTAAATGAATCTATTAACTAAAATCAAAAACAAAAACAGGGGGAATCGAAATTTTTTAGTTTTGAAAAAAAAAATATTCTCTTCTTCCTCTCTCTTTACTTGAACGAGTATTAACCATCGAATGAGTTGAAAATGGAAGTTGGAGAGAGATGTTCGGCTAGGAATTATGTGAAAAACTTTGTTGAACTAACCGAACCTAATGGGAATGATGAACATGAAGAACAATTTGGCTATTTCGCAAAAAAAAATCCCAACCGAATCTTAGTTCGGTTAGTAGCAAAAAACATTTCCCAACCGAACCCTAATAGTTCGTTTAGTGGCAAAAAAACATTTCCCAACCGAACCTAGTAGTTCGGTTAGTTGTAAAAAACATTTCCCAACCGAACCTTAGTTCGGTTATTTCGCAAAATATTTCCCAACCAAACCTAACAGTTCGGTTAGTTGCAAAAAAAAATTCCCAACAGAACCTTGTAGTTCGGTTAGTTGCAAAAAACATTTCCCAACCGAACTTTAAGTTCGGTTTGATCGTAAAAAGTTCTAAATATTTTTGTAACCGAACTATTTAATGGTCACACCAAATATATAGTTCGGTTTGATCGCAAGGAAAATTTTCAATTTTTTTTGTAACTGAACTTCTTACTGGTAACTAATCATACTAATCATTAAGTTCGTTTTTGATCATAAATTTGGGTAAACGAACTTAATCGCAAAAAAATTAAAAATTTCTCGCAAAGAAAATTTTCCATTTTTTGTAATAGAACTTCTTAATGGTAACTAATCATTACTAATCATACTAATCACTAATCTTTACTAATCATAATAATCATTAAATAATAACTAATTAATCATTAAACTAACACATTTAATTAAAGAGGATAAGTTTGGTATTAACAAAAACATTTAGATAAGGGGTGACTTAGAATTACTTATAATGTCTTGCCTAAAATAGAATCATGATCCCAAAAAATGGTTCCAAAGAAAGGGCTTGATTTGGTTGGGAAAGGAGCTAACTGGGTTTTGGGCTCAGTCACAAAGGCCAGAGCTAACTGGTTGATGAACGGTTTCGAATTTATGAACGAGGTTCGGAGCCATTCCCAACCTACCGTTTTTGTGTCTCCATTTTTTGGCGGGTCAAGCATATAGTATTTTTGTTGAGTTTAGATCAATCATAAGCAAAAAGACGATGATAACTGATAAGGTATCGTTTGAACTGCTTTGTAGTGTTTCAAGTGTTTTTCTTGTCAAGTACAAAATTCCATTCATACATGAATTGATTGATAGAGATTTGACTATACAAATGAGATACGGAAGAGTATGTACGTGACACGCACAAATATGTACGTCCATCCATAGTTTATGGAAGGAGGCACTATGCCTGAGCTGAAATTTACAAGTCAAGGAATCAAGAAGACGTACTTCTGGCCTACTAGACTACTAGCTGTTATTTCATTACCTTCAAAATTTTGAAACGGCGGCTTAGAGTAAGGACTATGAGATAGTATCCCTTTCCAAAATGAAGATAGTTTAGCCGAAAGAGTGTAAAATCGATTGTGGGATATTGTGATAATATTAATATACTACACGGCAAACTGTTTGTCTTTTGTTTTTCATTTTAGTTTTATAAGGCAAATTGTTTGTTTTTTATTTTTCATTTTAGTTTTATAAGGTAAATTGTTTCGTTTTTTCTCATTTTAGTTAATAAGGCAAACTGTTTGCCGTTTTTTTCCATTTTAGTTTCATAAGGCAAACTGTTTGCCGTTTTTTTTCATTTTAGTTTCATAAGGCAAATTGTTTGCCGTGTAGTGAAGACTTTCACTCACTCCTTCACCTGAAAGAGAAGGTGATTGAGTTTGGGGTGATAAGGGGTTTCCCTCTACCCATAGTAGGACCAAATTTGATCAAATCTTTCATTTTGAAAGAGACTCACAACCCTCATAGACCTCGCTCTTAGAGAATTCGGATTGCCCCAACTTTGAACTTACCAAAAAAAAAGAACTTACCAAAAAAAATTGTTCTTAGAGAATTCAACAACTCTTTAGTAATAAACGCGCTTGCAACGGTGACGCAAAATCTAGTTCTGGTACATAACACGGGTAACATCTTGTACTCCAACTAATTTGTTGATCTATTTAGTGCAACTACATGCGATTCTTGTTGGTTTTCATCAGCATTATGGGATTAAAAAGAAATTTTCAGTATCATTTGTTGGCGGATTTGGAACCACATAAATGAAATTAATTTCAAAAATGTAAAACCTAATCCTTCGGACTGCATAAAAGGAATTCAGAATTTTTTGCAGGAATGGAAACCACATTCTGAAACTGTAAGCACAAAGAAAATGAAAGGAATATCTAACCTTCTGCAACACAAGGAGGACTTTCATATGTTAAATCATAATATATTCTTTGTGGATGCATCATATAATGAACACGATGGGTCTTCCGGAATTGGGATTGTTTTTTGGTCAAATAACAGAATTGATGACATTAATTTCTTATCAAGAGCCACAACAGGACCAGCAGTAGTAGAAGTAATAGCGGTACAAGCGATAGTGAAATGGGCGAAAGAGCTGAATATAATCAATCTCAGGATCAGAGCAGATTGTAAAAATGCAGTAAATTTTTCGAACAACAGTCTATCGTCTTGTGACGGGAGAACAAAAGCAATTTTAAAGGATGTCCTAGTTTTGTTGTGTAATTATGATAATGTTGATATTAGCTATGTACATAGGAACCGTAACGGGGAAGCGGATCAGTTAGCTAGGTGGAGTAGGGGAAAAAAAAGAAGTCATGTGTGGCAAATGACCAGTTGTTTTGTTCTAAAGAACAAAATCCTGAATGGTATTGTAAAGCGGCATAATATTTTGGTGTACGGTTGTTAGATCCTTTAATAAAACTTCTGTTTATTAAAAAAAAAAATATGCGGTTCGTGTTGTGCTTGCAAAAGCAAATACTATGAATCCACAACATTGCCCCACCGAGTCTCTTCTTACAATGCATTCGTCCTGGGAGTCCAGGAAGCAACGTATCACCCAGTCTTTTCTTATGATGCATTCGTCATGGGAGTCAAGGAAGCAGCGTATACCAGAGAGATTGCCCAACATACATACCCACCGAGTCTCTTCCTATGATGCAGTAGTTTTCGTGGAAGTATAAGAAGCTGCGTATGCCAGCGAGATTGACAAACATATATAATTCCCACTAGACACAATAGAAAAATGAATAACTTCACGCATGAGAAAAATGAATAACTAGACACAAAGATCTTCAGGTGGTGAACAAACTGCAGGCATGAGAAAAATGAATAACTTCATATCAAGACATGAGCTGGTTGATTTGCCTTTGAATGGAGCTTCTTTTACATGAACAAACAATCAGTTTCATAGTATAAGAGGTAGGATTGATAGAATTTTGATTTCTTTGGAGTGGGAACAACAATTTCCTAGAGTTATTCAGCAAATTTTACCAAGACCTTGCTCTGATCATTTTCCTATTGCTCTTTTGTGTGATGGTGTGAAGACAGGACCTGGACCTTTTCACTGTGAATGTTACTGTTATTCTCACCCTGAATTTATCTCCATTATTTATATTACTTGGTCCGCTTTTGTTGTTTCAGATAATGCTTTCTTTTTGCAAGAAATTACAATTCTTAAAGCCAAAACTCAAATTATGGAGTAAACAACAATTTGGGGATCTGGATAGGAGATTGGAAGAGCTATAGGAGATTGGAAGAGCTGGAGGAATTTTTTTTTCTCTTTGGATGCTGAAGAAAATAACAATAATGGGCTTACTGAGGAGCAATGGGATACAAGATTACAGGCAAGACAAGATTTCTGCAAAATTTCACTTCTCAAAGGAGAAAAGTGGAGAGCAAGAACAAGAGTTACTCATATTCAAAAGTAAGATGATAATACTAAGTACTTTCACAGACTTGCAACTGAAAGAAGAGGGAAAAGCTACATAGGTGCTATAAAGGTTGATGGTTTTATGACTTATGATGAGAAGGAGATTAAAGAATGTATTGTGTAATTTTCTAAAATATTTTTCAAACTCAAGCTGTCAGGAATGTTTCTATGGATTTCATGCACTTCAATCAAGTTTCTGAGGTTCAAAATACTTGGTTAGACAGTGATATCACTGAAGATGAATGTTTAACAACAATGAAAAGATTAGGGCAATCAAAGGCTCCAGGGCCAGATGGTTTCCCTATAAGTTTTTATGTTCTTTTCTGGGATATTATTAAGCAGGATTTAATGTTGGTGATTAAGGAGCTGCAACACAAAAAATTCTTGGATTAGAGGCTAAAGAACACTTTCATTGCATTAATTCTAAAGAAAGATACAATTGAAAAAATTAAATACTTAAGACCAATTAGTATTTTCCATGGAGTTTATAAGATCATATCTAAGATTCTTACAGATGGATTCCAAACCATTTTACCTGATATTATTTCTGCTCAGCAAATTGCTTTTATAAGAAAAGGAAAAATTCTGGATGGAGTTCTGGTTGCCAATTAGCTCATTGATTCTAGAATTAGAAGTGGAAGGCCTGGAATTCTAGTTAAGGTGGACTTTTAGAAAGCCTTTGATCATGTAAATTGGGATTTCCTTTATGAAATTATGCAAAAATGGGATTTGGTAATAAATAAAGGTGTTGGGTAAAATGTTGTTTGGAGTTGGTAAGGCTCTCTGTCTTGGTGAATGGATCTTCTGAGGGATATTTCAAATTTAAAAAAAAAACATCAGACAAGGAGATCCTTTATCTCCCTTTCTTTTCTTTTGGTAGGAGAATCTCTATCATTCATGATCAAACAAGATCAAGAAAAATGGTTTAATTTCTGGATTTTAGGTTATTGATGGAGGTATTATAGTTAGTCATTTGCAATTTGCAGATGACACCCTTATTCTCTTAGATGCTGATACTAATCAAGTTGAGAATTTAAGAATCTTTCTTTTATCTTTTGAGCAGCTGACAGGTTTAAAAATAAACTTTGCAAAAAGTGAAATTTTTGGTGTTGATTATTCTAGAGACATTGCTCAATTTTCTTCTATTCTGGGTTGCTAAAATGGTGTGTTGCCAACTAAATATCTTGGATTTCCTCTGGGTGATAAGAGTGGTGGTGTTGCAAAATGGGAGATGGTTATAGAAATATTTCTCAAGTATCTTGATGGATGGAAGAAATCAACTCTAAATAGAGCGGGTAAAATTGCACTTACTAATAGTGTTTTGGCAAGTCTGCCAGTTTACTATATGTCCTTGTTTGTTATGCCTGCTTCTGTGGCTAAGAGCCTTGAAAAAAATCATGAGAAATTGAAAAGGCGGGAGTCTAACAACCTCAACCAATATTTCGGTTAGGCAATCTGTATGGACAAACTCCAATATAATTCCAAGAGAATCAACTAGACAGTCAGACTCAATCAATGGAAATATATCCAAGAGTCGTATCTCATTTTCTCAAATCAATCTGCAATCGAACAGATAAAAATCTGTGAGCTGGATTAATATGAGAAATAACTTGGATGGTACCAAAGACCAATATCCAAGTGTCAATCAATTTATATCAACAACCAAAGGTTGGGTTATCAAATTGATTGAACTACGCACAACCTGTGATATTTCAATTATATAAACAAATATAATGCGGAAAAGAAATAACACAGACACCATAAGTTTTGTTAACGAGGAAACCAAAAATGCAGAAAAACCCCGGGACCTAGTCCGTATTTGAACACCACACTGTATTAAGCCGCTACAGACACTAGCCTACTCCAAGTTAACTTTGGACAGGAATGTAGTTGAGCCCTAACCAATCTCACACTGATCAAGGTACAGTCGCGTTCCTTACGCCTCTGAATCCCAGCAAGAATCTACGCACTTGATTCCCTTAGCTGATCTCACCCACAACTAAGAGTTGCTGCGACCCAAAGTAGACTTGATAAACCAATTTGTCTCACACGGAAAAGTCTATTGGATAGATAAATCAGTCTCCCATAGAAATACCTATGAGTTTTGTTCCGTCTTTTGATAAATCAAGGTGAAAATGAACCAATTGATACATCGGTCTTATATTCCCGAAGAACAGCCTAGTAATATCAATCACGTCACAATAATCTTAATCGTATGGTAGCGAAACAAGATATTGTGGAATCACAAACGATGAGACGAAAATGTTTGTGACTACTTTTTATCTTGCCTATCGGAGATTAGATCTCGAGAAAATCTTAGAGAAGACAATACTCAATACGATAGAATAAACCAAGATCAGAATACACAACTGTAAAGAAAATAGTTGGGTTTGGCTTCACAATCCAATGAAGTCTTCAAGTCGTTAACCTATAGGGTTTTGGAAAAAACCTAAGGTTAAAGGAGAATCGACTCTAGTCGCAATTAGTATCACGCAGGAGGTGTGGGGATTAGGTTTCCCAGTTTCTAGAGTTCTCCCTTATATAGTCTTCAAATCAGGGTTTGCAATCAATGTTAGTAACAAAGCATTCAATATTCACCATTGCATGAAAACCTGATTAGACTCAAGCTAATATCTTTCAACTGTTAGATTGAACTTAGATTGTTACACACAAATGAAAAGTGACTTCATTTAGATATGAGTAACCGTACCTAAACGTGTACACCTTGTTGGCTCAACAATAGTTAACCGAAGTTAGGAAACACTTTCATATCAACCTTATTCATCTTAACCATAACTAGTTCAAATGACTCAAATGAAACTAGTTTTAGAGTTGTTCAATTGTTTATATTATCGTAGAAGTATACAAGACACAATTGAAGCAAAATTGATTTTGATTCAATCGAATCAATTCATGAACATTATATCCACGGTTTGCAAAAGATTGCATTCCTTAATATATAAATGTATTAGTTCTTGAACAAACCGATTTTAGAACACAACCTACTCAAGTATGCAAATGGGAACGCATACCTAAGTGGCCGGACTTAGTTTGGGTTCGCCAGTATGTGAAAGGGTGCGCATACTTCCAAACTCAATTGAATTTCCGGGCATGAACTTTACAGCAGTACGCATACGGGTATGCATACTAAGTTCCCGGACTTTCATTAAACCAACCAGTACGCATACGGGTATGCATACTATGGCTCCCGGACATGGAATAACATGCAACAGTTAGCATACAAGTACGTATACTATGTTATATTCAATCATGGTTAATTGTTCTAAACTCCCATTTCAATCATTGAAACATTCTTAGAAGACGACAATAGCTATCTCACACAAATTATTAGCTTCAAAGCAATTTTCAAGTGATCGAATGATCAATACGAAAGTATACATCAAATGGTTGTCTTACAAAAATTATGTAACATGTTACCAGGCGATTTTCACATGATCATCTTTTGACTTTCGTCAAGAATATAAGATGAACTTGGTTAAAGTGAAAGCTTACCAACACATATTTCGAGAAATATGTAAGCGAGTTAAACTCAGCTCGAAATATCAAATTTGTATAATCGAAGTCTATATATCTATATGATTTTTGTCTCAAATTGGAGATAGAGTAGATAGACTTTTGAGTGATAGATGAGTTCAAGTCTTCACATACCTTTTGTTGATGAAGTTCTACAAGCTCCCCTCAGTAGTTCTTCGTCTTCAATCGATGAATGTCGTGAAGTCTAATGCTCAATTACACTTACCATCCTATTCCGAGACTTAGCTATAAGTAGACTATAAATCAAGACTTATAGTTTTGGAAACTAAACTTGACAACAAGCTTGAGATAGCAACGCTTGCGAGTTCGACCGAGCAGTGCTTTAACAATCTCCCGCTTTGTCAATTTTAGTGACAAAGCTATCAATACATATGGATTACAAAATAAATAAACTTTGTAGCTTCTCATCCAAATGCTTGATTTCCTTGGGTCTTCAACATTACTCGAAATCTTCGTCACTTACAAGTACTCCAATGATTCTAAATGTGTTCAACTCAGCATCATAGTTGTTGAACATCCGTAGCTATAACAATATATAAAAATAAGATGTTTTCGTATTGTTACACATTGTCATAGTATTATTACACATCATCAAAGTCCAATAGCATCACAACTTTGACGACAATACTATGGTGATATGTATCACTCCCCCTTAGTCAATACTTCATCTTGAAAAGACGAGGGTACCCAAATATACCTCAATCTAAAACTTTTCCACCTATAAGTCCTTTCTCCGAAAGTGATTGTCTATAGACCGAGTCGAGACAGTATAACTAATAGGTTCACACTTCGTGTGATCGTCTATGGATACGAAATCGAGACAATACGACAACAAGATAACTTGTGTGATTGACTATGGATACAATATCGATACAATACAACAACGAAGTATGTTTACTTGATAATAGGTTCGGACTTAACCAAACACAATAGGATTGCTATCAAGTAAATAGGAATTAACGTTTGTGTGATTTACTTTAAATTACAATAACAATAATTATAATTGCGGAAAATAAAAGTGAATGACATAGCAAGATTTTGTTAACGAGAAAACCGCAAATGCAGAAAAACCCCGGGACCTTGTACAGAATTGAATACTCTCAGGATTAAGCCGCTATACAAAATCAAACCAACTTCGTATAGTTGTGACCAAGCAACTAAACCTATATTTCACCTAGTTTCGTCTGTATTCCCACGCCTCAAACTTGTAATAGGTCATGTACTTGGAACAATTCCTTAGGTTCTTATTCCAAACAGTAAAGTAACAACAAATATGTTCGGTAACAACTCTTTTCAATCAAGTGATATGAGTTCGGCAAAAGGATCTTCCGTTTATCCCAATAAACTCCTTTATCAGGTCCTTAGATCTATCCAATAACAACTACCAAAGTAATTGTCAAGATTTTGCTATCAATACTTTTAATCACAAAGAATTGTATTGATGTCGATCTACTCAACTAATCTATCAAATCTATCACGAAGATAATTATATTTGGATCCTCTTTACCCGAAACAAGTATTGTGCACACCAAAGATTATGAACCCAAATCAGAAATCTTCTTCGTCTTCTTAGATCTTCAATAAACGCCTGCACACAATCAACTTGAATCTTTTGTGATCAATCACACACATAACAGAGTCTGTTAACAATGGATTATCACAAGACGTCTTTAGATCTACAAACAGTCTAAAGATCCTCGTCGAAACTTCGATCTAGTTTGAGTGAATCTTATATCAGAAGAGAAGATTCTCAAGCATAAAAAAACTAGGTGCAATCAAAGTTCAACAACCGTTAGTCAATCAAATCAATCGAAAACAAAAGATAAACCGCAATTATCTAGTTTCCCACCAACGGTACTAATAGAGCTTCTCAATCCCAAAGAAGTCTTTAAACCGAACGACCGTAAGAGATTTCGCCTAATTAGGTTACTTTCATAATTCCTGGAAGTTTGGACACCAAGGAATTTCCAAAACCGAAAATATTCTCAAGATATGCAATAAATTCCAAATTCGGTTTCCATAATTCCTGGAAATGCTTTGTCCAAATATTGACCGAAATCTCTAAGAAATCTCCAATTAGTAAATGCACATTACTAATTTTTAATTTCCAAATATAAAATTAAAAACCTTAATTAAAATATTCTCAATTTATTTTCGATCCGGGATTCTCCTTTAGCTATTAAGGAATATCTTTGAACAATAAAAGATAAGCGTTACTGCACATGTTCAAAGTATGTCGACATCTTTACTTTGTAAGTCATTTTGCATACTTACAATCTTGGAATCGATTTTCCACACTTCCAAACAAGTTTAGAATTGGTTCGTCCGACTTCCAAGAACTATGTGATTGATTATCCTATCAAATCATCAAACATGGGTTTCACGGTTCTACCAAAACAAGTTTCGGTTCTACCTCCATGTGGGTACTAGAATTAGTCATGCTAGTTACCAAAACTTGGTTGACTAGGTACTAGGATCGGTTCCCACATATATATGGTATCTAACTTGTATTTGTTGCACATGTCCATAGGATCGGTTCCCAATTTCTAAAAACGTGTTGCACATGTTCATAGGATCGGTTCCCAATAACTAGAAACTTGTTGCGCCTCTTACAAGGATCGATTCCCCTATTGTGATCGGTTGCGCCTCTTACTAGGATCGGTTCCCCTTGGCATAGAGTTGGTCATATCAATAACACTAAATCGATCATACCATCTCAAGTGATTACTTAAGATCGGTTTCACTAATAAAAAGTCATACCAATACAAAAGTCAGGCCTTGTGAATAGTTTTACCAAGAACATAATAAAGTCATGAGCGGATATACTACTAATCACACATATTGGTAATTCAAAAGATATGCAATGAATAACAATACCAATAAGCCTAGCGATTTCCCTTTCGATTTACAAAACAAGTTCATGAATTTACTTCCTTTAAACGAACGTAAAACATTGTTTCCTATGATGAAATCTTCACCTCATACCCATACATAATCACAATAGCATTCAAACGATTATGTCGATGTCTTATATACGAAGTTCAAAAGATAAGTGTTTTACTTCGTATTGTATTCCTTAATACTACGTCTAAATAGAGCATAATCATGCATAGCTTCACAGTTATGTTTTCAATATGCACGACTTGAAAGATACGTTAGGGAATGAAACAGTTCAGGTCAAATATTATTAACCTCAAGTGGAAGGATGATGTCGTCGTTGTAGCTTCCTACTTCTTCACATTCTTCAAGTCTTCATGTAATACTTGTAATGTCTCATATCCTAATATTTTCGAGCTAACCTATACGAAGTTGACTCTAGTATATAATCAAGCGACTCTTTAAATGAGTTTTGGTTCACTAGAATATAACAACCAAACTTGACATACCAACGCTTGGTGGGTTCAACCGAGCTATGCTCTAACACATCTCATATGAAACCACTCCCCCTTACATAATGATCTGTAAACCATATGTATTTGAAGTGTGAACTACACATTAATTGTCCCCCTTTTTATCAACATAAATTGGCAAAGGTACGAAAACTAGTGGGATCATAATGAAATTCTCATAGAGATTCTTCATGACTGAAAGAAAACATATCAACTTTGTTTCGATGATTTCACATAGTCGAAACTTAGTGTATTCATCAAGGATTTTATAAAGATACAAGAAAACTCCTACAATATTCCACAGCCGCGCTCCCCACAAAGATTTGGTAATTAAGCACAAGTTCAAATAAGAATTCTCCCCCATATAATGTCATTCCCTAAAGAACAACAAGAGCGACCTTACTTTTGCAAGAAAAGAAGGATTTCTTTGGATATTAACAAATTACATGAAACATGAATTTGTATCCAGAAAACTCAATTAAATTAACCACACGAGAACTCATGATTAATTTAATCAGAAATGCTCAACATAAGAGAACTTACGGAGCCGCACAGTACTTCTACATAGAAGTGGATCAGGGAAAGATCAATACTGCGGAATATTCAAAGATTCATTCTATTTTTATCAATTTTTGCATAATGATAATATAGACTTAATCTTTGTAATCAAAAGTTCATCCTATCTCCCATCAATATTTGCATAATGACACAATAGGCTTAACTTTTCACAAATATGGAACAATCATAGTTCACGTACGCAAACACACATATCCCATAATAATTTTTGCAATATATGAAACGAATAAAGATTAATACTGCAAAATCATCTTCCAAATAAAATTTAGGATTTAAATAAATAAATCTAAAAATATTGCAAGATGAAAAATCGTTGGTAATAGTTATGTGTACTCATAATAATTGTTATTCCAAACCCTAGTTATCCTTCTTAAAACACAAGAATAAATTCTCATAAGAAGTTTCCTAGACAAAACAAAAATTAACAAGATAAAAACAACAAAAACTTAAGCCGGCAAAACCGATCATGAACTGAAATCAAAGAGCTTTTCCGGAATCCCCACGAGTCTTGAGACCTTTGAGCTTGTGATTGACAACATCCACTGCTTCTTCAGAGAAGATATCCTCATTGAAAAGATCTTTAACACGTGTTTTCATGAGAACAAGGTCAGAGTTAACCTTTTTCAAATCAGTTCTTAACACATCGAGACCCTTCATAGTATCAATGAGCTGCAGTTTTGCTTCCTCAAATTATTTAAGAAAATGATGAACCACTTCGGCCGAAACCATCTCCTCATTCTCAACATCTTGATGAGAATATGCATAGTAGCATGAGGCATCATGATTTTAACCATCAACATATATCAAGAAAACCTCTTGACAAAAAGAAAATAACATAGAGTACGCGTACGTGACTCGGTAGGTTGAGTATTTAAATGGTTTCTTAGGGACGGTAACATTTAGGGTTTCTAAAGACAGTTTGTGACAAGTAAGTCATGGATACCCGTACGAACACAACCCGAACCCAAAAGGAAAACAAAACTAAGCCCGTAACGTACCCTTTTTACAAGGTACAACAAAATAGTATAATTTTTCTACGTGAAGATTTTCTTTCACAATATTTGGCTCAATAAATTTCATATTTCCACAAAGAGGAAAATTTAGAGCACAAGAGTAGCAGGCAACTTGGTTGCAACAAAAAAAAAACTTTCAAACAACGAAAAGATTCACGAGACACAAACAGTACTTAGGAAAAGCTGTTTGTAGACAATAGTTTAGCTATAGACAATAAGAAAATAGCTCGACTAATTAGAAAGCATTTTACCAATAAGTATACATGACCATATCTCACTCAACCATGATTATTTTTTTTGTGAGTGAGATTTCAACCTTGTGTTTAATTAACAAAAGTATGATCCCTAAGCTCATTAAATGAATAATGTTCACGGTAGAGTCTTTTTTTTCTTCCAATTCTAGGAGAGAATCCTATTTGATGTGAAAAATTATCGTTAAACTTGTTCTCATCAAAATATGAGACTAAGTTAGAATCCTTACCAGAAGAAGTTTGTATGGAGGATTTTGATAGCTTGTTGATAAGATCCGTGTATCCTTCAATTATCAGATTAAGGTTGTTTTTTATATCTTCATTGTTGCTTCCACCAACTGGTACCTTTTTCACATCTTGATCATCATTCTTCACATTAGGTTGAGAAGAACCTCTCTGAAATCTCCTTGAACGATTTGTATTAATGCCACAATTGGTTTGAACGTTCGATGAGCATATTGAACTGACTTTCCTGGAAGAATTCACAGGAAGAGTACTAAAACTAATAGGCTTAGACATCCGAATGTCAGTTACACCTTTGAGAATTAAATCCAAGGTGTGATGAAGTCGACCAAAGTAATTGCCATTCTTCAGTTTGCTCTTTCGTTGAACATGTCCTTTTGAGTCACAAAAAAGACATACTTTCTGATCACCAGAGTGATTCGAGTGTGTAGCATTAGACACATCGTTAGAAGATTTCTTCTTTCCATGAGACGTGGTAAATCCATGATCAGTGGAACAACCAAGCACTTCTTTAGCAATAGGAAGGGTTTCCAGTTTAGCTTCTGAAGTTGTTTTCATTAGAGAAACATGACTAGAACTAGCCACGTTTTCTAATATCACAGCAGAATCAGAAGTGATTGGTATGACGCACGACCTTTGTCTTGAATAGAGAGATTACTCAATAGGCGTTCTATTTCAAGAACATCTTCTTTGAGTTTATCTTCGAGTATGGTTCTGGAAGAACAAACAACATCATTTTCCTCACGAAGATCCTTTAATTGGGAATCACGATTTTTTACCATACCAACCATAGTATTGACCTTGTGTTCCAGCCTATTGATTTCAACTGCCTGAATTCTAACAAGTTTTAGAATCGCTGCACTTTCTTGGGATGCTTCCCTTTTGACTTCAGAGTCAGACTCGTCACTAAGAAAATCAGGGTATAACATATCAATACTTATCAGTTTCATGTGAACCGCATGTTTATCTATATGTCAGATCGACAAGTCTTTCTCTTTCATAGATTTCACAGAAACAGAACTTTAATTTCTGGTGATGCGTTTATCAAAGGTAGCACTACTTTTCATAATGTCAGATCGCTACAAACATAGACTTATAAGGTCTTAAACGTGTTTGTATGCTCTGATACCAATTGAAAAAGCGGGGGTCTAACAACCTCACCCAATATTTCGTTTAGGCAATCTGTATGGACAAACTCCAATATAAATCCAAGAGAATCAACTAGACAGTCAGACTTAATCAATGGAAATGATCCAAGAGTTTTATCTCAATTTCTAAAATCAATCTGCAATCGAACAGATAGAAATATGTGAGCTGGATTAATATGAGAAATAACTCGGATGGTACCAAAGACCAATATCCAAGTGTCAATCAATTTATATCAACAACCAAAGGTTGGTCTAATTGATTGAACTACGCACACCCTATGATATTTCAATTATGTAAACAAATATAATGCGGAAAAGAAATAACACAGACACCAGAAGTTTTATTAACGAGGAAACTGCAAATGCAGAAAAACCCCGGGAGCTAGTCCAGATTTGGACACCACACTGTATTAAGCCGCTACAGACACTAGCCTACTCCAAGTTAACTTCGGACTGGAATGTAGTTGAGCCCTAACCAATCTCACACTGATCAAGGTACAGTCGCGTTCCTTACGCCTTTGAATCCCAGCAGGACTCTGCGCACTTGATTCCTTTAGCTGATCTCACCCACAAGAGTTGCTACGACCCAAAGTCGAAGACTTGATAAACCAATCTGTCTCACGCAGAAAAGTCTGTTGAATAGATAAATCTATCTCCCACGGAAATACCTATGAGTTTTGTTCCCCATTTTTGATAAAACAAGGTGAACAGGAACCAATTGATACACAGGTCTTATATTCCCGAAAAACATCCTAATAATATCAATCACCTCGTAATAATCTTAATCGTATGGTAGTGAAACAAGATATTGTGGAATCACAAACGATGAGACGAAGATGTTTGTGACTACTTTTTATCTTGTCTATCGGAGATTAAATCTCGAGCAAATCTTAGAGAAGATAGTACTCAATACGATATAATAAAGCAAGATCAGAACACGCAACTACAGAGAAAATAGTTGGGTTTGTCTTCACAATCCCAATGAAGTCTTCAAGTCGTTAACCTACAGGGTTTAGGAAAAACCTAAGGTTAAAGGAGAATCGACTCTAGTCGCAACTAATATCACAGGGGAGGTGTGGGGATTAGGTTTCCCAGTTTCTAGAGTTGTCCCTTATATAGTCTTCAAATCAGTGTTTGCAATCAATGTTACCTTGGTAACAAAGTATTCAATATTCACCGTTAGATAAAAACCTGATTAAACTCAAGTTAATTTCTTTCAACCGTTAGATCGAACTTAGCTTGTTACACACAAATGAAAAGTGACTTCATTTAGATATGAGTAACCGTACCTAAACGTGTACACCTTGTTGGCTCAACAATAGTTAACCGAAGTTAGCCATATGAACACTTTCATATCAACCTTATTCATCTTAACCATAACTAGTTCAAATGAAACTAATTATAGAGTTGTTCAATTGTTTATATTCTCATAGAAGTATACAAGACACAATTGAAGCAAAATCGATTTTGATTCACTCGAATTAATTCATGAACATTATAGCCACGGTTTGCAAAAGATTACATTCCTTAATATATAAATGTATTAGTTAATTAACAAACCAATTTTAGAACATAACCTACTCAAGTATGCAAACGGGTACGGATAACAAAGTGGTCGGACTTAGTTTGGGTTCGCCAGTATGCGAAAGGGTATGCATACCTCCAAACTCAGTTGAATTTCCGGACATGAACTTTACGCCAGTACGCATACGGGTATGCATACTAAGTTCCCGGACTTTCATTAAACCAACCAGTACGCATACGGGTATGCATACTATGGTTCCCGGACTTGGAATAACATGCAACAGTTAGCATACAAGTACACATACTGTGCTATATTCAATCATGGTTAATTGTTCTAAACTCCTATTTCAATCATTAAAACATTCTTAGAAGATGACAATAGTTGTCTCACACAAACTATTAGCTTCAAAGCAATTTTCAAGTGATCGAATGATCAATACGAAACATTCTGAGTCTACATCAAATGGATGTCTCACACAAATCATGTAAGATGTTACCAGGCGATTTTCACATGATCATCTTTTGACTTTCGTCAAAAATATAAGATTAACTTGGTCAAAGAGAAATCTTACAAACACATATTTCGAGAAATATGTAAGCGAGTTAAACTCAGCTCGAAATATCAAATGTGTATAATCGAAGTCTATATAGCTATACGACTTTTGTCTCAAATATGAAATAGAGTAGATAGACTTTTGAGTGATATATGGGTTCAAGTCTCCACATACCTTTTGTTGATGAAGTTCCACAAGCTCCCCTTAGTATTTCTTCGTCTTCAATCGATGAACGTCGTGAAGTCTAATGCTCAACTACTTACTATCCTAATCCGAGACTTAACTGTTAGTAGACTAGAAATAAAGACTTATAGTTTAGGCAACTAAACTCGACAACAAGCTTGAGATAGCAACGCTTGCGAGTTCTACCGAGCAGTGTTCTAACAGAAACTTCTTGTGGAATAATAACAAAGGCAAGAAGAAAATGAATTTGGTTAAGTGGCCTGCTATTTATAGAAGAAGAAAATATGGAGGTCTTGGTGTCAAAATTTTAAAAAAGATGAACAAGGTCTTGTTTACCAAGTGGCTGAGAATATTTGCAACCGAAGACAATGTTCTACGGAAAAACATCATTGCTGAGAAATATAGAGTAGAGCAGCTGGGTTGGTTTTCAAAAACTCAGAAAATCACTTATGGAAGATTTCTATGGAAGGGAATTATGAAGTGCAGTACAATATTTAGAAGTCATATCAAATTCAAAGTCAATTCTGGTAGTAGTACTAGTTTTTGGAAGGATAAATTGGTTTTTGATATTCCCTTATGTTTAATGTTTTCTCATCTTTTTTGCAGTCTCTAGAGCTAAGGAACTAACAGTGGCAGATGTTTTGGATGTTAATGAAGCTGAATGGAATTTAATTTTACCAAGGAGAATGTCTCCTGCAGCTAGATTGGAACTTTCAGATTTGCAGAACAGTTTGGAAGGTTTTGTTCTTAACAATAATGCCTGAGATGAGATTCTCTAGAATGTCAACAACAAAGGTCAGTTCTCAGTTAAATCAACTTATGATACTCTTTCCAACAATGAGTTTGATCCTGAACAACAACATATATTCCAGTTTATTTGGGGACAAAATTTACCTCCAAATATCTGTTTTTTATCTGGACTTTAGCACATAATAGTTTGCCTACCAAAGATATGCTGAGAAGAAGAAGAATTGAAGTCTCTCCAAACTGTTTATTCAGCAATCACCAGGAATCAGTAAAACATGTCTTCCTCCATTGCAATTTTACAGGTAAGATTTGAAATCATTTTAAAGAAAAGATGAAATGGAACTTCATTATGCCAGATGATCTTTTCACAATGTTGTTATCTTGGAGTAATTCTCAGTATCATGCTCAACAACTTCAAATATGGCATATGATCTCTATTGTTGTTATTTGGTGTATTTGGAAGGAGAGGAATGCAAGAGATATTCAGGGCAAGGAGAGTAATGAGATTGTTGTTCAAAACATAACTAAGTACACCTTATTCACTTGGTGTTTAGTGTTCAAAAATTTTGAAGACAAGAGTCCCAAAGATGTAATGTCTAGCTGGCCTAGGATGTACTTTGATTGAAGAAGTTTTTTGTAGACTTATTTGATCTCCTCTTCTTTTTTTTCCTTATCTTCTTCTCTTGTAATCCTTGAGGGTGGTACAAGCCTTTTGTATCCTCTCCCTTTTTGATTAATATTATCTTCGTTACCGATCAAAAAAAAACAACAAAAAACAATAGATTTTTATAGGAGATTAGCATGTATCTCACATAGATGCAAACCCTGTTTAAGTATCGACTGTTGATTTACAAGTTTTTTGTGTTCTTAATTCCTTGAATATTCTATTCTTATTTTACGTGCTTTCGGTCGTAGGATCTTGTTAACTTGTATGCCCTAACATCAGTACAAGCAAATTTTGCATATCAAACCACACGGTATAATAACAAAATACCCCACTCTCTCATCTTGCTTTCTTAACTATTGAGAGAAACATATATTAACTGTTATTTTTTCATTATGGCATGTATATCAGTTTCCAACATTTATTTCAATTTTATCATTAGAGACGATAAACACAATACGATGTGGTGTCTACCTTTCTATGAAAATAGATGGCTACTGGTTGTAGTGGTGATGATTATGTATTGTGCATGTTACTCCCCTTTGCGGGAGATTTTGATCTTATTTAAAAAGAAGAATAGTTCAAATAGATGAATTAAAATTCAAATGTTGTCTTTCCAATTTCATCAAAATCTTATTAAAATTCATGTAATTGGTACTTTTATATGAAAATTTTCTTGCTTTTTGTGATATGGTGTGTGTGTATTGTCATGTCTTTTGTTTTTAATTTATTTGAAATCAAGAAATTTACCCCTTCATAAAAAAATAAGAATAATTAAGTGGGTAACGAACTCAAAGGTTCAAAATTACTTACAATATGAGATAAGAGAAAAAAATGATAAAAAAAATAAGTCCGCAATTTTAATCGGAAGACTTTACTCTTATGATTAACATATAGTAATTGATCGGTTAGAGTACGTAACTTTCCAAAATATTGCTACCACAATTTGGAATTCCAAGATGGCATGTTTTTGTCAGTTTTTCGTCGTGTTAGCATTACAATTAGCATCGATAATTAAGATATTGGCTATTAGAAACCTCCACTTCCATAACCCTAGAATAGCATGGGGTTTTGGTAACTGTTTTCGGTCACTTTTATCTTCCATCTAGTATTGCCTTATACTTTTGCTAATTATTCTCAGACTCACAGGGCTTATAAGTTACAATTTTCTATTTGTTTTAGATGTAGTTTGGTTAAGGTCCTAGTAGATAGAGATGTAGGGTAAGATTCAAAATAAAGTGAAATTGATATATACAGTCCTGTAACTTCATATTCTTTTGAGCGTTACTAATAGGAAGGAAGAATCCGATGTATGGAGGTAAAAATTGAGGGAGTGATTGGAAATTCCACAATTTTAGGTTTCTTATTACTTGTATTGTGAATCGACAAAAATCCCCAATTGGAAATGCAGTGATAAATTGTGGATTTAAAATTTAATACAAAAAAAGTAGTTATGAATTCCTTTTTAGAAAATCAGGATTTATTTTTTTTGTTGAAATTCTTAATAAATGAAGAGACAATATATTATTTTACTCAACAGGTTACTAAGATTTGATGATACTTTTCCACTTCAACTGCTTTGTTTTCTCTAGCTATCTCACTTGTAACTTTTGGTTTTGCCTAGCTTCCAAATCCTTTTCCATTTTGCTGTTTTACCATAGGCAACTTTTAAAACCATGACAAAAAAATGTAGTTTGCATTCAATTTTTACTAAAAAACCTAATATCAAGTATTTTTTATAGTTTATCTTTACTTGAGTATACCATGGCGACCGTGTCACAATAAGACATACTTCATTGTTTTGCATTTTCGAGCATGACGACTAATTACAATGCATTTGCACTATTCATGACCACGTAGCTTGTAGATGCAAATTTGAATTGATATTTTGTATATTGTAGTATTATTTAGGCTCCAAAAGGTTAAGTAAGGAAATAAAAATGTTAAAATGACGATAGTACCAAGTACACCATAATATTTTCATATCAACCTATTATAGACACACATTGGGATATGACGAGGGTAACCAAGTACACCATAATCTTTTCGGTTCAACCTATAAGTCCTATACCAAGTGTGTAATCGTAAAGTCGAGACAATATAACAACAACTTATACACTCGATAATAGGTATGAAACCGATATTATATGATCACAATCAAATGCATTGGATTAACATACTAGTGCATTTACTTTTAATTACAATAAAACAATTATAATTGCGGAATGTAAAAGTAAATCACACAACAAGATTTTGTTAACGAGGAAACCGCAAATGTAGAAAAACCCCGGGACCTGGTCCAGTTTTGAATACTCTCATAATTAAGCCGCTATACAAAGAACCCATGAGAGACGTTGTAGATCACCTTTTAAGATGTAAATTTCTCTATCTTTCAGAACGATTGTGTCAAAAAGTTTTCCTGCTCTGTTTTTGCCTCTTTAAGTTTTATTTGTCAAAGATTTTCCCAAGTCATCAAGTTCCCTTTTTAACTTCTGATTATCTTTAGTCATGATCTCAAGATTTGCTAAACAATATTTTAGGAGTTGGTTAGACTCACTAATATGATCACTGTTAGTGTTGGCAAAAAGTGCATCACATTTTGATATTCCTCCATAGGTTTTGTCCTCGGTAATATCATCTAAGGTAGTGTGATATGCTTCGTCGCTTTTATGAGTTCTTTTGCTGGAACAGTTTTTGGTTATATGTCCAAAACCACGACACTTGAAACATTGGATTTCGTCATCATTTTTTAACACATCTTCTTTTCGGTTATGATAAAGAGACTGTTTGGATGATGATTTTTCAAGGATATGTTTATCTCTCATTAGTAGATCCTTAATGTGTTGTGTTAGAAGTACAATTTTTGAATAAATCTCATCTTCAAAAAGTTTTTTTCTTCCTTACAACATTCATAAGCCCAATTTATACTAACTTCATTTGAAGATTGATTAGTATTATTTGTGGCTTTAAATCCAATGTTCCTGTTTTTCAGCAGAACCTCATAATCAAAGATCTTTAACTTTCCTACAAGAGAGCTTCGATAAAGTGTAGAAAGATCATTGGCTTCCATTATGACATGTTTCTTAGACTCGTATCTGGATAGTAACGATCTGAAAATCTTACATATTATTTCTTTTTCAGATATAATCTTTCCAAGAGAGAAAAAAGCATCAACAATGTCAGAGAGTTTAATATTAAACTCCTCAAAGGTATCGTTATCATCTACTCGAAGGTATTCCCATTCAGAATATAGAGATTGAAGTCCAACTTCTTTTTCTTAAATGTTACCTTCGAAAATGGTCTCAAGAGTATCCCAAGCTTTCTGGGAAGTTTCACACGAGGAGACATGATGTTGAATATCTTGACTCACTGCATGAATTATGGCATTCAAACCATCACAGTTCTACTTTCCTAGAGCTTTTCTTCATTAGTATAAAACACTAAGCATTTAAACTCGGTTTCTGAATATTCCATTTTTGGCCCTTCTACGATTAATAGCCAAGTATTAAAATAACGAGATTGAAGAAACGATTTCATAGCAGTTTTCCATCAGATATAGTTAGTTCCATCAAATCTTAGAGGTACGTTAACTACATCATCCATTGGATTCAAGTCTTATAGGTTGGATCGCACCAAACAAAAATTATTGTTAGATCTTTTCGTGTTTGCCTGCTTTGATACCAATTGAAATAACGAGGGTACCCAAGTACACCATAACCTTTTCGTTTCAACCTATAAGTCCTATACCAAGTGTGATCGTCTATGGATAAATTCGATATGATACAACAACAAGGTATACACTTGATAATAGTTACGGTATGGAACCGATACTATAGGATCACAAACAAGTGTATTGGACTAACGTACCAGTGTATTCACTTTTATTTGTAATAAAACAATTATAATTGCATAATGTAAAAGTAAATCACACAACAATATTTTGTTAACGAGGAAACTGCAAATGTAGAGAAACTCCAGAACCTAGTCCAATTTTGAATACTCTCATAAACAAGTTGTTATACAATGAACAAAGTCAACTTTGTATAGTTGAGACCAAGTAATCTACCCCTAGTTACTTAGTTCTCTCAGTATCCCTGCGCCTATAACTGTCTGGTCAACGCACGTGAATCCCAAGGTATAAATCACTATCTTGAGTTGTTTTACCGATGTAAAGTCTTAAGTATTCAACTCTTTTTGATCGTCTTCCAAACAGTAACGGGACAAAACTGTTTGGTGACTACTCCAATAATCTTTTGAGAAAATATATGTTGAGTTTTGATAAAGGCTCTTTCGTATAAACTAGTAAACTCCTTTGTCGGGTAAGATCAATCAAGATCCAACATAATCAAATCTAGATTCAAAACTATCAGATTGGATGTTGAAGAATACCACCAAATGATGGATATCAATCTAAACAACTATGTATATGATCAAATCTATCAACGATAAATTAGATCTTAGTCGAATCCCAGCCGATCAAGATGTGTGCACAAATATCACAAGATGCAAAAACCAATCAGAAAAATCTTCTTGTCTTCAAATCTTCAATTGCCTCCAATTTTACATGCACACCACAAACTTGATTCCACTTACGATCAATCACACACAGAACGAAGTCGGTTAACAATGGATGATCACAAGTTGTATTAGATCTAAAAACAGTTCTAAAGATACCGTAAATACTTTGATCTAGTTTGAGTGACCTTATGTCAGAAGAGAAGACTCTCAAGAATAATCAAACTAGGTGCAATCAAAGTTTCAACAACCGTTAGTCAATAAAATCAATAATCGAAAAATAAATTAATAATTCTAGTTTCCCACCAACGATACACGTAGAGCTTCTTGATCCCACAGAAGTTTTTAAACGAGTGGATGTAAGAGATTTCTCCTAGTTACTTTCCTCTTCGGATAGTCGGCTCCACCAGAAACAACACGAATTAAGTTTGTGTGGCTCTTAGGATAGTTTACAAGAAATGCTAACTCAACTATTTATAGACCAAGGTTGTTTGGACGACAAGGTAGTTCCAAAATCGAAATATTCTCAAGATATGCAATAAGTACCTAATTTCGGTTTTCATATTTCCAACTAATATCCAACCTGTAATTCTGAAATATCTTTTCATAAAATATCTAATATTAGTTTAGCACTTAACTAATACTTTCAAGAGATATGTTTTGATTGCTGGAAAATCAAAACATATAATTCGAAAATTTTAACTAAAAGATTATTAATATTTCGGTTTGGGATCACCTTGAGTATCAAGGAATATTTTTAAAGATAAGAATTATGTACATGTTCAAATTATGTCTAGATCTAGAACTTTCCTATTTACCAAACCCTAATTCCAAACTCACACAAAATCGTAAGTAATATGTCAATGTTGAAAATTGGTTATGCTCTTGGGACAAGTTCTACCATGAATCTTAAGATAGGTTAAGATCGGTTCTATCAAGTTTCCAAATATAGGTAGGTATCGGTTCTACCATGACTCCCTACAAAATCTACGACCGGTTCTACCCATACTCCCAATATAGGTAGGATCGGTTTTACCAAGACTCCCAACAAAAGTTAGGATCGGTTCTACCAAGTATCCCAAAGTAGGTAGGGATAGGTTCTACCATAACTCTCAACATAAGTTAAGATCGGTTCTACCAGTATTCCCACCTTTGGTTCGAATTGGTCATCCAATAGATCTTCATAGAAAACCGGACCAAAATACATATTGATTTCTTTTCGATTGTCAAACAAGTTTAGTATATGTACCTCATTAAACATATGTAATCAAAAATAGTTTCTTAGGATGAAATCACACCTGTATCCAATACACAATCAAGTAACGAGTTATATAGATTATGTCGATGTCGCATTTACGAAGTTCAAAAGATAAACGTTATACTTAAATATTCTTCCTTGACACTCGGATTATAATAGTATGACCAAGTCTAATACTAGAGTATTCAATATAACCTCGCATGCTATGTTTTCAATCTTAAACGACTTGAAAGTAACGATAGGAATGAAAGGATGATGTTTTCATTTTAGTCGATACGTCTTCACGTTCTTCAGGTCTTCAAGGTAATACTTATATGTCTCAACATTCCTAGACTTTCTAGTATAACCTAAACGAAGTTGACTCTAGTAAATTTGATCAAACAACTCTAATTCAAGTTTTCTGGGTTCAACCGAGCAATGCTTTAACAATAATATATAATTACTTTAAAACATAATTCCTAGCTTGGAGGTTGACCTATATTTGTAGGTTAAGTAGAGTATCGACTAATTCTGTAAAAATATTATATTATTGACTAATTGCAATATAAATACAAGCACTATAAGTATTAATCGCACTTCAATACTACTTCTTGTTGCAATACAACAACTTGGCTCCGGGTATTTTGACTGCACTATAAAGTATTGGGGATGAAACAAAACTTGATTTGAATTAAAAAAAAAAACAATATTAAATCATATTTTAAGAAAGTTTACTATGTATTAAAATTTTATTTTTATTTTTCTAATAGCATTATTATTTTATGTATTATTTGGGACCTATTAATCCTTACGGTGAACTTTTTAAATATATTATTTTATGATTTTATCGAATTTATTATTTAGATCTAAGGGCCCGAGTCAGGACCAGGAAATTTTATTATTTTAAAGAGAATATTATATTATCGAGTATTACTTTAAAGAACGTATATTGTAGATATCTTGAGTCTTTATTATTTGAGATCAAAAACAATACTTGATCTTGTTAAATACATGTCTTAAAAGATAGATTACAAGTTTAACATTTGTTAGAACTCGGATCCTCTTAATTCAGATCCGACTAGATTGATCTTGGATATTTATTTTTGAGATCGTCCAAGATCTCTTCTACAACCAGGTACACGGACCTTTGGTCTATACACATTGATTGGGCAAGAGAAAGAGAAAAACTCAATATATAATTTTCTTCAAGGGTCTTTGCATTGACCTAGTTGTGATTGTATTAGATTCTGAATACAGGTTTCTGAACAAAAAAGTTGGTGTTGTACTTGGTACCCTCTTATTTTCAACTTTAGTTATAAAGATAACCAATATAATGGACACTCAAAAAATTGTTAATGCGGAAAACTGCAAGGTAGAAAAACCTGGGACCTAGTCCAGTTTTGAGTACTCTCATATTTAATCCGCTATATAAATTGACTACCGCAACTTCGTATAGTTGAGACCAGGTAAACTACTCTTTTTTACCTAGTTTCTTTAGGATCCTCGTGCCTACAACCAATCCGGTCTATGTACGTGAATCCCAAGATGGAGTTCACTATCTCAAGTCGCTTCACCTGTTATAAAGTGTTAGAGCACTGCTCAGTCGAACTCGCAAGCGTTGCTATCTCAAGCTTGTTTGTCAAGTTTAGTTGATAAAACTATATACTTGATTTCTAGTTTACTTATAGTTGTGTCTCGGGTTAGGATAGAAGTGTGTAGTTGAGCTTTAGACTTCAAGGCGTTCACCGATTGAAGAAGAAGATCTACTGAAGAGCTTGGAGGAACTTCATCAACAAAAGGTATGTGTAGACTGAAACTTATCTATCACTTAGAAGTCTATTTTATTCTATTTCTAAAGAGACTAAGTCGTATAGCTATATAGACTTTTACATTATACACATTTGATATTTCGAGCCGAGTTTATCTCGTTTATCTATTTCTCGAAATATGTGTTGAAATATTTTAGCTTTAGCTAAGTCCATCATATACTTGACGAGTTTAGTTGGAGACAATTTATTTGTTGGAAACTAAATATTAAGTCAAAGATGATCATGTGAAAATTACCTTGAATATCTTACATGATTTGTGTAAGATAGTCACTTGATGTTAACTTGGGAAGTTTCGAATTGATCGATTAATCACTTGAAAATTACTTGAAGTTAATGGTATGTGTAAGATTACCATTGTTGTTTTCTAAGGATGTTTCAATGATTAAATGAGAGTTTTATAATGACTACCAATACCTGGATATATCACAGTATGTATACTTTCTATGTGCATTGTGGAAGTATAGTTCAGGTCCGGAACTATTGTTTGCCAACGGGTTTACCTGTGAAAAGGTCCGGAGTTGTTGTTCGCGTATCCTGTTTGCGAACGCCTAGACAAGGCCAATTCCGAAGTTGTTGTTCGTGTACCCTGTTTGCGAACTGCTAGACAAAGGACAAGTCCGGAAATGTTGTTCGTGTACCTTTTCGTGAACGGCTGGACAAATCTAAAGTCCAGAACTGTTGTTTGCGAACACAGTGGTCAAGTTCTAAAATCGGTAAAGTGTGATTTTCATACTCATGAACTGAGGTTCGTTTGCGAACTCAGTTTGCGAACTAAAGTCCCTGGAACTTTAATGAATAAGGTATGTAAACTAGTTTTACAAACCGTGACATTATGTTCATGAACTGGTTCTTGTATAGGAACTTTGTACAATTACAAACCAACCCGATTTTGTTTTAAATGTTTCATATTATATATTTCTATGAGATGATGAACATTTGAAAAACTCTCTTGAAACACGTTTAGATTCATTTGATTATCTATCATGATTGATTGATCATCATATTTGATCTATAAGTGTTAGATGAATATCGCTAAGTTATAAGTGTTAATATAGCTAACATCGGTTAACTATTATTGAGCCAACAAGGTATACACATTTGGTTACGGTTCATCCATATTTAAACATAGGTATATTTCATTTGTGTGTATCAAGCTAATACCATCTAACGATGGAGATTGATTGCTTAGTTTCTAAGCGGACTTAGCTTGAATCTTAAATCAGGATTTCATCTAACGGTGAATATCAATTGATTTTTTACTAAGCTTTCTTAGATTTTATTGTAAGTAACCATGATTTGAAATATTATATAAGGGAGAACTTTAGCAGCTGGGAAACCTAATCCCGACACGCTCGTTTGTCCTAGTTGTAAACTAGAGTCGATTCTCCGTTAACCTAGGTTTTTCCAAAATCACTATTAGATTAACGACTTGAAGACTTCATTTGGGATTCGTGAAGCCAGATCCAACTATTTTCTCTGTAGTTGCGTATTCCGATCTTACTTATGCTATCCTATTGATTTTTATCTTCTCTAAGGTTTACTCGAGAATCATCTCCGATAGGTAAGATATAAAAAGTAATCACAACAGTTATTCGCCTCAGATTCTTGTGATTCCGCAATAACTTCTTATGTTAATCAATTAGGTTATTGTGAGGTGACTAATATCTCTAGGCTGCTCGTCGGGCGTATAAGACCGGATTATTAGTTGAGCTTCATGTTCACCTTGGTTTATCTTAAGACGAAAACAAAACCAGAATACACATATTTGTGTGATACAAATTTGTTTATCAAGTCTTCGACTTTGGGTCGTAGCAACTCTTAGTTGTAGGTGAGATCAGCTAAGGGAATAAAGTGCGCATAATTCGGCGTGTTTCAAGAGGAATAAGGAACGCAACTGTATCTTGATCCATGTGAGATTGATTAGGGCTCAACTACATTCCAGTCCGAAGTTAGCTTGTAGTAGGCTAGTGTCTGTAGCGGCTTAGTACAGTGTGGTGTTCAAAATTGGACTAGGTCCCGGGGTTTTTCTGTATTTGTTATTTCCTCGTTAACAAAATTTCTGGTGTCTGCGTTATTTATTTTCCGCATTATATTTGTTTATATAATAGAAATATCACAGGTTGTGCGTTAAGTTCAATCAGTTCTTGTATCTGTCCTTTGGGTTGTTGAATGAATTGATTGACACTTGAACATTGGTCTTTGGTACCGTTCAAGTTATTTATCTATATTCAATCAGGCTTGCAAATTCCTATTTGTTTTATTGCGGATTGAATTGAGAAATTGAGATATAAACTCTTTGATATACTTTTCTTAAGATTGAGTCTAATTGTCTAGTTGATTCTCTTGAAAGTATATTGGAGTTTGTCCATACAGATTGCTAAGAGAAATATTGGGTGAGGTTGTTAGACCCCAGCTTTTTCAAATGTTTTACTCTTTTATGTTTAGATATATACTTTTCAGAACATATATCTTTTCTCAGTGATATTTAAAGTACCGTATACTCCATATATTTCTCCGTCTTTCTGTCACAAAAATGATAAAGGTATGTACAACAAGTATTTTGAATGGACCCTCGAGTTCATAAGAGCTAGATATAACCTATATAAGAGCCTAAGAAAATCAGATTCCTAATATATCAATTTTGATAAGCAAGACTATATCTGAAACTACCAAAGTAGTTGATTTAGCCTCAGGAGCAATTGTTAGAACACTGCTCAGTCGAACTCGCAAGCGTTGCTATCTCAAGATTGTTTGTCAAGTTTAGTTGATCAAACTATATACTTGATTTCTAGTCTACTTATAGCTATATCTCGGATTAGTATAGAATGTGTATTTGAGCTTTAGACTTCACGACGTTCACCAATTGAAGACAAAGATCTACTAAGGAGCTTGGAGGAACTTCATCAACAAAAGGTATATGCAAACTAGAACTTATCCATCACTCATAAGTTTATTCTATTCTATCTAAGTCGTATATCTATATAGACTTTTACATTATACACATTTGATATTTTGAGCCGAGTTTATCTCGCTTATCCTTTTCTTGAAATATGTGTTGGAAGCTTTTTGCTTTAGCTATGTTCATCATATTCTTGACGAGTTTAGTTGGAAATAATTTATTTGTTGGAAACTAAATATAATATCAAAAGATGACCATGTGAAAATTACCTTGAACATCTTATATGATTTGTGTGAGACAGTCATTTGATGTTAGCTTGGGAAGTTTCATATTGATCATTCGACCACTTGAAAATTACTAGAATCTAATGGTTTGTGTGAGACAACCATTTTCATCTTCCAATGATGTTTCAATGATTGAAATGAGAGTTTAGAACAATTACCCATGTATGGATACAACACGGTATGCATACCTAGTATGCGAACTGTATTGTGATGATTCAGGTACAGAACTCTTGTTTGCGTACCTAATATGCGAACGGATTTACCTGAGAAGGTCTGAAACTCTTATTTGTGTATCTAATATACGAATGGGTTTACCTGAGTTGGGTCCGGGACAGTTGTTCGCGAACCGGGTTTCCGAACGGCTTGACTATGCCTAGGTCCAGAGCTGTTGTTCGCGTACCTGGTTGGCGAACACAGTGTAAAGTTCTAGAATCGGTCATGTATGATTCTCATACTCATGAACCAATACATTTATGATCTAAGGAATGCAATCTTTACAAACCGTGGCTTAATGTTCATGAATTGATTCTTGTATAAGTATTTTGTACGATTACGAATCAAACCGATTTCGATTTAATTTGTTCATATATATTTCCTTGAGATAGTGAACAATTGAACAACTCTATTTGAAACACAATTAGATTCATTTGATTATCTTTCATGTTTGATTGATCTTCATGTTTGATCTACAAGTGTTAGATGAATACAGCTAAGACAAAACTGTTCATATGGCTAACTTCGGTTAACTATTATTGAGCCAACTGAATATACATGTTTAGGTACGGTAACCCATATCTAAATGAAGGTATATTTCATTTGTGTGTAACAAGATAAGACCATCTAATGGTGGAGATTGATTGCTTATTTTTAAGCAGACCTAGCTTGAATCTTAAATCAGGTTTTCATCTAACGGTGAATACTGAATGCTTTGTTACTAAGCTATCTTAGCTTTGTTTGAAAGTAACCCTGATTCGAAAGACTATATAAGGGAGACCTCTAGCAATGGGAAAACCTAATCCCCACACTTCTTTGTGTTCCTAGTTGCGTACTAGAGTCGATTCTCCTTTAACCTAGGTTTTTCCAAAAACCATTATAGGTTAACGACTTGAAGACTTCATTGGGATTCATGAAGCGAGATCCAACTATTTTCTCTGTAGTTGCGTATTTTGATCTTACTTGTTCTATCGTATTGAGTTTTATCTTCTCTACGATTTACTTGAGATTTATCTCCGATAGGTAAGATATAAAAAGTAATCACAACAGTTCTTCGTCTCAGGCTCTCGTGATTTCGCAATAACTTTTTATGTTAATCCGTTGGTTTATTGTGAGGTGATTGATATTTCTAGGCTGCTCTTCGGGAGTATAAGACCGGATTATCAATTGGTTCCTGTTCACCTTGATTTTATCAAAAGACGGAACAAATACCGAATAAAGATAAATATATATGTGGGAGACAAATTTGTTTATCAGTATTCGATTTTGTGTCGTAGCTATTGATACATAAAAAATAATACCCCTTAATGGGTTTGGGGTTCCCCCAAAAGGGGAGGAAAGTCCAACATGATATGGGGACTTGGGGACTATGCTCAAGTCCAACAAGGAAATACCCATGAGATGAAAGGAAAAGGAAGGGATTAATGAATAAGAATGAGGTTATATTAAGAAAGGAATAGCATTGGAATTAATTAGGGAGGTTTAGGACATGTGGCATGATGTCATAAAAGGAGGGTTTTTTGGAAAGTCTATATAAGGAAGGACGGAGTATAATGGAAAGGAAAATCTATCTCTTACCATTCCTAGAAAGCTGAGGTCATTTGATGTACTAGGACGGGTAGAACCTAAACTCAAAATCACCCTTCAACATTTGGCGACCACACCCGGAGGCTCGTGCCTAGTCCACCATGACACACCTAGGAAGCGCTAGCTCAGGCGCGATAGAGAACCAGCCGAATAACCCGCCACTCAACTTAGAGGGCGAGAGAGTAGGGATAGTGTCAAACCCAATCACACAGATGAGAAGGCTAGACGCTCCGCAGGAGAAGAAAAAACAACGGAAAGTCGAGAACACGCCACCCGCACAACCTTCTCTGAAAGGAATGCATATGGATCTAGAGGACCACATTCGCAGAGAGCAAGAGTTGAGAAAACTGCTGAAGGTGGCCACCGCTGAGCAGAATACCAGAGGAGTAACGGAGGACGCGGGAGAAAAGGAAGAAGAGACTATAGCTATGTCGCAGGAAGCGATCGCCATGTACTTAGAAATGAACAATAGGGTAGAAAAGCAAGAAAAATATGATTTCATGGCTAGCCCATACACCCCTGAAATCACAGATTATCAATACCCAGAGGATTATACTTCACCAAAGTTCAAGGTATACAGCGGCCAAGGGAATGCGCGGGAACATCTGAGCTGATTTCTTTCCACCATGGATGATCGCGCGACCGATGGGAAGTTGTGCCTGAGGGAATTCCCGAAGCCGCTAACCGATACAGCGTTTACTTGGTATGACAACTTAAAGTCGGGAAGCATCAGTTCGTGGTCGGACATGTCCACTCTTTTCCTTAGAAAATTTTATTCAGCAAAAAGGAAAGTAAGTGCAACCAGCGCCTAGGAGAAGATATAGGAAAGTATATCACCAGGTTCCGTCACTTTGTGCTAGATTTCCACGAAGATATCAAGGAAGAAGCGTTGGTGGAGACCTGTGTATGCGGGATGACACCGTATTTCAAGAAGAGCCTGGTCAATTTTCGATTCCCGACATTTGTCTAGAAGAGGCGGCGGCAAGAATCGCTGACTGTATAGAGAAGTACAACTCAGATTATGCCCGGTGCAAGACAGTCAATACCGTATCTACCGCGCCAAGGAATACTCACGCGAAGAATAACCAAGAAGGTTGGAACACTCAGGCGAGACAACCGTACAAGAGCCGGTCACAGGTGCTCCCTCCCCCTTTGCCCTGCAGTAAGGAACAGATCGTGGGCCTGTTGGAACAATGGTTAGCGAATAAAGAAACCCAACTACTCCCGACAAAAATGGACCCCAACACCATTAACAAGAATGATGCTAGATATTGTCACTTCCATCGAAGGATACAACACCCCACGGTCGATTGCTACAACCTCCGAAGAATGTTCCAGAAGAAGCTGGAGATAGGTGAAATCGAGATGGGCAATCCTGAAGGAGGTAAGGAGACTCAACATCAAGTTATGATGCTCTCCCATGACCCGAGTGGAGATGCTTCGAAACCTCGGAAGGACAATGATGAAGAGGCATGTGAAGCCGAAATGGAAAACCCTGCGTTCACAAATACAAATGGTATGGCTAGCACGGCTCAGCAGTTCTTTGATTCCCTCGGCTTTAGCGAAAACCAATTCAAAGAGGCGTCCAAGGCTATAGCAGCTATTGCAGCAGGAAATCCCTATGATTCCCTCCCAAGGAGGCGATCGTGTTTACAGATGAATACATTTGCTACCCAAGGGATCACCTTAACCGCATACATCAAAAAACACCCATTGAAGAGAGCCTTCGTAGATGGAGGCGCATATCTGAATCTGATCTCCATGCATACGTTAGACATCTTAGGAGTACAGCGGTCCGCAATCAGTATGCGAACTACTACAGTGAGGGGGTTCGGCGGTCATACCCAAACATCCATCGAGATCGTTAACCTAACCATGAAAGTCGACCCTATCCGTGCACTTACACCATTCTACGTACTGGAAGATGACACCACGTTCCATATACTACTGGGGCGAAGGTGTCTGCTCAACCATAAGGTAGTGGCATCAACATATCACCAATGTGTTAAGACCAATATGGGAGGAAAGCAGTATCGTTTCCCCGCCAAAAGAAATCCGTTCGACCCGGAGGAGGCGTACATGGTGGACGCGGTCTTCCACGATGTACCAAAGGAATCGGATGAAATTACCGAAGTAAAACTTACCTCGCTCCTTAAATGGGGGGAGGAAGAGAAACTAGAACCGGCCAAGTCAGTATTCATTCCGTCAACAATGGTATTTCCCTCGGAAAGAAAGAGGAAGCAAGAAGGGCAACCTAGGTTCCAGCGCTTCTCAAGGCCAGATGGAGGTCACGTGTACCACTTATAGCAATAAACTGAGGGAATACCCGCTGTTTGTGGCTGAAAACCGTTTCTGCTGATTTGTTTAATTTCATGTGAGTGCGGATGAGAAACGAATCTAAACCCAAAACAATGTACTGCACGGGAGTACTTTAGATTCGAGAGATCAATATGTACAAATCCGGCCTAAACCAAGAAATGGACGTTCCAGAATTGCTTCGGTCACAAAGTGAAGGAGAAGGTTTGGTCTTAGGGAGGGAAGCGAAGAAAGTGTTGAGGCCAGAATAGTTGATTCTGGAAGCGTGCGTGTTTTGCGACTTGTATCCGAAAGTTGAACTGGCGAGATGAATGGAAAGCTACCAGGTGATTTCTGGATGTGTATTGTTCTCCTGATCAAAACTTGTTGTTTGGTGGAAATAGGTGAAACCTATTTATACAAGTCGTAATAAAACGTACCCTGGCCTCGTAAGAAGTGGAAGCAGTTGAGTGGTGGAAAAGTGGTAACGGGTAACTCCTGGAATTGATGTTTCCATAATGAAGATGCGTTTCACCACTTATTTCTTGTCATTAATAACCGCCTCACTCTTATGACACTTTCTTGTAACCGGCGTATTGCACGCCGCACGCTGTAAACCGCCAGACCAATACCATGATGATCATCCCCCAGTTTGTGACATGTTTTAATGTATCAGGTGTTTTCATTGGAAAACATGTAGCGTGTTGCTATGTGCGGCAAGTTAAGATAGAGAGGCTTGCCGGTTCAGTGACGACCTTCGACGGCCGAGATTTTGCATCTCAGGAGGAAGGGTAGCCGTTGATCGCGGCTACCTTCTGTTTGGCGGCCAGTGGCGTGGCCGTGTTGCTGGCATGGCTTGCGCATGCCTTTGGAGTGGCCAAATTAGGGTTTGACACAAACCGTGGAATTTGGCATTGCGGCCAGAAGTGCCACAGGCTTGGTGGCGAACTTGTACGGCTGAGATCCGCACCTCAGAAGGAAGGGTAGCCATTGATTATGGATACCTTCCGTTGGTGGCCAGAGGCGTGGTAGCGTGGCTGGCATGGCTTGCGCATGCTTTTTGGCATGCGTGTGTGACATGTGTGCCTGGTAAGCGCGTCTAGCATGCGCGTCTGGGAAGCGTTTCTGGTAAGCGTGTCTGGCATGCGCGTCTGGTAAGCGCGTCTAGCAAGCGCGCCTGGCATGTGCGGCGTGCTGGCGTTTTTTGGGAAGCTAGCACATTTTTGGGAAGCTGGCGTGTTTTGGGAAGCCAATTTAGTATGGCGACCTTTTTGAGGCCGTGGCAAGTTTTGGAGCAACCCGATTGGTTGACGGGAAGTGGGGCCAGCATGCCAGGGCGTGGTCATACTTCCAACGCGCGGTGGCGGATTTGAAGCGACCTGATTGGTCGACGAAAAGAGGGCCGGCATGCTAGGGCGCGGCCGCACTTTTAGCGCGTTGTGGCGGATTCGGTTGCCTAGCTTGTTTAAGCATGGTTTCGACCAATGGGGTCCAATATACTGCGCCGGGCGCGAAACCCTAATTTGCAAATTAGTTGGGTTTATGAGTTCTTTGCGAGTTATCACAATAATTAGCTGGATTTTGTATGCTGCCATACAAAATCTTTATCTATAGAATGCAGTGTGCTTTATGTCTGAGCATTTCGTGCAATGGCCTTAACTTTACTTGGAGGTTCATGCTACTCCGCTGCGAGTGAACATAAATCCGTCATGCCATACCGATTAAGGGTTCTGCTCGGGAATATAGCACAAGAAAGTACTCAGCGAGTCTCATATTGGCAAGGTGCCGAAATTTACAGAGTGTTATAGATAAAAGTATATTGAGCGGCTCGATAAATGTGCCGGTGGAGAGGTTAGTACTCGCAGCACCGTTTCCTTGCAGAGTGACGTCACATCTGATGCAAGGTTTTACAATTTTAACCCTAAGCTAAAAGCCACCTTCAACATTAAGTCCCCTGCTTAGCACGTAACAGTGACATTAGTGCGGGGTAATCATGAGATGGTAACAGGCGAGAGTAAAATCGAGAGAGCAATACGTGAATAGATCTCCAAGGAAATTCAAATAACCTTTAGTGGGAGGCATAAGAAATCTGTGATCCTTGTGCTGGCGGATTTTGCATAGATTCTTCTTGGCGTTGGCATCAATGCTACCTTTACTTGGACGCGACTTGGCTTGGTTTTGGTGCGGCTTGGCTTGGCGCGGTTTGGACGCGGCTTGGCTTGAGTAATCGATGGCGTGGAATGTTAACATCGTGAGCCCAGTGCCTTCTTTTGTGCGTATCCCAAAAGGGAAACCCTTCTCTAGTTGAAGTACAAAACACCATGCCTATAAAAGGCGTTACCCATCTTCCTTACTTTCCTATTGTTGGTTTTGTTTCCTCACCTTGGTGCTAGAGGAAAATACTTGGACCAGCGGAGAGAAGAGCAGCGAAAGTAGGCGAGCGTATTTTAGGTATGTTTCTTAACGTTTCTTATTCTTTGTTTGCTCGTCTGTTTTGGTGTAAACCCTAGCCATAGGCCTGTCTTCCACAAACCTGTAGAAATCCTCTAATATGAATGATTCATATCCGCCGGTAGTATTGTAGTATCATTAGCCACAACATCAATAGCAATGGAGCCGATTATTGTGTAAATCAAGCACGTATGGATGGTCGTCGTAGGCTCCTCTCTTCGTAAAACCTAGTTTTAGTTTGTGTTTGGCCGTGAGAGCTATTACCGCGGCAAGACACGGTTTCGGCCAATAGCATGTTTTTTCACGGCAAGTGTTTGTTTGAGTGAACACCAGTCCCCATTCCCTTTGACCGCGAGTGCCGCGACGTGTGGCCAAAGAAAATTTCCCATAGAGAATTTGATGTCAGCTCTTAATCATTGTACCCTAATTTCTTGACAAGATCCTCACGTGTGGTTTCCTTCAAGGTAGTAACCTTTTTGTTTTTGTTCCGTTGTAGTTACTTCGAAAGTAAAAGTAGCACAAGGACTTTTGTTAAGATGTCACCTGAAAGCAGTTCTGCCGCCGCATCAAGAACTGCTAACAACTCCAAGCCGAATACGGATGATGAATTTTTTAGAAAGCCTTATACACTTAGGAGAGCTCATCCCAAGTATGTGGCGATCCTTTTGACCGGTTCAGAAAATGAAGGAGAGGTCCATTCGGTTCGGCCGGGGAGCGTAATGCGGTTTTGCCTTCAGAGGAAAAAGTATCATGCTTCTCCAATAGACTTCAAAATCTGTCAAAGTCCATTACGCTCTTTTGATAAATGGATGCAATTTATGATAAGTCAAGACTGTGTGAAGGCCAATTTGACCAAGGCGCAAATCATTGATGCTGTCATGGCTTCTGCAACACTTCAAATCAGGAAATACATCCCGGGTTTGATCACTTTTATCTCCAGATGGTGTCCAGATACTCATACGGCCATATGTAAGTGAGGTGAAATGACCATCTCTTTAGAGAGTGTAGCCGTCTTGCTGAACCTTCCCATAACAGGGAATCTTTATATCACGCTGTCCGATGATGAAGAAGAAATGCGTGCCACTCTTGACGAGAAGTCAAAAGGATTCGTTCGGAAGGATTACGAGACGAAGTGCTTTTATAGCTGGTGGGTATCCGAGTGGTTCCCTAATGGTGGCTCTCTAAAAGAGTCACATAAATGATACCTGCAAGTGCACAGGGTCTGTTGTAGTGAGTGTGCAAGGCAGGGTCGAACCACAGAGACTTGGGTGTGAATTGAAGTAATGAAGCAAGTGACAGTTAACAAAAAAAATCAGTGGCAGTGAATAAGAACAGTGAAACAAAGACAAACAAACCAAGGCTGTTAGCCAAGGGAAGTGATAAAGAAACAAAGGCAGGTCTTCCAACTATGTTCTTGTCCCTTGTTAGTTATCAGTCAGCTTCTAGGCTTTCTGAATAACTAGATGACAGTTGCGGTTCAAAGCCGGCTGTTCATCTAAGAGTTGGTCTAGAAAGGAGGCTAAAGGCACTAAGATGAATTCTAAACCTTGTGATAGTTGGGGCTCTCACACTGCAACTACCCGCAGAGAAGCTTGCTTAGTGTTTTAACAACCTATAAGGATATTCAATCCTAGACAATTCAAGCACAACAAGATCAAAGCATGGATAGGATAAAAACAATTGAAATGCACAACATCATTTAAAATAAAAACTAACCCTTGAGGCACTGGCTATTCCAGTCCTCTTGGGTGAAGCACTGGCTAGTCCAGGCATGTCTTCTAACACACACCCACACATCATATTTATAGTTACAAGCTTCAATTAGGGTTCTACACAAGTTTTACCCAAATCCCCAAAAACAACAGAAATTAGGGTTACTGATTTACCTAATTTGATGGGATGATTCGTTCCCATGTCTTCGACCCATCCTTCCTCTGCTCTTCCTTCTCCATCTCCTGTTCCAACTGCTCCTCTAGCTCGAGCTATTTTATCAATTTCTCTTCTTTCCTGTCTCTGAAACCCTAGGAGATAAATTGGTATGATAGCTGGATAGAAAGAAGGGGAAATAGATGGGGTTTCGTTAGGTAATAGCCATGATGGCTTTTGGTGGTGGTTGTGGCAGTTGAGGAAGGTGGTGGTGATGATGGTGGTGCGGCAGGGTATGGTGGTGTTGCAGAGGGTGAGGGAGAAAGAGAATAAGTCGATGGAAAATTGATTGGGGTGTGTTTGTTTTGGGTATAGGGTATTTGGTACTCGGGTGTTGAGCGGGTTTAGCAATTGTTGATGAACAGCGAGGATGAGACGTTGGATGCGAAGATGATGGATCGATCTAACGGCGAGACAGAAGGAAGCGAGGAGCGACCGTTGGATGCGGAAGTACAACGAAACGGACGGCTCAAGATGGAGTTAGGTGCTGTAGTGTTTGACAGGAGCTTCAGACTTCGATGCACGACGATGAAGCGACCGTAGGATGCATCTGTGGATCCAATCTGACGGCTACGAGCTTAGTCAGGCTTTGGGCTTGGTCTTGGACTTAGGTTAGAGTTTGGGCTTAGACAATTCTGAGCCCACTTCTTCTTTAAGAACAAATTCTTCCTTCCAAGCCCACTTCTAGTTGATCCGGCTCTTGCAAACATCATTCTTCGCTGCCTTTATGCGGGAGTCTTTGCCGTTTCTTTGCTCTTTTCACTTCGTGAGTTGACCAGGATTTATTTAGTACCTAAAAATGCAAAATTAATTAAGAAAAGTATTTATTCTTGAAAACAATGAAAATACAGAATATGGGATAAAATGGAGAATTAATGCACAAAAGATGAGTTAAATGCCAAGAAAAATATATAGAAATATGCACTTTTTAGCACTCATCACCTAATGAGCCGGAGTCGGGTCTAGTGTTAGACGATACACTCCATGTCGCTGCATTTTTAGTTCGGTGGCTATCCAGAGATATTTTCGATGATAGCTCTGGTAATAAGGAGATAAGACAGGAGCTCATTAAATTCGTCATTAAATTGGTGAAAGGTGTCGTTTTTCCCATTGGCGGCTTGTTTCTTGGTTCTTTGTATGCCCATTTGGATCATCTGGTCGCGGATATGTACGCTTCAAATGGTTATATGAAGGTGGACTCGTATGTTCACGTCGCTTTTCTCCAGGCATGGTTGTGGGAGCATTTCGCAAAATATGCTCCCAAACCATTGGCTCCACTTCCTGAGTCTTATGGCGGCTCCAGAATATTGCGCTAGTCAAATAAGCGCCCAAAATCCGGAGCAAAGCTTATCGATTTTCTTGACAATGCCTATGCCGTTAGTTTTCGCCCCTGGGATCCAGTCCATGCGTCCATAGTTCAGCCGAACACTTTCGCCGCTGCTCCGAACTTGACTTTGCTTTCTGCTGGAGAGAATATGAGCGTTGGAGAGATCGTATTTATGCGAATCTGTATCCCCGGTCACGTGCCATCTTTCTTCCGGGGGTCTTTCGAGGCAGTCCCTTATAATATTGACAGGGCGGCTCGGCATATGGGTTTTGACCAAGGGGTCCCATTTACTCGTCAGCCGGTTGCTCCGAAAGAATTGTTGCCAGCTATCCTTGATGTCCGTGTTCTCGCGCCAGGTAAAAGTATTCCTTTCTTGCTCTCGGATCGAAGTCCAGTAACAACCTCTAGGTACAACGTGTTCTGGAAGGATGAGTTTCTCGCCATCCACGGATTTGTGAATGACGTGGTGAAAAATTCTCGCAGTAAGCATTCCCCTGCGACTTTAGCGGAACATCCATTGTTGAGGGAGCCTTCTACTGCTAAGTGAAAATCTCCTAGCTCAGATGTGAACAGTCTCCGGAAGAAGGAGCGAAGGTATAAAAATCGTGCTGGTGGTATTCAGTCGGACTCGACGGCTCTTCCGACTTTTAGTTCTCCCAATATGCGAGTATGTATGATTTTCTTCCTGATTTGGTCGTCTTGCATAAATATTCTAAATTTTATCCACTGAAAATCTCTTCCCTTTTTGTTTCAGGGTCTCAACAACATAAACGCCTTTACCAGACTTGCAAGTGGCCAAAAGGTGATGCCTTCTGAAGAAAAGTATGGCGATACTGAGCCTCTTAACAGTGAAGAGGAAGATGAAGAAGGAGAAAACTCAGAGTCTGACGGTGATGGAGAAAGTTCTTCAGAGTGGGGCAGCGAGTCCTCTTCCAATCCCAGTGGGCCCACAGATGAGTCGGTGAGTCTCCCACACGTTTTTCTCTTGGACTATTTACTTATACCGAATAAATATTCAATTGGTGGTATTTATAGGAGGAGGCCGCTTCTGAAAGTAATTCTGAGATGGAGGTTCACGGCAATGAAGATGCAACAGTGTCTCCAATCATGGAAACCGTACCCACTGGTAATCTGGAGATGGAGGTTGATCATCATAAAGATGCTGCTGTGTCTCCCATGGCGGAAAATGTAACGACAGGCGTGATTGCTCCCAAAGAATCTTTGCTAATTGCACATCCAGCCGCAGGTTTCGTTTTTAATCCTCCATTCGATGCTCCTTTCGAAGGTCATGTGTTGGTTGGAGAATTCAGTGTGCCCGTGAAGTATGCGGAGCTATATACCAAGATATGGAAGAGGTATGGACACATCGCCACGACCAGGAAGGTTGATAGTCGTTTTGCATTGGTTAAGCGCGTGGAGGAAACTTTATCTTCAATTCATCACATGTGTGGCGTAACTGGACACACTGTTTCTGGAGATGTAGTCAAAAGCTGGGAATTCCATCGGGATATGTGTGTAAACTTTGAGTTTAATGCCTCCTTGTTCTGTGATGGATTTTCTGAGATCCAAAGGCTGCAGGCTGAAGCGGTTGATGTCCCTTCCGCGGATTTGATTAATCAACAGGAGGAAGAAGTCGAGAAGTTGTCCCAGGAGTTGAAGCTGAAGCATACGGCTCTTCAAAGCATGAAGGACACTTCCTCCAAGAAGAACGAGCCTTTGCTAGGCGATTTTCCTTGAATGTTATTTTTCTGAACTTCCTTTGCTTAGTGGCAGGCCTCAAAGATATTAAATTTAAATGCACAATGTTCCCCGGCCAAAAACTTGGTGGGCCCGGAGATATGTATAAAATTAAGCGCAATGAAAACGCGGGCCTACAGTAATACCGCAAGTGCACGGTCGTCGGTTGTAGCTCGTGCAAGTACGGGTCGATCCACAGAGATTGGGAGTGTTTTGTTGTTTCTAGCTATTTTATGTTCTAGCTGCTATTGGGCTATGAAGCCTTTTGGCTTAAATTGGGCTTTGAGTACTAATGGGTTTGATAACAATAAAATGAACTGAGCTTGGGCTCAGTTAGTCTTTGAAGTGTAAATGGGCTTTGGCCTTAAACTTAGGCTTTTGATTAAGCCCACAGTTGACTGAATTGGGCTTTTAGCCTTAATGAAATGGGCTTCAGTTTGTACAAACAATGGACAGTGGGCTTAAAACTGAGTTGAACTTGGGCTCAGTGTTGAAGTGAGCTTTGGGCTCAGTTGCAGCAGCAGCAGCAGTGGAAGGGAGGCAATGCACAGCACAAGGCAAAGAAGAAGGAAAGTGGGAAAACAAGGCAATAAAGCAAAGGCAATGCAGTAAACAACAACAATGGAAATACTAGACAGCAAAGAAAGATGACAATGAAGAAAACAGTGTGAACAAGATAAATGAACCAAGGCCTAAGGCCAAGGGCAGGGATGTGGAGAAGAAGTAACAAAGCAAAGCTAAGGCATTCATAAAGAAAGGGAAGAGAATTAGCTTGCTATGAGCACTAATTTCTCCCAATGCTCAATCAAATCAGTGCAACCTAAGCATACAAAAATGGAATGGCAAGATAATCAGCTTGCTATGAGCACTGATTTCTTCCATTACTCAATCAATTCAGTGCTTCAAAGGTTTCTAGCCTAGCATTCTATCACTTCACATGTATCACAAAACAGGTATATTAACATTACATGGAACTAAACATGCATTAACATTAAACAGGACACATGTAAACAACATCTAACAGTAACAACACACATTAACAGAACACATGATTAAACAGGAGCAACAATTTTAACAGGAGCACATTTAACAGGAGACAAACAGGATATGAAAACAGGAAATTAAAACATGAAATTAAAACAAGCACATTAACAGGAACATAACAAACATTTAAACTACTAAACATGGAATGTAAATTGCAAAACCTAAATTGAAATTTAATTGAAATTTAAGAACTGAAATTAAACCTAAACTAACCCAATTTTGGGGGAATCTCGGCTAGCCCAAGAACACCCTCTACACCATACCCATCTCTTCTATTTATACAAAAAAAAATGTAAGCAGAACCCTAATTTTAAAAACCCTAATTTTTCTAGGGTTTGAAACTTCACCTAATTGACGTGACAAAACAGCTTCAAAATGTCGACCCATGCTTCTTCTCTGCTCCTACTCCATTCCCATGCCTTTTCTAGCTTCTCTAGCTCGATCTATCTCATCAGTCTCTTACCTAGGGATTAGAATAGGGGAGAGCTTGATGGAATAGATAGGTAGAGAGATATGGTGGTTGTGATGATGTGGTATTTGGTAGTGACAGTGGAGAGTTGGTGGTGGTGGCGGACATGGTGGTGAAGAAGTGATGGCGTTGCAGAGGTGAGGTGGTAGAGATGGTGGAGCAGGTGGTACGGTGGAGCAGTTGTGGAGTTGGTGGTGGAGCAGTTGCAGAGGAGAAGGAAGGAAGAAGTCGATGGAAAGAAGGAGGGGAGTGTTTGGCGATGGGTATAGGGTTAGGTTGCTCGGGTGTGAGGCGGGTTCAGCGATTTTTGATGTTTAGCGAGACTAAGCCGTGAGATGTGGAGCTGGTAGGTAGATCGGACGGTGATGCGGAGGCAAGCGAGGAGCGACCGTCGGATGAAGTGATACAACGAAACGAACGGCGCTAGATTAGGTTAGGTGCTGTAGTGTAAGGCGGAGATATCAAACTTTGATGAACAGCAAGGGAGCAACCGTTGGATTCAGTACCATCTAATCTGAAGGCTTGGAATTTCAGCGCTGTGGTGCTTGGCAGAGACTTCAGATTTTGATGCTCTATGAAGGAGCGACCATCGGATGCTTCTGAGAACTGATCTGATGGCTGAGAACGGAGGCGTTTTTGTGTGTAGAAAATGAGGTTGTGCGCACCATTCTTCGCGGCTTCCTTGCGTGATTTCTCCCGGCTTTTCACTACTTTTCTGCTCTTTTTGCTCCGCAAGTCATCCGAACTTTATTTATTACCTAAAAATGCAAAATTAATTAATAAAAATATTTATTCTTGAAAACAATGAAAATACAGAATATGGGATAAAATGTAGAATTAATGCATAAAAGATGAGTTAAATGCCAACAAAAAGGGATAAATATATACAATATTTGGCACTCATCAAATACCCCCAAACCTGAATTTTACTTGTCCTCAAGTAAAACAAAACTAAGGAAATCCTAACTATACCACTGTCGCTGGTCTCTCGAATGCATTTAGCGTATGCACTAAGCCTTTTAAACCACTAAGTGTCCCTAGTGGACGAGTTGAAGTCTCGTGAAGGTTTACCAGAGGTGTGCCTACAAAACCTAAGGACAATAAGCTCATATCCATCAAATGACATGTGCAAGTCAGTTAAGCTCACAGCAAAATGGAGATGTCAATCTAGCTATCTAAGGCACAATCCTAGCACTGATAACAAAAAAAGACATGTGATAAGAGTGTAAAGTGTATCTACACATGTGTAAAGAAAGATCTGAAGTTATGACTACTAATCACCAAGAGATAGTTTCTCAGGCTAAGAACCAAGGTCGAAATCTAGCTAGCTGTCCGGACTTTACGAGAATTGTGAATGAGTTGGAGGTATTTCACAATTACTCGCGTTGTACATCAATGGCATACACCCTCCTTGCTTATTACAATGAAACAACAAAATGACTATTTACATGACTCTTATTTACATTGACTATTCTCTTTTATTTTTGGAACAAGAGAGGATGGAATTGATAAATACTTGATTGATTTTTTTTTCTTTTTTTTTCTTTTTTGTTGTATTTTTTTCTGAATATATACATCGTTTTTTTTTTTTTTTTTTTTTTTTTTTTTTTTTTTTTTTTTTTTTTTTTTTTTAACTGCATAAGGTAGCTCTTTTGATACATAACAAAAAGCACAAAAACTTACATGACACTTTGCAAGAGGTAGCCCTTTTTGATGCACCCAGTTAAATTCGATGGTTGTCTTTCTTAATGTAACCTCCACCTTCTATCCCAACCAACCAAAGAACAAGCTAGTCAAGTTTCGTTCAGTATTCTAAAGTGATTGGCAATCGTAACTTCATATCAAACACCTTGAAGATCGAGGCCATACATGTATTGGTAGATCGTGCGCGTGCAAATTTCTTATCACTATGTGAATTGTGCTAGAATCAGGGTGCCTAAATATCTAGACTAAGACTCCTAATAAAAATACATATTTGCACAAGAGTCAACATTTCAAGGTAAATGAGCTCCATTTTTATGATTTTTTTAATTTTTTAATTTTTTTAATTTTGATTTTTCAATTTTTTTGGAATTTTTCAATTTTTTCAAAAAAAAGAAGAAGGAGTTCGTTTTCAATTATCGCATATTATCATGGTATCTACTCTATACCCCCAAACCTAAACTAAACATTGTCCTCAATGTTTCAAAATATGGAAAGAATTAAAAAGCAACATATGGAAAGGGACATGCTGAGTAGAGTAAAAGGAGAGAGAATACCCGATTTCGGCGAAAGCAGAATTAAAACTCAGTTATTCAAGGCAAAAAATCCAACATATTTCAGCCGAGATCATATTGGATTAGCAAAATATATACAAAAGGAACAAAAGGGTTTTTAAGAAATTTTATCTACTGGATTATATACAAAAATTCACCATACACCAAAAGTCTAAAGAGTTGAGGATCAAACCAAAAGACAAAGTGTAGACATTTCAACAGCTTCACACATATATAACAGGAAAGAAACGCAAGTGAAACTGTGAAACAAAATGAGCTACCCCCAAACCTGGATTTTACAGAAGATATAATTTTGAAAACAAAATCGCGCAGTTTCGGGGGTTCATCATGCAAAAGGTCTAGCTCGAAATGAACTGTGCTAGGGACGGGCAAACATGCAATTCCAACTGTGGTTCCTCAAATGTATTATTTTGGAGAAAAATAGTCCAAGAGGACTTGGGAAGCACACAGTTCCAAACCTAGATTGGGAATTTTCAGAAAAATCGGTTTGACAATATGGGTACAAACCAAATCTAGGTTGGGTGGAAGGCCATCAGATTGTGACTTAGGTAGAAGAATAGGCATATCATTATCAATCAAATCAAAATCTTCTAATCATCTACACATGTCACATCATGCTCACAATCATCAATCAAATTGGCAAGATCACAATCAGAATTATCAACATCATCAACAGATTTATTCTCGTGTATCGGCACATCAGGGGAAACATCACATGGAATACTAGAAGAAATATCATGCATTAAGGTCGGGGAGAGAAGCCTAATGTATTTGAACCCAAAGGTTCCATAACATTTTCAGTATAGACATGTTCTTCTAACATAACATCATAATCATCATCATCATCATGATAGGGATTTTGCAATCTAGGATAATTTTCAATCCTAAGGTCGGAGCTATTACAAGAATAAAACTCTAATTCATGGGGGACTCATATCATGTGGTGTTGTTCCTGTTTCCCTAACGGATTCCCATTGATGGGTTTTCTCTGCAATCTCGGCTAAAAAATTCCATGCATCATCCACAGATTTATCAATAAACTCACCATTACACATAGACTCAACCATGGTTCGAGATTTAAAGTCTAGTCCCTCATAGAGGATGACGACAAGTCTCCACTTCTCAATTCCATGGTGCGGACATTCACTCAACAAATCATTAAAACGTTCAAAATAGTGAAAAACAGTTTCCTCATCCAATTGGACAAAACAATTGATACTTTGACGAATAGCGATGGTCCTATGGTGTGGAAAGAATTTTTTGAAAAATAGATCTGTGAGTTGGTCCCAAGTGTTGATTGATTGTGGTCTCAAACCGTAAAACCATGTTTTGGCCCTTTCCTTTAAAGAAAATGTAAACAAACGCAATTTCAGAGAGTCTTCGGACATATGATCAGGTTGCATAGTCCGACAAATTTGTTCAAACTCTCTTACATGAGTATAGGGGTTCTCAGAATCGAACCCTCGAAATATAGGAAGTATTTGTATCATGCTTGCATTTATTTTAAAAGGGTTATTGGTTTGAGGTAATACAATACATGATAATGGAATTTTTATTGACGGATACATGTATTCATGGAGAGCATGAGGTTGGCCCATTTTGAAAAGACACAAAGCCCACTATTTGGTTTTAATGGGTTTGGATTTTTGGGAAAATTTTGGTTTTGATGGGATATATTTGAAAAAAATTTGGTTTAAAAATGGGAGCAAAGTAGAAATTTGGTTTTTTGGGAGCAAAGAAATTTTGTTTTTGTTTTTTTTTTTTTTTTTTTGATAAATTTGGTTTTTGAAATGGGAGCACGCCCACTGTTGGTTTTGTGTTTGCTGTGGCTCAGCTGGTTTGAAAACGTTTGGTGAAACTGAGTCCAAAATCTCGGCCTAGAATTTGGGTACTCGGCCCACTAACGAGTTAACCTAGCGTGATCGGTTACAAGCTCAGCTGGGTTTAAACCCAGAATACAAGATACAAGTCCAATTTAAACAAGCCCACAAAAATTAAATACACACGCCCATAATCAATGTAAACAAACAAGCCCACAAATAAATTATTACAAACCCAACAGAAAATAAGAAAAGCCCAAAAATTGGCTTTAATATTACAAGCCCACAATTAAAAAATTGGAAGCCCACAATTCGGGTTCTCTTAAATGGGTTACCTTTTAAGCACAGCCCAGCTGCTCTGATATTGTTGCAAAAACCCAGTTGGGCTTTGGTTCTTTTCCTTGGTGGCGTCCCAGCAGAGGAAAAACAGGTTCAGAACAGCAGGTCCAACAGCAAATGAAGTGAAGCAGATGCAGATGCAAATGATATGCAGTGAAATGCAAAAATAGCTAATAAAACTACTAGAAAAACACAGCACCAATCCCCGGCAGCGGCGCCAAAAACTTGGTGGGCCCGGAGATATGTATAAAATTAAGCGCAATGAAAACGCGGGCCTACAGTAATACCGCAAGTGCACGGTCGTCGGTTGTAGCTCGTGCAAGTACGGGTCGATCCACAGAGATTGGGAGTGTTTTGTTGTTTCTAGCTATTTTAGGTTCTAGCTGCTATTGGGCTATGAAGCCTTTTGGCTTAAATTGGGCTTTGAGTACTAATGGGTTTGATAACAATAAAATGAACTGAGCTTGGGCTCAGTTAGTCTTTGAAGTGTAAATGGGCTTTGGCCTTAAACTTAGGCTTTTGATTAAGCCCACAGTTGACTGAATTGGGCTTTTAGCCTTAATGAAATGGGCTTCAGTTTGTACAAACAATGGACAGTGGGCTTAAAACTGAGTTGAACTTGGGCTCAGTGTTGAAGTGAGCTTTGGGATCAGTTGCAGCAGCAGCAGCAGTGGAAGGGAGGCAATGCACAGCACAAGGCAAAGAAGAAGGAAAGTGGGAAAACAAGGCAATAAAGCAAAGGCAATGCAGTAAACAACAACAATGGAAATACTAGACAGCAAAGAAAGATGACAATGAAGAAAACAGTGTGAACAAGATAAATGAACCAAGGCCTAAGGCCAAGGGCAGGGATGTGGAGAAGAAGTAACAAAGCAAAGCTAAGGCATTCATAAAGAAAGGGAAGAGAATTAGCTTGCTATGAGCACTAATTTCTCCCAATGCTCAATCAAATCAGTGCAACCTAAGTATACAAAAATGGAATGGCAAGATAATCAGCTTGCTATGAGCACTGATTTCTTCCATTACTCAATCAATTCAGTGCTTCAAAGGTTTCTAGCCTAGCATTCTATCACTTCACATGTATCACAAAACAGGTATATTAACATTACATGGAACTAAACATGCATTAACATTAAACAGGACACATGTAAACAACATCTAACAGTAACAACACACATTAACAGAACACATGATTAAACAGGAGCAACAATTTTAACAGGAGCACATTTAACAGGAGACAAACAGGATATGAAAACAGGAAATTAAAACATGAAATTAAAACAAGCACATTAACAGGAACATAACAAACATTTAAACTACTAAACAGGGAATGTAAATTGCAAAACCTAAATTGAAATTTAATTGAAATTTAAGAACTGAAATTAAACCTAAACTAACCCAATTTTGGGGGAATCTCGGCTAGCCCAAGAACACCCTCTACACCATACCCATCTCTTCTATTTATACAAAAAAAATGTAAGCAGAACCCTAATTTTAAAAACCCTAATTTTTCTAGGGTTTGAAACTTCACCTAATTGACGTGACAAAACAGCTTCAAAATGTCGACCCATGCTTCTTCTCTGCTCCTACTCCATTCCCATGCCTTTTCTAGCTTCTCTAGCTCGATCTATCTCATCAGTCTCTTACCTAGGGATTAGAATAGGGGAGAGCTTGATGGAATAGATAGGTAGAGAGATAGGGTGGTTGTGATGATGTGGTATTTGGTAGTGACAGTGGAGAGTTGGTGGTGGTGGCGGACATGGTGGTGAAGAAGTGATGGCGCTGCAGAGGTGAGGTGGTAGAGATGGTGGAGCAGGTGGTACGGTGGAGCAGTTGTGGAGTTGGTGGTGGAGCAGTTGCAGAGGAGAAGGAAGGAAGAAGTCGATGGAAAGAAGGAGGGGAGTGTTTGGCGATGGGTATAGGGTTAGGTTGCTCGGGTGTGAGGCGGGTTCAGCGATTTTTGATGTTTAGCGAGACTAAGCCGTGAGATGTGGAGCTGGTAGGTAGATCGGACGGTGATGCGGAGGCAAGCGAGGAGCGACCGTCGGATGAAGTGATACAACGAAACGAACGGCGCTAGATTAGGTTAGGTGCTGTAGTGTAAGGCGGAGATATCAAACTTTGATGAACAGCAAGGGAGCAACCGTTGGATTCAGTACCATCTAATCTGAAGGCTTGGAATTTCAGCGCTGTGGTGCTTGGCAGAGACTTCAGATTTTGATGCTCTATGAAGGAGCGACCATCGGATGCTTCTGAGAACTGATCTGATGGCTGAGAACGGAGGCGTTTTTGTGTGTAGAAAATGAGGTTGTGCGCACCATTCTTCGCGGCTTCCTTGCGTGATTTCTCCCGGCTTTTCACTACTTTTCTGCTCTTTTTGCTCCGCAAGTCATCCGAACTTTATTTATTACCTAAAAATGCAAAATTAATTAATAAAAATATTTATTCTTGAAAACAATGAAAATACAGAATATAGGATAAAATGTAGAATTAATGCATAAAAGATGAGTTAAATGCCAACAAAAAGGGATAAATATATACAATATTTGGCACTCATCACTTAGGTTTTTTTTTTTGAAAGGCAAACGAAACGCCTGGTTTATGGTTTGATATTTTTGGATTGATAGATAATTGTTACCTATGAGGGTTTTTGGATTATTCCTTGAAATGAATTTTAGAGTAATGCCGTTTTGGTCATGAAAGCATGAATATTCCAGGAGAGTCATGGAACCGTGAATGTGGTATGATGGTAGAAAGTATTGGATGAAATGGGGTTAACGTGGCTATTGGTTTCTATTATCAACGTGAAAACTTGAAGTAGTAGATTATGTACTTTTTCTGACATGACTTACTCGCTTTTAGGGTCCCCCAACAGAATTGATCTTCCGGGCGTAAGTCTGAGTTTTATGGGCGACGCCATTGTGACTGTGAGAAGTTCCCAGTCATTCCTCATCGTGTAATGACTGACCGTCGAGCCATTGAACCCCGCGCGGATCGTTTGCATCTACCATCCTGATGTCCGGGTTGAAGAATGAAATTTGGAATTGGAAACTAATATTGTAACCGAGAGATTAATCTCCCACTGTGGTCGCCAATTGTTTGTGGGTGAAAACCGTTTCTGCTGATTTCAGTAATTTCGTGTGAGTGCGGATGAGAAACGAAACTAAACCCAAAAAAATGTACTGCATGGGAGTACTTTAGATTCGAGAGATCAATCTGTACAAATCCGGCCTAAACCAAGAATTGGCCATTCCTGACTTGCCTCGGTCACAAAGTGAATGAGAAGGGTTGGTCTTAGGGAGGGAAGCGAAGAAAGTGTTGAGGCCAGAATAGCTGATTATGGAAGCGTGGGTATTTTGCGACTTGTATCCGAAAGTTGAACTGGCGAGCTGAATGGAAAGCTACCAGGTGATTTCTGGATGTGTATTATTCTCCTGACCAAAACTTGTTGTTTGGTGGAAATAGGTGAAACCTATTTATACAAGTCGTAATAAAACGTACCCTGGCCTCGTAAGAAGTGGAAGCGGTTGAGTGGTGGAAAAGTGGTAACGGGTAACGCCTGGAATTGATGTTTCCATAATGAATATGTGTTTCACCAATTATTTCTTGCCATTACTAACCGCCTCACTCTTATGACACTTTCTTGTAACGGGCGTATTGCACGCCGCACGCTGTAAACCGCCAGACCAATACCCTGATAAGCATCCCCCAGTTTGTGACATGTTTTGATGTCTCGAGTGTTTTCATTGGAAAATGTGTAGCATGTTGCTATGCGCGGCAAGTTAAGATAGAGAGGCTTGACGGTTCAGTGACGACCTTCGACGGCCGAGATTTTGCATCTCAGGAGGAAGGGTAGCCGTTGATCACGGCTACCTTCCGTTTGGCGGCCAGTGGCATGGCCGTGGTGCTGGCATGGCTTGCGCATGCCTTTGGCGTGGCCAAATTAGGGTTTGACACAAACCGTGGAATTTGGCATTGCGGCCAGAAGTTTCCACAGGCTTGGTGGAGAACTTGTACGGCTGAGACTCGCACCTCAGGAGGAAGGGTAGCCATTGATTATGGATACCTTCCGTTGGTGGCCAGAGGCGTGGTAGCGTGGCTTGCATGGCTTGCGCATGCATTTTGGCATGCGCGTGCGGCATGCTTTTTGGCATGCGCATGCGGCATGTGTGCCTGGCATGCGCGTCTGGCATGCGCGTCTGTCGAGCGCGTCTGGTAAGCACATCTGGCATACGCGCTTGACATGTGCGGCATGCTGGCGTTTTTTGGGAAGCTAGCGCGTTTTTGGGAAGCTGGCGTGTTTTGGGAAGCCAACTTAGTATGGCGACCTTTTTGAGGCCGTGGAAAGTTTTGGAGCTACCCGATTGGTTGACGGGAAGTGGGGTCAGCATGCTAGGGCATAACCATACTTCCAACGCGCGATGGCGGGTTTGAAGCGACCTGATTGGTCGACGGAAAGAGGGCCGGCATACTAGGGTGCGGCCGCACTTTTAGCGCGTTGTGGCGGATTCGGTAGCCTAGCTTGTTTAAGCATGGTTTCGACCAATGGGGTACAATATACTGCGCGGGGCGCGAAACCTTAATTTGCAAATTAGTTGGGTTTATGAGTTCTTTGCGAGTTATCACAATAATTAGCTGGATTTTGTATGATGCCATACAAAATCTTTATCTACAGAATGCAGTGTGTTTTCTGTCTGAGCATTTCGTGCAATGGCCTTAACTTTGGTACTTGGAGGTTCATGCTACTCTGCTGCGAGTGAACATAAATCCGTCATGCCATACCGATTAAGGGTTCTGCTGGGGAACATAGCACAGGAAAGTACTCAGTGAGTCTCGTATTGGCAAGGTGCCGAAATTTACAGAGTATTATGGATAAAAGTGTATTGAGCGGCACAATAAATGTGTCCCTGGAGAGGTTAGTACTCGCAGCACCGTTTCCTTTCAGAGTGATGTCACATCTGATGCAAGGTTTTACGATTTTAACCCTAAGCTAAAAACCACCATCAACACCCGCGTATATGCAGGACCATGGCGGAGCATCGGTAAACGAAGTGGAGATTCCCTCAGAAGATCCCAATCAAAGTTTTGTTGAATTACCTTTCAACACAATCGGAGACGAGGAGTTGCATGATCAGTTTATAGAGGCGGCACCTAGGACAGCAGATGAGTGAACGCCTGGAGATCTTATCATGGATGGTATGAAAGAAATCAATATAGGAACGGAAAAAGACAAGCGCCCCATTATGGTCAGCAAGAGTCTAGATGAAGAAAAGCGGGAAGCATTGATCGCGCTACTCAAAGAATACAAGGATGTCTTCGCCTTTGACTATGACGAAATGCCAGGGTTAGAAGCAATCTCGTATCCCATAACCTTGGAGTGTCACCCGAATTCAAGGAGGAGGGAGTTCCCTAGGGCCACAGCTCTCGTGATAAAGGAGGAGGTAGAGCGGCTACTGAAGGCCAAGTTCATCAAACCCATCCGCATCCGACCTGGATAGCTAACATTGTTCCCGTGGTAAAAAAGAACGGGAAGATCAGGTGTTGTATTAGATCACAGAGACCTGAACCGAGCCTGCCCAAAGGACGACTTCCCGCTACCTAATATCGATATGACGCTAGACGCGACAGGAGGTAAGAAGCGATTCTCCTTCATGGACGGTTTCAGCGGATATAACCAGATAAAGATAGCCCCGTCAGACGCAAAGAAGACCTCCTTCCAAACCCCATATGGGAATTTTTATTATGTAGTGATGCCCTTTAGTCTGAAAAACGCCGGTGCCACGTATCAGCGCGCCCTGATATCCATATTCCATGATTTATTACATCAAATGGTCGGGGTGTATGTTGATGATATTGTGGTCAAAACACAAGCTTCCAAAAGTCATATCTCCCATTTGAGGACAGTTTTTGAAAGATGCAAGAAATTCAAGCTCATGATGAATCCTCTCAAATGCGCCTTCGGGGTGACGTCGGGAAAGTTCCTAGGCTTTGTAGTGACTAACGAAGGGATTCAAGTAGATCCGAGTAAGGTTGAGGCAATCACAACTATGGCACCTCCGACAAACGCTAATGAGCTACATGCATTCATAGGGCGGATATCATACATACGGCGCTTCATACCTAGGTTGGCGCAACTAATGTCTGCTTTCCTACCCTTATTAAAGAAAGGTGTCACCTTTGTGTGGGGGAGGTGCAATGCGCCGCATTTGAGAAACTGAAGAAATGTCTCGTCAACCCCTAAATCCTCAGGCCCCCGATAAGGAGAATCCCCCTCTACCTCTATACAACATTTACCAGTTCGGCGATAGGCGCGGTTCTTGCACAAGACATGGGGGAAATGAATCGTCACAAATTTATTATGTCAGCCGAGTCCTGCGAGAAGCGGATCTGAAATACCTACGCGTAGAACATGCATGCTTAGCTCTCATCTACGCAGCACAGAAGTTGTGCCCGTATCTATTGATGCATGAAACCATCGTGATAGCGAACCCATATCCTACCTAGTATCCAAACCCGTCCTGACAGGAAGAACTGCTCGATGGTTGCTACAATTGTCAGAATTCGAGCTAAAGTACCAACGACCAAATGGAGTAAGAGGACAAGTGATAGCCGACCTGATAGCCATTTTCCCGGGAGAAGGAGACGATGAGGTACATGAATACATACCTAAAGAGGTATCATCCACGGGCACCGACGAACCTTGGACCATGTTCTTTGATGGGTCGTCGTACGGAACCGTCGGGGGAGCAGGAGTAGTATCCGAATCCCTGCGAGGTGACTTGCTATCGTATTCATTCAAATTGGATTTCCCATGCAGTAATAATATGGCCGAGTACGAAGCACTAATCCTGGGACTCCGATTGGCAAAAGAACTCAATTTGGGAATCATAGAAGTGAAGGGTCATTCATAGCTTGTGACGAACCAAGTGAACGACGACTTCCACGTCAAAGAACCATACCTAGCCCCCTATCGAGCAGAGGCTCAGATTTTGATGAGCCAAACAGGGTCAACTTTGGACCATACCGGCAGAAGCGGAAACCAAAATACAGATGCCTTAGCGACCCTAGCAAGTAAGATGCAATTAAACGGTGAAGAAGAGGGTACAGTCACGGTGAGAAGAAAAGAGCTGCCCAGCACCTGGAAAGAGGATCTAGCTTTTGAGGAAGCAGATGATTGGAGGCGAGTATATATCGAAGACTTAACTCGAATGGAGGAATATCGAGTAATGCCTACCCAAGCCTTGAAACAATTTGTGATGATCCAAGGGGCCCTATATTACCGAGCCACTGAGGGATCCCTCGCAAGGTGCATGAACAAAAGGGAAGCAGAAAAGTACTCCAATACCTGCACATGGAGACATGCTGGCAAACTAGAGACGTACACCTCTATAGAAAGCTTCAGAGATTGGGGGTATACTGGCCGAGTATGTCAGCACAAGCAGCGACCCTCCAAGATAGTTGTGCCGACTGTCAAGCCCCGCCTCAGGCCGCTGAAGTTTGTACAGTTGAAGGGATAGACTGGAGGCAGCCTTACATAAATTTCATCCAACATGGAAAGCTACCTAGCGAGAGGCAGACGACCCTAAAAATTCAAAATAAAGGAGTGCGTTTCTTCATGCATGAGGGCGTCCTTTATCGCAGGAGCTACAGCAACGCTATGATACGATGTCTATCCGACCAAGAAGCAACGGAGGTAATGACTCGGTCCCATGATGCTGAACACCGAGGATTGCGAAAGCTGTTCCTACAACTTTATGAGGACGGATTCTATTGGCCAACCATGGAAAGTGATATCGCAGAGCATGTCAGAAAATGTCTAAGTTGTCAAACGCACGGGACATTGATTCGGGCACCTCACACTCAGTTACATAGCATAGTGACACCATGTACATTTCATAGTTGGGTGCTAGATATTATAGGTCAAATCAATCCCATGTCTTCGAAGCGCCACAAATATATAATAACCGCCACAGAGTACGCATCGAAATGGGTTGAGGAAATACCCCTCAAAGACTACTCCGGAGCAACTGTGGCCACGTTCATCAAGGAGCATATCATTTATAGGTTCAGCGCGCCTATGATAATTAGAGCAGACAACGTCGAGTCGTTTGTAAACAAGGACGTAATAGACCTGCTCCGCCAGTATAACTTAAGACTACATACATCGACCCCCTACTACCCTGACGGAAATGGGTAAGCGGAAGCGACTAATAAAACGCTAATTCGAATCCTGAGCAGGACGGTGCACGATCATCACAGAGAATGGCATGAACAGTTACCGCTTGCACTGTAGGCATACAGGATCTCGAAGCGCAGTTCTACAGGGGCATCGCCCTATTCTCTAGTCTATGGAGAAGATGCGATACTACCAGCGGAAATAGCGGTCCCGTCCGCAAGCGACCATCCATACTACGCCAGACGAAGTAAGCCGTTTCGCCCACTTAGACACAATAGAAGAGAGGAGAGCACGAGCAAAACGGTTCGCAGAAGCCTAAAGAAAGCGCAAAACCAATTAATACAACCAGAGCTTAAAGGAAAGAGCCTCCAAGGTGGACGACCTGGTCCTCAAAATCTCCCCACTCGTACAGAGGAATGCCAGCGCTGGAAAATTTGCTGCGAACTGGGAGGGCCCGTTCAAAGTAAGAAACGTGGCGAAAAGTGGATACTACAAGCTCAAGCGAATGAATGGTACCAAAGTCGAATCCCCCATTAATGGCAAATGGTTGAGGAAGTTCTATGCATAAATCGCTCGATGTAAAAGCACTCGCTCCGAATAATAAAGGTTAAGTTATCAATGATGGTGTGAAAATTTACAAAAAGCTACGGGAACGCCAAAGGCGCCCGGTCAGATGACAAATCTACAAAAGGCTACGGGAATGCCAAAGGCACCCGGTCGGCTGACGAATCTACAAAAGGCTACGGGAATGCCAAAGGCGCCCGGTAGGCTGACGAATTTACAAAAAGGCTACGGGAACGCCAAAGGCGCCTGGTCGGCTGACAAATCTAAAAAAGGCTACGGGAATGCCAAAGGCACCTGGTCGACTGAAGAATCTACAAAAAGCTACGGGAATGCCAAAGGCGCCCGGTCAGATGACGAATTTACAAAAGGCTACGGGAATGCCAAAGGCGCCCGATCGGCTGACGAATTTACAAAAGGTTACGGGAATGCCAAAAGCGCACGGTCGGCTGACGAATTTACAAAAGGCTACGGGAATGCCAAAGGCACCCGGTCGGCTGACAAATCCGAAAAACAAATGAGGGAGTAGACGGAGTAGGCGCGTTTAACCTACGCCTTACTCATCTCACCCCCATCTATTTTAAAAAAGAGAGGGAGTATGCGCGTTCAACCTACGCCCTACTATCAATCTGAGAAAAAAGAGAGGGAATAGGCGCGTTTAACCTACGCCCTACACATCCCACCCACATCTATCTGAAAAAAGAGGGAGTAGGCGTGTTCAACTCACGCCCTATTATCCGTTTGAAAAATAAGGGAGTAGGCGTGTTCAATCACGCCCTACCCATCCCACCCCATCTACCAGAAAAAAGAAAGAATATGCGCGTTCAACCTACGCCCTACTCATCTCACCCCCATATATTTGAAAAAAGAGAGGGAGTAGGCGTGTTCAACCTACGCCCTACTATCCGTCTGAGAAAAAAGAGAGGGAATAGGCGTGTTTAACCTACGCCCTACCCATCCCACCCCCATCTATCTGAAAAAAGAGGGAGTAGGCGCGTTCAACTCACGCCCTACTATCCGTTTGAAAAAGAAGGGAGTAGGCGCGTTCAACTCACGCCCTACCCATCCCACCCCATCTACCTGGAAAAAAAGGGAGTAGGCGCGTTCAACCTACGCCCTACCCAATCCCAACCCATCTATCTGAAACAAGCGAGGAAATAAGGGCGTTCAACCTACGCCCTACCCCTGTCTACCCGAAACAAAACAAGAGGGAATAGGCGTGTTCAACCTACGCCCTACCCACCCGCCCCATATATTTTAACAAACACAAAGAGGGGGTAGGCGCGATTAACTCGTGTCATACTATCTGTTTGGAAAAAGAAAATAGGGAGTAGGCGCGTTCAACTTACGCCTTACAATCCGTTTCTGAAAAAGGAGTAGGCGCGTTCAACCTACTCCCCATTACCCCCCATCCTGCCATCCAAAAAAAGAGAGGGGGGGGGAGAGCGGGGCGGGAGAGCGGGGCGGGAGAGAAAGAAGGCGTGGTATACCCGCCACTTCTTCGCAAGAAAAGAGATAGATGCGTTACTGCTATCCCATTCTAGCTAATGACAAAAGCCGCATAACATAAAGGAAGATAGTATTTTTACCAAAAAGCAAAAGTTCATATACAAACAAGGAACAACAAAGAGAACAACAACGGGAACACGAATAAGATAACGAAGCAAAAGACAAAAGACAAGCTCCGCAGGAAGGGGCATAACCTAACCAACAGGAAGGCGCATAACCTAACCAGCTAGTAATGCCCTACAACGAGCGATATCCGCGTCCAGAGCCTCCACCATTAGACGCTCGTCATCACACTGCAAACGCAGGTACTGATCAGCCTCAGCCACCAACCTATTGATCTCGAATGGTCTTGTACTTATCTTTAGCTCCAAGAGAAAGTGAGAGGGTATCCTCATGCTCATCGTATTCTTTACGCGCCTTATCTTGACGAGTCAACCTAAGAGTCCACGACATGCCTACCTCATCCCTAAAAACCAACAGACACTCCAATTCATCCTCGAGATAAGGATGAGGCACAAGCGAAGTCGCACCCGCTAAGGTTAGGGTATATTCGAGGATCGGCCTTGTAGATAGGGCAAAACGATTTGCTGGTTTTCACGGGATTGAAGAGACGACCGTACGGAGGAGACTCCTTGAACCGAGTGAAATATTCAACCTCACACAGATGCACTTCAAGAAGGGAGTGCTTTGAATTCAAGATATAAATCTGAAGTACTCCGACCTAAACCAAGACAATGGCCGTTCCAGAGTAAATTCGGTCACAAGAGAGGATGGGTTGATCTGTAGGAGGGAAGATGAGATATGTGTGGAATCAATGGTAATCAAAGATTGTGGGCGTGTTGTGAATTCTGAATAAGATAAGTTTTGAATGATTGAATCTCTGTTGAGAGTAATTACTCAGATGTTGAGTTAATCTCGTGTTGTCTGTGAGACGTGAGATCGTTGTTCTATCTTCAATCATGATTCAGAGACTTATTTATATTGCTGGAATTGTAGACACCATGATCCCATGAAATGTGACAGTTGATGGAATCAAAGAGTGGGGAATTGGAAATCGTGTTTGAAACCAGTTGCTCATCGTGCGGAGACTTGGTCGATTTTCCATCCACTACTTTGTTAACTCCTTCAACTGATTGCACGACTTGCTCACATTCCATTGTGTGTATGAACACACGTTTCGTGGACCGTCAGACCAAAACCCTAGTTGATATCCCCCCAAGTGACACGATTGATGTCTCGTGAACGTGGAGTCTTCAGGGTAGACGTGTATTTAGTCAGTTGTTGACTTCATGGGACGATGAGTCCATTTAATTGCTGAGTTGAACATGATTCTGCAAAATGTTCTAAAACTCATGAATTGAACGTGTCCGTTGAGACAGAGGTGTAATTCTCATGTTGAGGTGAGCAAGTATTGCTCATTCGATGAATTGTTGAATATTGATAGTTGAACCAATATTCCTTGGTTTGAGAAAATATTGCTCATCTGAGCAAGTGTTGCTCGTCTGATGAATTATTGGCAGCGTGACCGAAATAAAACATTAATTAGAATACTGGTAGTTGAACCGAGTATAATAAAATGGTGATCATGAGATCTTCGTAAAATTATTAGTGTTCGAATCTGGAATTATGATCCTTGGACTCAGAAACCCTAATTTGATCAATTGATGACTGAGTGATAGTTTATTGAAAATTTAATCATGGAATGAAGGAGGACGGGCTACATGAGACCGTGGGTCGATCAGCGTCCATATGCTCGCGTGAGCAAATACCAAGACCCCTTGAAGAGTTTGGTGAAAAGATGATCAAATACTGGTTCAATCATTTTTCATATAATGCTCGTCTGAGCCTTAGGTGATAAAACATAATTAATTATGGAGAGGCAAGAGACCGACCAAGGGGTCATAAAACCAACCTTGGATGGTCGTGGGATCGAATGACGATCACTTCATGAAATTCCAAAATTATTTGGAAGAGTCTTGGACCTAATACGTGCAATTGCACAAATTAGGTCAAACCATTAAAATACGTGGGACCGGCTCATTGCGAACCAAAGAGACAACCTTGGTCGGTCAAGGTAACATGCTCACGTCTGCGTCTTAGTCCTGAGAATTTTGATATTTTCTGGCGTGCGTTTGAGCAACCATTTGAGAAAATACAATAAAATCAGGGTTTTGTTGAAACTGAGGAAACTTCATGAGATGAAGGAAAATAATTATAAAATGAAGGAATGTTGAAGCGTGGGATCGCTGAAGCCAAGGCATGGCCGGCCGGCCAGTGACCACGGTCCCATGGTGCCTTTTCCTAATTTTGTATTATTTTTCATGATTTTATGAAAATATCATGAAATAAAATAATTTGTTGAAATTAAGGAGTTTCCTTGAAGTGAAGGAGTTTCATGGGATCAAGGAAGCAAATAATATTAAAATAATAAAAATAAGGGCGTGTGGGACCGGCTAGGGCATGGCTGGCCGGCTTGGTCTCGGTCCCACGAGTTTCCCTAATTTTTATGTATTTTCCGTGTATTTTTCCATGATTTGAAGGAATTTTCCTAATTTGAGAGAAATACCATGAAATCAAGGAGTTTCATGGGATGAAGGAAACCTTAAAATAATAATAATAAAATAAAGGGGCGTGTGGGACCGGCTAGGGCATGGCCGGCCGGCTGGGGCACGATCCCACGGGTTTCCCTAATTTTATATTATTTTTCATGTATTTTAGAAAATACCATGAGATGAAGGAGTTTTTATGAGATTAGGGAAATAATAATAAAATAATGAGGAACCATGAGGTGTGGGGCTGGCCGGGATCAAGGCATGGCCGGTTGGCCAACAATCACGGCTCCATAATATTTTTTCCAATTTTATATTATTTCCTTCGTGCGAAGGAAGCACCATGAAATTGAGGAGTTTCCTCAAACGAAGGATGTTTGTTCAAATGAAAGGATTTTCGTAAGATCAACGAAAATAACAAAAAAATATGATACAATATAAAACTGGCACGTGATTCGCCACGGCACGGCCGGACGGTCGGTGAGCCCAATCCCCTGGTGCCTTGGTCAATATTTTAATTATTTATTATTTTCCTTCCTATTTTGCATAGGTTCATCGTTTCGTCGTATTTTGAAATACTCGTTCGTGCGGTGATTGTTAGTGCACCATCGTTAAGTACACTTGTACCTTTTTAGTCGGGGCTTACTCGGAGGTAGCTCAGACGCCCGTGCGTTGAATATTTATTACTAACCCATGGAATTATGCTGGGAAGAACCATAGATTGAAGTAACGAAATATTGCAAAAATATTTGAATATTTTCGGAAATTCAGTGGATGAATCCAAGAATTTAGGAATAATTAATTTATGGCTTTATACTAGCATAGCAAGCTGTCTAGGAGCCTTAATTATTCTGACATGAGCTTGCTGGAGCTTCATATCCTTTATATAGTCAGGTAAAACTGTTGTTTGTATCTTGAAGACGTTATCGCTCTATACTAGCAGAGCAAGCTGTCTAGGAGCCGCCAATCTCGTGATTATATATAGAAATAATTACTGAAGTGTTCAGTATTCATGAGATATGCCGTTGTCCAGCCGAGAGACTACATATCTGCATGTACTCTGAGAGAAAGTATTCTCAGTCAGACATTTGATGAAAGACCCGTGTCTCAATACTCACGTTTGATTGCTGGATCAAAAGTTCATATAATTATGGGTTTACGATTTTAGCCTTTGTCGAAAATCCACCATCTACATTAAGTCCCCTGCTTAGTGAGGAAAGCCGTGTTCCTCAGTCAGCATTGAATGGTGATTTTTCGGTCATAAACAATATAAGTAATTGAACTTAGTCGTAAGTTAAGACGTTACCGGATTTTAATAGTACGAGCAAACCATGACTTGAATGAAGATCTCAGTGGCATGATAAAGCATCGTTTGACGAACATAAATTGGTGTTGAACCGCTGGTTTGGACGGTGGGACCTTGGTCGTTTAGGATTCGCGGGCCGAGCCCAATAAGGAAATCCTTGTGAAATTAGGTTTTGGAAATAAAATTAGATATAAAAGGGAATTAATCCTTTTTTTTTACTTCACGACCAGCACCCTGACCCCTCCATCTTCCTCACGCTCGAATCAGAGGAAGAAGGTAAAAAATCGCCGGAACTTTGCCGCCGACAGTCGCCGCCGATCATCCGGCCGGCCAACTTCCGTCCGCCGACCGGTAAGCCTCTCTTTTTTTTTGCTGATGTTATGAGATTCATGAATTGATTCATGTTTGAGTTATATATACATGTGCATATATTAGTATGAGTTTTGTTGAAAACCCTTGTTTTTGAAAACGTATGTTCGTTTGATCGTTAGTTTTTGAAAACTAATAATAATCCCTGATTTAGGAGAGATTTTTTTTTATATATGTAGACCTAGGTCCAGTGATAAAACTTAGTTTATGAGCTTTCATGTGAACCAGAGTTTTATCATAGAAAGAGTGAATTTTCACAAAACCGAAATAAACCCTCGTTTTAAAGAACGACGATAGCACGAAGGAAAAAAGTTTTTTTTTTTTTATACATGGACTTGCGTCCAAGGATAAAATTTTGTTTATGAGATTTCATGTAAATCAAAACTTTATCCTATAATGTGTGAGCTTTTACAAAATTGAAATAAACCTTCGTTTTAAAGACGGATGACAATACGAAGGAAAAGTTTTTTTTTAATAAAATCGTGGTCTGTCCAAGAAAAATATTTTTGTATGCAAAACCGTGACATGCTCACGGAAAAGAGTGTGTCTTTTTTTTTAGCGTGAGTTATCACTCGCAAAAGATAAAACGTGAATTATCGTTTATATTTTTGTAAACATATATTTTCAAAAACAAGTTTGGTTTTGAGCGATGTTCAAAGTAAACAATTATTTATGATGAAATAATGTTTTAGTATTCATAATTCCATGGTGAATGTTCACACAGTAGAAATGTTCATGATTTTGTGAAAATTTGAGTTTCGTTCGTTTTTGTAGGTTTCTAAGAGACGAACGATTTTTGAGGTGTTAACTCTAGCATTACTATCACCATCGTTAGTGGAAGCGTAAAAGGTAAAAGTTAAGAGTTACCATTTTTGAAGATGCTAGCATTTCAATTTGCATGACTTCATCATCTTGTTGAATTTCATATCCGGATGATATACTGAAGTAGAATGCAGTGTGAATTTTACAGCTACTTCGCAAAGATGTCCAACTCTCAGGCTAATGACACTTCGAGAGATGAAATGTGTATTGATGATGATATCTCCAGAGATGAGACATGTATGGATGAGACTTCCGTTGGCGAAGAAGAGGATGAAGCCTCTGGAATTAATAATGTTCTGAATGTGGATGATGCATTTTTTGAGGTTCAGGAGGAAGCTGAAAAACATCTCAAATCTCCAGCGTATCGTCTTCTGATAAATCCCAGAAATGTTACTCAGAAGAAATTGGTGACTCCTAAGACAGTGATTCGGTTTTGTGTTGAACGAGGTATCTTCCTTGCATCAATCATAGAGTTTAAGCTTTCTCGACGACCTTTGGAAAAATTCTCTGGATGGGCGAGACATATGCTGGGTTTCCCTCATGTCAGGGCTATGCTCGATCAGGCGCAAGTGACGAGAGCTATTCAGGCTTCTGGAGACTTATTCATTTTCCATGATGCGAGAGGTATTGTGGCTCTACTTGCTCGTTGGTGTATTCCCACTCACACCTTTATATGCATATGGGGAGAGTTTACCATTACCTTAGAGGATGTGGCTGCTTTGATGCATCTCCCAATCACAGGCAATCTCCCTGGAGATCTTTCAGGTGAGGATACTGCAATTTCCAACATCTTGACAGCTGCAATGGAGGAAGTGAATAAGGCGTTTGGCAGTAAAGGTTTTTATGCTCACTGGTTGACACTCTGGTGGCCAAAAGACGAGGTTTCTGATAGTCCCGTCGACGGTATGTTACCCATTGCTGCCTTCTTATGTTTATGGCTGTCGAGAGACATATTTGAAGACAGTGGAAACTTGTTGAAGCCCTTCGTGATCCCCTTTGCTATCAAGATGGCTCAAGGTGAGCAACTCCCAATAGGTAGCCTGTTCCTGGGTTCTTTGTATTCTAACTTAGACTCCTTGGTTATAGACTCCAGTGCACCGAATGGCTTTATGAAGATTGAGTGCTATGCCAATACGATGTTTCTTCAAGCTTTGATGTGGGAGCACTTCAAGAATTATGCGCCTATTCCACGTAATATTTTGCAAGGACCGAATGTTGATGCTCGTCACATTTTCTATGAAAAAGATAATGCCAGGATCATGCGTTGGTCTACAAAGCAGCCTCGGTCTAAAGCACGCCTCATTGATGTGTTGGATGATGAATCTGAGTTCAACTTCCGCCCATGGGTGTCAGTTCCTGCTTATGTTTCCCAGCCAACAACTTTCAATACTGGAGAGAGTGTGATGCTGATGTCTGGTGCAAATCTGAGTGATGGCGAAAGATTTTTCATGTTGAGTTGCACCCCTGGTCATTTAATATCGGCTATATACGGAGGACTTTCAGTGGAGGAATATAATATTGACAGATCAGCTCGACAAATGGGTATGGATCAGTGTGTTCCAACTTTTCGAAGGAGAAAGCCATCAGTTGAACAGCTTAGAACCCATTTAGACCATATTCATGTGTTAGGAAGTAATTACTGGTTCCCTTGCTCCGAGAGATTTGCATATGTAACTCCAGGTTATGTAGACTTTTGGGATCAACAACTTCAGTGGTTACGTGATTACATGATGGCTGGTCGGCCTCCAGTGAAGGATCCTCCTTCTACTGAGATGATTTATGGTCGACCAAGATTGAAGTATCTCTCTGGTGATAAACGAAAATCGTCTCCAGGATCTTATCAGGTATGTTTCTTCGTATAATCTTCATGAAATTATGAGAACTGTATTCTAATTATGTTACTGAATTTTACCACAGGACGGTCGTAATGTAAGACCTCAAATCCATGTAGATTTCTCGGAGACTGAAGCGATTGTTCACGGTGGAGAAGGAAGGAACAAAATTTATAAGCTGTTACCTAATACCATAAAGTCCCATGTTGGTTCTTTGGTGAGTTCTCGATATTCCCCTTGTCGTGACTTTTTTCGCCCACATTATTAGGATCATGAAACCAATGTTGTTATTCCGTTGCAGAATTTTACTCCATCAAGTATCGATGGTCTTCGGTTTTCTACAACAATTCCTGATTTGAGCGATGAAGAAGAAGCCATAAGTATCCCTTCGCATATTCAATTATGATGCTTTTTAGATAAAATGTTGATTGTTGAGGATGTGTCCAGGAGGATGTCGTCATGGAAACGGAGAGTGTTGATACTCGACCATCCTCTGAGAATAGAGACGAAGGCACTTCCAAAGAATCGGAGCAGAATAGAAGTAGTGAGCCCTTTGTCGTTAACACGGACAATCCCAATTCCTCGAACACTTCGGATACTCCCCAAGTAAGTACATGTCTTGTATCCTCTTCATAGAAGTATGAAAGTGCTGATTTGTGAATGAATGAATGAGAATCCATGTGTATATACGAAAAACTTAGTCGAAATTCGTTGTCAGAAAATTCAGAACTCAGTTTTTTAGCAAAAATGCCGTAAAACCTTCATCTGGAGTCGGATTTTCATGATATGCATATGTATATTCATGCCCGGAAATTTTCCAAGCTTTTCCTAAGAAGATTTTTAAGTTTTGAGCACGTTCAGGGCCTGAAAAAGGCGAAATAGTAAACTTCCAGGAGACTTTCAGAACTTTTTCAGATGGTATGTTGCTCAATGTTTTGGCCACACCTCCTTGCTCGTTCATCGGATTGTTATGGAATTTTGAAACGTTGTAGAGGACATACATAGGAAGAGAATGGTATATAATCCATATTCAGATTCCTTGTATATTGCTCCCAGTTTGTATTCTAGTACAGGGCAGAGTATAGTTTCTTCAGACGAGGTTACCGTTAAACGTATCTTCATGACTTTCATGCTATTTGCTCGCGTCTTGGGTGCATAATGATGAAATTTGTTTATTTTTCATTGCTTGTATACTGTATTTTATAATCTCACTTGGTTTCATGCTTAAATGACTCTAACCTCATGTAATCTTCGTATTAGGTGTCAAATACCGAAGTTGGGATATTGAATCCAATGAGGATAACTCGAACTGCCCTGGAGTTATTGATTAAGAAACAACAATCCCTGCATTTAAAGGCCACGAGAAGGTTGTCACTGAAGTTCTGGAAACCCAGATTGTTGCTGCTTCAGTGATAGAAGAAACTGAAACAGCGGTAGAGAATATTGTTGCCCTGATTGTAGAAGCTGCCCCAATAATTGAGAACCGTATAGTGGTGCATGAATATCCAAGTGCAGGAGTTGATTTTGATCCTCCATTTTGTGCTTCACTCCCGTATCAAGAACTAATTGGTGGATTCAGCGTTCCCATTGGATATGCAGGCTTGTATGAGAAAATATGGAAGAAGTTTGGTCACATGATCGTTGGTAAGAACCCTGGACGTGATTATTCCTTAACAATGCAAGTAGGTATTATCTTGCGTGTCGTGAGTGATATATGGACTAGGGCCAGAAATATTGTGACTCCAGATATACTCTTTGATTGGGATTTTAATTTGGAGAATTCAGAAAGACTTGGCTTCAATGTGAAGTGGCTTCGTAAGCAAATGAACGCTATCAAGGACTCATGTGAGAACAACATATCCTTTCCTAATGATGTTGTGATGGAGAAAGAAGACAAGATTGCCAGGCTGACTGAAGAACTGAACAAGGAGAAGGCATCTTTGCAAGTCTTGAAGGATGCAGAGGAGCAAAAACCCTTTTTTGTTGATTTTCTTTGATTCCTTTTTCATAATCTCTTGAACTTCTGAACTTCTGAGAGATGTGAGGTTTTTATTTGGGTTTTGATATTAGCTGGTTTTGGATCGGTAGATGGTTAAGGATTTTCTTTTGGATTTGATAGAGATTTTCTTTTAAGAAATATGAACTGAATTTTGATAAATTGTTGAATTCAAATATTGATTGCAAGTATTGCAAACGTTTTGGAGGAATTGAAATACAATGAAAGAAAATCCCAAATGCCAAATCCAGACGCCATGAATGCTTCAAATGCCCAGTACCTCAAATGCCTGATAATTTTCAGACAAACGCCCCTTAAGCCAATTCTCGTGAATTACTGGCAGGGTTCTGCCATCTGTGTTGATCAGTTTGTAGTATCCTCCGTTTATGGATTTAGCAACCATAAATGGTCCTTCCCAATTGGAGTTTAATACCGAGTGAAGATTGCGCTGAACTGCTTTGAGAACCAGGTCCCCTTCACAAAATTTGTTAGGTTTGGTCGTCCGCGCTTTGAATATCTTCTGTTGATTCAGAATTCCTCGTGTGGTGGGAATCCGCGGTTGTGGCACATATGGACACTCGTGCAGGAAGGAGTATCCCTCGTAATGTCTGTCATGCTTATCCACATCTTCAGCAATGAATCTGTTGATAGGATGATCCACTTGAAGAGATTCTGGACCCAACCATTGGGTGAAATATTTTTGAGGCAAGATTATCCACTCATATCATTTTGCGATTGCTAAATTGTTTGAGGAGTGAATCCCTTGAACCAAATAAGCATATTTGAAAACTGATGATATGGGCACATGAGAAGGAATAAGACTTACCTGAGTGTGAAATCTCTTGACAAAGCATTTGGGTGTTCCTAAGGCTTTTGTGTAAAATCTGTCAAGGCTTTGACCTCCTCCAGATACTCGAACGGTGAGGTATCTTCTTTCTCTTCCTCTGAGTCAGAGGTTTCTTCAGCGGAGAGATGTGTAATTGAAGGTTTCAGTGTCACCTTCCCATCATGAATCCATGTGCGTCCAAGAATTATATCATATCATGTATCTTCTCGGATTATGTAAAACTTGGTCTCAGTGCAGACCAAATTTTCTTTGACTTTGAGGATGACGTAGCCGTACGTGTCTATGGAAACTCCTTCGTGATCTCTGATTTCCATGGGGGAATGAGTAGCTTCCTGTCGAGTAATGCCAGTGGCTTTGAGAGTTTTCAAAGGGATGATGTTGACGGCAGTGCCGACATCAACAAATGCTCTCTTGAACTCGTTTTCTTTGATGTGCACCGTGGTGAGAAGTCCCCAGTCATACATTTCTTTGTCCGTTGCTGGAGGCTCAGTGAGTGTCTCTTGAATCAACAGACGCTTGCCTGACACGATGTGGTTTAATGCCACAAATATGTCTTTCCTTTGAGACTTTGATAAGTATAGCAATTCGCAGACATGCTCGATTAAGGATTGAACTGCTTCTTTGACGGGAGGCTCAGAGATGGTAAAGGTTCGGACTGGAAGGGGGTTTCTGTGTATTCCTTCAGTCCCCAGGTTGAGTTCTCCCGATTCTACCTTTTCTCTGAATATGTGTTTCAAAGTTTTACAATCACTTGTGGGGCGACTGATGAACCTATGAAAGCGACAGTACCGAGGATTTTCCATGGCCTCTTCAGTTGGTTCCTTCTTGACATATGTCAACTTGATTGTACCGTCTTGAATCCAGGCATCCAGTAATTCGATAACTTCTTCAATGGAGCAGGGAAAATCAGGTGCTTATGGATCTTCTGTGTGTTGAGGAGGAGCTTGCCCATTATCTTTCTTTTGCGCCTTTGAAGGGGCTGAGGAAGTATGCTTATGTTGTGGATCATCTTTCCTTTTGCTTCCTTCCGCGACAGCATTTGTGGAAGGTTGAAGGTTGTATTGTTTGTTGATCAAACGTATGTTTCTGCCTCTGGCCTCTCGTGGTTCTTCAGCTTTTGCAGTCTTTGTCCTTTCTAATATAGCAGGTGCAGTAGTTGCCGACCTCTTGGCTGCTTCATGGAGTTCTGAGAAGGTCTGGAACCTGAGATTCTCCAATAAGGCTCTTTAGACTGGAATCATTCCGTTGATACATAAGTCCACAAGTTGCTTCTTTGTGACATTCAAATCATGGAAATCCAACGCTTGAACTCTGAACTTTTTCACATAATCGTTAGGATGTTCGTTGTTCTTTTGAAACATCATTCCGAGATCAAAGAGGGTAACCTGCTCTGAAACGAATAAATACTTCCTATAGAAAACATTAACCATTTCTCCCCAACTGTTGATAGTTCCTGGTGCGATGTTGTTGTACTAGGTGTACGCTCTACCTTTCAAGGATTTTGAAAATTCTTTGAGGCGAACAACATGGTTATGCTCATGTTCACCCAAAGCTTCCAGGAACCGAGAAACATGTTCCCGAGCATTGACGGTTCCGTCGTACAAAGTAAATGTTGGAGAGATATAACCTTTTGGAAGAGGAATCCTCTGCGTAGCAGAAGGGTATGGAGGCTAGTGACGATGGACATGTGGGGTCTTGTCCTTTCCACGGTTATCCAGAAGGCGTTCTAAATCTTCCCGAGTGATGAAGTTTGACGATTTTTTCGCTGATGGATCGTCCGCATCTTTGCGAGCTACATCATCATCAATTGTATGAATTGGAATTATCTCAGGATCGGCGTCTGAGGATTTTTATTTTTCTTTTCCTTTTCCTTGGATCTTCCCTGACATTGTATCAGTGAGATCCTTCAGTTGATTAAATAGCCCCTTCTTTGTTGTAGCCATATCGGTTTGATTCTTTGCAAGAGTCTCTTGCACTTTGATGAGATCAGCAACGGTAGGTGGTAGATTCTCTCTGACTTCCTCGGGGTGTCGGCCGAACAAAGGATGACCATCCGCGTTGACATGAGGAGGATTCACATCACCACCGTCAGTGTTAGAGGCCGGAATCGTTTCCAGGATATCCTCATTTTTGTTGTTGTTGTTGTTGCTAGTGCTAGCTCTGTTTGCGTTGGAACCTGTGACTAACCCAGACCTAAGACCGACCATCTTGTGAAATTGTGAGATTGCAACCGAGAGAATGATCTCCCACTGTGGTCGCCAATCTGTAGATGTGGCAAAACGATTTGCTGGTTTTCACGGGATTGAGGAGATGACCGTACGGAGGAGACTCCTTGAACCGAGGGAAATGTTCAACCTCACACAGATGCACTGCAAGAAGGGAGTGCTTTGAATTCGAGAGACCAATCTGTAGTACTCCGGCCTAAACCAAGACAATGGTCGTTCCAAAGTCAATTTGGTCACAAGAGAGGATGGGTCGATCTGTAGAAGGGAAGCTAAGAAATGTGTGGAATCAATGGTAATCAAAGATTGTGGGTGTGTTGTGAATTCTGAATAAGATAAGTTCTGAATGATCGAATCTCTGTTGAGAGTAATTACTCAGATGTTGAGTTAATCTCGTGTTGTCTGTGAGACGTGAGATCGTTGTTCTATCTTCAATCATGATTCAGAGACTTATTTATATTGCTGGAATTGTAGACACCATGATCCCATGAAGTGTGACATTTGATGGAATCAAAGAGTGGGGAAGTGGAAATCGTGTTTGAAACCAGTTGCTCATCGTGCGGAGACTTGGTCGATTTTCCATCCACTACTTTGTTAACTCCTTCAACTGATTGCACGACTTGCTCACATTCCATCGTGTGTATGAACACACGTGTCGTAGACCGCCAGACCAAAACCCTAGTTGATATCCCCCCAAGTGACACGATTGATGTCTCGTGAACGTGGAGTCTGCAGGGCAGACGTGTATTTAGTCAGTTGCTGACTTCATGGGACGATGAGTCCATGTATTTGCTGAGTTGAACATGATTCTGCAAAATGTTCTAAAACTCATGAATTGAACGTGTCCGTTGAGACAGAGGTGTAATTCTCATGTTGAGGTGAGAAAGTATTGCTCATTCGATGAATTGTTGAATATTGATAGTTGAACCAATATTCCTTGGTTTGAGCAAATATTGCTCATCTGAGCAAGTGTTGCTCGTCTGATGAATTATTGGCAGCATGACCGAAATAAAACATTAATTAGAATACTGGTAGTTGAACCGAGTATAATAAAATGGTGATCATGAGATCGTCATAAAATTATTAGCGTTCGTATCTGGAATTATGATCCTTGGACTCAGAAACCCTAATTTGATCAATTGATGACCGAGTGATAGTTTATTGAAAATTGAACCATGGAATGAAGGAGGACCGGCTACATGAGACAGTGGGTCGTCCATGTAGCGTCCATATGCTCGCGTGAGTAAATACCAAGACCCCTTGAAGAGTTGGTGAAAAGATGATCAAATACTGGTTCAATCATTTTTCATATAATGCTCGTCTGAGCCTTAGGTGATAAAACCTAATTAATTATGGAGAGGTGAGAGACCGCCCAAGGGGTCATAAAACCAACCCGGGATGGTCGTGGGATCGAATGACGATCACTTCATGAAATTCCAAAATTATTTGGAAGAGTCTTGGACCTAATACGTGCAATTGCGCAAATTAGGTCAAACCATGAAAATACGTGGGACCGTCTCATTGCGAACCAAAGAGCCAACCTTGGTCGGTCAAGGTAACATGCTCACGTCGTCAACACGTTCGCGTCTCAGTCCTTAGAATTTTGATATTTTCTGGCGTGCGTTTGAGCAACCATTTGAGAAAATACAATAAAATCAGGGTTTTGATGAAACTGAGGAAACTTCATGAGATGGAGGAAAATAATTATAAAATGAAGGAATGATGAAGCGTGGGACCGCTGAATCCAAGGCATGGTCGGTCGTCCAGTGACCACGGTCCCATGTTGCCTTTTCCTAATTTTATATTATTTTTCATGATTTTATGAAAATATCATGAAATAAAAGAATTTGTTGAAATTAAGAAGTTTCCTTGAAGTGAAGGAGTTCCATGGGATCAAGGAAGCAAATAATATTAAAATAATAAAAATAAGGGCGTGTGGGACCGGCTAGGGCATGGCCGGCCAGCTTGGGCCCGGTCCCACGAGTTTCCCTAATTTTATATTATTTTTCATGTATTTATGAAAATACCATGAGATGAAGGAGTTTTCATGAGATTAGAGAAATAATAAAATAATGAGGAACCATGAGGTGTGGGGCCGGTCGGGATCAAGGCATGGCCGGTTGGCCAACAATCACAACCCCACAATATTTTTCCCAATTTTATATTATCTCCTTCGTGCGAAGGAAGCACCATGAAACTGAGGGGTTTCCTCAAACGAAGGATGTTTGTTCAAATGAAAGGATTTTCATAAGATCAAGGAAAATAACAAAAAATATGATAAAATATAAAGTTGGTGTGGGATTGGCCACGGCACGGCCGGCCGGTCGGTGAGCCCAATCCCCTGGCGCCTTGGTCAATATTTTAATTATTTATTATTTTCCTTCCTATTTTGCATAGGTTCATCGTTTCGTCGTATTTTGAAATACTCGTTCTTGCGGTGATTATTAGTGCATCATCGTTGAGTACAGTTGCACCTTTTGAGCCGGGGCTTACTCGGAGATAGCTCAGACGCTCGTGCGTTGAACATTTATTACTAACCCATGGAATTCTGCTGGGAAGAACCGTAGATTGAAGTAACGAAATATTGCGAAAATATTTGAATATTTTCGGAAATTCAGTGGATGAATCCAATAATTTAGGAATAATTAACTTATGGCTCTATACTAGCAGAGAAAGCTGTCTAGGAGCATTAATTATTCTGACATGATCTTGCTGGAGCTTCATATCCTTTATATAGTCAGGGAAAATTGTTGTTTGTATCTTGAAGACGTTATCGCTTTATACTAGCAGAGCAAGCTGTCTAGGAGCCGCCAATCTTGTGATTCTATATAGAAATAATTACTGAAGTGTTCAGTATTCATGAGATATGCCGTTGTCTAGCCGAGAGACTACATATATGCATGTACTCTGAGAGAAAGTATTCTCAGTCAAAGATTTGATGAAAGACTACATATATGCATCTACCCGTGTCTCAATACTCACGTCTGATTTTTGGATCAGAAGTTCGTATAATTATGGGTTTACGATTTTATCCTTTGTCGAAAATCCACCATCTACAGGCCTCATCGCTTGGTCGGAGATCCAAAGATGACAGTCGGAAATGGCTCGATCTATAATAGCCATCATCATCGAAGAATCCATTCACAAATCATTAGCCGCGTAACGAGCAGTGACGGCATCATCCACCGCACGTTGGATCTCCAGTGATACCCGGCCGGACGGCTCGGTCTCTTGAGCAGCTTGGTGTGCCTCGTATCGTTCTTTGAATCTGGCACGCATGGCGTTTCTGTTAGTTACCCTCTGCTCTCGAAGTGCCTCGACTTCAGCTTTCACGAGTAACAACCATGTCAATTCGTGGCGTTGAAACATTATTGAGACTAGCGCGGGAATGGGCGCCAAGGTCAACACGTACTCGTGAAGAGAACTAGCCATACAAACAATATATTGACAAAAAAGAAATAGGAGACAGAGCCGAATGCGAAATTGAAAAACCAAATTAGGAAATGCAAACCGTAGATATAGGAAGGAAGGGCACGGTTTACTATGCTACAATCGTTCCCACTTCCATTCATGTCGCAACGTTTGACGATTCAAGTTAAAGAAGTGATATGACTACTGGGTTACTTTAAAATTAACCCAATAGTCAGGAGACTAATGTTGATACATGAAAAATAATACCCCTTAATGGGTTTGGGGTTCCCCCCAAATGGGGAGGAAAGTCCAACATGATATGGGGACTTGGGGACTAAGTCCCAAGTCCAATAAGGAAATACCCATGAGATGAAAGGACAAGGAAAGGATTAATGAATAAGAATGAGGTTATATTAAGAAAGGAATGGCACTGGAATTAATTAGGGAGGTTTAGGACATGTGGGATGATGTCATAAAAGGAGGGGCTTTTGGAAAGACTATATAAGGAAGGACGAAATACAATGGAAATGAAACTCTCTCTCTTACCATTCCTAGAAAGCTGAGGCCATCTGGTGTACTAGGACGGGTGGAACCTAAACTCAAAATCACCCTTCAACAGTAGCAACTCTTAGTTTTGGGTGAGATCAGCTAAGGGAATCAAGTGTGCAGAATTCGGCGTGGTTCTAGAGGCGTAAGGAACACGACTGTACCCTAATCAGTGTGAGACTTGGTTAGGGCTCAACTACATTTCAATTCGAAGTTAACTTGTAGTAGGCTAGTGTCTGTAGCGGCTTAATACAATGTGGTGTTCAAATCTGGACTAGGTCCCGGGGTTTTTCTACGTTTGCGGTTTCCTCGTTAACAAAATTTCTGGTGTATGTGTTATTTTTTTTCCGCATTATATTTTTATATAATTGAAATATCACAGGTTATGCGCAGTTCAATCAGTTGATAAATCCGACCTTGTTTGTTGGATAGAACTTGATTGACACTTGGGCATTAGTCTTTGGTACCGTCCAAGTTATTTCTCATATCAATCAGGCTCGCAGATTTCTATCTTTTTGATTTGTTGTATTGAGAAAGAGATATAAACTCTTTGATTTAATTCTTGATTGAGTCTCGCTTTTAAGTTGGTGCTCTCGGAATTAAGTTGGAGTTTATTCCATACAGATTGCCGAACGAATTATTGGGTGTGGTTGTTATTGATAGACGCATTTATGTGTCTAATTTGTCCTCAATGTTTCGTATTGTTGGTACTCGTTTTCGTCCTTATTATGGTGTTTTGTGTATTTTTAGGTATTTTTGGAAAATAAATATTGTTGGAAAAATCGGCTCGAAAAATCACTCGGAACACCCCCCACGGGGCACCTCAATTACTAAGGGGTATCCCAGGTCACCCCCAAACCAGGCAGCTGCTATTCACACCCCACAGCTGGTTAGGGGGGCACCATCTTCTTCGTTTGAAAATTAAATTTGGCGGGAAAAAGAAGCACTGAAACTGGATGAAGTTTCGATCGAAATTTGATACAGTTCTGGGTAGATTAAAGGGATGAAACTTAATGGGTAGTTGTGATATGTCCTAACAAAGCTGGTGGTGTGAAAATGGAAAACACACAAAAACTCTTGCAAGTATACAAGGCCAAGTTTTAGTATAGAAGATAAGCAAGGGGTTAGTCCACAGGGAGTGGGAGCATAAAGAAGTTAAACTATGCTGGCAGATGATGTAAAACAAGATGCAAGATCACAATGTTATAGTGGCAGTGAAACAAAGAGAGCAAATGGCATGAACCAAGGCTGTGAGCCAAGGGCAGGGGTGAGTTTGTGCACTGATTTCAGTGCACAACAGCTACAAATTACAAGAAATTAAACAAGCAAAACAGGTAAGGAGATAAACTGAACAGGAAGCAAAGCAGAACTGAAATTATAAGTGATTGTAAAGGATTTGTGGTTAAGCCAAGGCTTAGAATCCACCTTGTGTCCTAATCAAACAACATATTTCTAGGTTGAGTTGAATATCCTATGCATACATCTAGAATGGGAGGAAAACTAATTTGCTCACTAGTTTGCCCCTAGCATTGACTGTCTTTTGACAGAACAATCAATCACAGGCACTATGAGCATCAATCTCTTCACATTGCTCAATCAAAACAGACATCAGGATAACTATCCTAGCAATTCACCATTTGACAATGCACTAGGCTTCATCTGAGCCTCAGCCTAATGCAATTTAGCTCATGCTAAACATGTAACTAGCAATAACATTCATTGAGTATGATAATTCAAGCAACATTCAACATTCGAGATAATTGAAAACAACATGCACACATTCACTGTTAACTGCATAAGAAGAACTGAAATTGGAATTACATCAAAATAAATTTGTTTCAATTCTCTACTGGCTAGTCCAGAGATGCCCCAATTTCACACCCGACACCTTCTATTTATACAAGCAAGCAAAAACCCAAAAATCCCCAAATTATCAGAAAATTAGGGTTTCACCAAAAAGTGAAATTGACTCACCTAACTCTCTGATTTCATCTCAATAGTCTCGACCCATGCTTCCTTCTCTTCTTCTCCTGCTTTTCCCATGTCTTCCATGCTGCTACGCTCCAGCTCGAGCTTCCTCTGCCTATCAACCTAGTTCATCAATTTCAAAACCCTAACAGAGAGAGGGAGTGTGAAATCAGTGAAATAGGTAGCATAGGATGATGGGGGAAGGATGGGTTTTGGTTGTATTTGATGTAGGGTGGTTGTAGTGGCTGGTAGGGATGATGGCGATGGCAGAAGGTGATGGTGATGGCAGAGTTGTTCTCTGCAGAGGGTGAGGGAGAAAGAGAAAAAGAAGTCGATGGAAAATGGAGTAAGGAGTGTTTGGTTCGACTGGGGTATAGGTGTGTTAGGTGTTAAACGGGATCATCAAATTTGATGTTTTGTGAAGGGAATCCGTGGGATGATAACTTCTGAAACGGATCTAACGGCGAGATGGAGACAGATTATGAGCGACCGTTGGATGCAAAAATACAACGAAACTAACGGCTCAAGATGGAGTTAGGTGTTGTAGTGTTGGTAAGGTGCATCGAAATCTGATGAATGATGACGCAGTGACCGTTGGATGATGGAATGGATCCAATCTTACGGTTAAGAAGGAAAACGGGTTTGGGTATTGAATTTTGGGTTTAGGATATGGATTTGGGCTTAGGAATTGGATTTGGGCTTAGGTAATCTTGAGCCCACTTCTTCTTTAAGAACAATTTCTTCCTTTTTAAGCCCATTTTTATCCTTGAGTCTTCCATAACACATTCTTCACTTCTTTTCCGCTAGAGATTCCACCGGCTTTCTCCCGTGTCTTTGCTCTTTTGGCTCCGCAACTCATCTAGTCTTTATTTGGTACCTAAAAATACAAAATTAATTAATAAAAATATTTATTCTTGAAAACAATGAAAATACAGATTATGGGATAAAATGTAGAATTAATGCACAAAAGATGAGTTAAATGCCAAGAAAAATATATAGAAATATGCACTTTTTAGCACTCATCAAATACCACCAAACCTGAATTTTACTTGTCCTCAAGTAAAACAAAACTAAGGAAATCCTACCTATACCACTGTCGCTGGTCTCTCGAATGCATTTAGCATATGCACTAAGCCTTTTAAACCACTAAGTGTCCCTAGTGGACGAGTTAAGTCTCGTGAAGGTTTGCTTAGAACGTACCTACAAAGTTTCTAGGTCAAAATATAAGCTCTATTCCATCAAATGTGACTGTGCAAGTCAGTTTAAGCTCACAGCAAAATGGAGATGTCAATCTAGCTATCAAAGGCACAATCCTAGCACTGATAACAAATAAAGACATGTGATAAGAGTGTAAAGTGTATCTACACATGTGTAAAGAAAGATCGGATGATACTCTAATCACAAGAGATAGTTTCTCAGGCTAGAACCAAGGTCGAAATCTAGCTAGCTGTTCGGACTTTACGAGAATTGTGAATGAGTTGGAGGTATTTCACAATTACTCGCGTTGTACATCAATGGCATACACCCTCCTTGCTTATTACAATGAAACAACAAAATGACTATTTACATGACTCTTATTTACATTGACTACTCTCTTTTATTTTTGGAACAAGAGATGATGGAATTGATAAATACTTGATTTTTTTGTATTTTTCTGATATTTTTTTCTGAATATATACATCGTTTTTTTTTTTTTTTTTTTTTGATAAGGAAACACTTTTGATACATATAAAAAAGGAAACAAAAATTACATGACACTTTGCAAGAGGTAGCCCTTTTTGATGCACCCAGTTAAATTCGATGGTTGTCTTTCTTAATGTAACCTCCACCTTCTATCCCAACCAACCAAAGAACAAGCTAGTCAAGTTTCGTTCAGTATTCTAAAGTGATTGGCAATCGTAACTTCCTATAAACACCTTGAAGATCGAGGCCATACATGTATTGGTAGATCGTGCGCGTGCAAATTTCTTATCACTATGTGAATTGTGCTAGAATCAGGGTGCCTAAATATCTAGACTAAGACTCCTAATAATTACATATTTGCACAAGAGTCAACATTTCAAGGTAAATGAGCTCCATTTTTATGTTTTTTTTTTTAATTTTTTTTTTATTTTGATTTTCAATTTTTTTGGAATTTTTCAATTTTTTCAAAAAGAGGAGTTTTGTTTTCAATTATGGCATATTATCGTGGTATCTACTCTATACCCCCAAACCTAAACTAAACATTGTCCTCAATGTTTCAAAATATGGAAAGAATTAAAAACAACATATGAAGGGACATGCTGAGTAGAGTAAAAGGAGAGAGAATACCCGATTTCGGCGAAAGCGATTAAAACTCCGTTATCAAGGAAAATCCAACATATTAGGAGTCACAATGGATGAGCACAAAATATATACAAAAGGAAATTTAACTAACACATTATCTACAAGAAAATTTGGTTTTTAATGGGATTGGACTTTTGGGAAAAATTTGGTTTTGTGGGAGGAAACTTTTGGTTTTTAGGGAAAAGGCTTTTTGGTTTTAGGGAAGAAAACGGTTACTTATGAAAGGTGGACCAGTTTAGTCCACATAGACTGGGTCCTCCAGGTTGGTTGTTTCAATGTCGGGTGGGAATGGCTCAAGGAATGGTTTTAATCTCTGCCCGTTGACTTTGAAAACGTTCTTGTTGGAGACATCCTCCAGCTCTACAGCTCCATGAGGAAAAACTGTGCGTACTAGGTACGGACCCTTCCATCTGGAACGCAGTTTTCCTGGAAAAAGATGTAATCGGGAGTCATACAGCAAGACTTTCTGACCAGGAGTGAAGGATTTGCGTAGAATACGCTTGTCATGAAATATCTTCATCTTCTGCTTATATAACCTGGCACTGTCATAAGCCTCATTTCTCAATTCTTCCAACTCGTTGAGTTGAAGTTTCCGTTGAATTCCAGCTTCGTCCAGAGAAAAGTTCAGTTGCTTGATTGCCCATAGCTCGATGTTCTAATTCCACAGGAAGATGGCACGGCTTTCCATACACTAGACGATAGGGGGACATGCCAATTGGTGTCTTATAAGCTGTTCTATAGGCCCACAAAGCATCATTCAATCTTATGACCAATCTTTCCTAGACGGGTTAACCGTCTTTTCTAGAATGTGCTTGATTTCCCTATTAACACTTCCACTTGTCCAGTCTGAGGGTGGTACGGAGTAGCAACCTTGTGAGTTATCCATACTTGCGTACTAAAACTCGAAGTGCCTATTGCAGAAATGTGGCCACCGTCACTGATGATAGCTCTAGGGGTACCAAAACGTGAAATATGTTTTCCTTTAAAAATGAAAGTACCACCTTGTGGTCATTTGTTCTGGTTGCTATGGCTTCTACCCACTTAGACGTATCAACTGCGACTAGATGTACAACTTGCTGTCAGACATGGGAAATGGACCCATGAAGTCGATCCCCCAAACATCAACAATCAAATGGGGTTCAATGGCATCATGTTTCTCCTCGAAATGCTTCCTAGCTTTGACAGCGTTCACAAGCAACACAATAATCATGGCAATCCTTGAACAATGATGGCCAATAGAATCCACACTGCAAGATCTTTGCAGCGGTTTTCTTGGCACTGAAATGGCCTCCACATGCTTGGTCATGACAGAAAGATATCACATCTTTCTGTTCAGTGTTGGGGACACATTCCTAATGATTTGGTCTGGGCAGTACTTAAACAAATATGGGTCATCCCAAAGGAAATGTTTAACTTCAGCCAGGAATTTAGAGCGGTCTTGTCTCGACCAACGTGAGGGCATCCTACCTGTAGCGAGGTAGTTAACAATATCAGCAAACCAAGGAAGGTCTGAGATAGACATCAGCTGTTCATCTGGGAATGATTCTCTAATCAGCTCAAATTCATCAATAGACTCTAAAGTTAATCTAGACAAATGATCAGCAACCACATTCTCACAACCTTTCTTATCACGGATTTCGAGATCGAATTCCTGTAATAATAGTATCCATCGAATAAGGCGAGCTTTAGCATCCTTCTTGGAAAGAAGATACTTCAAAGCCGCATGGTCTGTGTATATGATGATCTTAGACCCTATCAGATAAGATCTAAACTTGTCTAATGCGAAAACGACGGCAAGCAATTCCTTCTCGGTAGTTGAATAATTGAGTTGGGCATCATTAAGGGTTTTGCTAGCATAGTATATCACATATGGTAGTCTATCAACTCGCTGTCCTAAAACAGCACCAACAGCATAATCAGAGGCATCACACATAAGTTCGAACGGAAGCTTCCAATCGGGTGGTCGGACTATAGGAGCGGTGGTGAGAAGGGTTTTTAATTCCTCCCATGCCTTCACACAAGCAGCATCGAAATTGAAGGCAACATCTTTGGAGAGAAGACTGCACAGAGGTCTGGAGATTTTGCTGAAATCTTTGATGAATCGCCGGTAAAAACCAGCATGACCTAGAAATGATCTGATCTCCTTCACAGAGCGAGGTTGTGGTAGATGTTGAATGAGGTCAACTTTAGCTTTATCCACTTCAATTCCTTTTTCTGAGATGATGTGTCCTAGAACTATTCCTGAATTCACCATAAAATGGCATTTTTCCCAATTTAGAACAAGGTTCTTTTCTTTACATCTGGATATCACGAGGGCAAGATGCTTCAAACATTCGTCAAACGAGGAACCAAAAACAGAGAAATCATCCATAAAGATCTCGAGAAAACTATCTATCATGTCAGAAAAAATGCTCATCATGCAACGCTGAAAAGTAGCAGGTGCATTACACAACCCGAAGGGCATACGTCTATAAGCAAACGTCCCAAATGGACACGTGAATGTAGTTTTTTCCTGATCTTCGGAGCAATGTGAATTTGGTTATAACCGGAAAAGCCATCTAGAAAACAGTAGTGACTGTGTCCAGACACACGTTCTAGCATTTGGTCAATGAAAGGGAGCGGGAAGTGATCCTTCCTTGTTACTGTGTTCAACTTCCTGTAGTCGATGCATACTCGCCATCCTGTGGTTGTACGAGTAGGGACTAATTCATTCTTGTCGTTCTGAACTACAGTAATGCCTGACTTCTTAGGCACAACTTGAATGGGACTAACCCATTTGCTATCGGTATTGGGTATATGATACCCGCATCAAGTAGTTTCAGGATCTCTCCTTTGACTACATCTCTCATGTTAGGATTAAGTCTCCTTTGCATTTCCCTCGATGGTTTGGCATTCTCTTCAAGGTTAATGTGGTGCATGCAAATGGTGGGACTAATTCCTTTGAGATCTGAGATGGTCCATCCTAAGGCCTCTTTGTGTTCCTTAAGTACTTCTAAAAGCTTACTTTCCTGTTCCGTGTCTAAACATGATGAAATAATGACAGGTAAAGTATCAGAAGAACCTAGGAATGCGTACTTCAACGTACTAGGCAATGTTTTCAATTCAAGCTTGGGTGGCTCAACAATGGATGGAATAAGCTTGGAATCAGAGAGTAAGGGTGGTTCCACTTCATATTTCCTTTCAGTGACGTCCATTTGAGGTACAGATTCGAGCAGAGATAGGACGTCACTACAGTATGCATCATCATAGGAATCTGAGTTAAAGTTCTCCATACATGCTTGAAAGGGGTCGACGGATAGAATGTTAGTCAACGAATCTTGCATTAATCCTTCAATCATATTAACTTCATGCACATCATCATCATCAAGATTCACAGGTTGTTGACTAATATCGAACACATTCAATTCTACCGTCATGTTGCCAAAAGACAGTTTCAACACTCCATTACGACAATTAATGATCGCGTTGGACGTAGCCAAGAAAGGACGTCCTAAGATGACAGGAATGTGACAGTCTGGGTTTTGTACAGGTTGAGTGTCTAAGACAATGAAGTCTACGGGAAAATAGAATTTGTCAACCTTGATCAAAACGTCTTCGACCACTCCACGAGGAATCTTGACAGATCGGTCTGCCAGTTGTAGAGTGATAGATGTTGGTTTCAACTCCCCAAGACCTAACTGCTCATAAACAGAATATGGCAGTAGGTTAACACTTGCACCTAGGTCTAATAACGCTTTATTGACCGTGTGTTCTCCTATAGTGCAAGAAATTGTTGGACATCCTGGATCCCTAAACTTGGGTGGAGTTTTGTTCAGAATGATGGAACTCACCTGCTCAGCTAAGAAAGCACGTTTGTGCACATTGAGCTTGCGCTTTTGAGTACACAAGTCTTTGAGGAATTTGGCATAAGCAGGGATTTGCTTGATTGCTTCAAGAAAAGGAATGTTGATGTTGACTCTCTTGAACAGATCTAACATCTCATTGTAATGGGTACTTTTCTGTTGATAGATCAATCTTTGAGGAAATGGGGCAACAGGAGAATGAGTTGGCAAAGGGACATTCACAGCAGTAGAATTGTCAGGCTTTCCAACTTGCTCAGATTCTTTGGTTTTCTGGGGTTGTGGAGACAGCGTGGAATTTGTATCAGATTCATTAGGTTCGCCCACGTTGTTCTCGATGACTTTACCACTTCGGAGGGTGGTAATGGCATGGACTTGATCGGGTGAGGTTTCAGTGCAGGATGTTGTGCCTGTTTGAAATACCTCTTTGGATTTTGTTGGGGTTGGCTCGGAAGTTTACCCTTTTCTCTCTCACTATGATCACATTTGACCCATCTTTTGATCTAGATTTTTCTGACTTTGCATCAACTCTGGAACATTTCCTCTAGGGTGGATAATCTCTTGTCGGTATTGTGTTGAGGATATGATTGTTGTTGAGAGTTTGATTGTTGTTGAGGGTTTCTCGGGTGTTGATAACCTTGATTGTTCTGATATCCCTGATTGTTTTGATAGCTCTGATTGGGTTGAGATGGTCCTCCCTGAGTGGGTCCTTTTGACCATGAAAAGTTAGGGTGGTTTCTCCATCCTGGATTGTAGGTCTGTGAATAGGGTTATGCTTGTTTTTGAAACATGGCATGTGCCTGTTCAAGCCTAGATTCCTGGACTGCAAGCAAATCGGGACAATTTTGGAATTGATGGTTGGGATCGTTACAAGCGGCACACAGACGAAGCGACATGTTCTCGGAGAGTAGTGGTGGAAGGTTTTGAATTTTTATGTAGTTCTAACTCTTCTAATCTCCTAACTATTGATGCCATGTTTGCTCTTCCCTCGAAATCGCTTCAATCCTAAAAGCCTTGCTTCGGATGTAGTCTTTCTGGGTTCACGGATGGATTCCCACTGTTGCGTCTTTTCAGCTACTTCAATCAAGAAGTCCCAAGACGCATCAGCAGTTTTGTCTACGAATAGACCATTACACATCGACTCAACCGTTGTTCGGGTGGACACATCTAGACCTTCATACAAAATTTGCACAAGTCTCCATTTTTCAAAACCATGATGGGGACATTGGAGCAATAATTCATTGAATCTCTCCAAGTATCTAGCTAAGGTCTCACCTCTAATTGCACAAAGCTATTCAGACTTTGACGAATTGTCGCAGTCTTGTGTTCGGGAAAAACTTTTTGAAAAACTCCTTTATGAGGTCATCCCATGTCATGATGGATTGAGGCTGTAAAGCATAAGCCAGGCCTTTGCCTTATCTTTCAGGGAGAAAGGAAAAGCCTTAACTTTAGGGTTTCGTCGGACATTTGAGTGAAACGCAGAGTTCCACAAATTTCCTCGAATTCTCTCACGTGGTGGTACGGGTTTTCATTCTCAACACCTCTAAAAATAGGAAGCATCTGTATTGTGCTGATTTCAGCTCATAATGGCCATTAGCCTCGGGTAGCACAATACAAGAAGGTTGACTGGCTCTAGTTGGGTACATATAATCCTTGAGGGTACGGGGTTCTCCCATTGTTTCGGTTGATCTGGACTGTCTCCCTCAGAACTAGAATTTCGATAGGTTCTTCTGGGTTAATTCTAACAAGTCTGTTTGTTTGGTCTCTGTAGGTCACAATCATGTCCTGTAGGTACCTTAACTAACATGTTGGTCAGACAGAGCAATCGGAAACAATTTGGCCCACAAGGGTTACAAAGATTTGGTTTTGAATGGGTTTGGTTTTAAGGGATTTTGTTTTTGGTTTAAAATTGGGCTTTGGAAAAATTTTGAACTAAACCTAGCATAAATTAGAAAAAATAAAACATAAAAGAAAATAAAAACAATAATAATAATTAAGACAAGCCCATAAAAGAAAATAAAAAGAAAAAAAAAAAAAAAAAAAAAAAAAAAAATAAAACAAAAAAAAAAAACAAAGAAAAAGAAAAATAAATAAAGAAAAAAAAAAATTTACAGTCCCAAATAAAAAAAAAAAGAAAAAGAAAATAAAGGAAAATAAAAATTATTACAATCCCAAATAAATAATTAAATTAATTATTACAAGCCCGAATTTGAATTTAAATGAGGCCCAAGTGGGTTAACTCATGGGTTAGGCTTACTTGATTTTTGGAGGGAAGCCCAAAAATAGGCTTTTGGTCCCCTTTTAGTTGCACAGCCCAGTTGGGATTTAGGATCGTCCTAAGCAGCTCACGCTCAAGCCCAGCAACAACAGGTGGAACAGAGCCCAGCAGCAGAAGGTGCACAAACCCAGCAGCAACAGAGCCCAGCTCAGGAGCAGCAGACTAGGAGCCCAGTTCGCAGATTAGCAGCAGCCCAGCTCAGTTGTACGAGCCCAGCAACATGTTGAGATGCAACAGCCCAGGAGCAACAGCAGCACAACCCAGCGGCAGAGATGCACTAGCTTTGGGCTTGGTCTGGCAGCAGCAGCAGCTTCCTTGGCCAGGTTCAACAGCAGCAGAAACTCACCAGTCCCAGCTGCAGCAACAGTCCAGAAATTGGCTGCAAAGATTGTGTGCAATGATTGTGTGCAATGATAGCAGGCTACAAGTGCAATGATTGCAGGGCAGGAATGAATGGCATGCAGTGATCTTGACAGAGATGCAATGGTAAATGAAAGACAGCAAAGGAAATCAGCAGATGGCAGCACCACTCCCCGGCAGCGGCGCCAAAAACTTGGTGTGAAAATGGAAAACACACAAAAACTCTTGAAAGTATACAAGGCCAAGTTTTAGTATAGAAGATAAGCAAGGGGTTAGTCCACAGGGAGTGGGAGCATAAAGAAGTTAAACTATGCTGGCAGATGATGTAAAACAAGATGCAAGATCACAATGTTATAGTGGCAGTGAAACAAAGAGGGCAAATGGCATGAACCAAGGCTGTGAGCCAAGGGCAGGGGTGAGTTTGTGCACTGATTTCAGTGCACAACAGCTACAAATTGCAAGAAATTAAACAAGCAAAACAGGTAAGGAGATAAACTGAACAGGAAGCAAAGCAGAACTGAAATTATAAGTGATTGTAAAGGATTTGTGGTTAAGCCAAGGCTTAGAATCCACCTTGTGTCCTAATCAAACAACATACTTCTAGGTTGAGTTGAATATCCTATGCATACATCTAGAATGGGAGGAAAACTAATTTGCTCACTAGTTTGCCCCTAGCATTGACTGTCTTTTGACAGAACAATCAATCACAGGCACTATGAGCATCAATCTCTTCCCATTGCTCAATCAAAACAGACATCAGGATAACTATCCTAGCAATTCACCATTTGACAATGCACTAGGCTTCATCTGAGCCTCAGCCTAATGCAATTTAGCTCATGCTAAACATGTAACTAGCAATAACATTCATTGAGTATGATAATTCAAGCAACATTCAACATTCGAGATAATTGAAAACAACATGCACACATTCACTGTTAACTGCATAAGAAGAACTGAAATTGGAATTACATCAAAATAAATTTGTTTCAATTCTCTACTGGCTAGTCCAGAGATGCCCCAATTTCACACCCAACACCTTCTATTTATACAAGCAAGCAAAAACCCAAAAATCCCCAAATTATCAGAAAATTAGGGTTTCACCAAAAAGTGAAATTGACTCACCTAACTCTCTGATTTCATCTCAATAGTCTCGACCCATGCTTCCTTCTCTTCTTCTCCTGCTTTTCCCATGTCTTCCATGCTGCTACGCTCCAGCTCGAGCTTCCTCTGCCTATCAACCTAGTTCATCAATTTCAAAACCCTAACAGAGAGAGGGAGTGTGAAATCAGTGAAATAGGTAGCATAGGATGATGGGGGAAGGATGGGTTTTGGTTGTATTTGATGTAGGGTGGTTGTAGTGGCTGGTAGGGATGATGGCGATGGCAGAAGGTGATGGTGATGGCAGAGTTGTTCTCTGCAGAGGGTGAGGGAGAAAGAGAAAAAGAAGTCGATGGAAAATGGAGTAGGGAGTGTTTGGTTCGACTGGGGTATAGGTGTGTTAGGTGTTAAACGGGATCATCAAATTTGATGTTTTGTGAAGGGAATCCGTGGGATGATAACTTCTGAAACGGATCTAACGGCGAGATGGAGACAGATTATGAGCGACCGTTGGATGCAAAAATACAACGAAACTAACGGCTCAAGATGGAGTTAGGTGCTGTAGTGTTGGTAAGGTGCATCGAAATCTGATGAATGATGACGCAGTGACCGTTGGATGATGGAATGGATCCAATCTTACGGTTAAGAAGGAAAACGGGTTTGGGTATTGAATTTTGGGTTTAGGATATGGATTTGGGCTTAAGAATTGGATTTGGGCTTAGGTAATCTTGAACCCACTTCTTCTTTAAGAACAATTTCTTCCTTTTTAAGCCCATTTTTATCCTTGAGTCTTCCATAACACATTCTTCACTTCTTTTCCGCTAGAGATTCCACCGGCTTTCTCCCGTGTCTTTGCTCTTTTGGCTCCGCAACTCATCTAGTCTTTATTTGGTACCTAAAAATACAAAATTAATTAATAAAAATATTTATTCTTGAAAACAATGAAAATACAGATTATGGGATAAAATGTAGAATTAATGCACAAAAGATGAGTTAAATGCCAAGAAAAATATATAGAAATATGCACTTTTTAGCACTCATCAGCTGGTATGGGTGTTTGTTTCGACCCAATTTGGTTGGAATTGCCGTGGTGAAGAAAACAGGGAGTACGTGGCCGGAAAACTCCATCACGGGATTACAACAAATTGAAACGTGTACTGCTCGTGTTTGGATGGAGTTTGGACTCTGCAGAGGCGTGTAGAAGGAAAATAAGGAAGGTTGGACAGCTGCAGATGCTCGGATGAAGAAAAAAATATCCGGAGAATATTTTTTATTTACTGCCGAATAATAGAGAATTTGTGGTATTTAACTCGAGATTCGAGGGGGCTGTTGAGTATAAATAGGCTGCTGGGATATCATAGAAGGGACAGAGATATTGGGAGAGAAAAAGAGCACCACAGAGCGAAAAATCAAATTTGCAGAGCTGCCATTTCTGCTGCTGCAAAACTGAAGAACACAAAGAACGGACCTGCACCAGCAGTCGTTTTTGAACAGTGACAGCAACTCATTCTATGGGTCGCAGTTTACAGGCATACTTAAAAACCAACAACAACAGTAGGGCTCTTTGTAACGGTTTTTGCAACAGTTATAAGCGTTGCAAACCCGATTTTTATTATAATTCTCCCTTATTCATCATTTGTAACCCTTTGAGCATAAATGAAATCAACTTTTGAGCGTGTTTCCAACATGATGAGCGGCTAATTCTCTCGTAACCAAGGCAATGGATGAAGCTATTCACACATGAACAATGGGTAACTATTTAATTTTCTCTAATATTTAATTATAATTCACTCAATCACTGCTTTTGCAGAGTTCTTAAAAGTTTACATAATTTTCTTCATTAATTGTGATTCAATTAGATAGGTTACGCTTTGGTTAGATAATCTATGCTTAGGGGATACAATTAATTTTTGAGAATATGTTTGATTATTTGTGGATTAAGAAATAAAGGATTAAAAGGATAATTAGAGTTATGAAATATTTGACATCATTCATGTGTAATAGTGGATTCTAGTGTCTTGGTTATTTTCCAATCACTTGAAATCAATTTTGAGTTAAGTTTTCTATACTTTTAAGTTCTATTAAGTCTAGAATTCATTGCCTTCACAAGCCTCAACGAACTCTTTACTACAACATCATTGAAAATACCATCAGTTATATCCCCACTTTTTCAGCAATTACGTACCCGAAGTATTTTTCTTTACTTCAATAAGTCGAACTAAGATCAGAATCAAATTAGTTACTTATAAGGATCCAAATATACCAAAATAATTGTACCTTATTTTGATAAGCCAAACTAGATTTGAAAAGACAAATTGGTTTCTTATCAAGATCTAATTATACTTAAAAAATTGTACTTAAGCGAAAATTAAGATCAGAATTAACTTAGTTTTCTTATTGGGAAAGCGATAAGCAGAGTGGTCATTCCTTAACTTCGATAAGCCAAACCAGAGTTAGAAAGTGATCTAGTTACTTATATTAGGAAAGCAATTGTCAGAAATAATTCTACCCTCCATTTTCATAACCACGTTCCCAAGAAGACATCATTAAGCGCAAGTTCAAAGTAGAATTCCCCCCTTGCGTATGTTATTCCAAGCAAAATAAAAGAATAACACAAAAACAATCTTTAGCAGAGAAATGGTACATGATCTTAGCCATCACCTTTCACAAGAGAAAGATAAAAACCAAAACCACTCATCTGTATACCAAATATTTGATTTATTGAACATAAAATAATACTAGTATATGTGACTCGCATATGAATAAACCATCACAACTGTCTCATGATCTTGTTATAACAATCACTAGGATATGATCCAGAGAGAAACTATACTCAAAAGTCACTAACTATAAGAACGTGAACCAATATATGGGACTGAAACACTGTGGTTTATCCCACGAATTCAATTGCAATACACCAGAAAAATTCATCGAAGAAAAAAGTATTGCAATCACCTCAATCTCGTAAAAATCGAAAAAACAAATCTAACGCAAAAACAATGAGGTCATTCTGTCCGGACGAAAAAGTAATGAGTAATAAAGGTTTTACACCCCTCCGTATGGACGTAGGTTCGGTTCCGAGACCGAACCCACATCTAGGACCGATCCCAAACATAAATCCATATAAAATATTGTTTTGAGCATAACTTTACATACGGTATTCGAACTGAGTGATTTTTGGCACGTTTTAATCCTCTATTCAAGAGCTACACATGTATGACCATTATTCATTAATATCATAAACTCATAGCCTTTTCTATCGACTGCTGAATAATGAATATAAAAAGGATGAATAGAGAAAAGAAAATTCTCTTTATAAAGGTCAAAGAGTTATATAATGATGGAGAGGTAATGTGCTCTCTTTTATGTGCTTCCTCACCATTCATAATAGTGAGAACAAAGGTGAGCCTGCTCATTTTAACACAACTAAGTTGTGTTATGGTGGGGAAAGCCTTTCCTTATTTATCACTTGTGACTAAGGCCGGGTTCAGGGTTAAAAAAAAAATCGATTAGCAACACTAATGAGTTGGATGAGTAATCTCCATCTAATCCAATTTAGTTCAATAATACATTGTTAAAACCATTGGTTGGGAGAACTAGTTTGGGCTGCCAATTTTCTTTCCAATGGTCCTTCGTTCTACTGACATTGACGATGTGTTGTTTAGACAACTCTTCTTTTCCGAAACCAGGACTATGAATGGTAGCCCATAGGTTCAAGAAGTGCTATTGTCGGCAAAATATTAGGAGCATTTTCCATGATGTGGTTTGAATTCACACGTTTTATTCATGAATTTGCATTTGCTGGACATCTAGGCTTTAGTTGGGTCTGTGAATACACTTCACCAAATCAAGAATTTCGTACTTTGGTATGTAAGTTTTGTCCAAGCAAATATAATTCGCTGGAGTTGTGGTAATTTGATACGTATTCCACGCGACCCTGTGATGCATGATAGAACTCCGAACTTCTGGCAGAACATTAAAAAATAGAAGGTATAAGTTCCGTCGCAAGATTTGAAGAGTTGATGCCTGGTTGTTTTCTGAGGAACAGTGGTCTAAATAGGGGAATAAGTCAAAGGGCATATTTGTCTAATGCAAAAGATAATAATGATACATTGAGGTCACTGTCAACAAAATTCTCGTCGGCTAACTTAAAAAAATCTTGGGAAGAGGCAAAGTTAATCCGGAGAGTCCCAATACACCGAATTAGTTTGTTGGCATTTTGCTCATCTAAAAACATTATAAATCTTAAAAAAAAGGATTAATTAATAAAATTAGAATAAAACAAAATTGATAGAAAAATCCAAAACAACAGATGACACAGAAAAAGAGTGATGCTATGTAATAAGGAATACAGCTAAATAAGTAGGTAAATACCAAGTCCTCCCTAAAAGGATCAGCTTTGCGCGTTATAGGAGAGGATAACAAAACCGCTGGCTAGTCTAGTCAGGCGCCCACAGTCATTTCTTTTCTCGATTCTAAACCAGAAACCAGACATTGTTTTTTTATTCATATTTTATTTAGTTTTTCGAATTTTAAAATGAGGTGGTTTTTTCTAGTAGAGAGGTTATTCCAGAAAACCGGGAGTGGGATTAGGGTCAAAAAAAGAAAGGGTGGTTCCCCAGAATCCCCACGTTATGTGGTGATCCGCCCGCAGTCTAAGGTCTGAACGTGATTGACACGCGCAACTCTCTCAACATTCATGGTTTTGGACACTCTTGCATGGCATGGACCCTACCTTCAGCCCTTTTTCCCTGTCTCTTCTTCTTTTGATCACGCATATATCCATTGCTTCAAAATTATCTTTTTACCCTTATATTCTTTTCCTCCAAGCCTGTCGACATTAGCTTTATTCCCAAGTAATTTGCATCTTGTAGCCGAAGAAATGGACTTTCCCTTAGACGTTTAATGAAGTTATTATTCACAAAAGTATGCAGATGCTGCTGGATGTAATGCTCATAACAAACATACGTTTTTGGTATATTCCCATTTTCCTGGAATACGAACCCTTCAATACCGAATTTATGGTAGCTGCTTTGATTATACCAAGTGCTAGGAGTAGGATATAGAACTCGTGAATACATGAATTTACTAAGGGTAATATAGGAATAAAAGTATTAAATATATCCAGTGCATTGCTTAATCCTAGGATTTTGCAACTTTCCAAAATCCAAAATAATAAAATCCCCTGGTTTTCCCACACTACCGCTTGTTTGGAAACCGCTGCGGCTTCACCTGAAAAACCACGGCCCCTCATTTCTCTCCCAACTTAAATACTCCTTTTCCCTCTTTCTCTCCCTCTAATTCTTCTTCTTCTCATCTCTTCTCCCCTTTCTCTCTCCTCCTCCACCTTTCCCTCTTCTCCAAAACCAGAGTAAACTGCTTTGATAAACATCAACTATGAGGATGAGTTGTAATGGTTGTCGTGTTCTTCGGAAAGGATGCAGTGAAAATTGTAGTATCAGACCTTGTTTACAGTGGATCAAAAGCCCTGAATCTCAAGCTAATGCCACTGTCTTTCTCGCTAAGTTTTATGGTCGTGCTGGTCTCATGAACCTCATCAATTCTGGTCCTGAACATCTCCGCCCTGGTAAATTTCCCCTTTTTCCTTTATTTCTGTACAAAATCCCCAAATTCTTTTCTGAAATTTGTTTTCCTAATAAATTTTTTTTGTAATTTATTTGATTTTCAGCTATATTTAGATCACTTTTATACGAGGCTTGTGGAAGAATTGTGAACCCAATCTATGGCTCAGTCGGTTTACTTTGGTCTGGTAGTTGGCAACTCTGTCAAGCCGCTGTTGAAGCTGTTTTAAAAGGTGCTCCGATAATGCAAATCCCATCTGAAGCTGCTGTCAGTCCTAGTCTTCCTTTCAAAGGAGCTTATGACATTAGACACGTGTCGAAAGATGACAATTCTGCTGCTTCTCAAGAACTTACAAAGGTGAAAACTCGTAATCGATTCAAGAGAAGTTCAACGGCACCAGTTAAGCTTAAACCTGTTAAGATCGCTCATTCACCTACGGAGTCATCTGTTCATCATGAACCAATTGTTGACAGCGATGATGATCATAATGAGTCAACTCAGCTTTGTAATCTGGACTGGAATCGGAGTTTTATTGATGAGTTAAATCGTGATACAAGTCATGACTCATCCAATAGTCACCAAGGGGGATATAGCCGTGAATCTGAGAGTATGTTTTCTGTTGAAACAGTTGAAGCTTCAATGGTGAGCAGCCGAGCTGAGCAAGAACATGTTGTTCCACAATCACAATGCCATTCTGATGATAGTGAAGTTGAGTTGGAGTTGTCACTCGGTTTTGAGTCAAGTCGGTTACAACGCTCGAGTCCTGCTAAGAAACAAAGGATTGAAATGGACGGTTCTGATATTGGTGGGAGGACTTGTAAGATTGAATTAGGGCTTGATTTTCCCGTTTGAGTTAATCGCAACCGTTGTTATGTTAGAGATATAGCAGTTTTGTCAGGCTAAGATCGAACTAGGTTTTTTTTTTTTTATCTTTTATAACTTCCGAGTTACTGAGTAGATCACAATAAGAGTCCTTCCTGTTTGGACAAGGGATGTTATGTTTGTCTTTTTAACTTTTTCTTTTTAGGTGGGTGGGGTCTGTAAAAATGGTTTTACATCTTTACTACATGATATAAAAATGGATGATCACATATACAAAGTATCTGACGGCTGAGTTTTGTCTTCCCATGTATTCTTGAGAAAAGCTTAAACAGAAAAAGAGTGTGATTCATCTGAAGCTGCAACAAAAATTCAGAAATGCACTACACTCGTTTCTTGTTTGCCCCTGTTTCCTCGATTTCCGTACTTTTAACGCGTTACAAGGAACCGAATCTGCGGCGTATAGAGTGATGACACTAGGATCTGGCGTGGCATACATGCGAAAGTGGGACCTTGCTTTTGTATTTTTAGAAGGTTGCCGAGAAATTGGGGGAAACTCTGAAACCTAGTTTAATTGGGGAGTCATGGAATTTTGTTTGTCCCTAAACATGAATATACTATTTTATTCTTGATTAATATTTTTTTTTTCAAGTAACAATCCTCATTAACGATCCTTCAACGATAGTTTAGGATCGTCATATACATCATGATCAAAATGATAACGATTCTAAACTGTCATAAACTAACGACGATAGTCAATAACGATATTTCTAAAATATTAACGACTGTTTAAATCGTCAAACGCGTAACCAAAATAGTAACTACCCTTCCAAAGGGTCGTCAGGAAATTGATCACTTTTATGACGACCCAAAATCATCGTACATTTCCGCCATTAATGAATCTTCGACAGTTTAGAGTCGTCACTTAAACAGTCTAAACATTAAAGACTGTTGAGGATCGTCAATGAAAATTTTTAATATCTTTACGATTTTTCATACTATCTGGGCAAAAACAAAAAGTTAGACTAAAAATTGCAGACAAAAAATCTGGAAAAAAAAAATTAAACTCTAATTAAGTAAGATTATCACTAATTAATTAAGATTATCACTAATTAATTAAATTTTAACACTAATCATTTATGGGGATTTTAGCCCTTTAAAAAATATTTTTATAAGGGGTGACCCAAGTTAGGTTCTGGTGACCTTTTTTGTCCTCTAGTGCATGGCCCCTAATTAGTTCCGATGGCCCCCAATTAAGCTAGGCTTTGAAAGTATGGGATGGACCAGGGACGGAGTCAAGATTACTAAGAAGGGGGTGCACAAATTTTCTTTGGGGAGATAAACAATTTTTAGGGGATGCAAAATGCAAAATTGGGCTCATAGATAGTTAAATTTTTTTGCTTTGGACCCAAATTAGACTTTGGAGCTAACTGGGCTGGGAGTGCAAGTGCACACCCCTACACTGGACTGGCTCCGCCACTAGGATGGACTCATGGTCACGTTGAAGATTATTTATTTACATAGTACTATGAATTTGAACGGAAGTCGTGATTCTATTATGCACGATAAAATAAAAATTGAAATCATGATTTGTACTCTTTTTTTTAGCACGACAAAAGACTAATCGAGACTTAGGGATTAAGAACTTGGACTGGATAAATAATTACATGCTTAACTAGTTGTTCTTGATAGAGTTGTCAATTTTTAACCCGGCCCACGGGTTGACCCTAGCCCGGCTTGTTTCAACCCGGCTCGGCTGGGCTTGTTTCCTAAACGAGCCGGGCTAGGTCTGTTATATTTGACCCTAATAGAAAACAATCCGGGCTAGGTCTAACCCGCGGGTTACCAGCCAACCGGTTAAATTATGATAGTAACCTAGAATCGGAGGTATCGGTTACATTTTACCTGCTACCCAGGTAACCGGGTACTTCTCATAATCTTATCTAAGTTTCCCAAAGAAAGAGAAATCAGAAAACTTCTCTTAAGTTTTAGATCTGGACTGGAGGGTGGAGGCAGAGCAGAGCTGCAGAGCAGAGGTATTCCGTACTCGTGTTCGTGAGTTCGTCTCTTTTTCTAACTTAAAACTAAATAGGGTTGTTTTTTGATTCTGAGTTCTCGATTAGATTTTGAATCTTTGATCTTTAAATTTACTGTTTAACTATAATGATCTTTTTTTTTTAATTTTCTAACTCTCTGTTATTCTGTTTGATTTTCAGGGGTTAGGGTTAGGGCTTTACTCGTAATCAACTAACCAAGTTTTATCCTTTAGGTTGTTTTTTCACTTCTAAGTTATAGATTAGATTTTGATCTTTAAGTGTAACTTTAATGATTATTTTTTTTTTTAATTTTCTAACTATCTGTTTGATTTTCAGGGGTTAGGGCTTTCTTTAGACTACCGTTGAAGAAGAATAGGAAAAATTGGCCGATGATTTTACTTCTACTTTCCTAATCTAGGTGAGTAGTTCTAAGTTTTTAAATTTTAATGCATAACTTGTTTTAAGTACTGTTAGGTGTTTGTGGAAATGATTCTTAGAACCCCAATCCCCTTTTCACGAATTTGTGTCATTTATTGTTAACTCATGACTCATGAGTCATGTCTCTTAATGTCAATCTATAATAAATTAATAATGCATATCTTGCTTACGTTATGCAGCTTATGCTTGTGAATATTTATTTGAATTACAAAGGTTTACACTGATTCTGAAAATGGAAATGAACTCCATATGCAGCATGTCAGAATCAGAAAGCACATGTTTTATTTTGGCTTACATGAAAGTGTAAAAAAGCATACTTTTGTTGGCTTTGCCTTTGCCAGTTTGGGATGTGTACTTGTTGGGATTTTAATTATTGACAGCTCTAGTCCCCTGTGATGTAGCTCAAGGCTTACTAATTTTGATTTTTGAATTCTTTATGTAGCTTCCTAAAATGTCAGTTGAAGAAGACCATGACGATGTCATGAGTGAAGAGGATATCACAGTAGTAGAGTCGATGACAAGTCAAGAGCATGCTTCAAAGAAAAGGAAATTTACATCAAAAATATGGAATGATTTTGATTGGTCACGAGACAAAGATGGTAAAGAAAAGGCTACGTGCAAGCATTGTAGGAAGGAATATGCTTATGACAGTCAGAAAGGAGGAACATCAACTATGTCAAGGCATTTAAAGAAGTGCCCTAGACTGAAGATGCAAGATGTAGGGAAACTTTTGTTATCTACAAATAATGGAGAACTGGCTACTCGTGCACGCAAAATAGATCAATCAAAGTTTCGGGATTTAGTTGCAAGACTAATTATTGGTAAAAATCTCCCCTTTAATTGTGTAGAATGGACTGAATTTAGGGAGTTATGTAGTTATCTGAATGTCGATGTTGAAACCATATCAAGGAATACTACAAAGTCTGATATTCTTAAAATGCATAAGTTCCAAAAAGAAGTTATTCGCAAGAAATTACAATGTGCTCCAGGTAAAATATGTCTAACATCAGACATGTGGACCTCCGTCAACACCACTGGATACATAAGTTTAACAGTACACTTTGTTGATCAAGATTGGGTATTGCAGAAGTTTCTTTTAAATTTTTCTCCACTGCCACCACCCCATACTGGTCAAGCACTTCCAGATAAGTTATTTCTGATGTTAAATGATTGGGGAATTGAAGGAAAAGTAACCAGCATCACTTTGGATAACGCTGCATCAAATACTTCATGTGTTAAGATAATGAAGAGTCGATTCATTGCAAGGAATGTTATGTCGGATACTGGGAAAAGAAACTTTCATATAAGGTGTTGTGCTCACATAATAAATCTTATTGAAAGAGATGGACTGACAGAGATTGATCCAGCAGTAATCAAGATAAGGTTAGCAGTGAAGTACCTTAAAGGTTCACAAAGAAGAAAACAAAATTTCTTGGATACTGTCAGCGATTTAGGAATGTCAGTAAAGATGGGTGTTCGACAAGATGGAATTCTACTTATCTTATGTTGCAAAGTTGTATTTCGTATGAAAAAGTCTTCACTCATTTGAGGTTGGTGGACCCTGACTATGCAGAGTCTCCTAATGGGGAAGAATGGGAGCAAATCAAAGTGGTCACGAAGTTTCTCAAGGTCTTTTATGACCTCACGACTCTATTCTCTGGAAACAAGTATCCTACTTCTAATTTTTATTTTGATGGGGTTTGTCAGATTAAAGTATTATTAGATCAAGAGACAACTAATGACATTGAGTTCATTAGAAACATGGCGAAGAAAATGCAAGAAAAATTTGCCAAGTATTGGAAAAAATTGAGTCCAATATTGGCAATGGCAGTCGTTTTAGACCCTCGATTGAAGTTTGAATTTGTAGAGTTTACTTTAGAAAAGGTGTATCCTGTTGAGCGTGAAATGAAGAAGGAAGTTGATATTATTAGAAAAAGGATGGCAGCACTCTATAAAGAGTATCATACGGCGTCAACTTTAAGAGGTTCGACAACAACCAATGAAACTCAGAATTCGGGTACTGTAAATGGTGGGAATTCTGGACGCAATGGAAGTGCTTTTATGCAGGTGATAGTTCTTTAAGTTTTAACTGCTTGAACATTTCTATAACTGTCCATATAGAACTGGTAGTTAATTGTTGAAGTTTTTTGATGCAGGAATTTGCCGCGGCAAAAAAAAATGGTGTTCAACAATCTGACAAGTCAGAACTAGAACAATATCTAAGCGAGTCATCAGGATCAATGCCAACTGATTTTGACATCTTGAAGTATTGGAGAAGCCAAGAACTACGATACCCTAATCTTACAAGAATGGCAACTGATATTTTATCAATTCCTATTTCAACTGTTGCTTCGGAATCTGCATTTAGCCTTGGGGGAAGGGTACTTGACAGATATCGCAGCTCCTTATCACCTGAAAGTGCCGATGCATTGATAACAACTTGTGATTGGATATATGGAATCGGTAAGAGGCTAAGTGTCTTGAATCTTGATTGAGTAATATTTAAAATTAGTTGTAAGTCTATTTAACAATATATATGAGATTGATAATTACTTATTTTCAATTATATGTAGGAGCTGCATCAACTGATGTTGAGGAAGTGAAAGATAATGATATTAGTGAGGATGTATTGGCATTTGAGCCAGCAAACAACAATGAGGCAGTAAGTTCTTATGCGTCTAATTAGTATCTGTACTTCAGCGATATAAAGCGGGTAATTATGAAAATTCTATTTATTTACATTAACACATCCTTTTGTTTGATATACTTTTTGCTGGAAATTACAGATTCATACTGGAGCATCTTGAAGTGATACACTTCTAGACACAATTACAAAGATACATGGAAAAGGAACATTTTTTGGGCACTGATTTAGGAAATATTTCGGACTTCCATATGATATCACTGTCTCCTATTTTTTGTATAAATATGAAGGGAGACACTAACGATATATATTGTATATGTGACTGCATATGAGGTTTTAGGACCTTTAGGTTGTGATTCAAGATTTCAAAGTCAGTTCAGTAGACGGTAGCCGTAGCTTCAGTTCAGTACTTCGGTTTGTCCACTTTTGTATATAAAAGGACAAACATAGATAATAGTTACTGTCACTTTGAGGATTCTTATATGAATCACAATCCTGGACCTATATCCTTAATTCCTTATTAATGAATATGATACTTTTTGTGCAGGAATAAGGAATTGGTTGTTATTATGGTCTCCGCTTCACTAAGGTTGAAGTGTTTTAGACTTTTAGTAGGTGATACTCTGTGTCTCTGTCACTGTGGTAAACTGGTAGGCAGTAAAAGTGGAAGTTTGTATTTTTTTTTTGGTTTTATATATGTATTTAAACAGTAAACTATGTCTATATGTATTCCACTCCACAACTTTGGTTTGGTTCATTTCAAATTTTTAATCATGACATGTGATGTTTAACTGCTGACACCATAGGCATTGAGTTGATAAAAAACCTCAACTTTCTTGGTTTAAACATAGTACGGAATAGAATGGATATTTGGTTCAGAAACACCATCAGTTAACTGATGCCATAAATTTACCATCCAATCCGCAACCCGTCAGAGCCAACCCGTCTAGGGCTAGGGTTGGGGTTTTGGGCTTGTACATGAACAGTGCTAGGGCTAGGGTTGACCCTAACCCGTCCGTGGCTTGTCAAGCTAGGGCCGGGTTGACCCTAGCTTGCCCGTTTGACAGCTCTAGTTCTTGATAATGAGAAGAGAATAGTATTTATCCCGAAAAGGTTAAGCAAATGGGATTAGGATAAGATTAGTTTTTGGTAAACAGCTGGGTGATTAAGATGTTTATAATTGATGGTACGTTAATTGATTATGAGATCACGATGCTTGAGCAGCAACTACGTACTTTATTACTATTATACTCCTAGAGGTGTTTGTAGGTAATCATCGTTAAAAGAATCACTTGTCTGCGGTAAAAACAAGCTAGGGTAGTGTTGTTTGTGTTGGCAACCAAGTTTACCCATTCGAACAATAGTACGAACAATACTCTATCCTTTCCTTGTGGGCAGCAAGGAGGAGGAATTGATTAATCGGTTTTCTGCATTACAGTATTTTGGGTTTTTTTTTTTTTTTTGTTTTTTGAAGCATACAATTTATTATAATAAATTTAGTTTACAACTTGTTAGATTGAAGGTTAACACTTCAAAAACTAGATTCATGGCGATTGGACATGCACCGGACTTAACCTTTTGGTCGGCTGATTTTTGTTGTGCCACTAATAGTTATCCATTTAGGTATATTGGCGGAGCCGGGGGTCAACTAATCCTGGCTCTAGCCCCCACCCCACCCCATCCCCAGAAACACCCTTAAATTTATCCCGTATTTGGTACTTAGCCCACGAGATATTATCATTTATACCCATAAATTTCTACAATTATTTTTAGTCCCCTCCATACCGTTTTCTGGCTCCGTCACACCATTGGGTGCTAAGGCTAACTCCAAAATCATATGGGATCCTGTCATTGAAAGATTTGAAGCCAGACCGCCTGCTTGGAAATGAATATTTCTCTCAAAAGGTGGGAAGCTTTCTCTTCAGAAATGAATTCTTAGTTCATTACAATGTATTATGTTTATGTTTTTAAGGTTTCAGCTTCAATTATGCTAAGTCCTGTGGTATTCTAATCTAGCATATAGATTGGAAGCTAGAATAACCTCGTAAGCCTTATGACAATTCTAATCGCAATTGTACTTTAAAGACTGGAACATCAATCTGCGCTGAACCATTCCCCGTGGCTGCACTGAATGGAACATCGCAACCATCTCAGCCGTCAGATCAAAAAATAAATCAATCTGCGTTGAACCAAAGAAAAAGATGATAAACTTTATGTTAGAGAATAAATAATGCTCTAAAGTTCACACTTGATGAATTGGAATTTGGTTTTGGCTTATAAAGAAAGAGGTGGTCTTGGTTTGGAAAAGTGGTGTTGGAGATTTAGTGTAGAGAATCATTAAGTGCAGATAAATATGGATTTGATTGCTTACAACGGGTGTCAGGGAAAGTTACTTCTTCACATGGAGTTTCTTGTTGGAAAATAGTTACAGAAACTTTTCATGTTCTTTTGAGATTTCTACAAACAAATGCAGTAGAATATCAAATTTAGTATCGACTGATGGTAGTAGTTAGATATTTGACTTTAAGAGAAGCCTTTATAATCAGGAAGCTAATCTCTTTGTTGAACTCATTTTGCGCATTTGTTCCAACCTACTTACTCTAGATACCTTACCGGATACAAGAAGATGAAAGCTGCACACTTCTGGCACCTTTTCTGTCAATTCTTTGTATACAAAACTGATAGCGGATGATGGAGAGAACGACTTTCCTAACGCTTTTATTTGGAAGACTGCAATCCCACTAAAGGTTTTTTTTCCTAATGTGGTGTGATGTTCACGACAGACTTAACTCTATTGAGATGTTGGTACATAAAGGGACGAGACTTTATAATTGTCGTGTTCTGTGTAACGACCCTGAAACTCCATTCCACGTATTCATACACTGTAAAATTTCAAATAAAGTCGGTTGTATGTTATTTCTTAAAGAAAAGTGGGCGTAGATTTTTTTTAAATACAATGTATGAGTTAGCTCATTCATGGAGTTGTGGTCAAGCTCAGCTAAAGTAGTATGGGATCTTATCCTAGCAGCAGTGGTGTGGATTCTTTAGAATGAAAGTAACTGTCAAATATTTGAAGATAAATACAGTTTCAAGACTGACAATAATTTAGGTTTTGATGTAGGGATTTCATCCTCTCTTGGGATGCCGCTGCCCCAACAAAGTACATCTGAACTTTGAAAGTTCTGTACACAATTGGGACAATGTTTTCTTGTAATAATTTTAGTTTTTTCTTTTATTTCTTGACCTACTTCTGGTAGTGTCTCTTGTATATTTGTACATTCCATTTCTAGTCTATTCTTATTTTCTGATAAAAAATAAACAAACAATAATACAAACCGAATTACAAAATCACTATACACTTGACAAAAGAATAAAAGCGTAACATAGGAATAAAAAAAGAAAACCAATAAAAAACAAACAAACATATTGTACAAATAATCAAAAACAAATGAAAGACATACCAAAAATCCAACTCAGGCGAGTGAGTTGACAAGTGATGTTATACTGATCCAAATTTGAGGATACAACAATTATTTGATTATTGACGTATCGCTCGAATATCGAATAGAAATTTGTAGCACAAATTCCAGTTTGTTGTAAGACTGCATAACCTATATGTACAGGATTACACTTGTGTAATATGAAATTTATATATAAATGATTACGAATTATTCTCCTCTTGTATATTTTTGTTCTTTCATATTATGGTAATACTGTAACATGTTATCAACACTATTACCATTTTACGTAATTAATTTTTCATTGTTCGAGATTGATGATGGATTATTAGTTGAAGATATTAGCGTTGTTCGAGAAAAATATTTTGTTGAAAGCATGTAAAGAGACTGCTATAGAGGAAAGTTTTGAAACAATAATAATATCCCCACCCCTACCCAAAATTGAATGCTAAGTGGATGGAATCCACTATCTAAACTAATATTAGTGTTGTTCGAGAAAAATATTTTGTTGAAAGCATGTAAAGAGAACGCTATAAAGGAAAGTTTTGAAACAATAATAATATCCCCCACCCCTACCCAAAATTGAATGCTAAGTGGATGGAATCCACTATCTAAACTATTGAAAATCAATAACTTCAGTAAAGAGTTGTTGCAATTAAAAGCACATCTCAACTTCTATGGAAAGGAACTCACACAAGATGGCATAAGATAGAAAATATTTTTCACTTGTACTTTATTTTTCTACATCATCCAAGATACTGATGAACGAGTATAAATTAAAGTACAACAACAACATATTCAACCAGTAGTCAAAGTTTTCTTATGATGGAGGCAGTCTAGGCGGTGGCCTAGATCCCCAAATTATCGGGGGGCCTTTTTTTTGTTAACATAATAAAATTGTGACAATGTACACGTGTTAGAAAAGCATTTTGCCACAGTTTTTTTATTTTATAGACAATTGTAATTGTTAGAGCATTGCTCGGTTAAACCCACCAATCGTTGGTATGTCAAGTTTAGTTTTCGTATTTTAGTTCCAAAAGTTGAGTTGCTTGATTAATTACTAGAGTCAACTTCGTTAGGTTAATTAGACTATGAAGTCTAGAAATGTTGAGATAAGCTCATGTTACTCTGAAGAACCCGAAGACGTATCGACATCAACGAACACATCATCCTTTTGTTCAAGGATAGTAATACAAGACTTGACTTGTTTTCATTTCTATATACGTTGCTCTCAAGTCGCTTATATTTAAAACATAACATGCGAATTTATATATATATAAATCTCTAGTATTAGTGACTTGATCATTGTATTATGATCAAAATATCAAGGAAAGATATACGAGTATATCAGAATACGAAGTGTAGTGTTTATCTTTTGAGCTTTGTATTTGCGACATAAAAATATCTCTGCAATTTGTTACTAGATCGTGTGATGAAATTTGGGTTGATTCCATGCCTAGAAAACTATGTTTAACTATATGATTTTAAAGAAATAGACTTGGGAAACTTGTTTCGTAGTTGAAAGAGATCAAATGGATTTATTGGTGGTTTGATTCCTATTGGGGATCTCTAGCAGGACCGACCCCTACTTGGGGATCAATTGCAGGACCGATCCTTAATATCAATTGTATTTCCAGTTCTATATAAACTTTAAGGTTTACATGGATTTAAGAATATGATTTGCGATTTCGTAAAGTTCACTATGTCGATACTATGAGTATTTGAACATATGCTAAAATCTTATTTATTTATTGTTCAAATATATTCCTTGATACTCGGGGTGAGATCCCAAACCGAAATATTTGAGAATCTTTTATTAGGTTTTCGAATTTATATGTCTTTACTTTCCCGTTAAGTAAAACATATCCTTGGAGAATATATTAGTAAAATATGCTTATATGCTAGCTAATGTTGAGTTTTCATCCGTGAGATATTTCGGTATATTAGTTGGAATTAGACAAAATCAAAAATTGGCATTTATTACATATAATTTGATATTTTCGGTTATGGAAATTTCTCGGTGTTCAATCTACCTTGGTCTATAAATAGTGAAGTTTGTTGTTTTACAAACTTATCCCGACACACGCACTTTAGTTTGTAGTCAGTGTGATGGCCGACTAGTAGTATTATTTGTAATACTATCTTGGAGAGGAAAGTAACCTCATTAGAAGAAATCTCTTTCGCCTGGTCTTTAAAGACTCTTGTGGGATCAAAAAGCATCTAGAATCGTGTTGTTACTTTAGTTTTAGGTTATTGATTTGATTGATTGACCTTGATATTCACATAGTTTGTTTATTCTGTGATCCTTCTCTTCTGATATAAGGTCACTTGAACTAGATCAATGATCGAAGAAGTTCAAATTTGTTTTTAGATCTTAAGATAGGCTTGTCATCATCCAATGTTAACATACTCCATTCTGTGGGTGATTGATCATAAGGGAATCAAGTTATTTGTGCAGGTACATTAAAGACCGGAGATTTGAAGACAAGAAGATTTCTTATTGGTTTCTGATATTTGTGATACACTTCGTGCATACTTGATTAGTTGGAATCCGACATAGCTTGTTTATCTTGATAGACATCTTATAGCTTGTCGTATAGATCAATGATCTATCATTTGGTGGTTCTCATCGGGATCCGAATTCGATAAGTTGAGTTAAGATCTGATTATCTTGATAATTTAGAATCTTAGTTGATCAAAAACAATACAAAGGAGTTTATATCATTTATACATAAGATCCTTTGTATAACTCAACAATATGTTTGATTTAGTTCTTGAGATTTATAGCGGTTACCGAATTCATATTAGCCTTTGTCCAATCGTCATATTTCCATTTGGATATAACATGTACGATGTACAAGATCATTGAAATCGCAGTAGTAATCAATTTGATATTAACCAATGTGGTTTTGAATCTCTGTATTATGATAATTACCAACCTTACCAAGGATATAATCAAAACTACTCTTTTGGCTACGATCAATATCCTGCGGAACCTTATGGGTCAACAACCTTATGATGGGTATGTAAGGGAACAATCACGAGGATGGGAGGATAGTTATACTTATGATCAATTGGTTTTTAGTAATGTGCAGATTTCATAGAGTTTGGAACTCAAAACTTATAATATTTAATCAAGACTTACTCCTCTTTATCATGTTCTTTCTTCACTCATTCGAAAAAAAAAAGATACAGTATGGAAATTCTGTTGTGAGTAATGGCTGAAAACATATTAATATCAGAAAAATTTCTAAGAGATATGATCAGTTAGATGAAGCCGGAGCATCAGAAGAGACTCTTGAAGAAATTAACAGAGTCATACGAACATAACTTCAACGTCGTTGGGATATTTTATGAGATTGACGAAGATTCTGATGAAGATGAGAAACCTTTTGAAAGTTCCTGCAGTAGTGGTAAAGTTATTTCAACTCCAAATTACAATAACGATCACTCGCTTGTTCAAAAGGAGGAGAATGAACACAACATAACCGTTGATATAAATGGTGTAACGTACTCGAATGAAGATTTTAGGATTTGCACCCAAGAAAATTTTATTGAAGAGAACTTTAATTATGATATCGAAAGTGTTGATAAAATGGTGCTTGAGAATGAAACCAAATTAATTAATTTCTTGGAAAACCCAATTGAGCTTGCCAAAGATTATAAAGACGCTGAGATTTTAGTTAAAGCAGAAACTAACGAGGAATGGATAAAGAGTTTGATAGAGGACCACGATATAAATGAGTTAAATAATCCATCTGGAATCTTTAATAATGATGAGGATTTTGTAATGTTTAATCCTTTGCATACTTCTAAATCTTTTGATCTCCCTTCCCTAATCGAAATATTTCCTCAAAGAGTTGTTAATTCAATTAACGAACCAAATCACTTAGGGTTTAGTGCTTGTGTTTATAAAATTCATAAGTATTATGTTACTTATGATTATATACCACTAGATGTTTTGATTCCATCGTTGTGCAGGTTCACCGTGAGGAACCCAAAGAGGTTCCCCTATTTTATGTTCTCTATCCACTCCTGAGTGTAGAAATGAGTAAGTGTGGGGGAACTACCAAAATAAACTATTTCATCATTTATATCTTATGATAATCATCGTTTGGAGTTATTAGTAGAACTGCAGATTGTTTTTTGGGTGGACTACTAGATTTTCTGATTGTTGGTACATGAATGATAACAAAAAGGTCAGGTTGAGGACGTTAAAATAAGCGCCGAATGGGAGGCAACCCATTGGTTTTGTATTTATATCCTTTGCTTTTAATTTTTATTTGTTTTTCATATCATATTTTAATTCCCATGTTTTATTTTATAGAGTCCGAAATCTATGACGAATACCTTTTCGTCAAAAAAATTCAGATTGCACATAGTTCAGTTCATAGACCATAACTGTCAGACCTTTTATTGAAAAATTGTGACCTTTTGAAACTTTGTAGAATAGATATAGGCGAACAAATTTTTTGAAATGATGTTTTTCCTAATTCGTTACCAATTTGTACAATTTTTGCTTTTTATCTATTGTTAGTCAGAATTCAGAAATTTTGGTTTTACACATTGAAGACAATGTGAAGTTTAAGTGTGCAGAAGTGTTTTGCGTATAGATTTTTTAGTCTTTAGTTAAAAATTTTAATAAGAAACTTGTGCCGATTCAGGATAACACTAACCAATCTAAGTGGTATCGAAACAAACCTCTAGGTTGTCGGAGTTGAGTTGCGTAGCTAAACAACGTATTCATAGAAAATCAAACTTAGGTATTAGTATTAGAGCATAGGTCGGTTGAACCCACCAAGCGTTGGTATGTCAAGTTTGGTTGTCATATGTTAGTATCAAAACTCATCTAGAGTCGCTTGATTAAATACTGGAGTCAACTTCGTTTAGGTTAGACTAGAAAGTCTAGGAATATTGAGACGTACAAGTAGTACTCCGAAGACCCGAAGAATGAGAAGAAGTAACGACTACAACGAAGCCATCATCCTTCTTGTTAGAGCACTGCTCGGTCGAACTCGCATGCGTTGTTATCTCAAGCATGTTTGTCAATGTTAGTGATCAAAACTATAAGTCTTGATTTCTAGTCTACTATAGCTAAGTCTCGGACTAGGATAGAAAGTGTAGTTGAGCTCAAGAACTCCATGGCGATCATCATACAAGACGAAGAACTACTCAAGGAACTGGTGGAACTTCATCGACTAAAAGGTATGTGGAGACTTGAACTTATCTATCACTCAAAAGTCTATCTACTCTATCTCCTATCTTAAGACAAAAGTCGTTTTGCTATATAGACTTTGATTATATACATTTGCTATTTCGAGCCGAGTTTATCTCGCTTATATATTTCTCGAAATATTTGTTGGTAAGCTTTTGCTTTGGCCAAGTTAATCTTTACCTAGTGACAAAAGTCATGTTATGTTTCAATCACTTGAAAATGGCTTTGACGAAAAATGGTTTGTGAATAACAACTATATAACGTCCTCTAAGAAGGTCTCAATGATTTAAATGAGAGTTTAGATTATATAACCAATGTTGGATATAAGCATTGTGTGGTAACACATACATGTATAAGTCCTTATTCCTTGAACCAAAGTATGCGTACTTTGCTGCTCAGGAAACCGGAACAGAGTCCGCGAACCCAGTCCGCGTACTGTCGGAGGTTCTCTTCCCGAGAAAAATCTGCTGGAGTTTGTGAACTATTTACAAACTTATTCCGGGTACTTAAGTCTGCATACCTAGTCCGCGTACTTAGGTTGGTTATTTTCTAAAAAAGATTATTCGTGAACTTATACTTATATTAACTAAGGAATGCAAGTTTGCAAACCGTGACTATAAAGTTCATGAATCGATTCGAGTGAATCAAATCGTTTTTGCTTCGATTGTGTCTTGTATACTTCTATAAGATCTAAGCAATTGAACAACTCTCTAACTAGTTCATTTGAGTCATTTGAACTAGTTATGGTAAAGAAGAATATGGTTGATATGAAAGTGCTCATATGGCTAACCATTTGATTATACTGTTGAACCAACAAATGTACATGTTTGGGTACGGTTACACAAAACTAAAATGTGCATTTCATTTGTGTGTAACAAGCAAAATTTTCGATCTAACGGTTGAAAGATATTAGCTTGAATCTAATCAAGTTTTCATCTAACGGTGAATATTGAATGCTTTGTTACTAAGCTAACATTGATTGCAAACCCTGATTTGAAAGACTATATAAAGGAGAACTCTAGCATCTGGGAAACCTAATCCCTACACCTCATGTGTGATACTAGTTGTATAAGATAGAGTCTATTCTCCTTTAACCTTAGGTTTCTACCGAGACCCTGTAGGTTAACGACTTGAAGACTTCATTGGGATTGTGAAGCCAGACCGATACTATTTTCTTGTAGTTTTGTGATCTGATCTTGTTGTTTCTATCGTATCGAGTACAATCGTAACGATTGGCTTGATATTGAGATTCCGCAATATCTTCTTTCCCCGCGTCGATTAAGATTATTGTGAGGTGATTGATAATACTAGTTTGTTCTTCGGGAATATAAATCCGGGTTATCAAGTGGTTCCTGTTCACCTTGATTTATCAAAATACGGAACAAAACTCGTAGGTATTTCTGTGGGAGACAAATTTATCTATTACCGTAGACTTTTCTGTGTGATACGGATTTGTTTATTAAAGTCTTCGACTTTGGGTCGTAGCAACTCTTAGTTGTGGGTGAGATCAACTAAGGGAATCAAGTGTGTAGTATCCTGCTGGGATCAGAGACGTAGGAGCATAACTATACCTTGGATCAGTGTGAGATTGATTGGGGTTCAACTACAGTACAAACCGAAGTTAATTTGTAGTAGGCTAGTGTCGGTAGCGGCTTAATACAGTGTGTGTTCAATTTGGACTAGATCCCGGGATTTTTTTTGCATTTGCGGATTCCTCGTTAACAAAACATCTGGTGTCTGTGTTATTTCTTTTCCGCATTATATTATTTATATTTATAATTGAAATATCATAGGTTGTGCGTTTGAATCAATCAATTGGGAAATCCGACCTTTGGTTGTTGATTGAAATTGATTGATACTTGAACATTGGTCTTTGGTACCGTTCAAGTGATTTCTCTTGTATTCAATTAGACTCGCAGATTTCTATTTGCTTGAGTAGGAATTGAATCGAGAAAGAGAGATATAACTCTTTGATATACTTTATTAAGATTGATTCTAGTTGATTCTCTTGAAAGTATATTAGAGTTAGTCCATACATATTGCTAATAAAAATATTGGGTGTGGTTGTTGTACCCCCGCTTTTTCAATTGGTATCAGAGCAGGCAAACACGTTTAAAGACCTTACAAGTGTGTGTTTGTAGCGATCTGACTCTGTGGACTGGAATTCTATGTCCATAAGCGTACCACCAGTCTTTGATGGCTCAAACTAGTTATGGTGGAAAATTGTTATGCATGCTTTTCTTCGAGCTCGTGATTTTAAAACATGAGTATGTGTTGTTAATGGCTATGATCCTCCGGTTAATACAGAAGGCGATGTATCTATACCGAAGGATATAGGTAGATATAGTTGTTGATGGTGGTTTTTAGCTTAGGGTTAAAATCGTAAAACCTTGCATCTGATGTGACGTCACTTTACATGGAAACAAAGTCACGTGTGCTATCCTCTCCACTGGAATATTCATTGAGCCGCTCAATATACTTACGTGAAATTTATCCAGACTGGCGAATCCCAGATGTTCTGTAAATTTCGGCGCCTCGCGTATATTCACTTAATATAAGTTCCTCTGAATGCCTTCTATGCTATGTTCTCCGGCTGAAATCTTAATGTTGATATGGCATGACGATTCGTGTTCACTCGCAGCAGAGTAGAACGAATCTCCAAGTATCAAGAATAAGATCTCTACATAAGGTATTCAATCAGAAAAGCATGCTGCTCTCTGGCAACGAACTTAAAAGAGCTCTGTGTCGACACATAGAATTCAGTCAATCGTCCTGACTAACTGGCAGAAGTTAGGGTTTTGCGCCTCGCGCAATATACCAGACCTTGCTTGCCAAAATTAAGCCTAAGAAAACTAAGTAATTAATCCGTCATGGATCAGCAGGTGCAGAACCTTGCTCAGTAAGAAAAAACAGGTAGCCACAGCAGCAAAAAGAGGCGTGGCCATGCCCGAGGCCAGCTAGCGCCACTGGCCACGCCCCGACCCTATTTCCTCGACCAATCAGGTCGCTTTAAACTCGTCATACTCTCACCAGAAGTATAGTCGCGCCTTATGTTTGGTCGGCCCCTTTTTGGGAAAATCAAGTTGCTCTGAACTTGCCACCATACATTAAAGACCAAACGCACCCTGTCGCGCCACCATGCTAAACTAACAAGACAAACGCACCCTAACACAACAACATACTGGTCGGCATGCCAACATGCCACTCTACCGCGGCAACTTCGCAACATGCCACTTCGTGGCAACCTGCCATAAATAGCCACCCACGACAATTCTTACTCCCGTGGCCGTTTCCACACTATGGCCTTAGTTCCTTTGGCATAGCCATGGCGCTGTTTGCACAAAAGTGGCGCCATGACGCAGCCGCATGCCACGTGCACTAATTAGGGTTTCAACATGCCAAACCCTAATTTGGGCAAATTGCTACCAAAGCCAAATAACGTTTCCCAGAGCAAAGAGATTGGCGTGGCAACAGGGCCAAGTTGCCACATGTGGGTCTGACTCCACAGCGCCAAGTTTTGGCCATGCCAAACCCTAAGAAAGATTTCCACACCGACGTGCCAAGGTTTCAATGGATATGGCTACACAGCCGCACCGAAGGCATGCACGAGCCATGCCAACCATGCCGCATGCCACTAGCACGAGTTAAAGGTGTCACTGCCAATTGAAGGTAGCCATGATCGACGACTATCTTTCCTCCTGAGATGCAATCTTAGCCATCCAAGTTCGCCACCAAACTAACGGACTTGTGGCAACTTTTGAGCAACCATACCGCCAAGCCCTAAATTTTGGCCACGGTTCCAAACCCTAAATTGGCCACGGCGCCAAGCCCTAACCTTGGCCGTGCCGCCAAACCTTAACTTTAGTTACATAGCCAAATCTTAAACTTTGGCCATGCTACAACACCACGGCCACCGGCATGCGACCATGTCGCAGCCACTGGCATGCCACCATGCCACGGCCACTTGCATGCCAACATGCCATAACCACTGGCATGCCACCGTATCGCAACCACTGGCATGCCATCGTGCCACAACCATTGGCATGCCACCATGCCCAAGCCACTGGCATGCCACCGTGCCGCAACCACTGGCATGCCATCGTGCCACGGCCACTTTCATGCCACCATGCCACGACTACTTGCATGCCACCATGCCACGACCACTGGCATGCCACCGTGCCGCAACCACTGGCATGCTACCGTGCCGCAGCCAATAGCATGCCATCATGGCCAAGCCACTGGCATGCCACCGTGCCGCAACCACTGGCATGCCATCGTGCCGCAGCCCTTGACATGCCACCATGCCGCAGCTACTGGCATACCACCATACACTACTATTGGCGCCACTTCGACTAGCCAAAACGAACCTAGCATCACATATGCTATTTACCTACGGCAAGCCTCTCAATTCTAAACTTTCCACACGTAGCAAAGTGCTACATGTTTTCTACGAAAACACTCGAGACATCAAAACATGTCACAAACTGGGGGATACTCATCAGGGTGTTGGTCTGGCGGTTTACAACATGCGGCGTGCAATACGCCCGTTACAGAAAGTGTCATAAAGCGGTGCGGTTAGTAATGGAAAGAAATAATGGTGTAAATGTATCCTTCATTATGGGAACATAAATTCCAGGCGTTACCCGTTACTCCCTTCTTCCACCACTAAATCGTTTCCACTTCCCACGAGACCAGGGTACGTTTTGTTGCAACTTGTATAAATAGGTCTCACCTATTTTCCACCAACAACAAGTTTTGGTCAGGAGAACAATACAACATCCATAAATCATCTGATAGCTTTTCATTCAACTAGCCAGTTCAACTTTCTGATACAAGTCACGAAACACCCACACTTCTGGAATAAACTATTCTAGTCTCAACGCTTTCTTCGCTTCCCTCCCTAAGACCAACCCTCTCCTTCACTTTGTGACCGAAAAAGCCTGGAACGTCCATTTTTTGGTTTAGCCAGGATTATACAGATTGATCTCTCGAATCAAAGTACTCCCGTGCAGTACATTGTTTAGGTTTTAGACTAGTTTCTCACCCACACACACGAAATAACCAAAATCAGCAGAAACGGTTTTCACCCACAAATAATTGGCGACCACAGTGGGAGACTAGTCTCTCGGTTACAATATCAAATTCCAATTCCCGATTTCATCTTCAACCCGATCTCAAGATGGTAGAACTCAGGTCCGGATCAGCAACAAACCCTGAGAACACTAGCGCTGAAATCATCCCTGATACTAACGCTCCTTCCAGTGGCATTAATACGCCACCTACCAACACTATCAGCGTGGAAAATGTCCCTTCAGGCGTTACACCTCCGATCACCAGAGCCGCTGCCGCCACCCCCAACGTTTCTTCAAGTGTGACAGCTCCAACCGTCACCAGAGCCGCTGCTACTCCACCATCAGGACGAGAGACTGGAGGAGCCAGAAGAAGCCGACCTCCTCTTACCACTGTTGATTTGACGGAAAGACAAAAGGTTCTCGTAAGGCTCAGACAGACATGGTTACAACTCATAAAGAGATACCTATTTTCCTCAAGGCACTAACGGAGCGAACACCACAAAAGTCACGTTAACCTCAGATGGAGCTGACAAGGAATACTTTTAACATCCGGCGCAGGCACTTCAGCAGGACAAGCGTTTATAGATGAAGAGGCTCGCTTTGCTCTTGAAACCCCGGTAGAAGGGAATCAGCAATCTAATTTCATCACACGTTAAGATCAGGAACGACTTCTCCAAAATCGAGGCAAAGAAAATCAGCAACCCTCTTGAGTTCACAGAGACCCTCTTCCCGTCAGGATCTGCATGATTTTTGGGGACTTCGACCACAAAATCGTGCAGTCTATAATGAAACATTTATGTGAGATTCCATATTTCTCCAAGGCGCAGCGTCAAGACATATTTGCAGCCCTCAACCGCACTGCATCAGTAAAGCAGCTGTGTCCAGCCAAGGAAGTTGTTCCTAAACCCCAACCTCTCCTGGAAACTACGATTGATAGATGGAACTGGGGACTCATAACCACTTTTCACTTGAAGGATGTTTAGTTTGACAGTACGCTAATTGACGCGGGACTTCAACATTGTAACCTTCAAGGCTCTGAGAGTTGCAAGGGTAAATCAAACAGAGGAAGCGTATTCTTTCCCATGAGAGAAAAACACAACTTGTCGACCGACACTATTTGTGCCGTCTTCCCATATGCCATAACGATCCGCTTCGAAGTTTCTCTCTAGGAGCCGCTTCAACGTTCTCTCCAAAAGTCGCTCCACCTCAACGTTCTCCAGCAGCGGCTCCACTTCAACGTTCGCTCCAGCAGCCGCTCCGCTTCAGCGTTCTCTCCATAAGCTTCAACGTCCTCTCCAAGAGCTGAAGCCGTTTTCAACACTCCTTCCTTCCAAGGTCCGTGTCCGTAGCCACCACACTCCTCCCTGTCAAGGATCGTGATCACATCCATTCAAGGATCGCAGTTGTGCCACTTTTTGATCCATCTCGCCAAACCTCGTGGTCGTGGACAGTTTACTCGCTTACGCATCCAACCGATCCCTTTGCTTCCATGGACGCTCATGCAATTCCAGCCAACCTATTTTGGTTCCTACGCGATGTGGTCTCTTCTGATCACATCTGCTGCCAAGAATTGTTGTTGCTCGTTTGTCGATACCAGCCAGAGCTTCACCATGGCAACAACCGCTATAAGGGTAATCCGTGCTTCTCCATGTTTTAGTTTCACATGGAAGAAGTAATAGAGTCACCAGCACAGATGCAAGATGGTGATATCCTTATCATGGTCAACTCACCGACCACAGCATATATAAACATGTAAATCACACTTGGGGACTGAGGCTCTACAAGGGATCCCTTCACTGTCAAAGCTCAGAAGACACGGTCAACCAAAAGTCATAGCCACGATAAGGTCATCCACCCTTCAAAGGTGTAGCGTAAGAATATCATCACCTCTCTGTCTAGAAGGCGCCTGCAACACTTTACGAGGCCGCGGCGCATCCCAAGCCTACTCAGAGAAAACAACTTCAGTAACCAAAGAGAAGTGCGACTGGGGACTGCTCATCAATGTCCATCCCCGACAACAATCAAGCATTCATGAGATAACTCCAGAGAAGCGTCCGAAACATTTTTCTTGAAGAGACAGAGGGAGCCACGATTAACGACGTGACTCTCTCACTTCTACTTCTTTGTTATCCAGAATGTTTCATCCATGTGATATTCCAAGCATCCCAGCATCACATCCAGGAGAGTATGATAAGATTGTATCAAATCCCATAGGTGTGGATTCAAGGCGATGCAATTAAAGTAGGCTACACCTGGGGACTGAAGCCTCCTTCATGTTTAGAAGCTTGAACACAGTCACCACCTTACCAGTGAATGAAGCAGAAACACATCTTCCACGAGAAAATAAGCTCAGGATAATCACACATGGGGACCACCAGAATGGGGTGCCTTCACTACCCTCAACCAGGATATTCCCGATTTGAACATCATCGATGTCGAAATTTTACGAGCCGCAAGAATTTCTCAACATGAAGCCGTACACGCGCATCAAAACCCCCAAAAGTACGCCACATAGATACATTCACATATCCGGCCACGCCATCGGATCTAACATAAGTATAAATTGGGAATGCTCACCACATCCCGTCACATGCAATAGTCCAAGATTCAGAAGATGGTGCAAATGATGTCGCTTGGAACGAAATCCTTAAAGACTTGATAGCAGCACACCGGCAATGGAACGCTCTCAGCTCGTCTACTTCACCCAATGGCTCCAAAAGATTTCGACCATGCAAGCATCCACAACATATTATCATCGCAATCAGAAAGTCCAGGCACCAAATAACCTAAAATCAAGGATGGACCAACAACGCAACCACAATCTCCAGGATTGGCCCTGACATGATCATTGCTGAGCAGGTGTTTCATCCATATATCCCAAGATCGCAATGGAGTTTGGTAAATTTTGAAATCCACTGGAGACGTTAGATACTCATTCTTCTGGAGTCAGAGCCTTATTACACATTCTGGAGAGGATCGACGGTACTGTTGGGTGGATACATACGAGAGCATCTACCTTGAGTTCTCCTGGCTTGCCTTTCCATTGATTATAATTATTGGAGATTGCTTTGTTGCCATTAATGCTCGCTTTACCACTGCTGACAAATGACGAGAGGAGCCAGACGCTGCAGATGAAAGCACGAAGCCGAACGAACAACAAAAACAGAAGAGGGTCGATACCCCTTTTCATACGAACGCAGTATCTAGAGTTTGAACAGAATAAGGATTCTTTATTGCTCCATGAACGGGAATAGATGACTAGGCACACCACACTCATGGTTCATAGCCGGACAAGTAGTGTGCCAATATCTCTGCTGCATGACCGAACCAGCAGCGCGCCAGCACGAGGGACACCAGTTGCTCAACCTACAAACACTCCATGTCTCCAGCACTCCGTGGTCAAGCCAACTCTCCATGGCTCCAACACTCCGTGGTCAAAGCCAACTCTCCATGACTTCAGCACTCTATGGTTAAGTTACCGCCAACGCTCCGGCATTCAGTGATCCAGCCAGCAAGCCTTCCAAGTGTCATTTCCACCATTCCACGGACTGAAGCCATCAGCGCCACCATCACCATTTAGTATCCAAAGTTCCAGCGCATATTTTCACCATTCCACGGACTGAAGCCAATTTCCACCATTCCGCGGACTGAAGCCAGTTTCCACAACTGAAGCCAATTCTCACTATGCCACAGACGTAGCTAAGCCAACAACACCACGCCCGTGCCAGAAGTCCGCGTCCAGGCCAGCAACGCCATCCACCATTCCACGAATCAGGAGCCAGCCGTGCCATCTCTTCTTCTCCGTGACCAAAGCCAGCCAAGTGCCATCCACCGCTCCACGGACCTAGCCAACAACACCGCTCCACGGACCTATCCAACAGCGCTGCTATGTGGATCTAACCAGCAGCACCATTCCATGGATGTAGCCAAGCAAGCAGCGCCGTTCATCATTCATCCATCATTCAAAGCCAATGCTCCATTGGCCTTTCCAAGCAAGCCACGCCATTGGCCCTTCCAAGCTAGTCATGCCATTGGACCTTCCAAGCTAGTCATGCCATTGGCCCTTCCAATCTAGTCATGCCACTGGCCCTTCCAAGCTAGCCTTGCCATTGGCCCTTCCAAGCTAGCCTCGCCATCGGCCCTTCCAAGCTAGCCACACCATCCACCTTTCCGTAGCCGTTCAAAGAAGCGCCATCTTGGCTGTTCAAAGCAGCGCCATCTCCACCAGTCAAGGAAGCACCATCTTGACCGTTCAAGACATCACCATCTCCATGCATTCCGTAACTTAGCCGGCTAGCAACATTCGCCGCTCCGAGGACCCAGTCGCAGTACCACCTCTGCCAATTAGCATCCAAAGTTGCAGTGCTGAGGCCAGCACCCCACGGCCAAACCAAATTTATGTGAAACCACCGATGCAAGGATTGCAGATTATTCGTACCTCCGGACAAAGGTTAGCCAAATCTTCCTGACAATCTCTTCATGACTTGTTGTTTCGATTTTATCCTCATCTGTCACCATCACATGCTTACCCCGCAATAATGCAAATGTTCCGAGCTAAGCAGGGGACTTAATGTTGATGGTGGTTTTTAGCTTAGGGTTAAAATCGTAAAACATTGCGTCTGATGTGACGTCACTCTACAAGGAAAAAGAGCCATGTGTGCTATCCTCTCCACTGGCATATTCATTGAGTCGCTCAATATACTTACATGAAATTTATCCAGACTGGCGAATCCCAGATGTTCTGTAAATTTCGGCGCCTCGCGTATATTAACTTAATATAAGTTCCTCTGAATGCCTTTTATGCTATGTTCTCCGGCTGAACTCTTTAATGTTGATATGGCATGACGATTCGTGTTCACTCGCAGCAGAGTAGCACGAATCTCCAAGTATCAAGAATAAGATCTCTGCATAAGGTATTCAATCAGAAAAGCATGATGCTCTCTGGCAACGAACTTAAAAGAGCTATGTGTCGACACATAGAATTCAGTCAATCGTCCTGGATAACTTGCATAAGTTAGGGTTTTGCGCCTCACACAATATACCAGACCTCGCTTGTCAAAATTAAGCCTAAGAAAACTAAGTAATTAATCCGCCATGGATCAGTAGGTGCAGAACCTCGCTCAGAATAAGAAAAAACAGGGAGCCGCAGCAGCAAAAAGAGGCGTGGCCATGCCCGAGGCCAGCTAGCGCCATTTCCCACGCCCCGACCCTATTTCCTCGACCAATCAGGTCGCTTTAAACTCGCCATACTCTCACCAGAAGTATAGTCGCGCCCTATGTTTGGACGGCCCCCTTTTGGGCCAATCAAGTTGCTCTGAACTTGCCACCATACGTTAAAGACCAAACGCACCCTGTCGCGCCGCCATGTTAAACTGACAAGCCAAACGCGCCCTACCACAAAAACATATTCGTCGGCATGCCAACATGCCACTCTACCGCGGCAACTTCGCAACATGCTACTTCGTGGCAACCTGCCATAAATAGCCACCCACGACAATTCTTATTCATGTGGTCGTTTCCACACTATGGCCTTGCCATAGTTCCTTTGACATGGCCATGGCGCTATTTGCACAAAAGTGGCACCATGCCGCAGTCGCATGCCACGTGCACTAATTAGGGTTTCAACATGCCAAACCCTAATTTGGGCAAATTGCTACCAAAGCCAAATAACGTTTCCCAGAACAAAGATATTGGCGTGGCAACAGGGCCAATGTTGCCACATGTGGGTCCGACTCCACGGCGCCAAGTTTTGGACACGCCAAACCCTAAGCAATATTTCCATACCGACGTGCCAAGGTTTCAATGGCTATGGATACACAGCCGCGCCGAAGACGTGCACGAGACATGCCAGCCATGCCGCATGCCGCTAGCACGAGTTGAAGGCGCCACTGCCAATTGAAGGTAGTCATGATCGACGGCTATCTTTCCTCCTGAGATGCAATCTCAGCCATCCAAGTTCGCCACCAAACTAACGGACTTGTGGAAACTTTTGAGCGACCATGCCGCCAAGCCCTAAATTTTGGCGACGGTGCCAAATCCTAAATTGGCCATGACGCCAAGCCCTAACCTTGGTCGTGCCGCCAAACCTTAACTTTAGTCACAAAGACAAAACTTAAACTTTGGCCATTCTACAACACCACGGATACCGGCATGCCACCATGTCGTAGCCACTGGCATGCCACCATGCCACGGCCACTTGCATGCTACCATGCCACTGGCATGCCACGTGCCGCAACCACTGGCATGCCACCGTGCCGCAACCACTGGCATGCCACCGTGCCGCAACCACTGGCATGCCGCCGTGCCTCAACCACTGGCATGCCACCGTGCCGCAACCACTGGCATGCCACCGTGCCGCAGCCACTGGCATGCCACCATGCCACGTCCACTGGCATTCCCCCGTGCCGCATCCACTGGAATGCACCCGTGCCGCAGCCACTGGCATGCCACCGTGCCGCATCCCTTGGCATGCCTCCATGCCGTAGCCCCTGGCATGCCACCATGCACTACCATTGGCGCCACTTCGACTAGACAAAACGACCTAGCATCACATATGCTATTTACCTACGGCAATCCTCTCAATTCTAAACTTGCCACACGTAGCAAAGTGCCACATGTTTTCCACGAAAACACTCGAGACATCAAAATATGTCACAAACTAGGGGATACTCATCAGGGTATTGGTCTGGCGGTTTACAACATGCGGCGTGCAATACGCTCGTTACAGAAAGTGTCATAAAGAGAGGCGGTTAGTAATGGCAAAAAATAATAGTGTAAACGTATCCTTCATTATGGGAACATAAATTCCAGGCGTTACCCGTTAGTCCCTTCTTCCACCACTCAATCGTTTCCACTTCCCACAAGACCAGGGTACGTTTTGTTGCAACTTGTATAAATAGGTCTCACTTATTTTCCACCAACAACAAGTTTTGGTCAGGAGAACAATACAACATCCATAAATCATCTGATAGCTTTTCATTCAGCTAGCCAGTTCAACTTTCTGATACAAGTCACGAAACACCCACACTTCCGGAATCAACTATTCTGGTCTCAACACTTTCTTCGCTTCCATCCCTAAGACCAACCCTTCTCTTTCACTTTGTGACCGAAGCAAGCCTGGAACGACCATTTCTTGGTTTAGGCCAGGATTGTACAGATTGATCTCTTGAATGAAAAGTACTCCCGTGCAGTACATTGTTTAGGGTTTAGACTAGTTTCTCACCCACACACACGAAATTACCAAAATCAGCAGAAACGGTTTTCACCCACAAACAATAGTCCTGAAGAAATTCTTGCTGCAAATCATAATTCTGAGGGCTTAAATGCTATCATACATTCCATTACCCCAGACCTTCAGCACCATGTGACTATGTGCACAAAGTCTAAGGAAGCCTGGGATATCTTAGAAACCGTATTTGAAGGAAATACCAATGAGAAAGAAGCTAGGCTTCAAAACCTTAGTTCTGACTGGGAAAACCTTCGCATGGCAGATGAAAAAACGTTTGCTGAGTTTAATCACAAAGTGTCTGAAATTGTTAATGCATCTTTTGCATTGGGTAAGACCATTCCTGAAAAGGATATTGTGATGAAAATTCTCAGATCGTTGCCATCAAGATATGATTCTAAGAAGCATGCCATTGTTGAAGGAAATAATCTCGTAACGCTTTCCAGAAATAGTTTGGCTGGGAAGCTAAATATCTTTGATCATGAGCATACGTCCAAGTCTTATAAGGATGTTGCTTTCAAAGCACTAAAGAACACTAAATTACTTGATAAAAGTAAAAGTGTTTATATCTCTGAAGATGATCTTTCTGAGGCTGATTCATCAGATGAAGATCTTGACAAGTCAGTCTCGTTGATCACAAGACAGTTTAGGGATCTTCTTTTGAAGAGAAGTAAACGGTTTTCCAGAGATAAACCCAAGTCGTCAGATAGACCTCATAATCGTGTTCCTCCTAAAAATAGGGATATTGATGACTGATGACGAGGATATTCCTCAGTGCTTTAAGTGTAAAGGTTTTGGTCATTTTGCAAATGAGTGTCCAAATCGAAAGAAATACACTGGGAACAAAGGTCTTGCTGCAACTCTTGATGAAATGTCTGACAACTATGAATCTAATGAAGACGAGAAATCAAGCGTTTCACTTCTTTGTGAAAATATTGATTTTGATAATTTTATCAATACACACATCAATCTTGATATTCTTTTAGAAGAAAACTCAACCAATCTGGAAGATAAAATTGACCCCTTCTTTGGAAACTCTATGTATGATGTTTCAGGTTCCACTATGTGTCTAGCTGCTTGCACATCTCAGATGCCTGAATTATATTCAAAATTGACGTGCTCATATTGTTCACTCAAGGGTCATGAACTATCAAAGTGTTACAAGTACAAACACAAATTGAGACATGTCAACAAACTTCAACGAAGAGCAAATCGATTAGCAAATAAGCTTAAACTCGCTCAGAATACTGCTGAGGTATGTAAGATTTTATCTTCGTCTAAGAAGTTAGTTTCCAAAGACAAAACAAGACCATTAGAGAATAAAATATGGTCAAATCGTTTTGATAAACAGAGGTCTGTGGATTCCTCCAAAGAGGAACATGGTGGACAAATTGTTGTTCACCGTAACACAACTTGATTGTGTTGATTTGTAAATCTTGTCTCATGTGCCTGATCAAAAGAGACAAGATTGTGTACCTTTCAGGCTTTATGAAAAGTTTTTTTTATTCTTTTCTAGGTTTTGTTGTTTTTTTGGAATTCCCTGTCTATCAATAAAGGAGGGTCATTCTCGACAATTCTACTCTCTTTAGGGTTCAGAATTGTGCGTGCACTAACCTGTTAAAGGTTAACCCTACTTTCCTTTTTCCTTCCCTGAAGCTTCTTTTATCTTAAGACTACTTGTTGAGGTTATAATTTTCTCTCACAAACCCATACGTTTATGGATACTCCAAGCATCATGTCTTCTGATGGAAAAGATGTTAATATGATTGTCAAGCCATCAATCATGAAGGAAAAAGAGAAATATATGTTATCTCCGACGTTGAAAATTAAAAGAAGGAATATGAAGAAGCCTAGAGTTGTTCCTTCAAATTCTCAGAAGTTTTCTGATGTTCTTGAAGTGTTGAAGGAGACGCAAAAGGAGATTCAACAAATAAAGGCTTTTGTGTTTAAGACTCATGAGATTTAGAAGGCCCTGGTTCGACATCCGTCAAGAAGGTTTATTGATATTAACTCCTATCTTCATGAACCTTATATCCCAATGGTTGTTGACGACAAGGAGTTCGGGGACGATAAAGAATTCTTCAAAGGTCTTAACATCTAGTAAATCTTCTATTAAGAATTTTATTTTGTTTAGAAGAATAACTAGAGTTTGGAATAGCCATTATTGTGATTACACATAGCTATGTCCAACGTTTTCATCTTCATGTTTTTAGTTTTATTTGTTTAAATTCTAAAAAATTGTTTGGAAGATGATTTTTGCAGTATTAATCATTATGGTTTTATATATTGCAATTTGTTATGGGATATGTGTGTTTGCGTCCATGAACTATGATTGTCCCATATCTTGTCAAAATTTAAGTCTTTCGTATGTCAATATGCATGTATTGATAAAAGAATGAATGGACTTTTGACATTACAAAAGTTTGAAGCCTATTATGTCATTATGCAAATATTGATGGAAGATAGGATGAACTTTTGTTCACGAGGATTATGTCTATTGTATGTCATTGTGCAAATAGTGATGGAAAATAGAATGAATCCTTGTCTATTCCGCAATATTTATCTTCCCTGATCCATATTTTATGTATATACTACGAGGCTCCGTAAGTTTTCTTATGTTGAGCATTTCCGATTAGATTAATCATGGGGTTTCTTGTGGTTAATTTAGTTGAGTATTATTTGGATTCAAATTCATATTCGTATGTGATTTGTTATGTCCAAAGAAGTCCTTATTTTCTTATGAAATTAAGGTCGCTCTTGTTGTTCTTTCGGGAATAGCATATTATGGGGGAGGGTTCTTAATTGAACTTGTGCTTAATTGCCAAATCTTTGTGGGGAGTGCGGCTGTGGAATATTATAAGAGTTATCTTGTATCTTTATAAACTCCTTGATGAAAGCATTTAGCTTCGGCTATATGATTGCATCTAAATAAGTTGATATGTGCTTACTTTTGGTCATGAAATGTCTCTATGGAAATTTTCATTAGGATCCCGTTTTCGTACCTTTGCCAATTTTATTGACAAAAAGGGGGAGAATTAATGTGTAGTTCACACTACAAATACATATGGTTTTCGGATCATTATGTAAAGGGGAGTGGGTTCCATGTGAGATGGAGTATTGACTAAGGGGGAGTGATGCATATCACCATAGTATTGTTGTCGAAGTTGTGATACAACTGGACTTTGATGCTGTAAAATAATACTATGACACTGTATAACAATGATTGGGAATTCTTGTTTTCTCATTGTTATAGCTACGGATTTTCCACAACGATGATGCTAAACTTACAACCTTTGGAATCATTGGAGTACTTGGAAGTAACGAAGATTTCGAGTAATGTTGAAGATTAGGCATGTGGAAGAAGAGCTACAAAAGTTTATTTATCTATTTTTGTATTCCATATGTATTGATAGTTTTGTCACTAAAATTGACAAAGGGGAAGATTGTTAGAGCACTGCTCGGTCGAACTCGCATGCGTATATATCTCAATCATGTTTGTCAATATTTGTGATCAAAACTATAAGTCTTGATTTCTAGTCTACTATAGCTAAGTCTCGGACTAGGATAGAAAGTGTAGTTGAGCTCAAGAAATCCATAACGATCATCATACAAGACGAAGAACTACTCAAGGAACTGGTGGAACTTCATCGACTAAAAGGTATGTGGATACTCAAACATATCTATCACTCAAAAGGTTATTTACTCTATCTCCTATCTTGAGACAAAAGTCGTTTTGCTATATAGACTTTGATTATACACATTTGTTATATCGAGTCGAGTTTATCTCTCTTATCTATTTCTCGAAATATGTGTTGGTAAGCTTTTGCTTTGGCCAAGTTCATCTTTACCTAGTGACAAAAGTCATGTTATATTTCAATCACTTGAATATGGCTTTGGCGAAAAATGGTTTGTGAATAACAACTATATAACGTCCTCTAAGAATGTTTCAATGATTGAAATTAGAGTTTATATTATATAACCATTGTTGGATATAAGCATTGTGTGGTAACACATACATGTATAAGTACTTATTCCTTGAACCAAAGTATGCGTACTTTGCTTTTCAAGAAACCAGAACAGAGTCCGCGAACCCAGTCCGCATACTGTCGGAGGTTCTCTTCCCGAAAAAATCTGCTGGAGTTTGTGAACTATTTACAAACTTATTTTGGGTACTTAAGTCCGCGTACCTAGTCCGCGTACTTAGGTTGGTTATTTTCTAAAAATGATTATTCGTGAACTTATACTTATATTAACTAAGGAATGCAAGTTTGCAAACCCTGGCTATAAAGTTCATGAATCGATCGAGTGAATCAAATCGTTTTTGCTTCGATTGTGTCTTGTATACTTCTATAAGATTTAAGCAATTGAACAACTCTCTAACTAGTTCATTTGAGTCATTTGAACTAGTTATGGTAAAGAAGAATATGGTTGATATGAAAGTGCTCATATGGCTAACCATTTGGTTAACTACTGTTGAACCAACGAATGTACATGTTTGGGTACGGTTACACAAACCTAAAACGTACATTTCATTTGTGTGTAACAAGCTAAGTTTTCGATCTAACGGTTGAAAGATATTAGCTTGAATCTAATCAGGTTGTCATCTAACGATGAATATTGAATGCTTCTAAGCTAACATTGATTGCAAACCCTGATTTGAAAGACTATATAAAGGAGAACTATAGAAACTGGGAAACCTAATCCTCACACCTACTGTGTGATACTAGTTGTATAAGCTAGAGTCGATTCCCCTTTAACCTTAGGTTTCTACCAAGACCCCGTAGGTTAACGACTTGAAGACTTCATTAGGATTGTGAAGCCAGACCGATACTACTTTCTTGTAGTTGTGTGATCTGATCTTATTGTTTCTATCGTATTGAGTACAATCGTAACGATTGGCTTGAGATTGATATCTCCAATAGGCAAGATATAAAAGTGATCACAAACATCTTCGTCTCATCGTTTGTGATTCCACAATATCTTCTTTCGTCGCGTCGATTAAGATTATTGTGAGGTGATTGATAATACTAGGTTGTTCTTCGGGAATATAAGTCCGGGTTATCAATTGGTTCCTATTCATCTTGATTTATCAAAAGACAGAACAAAACTCATAGGTATTTCTGTGGGAGATAGATTAATCTATTACCGTAGACTTTTCTGTGTGATACAGATTTGTTCATTAAAGTCTTCGACTTTGGGTCGTAGCAACTCTTGGTTGTGGGTGAGATCAGCTAAGGGAATCAAGTGCGTAGTATCCTGCTGGGATCAGATACGTAGGAGCATAACTGTACCTTGGATCAGTGTGAGATTGATTGGGGTTCAACTACAGTCCATACCGAAGTTAGTTTGTAGTAGTCTAGTGTCTGCAGCGGCTTAATACAGTGTGTGTTCAATCTGGACTAGGTCCCGGGGTTTTTCTGCATTTGCGGTTTCCTCGTTAACAAAACTTCTGGTGTCTGTGTTATTTCTTTTCCGCATTATATTGTATATCTTTATAATTGAAATATTACAGGTTATGAGTTTGAATCAATCAATTGGGAAATCCGACCTTTGGTTGTTGATTGAAATTGATTGATACTTGAACATTGGTCTTTGGTACCGTTCAAGTGATTTCTCTTGTATTCAATTAGACTTGCAGATTTCTATTTGCTTGAGTAAGAATTTAATTGACAAAGAGAGATATAACTCTTTGATATACTTTATTAAGTTTGAGTTTAGTTGATTCTCTTGAAAGTATATTGGAGTTAGTCCATACAGATTGCTAATCGAAATATTGGGTGTGGTTGTTGTACCCCCGCTTTTTCACTTCTACTTGAGGCTAGGAATACTGACTTCACTTATTTTCCATTCCTAACATATCTTTCAAGTCGTATTACATTGAAAACATAACATGCGAAGTTGTGTATATATAGTACTCTAGTGGTTAGACTTGGTGATATCATTATGATCAAAGTGTAAAGAAACTTATTGAATTATGAAGTATAAAAGCTTATCTTTTGGAACTTAATAAATACAAAATCAACATAATCTTTGTATTTAGTTACTTGATTATGTGTAAGATATATATATTATTTCACCCTAGGAAACAATGTCTTATAGCAATTTTTTAAAGGAAGTACATATATGAACTTTTTCATAATCTAAAGGAAATCATGATTAGTCAGGTTCTTTATTGAATATCTTTTGAATGGTCAATATAAGATGACAAGTAGAACCTATCTTAACTTGTTGAGATTTGAGGTATAACCGGTCATAGCCTATATTGTGTAGCATGTTGTAATCGGTCACAAGCTACTTTGTGAAGCATGGTGTAACCAGTCACAAGCTATATTGGGAAGTTAGTTGTAATCCGTCACAAGCTACATTTTGGAAGCAAAGTGTAACCGATCATAAGATAATTTGGGAAGTTAGTTGTAATTGGTCACACGTTTCTTTGGGAACCAAGGTGTAACTGATCACAAACTAACTCGGGAAGTAAAGGTGTAACTGATCACACGCTTCCTCTAGGAAGCAAGGTGTAACCGGTCACAACCTAGTTTGGGAAGCATGGTATAACCGATCACAACTTATATTGTGAGTTTGGTACAACCAATCCCATGAAGAAAAACCGAGTTTCCAACATTCACATATCTCTTTATGTTTTGTGTGAAGCTTGGAATTAGGGTTTGATGAGAAACTTCTAGATGTCGACATATTTTAACATGTATATAACTCTTATCATTAATTGTTCATAGATATTCATAATGAAATTTTAATTATTTTTGACAAGTTTATTTTGAGTTTTATTTTGTTGATTGTCTCTATTATTTTTAGTGTCTAAGTATTACTAATGGGATATTTAATTGGCCATTTAAATTTACGTCTAATAATAATTCTGATACTAGTATTGGGTTGTGTGATACATGTAATCGTCACTCAATTATTTTCACAAGTAATACATCGCAAAATCTGACAGAGGGATTCCGTTAAGTGATTGTGCATAAAGATGACACTAGTAAACAGACCGAGCCTATGCGTATGATGCTACGATCAACCTAATGCACAAAACGTAAAACGTGTGAATAATTGACACCTTGAGTGCATTAGTTCTTGGTGGGTTAGTTGTATAGAATCTGGTAGTCGAGCGCTTCAACAAGAATTCATGGGATAGCATATAGCTTATTGCTATTCTATGGTTGGTGACAAATTTAGCAAAAAAATAAACGTGTATTTTAATTGATTTTATGTTCAGTGACGGCCAAAGATTCCTTGATAGTCTTTATTTTTATTTCTTTAAATTAATTTTTATTTTATTTTTTTCTACAAATTAACCCCCCCGATACTTTTAACAACTAGAAACTCTCTGCTCTTCGTGGAAACGAAGTCCTTACCATTATATTACCAGTTAATTGTGTGGAAAGAAGTGAATTAATTAATTTGTTGTGAAAATGACACGCATCATCCTTACATATTGTTCCATATGTGTTGTTGACATACACGTCTTGTCTAAAATACATTCTGTCTAAAATATCTTTTCCTTTGTAACAACAGATGTGGGTTTATATTCATCGCGTCCAAGGTACTCAGGTAGTGGACAGTAAAGTGTGGGTTGGTATTCATCCTTTCCATGTTACTTTTGCGGTTGCAAAACCAAATGTGGGTTGATATACTTTGTGTCTAACTTTCCTTGTGGTTACTAAATTAATATGGATTCACGTACATTACGTCTTTATATTGCTGCACTTGTTACCTTGCTATGGGAAAGAAATTGGACGACCATAAATTTTTGTAGTTTCGAATAAATAATGGGTTTTTTTGACTAAATTTTGTGTATGTTGGAGACTTATGTTGCCTTAGGCCTGGCTGACCACAGTTTTATGTAGTCGGATGATTTTGTTAGGCTATTTAATGCTTTCTTGTAGTGAATATAAATAAGATAAGAAGGTGAATGAGCATTCCTGTACTCGCACACATGTGTAACTATTCTCTTTTTTCTGCTTACACACACATGTGCGACCCATTTCTGTCTTCTTATGAGTGACCGACTGGTGGGGAAGAAGTCGAGGTGAAATGCTCATTTGATTGCCACCGAGTCTGCGTTCTTTCATATGAAATCGGTTTAATGATTTACACTCTCTATCTTAATAACTAAGCATGATAATTAATGTTCTTATGTATTTCTAATTTCTTATTATTAGTATGTAGAAATTTTGTGTCTTCATAGATGTTTGGTTGCTCGTGCTTTGGAACACTTAGCATCTGAAGTAGGTTTGTAGGTATATCTCTTGTAAACCTTAACAAGACCATAACTCGTCCACTAGGGACACCTAGGGGTTTAAAGGCTTGTTGTACATGCTAATTTAGTGCAACCGTGAATTCAGTGAAAATGAGTTGTTGTATTTTAATCTAGGTTTTGTAGTTTGATTGAGGACTATCAAAAGGCAAGTATGGGGGTATTTGATAAGTGCTCATTTACATATTCTTAAGGTCAAACCCATTCTAATATGTGTTATTATTCTCGCATATTACTTGTCATTACGTTTTTTCATTATCTTATATCTTATATCAGGTAAATCATCTTAAAAAGAGTGTAAATGCCTACAAAAAAGAGCTAAAAACTGAAAAGCTCCAAGTATCTAAGCATTTCGAGCCAAGAAGTGGAAGAATAAGGAGTCAAGAGTGATAAAAAAAAGTTTTCAAATCCAAGAGTTTTTATCATCATTTTGAAGAGAATTGCATTACGAAACTAATGCAGAAACATTGAGGTCATTCAGAGTTCGGACGAAGAATTTATTAGAAAAATAGTGAAACCAACTTGGATTTGGTTTCTCTTTGGAAGGAAAGAATAAATTAAATTTTGGGAATGCCTTGGACGTGAAAAATAGTGTTTTTGTTGGTTTTTGAGGAGGTTAAGTCTCCTAAGTGGATAAGGATTAAACGAAGTTGGAAGAGTTGGAGGAGGTTAGGTTTTCTAGTTGGATAGACATCAAGAGAAAGTTACCAAAGCCTATATAAAGGGAGCATAGATATAATTTTCTACACAATTTCTCAACACATAAGCATGCAGGTTTTTGTTTTACCTCTTAACTAAATAAGATATTCTCTCTCTTTTTTTTCCATTTTTATTATTTGTATATTTTCCATGAGTTTTAGTAAATACATGCTTAGCTAATTTGTTGTTGGTTAAGAATTATTTTGAAGTCCTAAACATGGTCATTCAATTAATGAAGTAAGTTTTATTCTTTTATCATCTCTTTAATCGTTTATGTTCGACTGTTAATATCTCTGCATATGATTTTTGTCTTGATTGTTTAAGTTTCAAACTAAATAAACATGATAATCTATCGTTATCTAGACTAGGATTTGGGATTTTGTGTTAGAGCACTGCTCGGTCTAACTCGCAAGCGTTGCTATCTCAAGCTTGTTTGTCAAGTTTAGTTTCCAAAACTATAAGTCTTGATTTCTAGTCTACTTATAGCTATGTCTCGGATTAGGATAGAATATGTAATTGAGATTTAAACTTCACACCGTTCATCGATTGAAGACGAAGAACTAATAAGGGACCAAAGGTATGTGGAGACTTGAACTCATTTATCACTCAGAAGTCTATTTCTATTCTATCTCCTATTGAGACAAAATTCGTATAGCTATATAGACTTTATTTTATACACATTTGATATTTCGAGCTGAGTTTAACTCGCTTACATATTTCTCAAAATATGTGTTGATAAGCTTTCGCTTTAACCAAGTTCATCCTTTATTCTTGACGAAAGTCAAAAGATGATCATGTGAAAATCGCCTGGTAACATCTTCCATGATTTGTGTGAGATAGTCATTTTATGTAGACCTAGAATGTTTCGTATTGATCTATTGATCACTTGAAAATTGCTTTGAAGCTAATAGTTTGTGTGAGATAACTATTTCCGTCTTCTAAGAATGTTTTAGTGATAAAAATGAAGTTTATAACAATTAACCATTGATTTTATATAGCACAGTATGCGTACTTATATGCTAACTGTTGCACGTTACTCCAAGTCCGGGAACCATAGTATGCATACCCGTATGCGTACTGGTTTAATAGTTGAAGTCCGGGGACTTAGTATGCTTACCCGTATGCGTACTGGCCTAACAAATCAAGTCCGAGAATTTAGTGTGGGTACCCGTTTGTATAATAATTCAGCTGAGTTCGGTCGTCAACGACAGTATGCGTACCCGTTCACATATTGGTGGACAGACCAAGTCTGCAACTCTAAGTATGCGTACCCCTTTGCATACTTGAGTGGTTTAAGTTCTAAAATCGATTTATTCATGAAAAAATACATTTATATAATAAGGACTGCGATCTTTTACAAACCGTGCCTATAATGTTCATGAATCGATTCGAGTGAATCAAGATCGATTTTGCTTCAATTGTGTCTTGTATACTTCTATGAGAATATAAACAATTGAACAACTCTATAACTAGTTTCATTTGAGTCATTTGAACTAGTTGTGATGAAGATGAACAAGGTTGATATGAAAGTGTTCATATGGCTAACTTCGGTTAACTATTGTTGATCCAACCAAGTGTAGACGTTTAGGTACGGTTACTCATATCTAAATGAAGGCACATCATTTGTGTATAACAAGCTAAGTTCAATCTAACGGTTGAAAGATATTAACTTGAATGTAATCAGGTTTTCATCTAACGATGAATATTGTATGCTTTGTTACCAAGGTAACATTGATTGCAAACCCTGATTTGAAGACTATATGATGGAGAACTCTAGCAATTGGGAAACCTAATCCCCACACCTCCTGTGTGATAATAATTGCGACTAGAGTCGATTCACCTTTAACCTAGGTTTTTCTAAAACCATTATAGGTTAATGACTTAAAGACTTCATTGGGATTCTGAAGCCAGACCCAATTACTCTCTCTGTAGTTGCATGTTCCGATCTTACTTTGTTCTATCGTATTGAGTACTATATTCTCTAAGATTTGCTCGAGATTCAATCTCTGATAGGTAAGATAAAAAGTAGTCAAAAACATCTTCGTCTCATCGTTTGTGTTTCCACAATGTCTTGTTTCGCCACCATACGATTAAGATTATTGTGAGGTGATTGATATTACTAGGTTGTTCTTCGGGAATATAAGCCATGTGTATCAATTGGTTCCTTTCACCTTGATTTATCAAAATACGAAACAAAAAATCGTAGGTATTTATGTGGGAGACAGATTTTTCTATTCAATGGACTTTTCTGTGTGAGACAGATTTGTTTATCAAGTCTTCACCTTTGGGTCGCAGCAACTCTTAGTTGTGGGTGAGATCATCTAAGGGAATCAAGTGCATAGAGTCCTGCTATGATTCAGAGGCGTAAGGAACGCAACTGTACCTTAATCAGTGTGAGACTGGTTAGGGATCAACTACATTCCAGTCCAAAGTTAACTTGTAGTAGACTAGAGTCTGTAGCGGCTTAATACAATGTGGTGTTCAAATCTGGACTAGGTCCCAGATTTTTTCTGCATTTGCGGTTTCCTCGTTAACAAAATTTCTGGTGTCTGTATTATTTCTTTTCCGCATTATATTTTTATATAATTGAAATATAACAGGTTGTGCGTAGTTCTATCAATTAGATAATCCAACCTTTGGTTGTTGATATAAATTGATTGACACTTGGATATTGGTCTTTGGTACCATCCAAGTCATTTATATCATATTAATCCAGCTCACAGATTTCTATTTGTTCAATTGCAGATTGATTTGAGAATTGAGATATAACTCTGAGATGTATTTTCCTTGATTAAGTTTAATTGTCTAGTTGATTCTCTTGGAAATATATTGGAGTTAGTCCATACAGATTTCTTAAACGAAATATTGGGTGTGGTTGTTAGACCCCCGCTTTTTCAACTGGTATCAGAGCAGGCAAACACGTTTAAGACCTCATAAGTCTGTGTTTGTAGCAATCTGACTCTATGGACAGAAACGTTATCTCAATAAACGTACCACCAGTCTTCGATGGCTCGAATTACTCATAGTGGAAATTGTTATGCCTGCCTTTCTTCAAGCGCGAGATTTTCAATCATGGGTTCGTGTAGTTAATGGCTATGATCCTCCGGTTGTTACAGAAGGCGATGTAACTGTTCCAAAGGATATTGGTGCATATGATCCTGCCGAGATTCGCTGCAAAACACAATTATGACGGATTAAATGCTATCATCCATGCCATTACCACAGATCTTCTGCACCATGTGACTACGTGCACTAAGTCTAAAGAAGCATGTGATATCTTAGAAACTGTATTCGAAGAAAATTTCTCTGAGAAAGAAGCTAGTCTTCAAAACCTAAATTCTGATTGGGAAAACCTTCGTATGGCTGATGAAGATTCATTTGATGGGTTTAATCACAAAGTGTCTGAAATTGTTAATGCATCTTTTGCATTAGGTAAGAATATTCCTGAAAAAGACATTGTGAGAAAAATTCTCAGATCATTTCCAGCCAAATACGATTCTAAGAAGCATGCCATCGTTGAGGGAAATAACCTTGATACTCTTTCCAGAAATACTCTTGTTGGAAAGCTGAAGATTTTTGATCTTGAACTGAGTAAAAGAGAAAAACTTCGCATGTCTTGCAATCCTGTTACTACATATGAAGTAAAGTCTCGTTGTCCCGAATTGATTAATACAAAGGATGAGAATTGCTTTAGTTCAACTCTCTCGCTGTTTGTACAACAGTTACAGAAAACTCTAAGACAGAAAACAAAATCTCAAAAGAATTTGTCTTCAATCAATGAAAAGGATAGAAAAGTTCACAAAAACTATGATTATGGAAATTATTCCATGTGCTCTGATCATTCTAATAAGGAGGTTAGTGAGTTAACTAAAGCATGGATGGAAACTCTTGACTACTGTCCTGAGGAAGAAGCCTGTGAATGTTCTCTCACCTAATTTGCTGATAATCACACTTGTCGCTCAAACAACTCTGACAGTTCCATGATAAACGATCTATCTTCCCCAGAAGAAAAAATTGATTTTTTAACCAAATATTTGTACTCAATAAAGAGTATGTTTCAACTAGAAAAGAAAGCATGGATCAAAAATATTAAAAAACTGGAGAGTCAACTGAAAAAATTGAGACAAGAGAAAGCGACATCTCGCAATCGTGATTTCAAGAAGAAGAATCGATTAATTTCGATAAACTCTCTCAAACTATATCAACATATTACTCCTGAAAACATGTCACAATAAAATCTCTCTTGTAATTAGAAAGACATAAAATACAATAGCACAAATAAATTGTGTCTCTTGTACAAAAACCAGAATCACCCAGAGATGGTGTGCACAAAGGTTCTTAAAAATTCTTCTTCAAATAATTCTTGTTATCAGAAGGAGAAGACAAAATCTCATAAGAAATATGTATCACTTTCTAAAGAGATAATCAGAACCGTTCATAGTTTTCGAAAATCAATAAACAGGGCTTCGGAACACTGTAGGAAAGGAATACGTCTACCCTTGATCGTCTCCCTATAAAGAGATATCAGAAACAAGGAATAACAAGATCTTCCTCTTCTCATAAGAATCCACCCGTTCCTTTATTGGATGGGAGAAATTGCAATCTGTAACAAGTTATGAGATTGTTCTTGTTTTTTTCCCTTGAACAAGGACTATAATCTTCAAGAGGGCTGTGAAAAGAACCCATGATTAAATTTAATCGGAAATGCTCAACATAAGTGAACTTATGGAGACTCAAAAATACTCAATTAGATTAATCACAAGAGAACCCATAATTAATTTAATCGAAAATTCTCAACATAAGTGAACTTATGGAGACTCAAAAATACTCAATTAGGTTAATCACAGGAGAACCCATAATTAATCTAATCGGAATACACAACCAAATTAACCACAAAAAGTAATCAATTTAATTGGTCATGCTCGACATAAGAAAACTTACGGAACAACAACTAAACAAGCAAACGAGGATGATTAATTTAGTTGAACATGCTCGACAAAAAATACCCCGCGGAGCAACAACTAAGCTAAGGATAACTCAGTCGATTGTGCTCAACATAAGACACTTTATGGAACAACACAATATATGCACAAAAATTGTAGACCGGAGGTCGACCAAATACTGTGGAATAATCAAGGATTCATTCTATTTTCCATCACCATTTGCACAATGACAACAATAGACATAATCCTTGTAAACAAAAGATTTTAACCTATCTTCCATCAATAATTGACATAATAGGCTTAACTTTTGTATTCGTTAAAAGTTCATTCCTTATTTTATCAACACATGCATATCGACATATAAAGGACTTAACTTTTGACAAGGTATGGGACAATCACAGTTCACGGACGCAAACACACATATCCCATAACAAATTGCAATATATAAAACCATAAAGATTAATACTACAAAAATCATCTTCCAAATAATTTTAGAATTTAAACTAATAAATCTAAAAACATGAAGATGAAAACGTTGGACATAGCTATGTGTAGTCACAATAATGGCTATTCCAAACTCTAGTTATTCTTCTAAACAAAACAAGAAAATAGAAGATTTACTATGCATATAAAAGAAAATCAGAGTTCATTGAGAACCTCATATCTTTCAATGAATCCATCAAAGAAGGTGTCACTGATTTCCTTTACCCTCTTGACCGTAGATGCACCATGTTCGTGAGTTAAAACACCAACTTTACGATCAATAACCCTAGCAAGCTGTCTAGCTTTGACACAATCCATGATGAGCTTCTTTTGATTCCGTATCAGAATATTCTGATTAGCAAGGATTCTGGCCTGACCATCTAAGAGTTGGTTCATTTGCAATTGAAGATTTGCAAACTCGACCTTTGAATCGTTCTGAAAACGAGATAAATCCTTGACAAAATCATTAATCCAGGAGTTGTGATCTTTTCTTTCAAGCATCTTCTTAAGAACCAGCTCTTGAATTGATTCACGTCCTTGTGCGTCTTCCCCCATATCAAGATGCACAATCTCCTGAGATTTTGCAGAGTTCTCCATATAATTTTTTGTTAGGGATGGAAAGATACAATATAGAGAAATATATATATGTGTATGTATACAGGAGAAGGAAACTCTTGTTTTTGGAAACCCTATGAACTCACAAGGAGACGCGAACGTTCGTGGACCGGTGGTACAGAAACACAAAGAAAACAAATAGTGTACACCATACTTACTTGAGCATTTCCCAACAATTATCCTTGCATCTCTCAAGATAGAAACAAGGAAAAAAGAGTACCTGAAATCAGGTGGTAGAGTGAGAAATATTCCCACTATGATTATTGAGAAAGGAGTTGTACATATCATCTGACAGCTTGATCTTTGTGTTCTTTGCCTTTCTTCGGTTGACACTCATCCCAGAAGGGTAAGACACAACTTGTTTAACATATCTGTCAGAAGGCTTTCTCTGAGGACTAAGTATAGGACCTCTTGCAATTGGTTCAAGAGGATCAGAATAGAGAGGAATCCATTTCTAGACTTAGATTTACCAGAATCATCCTTATAAGCACAAGGAATGTGTCCATCAGTGGCACGAGAGATTATACCATTGAGATGAACTCGTTCCCTGTGACGATTTCTAGAATAGAGATCATTTTTATAAGGTTTCTGGTTTCTTATGGGCACGAGATTCACTGCAGAATTCGACAGACTATTTACTCCATTGATAGTAGAAAGAAGCAAATTATGAAGATTCGAGATTTGTTTCCTTCTGGCAAGGCAATGAATAGCATAATGATTCTTTTTCCCACAAAATGTACAGGTTCGTGGAGGAGAAGCAATGTCTGGCACCTGTTTTAACTTCATAGCCAATTGAATGAAATTCATACGTTGTAATTCATGAGAATTGGTTGGTACAGAATAATTTCTCCTTAAGACAGAGTTTTCCTTTTCCAAGGATCTACACTGTTCATGGGCTAGAACAAGAGATGCACCTAGTTTCTCTTTTTCGACACGAAGTCTGTCTAGATCTGATGAATGCATCTCGATCATCCGTTTTTCTCTAATTGAGTCTTCCTTGACAATATCCTCAAGAACACTAATCTTTTCACGCTGTAGAGTAGTTTCTTGAAGAAGTTTTTCAATATTGTTAGAGAAGGACTCAATGATGCTATAGAGTTCACGTTCTCGATCAAGAGACTTTTCAAATTCATCAATATGCTAAGCATGATCCTGAAAATCAATAGCCTCGGTGGAATTTTTTGAGATTATGGTGAGCTCCATTTCAGCTTTTGGCATAGTGTCACATGCCTCATGGGAGGGAGAGATATCAACATCTGATGGAACAACTTTTCTACCTCGGGATTCGGAAGAATCAACTAAGGAGTAATACTTTGAGGTGTTTCCAAGACACTTGGCATAATCAAAAGCTTTAGGAGACATCTTGGTATGCGTAAACGCTAGAGAAGAGATTCTGTCCTCAGACTCAGATTTCCACAAACACAGACTTGTAAGGTCTTTAAATGTGTTTGCCTGCTCTGATACCAATTGAAAAAGTGGGGGTACAACAACCACACCCAATGTTTTGCTTAGCAATATGTATGGACAAACTCCAATATACTTTCAAGAGAATCAACTAGACTCAATCTTAATAAAGTATATCAAAGAGTTATATCTCTATTTCTTGATTCAATTCTTTCTCAAGAAAATAGAAATATGCGAGTCTAATTCAATACAAGAGAAATCACTTGAACGGTACCAAAGACTAATGTTCAATTATCAATCAATTTCAATCAACAACCAAAGGTCGGATTTCCAATTGATTGATTCTAACGCACAACCTGTGATATTTCAATTATATAAAAAAATATTATGCGGAATAAAAATAACAGAGACACCAGAATTTTTTTAATAAGGAAACTGCAAATGCAAAAAAAAAACCCGGGACCTAGTCCAGATTGAACACACACTGTATTAAGCCGCTACAGACACTAGCCTACTACAAACTAACTTCGGTCTGGAATGTAGTTGAACCCCAATCAATATCACACTGATCCAAGGTACAATTATGCTCCTAGGTCTCTGATCCCAGCAGGATACTACGCACTTGATTCCCTTAGCTGATCTCACCTACAACTAAGAGTTGCTACGACCCAAAGTCGAAGACTTTAATAAACAAATTTGTATCACACAGAAAAGTCTACAGGAATAGATAAAGCTGTCTCCCACAGAAATACCTACAAGTTTTTGTTCCATCTTTTGATAAATCAAGGTGAACAGGAACCAATTGATAAACCACTTATATTCCCGAAGAACAACCTAGTATTATCAATCACCTCACAATAATCTTAATCCGGCAAAAGAAGATATTGTGGAATCACAAATGATGAGACGAATATGTTTGTGATTACTTTTATATCTTGCCTATCGGAGATATAAATCTCAAGCCAATTATTGCGATTGTACTCAAAACGATAGAAGATATAAGATCAGATTACACAACTACGAGAAAGTAGTATCGGTCTGGCTTCACAATCCCAATGAATTCTTTAAGTCGTTAACCTGGTTTACAAGAAGAAACCTAAGGTTAAAGGAGAATCAACTCTAGCTAATACAAATAGTATCACACAGGAGGTGTGGGGATTAGGTTTCCCAGTTGCTAGAGTTCTTTCTTATATAGTCTTTCAAATCAGGGTTTGCAATCAATGTTAGCTTGGTAACAAAGCATTCAATATTCACCGTTAGATGAAAACTTGATTTAGATTCAAGCTAATATATTTCAACTGTTGGATCGAAAACTTAGCTTGTTACACACAAATGAAATGCACGATTTTAGGTTTGTGTAACCGTACCCAAACATGTACATTTGTTGGTTCAACAATAGTTAACCAAATGGTTAGCCATATGAGCACTTTCATATCAACCATATTCTTCTTCACCATAACTAGTTCAAATGACTCAAATGAACTAGTTAGAAAGTTGTTCAATTGCAAGGAAATCTTATGTAACTACACAAGACACCATCGAAGCAAAAACGATTTGATTCACTCGAATCGGTTCATGACCTTTATAGCCACGGTTTGCATTTAGCATTCCTTAGTTAATATAAATAAGTTCACAAACAATCGTCTTTAGATATAACCAACTTAAGTTCGCAGACTTAGTTCGCGGACTTAAGTTCCCGGAAGGAGTTCTCAAACTCCAGCAGATATTCTCGGGTCGAGAACTTCTGCCAGTTCGCGGACTGGGTTCGCGGACTGAGTTCGCGGACTGAGTTCGTGTACTGAGTTCACGGACCTTGTTCTGGTTCTCTTGATCAACAAAGTTCGCAAACTTCGGTTCAAGGAAAAAGGACTTATACATATATGTGTTGGTACACAATGCTTATATCCAATGTTGGTTATATAATCTAAACTCTCATTTCAATTATTGAAACATTCTTAGAGGACGTTATATAGTTGTTATTCACAAACCATTTTTCGTCAAAGCAATTTTCAAAGTGATTGAAACATATCATGACTTTCGTCACTAGGTAAAGATGAACTTGGCCAAAGCGAAAGCTTACCAACACATATTTCGAGAAATAGATAGGCGAGATAAACTCGACTCGAAATAGCAAATGTTAGTCAAAGTCTATATAGCAAAACGACTTTTGTCTCAAGATAGAAGATAGAATTGATAGACTTTTGAGTGATAGATAAGTTCAAGTCTCCACGTACCTTTTATTCGGAAGTTCCACCAGTTCCTTGAGTAGTCCTTCGTCTTTGTATGATGATCGCCATGGAGTCTTTGAGCTAAACTACACTTTCTTTCCTAGTCCGAGACTTAGTTATAAGTAGATTAGAAATCAAGACTTATAGTTTTGATCACTAACATTTACAAACATGCTTGAGATAGCAACGTATGCGAGTTCGACCGAGCAATGCTCTAATAGATACCCAAAATTTTGTTAGGGTTCTGGTCAAAGGTCGTTTTAGGAATTTGTTTCATATCTTCTTCTTTTTAAGTTGACAGATTTTATTCCTTTAAGCAAGCATTTCATTTTTTGTTTTCTATCATGTCATCTTCAAGTCTTTCCAGTAAAAAAGATGATGTATGGACTGTTCTTTTTTCCTCTAAGAAAGTTTGTTTTGGTTCCTCCGATAATGAGATGTGTCATGAAAAACGTGATTCCTCGTCCGATGAGAATCCTCCCGTCTCTCTTTTTGAAAAACTCTCATTAACTATGAATCTTGTCTTAGAACAAATACGTGCTTTGAAGAGTGAACTCGAATCTTCTACCAAAAGACTTGAGGACAAGATGGATAATCTCGAATCCAGGATTGATCTAATCAAAGACGAGCTTGATCATTATAGGGAATATGAGAAGAATCTTCAAAGTAAGTGAATGATTTTCTACTTCTTGCTTAAATAATGTCTAGGAAACTTCTTATGAGAATTTATTCTTGTGTTTTTAAGAAGGATAACCAGGGTTTGGAATAGCAATTATTGTGACTACACATAGCTATTGCCAACGATTTTCATCTTGCGATATTTTTGGATTTATTGATTTAAATTCTAAAGTTTATTTGGAAGATGATTTTTGCAGTATTAATCTTTATTGGTTTCATATATTGCAAATAATGTTATGGGATATGTGTGTTTACGTCCGTGAACTACGATTGTCCCATATATGTCAAAAGTTAAGTCTATTGTGTCATTATGCAAATATTGATGGAAAATATAATGAACTTTTGATTTGCAAAGATTAAGTCTATGATATCATTATGAACATATCGATGAAAAATAGAATGAATCTTTTATTATTCCGCAGTATTGATCTTTCCCTGATCCACTTCTATGTGAAAGTACTGTAAGGATCCGTAAGTTTTCTTATGTTGAGCATTTCCGATTAAATTAATCATTGGGTTTTGTGGTTAATTTAATTGAGTTTTCTGGATACAAATTCATGTTTTCGTGTAATTTGTTAATGTCCAAAGAAATCCTTTTCTTCGTGCAAAAGTAAGGTCACTCTTGTTTTTCTTTCGGGAATGACATTTTACGGGGGGGAATTCTTAATTGCCAAATCTTTGTGGGGAGTGCAGCTGTGGAATTTTGTAGGAGTTTTCTTGTATCTTTATAAACTCCTTGATGAATACACTAAGTTTCGACTATGTGAAATCATCGAAACAAAGTTGATATGTTCTCTTTTAGTCATGAAGTATCTTTATGAGAATTTCATTATGATCCCACTAGTTTTCGTACCTTTTCCAATTTATATTGACAAAAAGGGGGAGAATTATTGTGTAGTTCACACTACAAATACATATGGTTTACGAATCATTATGTAAGGGGGAGTGGTTTTCATTGTGATATGAAGTATTGACTAAGGGGGAGTGATACATATCACCATAGTATTGTTCTCAAAGTTGTGATACAATTAGACTTTGATGCTGTATAATAATACTACGACAGTGTATAAAAATAATTGAGAATGATGGTTTTCTTATTGTTATGGCTAAGGTTCTTCAACAACTATGATGCTGAGTTGAACACGTTCAGAATCACTGGAGTACTTGGATGTGAGGAAGATTTCGAGTAATGTTGAAGAACCAAGGAAATTAAGCATTTGGATGAGAAGATACAAAGTTTATTTATTTTGTAATCCGTATGTATTGATAGTTTTGTCACTAAAATTGACAAAGGGGGAGATTGTTAGAGCACTGCTCGGTCGAACTCGCAAGCGTTGTTATCTCAAGCTTGTCCGTCAAGTTTAGTTGCCAAAACTATAAGTCTTGATATCTAGTCTACTTACAGCTATGTCTAGGATTAAAAAAGAATATGTAGTTGATCTTTAGACCTCACGACGTTCATCGATTGAAGATGAAGAACTACTAAGGATAGCTTGTGGAACTTCATCAAAAAAAGGTATGTGGAGACTTGAACTCATCTATCACTCAAAAGTCTATTTTTATTTTATCTCCTATTGAGACAAAAGTCGTATTGCTATATAGACTTTATTTTATACACGTTTGATATTTCGAGCTGAGTTTAACTCACTTACATATTTCTCGAAATATGTGTCGGTAAGCTTTCGCTTTAACCAAGTTCATTTTTTATTATTGACGAAATTCAAAAGATGATCATGTGAAAATCGCCTGGTAACATCTTCCATGATTTGTGTGAGATAGTCATTTGATGTAGACCTAGAATGTTTCGTATTGATCTATTGATCACCTGAAAATTGCTTTGAAGCTAATAGTTTGTGTGAGACAACTATTCCCGTCTTTTAAGAATGTTTCAATGATTAATATGGAGTTTTGAATAATTAACCATTGATTGGATATAGCACAATATGCGTACTTGTATGGTAACTGTTGCATGCTACTCCAAGTCCGGAAACCATAGTATGCATACACGTATGCGTACTGGTTTAACAGTTGAAGTCCGGGGACTTAGTATCCATACCCGTATGCGTACTGGCTTAACAACTCAAGTATCAAGGTTCCACAAGGGCTAAAAGGCAACAACTGCAAGCATTCTGTACGAAATTTGAATTACTGCGAATGTTTTCAGGATTGTCTGTTAATGATTTCTTCGCAAGAACAATGGCATTTTTGTTAACAAAATGCGATCATGAGGAGTTCATTGTTGGTTCATGAGAAAAGAATGAATCACCATGATGCAGAGGGGAATTTATTAAATGATGAGAGAGTTCTCATGTCAAGACATAATTATGGAAAAGGAAGGGATGAAGGTAATTTTAATTCCAATTCTCAGTCTTGTTCAATTTGCAAGAGAACAAATCATGTTACTAATGATTGTTGGTTCAAGGATAACAATAAGAAGCCTTTACAATGTTATTATTGTAAGAAATTTGGTCATATTGAAAAATTCTGTTGTGAAAAATTGAAGTTCGAGCAAGCACATGTCTGTGAAGAAACAAATGACGATGGAAATGAAGTATGCCTGCTCTAATGGTGTATGGTGACAAGAAATTAATGATGTTGTTGTGATTATTAATGTTTGATGATGATGATGATGATGGTGATGGTATGATGATGATGTTGGTATTACTAATGTTGATTTAAGGGAGTGTCGTTTATAATCTTGTATGTCTTATGTTGTCTGTTTTTTAGTTGTATTAAACTGAAGAGATACTCACTGTCAGTTTAAGGGAGTGTATCTTAGAAAAATAAGGTTAGGATTATATCCTAATCAAGTGTAACTTCTAGTAGTTATAAAAAGTCTGTTATGTGCAGTTATGTTTGTGTGTCTGCTGTGTATAGATATGTAATGTTCTATCAATAAAATTATGATGTTATCTGTTGAGATTTTCTAACAATCGTGGCACGGGTTATCCACTAGTCACTGTAATAAAAAAAGGTGGTCTTTGTCTTTGTGATCAAAGAGTGGACATGATTTACCGAAAATTATCATCCGGCGGCCCACAACATCCTGATCGAGCTTTGACTTGGACGGCTGGGAAAGACTCGCGGTAATGTGGGTTACGGGGTGACAAAAATATGATGGGATGCTTTCCTTTATCCTTCCTTTTCCTCTTCTCCTCTCCCCCCTCTAAAAGACAATACAGATAATCGAAATTCTGTTTGATTTTTTCAATTTAGTTTTGTAGTGCTTCGAACAGGTATGTATCTCGAAATATATCTAGGATTTCGAATCGTTTTTATTTCGAATTATTGAGTTACTCCTTTGTATGGGTTCTAATAAGATTTGTATGATTTTTGCAATTTGGTTTGGGCAGAGTTAGGGTTTTCTTGGTTTATCAATTTCTAGGGGTTTTTTGCTCCTACATCTCAGCCACTAACGGTTCTTACGAGAATCTCTTCAAATTTTAGCACGATGATTAAAATAATTTTTGGTATTTTAATTAGATTTTGGTTTGCGTGGGTTACGCTTAATTTGAGTGTATGGTTTATCTTTTTCATATGAGTTTCATAATGGAAATCATGGTATTCATGTTCATTGCAAGATTGAACTTCCTAATTCCAAATCACAGGTTAAACTCAAAATTTTTCTTAAACTTGCTCTGTGCAGATTGTTCCAACAGTTGGTGTTAGATTCCCAGCAAACAACATGGCAGATTTTGAACCTAGAATGTAAACTAGTGCACTCACAGATGAGGTATATTTAAGACTACGTGTTTGAAGATTTATTAGATCTAACCGCACATTTATCTTCAATATATATGGTGTTTTTGTTTTTTTATCCAGTGGAAAAGTCTTTTCGAACTTATATATTTGTGGTATAGGTAATGATGTTGGACTTTGTGATAAATTTAGAAGTTAATAGTAATGTTGGGTTTCAATAGATCAGTTAACACTTAGGGATTCAGATAATGAGTTTTATTTTTATAGTCACAAACTATTTGTTGCTTTTCATTGGCACAATGATGTCTGTTAGAGCCTCCTAACTCGGATGCAATTTCTTTAAATATTTGTCGATTTGCTACATCTCTAGGATAATTAGAAAGAGTATGTGGAGCAGAAGGTGTACATCATGGATTTCCCACAAGCTTAACCCACCAAAAAGGTTGGTGTTTATAGTTGCATTTAGTCATTCCTTTGTTTTTTTTCCCAGTCATCTTCTCATTTTTCTTAGTACTCTAACTGACAAAGATATTAATTGATACAAGTCTTCCTTTAGTCCATTAAAACAAAATGTTTTTAGAATGTATAAGATGGACGTAATGCTCTTTCCTCTTCTCCTTTGTCCTCCGAAAGTGTAAAACTATTCACAGATGATTGGAGCATGAAATAAAGATAATGATAACTAGTATGATTAATTATCAAATAAAATTAGTTTGGTTTTCTTATATTTGATTTTAAAGTTGGTGGAAATGCTTAGTAGAAATCTTTGCTTGAATCAGATTTAGCTCCCGATCTAAACAGTAGTATGACTAGACAGTTTTCATGTCTTTGCTTGAATCGGCAATTCTTAACTGCTTAGGAAATCTTCATACCTGTAGTATTGTTTTCAAAGTGACCAATTGTATCCTTCCATTAGTGTGTAAAGTGAATTTTTGTATCTAAATATGCTATTATTCATTTTCAACCAAATGTCATAATTAGTATATTGCATCCCTCATTCTTATTATCTTGGTTGATAATAAATGTAGAAAATGTGATAAGCATATGTAGTGGCATATATGAGAGATGATGTGTAACCGTCTAAGTTGACATTGTCAGAAGTTTGGAAAACATCTAAAAAGAAGTGAATGAAGAGAAAGAGAATATTCAATAAATTAATCATCAAAGATTCAAGTGTAGCAAGAACAAATTCAATAAAAAACATAGTATATGTCCTCTGCTGCAACCTAAGGAAGCATACAATCTTTATCTCATAAGGAAAGCTAGCATAAGTTTCATAAGGAAAGCTAGCATAAGTTTGTGTAGTCCATACACTATAGTCAGTTTTGGCTTTCACTTTTCAGAGAACAACCAGCGTTTTACTTTTTGGCACCACCACAACCAGCTAGACCCCATCGCTGCCCCTTTCCTCTTCTTTTGAATTCTTACCTAGAAACCACATCAGTACACATGGTTTACGAGCTACACAAGGTGTTTTGTCACTAAACATCGGTAAGTTATTCTTCTGATGTTTCATGAGTAAGTTCTGTAAATTGTATAGGTCTTACGGAGAACAACTTGAAAATCGTGTTCTTGCTTTCACCGTTTTTGTGATTATCTGAATTGAGATGTGTCCACTCCAATGATAATACAGTCGAGACCTGTTGTAAGTTTTTTAGTTAATAAACATGGTGTGGGGGATCCAGTTAACATGGACTGGGAAAGGTAAGGATTCAATGATGACTCCAGAGTGAAACTAGGCCTACTATGTGGTAGTTTTTTACCCTTTCCGCTTTCAGAAATTCATTTGCATCATGATAATAAGGCCTGTTATTTTTGAAAAGCCACTGAAATCCTATGCAGTTGATAATGCTTGCCTCCTTATTTTTTTCTTAAGTGTTTAAGTTAAAAAGAATTGAAGTTTGGTATGGCAGAACTGCAAAATAAGTCGAGGTTCATCTGTTGGAAGGCTCGCCCTGGGATCATATGCAAGAATCAGTTAAAGTTCCCTAAATGGTAAGTTGTAGTCCATATATTTCTCTACAATATTCAGATATTTTGGCTACATGATTAGACTATTTCTGAATTGTTGGATTATGCATTTACATTCAAATTTTTGTTGTTTCTTGAGTGATATTTGAGCACTAAGTATGGTGAGGCAAAGAAATTAATGAGGAGCAAATGAGGAAGATGATGTAGATAAGTCATAAAAGTGAATCTGAAATGAGGTTTGACTAGGGTTTTGTAAAAAGAAATGTTATGGTTATGTTTTTAATAATATTATTGACTTCATTTTTCGTTTTCATGGTCCAATATGTTACTCTCATTACATTTTACTTAAAGTGTCACACGGCAAGTACAACCACAACGAAATGAGCAATGAAGCCAACAGTTTCGAGTAATAGTATATTAGTGGTAGCTGAGAGAAGTTGAGTGCCGAGGGTAGGGTTTGTCAAGTGCACTTGAGTCTTGTAGATTTTACTATCTTTGAGAATGGACGTAACATATTTTATACAATTAAAGGATAGATATAACATCCCTTGAAGATTGAACAACAAACAATGCTGAGAAAGTGTAGCCGATTTGACTTTGAGACTTACTATTGCTCTGGGAAGCCATTGAAAAAAATTACAAGTTTTGTTCTATAGACAGTGTACTTATACATCATATTACCAATAGAATGATCATCGTGGTCATTGTCACTGTTTGATATCTATCTTACATGTATGTATGTGTTTGCAGGTGTATGGTATCGGTCGTCAGTCGTGGTGGAGACCACAAATTCTACAAACAATAATCCGTGCAATTGACAAAGCACCCAGAAAAGATTTCAGGAGTACAGTATAGACGGGTAAAATATCTTCTCAACCCATTTAAGGAATTTTTCTGAGTGGTAAAATTTCACTCTTCGAACCAGTTTGTTGCTGAGTTAAGGGTTTCTGCCGAAGTCTGCTTCTATTGTAAAATACATCTTTTTCTTATGAATTGGCTAAATTCATTTTTCTTAGGTGAAATTATTATGACAAGCCATAGTAATTCAGGTAATGGATTGTGCTGCGCTAGAATTGATCTGAGCGACTTTCTTAAAATCAGAGAGACTAAGGTTTTCTTCGATTTAGTAGTTTGAGTATGCAAGAAATTATGTACTTGGTACTTGCTGAAATTAGCACCGTTATGGATTTGGTTACCTATTTTTTCCGAGTATGTTGTAATGATTTCTCTCCCATTATTTTGAAAGAAAAATGTTGTAGAACAATGTTTCCATTTATTAGTTATTGAGTAAACCAACCATTTTACAGACGCCCAAAATTTTGGTCTCTAGGCATACAAATGTTAGTCTTCACTAAGTCTCTGTTTGGCCACAACGTGTGACTCTGAATATATATGGTACAACATCTTTATGAACGTGTATAGTATATGTATCCAGAATTATTGTTCTCTAACATTTCTTCTTGCTTCTCTTATGCGGTTTGACTACTTTTTGTTTTATATGGCCGTTATCCAGAAAGAATTTGTACAATGTTTTTGGCTATTATGTGCAATTCTTTCCTTTGTGTGTTTTCCTACTAAAGCAATTTATGGGTTATTGGAAACTGCTGTTTTTTTCTCAAAGATCATTTTTTATTGTTGAATTATTAGTCGTATTTCAGCATTAATGAGCACGTAGAGTCTCATTGAAAAACATTTTGGTGAGTTGACATATCATTTATAACTTAGTTGCGGGGATCATTCTAAAAAACATAGTTATCAGTGGAATTGACCATTTACTCTTACTTTAAAATTTAAGGAAATGGTGGCTAAGCTATTCATTTGTGCGGGTTTAGCTGCCACAACCAGTAATGGTTACTATTAATCTGGAAGTAGCAAAGAAAATGATGAAACTTTTATCTATCTTAGGACCAAAGAACTAAAACCGGATCTCTCATACCACTGTGGGGATGTTGGTGCCAGTTTCCATGGACATGGAATTGTTCAATTACTAAGAAAGTTCAAATTTATTTTTATTTTTGTAACTGTGAAAATTCAATAACTCAAGATATATGATTATGAATCATAGCTCAGTGTTGCCACTTGCCATCTTAGCTCAGTCGGAAGAGCGCATAGGTTTGAACCATGTGGTCGTGGGTTCGATTCCCACAGATGGCGGAGGGCCCCTATGGTTACACATGTTTTGGTGCAGCTAATCTTACTTGGATATTTGTGCGGTACCAATACTTATTACTTATCGTCATTCTACTGAAGTGGACTTCAGTGGAAATTAATAGGTTTACAGATAGCTAACCGAGGTAGTTCATTGTCTCTGCAGATCAGCTCTGGTGGTCATATTCCTTTTCATCGGAACCTTTATGCTTTGCTAACATGGTTATGGATTGTTCATTTTGTCTATAATTTCATGGGTGCTTCATTACATGTCTACGTTTGTATTGATGCGTCTTTGATTGGTTTTGGATGTACTCAAACGCTAATATTTTTTCCTTCACAGGTAGAAATGTCAATGGTGGGTCCTCAGAGACCACGGACAGGGTCTTGAGAAACCTACAAGCAGCAGAAATTCTGGAAATCCTATGCTTAAAAGCTAAACATCACTTTTCTTGGTATTTTTTGCAGGGTCTTGAGAGTATAATCGAGTGTAAATTTCTTAAATTGTATGACGATTGCAACATAAAATGTTTCTCGCAAGTGGGACGTGCCAAGGGGTATACGGGTATGCAAGTAAGGTATTAGCAGACTTTTCCTACTCTTAGAAGGTTAAGTTTGGTGCTCTAACAAAACATGCATGAATCCTTGGTTTCCACTGCTTTTTGGGCATTATTTCCCAGAGATAATATAAATGCCTGTCAGCAATTAAGGCATTTTATACCAATTTTATTGAACCACATAAATAATTTACTTATATTTCTTAATCGATCACTAGCCTTAGAATTGATCTACCTATTTTTTTGGTCCAAAAATTACACCTTTTTGGTTATTTTTAACAGACTGTGTTTTAGTTTCCTAAGAGCAACTGCAATGGACGAGTAAACCTATAATTATGATCCAGGGACGAAACGCAACGGGACGGAGTAAAGACTAAAATCTGGACCAAAACCAAATTCCAGACCATATTTGGTCTGGGACCAAGACCAAAACTATATATAGTGGAGCGGAGGTATAATCACCGTTTGGCATCGGGCGTATATATAATCTACGCCTGTTGTGAAACGTGCGTAAAGTCACCGCCCCATAAAGAGGCGTGTATATAAGTTACGCCCGGTTCAGGCGTTGATAAAATGTCCGCCCGTTGGGACGTTGATAAAGTTTACGCCCCACGTCAGGCGTTAATAAAATGAACGCCCCATTCAGACGAAGATTATACAAACGCCCCAGCCCGGCGTTGATATTCTTAACGCCCCACGCCAGGCGTTGATAAAGTGTATGCCCCATTCAGGCGTTGATATAGTTAACGCCTCATGCCAGGCGTTTATATAGTTAACGCCCCAGACAGGCGGTGATATAATTAACGCCCCATGCCAGGCGGTGATATAATTAACGCCCCATCCCGGCGTTGATATAGTTAACGCCCCACGCCAGGCGTTTATATAGTTAACGCCCCAAGCTTGAGTTTAAAAAAAAAAAATACTTAGACAAAATTGATTTTGAAATTTTTTTATACCGTTGGTAATTCGACCGTTGAAGAAAATGGAACGTTGAAGAAAATGGAACGTTGGATAATTTGGAACGTTGGAAAGTTTGGAAGACATTTCGGTTTTTTCGGAAGAAACACCTATATATACACATGAGATCCTGTGACATTTTCCCACGACCAATACTTCAAACTATCCACACCAATAAGAAGAAATATTGTTTCTGCTTTCAAATCAGTTGGAAAATTTTCACGGATTCGCTTACAATGGCACCAAGAGTAGCACGAGGTCCAAATTTTACGACAATCGAAGATGTAACAATGTGTAAAATTCATTTATCTATATCTCAAGATTCTAGTGTTGGAGCTGATCAATCAGAGGCGACGTTGTGGACTCGTATCAAGGATGATATTGAACTTCATTTACCTAATAATCCAGAGCGGTCTTGGAGTTCTTGGCAGAAACGATATCAGGGAATAAGTAAAGATGTGGCGTTATTTTCGGCAAAAGAGGCAGAAGTTGAAGGTGAATATCATACTGGATGGGGTCCTGAAAAGAAGGTAAGCATTCTTGATTTTTCCAACCATTGTTTTCTAATATTTAATAAGCGCCCATGTACTTAAGTGTTTTTAAAAACATTAACAGCTTGAAGAAGTTAACAAGAGGTTCAAGGAATGCAACGATGGGAAAAAATTTAAGCACGAAGAGTGCTACCAAGTTGTGTTAGAAAATATAAAATATAATCGACGATCGACTTTTGTATTCGATACGACGCATGATTTGGACACTTATGAGAATAACGAGGAAGATGATGAAGGACCGCAAACAACAACTCAAGGAGAGACCGGTAACGACACAGATGGGGGAGACATAGAGAACACATATCTTCGTAAGATGGGGGAAAAAGCAGCAAAAAGATTGAAGAAAACAGGGAGAGAGAAATCCAGTCACCAAGAGGAATTGATGGGAATAATTATTAAAGAACAACAAAATTTCAATACTCATTACCAAGCACAATCAAGATTCAAGATGGAACAAAGAGCAGCAGAGTTTGCAGCAAAACAAGCTGAACATGCTGCAAAAATAGCCAAGCAAGCTGAAGACGAAGAATTTCGTATCATTATGATGGATCTTGAAAAAATGGAACCTGTACAACAAGAGTACTTCCGACTTCGCAGGGCGGACATAGTTCGGAATAAAAGAAACCAATCTTAACACAAAGGCGGAATAGTTCAAACCTTAATTATTTCTCCTTTAGTGATTAGTAGTATTTAGTATTATTATGTTTTAAATTTCTTAGTATCTGAACAATTAGCATTTATTATGTAATTTTTGGATTTAAATTTACTTCCGTTGATTTGAATTAAATTTCTACTTTTTTGAAACATACGACCTTAATTAAAACTTGAGGATGTTTACATACAAGAGATAATAGAAAGGAAATGACAAACGACAATTTTTAATTCCCATATTCTGCCCATATATATTCGATCAAGTCATCACGCAAGCGAATATGTGCATCTTTGTTACGCATTGCACATCGGCGTTGCTGAGCTTAATTTGGGAAACTCGTCATATTGCCTCTTAATATTAACCGGTGCTGGTTGCTACGTTGTTCATAAAATGTGGCCAGTCACGGGTAGACGCTCATCCTCGACTATCATATTATGTAAGATATACAAGTTTTCATGATATAGGCAAGCACATATGGATTCCACTTTCTTGCAGGTTGTTTGATGATTCCAAATTGTTGTTGAAGTACACCAAATCCCCGTTCAACATCTTTTCTTGCACCCTCTTGCATCGATGAAAATATTTCCTTTTTCCTACCACCGGATGTTTAATGGCCGTAATAATAGTAGGAATCTCTGGGTATATTCCATCACCTAGATAATACGGCATATCATATGAATGTCCGTTCACCTCATAGCTCACCGGCGGTGCTTTTCCTGTTACAAGACTTCGAAAAACATATGAACGGTTCATAACATTAATATCGTTGTTAGAACCGGGCATACCAAAAAAAGCATGCCAAAACCATAGGTCATACGACACCACTGCCTCCAACACGATACTTTCGCTCCCTTTATACGCGGTGTAAGCCCCAGATTCTGCCGACGGACATTTATCCCATTTCCAATGCATGCAATCTAGACTACCCAGCATCCCAGGAAATCCCCGGTCTTTGTTTTGCTTGAGCAACAGTTCAATATCACCAGCCGTTGGTTCACGCAAATATTCTTTCCCATACAATTCACAATCGTCTTACAGAACCTACGAGTAGCTTCCAGCACAGTTGTTTCTCCTATGCGTAAGTACTCGTCTATTGCATCTGCCGCACATCCGTAAGCTAACATTCGTACTGCTGCTGTTACTTTTTGATGAGGGTTTAATCCTAAAACTCCACAAGCATCGGGCTTTTGAACAAAATATCTGTTTGCATTGGTAACACCTTCCACTATCCGGTTAAACAATTGTCGACGCATTCTAAATCTTCTGCGAAAAACATTGGGTGGTTGGTTTGGGTACGGAGAGAAATAGTCGTTCCATAGAAGTTCAGCCCCTGACTCACGATCTCTTGGTATTCTGATACGAGTTTGAGGCCATTTTGAATTTGTAACAAGGACTCCCAAACTAACGGCCATGTTATTTTGCATAATTGCTATTGCATCATCATCCGAGGTAAAAACTACTATTAGAAGAAGAAGAAGAAGAAACAGAAGAGCAATAATGAGCGGTTTTCTCATATGTTCCATTGCTATATGAAGCAGAAGAGATGTATTGTTATTCATATATTGAGTGAAACCAGTCTTTAATTTATAACCCATTTTCAAGAGCATTAAAAAAACCAAAAATAGATATTTTTTTGGGTTCACGCAAATGTGTTTTCCAAAAAAGATAAAGTGTTTGTCAGTGACCTGATATGACAATACTATATATGATTAGACTATACTATATATGATATGACTATACTATATAAGATAAGAAAAGATAACTCCAAAGACAGTCATCTAAATAGTCATAACAAATTAACCCTTCATATTATCATTATCCGAAGTGGACGATCTTGGTGCCACAAAAGGCATGTGCGTTCTCGGATTGGTATTGACTGAGGACATTGTTGAAGCTGATCCTGATTCATACCACTCCAAACTTGTGATGGCAGGGTTTGGGAAAAGGAACCGTATCCAAGCTGAGGTTGGACAGTGTGCGGCATACGGAAAAGAGATAGTTGTTGCTGCAAATCAACGTTCGCATTATTTAGCCTTTGTATTTCTGCTTCTTTCGACATATAACGTCCATCCTCTCCTTCGTTTGTTTTAATGTAAATTCGCGAAATTGTTGATTAAAATCAGCATTTTCTTGAAATAATGTGTAAGCTTCATGCTGTGAAGAAAAAATAAAATATATAAGTACAAATATACCAACAAAAATCGAACGTACAATAAAAAGTCGAAAGTACACTTACGTGGGATAATAGATGTGGAGGAGGGATATGTACATGTTCAACAGGTTGTTCAATTGGGACCGTATACAAGTCACCGACATACCCATATGTTTGGGCTTCCCAAATAGGATGAGTCACGTAATCTTTGGAGTTGGTTACCATTGTCCAGTATTGTAAATATATATCATAATCTTTAACAACTTGCACTATCTCTGTTGCATCGACCAAACCTTCTTTTTTTAGGCGTTCGGCTTGAATATTGCCAATATCCCCTATAACTGTGTGTAGTCTTATAGGAACAGCGAAAGTACAATGGTTTTGCCGCCAACACCTTTCACCAAGATACATGTTGTGCTGTACAGTTAGAAAGGGAATAAGAATTTAGTAAGTATGTTATATAGGAAAAAAGTATGTTTATAGTAAGTATGTATATAGAAAAAAAGTATGTATATAATAAAATTTACAAATTAACTCACAATGCCCATGTAAGAAAATATATCTCGAGTCTGATAGCCGCGTAGCCGTGCATCCCATATCAGATGCAAGAACTTCTCTGTATGATTCCCATGGGCGCCATGTCACTTGTTCAGCAGTAAGCTTACTTAGTAAATCCCTACAACGGAAAATATCATTTGTATTCTTCGGTACATTCCATTTAGAAGATACGGGCCATTTTTGTTCTGTACTCGCCTCTGGGATTTCTGGTCGACATATGCCCAGGTATTCATACCCCCAAAACTACTCCATCAAAATAATTAGCCAATTTAATAACTTAGCAACAAAATAAACAATGAGAGGAAAAATAACTAGATTGAAAGAATACCTCTAATACTTGGAATGGACCACATAGTGCCTTCTGTCTCCTCCCAGATAAACGGAGTGCCGCATACAATTTCGAAAACGCAGCACCACCCCAGTCATACGTGGATACTACATCAAGATTTTCAAAAGCAGCTAACCATCCAGCATCAATATAAGTCTTTGCATTAGAAAAGAAAAAATGTCCCAAAACATACATGAAAAAGGCAATTGCTACTCTATGAGCAAGGGTGCTATCATTTTCAGCCGCAACCAACTTGTCTTCGATGAAATATGACCTTAAATATTTAATTGTAATTGAATTTGAAACCCACGACGGTGCTTTTGGACAGAGCGTGACATCTTGGATATCCGGAAAGATATGCTCACGAACATGTTCAAATTGGTACTTCCCCGAATCATAAGGAACATCAGGCCCATCACCGATACTCAGTCCAGTCAACATGAGCCAATCTAGCGGGGTGAATCCCATCTCACCAAATGGGAAGTGAAAAGTGTTTGTTGTATCCCAAAACCGCTCAGCAATATAATCAACCATTGAATGGTTGGTTTCGCTACATTGTATGTCCAGTAAATTTTGCCATCTCGCTTTTTCAATAATATATTTAGCTCTAGGACAGTGTTGTGAAATAGTTTGATAGTGATGAATTACCGATGCCAAAGATCCACGATGTTGATACTTCAATTTGTGCTCCCCTGTAAATGTGATGTCCGTAGTAGCGTGCGGTTTATCATCTTGCAGTATAGGAAACCTACCTAACCGGGGAATATCAACCTCCTTAATTGTACCAGTAGCGATTAAGTTATAATCCTCTTCGGCTACAGATTTTTGTTTCTTGTTCGTCTTCACGCGACCATTGAAACGCGCTGTGAATTTGTTCAACATCTGTGCACACACAATATAGATGCAGTTACATTATTAAAAGACCAACCCTCATTAACGAATATTTTTATTAGTCCATCACCATTTATATTCCAAATACTATAAATCCTTAACACAAACCATATCAATTCCAAATTCTATAATTCCAGAAACACAAATTAAATCGTCACCGATGCATTTCCAAAATCATTACAAGATTCCACAACCCAATTTAATCACTTCAAGATTCCATAAAAATCACTAAAAAATCAATTCCATACTCACGCAATTAGCTCTTCTACATATGTAACTCCCAAAATTTACATAACTACAATTTACATAACTAAAATTAATCACCTCAAAATTCAATAAAATACAATACAAATTCAATTATTGGTAACCATATTCACATACAACATGCAGAAAACCAATAATTAATCCAATAATTTACATAACTACAATAATTTACAATAATTTAAAATTAATCCAATAATTTACATAACTACAATTATTGATAACCATATTCACTAAAATTAATTACCAACAGACAACATGAAGAAAATCAATAAAAGGAAGCTCTCAATTGAAATAGGTTGATTGAAACAGTTAAAGGGTGAGAACTATTTCCCACATAATCTACATAACCACGGATTTTTACAATACCCAAAAATCCCATCTCATCAAATTTTTACAATAACACTGTGGAAGCTCTAATAAATTTTAGTGAATAGATTATAAATCAAATCAAACTATTACAATACCCACAAATAAATTTTTACAACCACTGTGGAAGCTCTAATAAATCTAACTATTTTAAAAAAAAATTTAACCAAATTTACATAATCATCAAATATGGTTTTTTTCACATACATATTAATCTCTAAAAAAACATAAAACACACATACCCAATTAAATTTAACCAATTTCATATTCATATTTGTTCGTTAAAACCAAATTTTAGATAAACTAATTTTAACAAATAAAACCCTAAATAAATTATACAACAATATGGATAAACAAAAGAGATTAAGAAAAAAAAAACATACCTCTTTTGTAACCCGGGTTCATCAAGTATCTTGGTTTTTTCTTTTCTTTTACTGCTCGTCACTGTGATGTTTTTGTTAAGAAGCTGTGTTTGTGGGCGGTAGAAACAAAGAAACAAAGAGGAGGTAGAAAAGAAAAGAAGAAGACGGAGAAGATTAGGGTAAAGGGAAAGTGAACACGTGGGCTATACGTGGTGGTTAGAGATTGGCCGGGCTTTAATGCCACACGTGCTAGATAGTGTGTTAATAGAAGTCCAACACTATACGTACGCCTGCCATGAGGCGTTGATTCCTTCATTCGCCTGAATGAAACCAAGCGTTGATTATACGTACGCCTGAGAGAAGAGGAGGCGTTGATTATACGTACGCCCCACGTCAGGCGTTGATTATACGTTCGCCTCAAACAGGCGTTGATTATACTTACGCCTCAAAACAGGCGTTGATTATACGTTCGCCCCACGTCAGGCGTTGATTATACGTACGCCTCAAAACAGGCGTTGATTATACGTCCGCCTCAAAACAGGCGTTGATTATACTAACGCTTCATTCAGGCGTTGATTATATGTTCGCCACACCAGGCGTAGATTATACAAACGCCCCTTCTCCGAGCGTGAAATATATGTACGCCCCACAACAAGCGTATTCTTTACCAACGCCCCACAACCAGCGTTAACTATATCTCCGCCCGGCCCAAACGAAGATTATACCAACTCTCCACATGCAAGCGTGGATTATACGTCCGCCCGACTGAATATACTCCACTGCCTTAACGTGACACTACAGACTAAACTCAAATTTGATCGTTTGTTTTGGTCTTTGATCTTTGGTTTTGATCGTACCACTGTGGACGCTCTAAGGAACTCTATACACGTAAAACTGCCAATTTCTGGCTAAAACCTAAATTTTGCATGTAATTTACTTACATAAGGTTCTATTGGTATTAAAGTTTCATTTGTTGATAAAGAGGTCATTATAGGTGTGCATGTTTTCCAAAATTTGTACTACCTCGCCACAACCATGGTATGAAACCTAAAATGCAAAAAGATTATTCGAGGAAATCTATTTAGAGACTTGAGTAGCAGATGTCCATGTAGTTTTTGCATCTTTGTTTTTAAAATTTACAAGTAGCATGTATATGTCACAGAATGTTAACCTACGTATGGTGCATTTTCCTAGAAAATTAATGTCTTTGTGAGAAAGATGTAGCTATGGACATTAGTGGTCGTTCCATGCAGTAATATGTTCAGGTATGTTAGCAAAGGAACATGACAGCAGTCTTGGGTACCGGATCAAAGCCCGAGGAACAAATATACTTGAGCAAGGATACAGTGGAACATAAAACGATTGAGGTAATTACCCATATTGATGTCTGAGCATGCGATGAAAGATTCTACGAAGAAGATAGAAAAAAGGAAGAAGACGGAGCGAAGCACATACAAGTTTGGATATCGATAGAAAAAGGAAAAGATAGAGCGAAGCACGTACAAGCTTGGATTTGGAGTGATGAAATCCTTGGATAAAGCTAAGATAGTAATAGATGAACTGTGTTTGGAGGAACTTGAAAAAACAGTTGAATACGGAGTGTAGACAAAATCGTACTTCTGTGTAGAAAGAATATGGGTAGAAGAAGAAGAAGATGATGATGCTGCCAAGAAGGTGAAAGGAGGAAAATTTTGTTGATACCCATGACTCTACTGATGTTTTCCCTTATGAAATTTTACTAATGAAATCTTTTTCCTGGGTGTTATTTAATGATTATTCTTCAACTATTTTCTGTTTTTATTTTGGATGTACTTAGAACTTTATCTTTATCTTTTTGTTAATGCTTCTTAGAACTTTGTTACTATCTTCTTTATTGGTTAGGTTTGTTAGTCCTTTAAATTGTTTTGTCAAACATATGTGATTAAAATTTTATACAAGAGTTTGATAGAATGTATGAAATTAAAATCCATATAGGTGTTTAAGAGTAATCAGTTATGTAAATCTATACAGAATTGAACTGTTATCTCTACGGAACTCATAAACCTCTTTTTTTTTTTATTTTTATGGAAGCACAAATATGTAACTTAATTGTGTGGCCAACGAAGTTGATGTTAAGTTTTAGTCGATATGTATTTGAGTGCCAATAGTATCAGTGTGCACCATAAAAATCATAAAGAGCTACAAAAATGTTTTAAATTCTAGGTGACAACATTAAGATGCAAAACCAATATAGTATTACTAGAAATACGAACCATACAATACTTTATTAAAAGTATGTATTATGTGAAAAATACTATTTTTATCCGATACTTTACTAAATATACGATGCCAATTGCATCAGAGACCTTAAGTTCAGTTATAGACAATAATTATATTTTTAATAACCATGTACGTGATGTATATTTTCGTATCCGTATTAAAAGTACCAACAATTATATTTTTAATAACCATATATGTGACGAATATTTTCCTATCTTGATAGTATTTCTTTATGATATAAATTCTTGAATAAAATACACGGTAGAGGTATAAAATAAAATACAATGAATGCTAAATAGATTTCTTGGATAACCATAAATCACTACATATGTTTATATATATAAGACACACCATGCAAAGTTAAAATCAACCAAAGAATAACATACTATGTTCGCAGAGGATCAGAAGTAATAAGTAGCGAACAATATGGAAAACAATACTGTGGATGGCGGCGATGTTGAAAAAACAAAAACGTGCTACATAACAATGAAAAGAGTTGGAATTGAGTATAGGCCCTTACTTGGATTCATGAAAAAGAGACTGGAGATATGTAGGACAAATATAAATCGGAAAACTTCTTACAGAATCAGAAGCAAAAAACAACAACGAAAGTTGTATAAGATTTGAACCTTTTGAGTCAGACATTCAAATCTTATAAGTAATGATTTAAACATAGCCTAAAGTTGAAAAGGCATATGTAGCCACACGAAGGAAAAAAAACAAGAGTATGAGCTTGAAAAACTAAACAACATTACAAAACTAAATAAAACTTGGAATGGTACTGTATTTACTCATTTTGACATTGCATGATTCTGATCAAGCTAAAAAGGACAATACCTATATTTCAGCATTGGCATCTTATCTCCACGTGACAATATGATGCTTAAGGATTATCTGGAGAATAAATCATTAATGAAAAACGAGGAGGACAACTCTAATTTACTACTCATGGATATTTACGAGAAAATGATTGCATATTCGGGATACCAGATCATGGAATCCGTATCCGCAGAATGAACGTGCGTCAATATTTTTTTATTCCAAGGGATGAGTCCAAATGAAAATTTGAAAATACATGGCGTCAGTTTATGTAAATACAAAGAAGGCGGAATCAAAACAAATCACAGTAGGCTATAAGACTTAAAACAACATTGAAGACATATGCAGAAACCAAGATTTGGACTATTGAAAGAATATAACTATGCAAGAAAAGTGGAATACCCAAAAAAAAAAGCTTCAAATTTATGGATGAGGCAAAGACATATACATTCAATTTAGAGGATAAGGATGCTTTAATATTATGTTCTTTCATATATAAGAATCTTTTTTAGTTTTCTCAATCTACTTCTTGGTAAGATATCTTATAATCAAGTTATATTATTTCGGTTACTGTTTGTTAATTTAAAATTCTTTGATAATGTTTTTGTTGTAATTATCCCGGACAAAAGAATGAAAATTACCATTTTTTCATGCTTGGTTTTTCCTGAGTATGAGTTATTGGCCTCAATAAGGCACCAGTTATTGGTTCCGCCTTATTTATAGGATGCAATATACATTAACAACCTCAAAAAGCTTTAACAATTGCTTCACCAATTTCGTTAGCTTCTACATTATTCATGTTATCATCCTCATACAACGATAACGTTATTAGCATGTTGTAAATATCTCCACATTTTATGCTTACTATTCAAAACAATGTAGATTTATTGCTCTGATGTTCTTGAAAGTATTGTTTTTTTCGCAAGCTAATTTATCATAGCAGATATTGAATTTTACATTTATTCGTTTTCAAATAAATAATTTAACTTCGATTTGATAACTAAATATTCAAACTAGACTTGGTATTTTTCAATATAAAACATATGTGCATCCACACAAATCACATTATACGTTGACTACCATTGAATCTATGGTCATATTCAATTATCACGGAATCATGCAACTTGCTGAAATAAAACTGATTCCTATTCTACGATATCGTGTCTAAAAAAAACACTGTTTCAACTGGATCTTTAAAGTGCCTAGCTTTAGCCCATTGTTAAGCTTCGGGTCTCCAAAACTTGATGTCGTAGGTTCAAACTCATTTTTTTAAAGACACTCGAAGGTGTAATAAGGTATATGGGTTCTTTAAGGTGTATTAAGGTATATGTCACATTCTTATTACCTGATAGTTAGCTTGAAGATCAATGATTTGATAACGCATGCAGTAATATTTTTGTCTTTGAGTAGCAACATTATCATGCCCGATCAGAGATTAACAAATGATTAGATACATACAAAATCAGTATACTGTTAAATTCTTTTGTAAGGAGGTGTTCTAGGAAAGTCAAAATACTTTATACCTACCTTCAACTGTTCAATGGGTTTGCTTAGGTATATCCATTCTTTATTTTCCGAGTTGAAGTAGTTAGGCGCAGACTTAAGGAAAAGATCATTTACCATTGTTATAAACTGCAAATTTATAGTGTTCATTATAAAGAATTTTATTAAGCCAAGTAGCCACATATGTATGTTGATAATGTCTGCAATCAGGGATCTAACTAAGCTAAATAAAACTATGTCCCATCGCCACTTAGTTTTAAATATGTGAGTTCACTAATTAGTATTTCTTTGCAACTTCTACAATCTCAGTAACCAAAAAGGTTGGGATGAAAGGGTTAGTAGTAGTGGAAAAGATAAGGTAACTCAGTTAGATATAAAATATATATGCACTGATAACCCTGGAATGCAAGCACACCTGGTTGCATTTTAGACCCCTGTAACAATGCGAAATAAAAAATGTGTTTAATTGGTACACTATGTTCAAATAAATATATATGCACTATAAATTGGAATATCGGGTATTAATCAGGTAAAAGTTGGGTAGTGCGTGTATAATAGATTCATCTCTAATAGGCTATAGATAAATACTAAGCCCATTTTGAGTTGGAAAATATAGCACACAAATCCAAGTTTAACATAGTTGTATTATTTTTGGAATCCGAATAATAAAAAATAAAAAATTAGATTCAGTATTTTAAGTTATCTTAAGAAACTGATTTCCTTAATCGGAGAAATTCATACAATTTTAATTATAAGGAAATATCGATTTTCTTTAACCACGCTTCTTTGAGACCTATAAATAGGACACAAGATAGTGTTTTTAGGAGAGTTATTTAATGTTTGGGTCGTAGATGTTGGTATAGTAGAGGATCTGGGTCCTAAGTTTGTCCAATTTAGTGTTTGGGTTGTTGAACTGTTAGTCAAACTAAGTCGACCAGCAATTTTGGTCGTACAGATAACTTCTGTTAATTTAATATTTACAAAATCTACCACTCCATTACATGAGCTTCATCTCTTACCCAAGAAAAAATATCCAATACCACCGTTAAAGCTACTTGTAGCACCCATAAATCGAACTAAACCATACAAAATTGTTAAACCCGTTTCATCACCACCATGGGAATGATTAAGAGGAGGCATACTATGCAAATGGCTACTCCAAGCATCACCACTACCAAACCACTTATACCATCACCACAGCCTTGGGCATGATTAAACGATGACTGTAACAATTTTTACTCCGACCACCACGGTTAGTGCTAAACATCACCGTCGTGAAAATTGGTAGGAGCTAACCACCACTGGCGTGAGTACGATTGAACGGATGATGATGAATCACCACCACCACCACCAGAAAACTTTAGTCTGAAATTATTATTAGGGTTTTTTGTTTGGCTCAATAGGAGGAGGGATTCTTTCGTCTTAAGTATTTGATTCTCCTCCTCTGTATCCATATATCAAAAGTTTACTGGAATATCAAAATTACATATTAACATAATTAGAAATTGGGGGAAAATAATAATTTAACTAAATATAAAATTGGACGAACACCAAATTCAGAACAAGAAAAGATCTCGATATTTCTAAGTTTAATACCCCATTGAGAGTTTAGAGAAAAGTGAATGAACAAAAAATTGGTAGCGAGATGGTGGTCTGGTTCGAGTATACTCTTCAAAGTGATTTTGCCACGTTGAAGAACGATTTCAATGACCACATGTTGCAGTTCTAAACCGTTCAATATTTTAAACATATTACAAGTCCTCCAATCTAGATCATTAAACTCAAATTTTAAAAAGAGTTTGGGATGTTAAATTTGTAAATAAGTTGACTAACGGGTCAACGACCCAAACACTAAATTTGACGAACTTAAGACCCAAATCTTCTACCATACCAAAATCTACAACCCAAACACTAATTAACTCTTTTCAAGACATCTATTAAAGACAATTTTGCAAGTTAAAGCACAAAAATCCAGAGGCATGTCGCCTTTCTTTTTCATATTATCTCATAAAATCCTGACAATGTGTAATTCTTAGTACTTAATATCAAGGTTATGCTTAGTAAATAAACTCTGTAACATGTGAATATGTTCGGAGCAATTACTCGGAGCAATAACTAAGGTTTGAGATCATTATTTTGCGTTATATTTATTATATTTCAACCCTTTGTCTAAATATTTTCTTATTACGAGATCGTGTTTACGTAATATTATCCGATTGAGTTTTATGAATCTAAAAAAGATTGGATTAAAGATCATCACAATAGGATCATATATATGTACAACGAAAAGAGAAGACAAAAAAACACGAGCTGACAAAGTTTAGACAACATCAAAAATTAGACAAAGACTAGAATGGCATCACATACAGCCGATTTTTGGAATTGGATGACATTAGCGAAATCAACAATCCAGTAAAAGAATTCTGCAACTCATCTATTATCACGTGAAAGTAAAATGCTTTAAGCTTATTTACTGGATAAATCTTTCAAATAAGATTCAGAGTCTAATGAGGGGACATATGAAAAAGAACTATAGAGACACATTTGCATCGTCAAAAAAATAATGCAATAATAGGAAGTCGAGCACAATTCAAAGACATTTGGATTTGGTTTCGGGTTAAATGACTAGCATAAGTGAAATAGGATTAAAAGGTAGTGTCATGCTACATTTTATGTTAAACTTTATGGTTGTTTTCATGTCGTTTTTTAATCAACATATATTACTGCTTTCTTATTTTGGATGAACGTGACATACGTACCAATGTAGACTGCAATAGGTATGAATATGTACATATATAGGGCTTTTAATTATATTTTTGTTTGAGATTATTGATTTATATATTTCTTGATAAGGGTTAATTTTTTCGCCTGCAATTTTTCTTATGAGTTTCTGCATATTTTTATGTAGAATCATCTTACTCAATGAGTATTTTTTTAGTTAGTTATTTGTTGTCATATTTTTTAGTTAATATCAAGCCTTTTAACACCTGTTTGTTTGTCGAAGGAATGTGATTTATTGTTCAAGCTTAGTTCAAAATGAAGTGCTATCATATATACTTTGTAGGTGTAATCTTCTCTCTTCCTTTAAAAACCTGACCTAATTCTTTCTACATGAAATATTGTACCAATATTTTTTTTTGAAGCAAGTATGCCAATCTTTGGGTTAGTAGAAACATTATTACATTTTTTTTCCTATCGGTATGTATTTCATGAAATTCTTTTTATTCCTATAATGTAGATGTATTTTAGGTGTTTAATGAGACGATATTACATTATTTTTCCTCGACATGTATTTCATGAAACATGCCGCATCATCAATGCTCTTATAATATACTTTTTCATGATAGGGGAGCATCAAAAATTTACAAAGAATAGTATCATCATAAAATTAACAATAACATGCGAAGATCATTGAGGATCTAAGTAAATTTGTCATCTTTTAACCAATGACAATTGGTTATAATTTGAAATACCGATTAAGTTCCAAATTGAGCAGGCTGATATACTAATTGATTTTAGCTAAATTGGATCTTAGACGTATTGATGCATTAGTGTCACATTGTTGTAGTACCTGTATTCCACTACATGTCTTTTGTGCAGTATCGCCTTACTTGACCATATTAGGATCTCAATCACATGATTTGTAAATCACATATGTTTTGATAAAAAAGACTACCATATTGTACTTTCGAAGTAAAGCGCAACGATTTAATTATTCATAGAGTTGACCCAGTTGAGTACTTTTGTTTTCTCATTTGTTGCTCATTTGTTGCTCTCTTATCGTTATCACCATTACGTACTAACCCAAACTAAACTAATTTATAGTTTCTAACATGGACTCATCCGTTCTTTTGATATCTTTATTTTGGTATTCAGTAACGATGATTGGTTTTAAAAATAATCAGGGATACATATTGACAAAACTAAATCAATCAATTGATATTTTTTTTTCAAGATATATTTTTGTTGGAACCGTGTGCCTAAATATAAACTGATTCTATTAGTACTGATGTATTAGGAGTTTACTGATATTATAGAAGAATGGGAACCCTGGAATGATATAAATTATTTATTGTATAATTGACTAAGTTATAATTGATTTTTAAGCATTTGGATACATTAACTAAGTTGTAGTATTTTTTAATGTATTGTTACAAGAAATAAAGTATGTACGTAATAAGAGAGGTTGAGCCGGGGTCGTAAGGCCCCGGTGATACCTAGTAGTAAAATAGAAAGAGAGGCGGTAACACCAATTGACCAATACGTATATAGGTCCAGCCGGCCGGAGGATTCCTGTATCAACAACCGAGTTACTACCGGTCAGTGGAGCAACAAAACATGCACACGTGACAAATTACAGACATAAAACTTATCAAAACATAATACTCCCAGAAGCACCAAATCAGTCTTTCCTAAAAAAACACAAGGCAAACTGAAGGAAATCACAAACTTACCAGCCCTAAATCCTAAAAACTTCGAGCATCCCAAAAACCCAACTCCATCAAACAAAATCTCATAGCTGCTTTTGATTGATCATGGACCATGGAAACATTCAATAAATCTTCGTCAATTTCATCTGGTATGTACTTCCGTTTTGATTTTCTCTTTACATATTTCCATAATTTGTAAATAATTCTTGTAAAAACCCTAGATTTCGTTTATAGTATAACTTCTCTGAATTTTAGCTGCAAGAGTTGATAGAAACTAGAAAGCAATCATATTTCTTTATAAGCTTATCTCATAAGCCTAATAAAACACCTTCGCATTGTTAGTAACTATGGAAATTGGAAGAAATGAAAAAGGTGGGTTCTAGCTCGTCTTATTACAAACCCTAGAAACCTAATTTTTTATCAGGTGAGTGATGACAAGATTCTAGGGGCAATAGTTTTGTTTCTTGATTATACTCTATCAATGTCGTGTAGAAGTAAAACATTGGATTTTGAATTATTACTCAAATTATTGTTCTACTTTGCAGTACTAATTTTTTGCAATTTGACCAAAATATAATTTAGTTCGGCTACTTTCTTGCTTGTTACTTCACAGGCTACAATCGTGCTTGAATAGCTTGGGTTATTCCGTGTGTTTTATAGTCATATGGGTAAGAATAAGGGGGGGAAGCCGGGTCCTTTCAGGAAACGACCTGGGCCTCCTGGCGTCCAATTTGAGAGAAATGGGGGTGGCTTCAAAAGAAGTAAAAGGTTTGATTCTGGTTTTGAACAAGATTTTGCAATTCCAAGTGGGGAGGAAGAGACAGTATATCGGCTTCTTTGTCCGATCAGAAAGATTGGTAGTGTTATAGGAAAGGGTGGAGGCATAATTAAGGCTATGAGAGAAGAGACAGGAGCGAAGATTAAGGTTGATGAAGCTATTGCTGGGTCTGATGAGAGAGTAATTATTATTTTTAGCCCTGCGGCAAAAAAACCTAGGGTCCTTGATACTACGGAGGAGCGAGATGTTCCTGAGAATGATGTTCATGTTGGAAAAGAACTTGAGGAAATGGAGCCACATTGTTCAGCCCAAGATGCTCTATTGAAAGTTCATCAGAGGATTGCTGAAGACGATGAGCTATATGGTGGCAAGGAGCATGACGAAAATAATGAGGATGATATTGTTACGGCGCGCCTTCTTGTTCCAAGCAATCAAGTAGGGTGTCTCTTAGGTAAAGGCGGGCATATAATTCAGAAGTTGAGAACTGATACTGGTGCAAATATTCGTATTCTCCCTACAGACCACCTTCCAACTTGTGCAATGCCTACTGATGAATTAGTGCAGGTAACCTATTTTTTGCCTTCCTTATTTTCCCAACTTGTGCATTTCTCGTATTTTGACAGGTGAAGGGAAAACCAGATACTAATGTTTTCAGCATTTCGAATTTTAATCTTATTTGAGTTTGGCTTTTCCTTCAATGCGGCAAGTTTTCACTTTGAATTCCTGTTTGGATTTATGAGTTTCTATTCGGCGTGGAGGATAATAAAATTTCTCAGCGCTTTGGCTTCATCTTAGTCAACTGTTCCTTTACTATTAACTTTATAGTCAGTTTAGATGAAAATATTGCACGAAGTGTATTTTGAGTTGGTTGAGTTAATCAAAGTTAGGTTTGATGAATTTTGTCTAATTCAAAAAGTATTAAAGGTGTGCTTGGTAACTACTCTGTAAGACCTCCCTGGATTTGCACTCTCATTAGGTTAGACTAGAATTTTAGTTAGATATGAAGTACTTCATGAGGTTTTGCAGGTTCGCAGGTTCTCGCCTGTTATTTTGTATTACCCTGTTGATATTTCATATATATAGCAAAATCATTCTTGATACCCTTCTTCACCCTTTGTTTTTCATTTTTTGATACTGGATTCTGCAAAATATTGATGCTTAATCTTCCAAAATTTGGTTTTGAAGGTTCCTGCATGGTCTTTGTGGTCCCTAATAATCTCTAACATCTAAAAGCACTTTTGCAGATATCTGGAATATCAGCTATAGCAAAGAGGGCGCTTTACGACATTTCAACTATGCTGCACCAGAATCCGCGCCCGCCAATGAATACTGGGGGCGGTTTTTACCCCCCTGGTCCTCCCATGGGAAATATGATACCACAAGGGAACCCACCATGGTCTCAACGGAATGCTGGGCCACATGGTCCTCCACCGCTGCCTTGGGATGGAGGATATGGGAAGGAACCATCTGGGTTTGGACGAGGTGGTTTCAGTGGCATGTCCTCAGGAAATAATGGAAATGCGTCAGATGAGTTTTCCATGAAAATTTTGTGCTCGGCTGAGAAAATTGGTGGGGTTATTGGCAAGGGAGGCACTAATGTAAAGCAGGTCCAACAAGAAACAGGGGCTAGCATTCATGTATTAGATACATCACCAGATGCAGATGAACGTGTGATTCTTGTCTCATCAATAGAAGTAAAATTTGAACCTCCTAGCTTACAAATAGTATATTGTTATAATTTATCTGTTTACATCTCAATTACATATAACTTCTCCGTTTATATACCAGTAAAATCTAGTCTTATTAAGGATGAAATATTGCTTCGTTGAGTTTTCTCTTGTAAAAGCTAGTCTTTTTGAGTGTGAGCAAGTTTGAACTTGTCGTTGTCCAATTTTTTTTTTCCAGGCTGCGTGGGACCCAAGATCACCAACTATTGAAGCTATTCTTCATCTTCAAAGTAAGACGAACGAAATGTCTGAGAAAGGTAATTTTACGACGAGACTTCTTGTTCCATCAAGCAAGGTCGGATGCCTCCTTGGGCAAGGAGGTCATATAATTACTGACATGAGAAGGCGAAGCAGAGCGGATATACGTATCATCTCCAAGGATGGGAAGCCTAATTGTGCATCTCCAGATGAAGAGCTTGTACAGGTAATGTGGTCAGTCACTGCCATGAGCCTGTGGCTCAGAAGTTTGTCTAGTTTTCTTGTTTGTAATTAACAGTTTTTCTTATTCGATTTTTTTTTCTTTTAAATAAAGATATCTGGAAATATGAATGTTGCTAGAGATGCATTGTCGGAAATTGCATCAAGACTTAGAGCTAGAAGTCTTGAAGGTACACGTGCATCTGCTGAACCTGTTCCTCCTGCAAGGCCTTCCAACAGATTTGGTCCTTCAGAGAGCTTCTTTGAAAGAGGACCACCACCATCTGGCAGGATAGGATCTGGAAGTTCTGGTGGATATGGACATGCTCAGGTATCTTCTTAGTTTCATGGTTAAGCCTCCTAATAAGTATAGGTGGTGAGGTGAGCATCAGATATAGGCTGAATTGAAGGCAAATCATTGCGCTAAACCTCAAGACCATCTTTTAAGAGTATTTTTGTTTTGTTTCGGAAACATCTTCTAAGATGTTCACCATGTCTTCAGCACTATGTCATGCAAGTCTTGGTGGATCCTTGCCAGGGGTGGAGCCAGCCCATGGCAAGGGTTGGCAGTTGCCTTTTTTCTTTTTTTTGATAATGTGGGCTCCAAAGCCCAGTTTTGCCATGTTGCCTACCCTAATTTTTTTTTGGCTCCCAATAGCTATATTCCTAGCTCTGCCAAATGATTCTTGCTGAACTCTACCATCGTTACATTTATGAATATGTACCATAGAACACTGTCACATGAAGATGAATCTGCGGATGAGCTTCGCATGTATAAATCATACTTCCAAGTTATATTATTTCTTTAATGTATATAACTGCTATGCAAGTGATATAAGTCGTTCGTGGATGGCCTGACCCTGGCATCATTGGTCACTACCAAATAAGATTAGGGCACTAACATGTTGGGTGAATCTAAAATAGTTCTTTAATATCAATAGACTATTTCAATGATGGCTGCTAACATGCTACATTCTTGTAGGTCGCTGCACACGAATATGAACCTCACAATTATCCAGTCCGTCCGCCTGCTACAGCTGGGTATGTTTCTTCTACTAGTGTGTTCCCATATGTTTTCAGTTGTTCAATTTATCTTTTTATGTCAGTGTTATAAAATAAAGCACATAAAAGGAAAAAAGAAACTCTGTATTTAGTGATGAAAAAACCTTTTATGGTTTACAGATACCCAAACATAAGCCACTCTATGGAGATCAAGATTCCAAATGCTGCAGTTAGTGCTGTCCTTGCTGCAGGAGGAAGCAACATTACTAATATTGGCCAGGTAGTTTCTAACCCTGTGCAGAAAGATATCTTTTTAATATCTTCAACACTGTTTAAGTGGAATGAAGAGCGTCACACACAAACCTGTTTTGCAGTACATAGACTCGTTCAGAACTACTAATACTCACTGGGACAATGCGTCTCCCTGTAATTTTTTCTTGGTATGCCTCATTTATTTATTTTTCCTAATTTATTTTCATGTAACATTTCAGATGTCAGGAGCTAAAGTGAAGTTGAATGACCAGCCGGGTGGTTCGGAATGTGTTGTTGAGATCCAGGGGTCTTCCGAGCAAATGGATGCAGCACAAAATCTTCTTCAAGCCTACATTGCATCTGCCATACAAAGCCTCAGTTCTCACCAGCATCAAGTCCCTCATCAACAAGGTGGCACCCCTTATCAACAAGCCCCTGTACAAGCCTCCCAGCAAGGTGGTAGTTACCAACAAGCTTCTCAGCAAGGCGGGCCTTATCAGCAAGCCTCTCAACAAAGTGCAGCTTACCAGCAAACGTCGCACCCAGGCGGGGCTTACCAGCAAACGTCGCAGCAAGGCGGGGCTTACCAGCAAACGTCGCAGGGCGGGTCTTACCAACAACAAACCTCACAGCAAGGCGGGCCTTACCAGCAATCGCAAGGCGGGCATTACCAACCAGTTCCACAGCAAGCCGGGCATTACCAACAAGCCTCACAGCTAAGCCCTATACAAGGTCACTACCAGCAAGCGCCACAATCAAACCCTAATCAAGGCTCTTACGAGCAAGCCTCACAGTTAAGCCCGATTCAAGTCCCATACCAACAAACCTCTCAACAGCTGAGCCCTATTCATGGCACTTATCAACCAGCCTCACAACTAAGCCCTATACCGGGCTCTTACCAACAAGCTCCTCAGCAAGGTTCTTTGCAACAAGTGACTTACCAGCAAGGCCCTTTCAAATACTAAGTTTGTCTTAGGCGATTTTTGTAACATATGATATCCAGAATCAGTGGCAGACCCACATAGGTACCACCAGCAGAGGCAGTTGCATGAACAGTTCCGAACATTCTTCAATTTTCGTGGAACTTTAGGTATCATATCTTAATATATGAAACACCCATCCTAATGAAAATTTATAATGACATGGGGTTGAAGCTTTATGACGATAATTATGTACTTATATTTTTTTGGAGATTCGCCTCGGAAGGAAAAGGAAATCAACCATGAGTTACACCCATTCTAGGACTATAGTGAATCGGTTTCCGAGGTCAGTTTCAAAGGTGTCCATGTAACATTTAGCTTTTCAATTTATATTGTAGTCATTTCTATTTCCCTTCATCAGATTGGTTGTATTGTTTTTGTGAACTTTGAGCTGTTGAGCAGTTTATTTGACTACGAAAGAAAATGGCTTCAGTTGTCTTTAGCCTTGGCTGAGGGTTACTCTGAATTGATACGAAAACAATTCTCCAACTTCCGTTTCATACCGAAAAATCCCTATGGGTGGGTGCGAAAGAAAGAGGACGGTTTGACTGAGACTGAAAACGAATAATCAAGTAGGGAGTGTGGTGAAGCAAAGGTCGTTCCATGGTGGATATTAATTCTTCTGGGTTTTTAGACAATGACTTTAACTCGGCTCTCATTATTAAGCTTGATACCGTTTTTAGACAATGATATTAAGTCATTAATATGGTTACTAGTTATGACCCGAGTCTTCCTCCCAAATCTAGTACAGCAGATTTTTTTTTTTTTTTTGCTCGATCAAAACCATTTTATTACTCATTATGGAAAAATACAACCAACTAAAGAGTTTACAAAAAAGAACCACCAAGGCCCAATAAAATGGAAAACTCAAAAGAAAAAATAAGACAAACTCAACTCCTAAAGCCCAACTGTAAAAACATAAGAAAGAAATTTTTAGCAAAACCTATAGTAAATTTGCTCAGGTGATTTCAAATCTGGGATGAAACTTGGTTTTGAATTGAAAATGAGCTTTCCCCCTCTCACCAATCCTGCACCCTTCTTTGCCATGGAGTCAGCAGAGAAATTTACTTCTCTCAAACTATGTACAAGTTGGATATTATTCAATAGTTCCTTTATTCTCTTCCATCTTACCTGCATGAACCAAGGCAGTCTTCCTGACATGTATGCACTCACTGCTGCTTTAGAATCAGAGTTAATACATATATCAAGCTTGTTGTTCTGTATAGCCCATTCAGCTGCGCCTGTAATAGCCATTAATTCTGCAATGTAATTAGTTGCAATTCCTAGGATAAATTAACAGCAGAAACAATTGATCTCAAGAGAGATAAATTTGCAAAGGCAACCGATTGATTGCATTTATTTTCAAAATTTAATGTACAAGAGGAGATTACGAGAGCTGGGAATAAAAGAAGCCCTAACTCATTTCAGTGTTTAATTATCCTTAAACCTGAAACAAGCAAAAACATGCATGCAAGCATGAAACAATATTCAAATATTACCCTATATACTAGAACTAGAAACTAAATCTCATAGGTACATGCATACTAATAGTCTGTCTGCCTTTCAGTGTTGTTGGTAAATGACAGTTAACTAGCTATAGCTAGCTGCAGGAAAGGTTCATAATCATCAAAATGATAAATCAGTACCAACTGAATTTGCCATGAAGGATGATGATGTCCTCTTGACAAACCTTCCTTTCATTCTAGGTCTCTTTTCAGCGTTCAATTTCCGAACTTCGTATCGTATCTTCTTAGAGAACAATCGTGTTCTTCGTTTCTCTCTGTATCTTGACACTCTAGCTTCTCTTCCCCCATCACCACCACTCATTCCCACGTGGCCTCCTCCTGCTGCTCCTCCACCTCCTACGTCTCCGTAGCCATGGTGATGAACCTCTGCATTGCGAGACGTACCCTGTAACAAAATAAACATGAAAATCAGTGAAATTCTAACAAACCGTAAGTAACGTAAAAAATGAAAACACTAATTACCGGAAAACACACATAGTAATATACTAGTACGTAAGTTTATATATATACAGTGATTCAGTAGTTCATGAAGATGGCTTTGTTTTGGATGAACTGACCAGGGTTTTGAAAGTCTAAAAAATGAAAGTGCTGCAATGATTTTAGAGTGCATACCAGATACTCGGGCCAGTAATCATCATGGTTGCTCGGTGGCCGACCTCCGGTTGTCCAAGGTGAACCCTGCGCAGCCCAAGCAGAGATAACTGCTTCATAGTTGAGCCTCAACGATATGGCCTTTGGCGTCTCAACAACTTTGTTATGTACTCCATCGTTCATCATCATAGGAGCAATCGGATTATGAACTACCTTCATGTCCTCTTCTTCCTCTCCAGTTGTAGGTGACTCGTAATCGAAATTCAAATCCAAAGTCTCTCTTGAAAGATCGAATTCCGTGTCCATATGACATGCTACAGAAGTTTCTAGCTCTTCATCATCTTCTTCCTCCTTCACCCTTCCATTGCTTCCAAAACAGCAGTAGTCTTCCTCTTTAGATTCCAACAGACCTAAGCCTTCCATTCCATACGAGTCCTCATCGAGTCCTCTTCCGAGCAAGGTCTCTACATCAGCAGCAAATTCTGTTAGATCCAAATCAGATGGCAGATTCAGACCCGACAGGCTTTCATAATGTTCAGACGCTACATGTTCATATTCTTGTAACTGTATTTTCGACGAATTAATGTTTCCTATATTTGTACCGACTTCATTAGTATTATTAGTCGGTGTAGCAACCACTTCGTTAGACATTACAGATGAACAAAATTCTTCAACGAAAGGATCAAATATAGGAACACGGTAAAGCAGCTGCTCTTCATTCTCATCCGGAGATGTTTCATCACTGCCAAGCTCAGGCACAAGAGGAAGATTACTATTAGCGTTATCATTCATCATCAGAAGATGATCGATTGGTTCTTCCTCAGCCTTAGGTGCTTGTTGATGTTGTTGCTGCTGAGACATCGGCTTCCCATGTCGAGGTGTTCGAGCTTTACGACGGAAACCCTGATGCCATGTTGGTAAAGAAGAATTAATCTCCACCACCAAGTTTTTATTATTGTTACTCCTACCATTAGTATTACCCGTTGGCTTCATAGATGCAGTCTTGAGACGAACTCTTTCATGTCTTCTAGCTAAAGAATTCGCCGAATGAACAGAAGCATCGCAAGCCTGACATAGAAACGCATCATCAGCTGTACAATACCAACGTGCTCTTTTACACATGCAACTATCACAAGCTCTTGCTGTTTTCCCTCCGACGGCGTTTGCCGCCTTCTTATCAGTACTATTCATAACACAACAACAAAATCTTTCTACTTCTTTGATAGAATCGAGTACAGACTACAGATAACTGCTCCAGATACTGAAAACTTCAGAAGATATTATTCATTTATATATATATATCAATGAAACAACAAACATATTATCAGAACTAACTAGAAAAGACTCAAATCTTGTGAAACTTGGAGTTAAAAGGCTGAAATTCTGTGTTTTAAAGTATTGAATTTTTGTTGAAGACCCACAAATTAGCACTTTTGCTGGTAACAAATAATTGAAAAACACAGACTACTTTGTAATAAGAATGCTACACTGCAGACCACCTCTCTCACTCTCATGTCCCATGCTGGGTTATTTTTGGGGGTATCTGAACAACTGAACGGATTTTGGAGTTCTAGCGGGACCCATTTCTAACCCTTATCTCGTTTCCTATTGGTTGAATTTATAATAGTAATCTTAATCTTTGAATTTTCATTGGTTCGACTTTCTAATTCAAGGATTTCTTTGTGGGCCATGACAATAGTAGATCCTTTCGTTTCTTTCATTTTCGGGCTTTCTCTCACTAAAATATGTCGATGTGGTTTCAACGTGATCCCTATTGGTTGATTTTGTCTTTTACCTTTCAATTATTCCTGTGTATAATCGACTCAATTTTCTCTTCTTTAGTGGTCCAGTTTACTTTTTTTCGCCCCTTCTCTATGTGGGCCGGCCTTCTATGTGTCACGGTCGAGCTCTGGATGTTATACGCCACGTAGGATATTTACAGTATGGCAAGTGGGGGCCTTGCTTTATTTTCTAGAAAAATCTTAGAATGGGGGAATGAGGGCAAAAGATAGTTAAGAGCAAAGATTAACCAAAGATTAATCAACTGCAGTGGTGCGAAGTATAACCAAAGATTAAAGATAAAAAAAAACGACCAAATTTGAATTTAGTTTGGTGTGTGACGCTACGATTAGAAGACTAAATTTGGTTGAGCATGCACTATACGTAGCTAGATAAGATTCAAAAAATAAATAAAAAAAGAAGGGCGGAGGTATAAAGCCCGCCCCATATATAAAGTGAATTAAAAAAAGAGAGTGGGCGGAGGTATAAACCCCGCCCCGCCCAAAAGAAAAAAATAAAAAATAAAAAATAAATGGGACGGAGGTATAAAACACGCCTGGTGTGGGGCGGGGACTTTATGCACGCCTGGTGTGGGGCGTTAACTATACACCCGCCTGGTGGTGGGGCGTTAACTATACGTTCGCTCGACTATATTTGGTTTTGGTCTTGGTCTTGGACCAAATATAGTCTGGGATTTGGTCTTTGGTCAGGATTTTAATCGATAGTCTATCCACTGTGTCTCGTTTTTCGACCAAATATTTGGTTATACTCGCCCACTGTGGTTGCTCTAAGGAACGTACGACAAATGCATATGGTACCACAGTAAAATTTGAATGGTTATTTGGTTACTTTTTCTTATTTCTGTGAGTTTTACCGTAGACTATCCTTGTCGTTATGACCGTTAATGTCCGGTAGACGATGTCAAATCATGAGTTCTTAATCCAAAAATTCCAAACTCGAATCGAAATCAAATGAATAAAAAACAAAATTTAAAATGACAATGAAGTTTTTATGGAACTTTTACGGTAGAATTTCGGTTTAGCGTTAATCACTTTCTATCTTTTATCTAGTGAATCTCTTTTTTATTTTTATGGGTGAACGAATAAGAAGAAAACCGGTTAATACATTTTTAAGAAGACTACATAAAGCCATGCCAATTATAAATAGAGTGTTTGAAATTCAGTATTTACATGGCTTTAACCTAAATGCCAGAAAGAAATTTATAGCTTTATTTTAGAAACAACCGACAACTGATGATCAATTTATCATTAAAAGCTATATATATGTTATTAAAATCAACATGCTCCACAAATATTTCTTCTCATTTCAGTTATTCATAATGGTTTCAATTTAGTCATGGACGATACTTTGATTATCTGGAAGATATTGTTGTTGACAGTAATGCTTTTGACTCAAATATTTTAGATGCAAACTTCACTGAAGATGAAGTACTTCATGCCATTAAAGATCTCGGTCAGGATAAAGCTCCAGGTCCTGATGGTTATGCTCTCATGTTCTTCTCAAATTGATGGAACTTCTTAAAAGTTGATATTATGGGTACAATTCAAGAATTCTGTGAACATGTAGTATTGATGTTAAACATAACCCCGCTTTTATTGCTCTAATACCTAAAAAAAGTCATGTTGAATCTATTAAAGATTGCAGGTCAATTTGTTTACTGACAAGCACTTACAAGATTGTTGCTAAACTTTTGGCTATTAGACTAAAACTAGTTATTCTTAAGCTTATCTCCTTTGTGCAATGTGCTTACATAGAAGGGGGACAAATTTTTGACGATATTTTAATTGCAAATGAGTTGGTTGACTCAAGACTAAAATCTGGTAAGTCTGGGATTGTCTGCAAGATTGATTTTGATAAGGATTTTGATAGGGTAACTTGGAGTTATTTAGAGTTTGTTTTGAGGAAAATGGGGTTTAGCAACAAGTGGTGTAGGTGGATCATATTTTGTTACTCCACAACTTTTTTTCTGTGTTAATTAATGGATCTGCTTTTGGTTTCTTCAAAAGTACAAGAGGAGTGAAACAAGGCTGCCCAATCTCCCTTTTACTTTTCAATATTTCTATGGAAGGTTTTTCAAGATATTTGGATAGAGCAACACACCTAAATTTGTTTAATGGTTTCTCTGTGATAGATGATGGTCTGGTGGTAAATCACTTGCATTATGTTGATGATACTATACTGTTTGTGGATCACAAAAAAGAGGAGCTGACAAACTTGTTTTTTATCCTTCATTGATTTGAATTCATTGCAGGTCTTAAGGTTAATACTTCCAAAACAAGACTTATTGCAATTGGTGAGGTTCTAGAATTACATCAATGGGCTGATGATCTTGACTGCAAAACTGATACACTACCAGTCATGTACTTGGGCATGCCTCCGGGTGAAAAACCAAATAGTACAACATTCTGGAAAAGTGGAAAATCCTTTTGGAAGACTCTCTTTTTGGAATCAAATTTCTCATTCGATAGGTGGCAAATTGGCTCTTCTAAAGCATATTCTTAGTTCACTAGCCATGTATTAATTTTCTCTTTTTAAAGCTCTCATCATCATTATAAACATTTTAGAGAAGAAATGAGAAATTTTATATGGGAACACAAAAATTCTGGAAGCAAGTGTTCTCATTTGATTAACTGGAAGATGGTTATGGCCACCGAAGAAAGAGGAAGTTTGGGGGTTCTTAATCTCAGATTGATGAATCAAGCTCTTCTTGCCAAATGGTGTTGGAGATTTGGAGTTGAAAATCTCATCTCTAGTACAAACTTATTGAGGAAAAGTATTGCTCTAACTTCTCATTCTGGACTCCAAATATGGTTAATTCTCCCCATGGAGTCTCTTTCTGGAGAACTATTGTTGAAAGCAGTGTTCTTATTACTAAGAATCATTCTTTAAGTATTCACTCAAGTGCATATATTTCCTTCTGGCATGACAGATGAAATGGGGAATCATGTTTCATGAGTTCTTTCAAGACTTTGTATAAGTTGGATAAATTAAATAATTCTAGTATTGCTGAGCACATTACAGCTGATGGATCGTGGAAGTTTAACTTCAAAAGGTGCCTGACAAATGGAGAATCAAACTCTTTGGGTACTCTTTTGCATATCATTGGTTCAAATCCCCCTACACTTGATGATTTGCCGGATACCATAAGATGGCCTTTAACCACATGTGGAACCTTTTTCTGTAAAACCTTTGTATGCTAAGATGATTAGTAATGCTGGAGTTGATAACTATCCTCAGAACTTTGTATGGGTTGCTGGTATTCCTCCTAAGGTTAATTTCTTGTTATGGTGTGTTGTTCATGGAAAGCTGAATTCTCAGGATATGATGCAGATCAAGGGGATTGATATTTACAGCTCTTGTATTATTTGTGGGACTGTACAAAATCTCAGGATCACATCTTCATTCACTGAAAGTTGCTCATAAGATTTGGTATTCTATTACACCGAATGATCAGTGGGCATGGGTTTTTACAGATTCAATGATTAATTTAGCTACAACTTGTTCCAACAATCACTTATCTCACCCAATAGCAAAGTGGTGTGGCATCTTGTTCCAGGAGCTATTGTTTGTATTTTATGGAGGGAAAGAAACTGTCGCACCTACACCTACAAGACAGGCGAAGATTTATGCACTGAAGCTGCAACTCCTGTGTGAACTTGGGAAGCAAGTTTTGTTAACAGAATTATTTTAAATTTCTCACAAACTATAAGCAACTGGAGTCTAGTTTTTGCTTAACTCTGTTTTTTTTGTTTTTCTTTTATTCTTTTACTAGTACTTGTAGTATTTTCTACATTCTGCCTCTTTGAATACAAATCTCTCTTTTAATAAAATAATTAAAAAGAAGAAGAAGAAGAAAACCATTAATCATTAAACTCTTAGGAAAAGTAAATTTAAGGTAGGAAAACAATGTTCATTTTGCTCCCACTATGGACTTAACAAATTTGAAAAACGGATGGGAAAACCAACAAGTTTGAGGGTTTGTTGAGTGCTACAGTAGATTAGGCGCGCGCTTGATCAACAAGTGCGAGGCTGCACCAAACACGCTGGCGTGTTATCAAAAGATGCCGGCGTGTAACCCAATACAGCCAGTTTTTCCTTCAAACGCCAACGTCTGAAGTGAATCCTCCAGCGTGTGATCCAAAACCGCCAACAACTAAATCTGGACTGCCGAAAAATCTTGTCATCCAGCGACTAGAATTTTGAGCTCTATAAATACTCCTCATTTCAACTCCAAATTCACACATTCTGTACTTCTGGTCTCTTTATTGTTCTTCTCTGAGCTTAAAAAAAATTCTTCAATTCAACAAATTTGTCGAAAGATGTCTCGGTCCTTGTTAATTCGGCGAGCTATGTATACTGAAGAAAAAGATGAATCTATTTGCAGAAACTATGTTTTTTTATTTACTCAGCTCGCTTCAGCAAACTATCCATGGGTGAATTTCTGGGGAGTTATTCACGACGGGTTCTGCAGTGACACCCGTAATCCGAGTCGTCGTGCTATATGCGACATAGAAAATCGTTTTAATACAATTAAGAAAAAAGTAAGTAAGTTTGTAGCTTTAACTATGCAAGTCAGTCGATATAGACTGAGAGGTGAAACTGATGCTGAGATGGTAAGAAGATATGTAGCTGAATGGCGAAGATGGAAAAATATGGCTTTTCGTTTCGAAAAATGTTTCCAAATCCTTAAGGTGTTGAAAAATTTCAAACCCTTCCTTGTAGTTTTTGTTCCACCTAGTACTTCTCATAAGTGAAGCTAATGTAAAACGCTTAATTTTAAACATATGTAATTTCATTTAAACAAACCGTCGTACTTTTAACTGATTAAAACTAGAATTATAAATGTAGCAGAATTAAAAATTACCATATCTCTAACGCCGCTCATCGTTAACTCGCTCATCGTTATCTTCGGGGCCTGGAGTCAGCCATTCTCCAAGACCTGGGACATCCCCACTTGCCAACATATTTGCTAAATTTCCATAAGGGGAAAAACTGGTTGAAGAACACTAGGCGATTGGAAATCACTTGGTCCTCCAAACATATAAGATGTTTGTTGTTGTGGTGGTGATGTAGCAGTGTAGCAAGCATAATTTGGGTTGAAGGGCGAGAATGATGATGAAATGCGCCTAGGATCTGGCTGAATTACTTAAGGTTGAGATTCAGACACAATTTGTGGTGAAGTACTGTGACGTACTTGTGGTGAAGTAATGTGTCGTACTTGTGTTTCTCCCACCATTGTATCACTCTCGTTCCATGATCTGTTGCTCCTGGTTGAATCGGAAGACTGTAAACGCCCATCAACATTTATAGTTGGACTCAATACAAACATTGTGTATGTCTGCCATTTCCGACACACACCCAAGTGTATAGCCTTTATTTTCCGATTCAGCCAGTGCATATCGTTAAGTTGTCTCTTCAACTCTTCGTTACTGGTAGCCACATTGTAGTAAGGATAATCACGTTCTATAACTTGGGAAACAATATGGATCGTGGTTGGGTCACCTTGTGAAGTAATAGTTGGCATCTCCCAATGGATTTCAGGCATATTTGACGAAGATGATGAAGAAATTGCACCCGTGGCGGGGTAAGTCATAAAGCATGGATCTTCCGGAAGCGGCTGGCTAGGAACGACATTTGCATCATGAGCCAGGCGTGATAACCCTGGGAAATCAAACCCATAGATGTGCATGTTGTATGTACCAATACAGGCTTCGCAATCGACCAGTACCAGTTGACATACTGCGCTTCATCAATATCCCTATGTGTGTTTAGTTCACACCTCTCCCACGACAATAATATTAACCGATCAAAATCCGATACATAGGTTTGCATCTGTGCTGGCGGGTTAATTGAAATTGCATAAATACCGCGTAACTGGTACATTAGTCTTTATCCCAGGTACCGAACCCCTATATCCATTTCTGGAGTGTAAAAAAAAAACTCTACAAAGAGAATAATCAAGAATACGTTGTACATCATTACCATGTTACTCAGGAAAATTAATATAAGGGTGAACAACAACATTTATGTGGCTCCGAGTCATCTGTTGAAACCTCTGAACAAAACTGAAAACCGAGCCGTCGCTGCCAGTTTCCTTCGCCCAGTTGGTCGTGAAGTATATGTCCATGATTGGAAATCTATGTGTATTGTCTTTAAGAATTGTTTTACCAACACGGATTAGGTATACCACCAATACCGGAAATTACTCCATGATTTAGTATTTTGACTTAATCTACATTTGTTCATAAAAATTATTTAAATTTTACCTCTATAATGCCCCAGAAACCAGTGAAGTTAGATATACCCATGGACGTTTGATGTAGCCCACAATACATTTCTGCTAAAATTGCAGAGCCCCAATCATAATCTGGTGCTTTGTCAAGATCTTCTAACGCTTCAATCCAACCAATATGAGAAACAATAGTTGAGTTTGGAAAGAACGTCTGACCCAATAACCATAAGATAAACACCCTTTCGAGTTCAAGATAATCATCTACATTTGTTGAGTTTCTATTTTGGTTAAGGAAATACTTCGACGCTGAACATAATAGTCCACCTCCTTTCAAATATTTATGATCTTCATGTATACATGCTTCCATAAACGAGGGAAGAAGCATCTACCATTTATTATTTGACATCCATTCGTTTTGGTTGTATAGTACAAGATCTCCCACTTCACTTAGGATCCCACAAATGAAATACGAATCAAGGGGCGTAATTCCTATTACAAGAATAATATCAACTATAATTAATTCTTTTGATTATTTAATATAATTATTTAAAAAATAAAATTTAAGTTAAGTTAAACAAACTTACCAATTTCAAAATCCATAAAATGGAACCTGTGCACCATCGGCGACCACCGTTCTACCAATACTTTCATAATTTTGTTGTTGTGTTTTCTAGGCTTCACACTATAAAGTGCACGCCAAGGATATCTGTCAGCCCTTTCTCGGATTGCAGGGGGTAGACCTTCATAAACAACCTTTAAGTCTGAAAATCCACCTCTCATTCTATAAAAACTCTCAGACCGTTATTGATGCCCCGATACATGACCTTGGACTAATGATAAAGAAGTAAAGACACTCGACGAAGCAAAATCTGCTTCCCGATTTTGAGTATAATCTACATTTGTGGCAGGCTGCGGTACCGGTTCATGTATTCGATCTCTTTTGTGCCTTATACTATTGGCCGCTTTTCTTATCAAGTTGCTCATTTTGTATCAAGAAAATTTTGGTTTAGAAGAGTTTTGTTTCGGAAGAAGAAAATTTTGTTTAAGAAGAATTTTAGAAGAAGAGATAGTAGTGGTGTGAGTGAAAATGATTTCAGATGAAAGAATTTATAGGTTTTGAAAATTATAGCCGTTGGGAAAAGGGACGTTGGATATTTGACCGTTAGCGTTTTGCTTCTCACGCCCGCGGTTGTGAATCACACGCCGAGTGTAACCTTCACTCACCGGCAGATGTTCTCAGTCATGGCGTTTGATGATAAACCGCCTATTTCTATTCCCATAGTGCAAAATCACGTTTTCCCATCCACATGGCTCAACAAATATTTTGTTTTGTACATTGCCATAGGAATTTCACTTACAACTTTATTCTAGAAAAAACTGACCTTCGATGATCGATTTTTTTATTAATAGCTATATATATATGTTATTAAAATCAACGATGCTCCACAAATATTTCTCCTCATTTCAGTTATTCACAATGGCTTCAATTTAATTATGGAGGATACTTTGATTATCTAGATACACGGGCTAATAAGTAACCAAATTTATTTCATAAAATTACGTTTAAAGAGAAAGTGAAAATCAGTTTCACTAATCTTTATAAATTAATCATTAAACTCTTAGCAAAAAGTAAATTTAAGGTAGGAAAATAATTCTAGAGACTAACCGTAAAAACCGACTCCACTCTGCGAGGTTATTCGTTGATCCAAATGGAAGGATTTGATTTATCAAGCACTCGATTAGACATTCATCCTTATGTGGCGAAGAATCCAACAATATTTGATTGTTGGCACGAAAGTTATAACCTTATAGGTGTCTATAGCTTCAAATGTGTCACACAAATTATAAAATATTTTAATTAAAAAATAACTTTATGACATTTTTTATTTTGTCTTCACAAAATATCGATACCTATTCAAATTTCATACTATTCAAAACTATTACTAGTATTTGTTTTACACAAATTATAAGATTTATGATTTTTTTTACTGCTTGAGCCTATTATAATAATGTTAGTTGTCCTCCCTAGTCCTATGCATGTGCCTCTGTCACTGACGGTAACCTCGTACCCCGAAATACATGCTAATAAATATTGTATAAATTAGTCGATGTTTTAATTATTACTTTACTAACACAGCTAAGATGTCTACTTTTAAAATACAAAATTATATATTTCCTTCTTATTCTCATTTTGTTGAATTTTTTTCTAATCATGGAGATATCCATATCTCTAATTAGACGGAGATACTGGTAACAATCACTTTGAGATACTATCGTGGCATTCGGCATGTGAACGTTAATTTGAAAGTTGCTTCACATTTCAATGTCAGTATTCAGAATATCTTATAGCTTTCATGATCTTATCACACAAAGCATCTTGAGAAGCCAACCTATTATTTTACGGTAACATTCTCCCATTTCCATGCATAAATTCCAGGTCTCGTTTTTCTTTAGAATGGGAGTGAGAATCCCATTATTTTTGATGAATGCCTTTCATGTTTTATGGATCTTCGTCCTAATGAAAATTCACTAGGACTTTATTGATTTGTACTTTATTGATTTTCTTAATTAGGGTTTGAATTTAAAAATCATTCATCCGAAGAATATTCACCTGTTTATAGCATGACTCTGTTGAACCTTTTAGTCATTGGTATGTCAAGTATGGAGCATTATAAAATTTAAATGCTAAGGCTTATCTTGAAAGTGTGTTAGTTTACTCCAAGGAGTTTGAGTCTTAAGTTAATACCCATCATCGTTGGTTATAAATATTAAGGATCGAAGAAATAAAGTTTTAAAAAGCAGAATTCAAAAAAAACTTAATAAATGCAATACTTTATAAAGAGGTATTTACACATATTTCTAAGTAAATCATTTATAGCCATGTTAGATATAGTCTGATTGGTCTTATGGTCATAAACATAGAAGGACTAGTCTTGCTACGTAATGGAATTGAGGATTTATTTCAAAAAACATAGATTTTGTGTAGGAAGAGTGTAAATAAAAAACTTCTAATAACAATTTCGAAACTGTGAAGTAATACAATTTTGGTTTGGTTTTGAAAGCATGATGAGAAGGTTTCACTAGCATGCTTCCTAACATGCTATCTAATTACATCATACAACCAAAAACTATTGAGTAAAACAAATACAACTTTAAGCAATGCACATCATTTTGACATGGTTACGAGGATTCCTTCTAATTCGCGCACGACAATTTTTTTCATTATTTTTTGATCTTCTATTGTGCTCCTTAAATATCACTACATAAGTACAAAAAACAAATTATTTGCACCTGTATTTGATCGATCATGTTCATCAATCGTTGCTTTAAAAAAATGTTCATCAATAGAAGGAAATAATCATTTTAAATGTATTATATTCATTTATTCATTAAAAAACAATCAAATAGATTATAAGAGATCCAATCTTCTAAAATGTGTGGCAGATTTGTTAAAAAAAATTAAAATTTTAAAACATCAAATACATGGATAATTTAATAAATTTTGTAATTAAAGTCCTACTGCCGATTGTAAAACCATAGTAACGGTACTAATCGTACTCCAAACAAAAGAAACCTAAATTTCTTTGAACACCTCATCTTAAAGCCTTTGTACACAGTCCATTTTCATGTATCGAGAATTTAATGATAATTTTTAACTTTACACCATATTCGGTAATTTGATTCATTTCTTGTTGATTTATTGTTGAATGTCTACAATTTCCAAACTCTTTCCTAAAAAGTTTCTTGTAAAACAAAACACAGGGATCATCTTTTTTTACATGAAATTAGAAAGCTCTGGAATTAATACTTCCCGGATAATTTTGATTTAACTGGGTATTTTTCAAGAATACCAAGTAGGTGCAGGCCAGTTGACACTGCACATCCAACCTAATCGGCTCCCAAGCCTAAAAATGTATAAGACATTTGGATTCCAAGCCTATTTTTCCTTACTCGCACATCTTGGATTCTTTTTTGCTTCCCTTTAATCAAAAATCTGGCTCCGCCCATGATATCAAGGCAAATGAAATTTTTTGAATAAGAAAAATAAAAAGATAGTCAAGAATACCTGAAGTCTATTACCTTTCACGATATGGTGAGCTATTTAGAAAAATCCAATTGCAGAATTTATAGGCACGCAAGAATGAACTTTGGTCGGCTAATTATTTTTGTTATGTTTATTTTATTCATTTGATCTTTACATACTAATCCTATTGTAACTGGGATATTAACTTTGTTGCACCTTTTTATATTTTCTCTTTAATCTCATATCTTTGGTAAGTGTTATTTTTAATGAATTTGTCTTTTTTTTTTCCTTTCTTATAGGTATATTCCTTCTATTTTGCTTTGTGTAAACTTATAAAAATTATAAATCATTTAAATATCCAGCATGATTCACATTCTTAGCAATTTCTCCTTCTTTTTGTTTTCTTGAAGCATTAAAGTAATTTCAGTCCAAAATAATGAGAAGAAAAAGAATGAGACAGTTTCAACCCAAAATTCACTGCGAAACAAGCAAAATACCACCCAAATTTAAGATAAGCAAAACTACACCACCGCATGTAATTAGCCAAATATGTTGTATCCTAAAAACAGAAACTCTCCCAAATGCTCTCAAGCCGTACCGGCACCTCTTTAAGATAAATAATGCGCTAAAAGATTCACTTCTCTCTGTTAACACACTACAAGAAGATGACAGTTAATACTGTTGAGAACTTCTATATATGGTACGATTCTCAGTAGCTAATAAACTACCTTGTCAATCAAACTTGTTCCCATTTCAACTAGTACGGTAACTCTGGTAAGAAGATTTACCCAAAAATTAATGCGACTTTGTCGCATGAAAGGCCAGTTTGTCCCAACGTGAGAGGGACTGATTTAACGTAAGATTTGTACAAATAAGAAGATAAGAACTGATGATCGCGTTGAAGATAAAATTACGAAATTATGGGCAATAAATTTCACTTTCACTATAAAATACACGACACGTGGTTCCTTTAACTCCATTTCTGCTAGGTCACCTCTTTTTTGGTTGTACCAATCCATTAATTGACTTCACCACATACAACAAAAAATGAGTTTTGGTTACATGTTCATAAGTCCATAAAAATGAAAAATGAAGAAAAAAGAAAAAGAAATTTGTCTGTACAATAAATGCAAACGCTATTTGTTTAATTTTTCTGCAAAAGTAGTGCCTACTGGGTGTAATTCCATGGTGTCCAGTGGATGTGCAGAGATCAAAACAAAAGACTCATGGAGCCGGTGAATGGGTAATACTGGAGAAAGTCTACCAACCAAGTGGCTGCTGTTTTATTTTTATTAATTTTACAATTATTATAGACATGCATATGTTTCTGCTTCAAAAAATAAATAAATAAAAATGCATATGTTTCGCTTAAATACAGTCTAAAAGAGCAACACAAATTGCATCTATTTTAAAAATAAAGAACGATAAAATATCTTTGCCGACCAAAGATATTTACGAGTTCAAAGCAGAATTTAATTTTTTTTATTTTTAATTTGAGAAAGAAGGATATATTAAAAAGGAAAAAATATGAAAAGAGTATTTACAGAGGTTAAAGGACTTTCAAACAACCTCAACTACATACGCAAGATATCCTCCTATTGATGTAGGATCAGATTCATACAAACCTGTTTAAAAACATCTGTAGAAGAACTCCAAAAACAAATCCAAAGCTTAACAACAATTTCCAGCTCGTACACCGATTTAGACCTACCACTATGTACTCTCCTGTTATGTTCATTCCATAATTCCTAACATATAGCAAATGGCATTAGATGCCAAGCCATTCTGACTCTAGGCGAAATTCTTACTATCCTCCAGCTTTGCATAAGAGACTTAAAGTTGTACGACATCACCCAAAGTACTCTCATGGATGAAATAAATCTCTCCCATAGCCGCAATGTCCAGCTGCAATAATGAGTAGATGGTCCAAAGTTTCCACAGTTGAGAATAAACACAAGTTCGATAAAATTGTAACCCTCCTATGCTGTAACATAGCCCTAGTTGGAATTGAATCATGAAGCAAAGCCCAAAATAAGAAGAGCACTTTAAGAGGCGCAAACTTGCTATTCAGTAAATTGTGACCATCCCAATCAGGTTCAGATTCTGGGCATGTAGATGTTAATCTTGTTCTTACGAGGAGCATGTAGATTCTGGAAGAAGAAATGTTAATGCCCAAAATTTTTTCATCTCATCTAAATCAAACGATCAGGAAAGTATTATAAGTCACTCTCATAGCGGTTAGGATTTGATTTAACGAAAAGCTGATAAATAACATTCCTAAGGTGCTGCTTAGGCTAAGAACATGTTTGTTTTTTGCTGACTCGGAGTCTGAATCTGGCTCGACCCCCGACTCGGTCCGAATCAGATGTCATACCGTTTTTTTTGAGTCAGATCTGACTCGTGATTTGTGTCAGACCTAACTCCTGACTGAGACCCGTTTGAGTCAGGCAACAAAATACTTCTGACTCATGGGGACAAATGACTGACTCATATTTTTGAGTCAGATGAGTCAGATCTGACTCAAGAAACAAACATATTCAGTCAAATCCAGATGACTCAGATGATTTCAGTCAGATCCATACGAGTCAGTTGAGTCAGAAGAAAACAAACAAGGTGTAAATTTATGGGTTCCCTATGCATCCTTTTATGTTCCTGACCCAATTGGGACGAGTCGGTGTGAATCATTCATTTATAACTATTTGATATAATGTTATATAACATTCCACTCAGTTATATCATCATCTCCAAGATCGAACCTATACTACTGTCATATATATCTCCAGAAAGGATCTTTTTATAAATAGTTGCACTTAAAAAACATTGTTGTGGATGACAAAATATAACATGACAGCTGAAGAGTGATACAACTGGGATGCGAAATAAGACTGGTCAGATGTCGAAAACCTGAACCAGATGTCTAAAGATCAAACCACAAGTTTCCAAACACAACAGAGACATAGAAATAGACACGTAAGACCTGAGTCCAGAAGCGAAGCTGAGAAGAATCTCGAAGCTGTCAGCCAATTGAAGACCTGGAAAACTGAATAATTATGAGGAAGAGTTGTCTCAGGTCCGAACGAGTATAAGGCGAGAAAGTTTGCTAGATCCCAACCGTCACGTAGTCATTTACATGTGATCCTCATGTTCATATAATGTATAAATAACGAGAAAGGCCGGTAATTTATGAAGGATCATTTCATTAATAAAAATCAGACTTCTAACATTTCTCTCTCCTCTTTGATTCTCTTCTAACCTGCTTACTCTAAAAACGACTTAAAAGATAATCAGAAACCCTAACTTTACATCACCGAAAATCTGATCAGAGATCATAGACTAGAGTGATAACAACCATTGAATGACTACCATCATAAAATTGTGAAGGTATGCTTCTCGGTAGAGTTAACACATCTTCATTGGCACTGACTATGTTTTTAAAACTTCATGATTTTAATCATAAACCATATCAAAAATGTAATTTCTATGCATGATTCAGTAAAAATTACACAAAATTCTTGAATGAAATGGCATGATACGCATATATCTTGATGATCTGAATGCTAAATTTAGCATAATATGATGATTTTAAACAACATCGAACTTTCAAATGATGATTTCTTAAAATCTAATCATGAAAATGGATTTGCAACGACTAGATTTAAAGATCAATGGTAAAATTTTTAATGAAAATGAAAATTTGAGTTCTAGATTTTGAATCTTCTTAATTCCAGTTTGGGCTATTTTGCGTTTCTTCCCCTGCCAAGATCGCTAATTAGCGTTTCCTCCACAAATAGATTGAAATTAGTGTTTCCTCCCATCGTTAGTAATTCCATCCATTCCTCGGTTAGCTGAGTCAGCACATGTGCACGCGTGGCATAAACTGTACACGTGTTCTATGACTTCCCCAAAATACCCTCCACTAAGAACCAGTTCACAATCATCACCAACATACCCATATCCATTGCCGAAACCACCACATTCTCTGTTATTTCTTCATAGCTCAAAACCCTAACCTAGACTTTGTCACCAATTCCTCCATCTATCATCACTTCAGAGTCATCCCTAATTTCTATTAAACCCCTGCAACACAATCTATTCCTGGCACCTTCATTCACCAACAGTTCCGCCAACAACACAAAAAAATCTTCTCTATAATCTCATCCACGACTGTATCTTCACCACTGTAACAATAACTCAGCAAACCCATTAAATCCATTGTTCTATCTAACACAACTCTTAATTCCATTTCTCAATCCCTTCACAGAACCATTAATTTCACCATCTACCAACTCAAGCTCTTGGTGTTCGGATTTAACCAAAAACCCATCCTCAGTTGATTTCCAATTCCATATTCTCTGTAAACCCCATCTCCAATCTCCATTGATGTAGCTTCATCTCTTACAACTCTGAACACATATTCATCTGTCTCATCTCAGATTCCCATCAATACCCATTGCCATCAACACAGTGGCAAATCCCCAATTCATAACACTAATTCAAACCATAATTTGATTGGATTGTTGCATGAAGTTGCAGATGAAAAATTATGTTTTGTGGCGAGATTGATTTGGGTATCTAGGTTTGATGGGTCTGTCTAGGATTTGAGTCGAATTGGATATCGAAGAAATTGGATTCGCTGAATCGATGAAATGATGATGTTGAAGACGGATCTAGTGATTTTGAGTTGAATTAGATGAATTTAGAGAGTGGGTTTGAGTTTGATTGCTGTTGGTGGTCAATTACAGATGATAGTTAGGGTTTGTTGAATCGGTTTGAAGCAGAGAAAGAGATGAGGCTGGTGGAGATGAAATTGTGTTGCTACGATAAATGGGTGTTCTGAATTAAAAAGAGTTGCTGGTGATGTTGTGTTGTTGTTTAAGATGCATACGAGTGTCTGATTCTCAGTTGCAGGGAAGAACACGAGTTGGTGGTAATTCAATTCAGATTATGACTTTGATTTAAACAAATGGGGGTATTTTTGTAATTTTATTCGACATGTGTACACTTTTGCCACGCGTATATCATTGCTGACTCAACTAATTGAAAGTTGGATGGAAAATGTAAAGATGGGAGGAAACACTAATTTCAATCTATTTGGGGAGGAAACGCTAATTAGCAATCTTGGCAGGGGAGGAAACACAAAATAGCCCTTCCAGTTTTCTAGAATCTTCTTAATTCAAGTTTTCATGAATGCAATCTAGAGAAACATGTTAGTTTCTTGATAATAATTATAAATCCGTACTTGCTAAGGATTAATATTGATTTTGATCATGGAATCTTGATTATTTCCATATCTAACATGAGAATCAATATTGATTTCTGCGTAAACTTATCCATAATATTACGATGATATCAATAAATAATTCATATCTAAAATCATGGATACAAATCACATGTTTAATGCTATGTATATATATGACACAAAATTGAACTCTTGCTCGGTTTTCACCAGCAAACCTTTTATTCGATATTTTTATGAATACATATTGTACGAAATGCATGTTTGTTGTCCATTACAGTTAACATAATGCTAGATTTTTCTATATTTCGAAATTTTGATTCGAAATTGAGATCTATTATCATATCATGTGCTATCATAGTATAATTATTCATTTGACATTAATCCTAATGCGTCGTTATCAAACAATGCTTAATCCGTGATAATCCGATCTTCAATCAACCGAATCAAATATTTGCCGCTAAAGTTGTAAGGCGGTGATCTTTCAAAGTGAAATCTAGTCAATAATTCTCATCTTGACAATATTTTCAATAATAATTACTTATATGAGAACTTCTGTAACTGTAAAGCTATAAAATGGAACGTCAACACAGACGGTTACTATCGCTTCGACCAGGTGTAACTTTGATTGCTGTCGTATGCGTCAAAAATAAATTACTTTCTCACTACTCAAAATATATAATATAGCAAGGGTAAGAAAGGATCGTTCCCACAAAGAGGACTAGGTTGTCAATATGTTTTGGTTTCTTAGATAAACAAAGGGGAGAGTTTTCTGATTTTTATAAATTAAGATAAAATAAAAACAAATAAAGAAATAAACAAGCAAATCAAATAGAACAAATATTGGTTAAGGATTCATCTTCATTCACAAACATGCTTTTTAACAATAACTAGAATTGATATTTAATCTCTCTTTTATCAAAGGCCCTAGGATACCTTGATCGCAAGTATATCCCGCAAATCTCCTCTTGTCATCAACAAACACATTAAAAGATGCGAATATGAGTTCTATCTTAAAGAACAACCTAACGTGTAAAAACACTAATCAAGTTTAATTCCCTAGATGCATTAAGTTCTATGAAATCAGGCCAATCAAAGCAATCGAACGTGTAAAAGCACTAATCCAATTTAACAAAGGTTATGATCCACTTGTGGTTACTAGGATGTATCACTACAAGCAATAATCACAATTATGCTACTTGTAATCAGGAATTTATCACTTTTGCGTATAACAAATCCTAATCTAGCAATAGAGATGAAAACAAACTCAACCGATTCGCGACTCGATCAAACAAGCATTCAAATCATGTAACAATATAAATAGTGAATCATAATCGATAATATGGAAACAAAACTAATTTATCATATCAAAAAGCATATTATGTGAAAATCCAATTATTCCATAACCAATAATAATAATCTAGCTCATGTTCATGGAGTTCATCCAAAGAAGAAATAAATCTATCATGTTCACAAACCCTAGAACGAAAGTAGAAGAAGAGATAAGATTAAAATGAGAAAACTTTTTTCTTTTATAGGTGTCCAAGTAGTCAAATTCCCGTGCATATCCCCTGCCAATTTGTTGCCAAAACTAGCCAAGTCTGGTCGTGAAGTGGAGCCCAACAACCACATGAGCCCTCATCAGTTACTGTAGAAGCCCAGCCTAAATCCATGTTCAACTGTCAGTTAGCTACAACCGACAGCTTAATTTCCTCTCTCAACTGCCAGTTCCAGGCCAATTCACACAACAAACATCTTTGTCCCTGCAATTAGTTCATTCATTTCAACTCCTAACATTCATCTATTGCAGTTCACAGCCATCAGTCACTGCCAACCACCACCAGATCACGTCATAACTACTCCTTTGCTGTTGCATCATCCTGCGGCAAATTCAGTCTCTAGTCCGCTTCTTGCACCCTTAACTCAGGCCCTTGCCATTGGCAATAACAGCATCAGCTCATCTTCAGCGAAAGCTCATACAATCTCCATTCCATTACCAACTGCAGCTTCAACCTCAACTGCCACTCAAGGCTCAATTTCAGCAGCAACTGCATTTACCACCTGACTTGCATCCACACTACAATATCATCCCATTCTCACCGTCTTATCCTTCAGCTCTGCCCATCTCTCAATTCTGCTATCATTGTCACAACCACTGAACCTTTGCTAACACCAGAACAACCACCAATTTTATCTCAGTTTGAGCTTCAACTCCATACATTCTTCTCTGCACCTCAATTCCTTGAAGCACCATCGCTTACCCATTCTGTAGCTTCTCTTGTAATTCCAGCAATCTCACAATCTCTCAGAACCTCAAGCACAACACCAGTTGCTTCTCTCAAATCCACGACCATTCATCCATTACTGTAGTTCTGGAGCGGCTGCAACCATATCCAACAGCACACACATCACTCAAACATCCGCCATCTTCTTCCCTGTCCTTGTTGTTCTTCAACTCTCAGTGACTCGGCATCAGACTCCATAACAATTCTTCTCCCCAAGTCAACCCAAGCTCGAATTCGAATTTAACCCATCTTCTTTTCTCGACTTGTGATCTCTACAGCCAAAACCCATTAAATCTCAAGAGCTCATCATTCCTACACACAGCTTCAAACCCATTGCTATCAGCGGCAACAACACTTCATAAGCACCATTCAACATCACTATTTCCTGCGCTACTCAGCTCTTGCACAAATAACTTTCTCTTCATCCTCATAATTACTAGCCAACTCACTTGATTACTTGCAGCTGCACATCTGTATCTTCTCTTCCTGCCTGTATCCTAGACATTCATCTAATCATAAGCAACAACTCATCCCACAACTGCAATTCAACCAATCCATGTAACTGCACCTGCAACAACTTGAAGCAGCACTTCTTCTTGCTTAATTCTGTCCATTCTTCTCATCTTCAAGTACCAACAATTCCTCCACCACTGGTTGTAACTGCACTGCCTAACCACAACTGCTATTTCTTCTATTCTCTAAACTGTTCTTCTCTCAGTTCAGATCCCACCAGTGCCTTACTGCAGCTTCAACTCCTGCCCTTGAACCATAACAACAGCATCTCAATCATCATCTTCAATCAACACAGAAACCCTAACTCAGAATTTCTCTCCATTTCTTCTTCTCTGTCAATCTTCTCAATCTAACGTCAATTCAACTCAAACCCAGGTTAATTCAACTCACAACCATGCTATTAAACCGTCTCGAGATCAATTCAAGCTAAACCCACACGATTTTAGTTTCAGAAACCTTATTTTCTTTCTGAATTTCCAGCTGAAACCCTAACTTGAACTCCTTCCTCATCTTTGGTTCTTCATCTTCTTGATTCATACACCATCTCCTGAGAACAGCCATCTTCAATCCTTGGTTCGTATCTTTTCCTCAATTATTCACTTCTCAGCTCAATTTCTCTGCCTCTCTTGATCTCAGGACGCAGCCAAAGAAATGATTAAGAGAAAAACGGCTTCTCTGAATTTGAAGGTAGTGTAGTAATGGGAATTACACAAGGCACCCTCTGCTGGATACGGGCTACCAGCAGATTATTTGGCCAGTCAGTTCCAGATAACCGACAGCCTAATTCTCTTTTAACTTAACTGTCAATTATGGGAAACTGACAGCTTAGTCTTCACCTCCTTCTTGTGCAACCTTAGCCGGATCCATCGCTCGCCTATGAATTGATCCTTCTTCCCTTTGGGCTCTAAATGGACGTTTCTCCTTCTTTTGCTCACGATGACTCCAAAGTACCTATTAAACTCAAAAGCAAACATAAGATACATAATTTACAAGAAAACTCGCAAAGAAAACATAAACAATAGATAAATATCAAGGTGTTTATGATACCTATCAAACCTGACCATTGTGCCAAATACCGATGACGGCAAATATGGAACACCAGAGTGCGCAAACACCTGAGGTGGACACAACAAGCGCACATGTAACAAGTACACCAATATCAGTTGAGAACACATATGTTTCTTCACTAGTTGTCACAGTTATACTACCATTGATCACATCATCTACAATGATGGAAAGTGGATAACCACAAGTTGTTTTGATTAGAACCAACTGTTACACCTGAGCAGCATAAAAGGTTACCAAGACCCCCATCTCCAAACACAACATATATGTTACGAATATCAGGTGACATGTTTCAAGACTTGCTAAGATCAATCAGTTCCATAGTTGAGAAAGTCAATTAGCTAACAACTCCTCAAACTCAATTTGATACCACATCAGTTGTACAGCTGCAAGCGTCTCAGGTACTTCACGGCTCATAGCCAGAACACCCGAGTTTACATCTCAATATCCCACCTCTACCAACTCATCCATCAATGTTAAATCAACTGCCAAGTCAACAATAAATATACCTGAGGCAGGAGTTCAAGAATTACATCTCACTGGAAAATCAATATAACTTTGAGGCATACAGTTTCTGAACCAGCACCAGCTGTCACAATTGATTTGGTACAAGAATCATTAGATCCAAAGGTTGAAAGAATGATGAAGACTCATAAGGATAAGACAAATTAATGGTTAGCAGGTTAAAATATGAACCAACCTATATATTCAAAAGAAAGTCCATTATCCAAGGAGATCTGCGAATGCCGACTGCCCAACAAATTTTACTTACCAACCTTCAAAAGGTTTAAAGGTGATTTGGATCCAAATGAAGATATATTTCATTTTGAGCAGATGATGGCTCTGTTTTTAGATAATACTTTGATAATGGCGAGGTTCTTCCCTAGCAGTCTGCAAGAATTCGGATAATGGCTCTGTTCTTCCCAAAAAATTACTTACCAACCTTCAAATGGTTTAAAGGTGATTTGGATCCAAATGGAGATATATTTCATTTTGAGCAGATGATGGCTCTGTTTTTAGATAATACTTTGATAATGGCGAGGTTCTTCCCTAGCAGTCTGCAAGAATAAGTCCATACTAATTGTGATCAATTATGAGACTCGTTCTTGTAGAATTCGTATTTGAAAGATAGATAACAAGTTTCATGCTTAGCAGAATTCAGATCATCTTTATTTGGAAACGACTAAATTGATATTGGATATTTATTATTGAGAACGTCCAAGTACTCTTCTATACAATCAGGTTCACGAAATTTATTGTTTCAAATCTAATTGTGGAAGAGAAAGAGATATAAACTCTATATACATATTTTTCAAGGATCCTCAATTAGATCCACTTATGATTGTATTAGGTTTTGTCCATACAAGTTACTGGATATTTTTTACTTTTCAACTCAACGGATAGTATTTGATTTTTATCATATCCCAAAAACAAACTTGGTCGTACATAACTTTGATAGTCCTTTGGTTTTAAATTCCTTGGAAGCTGTAAGGGACTCTTATCTCCTCCCATTTGAATGCCCGCTATTTGAACAAAGTCCAACGATGTCCACTAAATAAAAAGAAGTATAAACCTTTTAAAATTCCTAAATATTCGTAATACGATCCATGCAAACTTAGGTTACTTGGTTTGATATTATAGAGAAGAATAAAGATGAAATAAAGATTGAGGAAGAAGTCTGTTTCTTGTATGATCTAAGGGTTTCTGGTATGTGCGAAATGGTTTTACTGTCGACTTTGCTTAAACGGTCATGCACCAAACCACTTAATGTTGGGCCTATTTTTCGGTGTGCATTGAATCGTTAGGGCATTTTACTAAACCATTTTATGCTTCTCTCTTGAACCACTGCGAACTACTAAACTCATCATTTTGTTCAAGCGCTCTAATCTCCATTAGACATAGCCTTATATCAAATTTTGTAAGTAAGGAAGCGTTTTCAAATTAAAATAAATTTTAATATCCTTCAATGAAATATAGATATTAATCCTAAAGACTAGTGTTATCATGTATTCAAATGTATACAAAGCAAGCATTTTTAAACTGTCAGATTTTCTATTATAAAGATGCACATAAAGAGATATGTAATTTATTAAAAGTGCATACTCATTAACATACGCTATTATAGATATGTATAGACTTTTCCTCTTCTATGAATTGATATAAGGGGATGACGTTGTATTGCCCAAGGCAAGTAATTTATACAAACCTTTAAGTTTTGCTTTTAACCAGGGGTGAGGATTTGGGATCTAAACCCGCGATACAAGCCGGTCTACCCTTTTTTTTGTAGGTGGATGTCCAATTCTTCATTAATAGATTGGACATGAGTGCAATTAGTGGGATCTAACAATTTTGGATGGATATAGGTGTTGTAAAATTAGTTGGACACCCCACTAATTATATTAAGAATCATGTTATTTGTACTTCAACCAATTTGGTTTTGGGACTTCATACGATTCTAATATCCTAAATGTGGGTGCGTGTAGGGTGGAGGGGAATAACTTATATGAAAAGTAAAAAATAATCCTACCAAAGTCTATTTATTCATTAGAAAAAAATCTTATTCTATAATTCTTCTGTTTCTCTTCTCCTTCATAAATCATGATGAAGATGATGACCAAAATTTCATCATAACAAGGATGTGATCATAAAAAAACCTAAATTTATTATTCATTTTCCTCTCTTCTTCTTATCCATCGCATCGTGAAGAAGATGATGATCATAAGAAATTCTTATAAAATGCCACCATTTTTTCTACTTTTGATTGGTTAAAAAATTCGATTCGATTAAAGATAAGGTTTGAACAACCAGTTTATGAAACTGTTTACGACTAGGAGTTTTTATTTTCCCAACTATAATTTACGACTAAGTTTTCCCATCTGAAAGTACTTACGACTAGGTTTTCCCAACAGAAAGTATCACTTACAGTTAGGTTTTCTGTGTCGTAACTGTTCTGATAATGACATAAAGAAAAAAAAAACAGAGGTTGGGTTGCGACTAGGTTTTCTCAGCCGATTTTTTTTACAAAGAGTACTTTTGGTTAGGTTCCCCACCCGAAAGTACTTACGGTTAGATTTTTCCAGTTTTAAAGTGTTGGCTACGGCTAGGATGTAATGTTTTCCCACTCGTATATAGTACTTTTGGCTAGGAGTTCTTTATTTCTCATCCGTAATGTATCGGTAGTGGTCGGGATGTAATGCTTTCCCAGTCGTATATACTGGAAAATTTCTAAATCTTTTGTTGTATAAATATCACAAAATGGTAATGAGAGTTACATATGAGGTTTTCTTACCTATTTTGAGGATATGTTTCATCATATTCTTCTAAGGTTCTTTTTAAAAAATCCTCCCTCTCCTTCTTCTAAATAGAAGAAAACGATTATCAGAATATAAATCAAATCATTAAGAATTCAATCACTAATCGTAATTATATTTGGTAATCAACTTTAATGACACTAATTAAATAGAGGGCATATTAGCTATTAATAAAGACACTAGGATAAGGGGTCTTGGAGTTTACTACTTCGGGATCTACATATGAGGTTTTCTTACCTATTTTGAGGATATGTTTCATCATATTCTTCTAAGGTTCTTTTTAAAAAATCCTCCCTCTCCTTCTTCTAAATAGAAGAAAACGATTATCAGAATATAAATCAAATCATTAAGAATTCAATCACTAATCGTAATTAGATTTGGTAATCAACTTTAATGACACTAATTAAATAGAGGGCATATTAGCTATTAATAAAGACACTAGGATAAGGGGTCTTGGAGTTTACTACTTCGGGATCTACATATGAGGTTTTCTTACCTATTTTGAGGATATGTTTCATCATATTCTTCTAAGGTTCTTTTTAAAAAATACTCCCTCTCCTTCTTCTAAATAGAAGAAAACGATTATCAGAATATAAATCAAATCATTAATAATTCAATCACTAATCGTAATTAGATTTGGTAATCAACTTTAATGACACTAATTAAATAGAGGGCATATTAGCCATTAATAAAGACACTAGGATAAGGGGTCTTGGAGTTTACTACTTCGTGATCTTATTTTGGCCTATCGCGAGCCCCAAAAGCTCTCCCCTTGAAGCCCCAATAATAAGATTCTATATTATGCGTACGCATGAACTTTTCGTAAAATATGAGGTTGTTATGATATTTATAGTCCGCTATGTATTTTTTTTATTTTTCTCAACATTTACATTCGTCGAGTGTTTAGGGCTAGAATTTGAGAGGCAGAGAAAAAACAAGTAATAACTGCACTTTGTAATACTTATGGGATGGGAATCCAAGTCATTTATGTTAATTTTTTCTAAACATATTAATTGTTAAAAGAATTCATTAGATCATCCGCATTTTAACAGTCCATCCGCGCATCTAATTGATGCAAATCCGTTGAACTCTGGATTGGATGCGGATGTCGAAAATAAACCCGACATGTAAAGGTGTAAATTGGTATGGGCCAGCATGTCTATGACACAATATAGAGCACAACACAGCATATCACGTGATCTGGAATGATACGGGCACAACATGTAGCTTAGTATGTTGTGCCGGACAGATAGGCACATCAGCGTGGCATACCATATGACACATGTAAGCACGCGACACAACACGTGACGACACGCGAAGAAAGCACGTCGAAACATGCGTGAAATACTATATAATTATAATACATCATATTTCATTTATATTTCACAAAAAGTCTTTATTTGAGTCAGTTTTGATATTTTGTTTCCGTTTTATGCTGATTTATTTTCATAATAATACACAGACTAACTGAAATATCTTAAAAATATTTATTTTGAAAAACATAAAATAATTGTGCTAGCACAGTATAACACATCACGATTATTTTCCTAGCACAGACAACATGCCAGTTAGTATTACACAACACGCCAATTAACACGGCACAATATAACACGTTTGAATCTCTGTCGCAACACAACACAACACACATCACACTAAGCATGTCACTTCGTGGGATGAACTGTGATAGGCTGGTGTTAATACCCAAAAATCTCTCTTAGTTAAAACAATGTAATGTCAAAGTACTTTCTTTAGGTTCGAAAATCAAAATCGTAAAAAACGAGCCTAAACCAAGAAGTTGGCCGTTCATGTTTTGCTTTGGTTACAAAGAGAGAAAATGAGTTGATCTTAGGGGAGGGAAAGCAAAGAAAGTTAAGGAAATCAGTGGTGACTGAATTGTGTAAGTGAGGTTGTCGAAATATGAAGGAAGAATAGCTTGAGAATGATAAGCTTGTTCCCCCTTCTGAATAGACAAAGTAGTCTATTTATAATTGTAAGAAACACTCACTGTTTAAGTAGTGAGTATTGTGGAGAGATGGAGATAGTGGGATAATGGTATGGTTACGCCCATTATATTAGGGAAGTTTCTGGAAACTCGTAAACCATTACTCCGTTACTTAGACACTTTCTTTAACCTCTCTCAACTGTTACCACTACTTGTAACTGCCTTTTCATGGGGTGTTGCCACGCCGCACGTTGCTGTAAACCACCAGACCAATACCCATTTATAATTCTCCCATGTAACGTGTTTTTATTTTTCGTAGGAATTAGTAAAGTCATGGACTGTTTCTTGTCTTGTCCAGGTTGTCACGATGTACTTAGCTTAATAATAGCCTAAGCTAGCCAGACTTTGTCGAAGTGACATAGCTTGAAGAGACAACTCATCTGTAAGATTATGTGTGACTAATAATAAGTTTTTCGTAAGATGGCATTGTAAACATTCCCATAACGACTTAATATGCTCATGGCGTATTTGTGGCATGTTAGTAGCAGATGGCATATTTGTGGCATATGGCGTATTTGTGGCACATTTGATATTGTTATCCATAATAATATGCAAGGGTGCCATAGCAATAGCCAAGGCCTGGGGGCACGACCAATTTGGCTAAGGCTGAAATTTGGCCAAAGTGGCTTGAGAAGTTTGGTGGCGCGAGAACCAATTGATAGCTAGCCAAGTCGTGATGCGGGGCACGACTTATTTGGCATCTAGCCGAGTCATGGCGCGGGGCACGACCTAACTGGCATGGACATGGGACGTTAGGAGGTTTGGACGCTTTGGTGAGACAGATCATGGCCATGGCCACGACTTGGAAGACAAATTAGGTGGTCGTGGCCACATATATGGATGGCCAAGAGATGAGGTGGTCGTGGACACGGGCATGGCTATGCCGAGAGATAAGGTGGACGTGGACACAGACATGGATGGCTGAGAAGTTAGTGGCCATGTCCACGCATTGGCTAGCTGAGAAGTTGGTGGATGTGGACACGCATTGGCTATCTGATAGATCTTGGTCGGGGCCACAAATATTATCCTATCCAAGGAATTGATGGCGATGGCCACGCGCATTAGTTTGTGACCACGTCTAGATTATAGGACATAACCATATCATCTTGGTTATGGGGTACGAAAAGGTTAGCCTGGACATCCATGTGGTGCGGCTATGTAGCCATGGCCCTAGAACGTTTCCATTAGGTGGCTTGGCCATGAAAACGGCTATGATAGCCATGGCGTTCTGATTATGAGGCGTGCCCATGGTGACCTGGCTATGAGGTGCGTCCATGTTGGCGTCGACACTTTGTTTTTAGCATACAAAATATATTCAAGGAATTCAGTCGTGGAAGTTCTACGAATTGAAGTAATGTTCTAAATAGTATGCTTATGGTAGTAATTTTATTCAAAATAGCATAGTAACTTAGTCTGAATATTCATACTTTGCATTATCAGTGCAGACTGATTAACCAACATTGGATTATAAACATGTTATGCACTCTTGCGTATATGTGATCCTTGTCCGGGAACCATAGTGTTAGAGCATAGCTCGGTCAACCTCGCATGCGTTGCTATCTCAAGCATGTTTGTCAATGTTAGTGATCAAAACTATAAGTCTTGATTTCTATCCTACATAGCTAAGTCTCGGACTATGATAGAAAAGTGTAATTGAGCTCAAGGACTTCATGGCGATTCATCATACAATGACGAAGATCTATACAAGGAATCGTGGAAATTCATGAACAAAAAGGTATGCAGAGACTTGAACTTATCTATCACTCAAAAGTCTATCTCTTCTATCTCCTACTTCTTATGAGACAAAAGTCGTATGCTATATAGACTAGATCATACACATTTGATGTTTCGAGCTGAGCATTCGTTGCTTATCTTTTATCTCGAAATCGTGTGTTGGTAAAGCGTTTCACTATGATCAAGTTTATCTTCACCTAGTGACGAAAGTCATGAAAAGTTTCAATCACTTTGAGAATTGCTCTGACGTGAATCGGTCTGTGAATAAAAACTACATAGCGTCCTCTAAGAATGTCTCAATGATTGAAATAAGAGTTTAGATTACATAACCATGTATTCCTTGAACCGAAATTTTCAAACTTTGTTGATCAAGAGAAATCGGGAGGATTGTGGAATTGTCTTGCCAAGTCCGCGAACTGTCAGAAGTTCTCGACCGAGAATTTCTGCTGGATTTTCCAAAACTCGTTTGTGTGCTAAGTCCGCGAACTCAGTCCGCGAACTGGCGAAAGTTCTCTTTTCGAGAATTTCTGCTGAGTTTGGAAACTCAACCGATTAACTTAAGTCCGCGAACTTGTTTGTGAACTTAAGAGGTTATGATCTAAAGATGTGCTCTAAATATGAACCATTAAATTACTAAGGAATGCTTTATGCAAACCGTGGCTATAAAGTTCATGAGCCGATTCAATCGAATCGAATCATCTTTGTTTCAATTGTGTCTTGTGTATTAACATAAGATCTCATAGCAATTGAACAACTCTTTAACTAGTTCATTTGAATCAATTGAACTAGTTATGGTGAAGAAGAACAAGGTTAATATGAAATGCTCATATGGTTAACCTTTTGGGTTACTATGTTGAACCAACATACACGTACACGTTTGGGCATGATTTTTTCACGAACCCAGTAAACGTCTACCCAAGTGTGTGTGACAAGCTAAGTTTTTGATCTAACGGTTGAGAAGTATTAGCTTGAATCTAAATCAGGTTTTCATCTAACGGTGAATAAGGATTGCTTTGTAACTAAGGAAAAACCCTGATTTGAAGGTTATATAAAGGAGACATCTAGCATTGTGCAAAACTAATCCCCACACGTATGTATGCTACTAGTGCGCCCACTAGAGTCGATCTCCATTAACCTTTGATTTTCTTCTCTAAAATCGGGCTAACGACTTAAAGACTTCATTGGGATTGTGAAGCCAGACCGATACTACTTTATCATAGTTGTGTGATCTGATCTTGCATCTTCTATCGTACGAGTACAATCGATTGATTGGATTGAGATCATGAGAGTTCTCCGATAGGCAAGATAAAGAAGTCACAAACATCTTCGTCTCATTGTTTGTGATTCCACGACAATTCGCTTGTGTAGTCAGGAAGGATTTTAGAGAGGTGGCTGTTCTTCGGAAATATAAGACCGGATTATCAATTGGTTCCTGTTCACCTTGATTTTATATCAAAAGACGGAACACAACACAGGGTTTATCTATGGGAGAAATATTTATCTTTTGATAGACTTTTCTGTGTGAGACAAATCTGTTTATTATCAAGTCTGCGATTTTGGGTTCCAGCAAATCTTAGTTGTGGGTGAGATCATCTAAGGGAATCAAGTGCGCAGTATCCTGCTGGGATCAGAGGCGTAGGAGTATAATTGTACCTTGGATCGGTGGGAGACTGATTGGGGTTCAACTATAGTCCATTCCGAAGTTAGTTTGTAGTAGGCTAGTGTCTGTAGCGGCTTAATACATTGTGTATTCAATCTGGACTAGGTCCCGGGGTTTTTCTGCATTTGCGATTTCCTCGTTAACAAAATTTCTGGTGTCTGTGTTATTTCTTTTCCGCATTATATTTTATATAATTAAAATAATACAGGTTGTGCATTCGTTATCATCAATTGGAAATCCAACCTTTAGTTGTTGATTGATATTGATTGATCCTTGGACATTGGTCTTTGGTACCGTCCAAGTATTCCTTGTATTTGATAAAGACTCGCTATTGTTTTTATCTTGAGTAAAAATCAAATCAAGGGAGAGATATTAACTCCCTGAGATACTTTTATCTAGATTGAGTCTTACTGTTTAGTTGATTCTCTAGCAAAGTATTTCAGAGTTAGTCCATACAGATTGCTAAGCGAAATATTGGGTGGTGTTGTTAGACCCCCGCTTTTTCAATTGGTATCAGAGCAGGAAAACACGTTTAAGACTTAGCAAGTCCGTGTTTGTAGCGATATGACTCTATGGACAAGAGTACTATCTACGACAGTGCAACATCAGTTCAGGTTATTCAGATAAGCTTCAGAGATCTGAAACCTTTGAGAAAAACTCCTCCTTGTCTCCTTCTGCCGAATCTGCATTCAACAGGAAAAAATCTCTTGATAAATAGTTGGATGATCTTTCAGATGACAGTGATTCAGAATAAGAACAGAGCGTTGATGAGGAAGTTTCTTAATACATCATGTTGTTTAATCGTGAATTAAAAGAAACAATGACAACTGCTTGCTTGAGAAAGTATATGAGTCCTCTCTGTCAAGAAATCAGAAAGTTGAGAAAACTCTTCAAAGGTTATGATGGTGGATACAAACTGTTACAATTTACAGTTAAAGATCATGAAGAAGAGGTTCGCTCAAAAAAATCTGAATGTGATAATCTTCTTCGTAACCTATGTATATTAAAAGAGAGGTTGCCGAAAACTGAACTTGCGGCTGCGCTTGAGAAGGTAAAGTCTCTGAAGGAAGATCTGAAGAGATTCAACACTAGCTCTACAAAGCTATCATTTATGCTTGGAGCATGTAAAGAACATCGTGATACACGTGGTTTGGGATATAAAGGTATAGACATTCCAAGCACAGGTAAGATCAACTTTGTTAGAGACGTTAATAATTCTTCATGTGAAAGACCTGTGTCAACTTGCAAGAACAAGGATTCTACTCCAACAAAGTCTGCTAGTAAGAGAACCACTGAATATAAATCCTTTCACTGCTATTTCTGCGGAAACAAAGGACACTCTGAGCAAAGGTGTCGTCTTCGGAAAAGGAATGAAAAACTTCATAACATTCTTACATGGATGTCTAAAGAAGTTGTTAAACCTGTATCACAGATTGGCAGAATCAAGGACTTTCACTATCAAGGGATGAAGTGTGATAAAGTTGATCCTTGCCATGTTCCTTCGAAGGATTTCTACAAAGGAAGAAAAAAGAATGGCGAAATTCTAACGGATCTTAAATAAGTCTGAAAAGAGAAAAAGGAACAGAAGGAAGAAAAGTCCAAGTTCCACTAGTTCTCTCAAAAATGACTGTGAATCCAAGACTTCCAATTCAGACTTCTTACATGTCAACAATCGAGTCTCTGATCTGAAGATTCACATAAACAAACTAAGACGGAATATCAAGAAAAGATGGAATGTTGTTAACCCAGGTACTTCTAAGTCTTCTCTTGATAATGCTTCTTTAATTAAACCAGGTAGTTTACTAAATACTGATAAGGAAAAATAAGAAGCGAATAATGATGAGCAACATTATCATCTTATTACGCCCTGACATGTTCATGATTGCATCCTTTTTTATGATGATTTGTTAAAAAGGGATGCTCATGATTCTCAGGATTTTCATCTTGAGAAAAACTGTCAGGATTGTACTGCATTCGATGTTACTTATTCTGTTTGCTCCTCAACATATATTTCTCTTTCTCTTTGGGCTTCTTTGGTCTTTCATAGGACCGTCTCTCTAGTACACGCATCAACCCTCACGAACGTCTTGTTTCCTAGGGTTTGATGGAATCCCTTATTTTATAAAGTGTTCCAGAAGTGCAAAAAGATTTTCTAAAGTCTTTTCAGTACAAAATGGAGGGAAGCAACAAGTTTGATGATGTTGAGCTTTGTCCTATTAATATCTCGTACTTTCATGCTCTTGATCATGAAAACGAAGATAAACTGCCAGTTCAGATTTCTTCACAACTGGTAGGAAATCTTCTTGAAGACTTTAAGGTCGTACACGAACAGCTTGGTATCGCAACACGGAACCTTGATTACCTAAAAGGCTAACTAAGGAGGGCAACTAAAGAAATCTTTCATGTTAAATCCCTGGTTGCAGACAAGATTTAGTTTGATCGTCTTTGTTTTGGTTTATCTGCCTAGGATATATTCTTTTTGGATTAGTTGGAAGAATAAATAGTGCTTTGAATAGCGATGATTGTGACTACACATAGCTATTTTTGTTTTCATCTTCTTATGTTATTTTTTAGGTTTATTGGTATTAAATTCTAAAAATATTTGGAGGATGATGTTTATTGCAGTATTTTAATGGTTTGTGATATTGCAGTATTTTTATGGGATATGTATTGTTTACGTCCGTGAACTTGAAGGTCCCATTTTGCAGTCAAAAGTAAAGTCGTTCATGAATCGGTATTCGTATTGATGAAAGGACGAATGGACTTTTGACATATACAAAAGTTATGCCTATGCAATAATGTATTTGATGGAAAATAGGATAAAATCTTTTGTTCAATAAGGATAAAGTCTATTATGTCGCTATGATGGAAAATAGAATAGATCCTTGTATGTTATCCATGGTATTGATCTTTATTGATCCATTTTATTATGTCTTACCGTGAAGGATCCATTGTGTGTCTTATGTTGAGCACCTTACAACTAAGTCGATTATTCTTATTGAATTGTTGGTTGTTCCATAAGATGTTATATGTCGAGCATTAGGAACAAAATTAATCAACTAGTTTGGTTATTTAGTTAGTACTCCAAAAGTCTTCTTTCTTATGTTGAGTACATGTACGGTTAAGGTTGTCATATTCTATGATGAACTTAGTCGGGGTTCCATAAGTTCTCTTATGTTGAGCCCAAAATAATTAAATTGATTACTTCGGCGATTCGTTTGGTTGTTTGTATTCCAATTAGATTAATTATAGGTTCTCTTGTAATTAATCTAGTTGAGTTTTCATATATTCCACAAGTTCTTGTATTGAGTATATGAAAGGCTACACTATCATGTTCTTTGGTTAATGTAGTCATATATATTCCGTAAGGATTTCCTTATGTTGAGTATTTGAATGGTTAAGTTAGTCATCTCCATATGATTGACTTAGTCGTAGCTCCGTGAGTTTAATTATGTTGAGCACTTTCAATTAAAATTGATCACTTTTGTGGTTTGATTTAGTTGCGTATTCCAATTGAATTAATCATGGGTTTACTTGTGGTTAATTTGGTTGAGCTTTGGATATAGAAAATCATTCCTATGGTTTTTGGTGTCCAATAAAAATCCTTATTTTCTTTCGAAATTAAGGTCGCTCTTGTTGTTCTCTCGGGAATGACATCAAATGGGGGAGAGTTCTTTTGAACTTGTGCTTAATGGTAATATCTTGCGGGGAGTGTGGCTGTGGAATTTTATAGGGGTTATCTTGTATCTTAAAACTCCTCGATGTATGTTGTTAGCTTCGGCTATTATATTGCATCTAAATTAAGTTGGTATGTATTTTTTATTTTGGTCATGAAATGTCTCTTGTGGAAATTTCATTATGATCCCATTCTTGTACCTTTGCCAATTTTATTGAAAAAAAGGGGGAGAAATATTGTAGTTCACACTACAAATAAATATGGTTTTCGGATCATTGTGTAAGGGGGAGTGGTTTCCATGATCGAGATGGAGTGTTGACTAAGGGGGAGTGATACATATCACCGTAGTATTATTGTTAAAGTCGTGATACAATTGGACTTTGATGTTATATAATAATACTATGACACTGTATAATAATGATCGAGAATCTCGATTTCTCTCATTATTATAACTACGGATCTTCAACAACGATGGTGCTAAACTTACAACCTTTGGGATCATTGGAGTACTTGGAAGGACGAAGATTTCAAGGAACGTTGAAGATTAGACTATGGAATAGGATCCACTAAAGTTTATTTTTTTTGTGTTCCATATGTATTAATAGTTTTGTCACTAAAATTGACAAAGGGAGAGATTGTTAGAGCATAGCTCGGTCAACCTCGCATGCGTTGCTATCTCAAGCATCTTTGTCAATGTTAGTGATCAATACTATAAGTCTTGATTTCTAGCCTACATAGCTAAGTCTCGGACTAGGATAGAAAAGTATAGTTGAGCTCAAGGACTTCATGGCGATTCATCATACAATGAAGAAGATATATACAAGGAACCGTGGAACTTCATCAACAAAAAGGTATGTGGAGACTTGAACTTATCTATCACTCAAAAGTCTATCTCCTACTTCTTATGAGACAAAAGTCGTATGCTAGATAGACTAGATCATACACATTTAATGTTTCGAGTTGAGCATTCATTGTTTATCTTTTATCTCGAAACCGTATGTTGGTAAAGCGTTTCACTTTGATCAATTTTATCTTCACCTAGTGACGAAAGTCATGAAAAGTTTCAATCACTTTGAGAATTGCTCTGACGTGAGTCGGTCTGTGAATAACGGCTACATAGCGTCCTCTAAGAATGTCTCAATGATAGAAATAAGAGTTTAGATTACATAACCATGTATTCCTTGAACCGAAGTTTTCAAACTTTGTTGATCAAGAGAAATCGGGAGGATTGTGGAATTGGCTTGCCATGTCCGCGAACCTAGTTCGCAGACCCAGTCCGCGAACTGTCGGAAGTTCTCGACCGAGAATTTCTGCTGGATTTTCCAAAACTCGTTTGTGTGCTAAGTCCGCGAACCCAGTGCGCGAACTGGCGGAAGTTCTCTTTTCGAGAATATCTGCTGAGTTTGGAAAACTCAACCGATTAACTTAAGTCCGCGAACTTGTTTGTGAACTTATGAGGTTATGATCTAAAGATGTGCTCTAAACATGAAACATTAAATTACTAAGGAATTCTTTATGCAAACCGTGGCTATAAAGTTCATGAGACGATTCAATCGAATCGAATCATCTTTGTTTCAATTGTGTCTTGTGTAGTTACATAAGATCTCATAGCAATTGAACAACTCTTTAACTAGTTCATTTGAATCAATTGAACTAGTTATGGTGAAGAAGAAAAAGGTTAATATGAAATGCTCATATGGTTAACCTTTTGGGTTACTATGTTGAACCAACATACACGTACACGTTTGGGCATGATTTTTTCACGAACCCAGTAAACGTCTACCCAAGTGTGTGTGACAAGCTAAGTTTTCGATCTAACGGTTGAGAAATATTAGCTTGAATCTAAATCAGGTTTTCATCTAACGGTGAATAAGGATTGCTTTGTAACTAAGGAAAAACTCTGATTTGAAGGTTATATAAAGGAGACATCTAGCATTGTGCAAAACTAATCCCCACACGTATGTGTGCTACTAGTGCGCCCACTAGAGTCGATCTCCATTAACCTTTGATTTTCTTCTCTAAAGTCGGGCTAACGACTTAAAGACTTCATTGGGATTGTGAAGCCAGACCGATACTACTTTATCGTAGTTGTGTGGTCTGATCTTGCATCTTCTATCGTACGAGTACAACCGATTGATTGGCTTGAGATCGTGAGAGTTCTCCGATAGGCAAGATAAAGAAGTCACAAACATCTTCGTCTCACTGTTTGTGATTCCTCGACAATTCGCTTGGGTAGTCAGGAAGGATTGTAGAGAGGTGATTGATTAATCTAGGCTGTTCTTCGGGAATATAAGACCGGATTATCAATTGGTTCCTGTTCACCTTGATTTTATATCAAAAGACGGAACAAAACCCAGGGTTTATCTGTGGGAGAAATATTTATCCTTTGATAGACTTTTCTGTGTGAGACAGATCTGTTTATTATCAAGTCTGCGATTTTGGGTTGCAACAACTCTTAGTTGTGGGTGAGATCATCTAAGGGAATCAAGTGCGCAGTATCCTGCTGGGATCAGAGGCGTAGGAGTATAATTGTACCTTGGATCGGTGGGGGACTGATTTGGGTTCAACTATAGTCCAGTCCGAAGTTAGTTTGCAGTAGGATAGTGTCTGTAGCGGCTTAATACATTGTGTATTCAATCTGGACTAGGTCCCGGGGTTTTTCTGCATTTGCGATTTCCTCGTTAACAAAATTTCTGGTGTCTGTGTTATTTGTTTTCCGCATTATATTTTATATAATTGAAATAATACAGGTTGTGCATTCGTGATCATCAATTGGAAATCCAACCTTTGGTTGTTGATTGATATTGATTGATCCTTGGACATTGGTCTTTGGTACCGTCCAAGTATTCCTTGTATTTGATAAAGACTCGCTATTGTTTTTAGCTTGAGTATAAATCAAATCAAGGGAGATATTAACTCCCTGAGATACTTTTATCTAGATTGAGTCTTACTGTATAGTTGATTCTCTAGCAAAGTATTTCAGAGTTAGTCCATACAGATTGCTAAGAGAAATATTGGGTGGTGTTGTTAGACCCCCGCTTTTTCAATTGGTATCAGAGCAGGCAAACACGTTTAAGACTTAACAAGTCCATGTTTGTAGTGATATGACTCTATGGACAAGAGTACTATCTATGACAGCGCAACATCAGTTCAGGATTATTCAGATAAGCTTCAGAGATTTGAAACCTTTGAGAAAAACTCCTCCTTGTCTCCTTCTGCCGAATCTGCATTCAACTGGAAAAAATCTCTTGATAAACAGTTGGATGATCTTTTAGATGACAGTGATTCAGAATAAGAACAGAGCGTTGATGAGGAAGTTTCTTAATACATCATGTTGTTTAATCGTGAATTAAAAGAAACAAGGACAACTGCTTGCTTGAGAAAGTATATGAGTCCTCTCTGTCAAGAAATCAGAAAGTTGAGAAAAATCTTCAAAGGTTATGATGGTGGATACAAACTGTTACAATTTACAGTTAAAGATCATAAAGAAGAGGTTCGCTCAAAAAAATCTGAATGTGATAATCTTCTTCATAACCTATGTATATTAAAAGAGAGGTTGCCGAAAACTGAACTTGTGGCTGCGCTTGAGAAGGTAAAGTCTTTGGAGGAAGATCTGAAGAGATTCAACACTAGCTCTACAAAGCTATCATTTATGCTTGGATCATGTAAAGAACATCGTGATACACGTGGTTTGGGATATAAAGGTATAGACATTCCAAGCACAGGTAAGATCAACTTTGTTAGAGCCGTTAATAATTCTTCATGTGAAAGACCTGTGTCAGCTTGCAAGAACAAGGATTCTACTCCAACAAAGTCTGCTAGTAAGAGAACCACTAAATATAAATCCTTTCACTGCTATTTCTGCGGAAACAAAGGACACTCTGAGCAAAGGTGTCGTCTTCGGAAAAGGAATGAAAAACTTCATAACATTCTTACATGGATGTCTAAAGAAGTTGTTAAACCTGTATCACAGATTGGCAGAGTCAAGGACTTTCGCTATCAAGGGATGAAGTGTGATAAAGTTGATCCTTGCCATGTTCCTTCGAAGGATTTCTACAAAGGAAGAAAAAAGAATGGCAAAATTCTAACGGATCTTAAATAAGTCTGAAAAGAGAAAAAGGAACAGAAGGAAGAAAAGGCCGGGTTCCACTAGTTCTCTCAAAAATGAATGTGATTCCAAGACATCCAATTCAGACTTCTTACATGTCAACAATCGAGTCTATGATCTGAAGATTCACATAAACAAACTAAGACGAAATATCAAGAAAAGATGGAATGCTGTTAACCCAGGTACTTCTAAGTCTTCTCTTGATAATGCTTCTTCAATTAAACCAGGTAGTTTACTAAATACCGATAAGGAAAAAGAAGAAGCGAATAATGATGAGCAACATTCTCATCTTATTACGCCCTGACATGTTCATGATTGCATCCTTTTTTATGATGATTTGTTAAAAAGGGATGCTCATGATTCTCAGGATTTTCATCTTGAGAAAAACTGTCAGGATTGTACTGCATTCGATGTTACTTATTCCGTTTGCTCCTCAACATATATTTCTCTTTCTCTTTGGGCTTCTTTGGTCTTTCATAGACCCGTCTCTCTAGTACACGCATCAACCCTCACGAACGTCTTGTTTCCTAGGGTTTGATGGAATCCCTTATTTTTATAAAGTGTTCCAGAAGTGCAAAAAGATTTTCTAAAGTCTTTTCAGTACAAAATGGAGGGAAGCAACAAGTTTGATGATGTTGAGCTTTGTCCTATTAATATCTCTTGCTTTCATGCTCTTGATCATGAAAACGAAGACAAAATGCCAGTTCAGATTTCTTCACAACTGGTAGGAAATCTTCTTTAAGACTTTAAGGTCGTACACGAACAACTTGGTATCGCAACACGGAACCTTGATTACCTAAAAGGCGAACTAAGGAAGGCAAATAAAGAATTCTTTCATGTTAAATACCTGGTTGCAGACAAGATTTAGTTTGATCGTCTTTGTTTTGGTTTATATGCCTAGGATGTCTTCTTTTTGGATTAGTTGGAAGAATAACTAGTGCTTTGAATAGCGATGATTGTGACTACACATAGCTATTTTTGTTTTCATCTTCTTATGTTATTTTTTAGGTTTATTGGTATTAAATTCTAAAAATATTTGGAGGATGATGTTTATTGCAGTATTTTAATGGTTTGTGATATTGCAGTATTTTTATGGGATATGTATTATTTACGTCCGTAAACTTGAAGGTCCCATTTTGCAGTCAAAAGTAAAGTCGTTCATGAATCGGTATTCGTATTGATGAAAGGACGAATGGACTTTTGACATATACAAAAGTTATGCCTATGCAATCATGTATTTGATGGAAAATAGGATAAAATCTTTTGTTCAATAAGGATAAAGTCTATTATGTCGCTATGATGGAAAATAGAATAGATCCTTGTATGTTATCCATGGTATTGATCTTCATTGATCCTTTTTATTATGTCTTACCGTGAAGGATCCATTGTGTGTCTTATGTTGAGCACCTTACAACTAAGTCGATTATTCTTATTGACTTGTTGGTTGATCCATAAGATGTTATATGTCGAGCATTAGGAAAAAAATTAATCAACTAGTTTGGTTATTTAGTTAGTACTCCATAAGTCTTCTTTCTTATGTTGAGTACATGTACGGTTAAGGTTGTCATATTCTATGATGAACTTAGTCTGGGTTCCATAAGTTCTCTTATGTTGAGCCCAAAATAATTAAATTGATTACTTCGGTGATTAGTTTGGTTGTTTCTATTCCAATTAGATTAATTATAGGTTCTCTTGTAATTAATCTAGTTGAGTTTTCATATATTCCACAAGTTCTTGTATTGAGTATATGAAAGGCTACACTATCATGTTCTTTGGTTAATGTAGTCATATATTCCGTAAGGATTTCCTTATGTTGAGTATTTGAACGGTTAAGTTAGTCATCTCCATAAGATTGACTTACTCGTAGCTCCGTGAGTTTACTTATGTTGAGCACTTTCAATTAAAATTGATCACTTTTGTGGTTTGATTTAGTAGCGTATTCCAATTGAATTAATCATGGGTTTACTTGTGGTTAATTTGGTTGAGCTTTGGATATAGAAAATCATTCCTATGGTTTTTGGTGTCCAATAAAAATCCTTATTTTCTTTCGAAATTAAGGTCGCTCTTGTTGTTCTCTCGGGAATGACATCAAATGGGGGAGATTTCTTTGGAACTTGTGCTTAATGGTAATATCTTGCGGGGAGTGCGGCTGTGGAATTTTGTAGGGGTTATCTTGTATCTTAAAACTCCTTGATGAATGTTGTTAGCTTCGGCTATTAGATTGCCTCTAAATTAAGTCGGTATGTATTTTTTCTTTTGGTCATGAAATGTCTCTTGTGGAAATTTCATTATGATCCCATTCTTGTACCTTTGCCAATTTTATTGACAAAAAGGGGGAGAAATATTGTAGTTCACACTACAAATACATATGGTTTTCGGATCATTGTGTAAGGGGGAGTGGTTTCCATGATCGAGATGGAGTATTGACTAAGGGGGAGTGATACATATCACCGTAGTATTATTGTTAAAGTCGTGACACAATTGGACTTTGATGTTATATAATAATACTATGACACTATATAATAATGATCGAGAATCTCGATTTCTCTCATTATTATAGCTTCGGATCTTCAACAACGATGGTGCTAAACTTACAACCTTTGGGATCATTGGAGTACTTGGAAGGACGAAGATTTCAAGGAACGTTGAAGATTAGACTATGGAATAGGAACCACTAAAGTTTTTTTTTTTTTTTTTTGTATTCCATATGTATTAATAGTTTTGTCACTAAAATTGACAAAGGGGGAGATTGTTAGAGCATAGCTCGGTCAACCTCGCATGCGTTGCTATCTCAAGCATGTTTGTCAATGTTAGTAATCAATACTATAAGTCTTGATTTCTAGCCTACATAGCTAAGTCTCGGACTAGGATAGAAAAGTATAGTTGAGCTCAAGGACTTCATGGCGATTCATCATACAACGAAGAAGATATATACAAGGAACCGTGGAATTTCATCAACAAAAAGGTATGTGGAGACTTGAACTTATCTATCACTCAAAAGTCTATCTCCTACTTCTTATGAGACAAAATTCGTATGCTACATAGACTAGATCATACACATTTGATGTTTCGAGTTGAGCATTCATTGCTTATCTTTTATCTCGAAATCGTGTGTTGGTAAAACGTTTCGCTTTGATCAAGTTTATCTTCACCTAGTGTCGAAAGTCATGAAAAGTTTCAATCACTTTGAGAATTGATCTGACGTGAATCGGTCTGTGAATAACGGCTACATAGCGTCCTCTAAGAATGTCTCAGTGATTGAAATAAGAGTTTAGATTACATAACCATGTATTCCTTGAACCGAATTTTTCAAACTTTGTTGATCAAGAGAAATCGGGAGGATTGTGGAATTGGCTTGCCAAGTCCGCGAACTGTCGGAAGTTCTCGACCGATAATTTCTTCTAGATTTTCCAAAACTCGTTTGTGTGCTAAGTCCGCGAACTCAGTCCGTGAACCCAGTCCGCGAACTGGCGGAAGTTCTCATTCCGAGATTTTCTGCTGAGTTTGGAAAACTCAACCGATCAACTTAAGTCCGCGAACTTGTTTGTGAACTTAAGAGGTTATGATCTAAAGATGTGCTCTGAACATGAAACATTAAATTACTAAGGAATACTTTATGCAAACCGTGGTTATAAATTTCATGAGCCGATTCAATCGAATCGAATCATCTTTGTTTCAATTGTGTCTTGTGTAGTTACATAAGATCTCATAGCAATTGAACAACTCTTTAAATAGTTCATTTGAGTAAATTGAACTAGTTATGGTGAAGAAGAACAAGTTTAATATGAAATGCTCATATGGTTAACCTTTTGGGTTACTATGTTGAACCAACATACACGTACACGTTTGGGCATGGTTTTTTCACGAACCCAGTAAACGTCTACCCAAGTGTGTGTGACAATCTAAGTTTTAGATCTAACGGTTGAGAAATATTAGCTTGAATCTAAATCAGGTTTTCAACTAACGGTGAATAAGGATTTCTTTGTAACTAAGGCAAAACCCTGATTTGAAGGCTATATAAAGGAGACATCTAGCATTGTGCAAAACTAATCCCCACACGTCTGTGTGCTACTAGTGCGCCCGCTAGAGTCGATCTCCATTAACCTTTTATTTTCTTCTCTAAAATCGGGTTAACGACTTAAAGACTTCATTGGGATTGTGAAGCCAGACCGATAATACTTTATCGTAGTTGTGTGATATGATCTTGCATCTTCTATCGTACGAGTACGATCGATTGATTGGCTTGATATCGTGAGAATTCTCCGATAGGCAAGATAAAGAAGTCACAAACATCTTCGTCTCACTGTTTGTGATTCCTCGACAATCCTCTTGTGTAGTCAGGAAGGATTGTAGAGTGATTAATCTAGGCTGTTCTTCGGGAATATAAGACCGGATTATCAATTGGTTCCTGTTCACCTTGATTTTATATCAAAAGACGGAACAAAACCTAAGGTTTATCTGTGGGAGACAAATTTATCCTTTGATAGATTTTTCTGTGTGAGACAGATCTGTTTATTATCAAGTCTTTGATTTTGGGTTACAACAACTCTTGGTCGTGGGTGAGATCAGCTAAGGGAATCAAGTGCGCAGTATCCTGCTGGGATCAGAGGCGTAGGAGTACAACTGTACCTTGGATCGGTGGGAGACTGATTGGGGTTCAACTATAGTCCAGTTCGAAGTTAGTTTGCAGTAGGATAGTGTCTGTAGCGGCTTAATACAATGTGTATTCAATCTGGACTAGGTCCCGGGGTTTTTCTACATTTGCGGTTTCCTCGTTAACAAAATTTCTGGTGTTTGTGTTATTTCTTTTCCGCATTATATTTTATATAATTGAAATAATACAGGTTGTGCGTTCGTGATCATCAATTGGAAATCCAACCTTTGGTTGTTGATTGATATTGATTGATCCTTGGACATTGGTCTTTGGTACCGTCAAAGTATTCCTTGTATTTGATAAAGACTCGTTATTGTTTTTATCTTGAGTAAAAATAAAATCAAGGGAGAGATATTAACTCATTGAGATACTTTTATCTAGATTGAGTCTGACTGTCTAGTTGATTCTCTAGCAAAGTATTTCGGAGTTAGTCCATACAGATTGCTAAGCGAAATATTGGGTGGTGTTGTTAGACCCCCTCTTTTTCACATAGTATGCATACCCGTATGCGTACCTGTTGGTTTGAGAAGTCCGGGAACCTAAGTACGCGTACCCGTACGCGTACTGGCGTAAGGTTCATGTCCGAAAAATTCTGTTGGGTTTTGAGGTATGCGTACCCGTTCACATACTGGCGAGAACCAAACTTGGCCCGGATATTAAAGTATGCGTACCTGTTTGCATACTTGAGTTGTTAAAGTTCTAAAATCGGTTGTGACATGAACAAATACATTTATATAATAAGGAATGCATTCTTTGCTAACCGTGGCTATAATGTTCATGAATTGATTCGAGTGAATCAAACCTATTTTGCTTCAATTGTGTTCTTATATACTTCTATGAGAATGTAACAATTGAACAACTCTTTAACTAGTGTCATTTGAGACATTTGAACTAGTTATGGTTAAGATGGATAAGATTGATATGAGAGTGTTCATATAGCTAACCTCGGTTAACTACTGTTGAGCCAACATGGTGTACACGTTTATGTATGGTTACATAAACTTAAATGATGGTACATTTCATTTGTGTATAACAAGCTAAGTTCGATCTAACGGTTGGAAGATATTAGCTTGAATCTAATCAAGTTTTCATCTAACGGTGAATATTGAATGCTTTGTTACCAAGGTAACATTGATTGCAAACCCTGGTTTGAAAACTATATTAAGAAGAACTCTAGCAACTGGGAAACCTAATCCCCATACCTCCTGTGTGATACTAGTTGCGACGAGAGTCGATTCTCCTTTAACCTTAGGTTTTTCACGAAACCTTGTAGGTTAACGACTTGATGACTTCAATGGGATTGTGAATCCAGACCCAACTATTTTCACTATAGTTGCGTGTTCTGATATTACTTTTACTATCATGATTGAGTATTATCTTTGCTAAGATTTGCTTGAGATTTATCTCCGATAGGTAAGATTAAAAGTAGTCACAGACATATTCGTCTCATCGTTTGTGATTCCACAATATCTTGTTTCGCTACCATACGATTAAGATTATTGTGAGGTGGTTGATAATACTAGGCTGTTCTTCGGGAATATAAGTCCGGTTTATCAATCGGTTCCCGTGCACCTTGATTTATCAAAAGACGGAACAAAACTCGTAGGAATTTATGTGGGAGACAGATTTATCTATTCAATAGACTTTTCTGTGTGAGACAGATTTGTTTATCAAGTCTTCGACTTTTGGTCGTAGCAACTCTTGGTTGTGGGTGAGATCAACTAAGGGAATCAAGTACGTAGAATCCTGCTGGGGTTTAGAGACGTAAGGAGCGCAACTGTACCTTGATCGGTGTGAGATTGATTAGGGCTCAACTACATTCCAGTACGATGTTCATTGGTAGTAGGCTAGTGTCTGTAGTGGCTTAATACAATGTGGTGTTCAAAGCTGGATTAGATCCCGGGGTTTTTCTGCATTTTCCTCGTTAACAAAATTCTGGTGTCTGTGTTATTTCTTTTCCGCATTATATTTTGTTATATAATTGAAATATCACAGGTTGTGTGTTGAATCGATCAATTGGTAAATCCAACCTTTGGTTGTTGATTGAAATTGGTTGATCCTTGAACATTGGTCTTTGGTACCATTCAAGTTATTTCTCTTATATTCGATCGGGCTCGCAAATTCCTATCTGCTGATTGCAGATTGAATTAAGAGATATAGATATAAACTTCGATATACTTTTCTCTAGATTGAGTATGACTGTCTAGTTGATTCTCTTGAAAGTATATTGGATTTTGTCTATTCAGATTGCCAAACGAAATATTGGGTGTGGTTGTTAGACCCCCGCTTTTTTAATTGGTATCAGAGTAGGCAAACACACTTAAGACCTCATAAGTCTGTGTTTGTAGCAATCTGATTTCTGTGGACTTAAGAAGTATCTCACAAACTACGTACATAGAAATGTCTTCCAAAGGTTCTGATTACGCCAAAAATCTTGGGTTTCACTCAAAGGATAACTCCTTAGCAGATTCTTCCAAATCCCGAGGGAAAAACTAGAAGATTGAAATCGTATCAGAATCTGAAATGGAACTCACCAGATCGTTAAGAAATCTGCTGATATCATTGATTTCTAAGTTTCTAAAATCAAGACTCTTGAAGAAAAGAATGATCAGCTCATTGATGAATTCGAGAAATCTCTTGAAAGAGAACGTGAACTCTATTGCTTTGTTGAATCTCTCTCTAACAATATCGAAAAATTGATTCAAGAAACTACTCTACAGCTTGAAAAGATTAGTAGGATTGAAGATATTGTTAAAGATATACCCAATTAGAGAAGAACGTTTAATCAAGACTCATTCGTCAGAATTAAACAATCATCATGTTGAAAAAGAGAAACTTGTTGCATCTATTCGATGTGCCCAAGAACAGTGTAACATCTTGAAAAGGGAAAACTCTGTTTTGATGAGTAAGTCATCCTCTATACCTTTTTCTGATACTCACAAGGCTTTACCCAGCGTGAAGAAAATTCCCTCCAAGGAATTACCCACTGTGAATCACTTGCAAAATTCGCATGTGCCGAAAAAGGTTATGAGTCAAAGCAATTATGTTTCTAATCCACGGTGTTTTTCCTTCTGTGGGAAAAAGAATCACTATGCTCTTCATTGTTTTACTAGAAAGAAACAAATCTCTGATCTTCATAGTTTGCTTATTTTTACTGTCAACGGAGTAAATCGTCTAAAGACATCTACAGTGAATTTCTTTCTTACAGAAAACCAGAATTCTTATAAGAATGATCTCTCTTCAAGAAATAATCACAGGTTGCAAGTTCCTCTTAATGGTATCAACTCTTGCGCCACGAATGAACGCTTTCCCTGTGCTTATAAGAACAAGTCTGGGAAGTCTAAATCGAGAAGATGGAAGTCCTTCAACTCTTCTCCTCTGGAACCAATCTCTAGAGGTCCTAGACTTAGTCCTCAGAAAAATCCTTCCGATGGACGTGTAAAAGGGTTTATGACTAATTCTGCTGGAATAAGTGATAGGTGTTTAAAACACCTAATTTTATATTTAGTATTTATGCTTTCTTTGCGTGTTTTCTTGTAAATTATGTATCTTATGTTTGTTTTTGAGTGTTATTAGGTGTTTTGGAGTCATTGGAGCAAAAGGACGTGGAACTTGCTTAATTCCAGGATTTCTTCTTAATCATCTTGAAGAGAACTGAAATATGAAGCTAGCGGCGAAAGAACGAGGTCAATCCGACGTCGTATGATAAAGTTATGAGCAAAATTTATAAATAAGCTTGTCAATTCCATGTAACTGACAGAAGAAGAAGAGTTAATAAATTATGGAGGAATCTGAATTGTCAGTCTCCCAGGACAGACATTAGAAAGGAAAATGTTATCACCACGGGTGGCCCATATCCAGGCACTGGGTGTCAATAGTAATTTCATGTGATGTAACCCAACAAAGGACGAGAGAGGGAGAGTTAGGATTCATTTCCCCCATTTCTCCTCCTTTTCTTTATCTACTCTCTGCTGCTGCTCTGTGAAGAAATGAAGGCGTTGTTAATGGCGGAAGTCGAGAAGAAATATGAATCAGAGAAGTGAGGAGAAGAGATGACGCAGTTCGTTGAGATGATGGGATTCGAAGCTGGAGTGATGCGAAATTAGGGTCTTGATGGAATTGAAGAAAATGGATCTGTTGTTAATTTGATGGCAGAAGAAGATTGATAGAAAATTAGAAGGAACTGAAGATTGGGTTCAAGTTATTAACCGAGTTGAGTGTAAAGATGATGGTGTTGTGCTGGTTCCAGTGGTTAGAGGGATGGTGTTCTTGCAGATGAAGATTACAAGGGTTGCTGTTGGTTGGCTGGACAGAGTTTATGTGCTTGGTTATCAGCTGGAGATTGTCAACGTGATGCTAAGATGTTACAGATGAAGTGAATCTGGGGTTTGAGCTGAATTTCTCTATGGGTTTGAAATTGTGAGCTAATGGTGCTATGTTGCAGGTCTGAACTGCAAATTCTGAGACAACAAAGGAGATATGGCTTGAGTTGTCGTGCTGATGATGTTTGCAGCTGCAGGAGATGACATTGGAAGATGGAACAGATAGACAAGGTTTGTGAGCTCAGATGGATATGGAAGTTTTAGTCTTTGTGTGTGACAAGATTGGCAGATGGAGTGCAGGTTAGATGGCTTGTTTGAGGTGAAATTGGTACTGCAGTGAAATGGGACTGAGCTTAAGGTAATGGTGTTTGAGCTGTTGGTACACATATGAGAATATGCTGGTGCATATGGGAGAGTTGGTTGCAGGTGTTGAAGCTACAGATTGTGTTGGTGTTGATTGTCATGGGTGCAGCTGGAAATGGGAGCTGCAAAATTGAAGTATTACAGGGTTCTGAGAGTTATTGAGATGAAATGATAAGAGTGTAGCTGCAATGTTGGTGACTGATCAAGATGGCCAGAGGACAGGTCAGGGTTGCAGTTTGGGGGAGATTGCAGATGAACTTGAGATGGTGGATTTTGTTGAGGGAAAGCGGAAAGAGAGCTGGTGACAAAGGAACTGAAGTTTCAGCAGGAATTGCAAGTAGTAGAGCAGTGGTGGTGGTGTTACTACAAAGGGTATCGTAGTTGGGTGTGATAGAACTGCAATTAGTTGTTGCTGATTTTTATGGTGAATGTGTTTGAGCGAAGTTTGAGCCGAGTTGGTGGTACTAGGCTTGTGAGGTGCAGTAATGGCTTGAATGATGACAGATGCACTCGGAGATCGAACTGATGGTGATTCTGGAGAAATGGGAATGAACGATGGTTACAATGAAGTGAAGCAGCTGAGAAGAATTGATTGATGTGTATGAATATGTTACAGGGAAATGGTGCAGTAAAGCAACACAACGCCTGAGTTTAAATGGGTTCACAGGATTGGTTTTACGGCAGCGGCTAAGTGGTGTTCTCGACACCAACTGGAATTAGAAGCAGAGCAGAATGAGATGACTTGGTAATGTCAGTAAGTAAAGGAGACTGCAGGTGAGAGGTGTTAGTGGCCTGGAAATCAAGAACTGAAGTCCTCTTGAGGTGTTGCAATAGATGAATGTTAGGAACTGTATGAAATGGCTTGATTAAACGTGCAGGGAAGAGCCAGAATTTGGCCAGGAAAACAGCCAGAAACAGATGAGACTTTGCTGGATTTTCTTTCCAACGAGTTGACTCAGTGATTTTCGATCCGACTCAACTGACCAGCTTGATCCAGAGAAGGACTTGGACCTGTACTAACTGGGCTTGGGTAATGGACTGGAAGAGAGTTTGCCGTGAGTTAGTTTTGGGGATCGATAGCCAGATGAGAAAAGAAGTATAAAAGGCTCTCTCTACTACTCTAATGATCACTTCTCCTCTACTTTCGTTTCTAGGGTTTTACAACATGAAAAATTTTCTCTATATCTTTGTGATGAACTCCTTGAACATGAATAGTTGATTTTATTATTGGTTTATGGATTAAGTTGATTTCACATAACATGATTTTGGGTTTAATATATTAGTTTTGTCTCATATTTATCGTTCATGATTCTCTGAAAATATAGTTGCATGATTGATGTATTGCAACATGATTTGAGTATTTGTTTTGTCAAGTTGCAAATTGGTAGAACTCATATCCATATCTATAGCTAGTTTAGGATTAATCATCGAGTGATAATCCTTGAACACAAGTAGCATAAATATGATTGTAGGTTATAGTGATATATCCTTGTAATCATATGAGAACCATGACCTTTGTTCGAATTGTTTGCGCAATATATTTCAATTGCATTGATTAGCCAAGTTTCATGAATCTTAATGCTCCATGGGAATTGAACTTGATTAGCGCAAGGCGTTAGGTTATTCTTTTGGTAGAATTCATACTTGCATCGTTTTACATGTATGTGTGATGATAAGAGGAAATTGCGGAATATTCTTTCGACTAGGTATCTTAGGGCTTTTGATAATGAGAGATTAAATATCAATTCTAGTTATTAAGACAAGAACATGTTTGTGAATGAAAACGAAATCCTTGACCAATATCTTTATATCCTTGATTTGAGTGCTTTGCTTTATTTGTTTTTAGTACAACTTAGTTTATTAATAATCATAAAAATACCCCTTGTTTATATAGGAAACCGAAACATATTGACAATCTAAGTCCTCTCTGTGGGAACGATCCTTTCTTGCCCTTGCTTCATTATATATTTTGAGTAGTAAGAAAGTGTAATTATTTTTGACGCCTACGACAACGATCAAATTTTGGCGTCGCTGCCGGGGAGGCAGCGATTGTCACTTGTTTTTGGTTTCTTATGTTTTGTTTTAGTTTTTCTTATTCTTTGGTTCTTAACCGTGTTTTGAGAATCTTGTTTCAGGTACCAATTTCTATGGACGGAGCATTTTGGAGCAATCAATACGGCGTTTAACCTCAACAACATGACAACTATCACCCTTATACGGAGTACCATCAAAACCAATCCTTTGGTTATGATCAATACTCCACGTACCCTTTTAGTTATTCTCATACATTCCAACCTTCTTATGGTGGGTATGTAAGTGAGCAACCACAAAGAGGGGATGATATTTGTGCTTCTATTAATTTTTCCTCTAGTTTGGTAGATGAAATGCAACAATTTATGGTCAGCATGGAGTCAGTTCGTAGACAACCAAGCATGGAACCAGTTTCATCGACCGAATGTGCTCATAGTATGTTTGGCCCAATTTCTGATCGTAGTTATGATCATTCACCCATTCAAAGGGAATATAACTGGCCTAGCAATACTGAAGTAAGTAATTCTACTTTTGCCTTGTCAAATGAGCTTTACAAACAAATGGAACACTATATTCAGAATTTGGATAGATCATTCCAAGAGCTTCAAAAAGGTGTTTCCAACTTAAGAAAGGGCATTGATGAATACAAAGAGGAAATAGATGATTGTGTTGAAAAGGCCCAACCTTTGGGGTCTTCCGTTGATAATTGTGTAGTTAGCTCAACTCTTGATCTTAATAATGATCATTCACCTATTCAAAAGGATGAGTTTGAGATTAGCAACATTAAATTCAGCGAGAACCAATCTTATGTTAATTATGAAAGTGATGATGATTATGAAGATACATCGCTTGAACCAACTCATGGTGACATTCCCCAAAAGTGTACAACGAATTCTTTTTGGGATCAAGATGAAGACGAAGAGGAGTATGATGACACTATTGTAGCTTACTCAAGCCTTGATCTTTACAATGATCAAGAACCTATTCAAAAAGTAGAGCTTGAGGATGATGCAAGGAGTGTTCTAAAGAAATTCCTTATGGACAATATTGCATCCGCAAAAGAGTATGTGCCTTACAACAAATAGGAGTGTGTTGAGAATGTGACCGATATGACCAATATTGTGGAAGACCTAATTGATCTTGCAAAGGATTGTAATGATGATGTTAACGCCGAGACTTTAGTTAAGGTAGAAACAGATGAAGAATGCTTGCAAGGTTTGATAGAGGACCATGATATACAAGAGGTGAATAGTTCACTTGAATTTTTCAATGATGAAAAGGATTCCGTGCTACAAGAGATTGTGCGAGGTTTGTCTAACCCTTTGCATATTGATTCTTCTCCTTTACCTCTTATTGGTTTGAATGTATGTGCTTCGGAAACATTGTTAAATGACTTTATTTCGCGATATCCTCCATTAGAGAAACTTGATTCTCATACTATGCAGGTTTTGGAACAAGAAACCATGGTAGTCCCTGACTCCTGTATTCTTTATACACTTCCAAGTGTGGACAAGAATAAGTGTGGGGGGGAACTTTTATCGGTTAATAGCTTCGTTTCTGTTTTATATTACTAATATGTGTGCGAAGCTAGTGTTTGCAAAACAGGTGCTATGGGTGGATCCCCAACTTTTCCAATTATTGGTGTATGGAGAATCCGTCTTGCAAGTCGGGCTGACGACTTTAAATCAAGCGCTAAATGGGAGGCAACCCACTGGTTTTGTGTATCTAACTCTATCTTTTTATTTCTCAAGTCTTTTATCTTTATTTTCTTATTTTGGATATTTGCATATCAAATCTCCAATTTTTAGAGATTTTTGAAAAATTTAGAATAAACACTAGCCTTTCTAAGTAGATGGAATTTTGTCTTGACGATGAGGTATATATTGGCTGAGTTGGGATTAGATGCCAACTAAATAGCTTGTTTAGTGTTTATCCTCTATTGTTCAGAAATAGCTATGAGTTGGAGTATCCGTTTTTATTATGCATTTTATTTTCTTATTGTGTATATATATCCTGTTATGAATTTCCCATCTTGAACTTTACTTTGAGTGACTAAATTTTACATTGAAGACAATGTAAAGTTTAAGTGTGGGGGAGTGTTCTCATATAGAGTTTTTAGCCTTGTTAGTTTTCCCTTGTGTTTATATATAAAAAAAATAGAAAAAATAAACTAAAAAAGAAAGAAAGAAAAAAAAAGATGATAAACTCCTAAGTCTAGAAACTTGTGCCTTACACTAATGGAAACATCGTGGTTGTAGGAGTTGAGGAACCCATTAGTAGAGTCTATTCATATGAAAACGAACAAACTATAAAAATAAATAACATGATAGTTGTTACCATATCTAGGAGTCGTCACCATATCACGTTATATTTTTATTTTTCCATATTTATCTATTGTTTCTCTAAGTGATTTGGTGGGGCACCAACATCGAATTGTTATCACTACTAGGATGAAATAGAGTGATTGAGTTACTACAAAAAAAAGAAAAAAAAAAAGAGAGAGACCAGACCAATTTGACCAAACGGTGTACATAAATAAAAAAAAAATTGACACTTGGATAGCAATATGTGTGTGTTCTTCCTGTCTCCGTTGCCTAAGCAAGCGTGGAATGCAGGATCCATGGGAATTACCATGTAATCTGCTGAGAAGAATCATGCGCTTGGATCCACAAGATCCAATCATGTTGTCGATTTGGAAAAAAAAGAAAAAAAAATTGAAAAAAAGAAAAGAAAAAGAAGAAAGAAAAAATATTATTATTGTGTTGAATAAAATCGATTACTGGTTCCCTTGTATATGCCAGTGAATTGATCTAGAATTAAGTTTGTCGACCGCTGGTTCCCTTGTATATGCCAGCTGTGTTGATATTAGAATTCAGACCAGTAGCTCAATCCAATAGGATTTTTAGGTTTGTTTTGGCAGTGACCTTCAGACAGATATGGGAAATACCGTTCACCTTAGTCAACAGTCCGCCACCATCTACTTTCTATATCCATCTTCTTAATGTTTTCATGTGATTGTGGTTGATTCGATTCCGAGTATTGTGGTTTTTTTCAACTTTCTGATAAAGCTGTATTACTAATTTATGAATTGGATTTGAAAGTGGGTACTTCCTCTTGTAATCATTGATAGTATGCCAATTACAAAATGTTTAGTGTCATTTTTAGACTTTTCACAGGTAGCTGGAGTTAGAAATATAGGTTTTGTAGGTATACCTCTGGTAAACCTTCACGAGACTAAAACTCGTCCACTAGGGACACCTAGAGGTTTAAAGGCATGTTATTCATGCTAAGAATAACCGTATCCTCGACGAGACGGAGTTGTATGTATTCTTTTTAGAATTGTTTTGTTTGATTTGCTCGAGGACTAGCAAAGTCTAAGTGTGGGAGAATTTGATAGGTGTTTAAAACACCTAATTTTATATTTAGTATTTATGCTTTCTTTGCGAGTTTTCTTGTAAATTATGTATCTTATGTTTGGTTTTGAGTGTTATTAGGTGTTTTGGAGTCATTGGAGCAAAAGGACGTGGAACTTGCTTAATTCCAGGATTTCTTCTTAATCATCTTGAAGAGAATGAAAATATGAAGCTAGCGGCGAAAGAACGAGGTCAATCCGACGTCGTATGATAAGGTTATGAGCAAAATTTATAAATAAGCTTGTCAATTCCATGTAACTGACAGAAGAAGAAGAGTTAATGAATTATGGAGGAATCTGAATTGTCAGTCTCTTAGGACCGTCATTAGAAAGGAAAATGTTATCACCACGGGTGGCCCATATCCAGGCACTGGGTGTCAATAGTAATTCCATGTGTTGTAACCAATGTAGTTAATATCGGATATCGGTTCATCTCGGCCGGGACCGATACACTGGTACGATTTTATATCGGGGATATTATCGTTGAAATATCGGTTCTAGATTTAGAGACTATAATTTTATATTAAACATTTCTCCACATATTTTCGGATAAGATATAATAGATAACATCAATTTTATCAAAAAAACAAAAGAGTAACTTTAGTAGACTTGCTTCGAGAGCTACATGCACCTCTACTACCATCCGGAAGATTTTCTTCGCCAAAATTACCCTTAAACTTTATAGAAAACGACAAATACCGTTTCATATCAGGAAATATAGGAAAATTTCGTATCGACCGATACGGCCGATATTTGACCGAAACGGCCGATATTCGACCGATACGGCCGATATTACCGGACGAATATCGTATCCCCGATATCCTTTTTATCGTATCGTTTTGGGCCGATATCCGAAATATCCCCGATATATCGGCCGATACGGCCGATATTGACTACATTGGTTGTAACCCAACAACAAAGGTCGAGAGAGGGAGAGTTAGGGTTCATTTCCCCCATTTCTCCTCCTTTTCTTTATCTACTCCCTGCTGCTGCTCTGTGAAGAAATGGAGGCGCTGTTAATGGCGGAAGTCGAGAAGAATTATGAATCAGAGAAGTGAGGAGAAGAGATGATGCAGTTCGTTGAGATGATGGGATTCGAAGATGGAGTGATGCGAAATTAGGGTCTTGATGGAATTGAAGAAAGGGGATCTGCTGTTAATTTGATGGCAAAAGAATATTGATGGAAAATTAGAAGGAACTGAAGATTGGGTTCAAGTTATTAACCGAGTTGAGTGAAAAGATGATGGTGTTGTGCTGGTTCCAGTGGTTACAGGGATGGTGTTCTTGCAGATGAAGATTACAAGGATTGTTGTTGGTTGGCTGGACAGAGTTTATGTGCTTGGTTATCAGCTGGAGATTGTCAACGTGATGCTAAGATGTTACAGATGAAGTGAACCTGGGGTTTGAGCTGAATTTCTCTATGGGTTTGAAATTGTGAGCTAATGGTGCTATGTTGCAGGTCTGAACTGCAAATTCTGAGACAACAAAGGAGATATGGCTTGAGTTGTCGTGCTGATGATGTTTGCAGCTGCAGGAGATGACATTGGTAGATGGAACAGATAGACAAGGTTTGTGAGCTCAGATGGATATGGAAGTTTTAGTCTTTGTGTGTGACAAGATTGGCAGATGGAGTGCAGGTTAGATGGCTTGTTTGAGGTGAAATTGGTACTGCAGTGAAATGGGACTGAGCTTAAGGTAATGGTGTTTGAGCTGTTGGTACACAGATGAGAATATGCTGGTGCATATGGGAGAGTTGGTTGCAGGTGTTGAAGCTACAGATTGTGTTGGTGTTGATTGTCATGGGTGCAGCTGGAAATGGGAGATGCAGAATGACGTATTACAGGGTTCTGAGAGTTATTGAGCTGAAATGATAAGAGTGTAGCTGCAATGTTGGTGACTGGTCAAGATGGCAAGAGGACAGTTTGGGGGAGATTGCAGATGAACTTGAGATGGTGGATTTTGTTGAGGGAAAGCGGAAAGAGAGCTGGTGATGAAGGAACTGAAGTTTCAGCAGGAATTGCAAGTAGTAGAGCAGTGGTGGTGGTGTTACTACAAAGGGTATCACAGTTGGCTGTGATAGAACTGCAATTAGTTGTTGCTGATTTTTATTGTGAATAGGTTTGAGCGAAGTTTGAGCCGAGTTGGTGGTACTAGGCTTGTGAGGTGCAGTAATGGCTTGAATGATGACAGATGCACTCGGAGATCGAACTGATGGTGATTCTGGAGAAATGGGAATGAACGGTGGTTACAATGAAGTGAAGCAACTGAGAAGAATTGATTGATGTGTATGAATATGTTACAGGGAAATGGTGCAGTAAAGCAACACAACGCCTGAGTTTAAATGGGTTCACAGGATTGGTTTTACGGCAGCGGCTAAGTGGTGTTCTCAACACCAACTGGAATTAGAAGCAGAGCAGAATGAGATGACTTGGTAATGTCAGTAAGTAAAGGAGACTGCAGGTGAGAGGTGTTAGTGGCCTGAAAATCAAGAACTGAAGTCCTCTTGAGGTGTTGCAATAGATGAATGTTAGGAACTGTATGAAATGGCTTGATTAAATGTGCAAGGAAGAGCCAGAATTTGGCCAGGAAAACAGCCAAAAACAGATGAGACTTTGCTGGATTTTCTTTCCAACGAGTTGACTCAGTGATTTCCGATCCGACTCAACTGACCAGCTTGATCCAAAGAAGGACTTGGACCTGTACTAACTGGGCTTAGGTAATGGACTGGAAGAGAGTTTGCCGTGAGTTAGTTTTGGGGATCGATAGCCAGATGAGAAAAGAAGTATAAAAGGCTCTCTCTACTACTCTAATGATCACTTCTCCTCTACTTTTGTTTCTAGGGTTTTACAACATGAAAAATTTTCTCTATATCTTTGTGATGAACTCCTTGAACATGAATAGTTGATTTTATTATTGGTTTATGGATTAAGTTGATTTCACATAACATGATTTTGGGTTTAATATATTAGTTTTGTCTCATATTTATCGTTCATGATTCTCTGAAAATATAGTTGCATGATTGATGTATTGCAACATGATTTGAGTATTTGTTTTGTCAAGTTGCAAATTGGTAGAACTCATATCCATATCTATAGCTAGTTTAGGATTAATCATCGAGCGATAATCCTTGAACACAAGTAGCATAAATATGATTGTAGGTTATAGTGATATATCCTTGTAATCATATGAGAACCATGACCTTTGTTCGAATTGTTTGCGCAATGTATTTCAATTGCATTGATTAGCCAAGTTTCATGAATCTTAATGCTCCATGGGAATTGAACTTGATTAGCGCAAGGCGTTAGGTTATTCTTTTGGTAGAATTCATACTTGCATCGTTTTACATGTATGTGTGATGATAAGTGGAAATTGCGGGATATTCTTTCGACTAGGTATCTTAGGGCTTTTGATAATGAGAGATTAAGTATCAATTTTAGTTATTAAGACAAGAACATGTTTGTGAATGAAAACGAAATCCTTGACCAATATCTTTATATCCTTGATTTGAGTGCTTTGCTTTATTTGTTTTTAGTACAACTTAGTTTATTAATAATCAGAAAAATACCCCTTGTTTATATAGGAAACCGAAACATATTGACAATCTAAGTCCTCTCTGTGGGAACGATCCTTTCTTGCCCTTGCTTCATTATATATTTTGAGTAGTAAGAAAGTGCAATTATTTTTGACGCCTACGACAACGATCAATAAGTTATAATCAATGGAAAGAAGGGAATACATGTCAGAAACGCACAAAAGATTGGTACAACTCTTTTCCCATATTTCTTAGTGAGATTACTTCTCACTCCTTTACCTGATCTCAGATATTCTCATCCTTGTATCTATATTGAGAGTTGCAAGGATGATGATTGTGGGAGTCTCAAGATTAGTTGTATGTTTTTATGCGTTTTTATGAGTTCTTGATCTTGCGGATCATGTGTCATGCTCTAACTTTTTGAGCATTGATAGCTATTAGTGTGTTTCCTCTTGTTGGATTTTTCCAATTCCACTCTTCATACGTGACCGGTCCACGAATATCCGTGTCTCCTTCATATGAGTTCATAGAGTTTCCATAACAAGAGATTCCTTCTCTTGTTTACAAACATATATATATATATATATATATATATTCTATATTCTGTTATTCCATCCCTAACAAAAAAAAATTGTATGGAGAACTCTTCAAGATCTGAAGAGATTGTGAGTCTTGACATGGAGGATGACAGCCAAGGACGAGGTTCAGTTCAAGAACTTGTTCTGAAGAAGATGCTTGCAAGGAAAGAGCACAACTCCTAGATTGATGAATCTGTCAAGGATTTAACTCGTTTTTAGGATGAGTCAAAGGTAGAGTTTGCAAATCTTCAACTGCAGATAAATCATCTTTTAGATGGTCAGGCCAAAATCCTTGCTAATCAACAGATCTTGATACGGAATCAGAAGAAACTCATCGTGGATTGCGTTAAGGCTAGACAACTTGCTTGTGTTGTTGATCGTAAAGTTAGTGTTCTAACTCATGAACATGGAGTTTCCACGGTCAATAAAGTCAAGGAAATCAGCGACACCTTTTTTGATGGATTCATTCAAAGGTATGAAGTTATCAAAGAACAATAATCTTAATTTTTCGAGGAAACTTCTTATAAGAATTTATTCTTGTGTTTTTAAGAAGGATAACTAGGGTTTGGAGTAGCCATTATTGTGAGTACACATAGCTATTGTCAATGTTTTCATCTTACAGTGTTTTTAGATTTATTTATTTAAATTCTAAAGTTTGTTTGGAAGATGATTTTTGCAGTATTAATCTTTATGGTTTGATATATTGCAAATTGTTATGGATATGTTGTTTACGTCCGTGAACCTTGACTATCCCATATTTGTTCAAAAGTTAAATCTATTATATGTCGATATGAAAGTATTGATAAAAGATAGAATGAACTTTTGATTACAAAAGTTAAGCCTTTTATGTCATTATCCAAATATTGATGGAAGAAAGGATGAACTTTTGTTTACAAAGATTAAGTCTATTATATGTCATTGTGCAAATAGTGATGAAAAATAGAATGAATCTTTGATTATTCCGCAGTATTGGTCTTTCCCTGATCCACATCTTTGTGTATGTACTGTGTTGCTCCGTAAGTTCTCTTATGTTGAGCATGACCAATTGAATTGATCATTTTCCTTGTGGTTAATTCAATTGAGATTTTTGGATACAAATTCATGGTTCATGTGATTTGTTAATGTCCAAAGAAAACCTTCTTTTCTTGTGAAAGTAAGGTCGCTCATGTTGTTCTTTCGGGAATGAAATTTTACGGGGGAGAGTTCTTATTTGAACTTGTGCTTAATTGCCAAATCTTTGTGGGGAGTGCAGCTGTGGAACATTGTAGGGGTTATCTTGTATCTTTATAAACTCCTTGATGAATGCATTTAGTTTCGACTAGATGATGGCATCTAAACAAGTTGATATGTTATTCTATTTTGTTCATACAATATCTCTATGAACATTTCATGAGGATCCCGCTAGTTTTCGTACCTTTGCAAATTTATATTGACAAAAAGGGGGAGAATTAATGTGTAGTTCACACTACAACTACATATGGTTTACAGATCATTATGTAAGGGGGAGTGGTTTTCATTGTGAGATGAAGTATTGACTAAGGGGGAGTGATACATATCACATAGTATTGTTGTCAAAGTTGTTATGCAATTGGACTTTGATGTTGTATGATGATACTATGACACTGTATAAAAATGATTGAGAGAAATTGTTTGCTCCTTGTTATAGATACGGATATTCAACAACTATGATGTTGAGTTGAATACATTTGGAATCATTGGAGTACTTGGAAGTGACGAAGATTTCGAGTAATGTTGAAGAACCAAGGAGATCAAACATTTGGATGAGAAGCTACAAAGTTTATTTATTTTGTAATCCATATGTATTGATAGTTTTGTCACTAAATTTGACAAAGGGGGAGATTGTTAGAGCACTGCTCGGTCGAACTCGCAAGCGTTGCTATCTCAAGCTTGTTTGTCAATGTTAGTGATCAAAACTATGAGTCTTGATTTCTAGTCTACTTATAGTGATGTCTCAGACTAGGATAGATTGTGTAGTTGAGCATTAGACTTCACGGCGTTCATCAATTGAAGACGAAGAACTACTAAGAAGAGCTTGTGGAACTTCATCAACAAATGGTATGTGGAGACTAAACTCATCTATCACTCGGAAAGTTTATTTCTACTCTATCTCCTATATTCAGACAAAAGTCGTATTACTATAGTTTTCGATTATGCACATTTGAGATTTCGAGCTGAGTTTAACTCGCTTACATATTTCTCGAAATATGTGTTGGTAAGCTTTCGCTTCAACCAAGTTCATCTTATATTCTTGACGAAAGTCAAAAGATGATCATGTGAAAATCGCCGAGTAACATCTTACATGGTTTGTGTGATACAATCATTTGGTGTAGGCTTGGAATGTTTCGTTATGATTATTTCAATAACTTGAAAATTGCTTTGATGCTAATAGTGTGTGAAAATGGCTATTGTCATCCTCTAAGAAAGTTTCAATGACTGAAATAGAGTTTAGAACACTTAACCAACATTGGATTATAAACATGTTATGCACTCTTGCGTACATGTGATCCATGTCCGGGAACCATAGTATGCATACTGGTATGCATACCTGTTGGTTTGAGAAGTCCGGGAACCTAAGTACGCGTACCCTTACGCATACTGGCTTAAGGTTCATGCACGGAAAATTTTGCTGGGTTTGGAGGTATGCGTACCCATTCGCATACCGGCGAAAACCAAACTTATGCGTACCCGTTTGCATACTTGAGTGGTTAAAGTTCTAAAATCGGTTGTTACATGAACAAATACATTTATATAATAAGGAATGCATTCTTTGCAAACAGTGGCTATAATGTTCATGAACCGATTCGAGTGAATCAAACCGATTTTGCTTCAATTGTGTTATTATATACTTCTATGAGAATATAGCAATCGAACAATTCTTTAATTAGTTTCATTTGAGTCATTTGAACTAGTTATGGTTAAGATGAATAAGGTTGATATGAGAGTGTTCATATAGCTAACCTCGGTTAACTACTGTTGAGATAACATGGTGTACACGTTTAGGTATGGTTACATAAACCTAAATGAGGGTACATTTCATTTGTGTATAACAATCTAAGTTCGATCTAATGGTTGAAAGATATTAGCTTGAATGTAATAAGGTTTTCATCTAACGGTGAATATTGAATGCTTTGTTACCAAGGTTACATTGATTGCAAACCCTGATTTGAAAACTATATAAAGGAGAACTCTAGAAATTGGGAAACCTAATCCCCACACCTCCTGTGTGATACTAGTTGCGACTAGAGTCGATTCTCCTTTAACCTTAGGTTTTTCACGAAACCCTGTAGGTTAACGACTTGAAGACTTTAATGGGATTGTGAAGCCAGACCCCAACTATTTTCTCTGTAGTTGCGTATTCTGATCTTACTTTTACTATCGTGATTGAGTATTATCTTTACTAAGATTTGCTTGAGATTTATCTCCGGTAGGTAGATTAAAAGTAGTCACAAACATCTTCGTCTCGTAGTTTGTGATTCCAAAATATCTTGTTTCGCTATCATACGATTAAGATTATTGTGAGGTAGTTGATAATATTAGGATGTTCTTTGGGAATATAAGTTTGGTTTATCAATTGGTTCATGTGCACCTTGATTTATCAAAAGACGGAACAAAACTCGTAGGTATTTCTGTGGAAGACATATTTATATATCCAATAGACTTTTCTGTGTGAGACAGATTTTTTTATCAAGTCTTCGACTTTGGGTCGTAGAAACTCTTGGTTGTAGGTGAGATCAGCTAAGGGAATCAAGTGCGTAGAATCCTGCTGGGGTTCAGAGACGTAAGGAGCGCAACCGTACCTTGATCAGTGTGAGATTGATTAGGGATCAACTACATTCCTGTCCGAAGTTCATTGGTAGTAGGCTAGTGTCTGTAGCGGCTTAATACAGTATGGTGTTCAAAGCTGGACTAGGTCCCTGGGTTTTTCTGCATTTGCGGTTTTCCTCGTTTCTTTTCCGCATTATATTTTGTTATATAATTGAGATATCACAGGTTGTGCATTGAATCGATCAATTGGTAAATCCAACCTTTGGTTGTTGATTGAAATTGATTGATCCTTGAACATTGGTCTTTGGTACCGTTCAAGTTATTTCTCTTATATTCAATCGAGCTCGCAAATTCCTATTTGCTGATTGCGGATTGAATTAAGAGATAGAGATATAAACTCTTTGATATATTTTTCTCTAGATTGAGTATGACTGTCTAGTTGATTCTCTTGAAAATATATTAGAGTTTGTCTATTCAAAATGCCAAACGAAATATTGGGTGTGGTTGTTAGACCCCCGTTTTTTTAGGTAAGGAGTTTGTGTTTTTTTTTTGTAGGTAAGGAGATTTTTTTTTTTTTGAATGATTTGCAAAGGTATTTTGAAATGTGAATAATACTTTGATTGAGTAATAAATGGAAATCCTAAGCATGAATGCAAGATATTGCAAACATTTTGGAAGCATTACAAAATATTGCAGAAAACATGGAAATATTGTAAAATGGTGGTAGAATATTTATGCGCGGAATGCTTCGAGCCACTTTTCATGTATGACCACCCCTTCGGGTTAATCGGTGTTGATAAGTTTGTAATATCCACCTAATATGGATTCAATGACCAGATATGGCTCTTCTTCTGATGAAGCAGTAACCTTCTTGACTGTGTCTCCGTTGACGTTGCTCGGGTGTTAACAGCTCCGTCAAAGTCTTCAGATAGGTAAGAACTTCCTTATGAGTGGTGGCCATGGTGACTTGAGCTTCAGCCAAGGTATCTTTCCTCTTCATTAAATCAGCTATGGTTGGCGGTGCTTGCTCCTTGTTCTTGGCATTTTCAGCGATACAGACAGGAGTGTTGACGTTTCCAGTGGAGGTGTTTTGAGGAACGATTTCTGGAGTTCCACCATTGGTATTGTTAGGATTAGGAGTGACTGTTGAGCCTGATCCGCCACTGGTGTTATTGGGGCTAGGGTTGGCTGCTGAGCTTGAGTTAGGATTGGTTACCGATCCAGACCTAAGATCCACTATTTCGTTTTCCTTTCAGACGATTGAAGAATTTAATTTGTAGCCAAGAGGTTGATGTCCGGCTGTGGTCGCCAATTGTTAATACCCAAAAATCGCTCTTAAGTAAAACAATGTACTGTTGAAGTACTTTCTTTAGGTTTGAAAATCAAAATTGTACAAAACGAGCCTAAACCAAGAAATTGTTCGTTCACGTTTTGCTTCGGTTACAAAGAGAGAAAATGGGTTGATCTTAGGGGAGGGAAAGCAAAGAAAGTTAAGGAAATCAGTGCTGACTGAATTGTGTATGTGAGGTTATCGAACTATGAAGGAAGAATAGCTTGAGAATGATAAGCTTGTTCCCCCTTCTGAATATACAAAGTAGTTTATTTATAATCGTAAGAAACACTCACTGTTTCCTCGTAAGTAGTGGGGATTGTGGAGAGATGTAGAGATGGAAATAGCGGGACAATGGTATGGTTACGCCAATTATATTAGGGAAGTTTCTGGAAACCCGTAAACCATTACTCCTGTTGATGGTGGTTTTTAGTTCAGGGTTAAAATTGTAAACCTTGCATTTAATATGCCGTCACTCTGCAAAGAAACAGAGCCATATAAAAGTGATGAGTGATTCAACCTCTTCAATGGCGCATTTATTGAGCAATTTAATATTTTCATATGAAATTTATCCAGAATGGTGCACGTAGCAACAATCCCAGAGATTCTATAAATTTCGGCACCCTACCTTGCCTTTATTATAAGTTTCTTTGAATGCTTTCTGTGTTATGTTCCCCGGCCGAACCCTTAATATTGATATGGCATGAAAATTTGTGTTCACTCGCAGCAGAGTAACACGAATTTCCAAGTATTAAGGTTAAGGCCCTTACATAAAGTACTCAATCAGAAAGCATACTGCTCTCTAGCAATAAACTTAAAGAACTCTGTGTCAACACATAGAATTCAATCAATTTTGTGATAATTCACAAGATTCGAATATTACCCTGACTAATTTGCAAAAATTAGAGTTTTGCGCCTTGCGCAATATATTATACCCAGTTGGTCGAAATTAAGCTTAGACGAACTAAGAAATTAATCCGCCATGGATTAGTAGGTGCAAAATCCTACCCAGAATCAGAAAGGCGCCGCAGAATAGGAGCAGTAGCAAAGGGAGGTGTGGCCATGCTTTAGGCACGCCCCATGTTTCCCAACCGACCTTATTTGCCTTCGACCAATCAGGTCGCCTTAAACCCGCCACACGCTGACTGGGCCCATACTTGCCGGCCCTATTTCCTATCGACCAATCAGGTCGCTCTAAATACGCCACACGCATTTGGGATGAGGCCGCGCCCATAGTGCTTGCCGGTACTCTTTCCATCGACCAATCAGGTCGCTCTAAATGCGCCACACGTATTTGGAATGAGGCGGCGCCCATAGTGCTTGCCGACCCTCTTTCCATCGACCAATCAGGTCGCTTTAAATCCGCAACACACATACCAGAAGTGTGGCCATGCCCTTGCTTGGACGACCTCTCTTATATTAACCAACCAGGTTGCTCCAAACTTGCCACAGTGTGAAATGAGGCAAACTACGCCAAATGGTCACAAAGCCAATGGTTTTCCAAAAACCGCGCCAACATGCCAAACGTGCCATGTTGCACCAATAGGCCGAACGACATGCCAACATGCCAGTCCGCCACGCCAAAACATGCCAACGTGTTGTAAATAGCGCCCTACATGCTAACCTACCTCCTGTTCGTGGCCAACACCATGATGTGCTTAAATTAGGGTTTTCTAGTCAGAAGCACGACTCTTCTTCAGGCGCATTAACAAAAACCCTAATTTCCAATTGTGGCTCAAGTTACGCCACTTTGGGCCCCACAACATGCCACGAGCCATGCGGGACCCAGGAAACCCTAGGAATGGCGCCATATCATAGTCACTCATAGCAATTCTTGCTCCTGTGGCCGTTTCCATATTATGGCCTTACTATAGTTCCTTTGGCATAACTATGGCGCTGTTTACACAAAAAGCGTTACCATGCCGCGGCCGCATGCCACACACACTAATTAGGGTTTCGGCATGCCAAACCATAATTTAGGCGAAGTTGCTACGCCAACCAAGCCAAATCATGCTACCCAGAGCATTGGGATTGATGTGGCAACTAGAACTAATGTTGCAAAACCATATTTGGATCTAACACCAATATGCCAAAATCTAGCCGCCGTGGCTACGCCAGGCCCTACTTGCACCACCGTGCCACTGACATGCACAAACTATGCCAACCACGTCATTGTGTCATTATCAGGCGCTAACAAAACGTGTCCATAATCAATGGCCACCCTTTTTCATGGGTCACAATCTTAGCCGTCCAAATTCGCCACAGAATTGACAGGCCTGTGGCAAGTCTTAGGCGACCAACCAAGACAAGCCTAATAGCATCACATGCTATTCTCCTGTGGCAAGTCTCCTGACTTTGACTTGCCACACATAGCAACCTGCTACATGTTTTCCATGAAAACACTCGAGACGTCAAACATGTCACAAACTGGGGGATACTCATCAGGGTATTAGTCCGGCGGTTTACAGCGTGCGGCGTGCAACACGCCCATTATAAGAAAGTGTCAGAAAGTAGGGCAGTTAGTGGCGGCAAGAAGTAGTGGGTGTAAACTAACTCGTCTCCTTCATAATGGGAACGTGATTTTCTGACATTTACACACGACCCCACTTCTCCAATCGTTCCCACTTTCTACGATATCAGGGTGCGTTCAATATGACTTGTATAAATAGGTTCTACGTATTTCAACCAAACGACAACAGTTTAGTTAACAACAACACAATATCCAGAAAACACTAAAGAACTGATAGCTTAAATTCTACAAGCCAGTTCCACATTCTGATACAAGTCATAAAATAGCCACACCTTCAGAATTAACCATTCTGGTCTCAACACTTTCTTCGCTTCCCTCTCTAAGACCAACCCTTCTCCTTCACTTTGTGACCGAAGCAAGCCTGGAACGACCATTTCTTGGTTTAGGCCAGGATTGTAAAGATTGATCTCTCTAATCTAAAGTACTCCCGCGCAGTGCATTTGTTTAAGGTTTAGGCTCGTTTCTCATCCACACCCAAATTCACCAAAACCAGCAGAAACAGTTTTTACCCACAAACAATTGGCGACCACGGTGGGAGATTAAATCTCTCGGTTGCAAATTCAATTCTCAATTTCATTTCCATCCCAATTGGCCTTAGGCCCAATTCAATCGTTAATTGAAACCCATTTAAGTCAAAGATTCTTTCCAGATGTATTCGGGTCATTCGAACCTTGCAGAAGCAATGAATAGCTGGAAGCCAACTACCATGGAAGACATGACAAAAATGCTAGAGGATATGGTTGCCATCCAAGTCGATATTATCAGGCGGCAAAACGAGACACTTAGTATCCTGAAGAGTATAATAAGCCGATTGTGGGAAGAATCTGCAAAGGCTTATCCGAAGGATCCCGCCAATTTCAAGAGTAATAAGAAGTATGTTAAATATTTGGCTAAAGCATACGACTCTACCAATGAGGATGCTGACGGAGCACATAGCCACATCATAAAAGAGCAGTAGAAGAGCGATCAATTGGATTCTGCCAACACAGAGAGCCAGGATAATTTCACAACACTGGGGGAGGAGACTTTCCAGGTGCCCCACAATATCTGCAATATAAAGGTAAAGAGCCTGCCTATGAAGCCTTGCTGGAAAACATTTATCTCCAAACCCTCGCAGAAGTTCAAAGAGTTGTCCAACAGTCCGCAACTACGACTGCTTTGCTGAAAAGAGAAGCACCTGAAGAGGAGGAAAAATACCAAGACGCTTATGGAAACGAACACTGCACCAATGAACAATATCCAGCTCAGCCACCACGTGTCGCCGTCGTTGACGCAGGCCCCTCAAGAGAAATTACCTTTCAACAATATGGTAGAAGTAAACGGTCCGCTCATGAATTAATGATCTCTCAAGCGTAAGTTCCACCCTCAAAGAGAGCTTCATGCCAAAGCCTGCAAGAATTTCCGCCACAACAACTACGGGAGAATCCAGACTCAAAATATCCACGCTTCCCGTTTCCTATCAGAAGAGTTATAAAGTTACTGGAACTTTGGGTAAGAGAGGGAGTAGTCCAACTACCCCCGGTATGGCGTCCACCAACTGACCAGGAGATGCTAGATTCAAGACATTGCCACTATCACAGGTTTATTCATCATCCTACCAACTAATGCAACGCTCTGAAGCGCATTGTCTAGGAAAAGATTGATTCAGGGGAATTAGGCCTGGGGACTGGAGGTTCTCCGCCTTGCCGCGGATCGACATAGAGATGTTACAGAGATAATAAAGGATGACTGGGGACTTCTCGCGGCCAGGGTTGCGTCACTCAATAAACTCGGATTTGCAACTTGAAAATTCAGTTTTGTGGAGAGACCCCTGAGTAAATAGAGTATGTGGTCGTATCGGGCGAGAGAAAAAAGGAATGACCAACACCAATATACCATCCGCAAGCGCAGTCAACACGTCCCATGGCGTTACATCCTCTACCACCAACACCAGCAGCACCGGAAGCATCCTTTCTGACGTGACGCCTCTTATTACCAGAGACAGAGCCGCTACTCCTAATATTTCTTCAAGCATGACGCCTCCAATCATCACCAGGACTTCCACCACTTCTTCGTCAGGACGAGAGACTGGAGGAGCCAGAGGAAACCAACCTTTCCATTACCATTATCGATTTAATGGAGAGACATGAAGTTCTTTCCAAAACTAAAACGGACATGGTCACAACTAAGAAGGGTCCGCTTCAACGTTTCGCTCCAGAAGCCACTCCGCTTCAACGTTTCGCTCCAGGAGCCGCTCCGCTTCAACGTTCTCTCCAGAAGTCGCTACCCCTCCCTGCCAAGGATCGTGCTGTAGCCGCCACACTCCTCCTTGCCAAGGATCGTGCTGTAGCCGCCAAACTCCTCCCTGCCAAGGATCGTGCCGTAGCCGCCACACTCCTACCTGCCAAGGTTCGTTACGTAGCCGCCACACTCCTTCCTGTCAAGGATCGTGATCAAATCCAGCCAAGGTTCGTAGTTTTGGCCACTTTTTGATCGTTCTCGCCAAAGCTCGTGGTCGTGGATAGTTTACTCGCCTACGCATCCAACCAATCCCTTTGCTACCATGGACTCCCATGCAATTCCAGCCAACCTATTTTGGGTTCCCACGACAATGTAGTCTCTTCTGCTGCCAAGAACTGTTGTTGTTCGTTTGTTGATACCAGCCAGAGATTTACCATAGCAACAACCACTACAAAGGTAATACATACTTCTCCATTTTTTGGTTTCACATGGAAGAAGTAATAGAGTCACCAATACTGATGCAAGATGATATCTTTAGCATGGTCAACTCACCGACCATACAAGATAGAAACATGTAAACCAAACTTGGGGACTGAGGCTCTACACGGAATCCCTTCACTGTCAAAGCCCGGGAGGCACTGTCAACCCAGAAGTCATAGCCACGACAAGGTCATCTATTATTCAAAGGTGTAACGTAAGGATATCGTCACCTCTCCGTCTAGAGGCGCCTGCAACACTTTACGAGGCCCGGATCCCAAGACTACTCAGAGAAAACAACTTCAGTAACCAAAGAGAAGTGCGACTGGGGACTGCTCACCGCGGTCCATCCCCGACAACAATCAAGCATTCATGAGATAACTCCAGAGACGCGGCTGGAACATTTTTCTTGAAAAGACAGAGGGATCCACGACTAACGACATAACTCTTGTAGATGGGGCAAAACGATTTGCTGGTTTTCACGGAATTGAGGAGACGACCGTACGGAGGAGACTCCTTGAACCGAGCGAAATGTTCAACCTCACACAGATGCACTGCAAGAAGGGAGTGCTTTGAATTCGAGAGATCAATCTGTAGTACTCCGGCCTAAACCAAGACAATGGCCGTTCCAGAGTAAATTCGGTCACAAGAGAGGATGGGTTGATCTGTAGGAGGGAAGCTGAGAAATGTGTGGAATCAATGGTAATCAAAGATTGTGGGTGTGTTGTGAATTCTGAATAAGATAAGTTCTGAATGATTGAATCTCTGTTGAGAGTAATTACTCAGATGTTGAGTTAATCTCGTGTTGTCTGTGAGACGTGAGATCGTTGTTCTGTCCTCAATCATGATTCAGAGACTTATTTATATTGTTGGAATTGTAGACACCATGATCCCATGAAGTGTGACAGTTGATGAAATCAAAGAGTGGGGAGGTGGAAATCGTGTTTGAAACCAGTTTCTCATCGTGCGGAGACTTGGTCGATTTTCCATCCACTACTTTGTTAACTCCTTCAACTGATTGCACGACTTGCTCACATTTCATCGTGTGTATGAACAGACGTGCCGTAGACCGCCAGACCAAAACTATAGTTAGTATCCCCCATGTGACACGATTGACATCTCGTGGTTAATTAGTCAGTTGTTGACTTCATGAATTTATGGGACGATGAGTCCATGTATTTGCTGAGTTGAACATGATTCTGTAAAACGTTCTGAGACTCATGAATTGAACATGCCTGTTGAGACAGAGATATAATTCTCACGTTAAGGTGAGCAAGTATTGTTCATCTGATGAATTGTTGAATATTGATAGTTGAACCAATATTCCTTGGTTTGAGCAAATATTGCTCATCTGAGCAAGTGTTGCTCGTCTGATGAATTATTGGTAGCATGACCAAAATAAAACATTAATTAGTATACTGGTAGTTGAACCGATCATAATAAATAAGAATACTGATCATGAGATCGTCGTAAAGTTATTAGTGTTCGAGTCGAGAATTATGATCCTTGGACTCAGAAACCCTAATTTGATCAATTGATGACCAATTGATGGTTTATTTGAGAATTAACCATGGAATTAAGGAGGACCGGCTACATGAGACCATGGGTCGATTATGTAGTGTCCATATGCTCGCAGCAAAATACTAAGATCTCTTGAAGAGTTGGTGATTTGTTGATGAAAGAATGATTAAATGCTGGTTTAATCATTTATTCGAAAAATGCTCGTCCGAGCCTTAGGTGATAAAACCTAATTAATTATGGAGAGGTGAGAGACCGACCAAGGGGTCATGAAACCGGCCCTGGATGGTCGTGGGATCGAATGATGATCACTTCATGAAATTCCAAATTGGAAGAGTTTTGGACCTAATATGTGCAATTGCGCAAATTAGGTCAAATCATGAAAATATGCGTGACTGGCTCATTGCAAGCCAAAGAGCCAACCTTGGTCGGTCAAGGTAACATGCTCGCGTCGTCAACACGTCCTTGTCTCAGTCCTGAGAATTTTGATATTTTTTGGCGTGCCTTTGAGCAACCATTTGAGAAAATATGACAAAATCAGGGTTTTGCTGAAACTGAGGAAACTTCATGAGATGAAGAAAAATAATTATAAAATGAAAGAATGATAAAGCATGGGACGCTGAGGCAAAGGCATGGCCGACCGGCCAGTGACCACGGTCCCGTGGTGCTTTTCTTAATTTATATTATTTTTCATGAATTTATGAAAATATCCTGAAATCAAGGAATTTTGTTGAAATTAAGGAGTTTCCTTAAAGTGAAAGAGTTTCCATGGGATCAAGGAAGCAAATAATATTAAAATAATAAGATAAGGGCGGGTGGGGCCCTCTTGGGCCCGGTCCCACAAGTTTCCCTAATTTTATGTAATTTTTGTGTATTATTTTTCATGATTTGAAGGAATTTTCATAATTTGAAAGAAATATCATGGGATCAAGGAAACCTTAAAATAATAATAATAAAATAAGGGGCGTGTGGGACCGGTTGAGGCATGGCCGGCCTGTTGGGCCCGGTCCCACGAGTTTCCCTAATTTTATATTATATTTTCATGGTTTTGTGAAAATACCATGAGATTAAGGAGTTTTCATGAGATTAGGGAAATAATAATAATATAATGATGAAACATGAGGTGTGGGCCGGCCGGGATCAAGGCATGGCCGGTTGGCCAATTATCACGGCCCCACAATATTTTTCCTAACTTTATATTATTTCCTTGGTGCGAAGGGAACACCATGAAACTGAGCAGTTTTCTCAAAACAAAGGATATTTGTTCAAATGAAAGGATTTTCATAAGATCAAGGAAAATAACAAAAAATATGATAAAATATAAAACTGGCGTGGGATTGGCCACAGCATGGCCGAACAGTCGGTGAGCCCAATCCCTTGGCGCCTTGGTCAATATTTTAATTATTTATTATTTTCTTTCCTATTTTGCATAGGTTCATCGTTTCGTTGTATTTTGAAATACTCGTTCGTGCAGTGATTGTTAGTACATCATCGTTGAGTACACTTGCACCTTTTGAGCCGGGGCTTACTTAGAGGTAGCTCAGATGCCCATGCGTTGAATATTTATTACTAACCCATGGAATTCTGCTGGGAAGAACCATAGATTGAAGTAATGAAATATTGCGAAAATATTTGAATATTTTCGGAAATTCAGTGGATGAATCCAAGAATTTAAGAATAATTAACTGATGGCTCTATAATAGCAGAGCAATCTGTCTAGGAGCATTAACTATTCTGACATGAGCTTGCTGGAGCTTCATATCCTTTATATAGTCAGGGAAAACTTGTTGTTTGTATCCTGAAGACGTTATCGCTCTATACTAGCAGAGCAAGCTGTCTAGGAGCCGTCAATCTCGTGATTCTATATAGAAATAATTACTGAAGTGTTCAGTATTCATTGAGATATGCCGTTGTCTAGCCTAGAGACTACATATCCGCATGTACTTTGAGAGAAAGTATTCTCAGTCAGAGATTCGATGAGAGACTCGTGTCTCAATACTTGCGTCTGATTGCTGGATCAGAAGTTCGTATAATTATGGGTTTACGATTTTTGCCTTTGTCGAAAATCCACCATCTACATTAAGTCCCCTGCTTAGTGAGGAAAGCCATGTTCCTCAGTCACCATTGAACGGTGATTTTCCGGTCATAACAATATAAGTAATTGAACTTAGTCGTAAGTTAAGACGTTACCGGATTTTGATAGTACGAGCAAACCATGACTTGAATGAAGATCCCAGTGGCATGATAAATCATCGTCTAATGAGCATAAATTGGTGTTGAACCGCTGATTTGGATGACAGTACCTTGGTCGTTTAGGATTCGTGGGCCGGGCCAAATAAGGAAATCCTTGTAAAATTAGGTTTTTGGAAATAAAATTTGGTATAAAAGGAATTAATCCTTTTTTTTTATTTCTCCTTCACACGATCAGAACCTTAATCCCTCCAACTCCTTCACGCCCGAGCAAAGAAAGTAAAAAAATTTTCCGGAGCTTCGCCGCCGTTCGACCGCCGCAGATCGTCCGTCCGGCCAATTCCGGCCACCGACCAGGTATGCCCGTTTTTTTTTTTTTTTTTTTTTTTTTTTTTTTTTTTTTTTGCTGATGTTTATGATTTTCATGAGTTTTTCATGACTTGATCATAATAAAATTATATACATGTGCATATATGAGTGTGAGTTTCGTTGAAAACCCTCGTTTTTGAAAACGTATGTTCGTTTGATCGTTAGTTTGAGAAACTAATAATAATCCCTGATTTAGGAGATTTTTTTTATATAGACTTAGGTCCAGTGATAAGACTTAGTTTATGAGCTTTTATGAGAACCAAGGTTTTATCGTAAAAGGAGTGAATTCTCACAAAACCGAAATAAACCCTCGTTTTAAAGAATGACGATAATACGAAGGAAAAAGTTTTTTTTTATGTAGACTTGTGTCCAATGATAAAATTTTGTTTATTATCTTTCATGTAAATCAAAATTTTATCCTATAATATGTGAGCTTTCACAAAATTGAAATAAACCTTCGTTTTAAAGACAGATGACGATACGAAGGAAAATATATATATTTTTTTTTAATGTAAGATCGTGGCCTGTCCACGAAAAATATTTTTGTAAACAAAACCGTGACATGCTCCACTAAAAAGATTTTTTTTTTTACGTGAGTTGTAACTCACAAAACGAAAACGTGAGTTATTGTTCTCGTTTTCGTAAATATGTATTTTCAAAAACCAAGTTTGATTTTGAGTAATATTCAAAGTAAAAAATTATTTATGATGAAATAATGTTTTAGTTTTCATAATTTCATGGTGAATGTTCACACAGTAGAAATGTTCATGATTTCATGAAAATCTGAGCTTCGTTCGTTTTTTGTAGGTTTCGAAGAAACGAACGAGTTTTGAGGTGTTAACTCTAGCATTACTATCACTATCGTTAGTGGAAGCGTAAAAGGTAAGAGTTAAGAGTTACCATTTTTGCAGATGCTAGCATTTCCATTTGCATGACTTCATCATCTTGTTGAATCATACCCGGATGATATACTGAGGTAGAATGCAGAGTGAATTTTACAGCTACTTCGCAAAGATGTCCAACTCCCTGGCTAACGACACTTCGAGAGATGAAATGTGTATTGATGATGATATCTCCAGAGATGAGACATGTATGGATGAGACTTCCATTGGTGAGGAAGAGGATGAAACCTCTAGAATTAAGAATGTTCCGAATGTGGATGATGCATTTTTTGAGGTTCAGGAGGAAGCTGAAAAACATCTCAAATCTCCATCGTATCGTCTTCTGATAAATCCCAGAAATGTTACTCAGAAGAAATTGGTGACTCCTAAGACAGTGATTCGGTTTTGTCTTGAACGAGGTATCTTCCTTGTATCAATCATAGAGTTTAAGCTTTCTCGGCGACCTTTGGAAAAATTCTCTGGATGGGCGAGACATATGCTGGGTTTCCTTTACGTCAGGGCTATGCTCGATCAGGCGCAAGTGACGAGAGCTATTCAGGCTTCTGGATACTTGTTCATTTTCCATGATGCGAGAGGTATTGTGGATCTACTTTCTCGTTGGTGTATTCCCACTCACACCTTTATATGCATATGGGGAGAGTTTACCGTTACCTTAGAGGACGTGGATGCTTTGATGCATCTCCCAATCACGGGAAATCTCCCTGGGGATCTTTCAGATGAGGAGACTGCGGTTTCTAGCATTTTGGCAGCTGCAATGGAGGAAGTGAATAAGGCATCTGGAAGTAAAGGGTGCTATGCTCATTGGTTGACACGCTGGTGGCCAAATGACGGGATTTCTGATAAACCCATCGATGGTATGTACCCATTGCTGCTTTCTTATGTTTATGGCTGTCGAGAGACATATTTGAAGACAGTGGAAACTTGTTGAAGCCCTTCGTGATCCCCTTTGCTATCAAGATGGCTCAAGGTGAGCAACTACCAATAGGTAGCATGTTCTTGGGTTCTTTATATTCTAACTTAGACTCCTTGGTTATAGACTCCAGTGTATCGAATGGATTTATAAAGATTGAGTATTATGCAAATACGATGTTTCTTCAAGCTTTGATGTGGGAGCACTTCAATAATTATGCGCCTATTCCACGTAATATTTTGCAAGGACCGAATGCTGATGCTCGTCACATTTTCTCTGAAAAAGATAATGCCAGGATCATGCGTTGGTCTACAAAGCAGCCTCGGTCTAAAACACGCCTCATTGATGTGTTGGATGATGAATCTGAGTTCAACTTCCGCCCGTGGTTGTCAGTTCCTGCTTATGTTTCCCAACCAACAACTTTCAATACTGGAGAGAGTGTGATGCTGATGCTGATGTCTGGTGCAAATATGAGTGATGGCGAAAGATCTTTCATGTTGAGTTGCACCCCTGGTCATTTTATATCGGATATATACGGAGGACTCTCAGTGGAGGAATATAATATTGACAGAGCAGCTCGACAAATGGGTATGGATCAGTGTATTCCAACTTTTCGAAGGAGGAAGCCATCAGTTGAACAACTTAGAACCCATTTAGACCATACTCATGTAGAAGGAAGTAATTACTGGTACCCTTGCTCCGAGAGATTTGCATATGTAACTCCAGGTTATGTTGACTTTTGGGATCAACAACTTCAGCGATTGCGTGATTACGTGATGGCTGGTCAACCTCCAGTGAAGGATCCTCCTTCTACTGAGATGATTTCTGGTCGACCAAGATTGAAGTATCTCTCTGGTGATAAACGAAAATCGTCTCCAGGGTCTTCTCAGGTATGTTTCTTCGTATAATCTTCATGAAATTATGAGAACTGTATTCTAATTATGTTACTGAATTTTACCACATGACGGTCGTAATATAAGACCTCGAATCCGTGTAGATTTCTCAGAAACTGAAGCGATTGTTCACGGTGGAGAAGGAAGGAACAAAAGTTATAAGCTGTTACCTAATACCATAAAGTCCCCAGTTGGTTCTTTGGTGAGTTCTCGGTATTCCCCTTGTTGTGACTTTTTCTCGCCCACATTATTAGGATCATGAAACCAATGTTTTTATTCCGTTGCAGAATTTTACTCCATCAAGTATCAATGGTCTTCGGTTTCCTGCAACAATTCCTGATTTGAACGATGAAGAAGAAGCCGTAAGTATCCCTTCACATATTCGATTATGATGCTTTTTAGATAAAATGTTGATTGTTGAGGATGTGTCCAGGAGGATGTCGTCATGGAGACAGAGAGTGTTGATAATCGACCATTCTCTGAGAATAGAGACGAAGGCACTTCCAAAGAATCAGAGCCGAATAGAAGTAATGAGACCTTTGTCGTTAACACGGACAATCCCAATTCCTCGAACACTTAGGAGATCCCCCAAATAAATACATGTCCCGAATCCTCTTCATAGAAGTATTAAAGTGATGATTTGTGAATGAATGAATGAGAATCCATGTGTATACACGAAAAACTTAGTCGAAATTCATCGTCAGAAAATTCAGAACTCAGTCGTTTAGCAAAAACGCCATAAAACCTTCATCTAGAGTCGGATTTTCATGATCTGCATATGCATATTTAAGCCCGGACAATTTCCAAGCTTTGAAAGGAAGCTTTTTAAGTTTTGAGCACGTTCGGGGCCTGAAAAAGGCGAAACAGTAAACTTCCAGGAGACTTTTCGGAACTTTTTCAGATGGTATGTTGCTCAATGTTTTGACCACATCTCCTAGCTTATTCATCAGATTGTCATGAAATTTTGACACATTGTAAATGAAATCCATAAAAAGAGAATGGTATATGACCCATCTTCATATTTCTTGTAGATTGCTCCCAGTTTGTCTTCTAGTACATGGCAGAGTTCAGTTTCTTCATACGAGGTTACCGTAAAACGTATCTTCATGAATTTCATGCTATTTGCTCGCGTCTTGGGTGCATAATGATGAACTTTGATGATGTTGCATTGCTTGTATACTGTATTTTATAATCTCACTTGGTTTCATGCTTAAGTGACTCTAACCTCATGTAATCTTCGTATTAGGTGTCAAATACCGAAGTTGAGGATATTGAATCCAATGAGGATAACTCGAATTGCCCTGGAGTTATTGATGAAGAAACAACCATAGCCGCACTTCAAGGCCATGAGAAGGTTGTCACTGAAGTTGTGGAAACCCAGATTGTTGCTGCTTCAGTGATAGAAGAAACTGAAACACCGGTAGAGAATATTGTTGCCCTGATTGTAGAAGCTTCCCCAGTAATTGAGAACCGTATAGTGGTGCATGAATATCCAAGTGCAGGAGTTGCTTTTGATCCTCCATTTGATGCTTCACTCCCGTATCATGAACTAGTTAGTGGATTCAGCGTTCCCATTGGATATGCAGGCTTGTATGAGAAAATATGGAAGAAGTTTGGTCACATGATCGTTGATAAGAACCCTGGACGTGCTTATGCATTAACAATGCAAGTAGGTATTATCTTGCGTGTCGTGAGTGATATATACACTAGGTCTAAAAATACTGTGACTCAAGATATACTCTTTGATTGGGAGTTTAATTTGGAGAATTCAGAAAGACTTGGCTTCAATGTGAAGTGACTTCATAAGCAAATGAACGCTATCAAGGACTCATGTGAGAAAAACATACCCTTTCCAAATGATGCTGTGATGGAGAAAGAAGACAAGATTGCCAGGCTGACTGAAGAGTTGAACAAGGAGAAGGCGGCTTTGCAGGCCTTGAAGGATGCAGAGGAGCGAAAATCCTTTTTTGCTGATTTTCTTTGATTTCCCTTTTCATGATCTTTTGAACTTCTGGACTTCTGAGAGATGTGAGGTTTTTGTTTGGGTTTTGATATTAGCTGGTTTTGGATTGATAGATGGTTAAGGGTTTTCTTTTGGATTTGATAGAGATTTTCTTTTGAGAAATATGAACTGAATTTTGATAAATTGCTGAATTCAAATACTGATTGCAAGTATTGCAAACGTTTTGGAGGAATTGAAATACAATGAAAGAAAATACTAAATGCCAAATCCAGACGCCATGGATGCGTCCAATAATTTCATACAAAACCTTAAGCCAATTCTCATGAATTACTGGTAGGGCTCTGCCGTCTGTGTTGATCAATTTGTAGTATCCCCCGGTTATGGATTTAGCAACCATAAATGGTCCTTCCCAATTGGAGTTTCTTGCCGAGTGAAGATTACATTGAACTGCTTTGAGAACTAGGTCCCCTTCACAAAATTTGTTAGGTTTGGTCGTCCATGCTTTGAATATCTTCTGTTGATTCGGAATTCCTCGTGTGGTGGGATTCTGTGGTTGTGGCACATATGGACACTTGTGCAGGAAGGAGTGTCCCTCGTAATGTCTGTCATGCTTAGCCACATCTTCAGCAATGAATCTTTTGATATGATGATCAACTTGAAGAGATTCTGGACCCAACCATTGGGTGAAATATTGCTGAGGCGAGATTATCCACTCATAGCATTTTGCGATTTCTAAATTGTTTGTGGAGTGAAGTCCTTGAACCAAATAAGCATATTTGAAAACTGACGATATGGGCACATGAGAAGGAATAAGACTTGCCTGAGTTCGAAATCTCTAGACGAAAGGGTTTGGATGTTCCTCGGGATTTTGTGCAAATTATTTCAAGGCTTTTACCTCCTCCAGATACTCGAATGGTGAGATATATTCTTTCTCTTCCTCCGAGTCAGAGGTTTCTTCAGCAGAGAGATGTGTAATTGAAGGTGTCAGTGTCACCTTCCCATCATGAATCCATATGCGTCCAAGAATCATATCATATCCTGGATCTTCTCGGATTATGTAAAACTTGGTCTCAGTGCAGACCAAATTTTCTTTGACTTTGAGCATGACGTAGTCGTATGCGTTTCTGGAAACTCCTTCATGATCTCTGATTTGCATGGGGGCATGAGTAGCTTCCTGTTGAGTAATGCCAGCGGCTCTGAGAGTTTTTAGAGGGATGATGTTGACGGCAGTGCCGACATCAACAAATGCTCTGTTGAACTCGTTTCCTTTGATGTGCACTGTGGTGAGTAGTCCCCAGTCATACATTTCTTTGTCCGTCGCTGGAGGCTCAGTAAATGTCTCTTGAATCAGTAGACGCTTGCCTGACATGATGTGGTTTAATGCAGCAAACATGTCTTTTCTTTGAGCTTTTGGTAAGTATAACAATTCGCAAATGTGCTCAATTAAGGATTGAACTGCCTCTTTGACGGGAGATTCAGAAAGAGTGAAGGTTCTGACGGGAAGGGGATCTCTGTGTACTCCTTCATTCCCCAAATTGAGTTCCCCCGATTCGAACTTTTCCTTAAATATACGCTTCAAAGTTTTGCAATCACTTGTGGGATGGCTGACAAATATATGAAAGCGACAATAGCGAGGATTTTCAATGGCCTCTTCAGTTGGTTCATTCTTGACATATGGCAACTTGATTGCACCGTCTTGAATCCAGGCGTCCAGTAATTCGATAAATCATTCAATGGAGCAGGGGAAATCGGGTGCTTCTGGATCTTCCATGTGTTGAGGAGGAGCTTGGACATTATCCTTATTTTTCTCCTTTGAAGAGGTTGAGGAAGTATGCTTACGTTGTGGTTCAGCTTTCCGTTTGCTCCCTTCCGCAACAACATTTGTGGAAGTTTGAAGGTTGTATTGTTTGTTGATCAAACGTCTGATGCTGCTTCTGGCCTCTCGTGGTTCTTCATATTTTGCAGTCTTAGTCATTTATAGTAGAGCAGGTGCAGTAGTTGCCGACCTCTTGGATGCTTCATGGAGTTCTGAGAAAGTCTGGAACCTGAGATTCTCCAATAAGGCTCTATAGACTGGAATCATTCCATTGATGCATAGGTCCACAAGTTGCTGTTCTGTGACATTCAGATCATGGCAATTCAACGCTTGAACTCTGAACTTCTTCACATAGTCGTTAGGATGTTCAGTGTTCTTTTTAAACATCCTTTCGAGATCAGAGAGGGTGACTTGCTCTGAAACAAAGAAATACTTTCTATAGAAATCATTAACCATTTCTCCCCAACTGTTGCTAGTTCCTGTTACGATGTTGTTATACCAGGTGTATGCCCTGCCTTTCAAGGATTTTGAAAATTCTTTGAGACGAACAACATGGTTATGATCATGTTCACCCAAATCTTCCAGGAACCGAGAAACATGTTCTCGAGCATTGCCGGTTCCATCTTACAAAGTAAAGGTTGGAGAGATATAACCTTTGGGAAGAGGAATCCTTTGAGTAGCAACAGGGTATGGAGGTTGGTGACGATGGACATGTGGGGTCTTTTCCTTCCCACTGTTCTCCAGAAGGCGTTCCAGATCCTCCCGAGTGATGAAGTTTGATGACTCCTTCGCTGATGGATCGTCTGCAGCTTTGCGGACTTCATCATCATCCACTGTATGAGTCGGAATTACCTCAGGATCAACGTCTGAGGATTTTTCCTTCTCTTTTCCTTTTTCTTGAGTTTTCTCTGACATCTTGTCAGTGAGAGTCTTCAGATAATTAAACAGCTCTTTCTGTGTAGTAGCCATATCGGTTTGATTCTGTACAAGGGTCTTTTGCACTTTGATGAGATCAACAATGGTAGGTGGTGGGTTTCCTCTGACTTCCTCAGGGTGTCGGCCGAACAGAGGATGACATTCCGTGTTATCATGAGGAGGAGTAATATCATCACCGCCAGTGTTAGAGGCCAGAATTATTTCCGGGATATCCTCATTGTTGTTGTTGCTGGTGCTACCATCGTTTGTGCTAGGATCTGCGATCGTACGTGACCTAAGATCAACCATCTTGTGAAAGCTTGAGATTGAAACCGAGAGATTAATCTCCCACTGTGGTCGCTAATATGTAGATGGGGAAAAACGATTTGCTGGTTTTCACGGGATTGAGGAGACGACTGTACAGAGGAGACTCCTTGAACCGAGCGAAATGTTCAACCTCACACAGATGCACTGCAAGAAGGGAGTGCTTTGAATTCGAGAGATCAATATGTAGTACTCCGGCCTAAACCAAGACAATGGCCGTTCCAGAGTAAATTTGGTCACAAGAGAGGATGGGTTGATTTGTAGGAGGGAAGCTGAGAAATGTGTGGAATCAATGGTAATCAAAGATTGTGGGTGTATTGTGAATTCTGAATAAGATAAGTTCTGAATGATTGAATCTCTGTTGAGAGTAATTACTCAGATGTTGAGTTAATATCGTGTTGTCTGTGAGACGTGAGATCATTGTTCTGTCCTCAATCATGATTCAGAAACTTATTTATATTGCTGGAATTGTAGACACCATGATCCCATGAAGTGTGACAGTTGATGGAATCAAAGAGTGGGGAGGTGGAAATCGTGTTTGAAACCAGTTGCTCATCGTTCGGATACTTGGTCGATTTTCCATCCACTACTTTGTTAACTCCTTCAACTGATTACACAACTTGATCAGATTCCATCGTGTGTATGAACACACGTGCCGTAGACCACCAGACCAAAATCCTAGTTAATATCCCCCATGTGACACGATTGGCGTCTCGTGGTTAATTAGTCAGTTGTTGACTTCATGACTTTATGGGATGATGAGTCCATGTATTTGCTGAGTTGAACATGATTCTGTAAAATGTTCTGAGACTCATGAATTGAACGTGCCTGTTGAGATAGAGATATAATTCTCACGTTGAGGTGAGCAAGTATTGCTCATCTGATGAATTGTTGAATATTGATAGTTGAACCAATATTCCTTGGTTTGAGCAAATATTGCTCATCTGAGCAAGTGTTGCTCGTCTGATGAATTATTGGTAGCGTGACCAAAATAAAACATTAATTAGTATACTGGTAGTTGAACCAAGCACAATAAATAAGAATACTGATCATGAGATCGTCGTAAAGTTATTAGTGTTCGAGTCGAGAATTATAATCCTTGAACTCAGAAAACCTAATTTGATCAATTGAGGACCAATTGATGGTTTATTTGAGAATTAACCATGCAATAAAAGAGGACCGGATACATGAGACCGTGGGTCGATTATGTAGCGTCCATATGCTCGCATGAGCAAAATACCAAGATCTCTCGAAGAGTTGGTGATTTGTTGATGAAAGAATGATTAAATGCTGGTTTAATCATTTATTCGAAAAATGCTCGTCCGAGCCTTAGGTGATAAAACCTAATTAATTATGGAGAGGTGAGAGACCGACAAGGGGTCATGAAACCGGCCCTGGATGGTCGTGGGATCGAATGATGATCACTTCATGAAATTCCAAAATTATTTGGAAGAGCTTTGAACCTAATATGTGCAATTGCGCAAATTAGGTCAAATCATGAAAATATGTGGGACTGGCTCATTGCGAGCCAAAAAGCCAACCTTGTTCGGTCAAGGTAACATGCTCGCGTCGTCAACATGTCCGTGTCTCAGTCCTGAGAATTTCGATATTTTCTGGCGTGCCTTTGAGCAACCATTTTAGAAAATATGACAAAATCAGGGTTTTGCTGAAACTGAGGAAACTTCATGAGATGAAGGAAAATAATTATAAAATGAAGGAACGATGAAGCGTGGGACCGCTGAGGCCAAGGCATGTCCGTCCGACCAGTGATCACGGTCCCGTGGTGCTTTTCTTAATTTTATACTACCTCCATCCCTAATTAGATGACCTAGTTAAAATTTACTAGTAAATTTAGAATTGATTTATCTCTCAAACTATACAACGGATTTTCGTAAACTTTGTATCATCGGAAAGCATTTTAAAACACCTATCTAATGAATATAAATATGGCTATCAAATTTTACATATTTCTTATAATAATACTAATCTATCACTCCACTTATTTATGGTATATGTCATCTAATTAGGGACGGAGGGAGTATTATTTTTCATGAATTTATAAAAATATCATGAAATCAAGGAATTTTGTTGAAATTAAGGAGTTTCCTTAAAGTGAAAGAGTTTCCATGGGATCAAGGAAGCAAATAATATTAAAATAATAAAATAAGGGCATGTGGGGCCGGCTAGGGAATGGCCTGCCGGCTTGGGCCCGGTCCCACAAGTTTCCCTAATTTTATGTAATTTTTGTGTATTATTTTCCATGATTTGAAGGAATTTTCATAATTTGAAAGAAATGCCATGAAATCAAGGAATTTCATGGGATCAAGGAAACCATAAAATAATAATAATAAAATAAGAGGCGTGTGGGACCGACTGAGGCATGGTCGGCCGGCTGGGGCCCGGTCCCAAGAGTTTCCCTAATTTTATATTATATTTTCATGGTTTTGTGAAAATACCATGAGATTAAGGAGTTTTCATGAGATTAGAGAAATAATAATAAAATGATGAGGAACCATGAGGTGTGGGGCCGGCCGGGATCAAGGCATGGCCGGTTGGCCAATAATCACGACCCCATAATATTTTTCCCAATTTTATATTATTTTCTTGTTGCGAAGGGAACACCATGAAACTGAGGAGTTTCCTCAAAACGAAGGATATTTGTTCAAATAAAAGGATTTTCATAAGATCAAGGAAAATAACAAAAAATGTGATAAAATATAAAACTGGCGTGGGATTGGCCACGGCACGGCCCACCGGTCGGTGAGCCCAATCCCTTGGCGCCTTGGTTAATATTTTAATTATTTATTATTTTGTTTCATATTTTGCATAGGTTCATCGTTTCGTCGTATTTTGAAATACTCGTTCGTGCGGTGATTGTTAGTGCATCATCGTTGAGTACACTTGCACCTTTTGAGCCGGGGCTTACTCAGAGGTAGCTCAGATGCCCGTGCGTTGAATATTTATTACTAACCCATGGAATTCTGCTGGGAAGAACCATAGATTGAAGTAATGAAATATTGCGAAAATATTTGAATATTTTCGGAAATTCAGTGGATGAATCCAAGAATTTAAGAATAATTAACTGATGGCTCTATACTAGCAGAGCAAGCTGTCTAGGAGCATTAATTATTCTGACATGAGCTTGCTGGAGCTTCATATCCTTTATATAGTCAGGGAAAACTTGTTGTTTGTATCCTGAAGACGTCATCGCTCTATACTAGCAGAGCAAGCTGTTTAGGAGCCGTCAATCTCTTGATTCTATATATAAATAATTACTAAAGTGTTCAGTATTCATTGAGATATGCTGTTGTCCAGCCGAGAGACCACATATCCGCATGTACTCTGAGAGAAAATATTCTCAGTAAGAGATTCCATGAGAGACTCGTGTCTCAATACTTGCGTCTGATTACTGGATCAGAAGTTCGTATAATTATGGGTTTACGATTTTAGCCTTTGTCGAAAATCCACCATCTACAACTCTCTCACTTCTACCACTTCGTTGTCCAGAATGTTTTGTCCATGTGATGTTCCAAGCATCCCAGCATCACATCCAGGAGAGTACAATAAGCTTGTATCAAATCCGATAGACGTGGATTCAAGGTGATGCAATTAAAGTAGGCAACACTTGGGGACTGAAGCCTCCTTCATGTTTAGAAGTTTAAATGCAGTCGCCGCATTACCAGTGAATGCAGTAGAAGCACATCTTCCACGAGAAAATAGGATCAGGATAATTACACATGGGGACTACCAGGATGGGATGCCTTCACTTCCCTCAACCAGGTTATTCCTGATTTCAACATCATCACTGCCGAAGCTTTACGAGACGTAGGAATTTCCCAACATGAAGTCGTACACGTGCATCAAAGACTCCAAAGCACGCCACAGAGATACATTCACATATCCGGACACGCCATCGGATCTAACAGAAGTATAACTGGGACTACTCATCGCATCCCATTCAATACAATAGTCCAAGATTCAGAAGATGGTTCAAAGGATGTCGCTTGGAATGAATTCCTTGAAGACTTGATAGCAGCGCATCGGCAACGGAATGCCTCTCAACTTATCTATTTCACCCAATGGCTCCGGAAGATTTCGACCATACAAGCATCCACAGCAGATCATCATCGCAATCGGAAAATCCAGGCACCAAATAACCTAAAGTCAAGGATGGACCAACAACACAACCACAATCTCCAAGATTAGCCCTGACATGATCATTGTCTAGCACATATTTCATCCATCCATTCCAAGAGTGCAATGGAGTTTGGTAAATTTTGGAATCCGCTGGAGAGGTTAGATACTCATTCTTCTGGAGTCAGAACCTTATTACACATTCTGGAGAAGATCGATGGTACTGTTGGGTGGCTACATGCGCAAAATAGGAGAGAGCACCTACCTTGAGTTCTCTTGGCTCGCCTTGATGCTGGTTATAACAATTGGAGATTGCTTTGCTGTCGTTAATGATCGCTCTACCACCGCTAAACAAATGACGAAGAGGAGCCAGACGCTGCAGACAAAAGCACGGAGCCGGACGAGCAACAAAAAACAGAAGAGGGTCGATACCCTTTTTCATACGAACGGAGTTTCTAGAGTTTGAACAGAAGAAAGATTCCTCCTTGCTCCATGAACGGGAATAGATGACTGGGCACACCACACTCATGCTCCATAGCCGAAAAAGCAGCGCGCCAAGATCACCTCTCCATAGCCGAACAAGCAACGCACGAAGATCTACGCTCCACGACCTAACTAGAAGCGTGCCAAGATCACCAGCCACTCATACTTGTAACGCTCCACGACACCAGCATCCTGTGGCCAAGCCATAAGTACTCCAGGCGCCAGTACCGTAGAAAAGCTAGAGGTACTCCAAGCGCCATCACCTTGTGGCCAAGCCGTCAATGCAAAGATCATAGACTACTCATGCCTCTTTTCAAGATTGACGAAACCTGAAAAAGAGAAACTCTTTCACCTGCCGTATATGAAGGCTCGGGATACGGAATGTCAACTGGATTAGATACTTATCTATCTGAGATAATTGGCTCACCTAGGTTGCTGATGGAAGGAAGCTCACCGCTATGGAATCAAAGCCAACAGAACAAGAGTAGAAGAGAGGGTAACCCCTTTTGAATGCACGACACCTTGAGAGTTTGTGTAGGAAAAGGAATCCATTTTGGATTCAGCCACACCCAAATCAGTGCCAATGCTCCAGGATACGAAGCTCCATGACCGAACCAGCAACGCGTCAGCACGAGGGGCACCAGCCCCGCAACTTGCAATACTCTGTAGTCAATCCAGCTGACCAACCTGCAGCGCCAACATCAGCACTCCGTGCCCAAAGTTGCAACACCAGCATCAGCACTCCGTGGCCGAAGTCGCAGTGCCAATATCAGTACCCTGTGGCCAAGCCAGAAGTACGCCAACATAAAGATCATGGACCACCCATGCCTCTTTTCAAAGGTCAGTCGAATTTTTCCTGTCAATCTCCGCATGTTTTGGCCCTTTTGATTTTATCCTTGTATGTCACCATCTCATGCTTACCCCGCAACAATGCCACTGTTACGAACTAAGCAGGGGACTTAATGTTGATGGTGGTTTTTAGTTAAGGGAAAATTGTAAACCTTGCATTTAATACGCCGTCACTCTGCAAAGAAACGAAGACATATAAAAGTGATGAGTGATTCAACCTCTTCAATGACGCATTTATTGAGCAATTAAATATTTTCATATGAAATTTATCCAGAATGGTGCACGTAGCAACAATCCCAGAGATTCTGTAAATTTCGGCACCTTTCCTTGGCTTTATTATGAGTTTCTTTGAATGCTTTCTGGGCTATGTTCCCCGGCCGAACCCTTAATATTGATATGGCATGATAATTTGTATTCACTCGCAGCAGAGTAACACGAATTTCCAAGTATCAAGGTTAAGGTCCTTGCATAAAGTACTCAATCAGAAAACATAGTGTTCTCTAGCAATAAACTTAAAGAACTCTGTGTCAACACATAGAATTCAATCAATTTTGTGATAATTCACAAGATTCGAATATTACCCCAACTAATTTGCAAAAATTAGGGTTTTGCTCCTTGCGCAATATATTAGACCTCGTTGGTCGAAATTAAGCTTAGACGAACTAAGCATTTAATCCGCCATGGATTAGTAGGTGCAAAATCCTACCCAAAATCAGAAAGGAGCCGCAGAATAGGAGCAGCAACAAAGGGAGGTGTGGCCATGCTTTAGGAACACCCTATGTTTCCTAACCGGCCCTATTTTCCTTCAACCAATCAGGTCTCCTAAAACCTGCCACACGCTGGCTGGGCCCATACTTGCCGGCCCTATTTCCCATCGACCAATCAGGTCGCTCTAAATGCGCCACACGCATTTTGGATGAGGCTGCGCCATAGTGCTTGCCGACCCTCTTTCCATCGACCAATCAGGTCGCTCTAAATGCGCCACACACATTTGGGATGAGGCCGCCCCCATAGTGCTTGTCGGCCCTCTTTCCATCGACCAATCAGGTCGCTCTAAATGCGCCACACGCATTTGGAATGAGGCCGTGCCCATAGTGCTTGCCGACCCTCTTTCCATCGACCAATCAGGTCGCTTTAAATCCGCCACACACATACCAGAAGTGTGGCCACACCCATGCTTGGACGGCCTCTCTTATATTAACCAATCAGGTTGCTCCAAACTTGCCACAGTGTTAAATGAGGCAAACTACACCGAATGGTCACAAAGCCATTGGTTTTCCAAAAACCGCGCCAACATGCCAAACGTGCCATGTTGTGCCAATAGGCTGAACGACATGCCAACATGCCACTCCGCCACGCCAAAACATGACAACGTGCTTTAAATAGCGCCCTACGTGCTAACCTACCTCCTGTTCGTGGCCAACGCCATGATGTGCTTAAATTAGGGTTTTCTATCTGAAGCACGACTCTGCTTCAGGCGCATTAACAAAAACCCTAATTTCCAGTTGTGGCTCAAGTTACGCCACTTTGGTCCCCACAACATTCCACGAGCCATGCGGGACCCAGGAAACCCTATGAATGACGCCATATCATAGTCACTCATAGCAATTCTTGCTCTTGTGGTCGTTTCCATATTATGGCCTTACTATAGTTCCTTTGGCATGACTATGGCGCCGTTTACACAAAAAGCGTTACCATGCCGCGGCCGCATGCCACACGCACTAATTAGGGTTTCGGCATGCCAAACCCTAATTTAGGCGAAGTTGCTACGCCAACCAAGCCAAATCATGCTACCCTGAGCATTGGGATTGATGTGGAAACTAGAACTAATGTTGCCAAACCATATTTGGGTCTAACACCATTATGCCAAAATCTAGCGGCCATGGCTACGCCAGGCGCTACTAGCACCACCGTGCCACTGGCATGCACAAACTATGCCAACCACGCCATTGTGTCAATATTAGGCGCCAACAAAATGTGGTCATAATCCACCCTTTCTCATGGGTCACAATCTTAGCCGTCCAAATTCGCCACAGAATTGACAGGCCTGTGGAAAGTCTTAGGCGACCAACCAAGACAAGCCTAATAGCATCACATGCTATTCTCCTGCGGAAAGTCTCCTGATTTTGACTTTCCACACATAACAACCTGCTACAAATTTTCCACGAAAACACTTGAGACATCAAACATGTCACAAACTGGGGGATACTCATCAGGGTATTGGTCTGGAGGTTTACAGCGTGCGGCGTGCAACACGCCCATTATAAGAAAGTGTCAGAAAGCAGGGAAGTTAGTGGAGGCAAGAAGTAGTGGGTGTAAACTAACTCGTCTCCTTCATAATGTGAACGTGGTTTTCTGGCATTTACACACGACCCCACTTCTCCATCAATCAATCATTCTCACTTTCTACGAGATTAGGGTGCGTTCAATATGACTTGTATAAATAGGTTCTACCTATTTCAACCAAACGACAACAGTTTGGTTAACAACAACACAGTATCCAGAAAACACTAAAGAAATGATAGTTTACATTCCACAAGCCAGTTCCACATTCTGATACAAGTCATAAAATGGCCACACCTTCAGAATTAACCATTCTGGTCTCAACACCTTCTTCGCTTCCCTCCCTAAGACCAACCCTTCTCCTTCACTTTGTGACCGAAGCAAGCCTGGAACGACCATTTCTTGGTTTAGTCCAGGATTGTACAGATTGATCTCTCGAATCTAAAGTACTCTTGCGCAAAGCATTTGTCTAAGGTTTAGGCTCGTTTCTCATCCACACACCCAAATTGACCAAAACCAGCAGAAACAATTTTTACCCACAAACAACTCCATTACTTAACCACTTCCGTTAACCGCTCTCAACTGTTACCACTACTTGTAACTTCCTTATCATGGGGTGTTTCCACGTCATACGTTGCTATAAACCACCAGACCAATATGATCGGATTTTTTATAGTGGTAAATAGGATGTCGTTCACTCAGACTGATGAGGTTCGATTTTAAGACTTAATAAACAAAAATACTACTAATAATATATATAAAATTTTGTCGAGATGAAGAATTTACTGGGACTCAGGTTTTCCCTGTTTTCTCTAACCCGTGGATTAGTCCCCTTTTCAATCGAATCCAAGCCCATTAACTTTCCTATTTTATCGAAACAGGCTTAGTCCAATCCAAATCCATAAGAATCTCCGCAACAATCACGTCCCAATTCTTCCCAGAAATCATGCAGACGAACAAAAACTTTTCCCGCAAAAATAGTTCTTTTGAAATGAAAGAGATGGAGTGCCCCTAGTAATTCTGGGGGTGCAAATAGTAGTGGGTGTAAATAGGAAATGGGGTGCCCCTTATCAGTGGAGTGCCTCTTATCCAAAACTGGTGTCCATTTAGCACTTGTCCTTGGGCGCCGTCAATAAATTTTTCGGGGTGTCTTCAACGTATTCTGGGGTGCCTTTAGTAATTTTTCACGCGAGCGCAAATACCACTTTTCGAGCTAATTTCTCCGCACAAGTGTATTTTCTCCAAAAACACCTACAAAGACATGAAAAAACATAATAAATACAAAAGCGAGCACTAACAATACATACAATTGAGATCATATTAGACACATAAATGTGTGTATCGAATAACCCCAAACTTATTATTTGCTAGTCCCGAGCAAATCTAATCTACAAAATAAAATCCTAACTCACTGTCGCAGGCATCGCGATTGCACTTAGTGTGTGCAACAAGCCTTTAAAACGAGTTATAGTCTCGGGAGGGTTTACTAGAGATATACCCACAAAACCTTTACTCCAAACCCTAGCTATCCACGCAGAACCTTGGGATAGCACTAAAGAACCTCCTTGGTTGGCATACTTTCATTGATTATAGGAGGAAGTACCCTGATTCGAGCGACAGAGCTCTACTCAGGTAGTCGCACTATGAACATCAATATCTGGAGTCAACAAACCACAATTACATGTGAATAAATTAAGAATATGGATATGAAGATAATAGATAGTTTGCAATGATGTTGACTAAGATCAACGGTGTTTCCTATATCTGTATGAAGGCCACTACCAAATCACTTAGAGAAACATATAAATTTGCAACAATAAAAATGAAAAACAGAAAGTGATATGGTGATGACTCCGAGATACGGTGAAACTACCATGTTATTTCTAACACCTGTACTCTATGCTTTTAATGGACTCTTTTGTTGGGTTCCTCAACTCCTACAACCAAGATGCTTCCATCCACTTAGATTGGTTAGTGATATTCTTAATAGGCATAAATTTCTAGGCTTTGGAGTTTAATAACGCGACTAAAAAGTTTCTCCCATGCCCCCAAACTTAAATCTAACATTGTACTCAATGTTCTAAAGATAAAATTAAAAACATGAACAAGAAGAAACTGTTACCATTTGAAGCAAAATAGTTAAGGAAAGATATTACCGTGTTGCATGAGCATGGGTTACCTCCCAAGAAGTGCTAAGTTTAACGTCTTCAGCCAGCCATAAGAAATAATTCATCACCTCGAATCATATAGCAATATCCGGAATAACTGTGGGTCGTCTGCATCAAAAAGTGTTAACACAAACAAAAGGAAACTACAACAAACCAAGAAAGTGAATAAACATAACACACCCTTGCCTAGTTTCCTATTTAAGACAACTACATCTAGTTTTGGTTCAGGTTCAGGCTCTATAAAGGGGTCTAAATAAAATATTTTCATGCGCTGCATTTCTTCATAAGTAAGATCTGAAGGTTCAGGTTGTAAGGTCTAGAAAATTTTAGAAGCACATAATAATAACCTGAATAATTGAGGATCCACTAAGTCGATCATATTTGACTCAAACAGTTGATCGCAATGAAGGTGGTGGTCATTATTAAGCAAATATGTCGTTTGTATCCTCCTAAAGTTTTTAGGTTTAGTATCAGAACTTAATAACTGACACATTCGAAACTTATACGTTCCCACATTTGGAAGAAAAGTTTTTGGTGGTAAAACAAAGTCAATCTGGGTATCCTAGCCTGGGTAAACCACATCAACCAGAGGATGGGTTTTTAATAACAACTGGACTTCTTCCTGGACATCATTAGGTTCGGGAAAATGTATCTGAAGATGATCTTTTAAAATGCTAGGGGTACATATGTCAAGTCCCAAGTGAGGGATCTCTGTAAGATCTAAAGGTAAGGCACAAGGAGAATGATAATTGTTAGAGCATACCTCGGTCAACCTCGCATGCGTTGCTATATCAAGCATGTTTGTCAATGTTAGTGATCAAAACTATGAGTCTTGATTTCTAGTCTATTATAGCTAAGTATCGGATTAGGATATAAAATTGTAGTTGAGCTCAAGGACTTCATGGCGATTCATCATACAACGACGAAGATCTACTTAAGGAACCGTGGAAATTCATCAACAAAAAGGTATGTGGAGACTTGAACTTATCTATCACTCAAAAGTCTATCTATTCTATCTCATACTTCTTATGAGACAAAAAGTAGTATGCTATATAGACTGGATCATACACATTTGACATTTCGAGCTGAGTATTCACTACTTATATTTTTCTCGAAATCGTGTGTTGGTAAAGCGTTTCGCTTTGATCAAGTTTATCTTCACCTAGTGACGAAAGTCATGAAAAGTTTCAATTACTTTGAGAATTGTTCTGACGTGAAACGACCTGTGAATAACGGCTATACAACGTCCTCTGAGAATGTCTCAATTATTGGAATGAGAATTTAGATTACATAACCATGTATTCCTTAATCCGAAGTTTTCGAATTTTGCCAAGTCCGCAAACTGACGGAAGTTCTCTTCCGAGAATTTCTGCTGGGATTTTCCAAAAACTCGTTTATGTGTTTAGTCCGCGGACTCAGTCCGCGAAATGGCGGAAGTCTCTTTGCCGAGATTTTCTGCTGAGTTTGGAAAAATCTATCGGTTGCCTTAAGTTCGCGAACTTGTTTGTGAGCTTAAGTGGTTATGATCTAAAGATATGCTCTGAACATGAAACTTAAATTACTAAGGAATGCTTTATGCAAACCGTGGCTATAAAGTTCATGAGCCGATTCATCGAATCGAATCATCTTTGTTTCAATTGTGTCTTGTGTAGTTACATAAGATTTCATACCAATTGAACAACTCTATAACTAGTTCATTTGAGTCAATTGAACTAGTTATGGTGAAGAAGAACTAGGTTAATATGAAATGCTCATATGGTTAACCTTTTGGGTTACTATGTTGAACCAACATACACGTACACGTTTGGGCATGGTTTTCACAAACCCAGTAAACGTCTACCCAAGTGTGTGTGACAAGCTAAGTTTTCGATCTAACGGTTGAGAAATATTAGCTTGAATCTAAATCAGGTTTTCATCTAATGGTGAATATGGATTGCTTTGTAACTAAGGCAAAACCCTGATTTGAAGGCTATATAAAGGAGACATCTAGCATTGTGCAAAACTAATCCCCACATGTCTGTGTGATACTAGTGCGCTCGCTAGAGTCGATTCTCCTTTAACCTTTGGTTTTCTTCTTTAAAACCAGGCTAACGACTTAAAGACTTCATTGGGATTGTGAAGCCAGACCGATACTACTTTTGTCGTAGTTGTGTGATCTGATCTTGCTTCTTCTATCGTACGAGTAAAATCTTTGATTGGCTTGAGATCGTGAGAGTTCTCCGATAGGCAAGATAAAGAAGTCACAAACATCTTCGTCTCACTGTTTGTGATTCCTCGACAAACCGCTTGTGTAGTCAAGAAGGATTGTTGAGAGGTGATTGGTTAATCTAGGCTGTTCTTCGGGAATATAAGACCGGATTATCAATTGGTTCATGTTCACATTGATTTTATATCTTAATACGGAACAAAACCTAGGATTTTTCTGTGGGAGACAGATTTATCCTTTGATAGACTTTTCTGTGTGAGAGAGATTTTTTTATTATCAAGTCTGTGATTTTGGGTTGCAGCAACTCTTAGTTGTGGGTGAGATCAGCTAAGGGAATCAGGTGCGCAGTATCCTGCTGGGATCAGAGGCGTAGGAGTACAACTGTACCTTGAATCGGTGGGAGACTGATTGGGGTTCAACTATAGGCCAGTCTGAAGTTAGCTTGGAGTAGGCTAGTGTCTGTAGCGGCTTAATATAGTGTGTTTTCAATCTGTACTAGGTACCGGGGTTTTTCTGCATTTGCGGTTTCCTCGTTAACAAAACTTCTGGTGTCTGTGTTATTTCTTTTCTGCATTATATTTTTTATATAATTGAAATAATACAGGTTGTGCGTTAAAGATCATCAATTGGAAATCCAACCTTTGGTTGTTGATTGATATTGATTGATCCTTGGACATTGGTCTTTGGTACCGTCCAAGTTATCTCTCTTTGATAAAGACTCACAAATTTCCATTTGCTTGAGTAAAGATCAAATCGAGAGATTGAGATATAAACTCTTTGATATATCTTTTTATTGATTGAGTCTAACTGTCTAGTTGATTCTCATAAAAAGTATATTGGACTTTGTCCATACATATTGCTAAGCGAAATATTGGGTGGTGTTGTTAGACCCCCGCTTTTTCAATTGGTATCAGAGCAGGCAAACACGTTTAAGACCTAACAAGTCCGTGTTTGTAGCGTTCTGACTCTATGGAAAAAGGTGCTATCTCTATTAACGTACCACCTATCTTCGATGGCTCCAATTACTTATGGTGGAAAATTTTTATGCGAGCTTTTCTTCAATCGTGTGATTTTCAATCATGGGTATATGTGGTTAATGGCTATGATGCTCCCGTTGTGGCAGTTGGTGATGTAAACGTTCCCAAACCTATTGGTGAATACACCGCTGTTGAGATAACTGCTGCAAAGCAAAATTCCGACGGTTTGAATGCTATCATACATGCCATTACCCCAAATCTTCAGCATCATGTGACAAACCACACTAGATCTAAATATGCTTGGGATATCTTAGAAACTTTATTTGAAGGAAACTACAGTGAAAAGGATGCTAGGCTTCAAAAACTTAATTCTGATTGGGAGAACCTTCGTATGGCAGATGAAGAAACATTTGATGAGTTTAATCACAAAGTGTCTGAAATTGTTAATGCATCTTTTGCATTGGGTAAGACTATTACTAAAAAGGACACTGTGATGAAAATTCTCAAATCGCTTCCATCTAGATACGAGTCTAAGAAGCATTCCATCGTTGAGGGGAATAACCTCGATAATCTTTCCAGAAACACCTTGGTTGGAAAGCTTAAGATCTTTGACCATGAGAATACATCCAAAGTCGGTAAGGATGTTGCCTTTAAAGCACAAAAGAACACTAAATTACTTGTCAAAGGTAAGAGTGTTCATGTCTCTTAGGATGATCAGTCTGAGGATGATTTTTCAGATGAAGATCTTGACAAATATGTCTTCTTGATCACAAGACAGTTTAGGGATCTTCTGTTGAAGAGAAGTAAACGGTTTTCAAGAGACAAACCTAAGTCATCAGACAAACCTCACGGTCGCGTACCTCCTAAAAATAGGGATACTGACGAGGCTGATGATGAGGACATGCTTCAGTGCTTTAAGTGTAAGGGTTTTGGCCATTTTGCTAACGAATGCCCAAATCGTAGAAAATACACTGGGAACAAAGGTCTAGCTGTAACACTTGATGAAATGTCTGAAACCTATGATTCCGATGAAGCTATGAAATCAAGTGTAGGGCTTCTTTGTGAAAACATAGATTTTGATACTTGTAGAAATACATATATCAACCTCAATGGGTTCGGAGAAGAGGGGAACCCAATCAAGCTGGAAGATTCACTGAATCCGATAACTGGAAACCCTATCAGTGATGTTTCAGGATCAACAGTATGTCTAGCTGCTTGCACATCTCAGATGCCTGAATACTATCCAAGATTGACGTGTTCGTTTTGTTCGATGAAGGGACATAAACTATCAAGGTGTTACAAATACAAGCACCAAATAAGGCACGCCAGCAAACTTCAACGAAGAGCAGATCGATTAGCAAGGAAGCTGAAACTTGCTCAGAAGACCGCCGAGGTATGTAGGATCTTATCTTCGTCTAAGAAGTTGGTTTTCAAGGATAGAATAATACCATTTGAAAAGAAAATATGGTCAAATCGTTTTGATAGAAAAGATCATAGGATTCCTTTCATGAGGAAAAAGATGGACAAATCGTTGTTCATTGCAACACAACTTGATTGTGTTGTTTGGAAAATCTTGTCTCATGTGCCTGTTCGAAAAGAGACAAGATTGAGTGCTGGTCCAGGCTTCAGAAAAGTTTTTCATTCTTTTCTTAGATTTGTTATTTTTTGTCTATCAAATAAAAGAAAAGGTTATTCTCGACAATTCTACTCTTTATAGGATTTTAGAGTTGGGCGTATACGAACCTATCAATAGGTTTCGAACACTACATTACTTTTTCCTCTTGACATCCTTTATATGTTGAGTTAAGTGATTCCATCACACAAATCCAGTTGTTCATAATTGTTCTCAAAGCACTATGTCGTCAGATGGAAAGGATGTCAACATGATTGTTAAGTCTTCAATCAAGGAAAAAGAGATATCTCCTGTTTCTAAGTCCCTGAAAAGAAAAAGAAGGAATACAAGAAAACCCAGGGCTGTTCCTTCTAACTCTCAAAAGTTTTCAGATGTTCTTGATGAGTTAAAGGAAATAAGAATGGAGATTTATGAAATAAATACGTTCGTGTCCAAATCTTTGGAAATTCAGAGGACCCTAATTCGACCTCTTCAGCCAAGACAGTTCGTGGGTATTGACACTTATCTCCGTGAACCTTATGTCCCGATGGTTGTCAATAACAAGGAGTTCGGGAATGATAAAGAATTTCTCAAATGAATTGTTGCCTAGTATGTCTTCTTTTTCGACTAGTTGTAAGAATAACTAGTGCTTTGAATAGCGAAGATTGTGACTACACATAGCTATTTTTGTTTTCATCTTCTTATGTTATTTTTTAGATTTATTGGTTTTTAAATTCTAAAAATATTTGGAGGATGATATTATTGCAGTATTAATCTGTTTTGAAGTATTGCAATATTTTTATGGGATATGTATTGTTTGCGTCCGTGAACTTGAAGGTCCCATATTGTGTCAAAAGTAAAGTCGTTCATAAATTGATATTCGTATTGATGAAAGGACGAATGGACTTTTGACAATTACAAAATTTATGCCTATGCAGTCATTTATTTGATGAAAAATAGGATGAAATATTTTGTTTGACAAGGATAAAGTCTATTATGTCGTTATGCAAATAGTGATGGAAAATAGAATAGATCCTTGTATTTATCCACATTATTGATCTTCATTGATCCATTTTGTTATATTTTACCGTGAAGGCTTCATTGTGTATCTTATGTTGAGCACCTTACAACTATGTCGATTAATATTGACCTTGTTGGTTGTTCCATGAGATGTTATATGTTGAGCATTCTTGAACTAAATTAATCATCTTGATTGGTTATTTAGTTATTTGCTCTGAAAGTCTTCTTTTGTCGAGCAAAATCATTTGACAATTAAATTGATTGCTTCGGTGATTAGTTTGGTTGTGTATTCCAATTAGATTAATTATAGGTTCTCTTGTAATTAATCTAGTTGAGTTTTTCATATATTCCACAAGTTCTTATGTTGAGTATATGAACGGCTATACTAATCATGTTCTATTGGTTGATGTAGTTGTATATTCCGTAAGGTTTTCCTTATGTTGAGTATTTGAATGATTAAGGTAGTCATCTAGTGTGGTTATCTTAGTCGTAGCTTCGTGAGTTTTCTTATGTTGAGCACAATCAATTAAATTGATCACTTTTGTGGTTTGATTTAGTTGCGTAATCCAATTAAATTAATCATGGGTTTACTTGTGATTAATTTGGTTGAGTTTTGGATATAGAAAATCATTTCCATGGTTTTTGGTGTCCAATTAAAAATCCTTCTTTTCTTTCGAAATTAAGGTCGCTCTTGTTGTTCTTTCGGGAATGACATCAAATGGGGGAGAGTTCTTTTGAACTTGTGCTTAATGGTAATATCTTGCGGGGTGTGCGGCTGTGGAATTTTATAGGGGTTATCTTGTATCTTAAAACTCCTTGATGAATGCATTTAGCTTCGGCTTTATGATTGCATCTAAATTAAGTTGGTATGTATTTTTCTTTTAGTCTATGAAATGTCTCTTGTGGAAATTTCATTATGATCCCGTTCTTTTACCTTTGCCAATTTTATTGACAAAAAGGGGGAGAAATAATGTAGTTCACACTACAAATACATATGGTTTTCGGATCATTGTGTAAGGGGGAGTGGTTTCCATGATCGAGATGGAGTATTGACTAAGGGGGAGTGATACATATCACCATAGTATTGTTGTTAAAGTCGTGATGCAATTGGACTTTGATGTTACATAATGATACTATGACACTGTATAATAATGATCGAGAATCTCGATTTCTCTCATTGTTATAGCTACGGATCTTCAACAACGGTGGTGCTAAACTTACAACCTTTGGGATCATTGGAGTACTTGGAAGGACGAAGATTTCAAGGAACGTTGAAGATTAGACTATGGAATAGGAGCCACTAAAGTTTATCTTTTTTGTATTCCATATGTATTAATAGTTTTGTCACTAAAATTGACAAAGGGGGAGATTGTTAGAGCATAGCTCGGTCGACCTCGCATGCGTTGCTATATCAAGCATGTTTGTCAATGTTAGTGATCAAAACTATGAGTCTTGATTTCTAGTCTAATAGCTAAGTCTCGGACTAGGATAGAAAAGTGTAGTTGAGCTCAAGGACTTCATGGCGATTCATCATACAACGACGAAGATCTACTCAAGGAACCGTGGAACTTCATCAACAAAAAGGTATGTGGAGACTTGAACTTATCTATCACTCAAAAGTCTATCTATTATATCTCCTACTTCTTATGAGACAAAAAGTCGTATGTTATATAGACTGGATCATACACATTTGACATTTCGAGCTGAGTATTCACTACTTATGTTTTTCTCGAAATCGTGTGTTGGTAAAGCGTTTCGCTTTGATCAAGTTTATCTTCACCTAGTGACGAAAGTCATGAAAAGTTTCATTTACTTTGAGAATTGCTCTGACGTGAAACGGTCTGTCAATAACGGCTATATAACGTCCTCTGAGAATGTCTCAATGATTGGAATGAGAGTTTAGATTACATAACCATGTATTCCTTAATCCGAATTTTTCAAACTTTGTTGATTGAGAGAAACCGGATGAATTGGCTTTGCCAAGTCCGCGAACTGACGGAAGTTCTCTTACCGAGAATTTCTGCTGGGATTTTTCAAAAACTCGTTCGCGTGTTTGGTCCGCGAACTCAGTCTGCGAACTGGCGGAAGTCTCTTTGACGAGATTTTATGCTGAGTTTGGAAAACTCTGCCGGTTGCCTTAAGTCCGCGAACTTGTTTGTGAGATTAAGTGGTTATGATAAAGATGTGCTCGGAACATGAAACTTAAATTACTAAGGAATGCTTTATGCAAACCGTGGCTATAAATTTCATGAGCCGATTCATCGAATCGAATCATCTTTGTTTCAATTGTTTCTTGTGTAGTTACATAAGATCTCATAGCAATTGAACAACTCTCTAACTAGTTCATTTGAGTCCATTAAACTAGTTATGGTGAAGAAAAGCTAGGTTAATATGAAATTCTCTTATGGTTAACCTTTTCGGTTACTATGTTGAACCAACATACACGTACACGTTTGGGCACGGTTTTCACAAACCTAGTAAACGTCTACCCAAGTGTGTGTGACAAGCTAAGTTTTTGATCTAACGGTTGAGAAATATTAGCTTGAATCTAAATCAGGTTTTCATCTAACGGTGAATATGGATTTCTTTGTAACTAAGGCAAACCCTGATTTGAAGACTATATATAGGAGACATCTAGCATTGTGCAAAACTAATCCCCACATGTCTGTGTGATACTAGTGCGCTCGCTAGAGTCGATTCTCCTTTAACCTTTGGTTTTCTTCTCTAAAACCAGGTTAACGACTTAAAGACTTGATTGGGATTGTGAAGCCAGACCGATACTAATTTTATCGTAGTTGTGTGATCTGATCTTGTATCTTATATCGTACGAGTACAATCTTTGATTGGCTTGAGATCGTGAGAGTTCTCCGATAGGAAAGATAAAGAAGTCACAAACATCTTTGTCTCACTGTTTGTGATTCCTCGACAAACCGCTTGTGTAGTCAAGAAGTATTGTTGAGAGGTGATTGATTAATCTAGGATGTACTTCGGGAATATAATACCGGATTATCAATTGGTTCCTGTTCACCTTGATTTGATATCTTAAGACGGAACAAAACCTAGGATTTTTCTGTGGGAGACATATTTATCCTTTGATAGACTTTTCTGTGTGAGACATATTTGTTTATTATCAAGTCTGCGATTTTGGGTTGTAACAACTCTTAGTTGTGGGTGAGATCAGCTAAGGGAATTAAGTGCGCAGTATCCTGCTGGGATCAGAGTCTTAGGAGTACAACTGTACCTTGAATCGGTGGGAGACTAATTGGGGTTCAACTATAGTCCAGTCCGAAGTTAGCTTGGAGTAAGCTAGTGTCTGTAGCGGCTTAATATAATGTGTATTCAATCTGGACTAGGTCCCGGGTTTTTACTGCATTTGCGGTTTCCTCGTTAACAAAACTTCTGGTGTATGTGTTATTTCTTTTCCGCATTATATTTTTTATATAATTTAAATAATACAGGTTGTGCGTTAAAGATCATCAATTGGAAATCCAACCTTTGGTTGTTGATTGATATTGATTGATCCTTGGACATTGGTCTTTGGTACCGTCCAAGTTATCTCTCTTTGATAAAGACTCGCAGATTTCCATTTGCTTGAGTAAAGATCAAATCGAGAGATTGAGATATAAACTCTTTGATATATCTTTTTATTGATTGAGTCTATCTGTCTAGTTGATTCTCATAAAAAGTATATTGGAGTTTGTCCATACATATTGCTAAGCGAAATATTGGGTGGTGTTGTTAGACCCCCGCTTTTTCATATTATCAACCTCGTAAAAAGGAAATACTTCATCGTCTAAAACAGGGGTATCTCTAGTCAAATCCTAGTCCTTTTGAATAGGTGAATAATTATTAAAATTATTTGGGTTTGAACTAGAAATAACATTATCATCATAAAGCTCAGTTGGAGTAACAAATTCCTGATCACTATGCTTAAATATTTCAGATTCTTCATCAATACTATCCTCATCATAATCATCATTATAATAACATGCAAATGGTTGAGCCTCATCTAAACTTGTAGTGTTACCAATTTAACCTCGTCATCTTGATTATGTGAATAACTATCTTCATTTTCAAGGGTACTATTAGAAACATTATATTGGATATTAAGACTATCTTGAGCCAGTTTTTCCACAATCCTATTTCTACTCCCAGTAAATCGCTTGAGAGACTTTTCTAGAGACATCTTAGTTGACTGCTTTAGGGACTCGTCTGGAATATTAAAGGTTTCCTTCATAAATAAGGTATGACTCTTGAGAGACACTTTTAGAGAAATATAAGGATTTTTTTGCTCATATGACTGGTGGGTGTGCGAATAATAATTGGGTTCACCATGGTAAGAACCATAACCTTGAATAAAAGGTATGACCCGGTGATGTATCTGTCGAACTGATAATTCTAAGTAATAAAAGGTATTCAAGATCACAATAATAACGAAGAACACAAATATAATGTAAATGTTACTAAGTTATCACGAGACACAAGAGATTACGTGGTTCGACTTTTGTCTACATCCACGGGGTAATGAGTGATTGTTTGTATTAAGTTTTGGTGGTTACAAAGATCTTAAATGCTTCCCAAAGTAATAGAGAGAACTCAAGTTGAAGTAAATACTTAAGTTCTAAACATTAAGTAGGTATAAGCTTAAGACTAGATCTTCTTCTCTTAGGTATTGAATGCCCTTATTTTTTTGGTGAAGCTTGGTATCTATAGCCCCTTCTGCTCCAGATATATCTTTGCTGTCTTTGGGTCCATCGTCCCCTGATATACCTTCCGTACAAATGGTACCTTCGTTCACCGCATGCTTTCTCCAGTCGGACTCTTTCACCTCAGCTGACCCACGTTCCTTCGGGAACTTCTTATCCTCAATACAGATTGTACCTTCGTTCACCGCTAGCCTTAGCCAGTCAGACTCTACCACCTCATATCTCTCACGTGCTTTGGTTAAGCGTGTAGATAAGAGATTTGCGCATTTAATGCTGATTGGATATGTCATCTACCTCTGTCCCTTCGCCAGCTGCCTCTCTCTAGACTAGGTTCTACTTTTCTATCTTAGACGTCGAGGTATCCCTTGGATAAGATAAAGTAGATCTGCGAAGGTATCTTCTGCTACTCAAGTTCCTATGTATAGCGAGGGCTACCAGTTATCTTGCGCACGACCACTGAAACCGTGACACGTGCTTCGCAGAATATTGATATTCACAGTTTGCCCCTTTTCTTTCATATTCTACCGTTTGGTAAGATTGGAAGAGAAAACTTCCGTAACGACGCCATTTTTGTACGTACCGGTTGGGTGGTCCCCATGTGTCTTTTCATGCAATAACTTCCCCTTGAACTTCGGTACATCCAAATTTTTGGATTCTTTAGCCGCCTATAAGAGGATAATAAAGAGAAGGAATTTCATTAACTTCCTTTTCGCTTCTCGAAATGTCGCTCTCTATCCTCTTCTCAGAGATTTTTTCGTCTCCTCTTCTGTCAACTGCTAGTTTTCTCTTTTTCTTCCAAGGCTCTTGATCGTTCTTCGTCAATCAGGTTGGTACGTAATCGTCCTTTGATCTCGATGTAGCTTTCTTTATTTTCCATGTTTAGTTCTGTTTGTTCTTCCTTTGGATGTTTGAAGTTGTTGTTGTATATACATGTGAGAATTTCAATTCTTCTCTGTCTCCCCATGTTGTATGAGAACTAGGGTTTGTTTTTGTTTCACGTTTTTACCATGAATATGTCATGACTACTTCTCGCCTGAAATTTTTTGAATGTGGTGGCCAATCATACTCCATTTTTCTTCTTGGGAGGATGAAATCATTTCCTTTGGTTTGTTTTGTTAAACCCATGCCCAAAGTACTTTTATTTTTACCCCAATCGTGTTTTTGAGCCGACTGTGATTTCGGTCCGCCATTGTTGATGAATTGTTCTTCTTGCTGGTGTTAGGAATCATGAGACTTCCGATAAAGCCTGCGCGGAAGGATCCGGGGCCTAGATCCTCAGCTGAGCCACCTCCGCGGATGGATCATCCTGATGCTACGCCTTCTCCACCCCCTGAGGATACTGAGATACCTGAGGGGACTGAGGTAGTCTTGGAAGCTGAGGTAGAAGAAGTTGTTGTTGAGGATCTTCCTCCTCCTCCTCCTCCACCTCATTTTGAACTCCAAAGGTTGCAGATGCGTGGAAAATATAGTTATACTAACTTGTCTTTGGCTGAGATATCCAAGTCTTTCCATCTGCATAAATTTGACATCTCTTTCGTTGATGGCCCTGATGTTCTTACTGAATCCATGATTCGGAGCTTCTCCTATGATGAGAACAACCTCTTGATAAATGTTGGCCAGTTGGCCGCAGGTATGCTCCTGCCTTTGTTTTTGTTTAGTAGGAAGGATCCTTTCTACTACGATGTTTTGTCTACCAGAGATGACCCGGTGAACAAGACTCAGGTCCGGGGGATCATGCAGTATACTGGTAACTTCTGGCGTGCCCTTCGTGAGTGTTGGTATCGTAACAAGGGCAAGACTACTCTGAAGTCTTATGACCCCTTTTCTCCTGGGAGGTCTAAGCAAGAGGATTATACCCATGCCAACTTCAATGCTACCTATGCTGTCATCCAGAAAAGTAACCTTCTTCCTTGGAGTGTTCGCCCTCGCCGTATTCATGTTACTGCTAAGCAGATTAGGAGTGCAACAACCTTCGTCTGCTGGAGGAGATTTACAAGACCGGTCTGACTGTCATCCCTTACTCTGCTAAGCTTTTCTTGCCAAAGCCTGACCGCATCCGTCTTAATCATGATGATCGCTGGGTGCATACTCCTCTTTGCGTGGTGGCTCCCTGGGCCTACGGTTTTACTACCGCAGATCCCAGTGTCCCTCGTACAGCTTTCTCTCTGCCCGTGGAGTATGATGGATATCATCCTTTTGGTTTTCAACCCTGCTGCTTCTTATGAGGTAACCTTCGTTTGTTACAGAAGTTTTTCATTTTTTATCTTTGTTTTGTAGCCTTTGCTCAGTATTCTGATAACTCTTTTGCAGCCTGCCCTTGCTTCTTCTGCTGGGACCGCTTCGGGCTCTGCTGCTGAGATTTCTCCGGGCTCTGCTGGTAACTCCGTAGCTACCAGGACCAGGAAAAGAAAGGCTTCGGTTGAAGCAGCTACACCAACACCTGCGAAGGTAAGGATTATAGCTATACGTTTGTGCTCGTAGGTTCCTTAGTATTTTTCCCCTGATCCTTAGCTGGAGCATGTGTTCTTTTACAGTCTTCTAAGAGGAAAGGCAAGCTGAAGGCTGTGATTGATGTAGAAGAATCTGATGAGGATCTGAAGGCTGCTGAGGAAGAGCAAGGTGACGAAGATATGAAGGACGTCGAGGATACTTCCCTTAGTCCCCACTTAGATGACATTGAGGAAGATTTCTCCAAGTATAGTCTTATCCATATCCATGCTGGTTCTGTTGAAGGTGATAATCTTCATGGTGATGGTGGTTCTCCTTTGATGAGCCAAGTTAGTACCCAAGTCGCAACTCCTGCTCCGCTGCCGAAGGTACCTGTATTTTCTGCTCCTGGTGATTTGCAGCCTGTTGCTTTGGCTACTACCAGTGCTATAGTGATGCCTTCCTAGAGCCTTCCGTCTTATCATGCTACTTCACTTCATTCAAGCGATTCGTTCGCAAAGGGTGTTGTTCCTGAGGTGAGGGTAAGTAGCTCAGGCTCCCAGCCAAAGAAGAAGGTTGTGATTTCACTTTCCATCTTCTACTTCAATGCTACGCCTACTTATTTGGTAAGTGCATAATATGTCTCTACTTCCCCCATTAGCAAAGCTGTTGGCCCTCCACATTCGTCACTAGATTGGACCGTACTGGGTAATCTTCCCTCTGCTGGTGATACAGATCTAGGTGGTACTGCTAGTTGGGCGTTCTCCTTCATTCCCAGCTCATCCACCATGTCGTCTCTTCGTCGTGGTGAGAATTCTGTACTTGTGCCCCGTGCTCGTTTTCAGACGATTTATGGGGTGCTTACGGATCTTGGGAAGGGTAAGTTACCTGAGAACTTAAGCCTCGGGAGTTCTGACGATGCCATCCTTGAAGCCATACTGCGGGATTCAAAGGGTCCCTTTTCTGCTGAGGCTGATCGTCATCAATTGGCCGATTCTTTGGAGGTTTCTTCACAGTTGGATGTTTTGTCTGATCAATATCGCGTGTCCAAGGATCTATTCTTTGATCCTGACTGCCTTCGCTCTAGACAAAGCTTTGGTGAAATCCGCAGGGGTAACATCCAAGAAATGAAGGCTTTCATGGATACCTATGCTGATTTCCTTCCTCGTCTTTCATTGTTCTCAGTAAGTGATTCTTACCTTATTGTTTTATGCATTGTTTTAAACCTCATTTTGTTCTTATGCTTCGTTGTTTGCAGCTTTGCAAACAAATCGACGTTGGCTGCACCTTCTTCAAGTTTTATAGGTCTAAGTGTACTCACTTGAGTGCCCTGCTGGAGCGTACCCGCCAAGATCATACCCTGGATAGCGCGCAACAACCTTCTTCTAGTGGTGTTGATTCTGCCACTCAAGTATCTATTTTAGAGAACGATCTGAGGAAAACTCAGAGGTCCCTAGAGGCTTGTTTGTTGGCTCAGGAGAGATCTAATAACGCTGCAAAGGTTGCTGAGGAGGGACGCAAGGCTGCTGATTCTGCTTTGGCTGCTGAATCCTCCAAAATCATAGGTTCGTTTCTTATTTTCCTTAGCTTCGTTTTCATTTTGTTTGGTAGCATAGTCCTGAGACAACCTACGCCTGTCAGCTAGTAGCTCCAGTGAGCTTAGAAATCTCCGGGAGCAGGTAGCCAAGTTGACCTCCGATATTTGGTATTATCAGAAGAAGTTTGATAGGTTGATGAACGTGACTGTTCATAACGAAGCTCAAATTTCTCTTGAATCTGCTCATAACTCAGATCTTGTGAAGAAGATGGCTTTACTCCGTAAAGGATGTGACGAAACTCTTAAGTGGAAATAGGATCTCATTTTAAAGCAAAAAGAGGATATTTCTTTAGTTGAGAAGCGCCTCTTAGCTCAATAAATTATCCGTAAAAAGTATCATGCGGATTTCGAAGATGCCTGCGCTTCCTTAGTCAAGGTTACTGCAGAGCGTAACGTTTTGTCTTCTGAGGTCTGCTCTCTTAATAATAAACTTATCGAGGCTGGTTCTGTTCCTTCTTCCGTGTCCCATGTATCTTTGGTTAAGAGATTGGAAGAGTTAGAGAATGTTTACCAGGTTTTATCTTCCGAGAATGCTTCACTCCGGATTGATGTTGAGGATCTCCAGACCGAACGTGATACCCTTGTGGAAGATCTCGACGCCGCTGAGGTGGATCTTGCCGAAGCCCAGCATAGTTTAGAAGAATCTCTTAGCCATGCTGGAGGTAGCTTAGGGTTTTCTTATTCCCGCAACATTCTTTGTGCCCTTTGTTGCCTTTGTCCGTTACTTATCCCTCTTATATCCGCAGGTTTCCAGGAGCAACTTTTAGGTGCAAACGCTAAGATTAACCGACTTGAGGGTCAGGTATCTTCGTTGGAGATAGCTTGAAAATTTTATACTGTTGCTAAGTTCAAAGTCGAGTCACTTCAGTAGGCTAATGACCAGCTCAGTGCTCAGATGATGGAGCTTCGTCGGAAATCATCTACATATATGGAGGTTCAGTCCTCTCAGATGAAGGTGCAATTTGAGCGTTCGTCCATTGACGATATCAACAATGCCTTTGCTGAGGCTGAACTTCAAGATGATGGGGTCATCTTTCCTCGCCTTCCTTATCCTTGATTCTGTTGTATCCAGCTTTGTTTGGGTAAACTCTTTGTTGTTTTATGTCCTCAACTGAGGTATCTTCTTTAGCTATGATGTCTCTCTTCTTTGAAACAATGCTTTGTGAGGTTTTGAACCTTTGTTATCTGCAACTTTTAAGACATGTTAGATATAGTTTGATAAAATTATCATTTCACTTATGTTATTGTATGAATATTTTGTTTAGACGTAATGCGTCCAATTAATCGCACAATCAAGTCATCACAAGGTTCTAAGGTATTCTTAACCTTTGGTGGTACATTCAACGTCCTACCCGGATATCCTTTGGCTAGAAGGTATCATGGTGGCGAAGGTCCCTACGTGGGCAATAATTTTCCTGTAACCCTACGCGTTCAGCACAGAGGCTGCTTTACTTCGACAAGGTATCTCTATAGGGGGCATTTTTTTTTTCTTATGCCTCATGAAAGGATCCATCGCCCCGAGGATCCGAGATTGACATATGCGCAGTTATGCCTTGCCTTGCCTCATCGTCAATCCCGATGGAGAGTGTCTATTCTAACCCTTTGTATCAATAAAAACTAATTCTTTAGCAAAAAAGTCTCTTTTATTGATTAATAAGGTTTATAATACCTTTGATCAGGGATAGAACATGATAGGCTATTTCCCATTCCTTTCTTCTCCTGAGTAATCACCATTCTCTTACGGGTAGTACTTTTTTAGGTACATTGCATTCCAAGGGTGTTGTAGTACTTCGCCTTTGAGGGTTCTTAGGTAGTAAGAGCCTTTTCCGGCAATGTCGTGTATGATGTAGGGTCCGTCCCATGTCATAACTAGCTTGCCCCAATCCTTCTTTCTTTGATATGGCGGTATCTAACGTAGTACGTATTCTTCGGCTACAAAGTTCCGAGGGATGACCCGCTTGTTGTATTCTCGAGCTAGCCTTCGTTGATAGTTTACCATCTTTTGCAAGGCTACTTCCATTCTTTCTTCAAGGTCATCCAGCTTCTCCAACATCAGGTTTGTTGTTAGATTCTTTTCCCATGCCTCCGTTTTTGTTGTTGGAAGTATTACCTCCATTGGGATGACTGCTTCGGCTCTGTAGGTCAACAAGAATGGAGATTCCCCCGTATCCGACCTCCTTGTATTTCGATAAGCCCATAAGACGTTGTGCTGTTGTTCGCACCACCTCTTCTTGTATACTTCTAGCTTCTTCTTTAAGTTCATCGCTATGGTTTTGTTTGTCGCCTACGCTTGTCCATTTCTCTTAGGGTATGTAGGAGCGGACTTGTTCTTCTGAATGTTGAAAGTATCAAACAACATGTTGATGTTATTTACTTGTAACTGTTTGCCATTGTCTGAGACTATGGCGGCTGGTATCCCGAACCTGCATGTGATTTGCTCAAACAAGAAATTAAAGACATTTGTGTCTGTAATTCTTGCCAAAGGCTTTGCTTCCACCCACTTGGTGAAGTAATCCGTAGCCACAATAAGGTATTTTATTTTTGAGGTTCCCTCTATCAAGGGTCCGACAATATCAACCCCCCATTTGACAAATGGCCAAGGGATGATAACTGAGTTAAGCTCCGTTGTTGGTGCTATGATTTTCTTGGAAAAACGTTGTCATCTTTAATATCGCTTAGCCACGTTCTTTGAATATTCTTCCATGGTTAGCCAGTAGTATGCTTGCATTTTGGCTTTAACCGCTAAGGATCTTTTTCCACTATGGTTGCCGGCATCTCCGTTGTGTATATCATGGAGTATTCTCCTTCCTTTGGTTCGTGAGAGACATCACATCAGAGTTCCGAGGAATGACCTCCTATACAGTATGCCGTCACGAAGGTTGTACATTGCTTCTTTTGATTCGAGTTTCCGAGCTTCCTTAACATCAGCTGGTAAGGTACCTTTGTCAAGGTACATGTGGATTGGAACTCTCCAGTCATCTTCTGCTTCGTTTTCGTTACTTTCGTATGACATGGATTGGTCTTTGTCAGACTCTTCGGCTTCGTCATCTGATTTTTTTATTTCTTCGTTGGTTTCTCCTTTGTCTGCTTCTCTCATGGACCGAGTTTGAACATCCAAAGTCTCCTCAGCACCTGAGATGGGTCCTTCTATCGAAGGTTCATATATCCTTCCAACTTGCACAGCGGTGGTATTTCTATCCTTTAGCATAGAGGATATGAATTCTAAGGCATCTGCGTCTCTGTTGTATTTTCGGCATACATGCATGAATGTTACGTTGTTGATCTTGGATGCATGCTCCTGAGCTATCTTTAAGTATGAAGATAACACTGGATCCAAAGTTTGGTATTTGAGTTCGATTTGTCTAACGACCAACTGAGATTCACTAGTCAACCGAAAATATGATCAGCTTAGATCCCGTGCCAAGCGTAAGCCATGATGACTGCCTCATATTCTGTGATGTTATTGGTGTATTGTTCGAATTCTAACCTGAATGCGTAGATGAGTCGGTCTCCGGTAGGGGTTGTTATTACAATCCCTATGCCTGCGCCTTCTCCGTTGGAGGAGCCATCTACGAAGATTTCCCACCTTCGTGAATTCTGAGGTTCTAACAGGTCCTCCGGTTCTTGCTTGTTTTCCTCCATTCCTGGGATGTCTTATATTTTCAACTCGTCGCTGAGAGGTAGGTCCTCCAGAAAGTCTGCTAAGATTTGTGATTTCTCAGCCTTCCTTGTTCCAAAGATTATGTGGAACTGTTTGATCATGGCATTCCATTTCGCCACCCTTCCAATTTTCTCCGTGCTATCGAGGATTTGACCTATCTGAGCCTTTGTGAAGACTCAGATGGTATGTGCATCAAAATGTATCCTTAGTTTCTGTGTTGCCACTACTAAGGCATATATAAGTTGCTCCACCTTGGTGTAGTTACGCTCCGCTGGACTGAGTGTTTTGCTGATGTAATAGATGGGCTTTTCTCCTTGACCTTGGTCTCGTACCAATACTGCGCTCACAACGTAGCTTGTTGCTGCTAAGTGCAGAGTGAGTATTTCACCTGGCTCCGATTTCTGTAAGATAGGTACTGAGGCCAAGTATTCCTTGATTTTTTGGAAAGCTTGCTCGCATTCCGTGGTCCACATAAACCTGCTTCTTTTCCTTAGTGTGTCTGATGGACACATTTATGTGTCTAATATGATCTCAATTGTATATATTGTTAGTGTTCGAATTTGTATTTATTATGGCTTTTTGTGTCTTTGTAGGTGTTTTTGGAGAAATAAGCTTTTGCGGCGAAATCGGCTCGAAAAGTTGCGCGGGGCACCCCCGGAGACACTTGCTATTCGGACCCCTCAAATGGATAAGGGGTAGCCTAATTACTAAGGGGTAATCAATGTATAATGGGTGACCAATTACTAAGGGGAGACCTAATTACTAAGGGGCATCCATTTCCAGGCAGCTGCTAAAGGGAGACCAGCACAGGATAGGGGGAGGTCATCTTCATCGTTTTAAAAACTGAAATTAGCAGGAAATTTTGTGCATGCAACTGGCAGAGTTGGGGATTGATTTCGAAGGTGTTTTAGTGAGATTCAATCGCCAGAATTGATTGGGCTGGACGTGATTCAACTAAACAAGCCTGGTATAGTCGTTTGTTTGGACGAATTGGGCTAGAAACCGAGTTGGAGCTAAACAGGGAAAGTGTTTTTACACGGACCCTATTGAGATTATTTTTAGAAGTTCTAGAGAGACTAAAGACCTAAAAATCTTTTAAAAGACACATATCTATGTAAGGAAGAGTTTGAGACAATCGGGAAAGCTCAGAAATGCGTGGAACAATTTAGAGAAAAGATTATTGCCGTAACTGCCAAGGAAGGTAAGAAGAGATTTCGATGAGTTTTTTGGGAGATTAAATCGCTCTGTTGGCTATATATAAGTTGCTGGGAGTTCAAGGGAGAAGGTCAGACAGTTTGGGGAAAGTTTAGAACACCACAGAGTCGAGAAATCGAAGTTGCAGGAAGTCGAGTTCTGCTGCTGCTGCTGAAGATAACGAAGAACATTAGACCCTTCAGAGCAGTCTTTTATTCAACAACATATATTTTCTATCGTTCCTGTAACAGTCTGCAACAATTATTACTGTTAGTATTTCTCAGTAACAGTGCTTTCTGTGACAGTGCGTTTTGTAACAATTACAACTGTTATAAACACGCTGCTTTATTAGTTTTCTCTTATTTTTCACACTTTTGAGCTATGAACACCTATTTTGAGCACGTGAATAATATGAGGAGCTAAACCCCATTTCTTAGGCAACGGAGGAAGCCATTTTTCCAATTATTATGTGGTAAATTATATTTAATTTAATTTTTGCAATTCTTTTATGATTATTTGCACTGAACTGAAATTGAATATATGGTTCTGATTAAGTGGTTGTGTTCTCAATTGATGGGTCATGCTTAGGTTAAGTCTTTTGATGGTCCATGCTTTCGATTTACAACTATTGTTTTGAGAATATATTTGTCTAGGCGAAAATATTAGAATCACTTTAAACGTAAAGAGTTGCATAAATATTGACTAGATTAAATCACATAAAAATTGGAGATTGGTGGAATCCTGAGTCTCAGTGCTTTTTATAATCTTGAATACAATTTATTTTTAAGTTTTCTATTTTAATTTGAGTCTAAAATCTAGTCTACACAATCCGAGTTGAACGAACTTTACTACCACTTTCAAAACTACATCAATTTTTGCTGCCACCGACGCGGATTTGTATTAGGTTTTTGGTTTTAGATTTATTTATTTATTTTCTCTTTTACGCCTTTGGTATTTTTTTGATTCTTTTCATATTTCGAGCGAAGCTACAAGGAAAGGAAAAGTGCTATAAAAGGAAAGCATCGCCAAAGAAGGAAAGAAAAGAGGAATCCAAAAGGAGTGAAGAAGAATATTTTGTATATAGTTATTTTGTTTTATTTTTAGAAAATGTAAATAGGGTTTTATTTTTGTAATTTTTCTTTTTATTTTTGGACACTTTTTGGACTTTATCTTTGGACATTGGACTCTGGACATTATTTTTAAAACCCTAAGGAAGGGTTAAGGTTAAATATAAACTGTTTGCAGGGAAGGACGACAGTTACGATACTATCTCGGCCTCTCGGGTTCGTACACTGACATCGGATTCGTTGGCCTGAGTCGACTTCAACGGTTCATCGCCCGTCTGGTACGGGAGGTAAGACTTTATCCACCCACGAATCCCCTGTCAGTGGGTTTTATTTTGTGTGACAACTCACACCCCTGCAATAGAATGTCGAACTGGTATTACAAGAGCCAATACAACGAATATCCGACTGAGTTTCAAAATGGACGTTACTACTTTGACCATAGTGTGAATAGTGGTTGGGAACATCATCCTTTTCAAGGTTATGGCTCATACCTTGATGAGCCCAATTACTATCCACACACGCACCGATCATACGAGCAAAATTCTTATATTTCTCCTTTAGAAGAGTCCCTCAGGAAATTAGAGGAGTCGACACGTAAGTTAGCTGAGATGAATAACTTAGTTTATGACGAAAGTGAACTTTCTATAGAGGAATCCTTCAAGGTGATGGCTGAGACGAACGAAAGAATTGCTCGAAATAATCTTAATTTCAAATACAGTGTTTCCAATAGTACCCTTGAAAATGAGGATAGTTATTTGCATAATCAAGATGACGAGGATAGGATTGGTAACACTACTTTAAATGAGGTTCAACCATTTTCATGCTATTATAATGATGATTATGACGAGGATAGTGTTGATGAAGAATTTGAAATATGTAGGCATAGTGATCAGGAATTTGTTACTCCAAATGAATTTTATGATGATAGTGTTATTTCTGGTTCAGATCTCGATAATTTTAATGATTATTCACCTATTCAAAAGGACGATTACGAAGTCGATAATGGTTTCGAGTAACGAGTTTATTCTGAGAATACCGTTTTAGAGTCTAGCGATTTAGAAACAATGGTCTTAGGCGACGAAAATGAACTCGTACAGCTATTAAATATGAGTGAGGATGCGTCACTTGAGTATAACCTAGAAGAAGCAATTGACTATTTTCAGGATTCCAACGATCTAGAAATTAAGGAAATTGTAGCTAGTCTATCTAGAGATACCCAAAACTCTAAGTTTGGGGGTGATTATCATTCTCCATGTGCCTTAACTCTTAGAAAGGTCCCTCACTTCGGACTTGACATATGTGCCTCAACCATTTTGCAAGATTATCTTCATACACGTTTTCCTGAACCTAGTGATGTCCATAAGGAAGTTCAGTTGTTAGAAACCCATCCTCTGGTTGATGAGGTTAGACCAGGCTATGATACTAAGATCGACTTTGTTTTCCCACCAAATATTTTTCAACCAATTGTGGGAATGTATAAATTTCATATGTATCAATTATTTAGTTTTAAGACTAAACCTAATTATTTTAAGAGATTAGGGTCGATACATTTGCTTAAGATTGACCACCAGTTTCATCGTGGTCGATTGTGTGAGTCAAAACTGATTGATTTTAAGGATCCTCAATTATTCAGGTTATTATTATGTGCTTTTAAATTTTTACTTGAGTTTCTTCAGACTCTAATACCTGAATCGGATATTAGCATTGAGGAATTCCAACCCATGAAAATATTTTATTTGGACCCAGTTATAGAACCTGAACCTGAACCACAGCTAGATGTAGTTGTCTTAAACAGGAAACTAGACAAGGGTGTGCTTTATTTGTTTATTTTCTTGATAGGTTGCAGATTCATTTTATTTGTGATAGATCTATTTGGTTTTGATGACCCACAGAAATTTTGGCTATTAGTTTATGATTCCATGAGGTGACTAATCATCTATTAGTCTGGCTGAAGACGTTAAACTTAGCACTTCTTGGGAGGTAACCCAATATTCATGTGACACGGTAATATCTTTCCTTATCTCTTTTGCTTCAAATGGTAACAGTTTCTCCTTGTTCATGCTTTTAATTTTATCTTTAGAACATTGAGGACAATCTTAGACTTAAGTTTGGGGGTATGGGAGAAACTTTTTAGTTGCAGTATGAATAAATAAACTCCAGAGCTTAGAAATTTATGCCTATTTAGGATCGCACTAACTAATCTAAGTGGATGGAAGCATTTTGGTTGTAGGAGTTGAGGAACCTATCTGATTAGATGGCAACATGTAGAAGAGTCTATTCATAAAAGCACAGAGCTCAGTTGTTAGAAATAACATGATAGTTTCACCATATCTCGTTGAGTCCTTTTCACTTCTATTTTTATTTTATTTTGTTTTTAAACTATGTTTCTCTAAGTGATTAGGTGGGGGTCACGATTCAAGTTGTTACCAATGCTAGGGTGAATTAGAGTGATTGAGATACCATGAAAAAAAAATGAAAAAAAAAAGAGAAAAAAAAAATGAAAAAAAAATAAAAAATTTGAGACCAGACCATTTGACCAAAAGGAATAAATTCAATAAAGTCGACCACTGGTACCCTTGTATATGCAAGTTGTGTTGACCTAGAGTTAGGTTATCGACCACTGGTTCCCTTGTATATGCCAGTGTGTTGATATTAGTCAGACTAGTACCTCAATCCATTAGGATAGGTTCATTTTGGCGGAGGCCTTCAGACAGATATGGGAAACGCCGTTCACTTAATAAACATCAAAACCATCTATGTTTTTCTCTATATCCATCTTCTTGATCTATCCATGTGATTAGTTTTGACTCCGGATATTGATGTCCATAGTACGACTATCTGATTAGAGCTCTGTCACTTTATATGAATTTTAGTATGCTTGAGTGCAAACTCGTGTACAACAATTGGAATTTCGCATCAGGGTACTTCCTCCTGTAGTCAATAAGTATGCCAACCAAGGAGATTCTTTAGTGCCTTCCAAGGTTCTGTGTAGATATCTAAGGTATGGAGTAAAGGTTGTGTGGGTATACCTCTTGTAAGCCCTCTGGAGACAACACTCCGCCACTAGGGACACTTAGGGGTTTAAAGGATTATTGCATACGTTAAATGCAATCGACGATGCCTGCGCCAGTGAGTTAGGATTTTATATTATTTAATTTACTCGAGGACGAGCAAATAATAAGTTTGGGGGTATTTGATGGACACATTTATGTGTCTAATATGATCTCAATTGTATATATTGTTAGTGCTCGAATTTGTATTTATTATGGCCTTTTGTGTCTTTGTAGGTGTTTTTGGAGAAATAAGCTTTTGCGGCGAAATCGACTCGAAAAGTTGCGCGGGGCACCCCCGGAGGACACTTGCTATTCGGACCCCTCAAATGGATAAGGGGTAGCCTAATTACTAAGGGGTAACCAATGGATAAGGGGTGACCAATTACTAAGGGGAGACCTAATTACTAAGGGGCATCCATTTCCAGACAGCTGCTAAAGGGAGACCATCACAGAATAGGGGAGGTCATCTTCATCGTTTTAAAAACTGAAATTGGCGGGAAATTTTGTGCATGCAACTGGCAGAGTTGGGGATTGATTTCGAAGGTGTTTTAGTGAGATTCAATCGCCAGAACTGATTGGGCTGGACGTGATTCAACTAAACAAGCCTGGTATAGTCGTTTGTTTGGATCGAATTGGGCTAAAAACCGAGTTGGAGCTAAACAGGGAAAGTGTTTTTACACGGACCCTATTGAGATTATTTTTAGAAGTTCTAGAGAGACTAAAGACCTAAAACTCTTTCCAAAGATACATATCTATGTAAGGAAGAGTTTGAGACAATCGGGAAAGCTCAGAAACGCGTGGAACAATTTAGAGAAAAGATTATTGCCGTAACTGCCAAAGAAGGAAAGAAGAGATTTCGATGAGTTTTTGGGGAGATTAAATCGCTCTGTTAAATATATATAAGTTGCTGGGAGTTCAAGGGAGAAGGTAGGACAGTTTGGGGAAGTTTAGAACACCACAGAGTCGAGAAATCGAAGTTGCAGGAAGTCGAGTTCTGCTGCTGCTGCTGCTGAAGAACACGAAGAACATTAGACCCTTCAGAGCAGTCTTTTATTCAACAACATATATTTTCTATCGTTCCTGTAACGGTCTGCAACAACTATTACTGTTAGTATTTCTCAGTAACAGTGCTTTCTGTGACAGTGCGTTTTGTAACAATTACAACTGTTACAAACACGCTGCTTTATTAGTTTTCTCTTATTTTTCACACTTTTGAGCTATGAACACTTATTTCGAGCACGTGAATAATATGAGGAGCTAAACCCCATTTCTTAGGCGACGGAGGAAGCCATTTTTCCAATTATTATGTGGTAAATTCTATTTAATTTAATTTTTGCAATTCTTTTATGATTATTTGCACTGAACTGAAATTGAATATATGGTTCTGATTAAGTGGTTGTGTTCTCAATTGATGGGTCATGCTTAGGTTAAGTCTTTTGATGGTCCATGCTTTCGATTTACAACTATTGTTTTGAGAATCTATTTGTCTAGGCGAAAATATTAGAATCACTTTAAACGTAAAGAGTTGCATAAATATTGACTAGATTAAATCACATAAAAATTGGAGATTGGTGGAATCCTGAGTCTCAGTGCTTTTTATAATCTTGAATACAATTTCTTTTTAAGTTTTATATTTTAATTTGAGTCTAAAATCGAGTCTACACAATCCGAGTTGAACGAACTTTACTACCACTTTCAAAACTACATCAGTGTCAAAAAATGCTTTGCATTTATCCGATGATCTTGTTATGCCAGGGAGGCCTAGATTACATTTAGATTTTGTACTCCTTTTAGTGTTTTTGGAGATGGCATCTCCATTACTGCTCTGACCCTTTCGAGGTCTACTTCTATTCCTCGCTTAGTTACCAAGTACCCTAGAAATTTTCCCGAGGTTACTCCGAACGTGCATTTCTCCGGATTCACTTTCATGTGAAAGTTTCTCATAGATTCGAATATCTCTCTTAGGTATGATAAGTGGTTTTTCGCCTCTTTGCTTTTGACAAGCATGTCGTCCACGTATACTTCCAGTATCCTGCTGATCTATGGCTTGAAGATTTTGTCTACCTGCCAATCGCTGGTATGTTGCCCCCGAGTTGTTTAATCCAAAAGGCATCCTTTTATAGCAATACAAGCCTCGTGGGGTAAAGAACGCAGTATGCTCCTGGTCTTCTTCTGAAAGGGCGATTTGGTTGTAACTAGAGTAACCGTCCATGAAAGATAGCCTCTGGTGACCTTCGGTTGCATTGACCAGTTGGTCAATATTTGGTAGAGAGTATATTGCTAAAGTCGATACAAATACGAACGCCTCTGTTCTTCTTAGGTACAATCACCATGTTAGATATCCACGTGGTATACTTGACTTCTCGTATGAATCCTGCTGCTAGGAGCTTTTGCAGCTCCTTGTCCACTGCTTCCTGGTAGATGTTCGCCAACTTACGGATACGTTGTTTGAATGGTGCCATCTCTGGTTTGAGTCAAAGGTGGTGGGAGACCAAATTCGGGTCAATTCCTGGCATGTCTTCTATTGACCATGCAAATACATCTGCGTAGTCCCTGAGTATCCTTTGTAGTTGCATATCCTCATCCTCTTCTAGTAAAGTTCTGATGTTAATCATCTTTGTCTCCGTTTCCGTTCCGATGTTGATTTTCTTCGTTGGTTGAAAAAGTTGGTTTCTGAGGTTGCAGAGGAGTGCATTTGTGTAATTGTCATTTAGCAGAAACGTCCGCTACCGGAGTGGCGGAGGTGCTTGCTTCTTGAACTGAGGGGGCTTTGGGAACTTTGAAGCCTCCATTTTTTACTTCGCTGGCATTTTCCCTTCGTCTTTTCCTTTCATGTTGTTGTGCAGCAACTCTTTATTCGTTGAGTCTGACCTCAGCTAGATTGCAAAGCCTCGCGTCTTGTTGGTCTCCTTTGATTTCCATTTCACCCATAGGTGTAGGGAATCGAAGATATTGATGATAGGTCGAAGCCTTTCATGGACCCATAGTCGTCCCATAATGATGTTGTAGAGCGAAGGTGCTTCCACAACACATTACCTTATATTGGTTACTAAGGGTCCTGCGCACACCTGCAAGACAATTTCTCTTTTTGGTCTAGAGATTGCTCCATTGAAACCGTATATTGTGCAAGTGGATGAATCCATTTGCTCAGCTGTTAAACCCATACATAAGTAGGGTTCGTAGAACAATACGTTTAACGAGCTTCCCCCATTAATGAGGACCTTCGTAACGTTCCATCTATGAATTGGAAGAGTGATCACAAGTGGGTCGTTGTGCATCTCGACTTCCTAATTGACATCTCTTGTTGAGAATGTTAATGGCGTAGCCATCCATTCTTCCCAAGTGCTAGTAGGTGGTCCACTTAGTTTGAACATCTCGTGGGCTTCTAGATTTCTTCTGTTCCGATCCAACTCGAGGTTATCTTGGAGTAGCTCCTCTTGGCCTCCATTGGAGAATGTGATCATATTGATGTATTTTCCATCCTGAGGTAGTTCTACTCTTTTCTTGGGTACTACTTCTGTATCCGCCGGTTGTACCTGCACATACTCCATGAACTTTCTTTTGCCTATGAATCTTTGGATCGTGTTCCGTAGGTGATAGCATGTGTCAGTTGTATGCCCGTAGCACTAGTGTTACTCACAGTACTCCTTAGCATCCTTTGTTTTATCCGGTTGCTTCCCTCTAGTATTAGGGTAAGGAAAACCCGTCCTTGCTCCTTTCTTGCTTAGAATGTGGGAGAACGTTGTGTTTCGATTTGTGTAGACTTTATCTACAAATTCTTATCTTCTTTTTCCTCTTCCTTTGCCACCTCCGTATTTAGATGTTTTGTCTCGAGAGCTGGTACCGCCCCCAGCTTCGTTTTTCCTCTTAGGTATCTCCGGAATTGGTTCCAGAGAATTCGTTCGTTGCGGGGCTGTTGTCCCCTTCGTTTGTGCTCTGGGGTTATCCTTTTGGATTTCTTCAAGTCTGATGTGGCGGTCCTGGATAACCCGAAGATCTCCTTCGGAATCGAGGGCTCTGTTGTGAAGCTCCACGAAAATAGCTGAGGTTCTATCAAGTCCGTACTTATAGCAATTAATGGTAATTTCTGGATTGACTTTTTCGATTGCTTGGCACGTCTTTTGCCACCTATATGTGTATTGCTTCAATGTTTCCCGGGGTCCGATAGATAAAACAAATAGCTTATCTAACACCGCCTTTGTTGATTTGTTGTACATGTATGTATCCAAGAACACCGTGGACAACTGCTCAAAAGAGTCAATTGAGTTTGCTGGAAAATTATCATACCACGCCAATGCTGATCCCTTCAAGCTTGCAGGAAAGTACCTACAAAGTAATATATCATCTCTTTCCCAATGGGCAAGGACACGAGTGTAGTACCATAGGTGGGCTGCGAGATTTGAGGTGCCATTGTATGCCTGAAACGTAGGTAACGGGCATTTTGGAGGAATAGGTTCCCTCAAAATGCGAAAAGACAACGCGGATGTTGTCGCTTCCTGGAGCACCTCTTCTAATTGCTCATGCGTGGCCAGTTTTTAGTCCTTATACTTCTTTATGCATCTTCTCCATTTGATCCATGACCATGTTCACATTATGAGTATCTCTGGAAAATGCCTCATCATAGTAGGACTGAGAGGGCTTGTAAGTTGAATCCGTCTCATCTGGATCGTGTCGTGTGTTCCTAGCTCCCCCTGGTGGGTTAGCCTTTGATGGGTGAGGATCCACCATTCATCTTCTTAAGACAGCTCCGTGCTCACGCCTCTTTATCGGAGGGTGAGTTTGGGAACCTTCGATCTGCACATCCAGCATATCCTTTAAGTTCTGGTTCTCCTGAGCCATTACATGCTTTGTATCCTCGTGTTCCTTTTTACGGAGTAGCAAAGATGCTACTTGTGCTTCCATTTTATCTTCATTGTGGATTCCACCACCCTGAGGAGTGCTGTCGGCCAAATCCTTAGAGTTATCAACTCCCTCTTCTATGACCGGAGCATCATGATCTAGATGGATATGAGTTAGGTTTCCCAACCCTCGTCTCGTAGGAGCTAAGGTTCTGGGTAACCCTTCGTTGGCCGCAGGTGGCTTCGTAACATGTGGACGCTCTGGTAACGACATGTCGTACAGTGGTTGTGCTCCCGATGTTTTCCCCATCCCTTCAGTAGGAGTAGGTGATTTGTTAACAGTCGTTCTTCTTGCTATCTCGCTTTGTCCGTCCTCCGTTTCATTCCTTTGGTTTTTTCGAGACGGGTTTTGAGATACGCCTCTTGTAACAGCAGGTCGTGAATTTATTGGTATATCACCTGGTTTCTGCATACCTTTGGTTTTTTCTTATTCTGTGCTCACAGAGAAAACGACAAAATTTGTTGCTAGGGTGTCTTCGTTAAAAGTAGCAACTAATGCTCTGACACAGAAAATGGTTAAGCATCTTTTTCAGAAAAAGTACTAGAATGACGTCTGAAAGATGAGTATTTAATTTCTTATGACACCCTTGGAAAAAACAACCTTAAATGTTGAAAATAATTTAAAAAGGGTGTCAGATCTCCCAAGAAAAAGGGGTTATTAAATGCTTTTGTAAGATCTTTTCTCCTTAAACTGTGACTACTTGTTAGAGCACTTCTCGGTCAAACTCGCATGCGTTGCTATCTCAAGCATGTTTGTCAATGTTAGTGATCAAAACTATAAGTCTTGATTTCTAGTCTCTTATAGCTATGTCTCAAACTAGGATAGTAAGTGTAGTTGAGCTCAAGGACTTCATGGAGATTCATCATACAAGTAGAAGATCTACTCAAGGAACCAGTGGAACTTCTTGACAAAAAGGTATGTGAAGACTTGAACTTATCTGTCACTCAAAAGTCTATCTATTCTATCTCCTACTCTTTGAGACAAAAGTCGTATGCTATATATATATAGACTAGATCATACACATTTTGTATTTCGAGCAACGTATACCTCGCCTATCTATATCTCGAAATATGTGTTGGTAAGTTTTTCGCTTCGACCAAGTTTATCTTTACCTAGTGAAGAAAGTCATGAATGTTTCAATCATCTTGAAAAAAGCTTTGACGAGAAATAGTGCAACAACTATATAACGTCCTCTAAGAATGTTTCAATGATTGGAATGAGAGTTTAGATTACATAACCAATGGATTCCTTGAACCGAAGTTTTCAAACTTTGTTGATCAAGAGAACCGGAAGTATGACAAGTGCCAAATCCGCGAACTCAGTCCGCGAACTGCCGAAGTTCTCAAACCCGAGAATTTCTGCTAGAGTTGACAAACTACTTGTGTGATCCAAGTCCGCGAACCCAGTCCACGAACCGGCGTAGTTCTCGAACCCGAGAATTTCTGCTGGAGTTTGTAAACTCTATCCGGTGTCTTAAGTCCGCGAACCTAGTCTGCGAACTTCAGAAGGTTATATATCTAAAGATGATTTTTGAACTTAATCTTAAAAGACTAAGGAATGCATTTGCAAACCTTGGCTATTAAAGTTCATGAACCGATTCGAGTGAATCAAATCATCTTTGCTTCAATTGTGTCTTGTGTAGTTACATAAGATTTCCTTGCAATTGAACAACTCTCTTAACTAGTTCATTTGAGTCAATTGAATTAGTTATGGTGAAGAAGAACATGGTTGGTATGAAACGCTCATATGGTTAACCTCTTTGGGTAGACTATTATTGAACCAACAATGTACACATTTGGGTGCGGTTTACAAACCTAGAAGCGTACAGTCATTTGTGTATGACAAGCTAAGTTTTCGATCTAACGGTTGAGAAATATTAGCTTGAATCTAAATCAGGTTTTCATCTAACGGTGAATATTGGTTGCTTTGTAACTAAGGCAAAACCCTGATTTGAAGACTATATAAAGGAGACATTTAGCATTGAGAAAACTAATCCCCACACGTCCGTGTGATACTAGTTTCTCTGCTAGAGTCGATTCTCCTTTAACCTTTGGTTTCTTCTTCTAAAACCAGGTTTACGACTTAAATACTTCGTTGGGATTGTGAAGCCAGACCGATACTACTTTTATCATAGTTGTGTGATCTGATCTTGCATCTTCTATCGTAACAGTATAATCATGTTGATTGGCTTGAGATCGTGAGAGTTCTATGATAGGCAAGATATAAAAAGTAATCACAAACACCTTCGTCTCATCTTTTGTGATTCCACGACATCTTGTTTCGCTACCATACGATTAAGATTGTTGTGAGGTGATTGATTAATCTAGACTGTTCTTCGGGAATATAAGACCGGATTATCAATTGGTTCATATTCACCTTGATTATTATCAAAATACGGAACAAAAACTTTTAGGGTTTTTCTGTGGGAGACAAATTGATCCTTTGATAGACTTTTCTGTGTGAAACAGATTTGTTTATTGTTAAAGCCTGCGATTTTGGGTCGTAGAAACTCTTAGTTGTGGGTGAGGTCATCTAAGGGAATCAAGTGTGCAGTATCCTGCTGGGATCAGAGGCGTAGGGAGTACAACTGTACCTTAGATCAGTGGGAGACTGACTGGGGTTCAACTATAGTCCAGTCTGAAGTTAGCTTGGAGTAGGCTAGTGTCTGTAGCGGCTTAATACAGTGTGTATTCAATATGGACTAGGTCCCAGGGTTTTTCTGCATTTGCGGTTTCCTCGTTAATAAAATTCCGGTGTTTGTGTTATTTCTATTTCTGCATTATATTTGTTTATATAATTGAAATAATACAGGTTGTGCGTTTGAATCAATTAATTGGAGACCTTTGGTTGTTGATTGATATTGATTGATCCTTGGACATTGGTCTTTGGTACCGTCTAAGTTATTCCTTGTGTTTGATTATAGACTCGCTGATTTCTATTAGCTTGAGTGAATCAAAACAAGAGAGAGATATTAACTCCTTGAGATACTTTTATCTAGATTGAGTCTGTCTGTCTTGTTGATTCTCTAGTAAGTGTTTCGGAGTTAGTCCATACATATTGCTAATCGAAATATTGGGTGGTGTTGTTAGACCCCCGCTTTTTCAATTGGTATCAGAGTAGGCAAACACGTTCAAGACCTTACAAGTCTGTGTTTGTAGCGATCTGACTCTATGGACAGAGGTGCTATCTATATTAACGTACCACCAGTCTTCGATGGCTCTAATTACTTATGGTGTAAAATTGCTATGCGAGCTTTTCTTCAAGCACGTGATTTTCAATCATGGGTATATGTTGTTAATGTATATGATGCTCCCGTTGTGGCAGTTGGAGATGTAAACGTTCCCAAGAATATTGGTGAATACAGCCCTGCCGAGATACCTGCTTCAAAGGAAAACTCCGACGGTTTGAATTCCATCATACATGCCATTACCCCAAATCTTCAGCACCATGTGTCTAATTGCACTAGGTCTAAAAATGCTTGGGATATCTTAGAAACCGTATTTGAAGGTAACTCCAGTGAAAAGGAAGTCAGGCTTCAAAACCTTAATTCCGATTAGGAGAACCTTCGTATGGCAGATGAAGATACATTTGATGAGTTTAATCACAAAGTGTCTGAAATTGTTAATGCATCTTTTGCATTGGGTAAGACTATTCCTGAAAAGGACATTGTGATGAAAATTCTCAGATCGCTGCCATCTAGATACGAGTCTAAGAAGCATGCCATTGTTCAGGGAAATAACCTTGATAATCTTTCCAGAAATACATTGGTTGGAAAGCTAAAGATCTTTGATCATGAGCATACATCCAAAATTGGAAAGGATGTTTCCTTTAAGGCACAAAAGAACACTAAATTACTTGATAAGAGTAAAAGTGTTTATGTCTCTGAGGATGATCAGTCTGAGGGTGATTTTTCAGATGAAGATCTTGACAAATCAGTCTCCTTGATCACAAGACAGTTTAGGGATCTTCTATTGAAGAGAAGTAAACGGTTTTCAAGAGACAAACCTAGGTCATCGGATAAACCTCACAATCGTGTTCCTCTTAAAAACAGGGATGCTGACGAGGCTGATGACGAGGATATGCCACAGTTCTTTAAGTGTAAAGGTTTTGGTCATTTTGCAAACGAGTGCTCAAATCGTAGAAAATACATTGGGAACAAAGGTCTTGTTGTAACACTTGATGAGATGTCTGAGATCTATGATTCTGATGAAGATAGGAAATCAAGTGTCGGTCTTCTAGGTGAAAACATTGATTTTGATAACTGTAGCATTGCATATATCAATCTTGATGGTTTATGTGAAGATAAGAAGCCAATCATGCTAGAAGAATCAATTAACCCAACCTTTGGAAACCCTGTCTGTAATGTTTCAGTATCTACCGTGTGTTTAGATGATGTTGCACCACAGATGCCTGATTATTATCCAAGACTGACATGCTCGTTTTGTTCACAAAAGGGTCATGAACTATTAAGATGTTACAAGTACAAACATGAATTGAGGCATGCCAACAAACTTCAACGAAGAGCAAATCAGTTAGCAAGGAAGCTTAAACTTGCTCAGAAGACCGCTGAGGTATGTAGGATTTTATCTTCGTCTAAGAAGTTAGTTTCCAAAGACAAAACGAGACAATTTGAGAAGAAAGTATGGTCAAATCGCTTTGATAGACAGAAGTCAGAGGATTCCTCTCATGAGGAAAATGGTGGACAAATCATTGTTCACCACAACATAAATTAATTGTGTTGTTTGGTAAATCTTGTCTCATGTGTCTGTTCAAAAGAGACAAGGTTGTGAACGCACATGCTTTAGGAAAAGTTTTCTTAGATTTATTCTTTTCTGTTTATCAAATAAAAGGAAGGGTTACTTTAGACAATTCTACTCTTTATAGGGTTTAGAGTTGGACGTCCACGAACCTGTTTAAAGGTTTCGAACCCTACATTCCTTTTTCCACTTTGATATTATTTATATTCCAAGACTGCTTGTTGAGATTGTGAATTCCAATCACAAAAATAAGTTGGTTATAGATGTTCTCATAAGCATCGTGTATTTGGATGGAAAGGATGTCAACATGATTGTTAAGCTATCAATCAAGGAAAAATAAAAATCTCCAGTAATTCCGTCCTTGAAAAGAAAAAGGATGAATACAAGAAAACCAAGGGTTGTCCCTTCTAACTCTCAGAAATTTTCCGATGTTCTTGATGAGTTGAAGGAGGTAAGAAAGGAGATTCGTGATATAAAAGCTTACGTTTTAAGATCTTTGGAAATTCAGAAAGCCCTGGTTCGACATCATCAGCCAAGATGGTTTGTTGATATTAACTCATATCTTCACGAACCTTATGTACTAGTGGTTGTTGACGACAAGGAGTTAGGGAATGATAAAGAATTTCTCAAAGACATTGTTGCCTAGTATGTCTTCTTTTTGGCTTAGTTGGAAGAATAACTAGTGCTTTGAATAACGATGATTGTGACTACACATAGTATTATTTTCATCTTCTTGTTTTTAATTTTTTTTTTGGTTTAAAATTCTAAAACTATTTGGAGGATGATGTTTTGCAATATTTTTGATTTTGTTATATTGCAACTTGTTATGGGATATTTGTGTTTACGTCTGTGAACTTTGTTGTCCCATATTTTTATCAAAAGTAAAGTCGTTCATGATCGGTATTCATGTATTGGTTTAAGAATGAATATACTTTTGACATATACAAAAGTTAAGCCTATATTATCAATCATTGACGGAAGATAGGTTAAAATCTTTTGTATCTAAGGATTATTTCTATTGTATATGCTTGTGCAAAAGAATGAATCCTTGTGTATTCCACGGTATAGATCTTCATTGATCCATCCTTTTTGTATTACCGTGAGGCTCCATAATGTGTCTTATGTTGAGCACGATACGACTAAGTTGATTAATTTTTGATTATCTTGGTTGGTTGTTCCGTATACTTTATGTTGAGCATTTGTGAACTAAATTAATCATCTTGTTTGGTTATTTAGTTATTGCTCCGAAAGTTCTCCTATGTCGAGCAAAATAAATTACAATTAAATTGATTACATTTGTGATTAGTTTGATTGTGTATTCCAATTAGATTAATTATGGGATCTGTTGTAATTAATTTAGTTGAGTTTTCATATATTCCATGAGTTTTTCTTGTGTTGAGTATATGAACGGCTATCTTAATCATTTTCTAATGGTTATGTTAGTCGTTGTTCCGTAAGTTTACTTATGTTGAGCACAATGAATTAAATTGATCACTTTTGTGGTTAATTTGATTATGTATTCCGATTAGATTATTCATGGGTTTACTTATGAATAATTTGATTGAGTGTTGGATATAAAAATCATTCTCATGGTTTTGGTGTCCAATAAAAATCCTTCTTTTCTCTTGAAATTAAGGTCGCTCGTTGTTGTTCTTTCGGGAATGACATCAAATGGGGGAGAGATCTTTTGAACTTGTGCTTAATGGTCATATCTTGAGGGGTGTGCGACTGTGGAATTTTAGAGGGGTTATCTTGTATCTTTAAACTCCTTGATGAATGCTGTTAGCTTCGGCTATATGATTGCATCTAAATAAGTTGATGTGTGTTTCTTTCTCTCAGTCATGAAATGTCTCTTACGGAAATTTCATTATGATCCCGTTCTTGTACCTTTGCCAATTTTATTGACAAAAAGGGGGAGAATTAATATGTAGTTCACACTACAAATACATATGGTTTTCGGATCATTGTGTAAGGGGGAGTGGTTTTCATGTGAGATGGAGTATTGACTAAGGGGGAGTGATACATATCACCATAGTATTATTGTTGAAGTTGTGACACAATTGGACTTTGACACTGTGTAATAATACTATGACACTGTATAACAATGATCGAGACCGATGCTTTCTCATTGTTATAGCTACGGATCTTCAACAACGGTGATGCTAAACTTACAACCTTTGGGATCATTGGAGTACTTGGAAGTGACGAAGATTTCGAGGAATGTTGAAGATTAGACATGTGGAATAGGAGTTACTAAAGTTTCATTATCTTTTTTGTACTCCATATCTATTGATAGTTTTGTCACTAAAATTGACAAAGGGGGAGATTGTTAGAGCACTGCTCGGTCAAACTCGCATGCGTTGCTATCTCAAGCATGTTTGTCAATGTTAATGATCAAAACTATAAGTCTTGATTTCTACTCTATTATAGCTAAGTCTCGGACTAGGATAGTAAGTGTAGTTGAGCTCAAGGACTTCATGGAGATTCATCATACAAGTAGAAGTTCTACTCAAGGAACCAGTGGAACTTCTCGACAAAAAGGTATGTGGAGACTTGAACTTATCTGTCACTCAAAAGTCTATCTATTCTATCTCTTACTCTTTGAGAAAAAAGTCGTATGCTATATATATAGACTAGATCATACGCATTTGGTATTTCGAGCCGAGTATACCTCGCCTATCTATATCTCGAAATATGTGTTGGTAAGCTTTTCGCTTCGACCAAGTTTATCTTTACCTAATGACGAAAGTCATGAATGTTTCAATCATCTTGAAAATTGCTTTGACGAGAAATAGTGGAACAACTATATAACGTCCTCTAAGAATGTTTCAATGATTGGAATGAGAGTTTAGATTACACAACCAATGAAATCCTTGAACCGAAGTTTTCGAACTTTGTTGATCAAGAGAACCGGAAGTATGGCAAGTGCCAAGTCCGCGAACTCAGTCCGAGAACTGCCGAAGTTCTCAAACCCGAGAATTTTTGCTGGAGTTGAAAAACTACTTGCATGATCCAAGTCCGCGAACCCAGTCCGCGAACGACGTAGTTCTCGAACCCGAGAATTTCTGCTGGAGTTTGTAAACTCTATCCGGTGTCTTAAGTCCGCGAACCTAGTCTGCGAACTTCAGAAGGTTATATATCTTAAGATGATTTCTGAACTTAATCTTAAAAGACTAAGGAATGCATTTGCAAACCGTGGATATTAAAGTTCATGAACCAATTCGAGTGAATCAAATCATCTTTGCTTCAATTGTGTCTTGTGTAGTTACATAAGATTTCCTTGCAATTGAATAACTCTCTTAACTAGTTCATTTGAGTCAATTGAACTAGTTATGGTGAAGAAGAACATGGTTGGTATGAAACGCTCATATGGTTAACCTCTTTGGGTAGACTATTGTTGAACCAACAATGTACAAGTTTGGGTGCGGTTTACAAACATAGAAGCGTACAGTCATTTATGTATGACAAGCTAAGTTTTCGATCTAACGGTTGAGAAATATTAGCTTGAATCTAAATCAGGTTTTCATCTAATGGTGAATATTTATTGCTTTGTAACTAAGGCAAAACCCTGATTTGAAGACTATATAAAGGAGACATTTAGCATTGAGAAAACTAATCCCCACACGTCCGTGTGATACTAGTTTCTCTGCTAGAGTTGATTCTCCTTTAACCTTTGGTTTTCTTCTTCTAAAACCAGGTAACGAATTAAAGACTTCATTGGGATTGTGAAACCAGACCGATACTACTTTTATCGTAGTTGTGTGATCTGATCTTGCATATTCTATCGTAACAGTACAATCATATTGATTGGCTTGAGATCGTGAGAGTTCTCCGATAGGCAAGATATAAAAAGTAATCACAAACACCTTCGTATCATCGTTTGTGATTCCACGACATCTTGTTTCGCTACCATACGATTAAGATTGTTGTGAGGTGATTGATTAATCTAGGTTGTTCTTCAGAAATATAAGACCGGATTATCAATTGGTTCATTTTCACCTTGATTGTTATCAAAAGACGGAACAAAAACTTTTAGGGTTTTTCAGTGGGAGACAAATTGATCCTTTGATAGACTTGTCTGTGTGAGACAGATTTGTTTATTGTTAAAGCCTTAGATTTTGGGTCGTAGCAACTCTTAGTTGTGGGTGAGATCAGCTAAGGGAATCAAGTGTTTATTATCCTGCTGGGATCATAGGCGTAGGGAGTACAACTGTACCTTGGATCAGTGAGAGACTGATTGGGGTTCAACTATAGTCCAGTCCGAAGTTATCTTGGAGTAGGCTAGTGTCTGTAGCGGCTTAATACAGTGTGTATTCAATATGGACTAGGTCCCGAGGTTTTTCTGCATTTGCGGTTTCCTCGTTAACAAAATTCTGGTGTCTGTGTTATTTATATTTCTGCATTATATTTGTTTATATAATTGAAATAATACAGGTTGTGCGTTTGAATCAATCAATTGGAAATCCGACCTTTGGTTGTTGATTTATATTGATTAATCCTTGAACATTGGTCTTTGGTACCGTCCAAGTTATTCCTTGTGTTTGATTATAGACTCGCTGATTTCTATTAGCTTGAGTGAATCTAAACAAGAGAGAGATGTTAACTCCTTGAGATACTTTTATCTAGATTGAGTCTGACTATCTAGTTGATTCTCTAGTAAGTGTTTCGGAGTTAGTCCATACAGATTGCTAATCGAAATATTGGGTGGTGTTGTTAGACCCCCGCTTTTTCACTACTAATTTTCCCATAGTCTATGTAATGTTTACAGCTCAGAGAATCGGATACTAAGCAGTATTGATGTCTCTGTCAAACTGATACTGCTAAGTAATAAAAGGTAATCAAGATCACAATAATAACGAAGAACACAAACGTTTACGTGGTTCGACTTTTGTCTACGTCCATGGGGTAATGAGTGATTGTTTGTATTAAGCTTTGGTGGTTACAAAGATCTTAAATGCTTCCAAAAGTAATAGAGATAACTCAAGTTGAAGTAAATACTTAAGTTCTAAACATTAAATAGGTATAATCTTAAGACTAGATCTTCTTCTCTTAGGTATTGAATGCCCTTATTTTGTTGGTGAAGCTTGGTATTTATAGCCCCTTATGATCCAGATATATCTTTGCTGTCTTTGGGTCCATCGTCCGCTGATATACCTTCCGTACAAATGGTACCTTCGTTCACCGCATGCTTTCTCCAGTCGGACTCTGTCACCTCAGCTGACCCACGTTCCTTCGGGAACTTCCTAGCCTCAATACAGATTGTACCTTCGTTCCGCTAGCCTTCGCCAGTCAGACTCTGCCACCTCATATCTCTCACGTTCTTTGGTTAAGCGTGTAGATAAGAGATTTGCGCATTTAATGCTGATTGGATATGTCATCTACCTCTGTCCCTTCGCCAGCTGCCTCTCTCTAGACTAGGTTCTACTTTTCTATCTTAGACGTCGAGGTATCCCTTGGATAAGATAAAGTAGATCTGCGAAGGTATCTTCTGCTACTCAAGTTCCTCTGTATAGCGAGGGATACACAGTCATCTTACGCGCGACCACTGAAACCGTGACACATGCTCCGCAGAATATTGATATTCACAGTCGGATATTCATTGTATTGGATATTATAATACCAATTCGACATAATCTGTGCTCGTGCGGATGATAGGTTGACTAAAATTGGTAAGCTCAGGTTACTACAGAAAAATATACTTACAGTTAAAGAGTGGTCAAAGGTACAAGGCTGAGGTTTGTGGACTTTCAGCTGGTAATTCCCATAAGGCCCAAGGCACGGGTTCAACTTACTAATCCACGAGTTTTCCTAAATTCGGTAGTCTGACGATGCAATTGGTGTGTGCACGTGTTTTTTTTATATATATATAAATAAATATGTACAAACAAGCAAACAAAATATAAAAGTTCCAAAAATAAAAACTAACAAAAATAAATAAAATCTAAAAAAATTTGGGATTTCCTACTCTTTTAGGCAAGTCCAACTTTCCACCTTTAGTTTCCAGCAAAACCTGCACACCAAAAATAAAAGTACCCAAAGTAAAATCTAATAAAAGAAACAAAATAAAAAATAAACCTAAAAACAAATCCGCGTCGGCGGCGCCAAGAATTGATCGGATTTTTTGTAGTGGTAAATAGGATGTCGTTCACTCAAGACTTAATAAACAAAAATACTAAGAACAATAAAATATATATAAAACATTGTCGAGATGAAGAATTTACTGGGACTCGGGATTTCACTGTTTTCTCTAACTCGTTGATTAGTCCCCCTTTCAATCGAATCCAAGCCCATTAACTTTCCTGTTTTATCGAAACAGGCTTAGTCCAATCCAAATCCATAAGAATCTCCGCAACAATCTCGTCCCAATTCTTCCCAGAAATCATGCAGATGAACAAAAACTTTTCCCGCCAAAACAGTTCTTTTGAAATGAAAGAGATGGAGTGCCCCTAGTAATTTCGGGGGTGCAGATAGTAGTGGGGTCCAAATAGCAAATCGGGTGACCCTTATCAGTGGAGTGCCTCTTATCCAAAACTGGTGTCCATTTAGCACTTTTCCTTGGGCGCCTTCAGAAAATTTTCTGGGGTGTCTTCAACATATTCTGGGGTGCCTTTAGTAATTTTTTTATGCGAGCGCAAATACCACTTTTCCAGCTAATTTCTCCGCACAAGTGTATTTTCTCCAAAAACACCTACAAAGACATAAATAAACATAATAAATACAAAAGCGAGCACTAACAATACATACAATTGAGATCATATTAGACACACAAATGTGTCTATCACAATACCCATGAATAATTCCCCCATGTAACATGTTTTAATTTCTCGTAGGAATTAGATAAGTCATGGAATATCTCTTGTATTGTCCAGGTTGTCACGATGTACTTAGATGAATAATAACCTAAGCTAGCCTGACTTTGTCGAAGTGACATAGCTTGAAGAGACAACTCAGCTGTAAGGTTATGTGTGACTAATAGGAAGTTTGTCGTAAGATGACATTGTAAACAGGCCCGTAGCCACTTAATATGCTCAAGGCGTATTTGTGGCATATTTGTGGCATGTCAGTAGCATATGGCGTATTTTGTGGCATATAGCGTATTTGTGGCATATGGAGTATTTGTGGCATATTTGATTCTGTTAGCCATAATAATACGCAAGGGTGTCGTAGCAATATCCATGGCCTGGGGGCACGACCAATTTGGCTAAGGCTGAAAGTTGGCCAAAGCGTATTGAGAAGTTTGGTGGCGTGGGTCACCAATTGATAGCTAGCCAAGTCGTGGCGCAGGGAACGACCTAGTTGACAGCTAGCCGAGCCATGGCGTGGGGCACAACCTAACTGGCATGGACATGGAACGTTATGAGGTTTGTCCGTGTTGGTTGGTGGATGTGGCCACGAACTTTGGTGGGATAGATCGTGGCCATGGCCACGACTTGGCTGAGAAATTAGGTGGTCGTGGCCACGGCCATGGATAGGCCAAGAGATGAGGTGGTCGTGGCCACGAACATGGATAGGCCGAGAGATAAAGTTTATGTGGAAATGGACGTGTCTAGTCCGAGAGATAAGGTGGCCGTGGCCACGGACATGGAGATGCCGAGAGATAAGGTGTTCGTAGCCACATACATGGCTATGCCGAGAGATAAGGTGTTCGTGGCCACAGACATGGCTGGATGAAAAGTTGGTGGCCATGGCCACGCATTGGATAGCTGAGAAGTTGGTGGTCGTGGCCACACATTGGCTAAATGAGAAGTTGGTGGTCGTGGCCACGCATTGGCTATCTGATATATGGTGGCGGTGGACAAGCATTAGCTATTTGATAGATGGTGGACGTGGCCACGGATATTAGCCTAGCCAAGGAATTGATGGCCATGGCCATGGGAATTAGTTTGTGACCACGTCTAGATTATATGACACAACCATATCAACTTGGTTATGGAGCACGACAAGGTTAGCCTGGATATGTGGCACGACTATGTAGCCATGGAGCGCGTCTTTGTAGCCATGGCCGTAGAACGTTGCCATTTAGGTGGCCTGGCCATGAACACGGCTCTGCTGGCCATGGGGGGATGGATATGAAACGCGCACATGGTGACCTGGCTATGAGGTGCGTCCATGTTGCGTCCACACTCTATTTGTAGCATACCGAACATATTCAAAGAATTCAGCCGTGGAAGTTCTGCGATTCGAAGTAATGTTCTAAATAATATTCTTCTGGTAGTACTTTTATTCAAAATAGCATAATAGCTTATTCTGAATATCAATACTTTGTACTATCAGTGCAGACTGATTAATGCATGACAATTCATATGGACGTGCATAAGATAATAAGAGTTCAGCCGAGTGAAACTCTAAAATCTTGCAGGCATATTCGAGACTAGTATGGCCATTGGCTGGATTCGCATTCTCAGTTCTCTTGCGGAATATAATGTAGAAGTGTGAATCCATAATTCTGATACCGGGTCAGAAATTTATACATACTTTCTTTCATGTATCTGCAGCTGGGCAGAGACAATATTACAATTTTCTCCCTTGTCAAAAATCCACCATCAACAGCCAACACAGTTTACACCTTTGCCGATATCCAAGTAATCCTGAATTTCTAGTCACTTTTCCCTATGGTTCTGTATACCATGAAGAGAAAATGGAACAATGGAAATACATTAGAGAAATTGGCGCTAGAGCCAATCTTCCATGGGTAATCATAGGTGATCTTAATATTACTATGCATGCACATGAAAGATATACTTTCTCAACTCCCACTACTTTAGAGTATCCTGAAATCCAATCGATTATAGACAATGTTGATCTTTCAGATTTAGGATACATTGGAAACAATTTTACTTGGAACAATAGACAGTCTGGCAATGATTGTATTTACGCTAGACTTGATATGGCGCTTGGTAATGGTCACTGGTTAACTCATTATGGTTCTTCTATTGTTCACCATATTGACGCTATATGCAGTGATCACATACCAATTATCTTGGAGACTAATCCCATGTCTAACCAAGGTAGTAAGCCTTATAGATATTTCAAGTGTTGGAGAATTGATCCATCTGTTAGGGAAGTAATCAACAATGCTTACTCTAAAGATGTTAGAAGTTCTTCTCCATACAAATTAGCTAACAGACTTAGGTTTGTTGAACATGATATTAAATTGTGGAATATCCAACATTTTGGCAATATTGATCATAAGGTTAAGACTCTAAGTAATCAACTCAATGATCTAACTAATCTTCATCATTCCTCTGAGAATGTGGAATTGATTAAACAAGTAGAGTTTGATCTAGCACACTGGCAAAAAGTTCAAGAAGACTTCTGTTAGAGCATTGCTCGGTCGAACTCGCATGCGTTGCTATCTCAAGCATGTTTGTCAATGTTAGTGATCAAAACTATAAGTCTTGATTTCTAGTCTACTATGGCTAAGGTCTCAGACTAGGATATAAAGTGTAGTTGAGCTCAAGAACTCCATGGAAATCATCATACAATACGAAGGACTACTCAAGGAACCTGTGGATCTTCATCGACTAAAAGGTATGTGGAGACTTGAACTTATCCATCACTCAAAAGTCTATTTATCTCCTATCTTGAGACAAAAGTCGTTTTGCTATATAGACTTAGATTATACACATTTGTTATTTCAAGCCGAGTTTATCTCGCCTATCTATTTCTCGAAATATGTGTTGGTAAGCTTTCGCTTTAGCCAAGTTCATCTTTACCTAGTGACGAAAGTCATGACAAGTTTCAATCACTTTGAAAATTGCTTACTTTGACGAGAAATAGTTTGTGAATAACAACTATAGAATATCAACGTCCTCTAAGAATGTTTCAATGATTGAAATGAGAGTTTAGATTATATAACCACTGGAGGATATAAGCATTGTTATGGAAACACATATATGTATAAGTCCTTATTCCTTGAACCGAAGTTTACGAACTTTGTTGATCAAGAGAACCGGCATGGGGGCGAACTCAGTCCGCGAACTGGCGGAAGTTCTCGTCCCGAGAATTTCTGCTGGAGTTTGTGAACTCCGTCTGGTAACTTAAGTCCACGAACCCAGTCCGCGAACTAAAAACGATGTTTGTGAACTTATTCTTATATAAACTAAGGAATGCAAATTGCAAACCGTGGCTATTTAGTTCATGAACCTATTCGAGTTAATCAAATCGTTTTTGCTTCGATTGTGTCTTGTGTAGTTACATAAGATTTCCTTGCAATTGAACAATTCTCTAACTAGTTCATTTGAGTCATTTGAATTAGTTATGATGAAGAAGAATATGGTTTATATGAAAGTGATCATATGGCTAACCATTTGGTTGACTATTGTTGAACCAACAAATGTACAAGTTTGGGTACGGTTACACAAGCCTAGAAACATGCATTTCATTTGTGTGTAACAAGCTAGTTTTCGATCTAACGGTTGAAATATATTAACTTGAATCTAAATTAGGTTTTCATCTAACGGTGAATATTGAATGCTTTGTTACCAATCTAACATTGATTGCAAACCCTGATTTGAAAGACTATCGAGAGATTGAGATATAAACTCTTTGATATACTTTTTTATCTAGATTGAGTCTGACTGTCTAGTTGATTCTCTAGAAAGCAAATTTAAGTTTTTCCCCGCTTTTTCAATTGGTATCAGAGCAGGAAAACACGTTTAAAAGACCTTACAAGTCTGTGTTTGTGGAAATCTGAGTTTGAGGACAGAATCTCTGACATATACGCATACCAAGATGTCTTCTAAAGCTTTTAACTATGCCAAATGTCTTGGGAATACCTCAAAGGATTACTCCTTAGCTGATTCTTCCGAATCCCGAGGTAAGAGGATTGGTTCATCTCGTGATGACATATTTCTATCTGATGAGACATTGGGCACTATGGCAAAAGCTGAAATGAAGTTCACCAGAATCTCAAAAAACTCTGCTGAGATTATTGATTTTCAGGATCATGATCAGGTTATTGATGAATTTGAAAAGTCTCTTGATCGAGAACATGAACTCTATAGCATCATTGAGTCCTTCTCTAAGAATATTGAAAAACTTATCCATGACACTGCTCTACAACGTGAAAATATTAGTGTTCTTGAAGATATTGTTAAGGAAGACTCGTGTCGAAAAAGAGAAACTAGAAGCATCCCTTACTCTAACCGATGAACAATGCAGATCCTTGGAAAAGAAAAACTCCGTCTCAAGGAGAAATTCTTCTGTACAAACTAATTCTCATGGATTGCAGTACATGAAGGTTCTTCCAGAAGAAGGTTGTGACAAGAAAGGTTTACACTACTTGCAATCTTCTCATATGGCTATGAAGTTAAAACAGGTGTCGTTTATTGCTTCTCCTCCACAAACCTGTACTTTCTGCGGAAAAAGGAATCACTATGCTATCCATTGTTTTTCTAGGAGTGTTGATGGTGGATTTTAGTTCAGGGCTAAAATTGTAAAACTAAATTTATGCGCTGACATCCTGCAAAGGATAAAGTCACTGATAAGTGATGAATACTTCTCCACTTTACTAATTCACCTAAAATGGAGCATGTAGCAACAATCCCATATACCTTGTGAATTTATAACATTATTAATGTATGTCCAGCCTTGTATTTCCTGTACTTCTCTACTCTTATCATTGGTGCGGCATGACGACTGAGTGTTGCTCTCAGCAGAGCAACACGAATCTCCAAGCATTAATAATGAAGCATGTACGAAATACCCGTACATGCTATAACTCTCGGAGTGTTATACTAGCCCGATTGAGCATCTGGACTGTCCATATCAGTCTCAGAAACGATCACGACCATACAACTTCACCAGCATGATTGGATGGCTCAGATCGAATCCATAACCCCCAAGCAGGTATTGGAGTATTCACCATCGGCCCAATGCGGACCCGCATGGTCGGCCTCCCTAAAAGGGCAGCATGGCTTGCCAATACGTCCAGCCAAAACAGCGTGGACGAGAAACTCTAAATTAGGGTTTGCGACACATTACATGTATCGTAAAGTAGTCTCAACCATCCATCTTCGCAGGCATAGATGAAGGGTATAAATGTAGATTCAAAGGGCCCAGAGCATGTCCACACAATCACCGTGGGCCCGCCTACATACATGATCTATCGGTCAGGACCAACTATAGTTGGTCGTTCCAGTTCGTGCGCCCAAACAAGGCATAACGCACGACTGGTGAAACCATAATTAGGGTTTGAACATCACGAGCGTCCATTTTCTCCTGCACGAATGAAGGGTCCAGGAATAGACTAGGCAGGTCCGGTGCGCATCAACATGATCATCGTAGGCCCATCTATCTCCACACCCGATCGGCCAAGGCATATCATGACTGTTTTCCTCGATTCGCACGCCCAAACTAGGCGTGGTCATACCTCCTAATTGCAAACTAATCTCGACCGCACAACTTTTCCGGACAAATTGAGTGGCTTAGATCACGTTTCTATGGGACAATGAAATACAGGCGTGTACATCAGCCCGTCGTGTGCACACCAGACTAATCGGCCAAGACCGACCAGGCTTGGTCGCCTCGAAACGCACGCCCAAAGTTGGCATGACGCGCGGCCTTTGTGGCACAAAATCTCTATCGCAAATCAATCCTAGCCGCTCCTCTTTGCCGGACAAATTGAGCGATCTAGATTACACTTTCACGAGACAATGAGGTATGGGCATGTACATTGGCATGCCGTCTACACGCATTCCCAATCGGCCTTGCAAAAATCTTGTCCCAAGCTTGGATTCGACCAAGCTGAAGAGTGATGCTTGTGCACCTCTTCATAAACCCTAATTCCACTAACGGTCGCAGATGAGTGTCTCAAAGATCATCTCGTCCGTTCAACTTCACCTGCTTGGTTATACATCCCTGTTTAGGAGTTAGTTGGTCAATGAGGTGCCGTGGTGATTACCATCCGCCACTCTACCACACCATGTGGTCGGCCAAGAGAGGACTTGCTTGCGCAGCCTCCAAACCATCACATGAAGTAGGCTGGACATGATGCTATTTTAAGACGCTCAGCAGTGATGCTTCATACATGCTGAATATATTCGATGCATTACACGCATATAATTCACGTGATATATTACAAGTATCAAATTCCCAAATAACTTATTTATTTAACCTAGCATTACATGCTACCTTTTGTGGGTCCCACGATACGCACAATCGAGACATCAATCAAGTCACAAACTGGGGGATACATACTGGGGTATTGGTCTGGCGGTTTACAGCGTGCAGCGCAAAATGCGCCATCACAAGAACGTGTCAGGAAGTCATGGACGGTTAGTGATGATGGGAGAAGTGGGAAAGACTGATCGTGTAACACTAGCACACGCAACTCCACTACTCCATCACTCCACTTTCTCCACTTCCCATGAGAGACGTGGGTTAGGCTCAATGACTTGTATAAATAGGTTCTCCTCCCTATTTTCAAACAAGACAAGACAACAGAAACCAAGTGTTGATACAACCATATCCAAACACCGGAACAGATAGCTTACATTCTGCAAGCCAGTTCAGCTTTCTGATACAAGTCATACACAACCAACACCTTCACAATCTCAACACCTTCTTCGCTTCCCTCCCTAAGATCAACCCCATCTACTTCACTTTGTGACCGAAGCAAGTTTGGAACGGCCATTTCTTGGTTTAGGCCAGAATTGTACAGATTGATTTCTCGAATCAAAAGCACTCCCGTGTAGTGCATTTGTTTAGGGTTTAGATTCGTTTCTCATCCACACACCCACATTTACCAAAAACCGCAGAAACAGTTTTCACCCATAAACAATTGGCGACCACAGCGGGAGATTAATCTCTCGGTTTTGAAGTCAATTTCTTCAATACCAATTTAATTTTACTGATTTCGAAAATGGTGGATCTTAGGTATGGATCAGCGAACAATCCTAACGGGACTAGCGTTGACAACACTCTCGGTGTTGATATCTCAGGTGTCACCGTGCAGCCAGTCAATACCATCAATGTATCTCGTGGAATTGCTTCCTCTACTACCAGCACCAGCGGAGCAGGAGATGTTCCAGTAAGTGTAACACCTCCCATCACCAGAGCCAGAGCAGCCGCAAATCCCGGCATCTCCTCAAAGTGTAACGCCTCCGGCGTCACCAGAACAACAACTTCCACCCCTTCATCATAATGAGGAGCTGGAGGAGAAAGAGGAGGACCATCTCCCCAATACCATCGCATGGATAGGCAGGAAGTCCTTGCTAAGACTCAAACGGATATGGCTGCAACTCAGAAAGAGGTACTCACTTTTCTTAAGACATTAACTGATCGATTGCCACAAGAGCCGCGACATCCCCCGAAGCCAACAAGGAACACATTCAACGCACCCGGAGAAGGTACTTCAGCAGCGCGGACCTGATCAAAGAAGCCACATCAGATATGAACGGTCCTGTCATGGAGATTCCTACACTGGGGACTGATCCTCACAACTATCCTCCTCGAGTTAATAGTCTCGCTATGAGCCGGAGGCCGGTGGATCAGGAAGTGGTTTCTCTAGTGGAAAGTTTATGCGAACTTTTACACCTCTCTAAGAATCAACGGGCAGAGACGTTTTGCTGCAATCAACCAGAAGAAGGTCACAACCGGGTCCAACACGTTATTGCACGCATCAAGGAATCAGAGTTCAATAGGGACCTCATCGACACAGGAGCGTCTTCGAATGTGATTACTCTCAAGACCCTCAGGATGTCCAAGGTTCGCTCAGGAAAGATCGTATGGCATCCTACCACAATGACAGACTTTGAAGGAAACCAGACCATCACATACGGGATCGTCCCTTCAACGTATCACCAACGCCTGAAGACTATGCTGGATAAAGAAGTCGTTCGTATTCCTGCATCATTGTCTCCTTACGCACCAATATGCGGGGTAGAACTGTTCGAACTGAGGGAAGCTCCGCGGGAAGGATCAGACAAAGTCCATTGCATCCCACTATCCACGTGGGAGTCAATCCAGGAGGAGGACCGACTTGCATCATTGAGGGATAATCCCCACGACGCACCTTTGCTGACAAGGCATTCCTATTCATCCGGTGAAGCCACAACCCATGTTTCGTGGCAAGCCGTAACCAGAAATGGAAAACTGTATACCGACGCCTATGTTAGCAATTAGCAGGGAAGACTATTACCCAGTCTCTCCGCCCAACGGAATGCTACAACAACAACGATCCATAGGAAGAGGTGCTGGATGCTCCACGACAGCTGCAAGATAGTACCAACTCCACAACTGATGAGATCGACGATGAGGAATCTCCTAGGCATATCTCCATCATCTCGACCTTGTGTAAGCATTCATACAATCTCCGATCCAAGCCGTTCAAACAATCTCCGAGGAAATTCAGGCGCGAGATCATGTGTTACATGGATTCCAGAGACTTGAACGAATGATGCCCCAATGACGATTTCCTCTACCTAACATCATACATGTTGGTAGATGCTACCAGCGAACACGGCATTTTTCCTCCATGGATGGATGTAGCGGCTACAACCAGATAAGGATGTATGAGCATGGTGCAATTACGATAACACCTGCTCTGCTGGAAACAACAAGCCTGCCAGTAATGAAGAGCCTCGCAATGTTCGTGGAAACATATATTTCACCAACGGGCAATACAATCTTCAGCCTTTGTAAGAAGTTCCGCTGAAGCAGTAAGAGGAAAACCACCGAGATACAACATCCTGCGCGTCCAAGATCGCCAACTCCAATAGCACATGCACGACCGCCACAATGATGAAACAACGTCCAAGATATTCCATGTTTGGATCGACGACAACAACATCAATGAGAGACGCTTTCAGAATTTCGTCTCTCGTAGAAGAAGTAGATGTGTTACCAAAGGAGATTGCACCTGGGTCTTAAGAGGTACATACATATTCTCCATGTCAAGAGCTTCATCATTAGTTAAGTAATTCTCATGAAGGAGATTCCCTACTCCTCAAAGACACTATCCGAATATGATAATGGCAAAGGATTATGACACTTAGCACTGCCCATCTCAAAGATGGTGAATTTAGAGAGATGTAAGCACGCTATCGTTCCAAGATGTCCAAAGACAAATATATACTCAAGAGTGCAGAAGTATTGTCAAAGGCCGGTGATATTCCTGGACGTCTGTGAAGCGCAACGCAGGCGTAAAGACGGTCTCATGAACCCAGCATGGCATCATCTATCAAGTCAAAGTCTCAATGGATACTCGTGGGCAGGGGACTGTCCCCCTCTTCTTCATTCCATGAGGCAACATCAAGAAGCCATCGGTTTCATCATTAGCTTATCCCTCTAATAACGAGACGATCTCTACCACTATATGAAGACCGCCAAGTTCGCGCCATCTTCCTCCCAGTCTCTTCTGATCGCAGCTGCGGTTGAGAACCGTTTTTCAAGCTTCACAGTAGCAACAACCACTACGGACAGAGGTAATCCAAACTTCTGCATATTTTATTTTCCCACAGAGAAGTAGTAGAGTCACGGAGGAGAGATGGCGATATCTTTATTATGGTAAACCCACCGACCATACAAGATAGAACCATGTAAATCACGCTTGGGGGATGAGGCTCAGCATGAAGTTCCTTCACCGTCAGTTAGGGACTTCTTCAACACGGTCAATCCAGAAGCATGTAATTCGCAAGTGTAAATCAAACTGAAGAGGAAGCTTTCTTCAACGCTCTTTCCTGAAGAAGCTGCTTCAACACTCTCTCCAGCAGAAGCCGCTTCAACACTATCTCCAGCAGAAGCCGCTTCAACACTATCTCCAGCAGAAGCCGCTTCAACGCTCCCTCCACCAGAAGTTGTTTCAACGCTCTCCAGGACCTGCTCGCTCCAGAAGCTGCTTCAACGCTCTCAGCGGGACCCACACCACGTTCGAACATACAAGGTTCACGTTTGGGCAAAGCAAGCACGCCTGGGTGCCACGTTCGAGCAAAGGGAAGACCGATGTTGGTTAGCAAGACCGGTGTTAGTCAGCAAGACCGGTGTTGGTCACAACAGCAAGGCCGGTGTTGGTAGAAGTAACAAAGCTGGTATACGAGATAAGTCCGGTGTTCGAACGAAACAAGACAGCAAGGACGGTGTCGGTCGAGGAAGCGATCTCCGTCAGCAATGCCGGTGTTCGTCAAGGCAAGGCCGGTGTTGGTCAAGGAGCAAGTCTGGTGTTGGGTGAGGCAATAGTCGGCCCCAAGCAAAGCAGGCACGCGACGGGTCCCACGTTCGGGAAAAGCAAGCAAGGCTGGTATTGAGCCACGTCAGCAAACGAGGCCGGTGTTGCCCAAGTCCGCGAAGCTGGTATTGGTCGAGATCACAAGGCTAATATCCCGGCATGCAAGCAAGACTGATATCACGTCACGCAAGTAGGATGGGGTCACATCAGGCCGGTATTGGTCAAGGCCGATCAAGGTCACAAGGCTGGTATTGGGCCACGTCAACAAGTAAGGCTGGTATTGGGCCACGCCAGCACACAAGGCCGGTGTTGGTCGAGTCCACGAAGACGGAGCCGATCAAGGTCACAAGGCTGGTATTGGGCCACGTCAACAAGTAAGGCTGGTATTGGGCCACGTCAGCAAACAAGGCCGGTGTTGGTTGAGTCCACGAAGCCGGAGCCGATCAAGGTCACAAGGCTAGTATTGGGCCACGTCAGCAAGTAAGGCTGGTATTGGGCCACGTCAGCAAACAAGGCCGGTGTTGGTCGAGTCCACGAAGCCGGAGTTTATCAAGATCATAAGGCTGGTGTTCGAATGAAATAGGCGCACACAGCAGGGCCGGTTTTCAGTCAAAGCACGGGGCCGACGTTTGAAGCATGTACACTGTGGACCCGTGTTTAATTGAAGCATGCACATCTGCCCATGTTCGAATCAAGCATGCTTACATCGGGTCCCATGTTCGACCAAAGAAGGCACACAGTGGACCCACGTTTAACCGAAGTAGGCACAACAAGCCCACGTTCGATCAAGCAGACGCATGATGAGTCCCACGGTTGAGCGAAGTAGGCGGGCCCACATGCCTATCAAACAGGTGCAACAGGGTAACGTTTGGTCGAAGCATATACATGGTGGGGTCCACATCCGTTCAGGGTTACATGCACGGTTGTCTATGGGAAAAGGAACATACAAGTTCTATTCCCTTCTTGGCTCAAATATCTGAAGGAGGAAACCGTTCCCACCAAGGTCGTCACACCTAGCGTACTCCCACGAATGAAGCAGGCGCAACAGTCCGTCGATTAGGCACATCAAGCCCACGTTCGATCAAGCAGGCGCAATATCCCCTCGACCGAAGCAGGCATAGCAAGGTCGATCGAAGCTGGCAAGACCGACATCATGCTAGGGGAACGCTCGCCTGGACGCCTCTTTAACGTGACATGCTCCAAGGACAAGACGACCCATCTCTCCTGGTAACATCTAACTTTGTCTCATAAGTTTTATCTTTAACTGTCACCATCTCATGCTTACCCCATAATAATGCAACCATTTTGATCTAGGCAGGGGACTTAATGTTGATGGTGGATTTTAGTTCAAGGCTAAAATTGTAAAACCAAATTTATGCGCTGACATCGTGCAAAGGATAACTGATAAGTGATGAATACTTCTGCACTTTACTAATTCACCTAAAATGGAGCATGTAGCAACAATCCCATATACCTTGTGAATTTATAACATTATTAATGTATGACCAACCTTGTATTTCCTGTACTACTCCACTCTTATCATTGGTGCGGCATGACGACTGAGTGTTGCTCTCAGCAGAGCAACACGAATCTCCAAGCATTAATAATGAAGCATGTACGAAATACCCGTACATGCTATAACTCTCGGAGTGTTATACTAGCCCGATTGAGCATCTAGACTGTCCATATCAGTCTCAAAAACGATCACGACCATCCAACTTCACCAGCATGATTGGATGTCTCAGATCGAATCCATAACCCCCAAGCAGGTATTGGAGTATTCACCACCGGCTCAATGCGGACCCGCATGGTCGGCCTCCCCAAAAGGGTAGCATGGCTTGCCAATACGTCCAGCCAAAACAGCGTGGACGAGAAACTCTAAATTAGGGTTTGCGACACATTACATGTATCGCAAAGTAGTCTCAACCATCCATCTTCGCAGGCATAAATGGAGGGTGTAGATGTAGATTCAAAGGGCCCAGAGCATGTCAACACAATTATCGTGGGCCCGCCTACATACATGACCAATCGGTCAGGACCAACTATAGTTGGTCGTTCCAGTTCGTGCACCCAAACAAGGCATGACCCACGGCCGGTGAAACCCTAATTAGGGTTTGAACATCACGAGCGTCCGTTTTCTCCTGCACGAATGAAGGGTCCATAAATAGACTAGGCAGGTCCGGTGCGTATCAACATGATCATTGTGGGCCCATCTATATCCACACCCGATTGACCAAGGCATATCATGCGTGGTATCCTCGATTCGCACGCCCAAACTAGGCGTGGTCATACCTCCTAATTGCAAACTAATCTCGACCACACAACTTTTCCGGACAAATTGAGTGGCTTAGATCATGTTTATATGGGACAATGAAATACATGCATGTACATCAGCCCGTCGTCTGCACACCAGACTAATCGGACAAGACCGACCAGGCTTGGTTGCCTCGAAAAGCGCGTCCAAAGTTGGCATGATGCGCGGCCTTTGCGGCACAAAATCTCTATCGTAAATCAATCCTAGTCGCCCCTCTTTGCCGGACAAATTGAGCGATCTAGATTACACTTTCATGAGACAATGAGGTATGGGCATGTACACCGGCATGCCGTCTACACGCATGCTCAATCGGCCTTGCCAAAATCGTGTCCCAAGATTGGATTCGACCAAGCTGAAGGGTGATGCTTGCGCACCTCTTCATAAACCCTAATTCCACTAACGGTCGCAGATGAGTGTCTCAAAGATCATCTCGTCCGTTCAACTTCACCTGCTTGGTTATACAGCCCTGGTCAAGAGTTAGTTGGTCAATGAGGTGTCGTGATGATTACCATCCGCCACTCTACCACACCATGTGGTCGTCCAAGAAAGGAATTGCTTGCGCAGCCTCCAAACCATCACATGAAGTAGGCTGGACATGATGTTATTTTAAGACGCTCAACAGCGATGCTTCATACATGCTGAATATATTCGATGCATTACACACATAGAATTCACGTGATATTTTACAAGTATCAAATTCCCAAATAACTTAGTTATTTAACCTAGCATTACATGCTTCCTTTTGTGGGTACCACGATCCGCATATTCGAGACATCAATCATGTCACAAACTGGGGGATACATATTGCGGTATTAGTCTGGCGGTTTACAGCGTGCAGCGCACAACGCGGCATCACAAGAACGTGTCAGGAAGTCATGGACGGTTAGTGATGATGGGAGAAGTGGGCAAGACTGATTGTGTAACACTAACACACGCAAATCCACTACTACATCACTCCACTTTATCCACTTCCCATGAGAGACGTGTGTTAGGCTCAATGACTTGTATAAATAGGTTCTCCTCCCTATTTTCAAACAAGACAAGACAGCAGAAACCAAGTGTTGATACAAACATATCCAAACACCAGAACTGATAGCTTACATTCTGCAAGCCAGTTCAGCTTTCTGATACAAGTCATACACAGCCAACACCTTCTTCGCTTCTCTCCCTAAGATCAACCCCATCTCCTTCACTGTGTGACCGAAGCAAGTCTGGAACAGCCATTTCTTGGTTTAGGCCAGAATTGTACAGATTGATTTCTCGAAACAAAAGCACTCCCGTGCAGTGCATTTGTTTAGGGTTTAGATTCGTTTCTCATCCACACACCCACATTTACCAAAAACCGCAGAAACAGTTTTCACCCATAAACAAGGAGGAAACAAATTTCTAAACTTCATAATTTGCTTCTTTCCACTGTCAATGGAACAAATAGTCGGTCGACTACTGCAGTGAATCGCATGCCCACAGAAAAACAGAAACCTTATAAGTATGATCTCTTTCCTAGAACTCATCACAGGTTTCAAATGCATACTAGTGGTATAAATTCTTGTGCTGCTGATAAAATCATTCCCTGTGTTTATTAGACTGTTTCTGGTAAATCTAAGTCTAGAAGATGGATTCCTCTATATCATGATCCTCTTGAACCAGTTGCAAGAGGTCCTAGATTTAGTCCTCAGAGAAAGCCTTCTGACGGATATGATAAACACACCGTGTCTTACTCTTCTGGGATGAAAGAAACCGAAGAAAGGCGAAGAACACGAAGATCAAACTGTCAGATGATATATACAAATCATTTCTCGATGATCACAGTGGGATTAATTTCCACTCTACCATCTGACTCCAGGTATTCTTTTTCTTGTTTCTAACTTGAGAGGTGCAAGGAAATTTATTGAGAAACACTCAAGTATGTTGTATATATTATTTCAGTTTGTATTTTTGTTGTTTTTTGTGTGCTGAGGGTCCACGAACTTCCGCGTCCTCCTCTTGAGAGTTCTTAGGGTTTCTAAAAACAAGAGTTTCCTTCTCTTGTTTACATACACATATATATTACTCTATATTTTGTCTCTCCATCCCTAACAAAAATTATATGGAGAACTCTGCAAAATCTCAAAAGATTGTGCATCTTGATATGGAGGAAGACGCTCAAGGACGTAAGTCAATTCAAGAGCTGATTCTAAAAAAGATGCTTGAAAGAAAGGGCCACAACTCCTGGATTGATAATTCTGTCAAGGATTTAATTAATTCGTGTTCACAACGATTCAAAGGTCGAGTTTGCAAATCTTCAACTGCAAATAAACCAACTATTGGATGGTCAGGACAGAATCCTTGCTAATCAGAATATTCTGATACGGAATCAAAAGAAGTTCTCCATTGACTGCACCAAGGCTAGACAGCTTGCTCGGGTTGTTGATCGCAAAGTTAGTGTTCTAACTCATGAACATGGTGTGTCTACAGTCAAGAGAAGAAAAGAAATCAGTGATACCTTCTTTGATGGATTCATTGAAAGATATGAGGTTCTCAACGAACTTTGGTTCTCTCCTTTGTTTGCCTAGTAAATCTTCTATTTTCTTGTTTTCTATTAGAAGAATAACTAGAGTTTGGAATAGCCATTATTGTGATGACACATAGCTATGTCCAACGTTTTCATCTTCATGTTTTTGGATTTATTGGTTTAAATTTTAAATTTGTTTGGAAGATTATTTTTGCAGTATTAATCTTTATGGTTTTATATATTGCAATATTGTTATGGGATATGTGTGTTTACGTCCGTGAACTTAGACTGTCCCATATCTTGTCAAAAGTAAAGTCTTTCATATGTAGATATGCATGTATTGATGAAAGAATGGATAGACTTTTGACAAATACAAAAGTTAAGCCTATTATGTCAAAATATTGATGGAAGATAGATTAAAATCTTTTGTTTGCAAGGATTATGTCCATTGAATATCGTTATACGAATAGTGATGGAAAATAGAATGAATCCTTGTGTATTCCGCAGTATTGATCTTCCCTGATCCATATTTTATGTATTACTGTGAGGCTCCGTAAAGTGTCTTATGTTGAGCATTAAACGACCAATTTGATTATTTTTATGATTAGCTATGTTGTTGTTCCGTGAGGTACTTTATGTCGAGCATATTCAACTAAATTAATCATCTTGTTTGGTTATTTAGTTGTTGCTCCGTAATTTTTCTTATGTCGAGCATGACCAATTAAATTGATTACTTTTGTGATTAGTTTGGTTGTGTATTTCAATTAGATTAATTATGGGTTCTCTTGTGATTAATCTAATTGTATATTTTTGAGTCTCCATAAGTTCACTTATGTTTGAGCATTTTTCGATTAAATTACTCATGGGTTCTCTTATGGTTAGTTTAATTGAGTATTTTTGATTCAAATTCATACTTGTATGAGATTTGGTATGTCCAAAGAAATCCTTCTTTTCTTTCGAAATTAAGGTCGCTCTTGTTGTTCTTTCGGGAATGACATTTTATGGGGGAGAGTTCTTAATTGAACTTGTGCTTAATTGCCAAATTTTTGTGGGGAGTGCGGCTGTGGAATATTATAGGGGTTATCTTGTATCTTTATAACCTCCTTGATGAATGCATTTAGCTTCGGCTTAATGATTGCATCTAAATAAGATGATATATTTTTTGCTTTCTTTTGGTCAAGAAATGTCTCTTTCGGAAATTTCATTAAAATCCTGTTCTTGTACCTTTGCCAATTTTATTGACAAAAAAGGGGAGAATTAATATATAGTTCACACTACAAATACATATGGTTTTCGGATTATTAAGTAAGGGGGAGTGGTTTCCATGTGAGATGGAGCATTGACTAAGGGGGAGTGATACATATCACCATAGTATTGTTGTTGAAGTTGTGATACAATTGAACTTTGACGCTGTGTAATGATACTATGACACTGTATAACAATGATTGAGAACTCTTGTTTTCTCATTGTTATAGCTACGGATTTTCAACAACGATGATGCTGAACTTACAACCTTTGGGATCATTGAGTACTTGGAAGTGACGAAGATTTCGAGTAATGTTGAAGATTAGGCGTATGGAATAGGAGCTACAAATTTTTTTTTTTTTTTTATTTCACATGTATTGATAGTTTTGTCACTAAAATTTACAAAGGGGGAGATTGTTAGAGGATTGCTAGGTGGAACTCGCATGCGTTGCTATGTCAAGCATGTTTGTCAATGTTAGTGATCAAAACTATAAGTATTGATTTCTAGTCTGCTATAGCTAAGGTATCGGACTAGGATATAAAGTGTAGTTGAGCTCAAGAACTCCAAGACAATCATCATACAAGAAGAAGGACTACTCAAGGAACCGGTGGATCTTCATCGACTAAAAGGTATGTGGAGACTTGAACTTATCTATCACTCAAAAGTCTATTTATCTCCTATCTTGAGACAAAAGTCGTTTTGCTATATAGACTTAGATTATACACATTTGCTATTTCGAGCCGAGTTTATCTAGCCTATCTATTTATCGAAATATGTGTTGGTAAGCTTTCGCTTTAGCCAAGTTCATCTTTACCTAGTGACGAAAGTCATGACAAGTTTCAATCACTTTACAAATTGCTTACTTTGACGAAAAATAGTTTGTGAATAACAACTATAGAATATCAACGTCCTCTAAGAATGTTTCAATGATTGAAATGAGAGTTTAGATTATGTAACCATTGGAGGATATAAGCATTGTTGTGGAAACATATATATGTATAAGTCCTTATTCCTTGAACCGAAGTTTGCGAACTTTGTTGATCAAGAGAACCGGCATGGGGAGCGAACTCAGTCCGCGAACTGGCGTAAGTTCTCGTCCCGAGAATTTTTGATGGAGTTTGTGAACTCTGTCCGGGAATTTAAGTCCGCGAACTTGAGTAGGTTATATCTAAAAACGATGTTTGTGAACTTATTCTTATATAAACTAAGGAATGAAAATTGCAAACCGTGGTTGTATAGTTCATGAACCGATTCGAGTGAATCAAATCGTTTTTGCTTCGATTGTGTCTTGTATAGTTACATAAGATTTCCTTGCAATTGAACAATTCTATAACTAGTTCATTTGAGTCGTTTGAACTAGTTATGATGAAGAAGAATATGGTTGATATGAAAGTGATCATATGGATAACCATTTGGTTGACTATTGTTGAACCAACAAATGTACAAGTTTGGGTACGGTTACACAAGCCTAGAAACATGCATTTAATTTGTGTGTAACAAGCTAGTTTTCAATCTAACGGTTGAAATATATTAGCTTGAATCTAAATCAGGTTTTTATCTAACGGTGAATATTGAATGCTTTGTTACCAAGCTAGCATTGATTGCAAACTCTGATTTGAAAGACTATATAAGGGAGAACTCTAGCAACTGGGAAACCTAATACCCACACCTTTTGTGTGATACTAGTTGTGCTAAGCTACATTCGATTCTCCTTTAACCTTTGGTTTCTTCTTCTAAACCAGGTTAACGACTTAAGGACTTCATTGGGATTGTGAAGCCAGACCGATACTACTTTCTCGTAGTTGTGTGATCTGATCTTGATGTTTCTATCGTACGAGTACAATTGTAATAATTGGCTTGAGATTACACAATATCTTTTTTCGCTGCGTCGATTAGGATTATTGTGAGGTGATTGATAATACTAGGCTGTTCTTCGGGAATATAAGTTCGGTTTATCAATTGGTTCCTGTTCACCTTGATTTATCAAAAGACGGAACAAAACTAATAGGTATATTCATGGGAGACGGATTTATCTATTACCGTAGACTTTTTTGTGTGATACAGATTTTTTTATTAAATTCTTCGACTTTGGATCATAGCAACTCTTAGTTGTGGGTGAGATCATCTAAGGGAATCAAGTACGTAGCATCCTGCTGGGATCATAGACGTAGGACCATAACTGTACCTTGGATCAGTGTGAGATTGATTGGGGTTCAACTACAGTCCAGACCGAAGTTAATTTGGAGTAGGCTAGTGTCTGTAGCGGCTTAATACAGTGTGTGTTCAATCTGGACTAGGTCCCGGGGTTTTTCTGCATTTGTTGTTTCCTCGTTAACAAAATTCTGGTGTCTGTGTTATTTCTTTTTCGCATTATATTTTGTTATATTATTGAAATATCACAGGTTGTGCGTTGTTCAATCAATTAGAATATTCGACCTTTTGGTTGTTGATTTAAATTAATTGACACTTGGATATTGGTCTTTGGTACCATCCAAGTTATATCTCTAGTATTTGATAAAGACTCGCAGATTTCTATTTGCTTGAGTATATATCAAATCGAGAGATTGAGATATAAACTCTTTGATATACTTTTTATCTAGATTGAGTCTGAATGTCTAGTTGATTCTCTAGAAAATATATTGGAGTTTGTCCATACAGATTGCTAAGCGAAATATTGGGTGTGGTTGTTGTACCCCCGCTTTTTCAACTTCTATGCCCAGAAATCTAGACAAGAGTACTTCAAATCTTTTGATAGAAATACTGGATTCTATCATAATTATGCCAATAGAAGAAAGCACTTTAACCATATTGGTGATCTCAAAAATGATAATGGGCAGTGGGTTAATGACAGAGTTGATCTTGAAACCCTCTTGGTGAATCATTTCAGTTCTATAGGGACTACTTCTAATCCCTATAGAAATACTGAAATTCTTAATTGCATAGACCCTTGTATCTCTGATATTGATAATTTGACTTTGCTTAGACCTGTTACTAAGCAGAAAATTATTGATACCATAAACCAAATGACCCTTTGGACTGCCCCAAGGCCCGATGGTTTTCCACCTGGGTTCTGTAAGGAAAATATAGACCTCCTAATAGATGATGTTTGGCAAACAATCAATAGTTTCTTCGATTCTAAACATCTATTAAAGGAGATGAACCATACTTTCTTTTCCTTGATTCCAAAAATTGATAATCCTTCTAGTCCCTCTGATTTTAAACCCATTTCATTGTGTAATTCTAATTACAAAATCATCTCTAAGATTATTGTAAACAGAATGAGACCTTTACTGAGAAAAATGATAAGCCCTTACCAGGCTGCATATGTCCCTAATATGAATATTCAATACAATGTCATCATTGCTCATGAACTGGTTCACACAATGAAAAGGAAGAATTAAAAGATAAATCGGGTGTCATGGGCCTTAAACTTGACATGTCTAAGGCCTTTGACAAAGTCGAATGGTTTTTCCTAAGAGATATTTTTATTGCTTTTGGTTTTTCTGAGCATTGGTGTGACTTAATACATCAGTGCATTAGCACCACTAGCATATCCATTATGTTAAATGGATCTCCATGCAAAACCTATAGACCAACTAGGGGTCTGAGACAAGGAGATCCCTTGTCTCCATACCTTTTCATAATTTGCATGGAATCTTTTTCCAGATATCTCATACATGCTGAGGAGAATAACCTTATCCATGGCATAAAAGTTAGAAAAAATGCCCCTAGCATGAGTCATCTTCTCTTTGCCGATGATTGCCTTATTTTTGCTAAAGCCTCTCATGCTGAAACTAACAATATGTTGGGATTAATTAAGTTTTTCGTATGGCTTCTGGTCAAGTGATTAATCTTCAAAAATCTGGATGTTTTTTTAGTAATAATGTTCATCCTGATCATGTTGTCTCTCTTATCAATGATTTAAAAGTAAAGAAAATTGTTTTGAATGAAAAATATCTAGGCCTTCCCCTTTTTATAACTAGGTCTATAACTGATTCTTTCAATTTTCTTAATGATCATTTTGATAAAAGGGTTGCTAAGTGGAAACGTAAGTATTTTAACCAGGCTGGTAGATCTGTCATGGTCCAAAATGTGCTAAAATCTTCTCCAATCTATCACATGAATACCTTCACAATTCCTGACAATATTATTAATAGTATGGAAGCTTCCCAACGAGATTTCTGGTGGGGTAAGTCTAGAACTGAAGGTATTTACTTTAGATCTTGGCCTAGAATTTGTTCTCATAAATATCAAGGTGAGTTAGGCTTTAGAAATCTTAAGCATGTTAACTTATCACTTTTATCTAAAACTACTTGGAAGTTGATTCACAATCCCAATGCTCTGTGAGTGGTCATTATTAAATGCAAATACTTTAAAAATTGTCACCCTCTTCACTACTCTAAGAATGATGATTGTTCCTGGCTTGGAGGAGTATTAGTCGTGGTATAATTTCATTTTGAAACATTCTGTTTGGGAAGTTAAGGATGGTAAGAGTATTTCTGACTTTAGAGATAAATAGATTCCTGATTCTTGTGAGCCTTTGTTGGTTACTAATCCCAATCCTAACCTTGTTGTCTCTGATTTCGTAGATAATGACACTAAATCTTGGTACCCTGAGCTTGTTAGAGCTTTTTTTACTCCTAACAATGCTAAGAATTTCCTTAATTCTAGGATCCCTCTTTCAGGATGTGATAGACTTATTTGGCCTCATTCTAAAAATGACATTTTCACTGTTAAGTCTGCTTATAAAGTCATTTCTGGTCATATTGGTTACATGAATAATGTTCAAAGAAGTAATCCTTTCTATAAAGCCCTTTGGAAACTCTCATGCCTCCCTAAAGTTCAGATATTCATATGGAAGTTGTTAGAGCATAGCTCGGTCAACCTCGCATGCGTTGCTATCTCAAGCATGTTTTTCAATGTTAGTGATCAAAATTATGAGTCTTGATTTCTATCCTACATAGCTAAGTCTCAGACTAGGATAGAAAACTGTAGTTGAGCTCAAGGACTTCATGGCGATTCATCATACAACAACGAAGATCTATACAAGGAATCGTGGAACTTCATCAACAAAAAGGTATGTGGAGACTTGAACTTATCTATCACTCAAAAGTCTATCTATTCTATCTCCTACTTCTTATGAGACAAAAGTCGTATGCTATATAGACTAGATCATACACATTTGACATTTCGTGTTGAGCATTCATTTCTTATCTTTTATCTCGAAATCGTGTGTTGGTAAAGCGTTTCGCTTTGATCAAGTTTATCTTCACCTAGTGACGAAAGTCATGAAAAGTTTCTATCACTTTGAGAATTGCTCTGACGTGAATCGTTCTGTGAAAAACAGCTGCATAGCGTCCTCTGAGAATGTCTCATGTTTGAAATGAGAGTTTAGATTACATAACCATGTATTCCTTGAACCGAAGTTTTCGAACTTTGTTGATCAAGAGAAATCGGGAGGATTGTGGAATTGGCTTGGCAAGTCCGCGAACCCAGTCCGCAGACTCAGTCCACGAACGGTCGGAAGTTCTCGACCGAGAATTTCTGCTGGATTTTCCAAAACTCGTTTGTGTGCTAAGTCCGCGAACCCAGTCCACGAACTGGCGGAAGTTCTCTTTCCGAGAATTTCTGTTGAGTTTGGAAAACTCAACCGATTAACTTAAGTCCGCGAAATTGTTTTTGAACTTAAGAGGTTATGATCTAAAGATGTGCTCTGAACATGAAACATTAAATTACTAAGGAATGCTTTATGAAAACCGTGGCTATAATGTTCATGAGCCGATTCAATCGAATCATCTTCGTTTCAATTGTGTCTTGTGTAGTTACATAAGATCTCATAGCAATTGAACAACTCTTTAACTAGTTCATTTGAGTCAATTGAACTAGTTATGGTGAAGAAGAACAAGGTTAATATCAAATGCTCATATGGTTGAACTTTTTGGGTTACTATGTTGAATCAACATACACGTACACGTTTGGGAATGGTTTTCACAAACCCAGTAAACGTTTACCCAAGTGTGTGTGACAAGCTAAGTTTTCGATCTAACGGTTGAGAAATATTAGCTTGAATCTAAATCAGGTTTTCATCTAACGGTGAATATGGATTGTTTTGTAACTAAGGCAAAACCCTGATTTGAAGTCTATTTAAAGGAAACATCTAGCATTGTGCAAAACTAATCACCACACGTTTGTGTGCTACTAGTGCGCCCGCTAGAGTCGATCTCCATTAACCTTTGGTTTTCTTCTCTAAAACCAGGTTAACGACTTAAATAATTCATTGGGATTGTGAAGACAGACCGATTATACTTTTATCGTAGTTGTGTGATCTGATCTTGCATCTTCTATCGTACGAGTACAATCGATTGATTGGCTTGAGATCGTGAGAGTTCTCCGATAGGCAAGATAAAAAAGTCACAAGCATCTTTGTCTCACTGTTTGTGATTCCTCGACAATCCGCTTGTATAGTCAGGAAGGATTGTAGAGAGGTGATTGATTGATCTAGGCTGTTCTTCGGGAATATAAGACCGGATTATCAATTGGTTCCTGTTCACCTTGATTTTATATCTTAAGACGGAACAAAACCTAGGGTTTATCTGTGGGAGACAGATTTATCCTTCGATAGACTTTTCTGTGTGAGACAGAACTGTTTATTATCAAGTCTGTGATTTTGGGTTGCAGCAACTCTTGGTTGTGGGTGAGATCAGCTAAGGGAATCAAGTGCGCAGTATCCTGCTGGGATCAGAGGCTTAGGAGTACAACTGTACCTTGGATCGGTGGGTGACTGATTGGGGTTCAACTATAGTCCAGTCTGAAGTTACTTTGCAGTAGGCTAGTGTCTGTAGCGTCTTAATACAGTGTGTATTCAATCTGGACTAGGTCCCGGGGTTATTTTGCATTTGCGGTTTCCTCGTTAACAAAATTTCAGGTGTCTGTGTTATTTCTTTTCCGCATTATATTTTATATAATTGAAATAATACAGGTTGTGCGTTTGTGATCATCAATTGGAAATCCAACCTTTGGTTGTTGATTGATATTGATTGATCCTTGGACATTGGTCTTTGGTACCGTCCAAGTTATTCCTTGTATTTGATAAAGACTCGCTATTGTTTTTAGCTTGAGTAAAAATCAAATCAAGAGAGAGATATTAACTCCTTGAGATACTTTTATCTAGATTGAGTCTGACTGTCTAGTTGATTCTCTAGTAAAGTATTTCGGAGTTAGTCCATACAGATTTATAAGCGAAATATTGGGTGGTGTTGTTAGACCCCTGCTTTTTCAATTGATATCAGAGCAGGCAAACACGGTAAACCTAATAAGTTTGTGTTTGTTCGTTCCATATAAATTGTCCTATGAGAAATTTCTTTGGGAAATTTGCTCCTGGCATCTGTAACGCACACCAGAATTCCTTAAAGATTGTTCAAAGATTGTTATGGTTAAAACCTTTGGGTTCTCATGATAATCTTACTTCATCTAAAAGTGGAGATTTAGATGTTAAGAAGCAATCTGAAGGAAAAAATAAAAGGAAAGAAAAATTGGGAAAACGTTCAATACGCTCAAGGATATGGAACCTCACTAGATTAACTCTAGATCTCTATGAGGAATACTATCGTGATGGATCAATTGATAAAGATCTGTTTAAAGCGTTCAAAGGAGTTTTTAAATTCTTAGAAAAACTTAATTCTGTTAAGTCTAAGAATCTTTCCGGAAAGGGTGTTGGTCGTGTTAAAACTGTTAATACTGAACAACCCAGATATCGGAAATATCCTTCTTCTAGCCCGAACCAACAAAGGATAGAAAGCTCCAGCTGCCCTGACTATCATCATTATTTTGATTATACCACAGGGACTGTTCACACCTATCAACAAGATGTGTCGCATGAGAATTCCTCTACGCATTATGCCTCTTGGTAACAAGACTGGATTTTCCCCATTTGTAAATATCTTGATGTGGGGCAAGAAATGGCTTGAGTTGTGTACAGTTGTGTTGTTGTTTGGTTAACTTTCTATTACCTCTGTTTTCTTCCACTTTTTTGTTGGTTGTTTACCACTTATGTGGAAAGGGCTAAGATTTTTCCTTAAGTCTTGTGGATCACGGTTCGTGTACAGCCCAAGCACATGAATGAGGGATATATATATGTTGGTGGTCCGCGAACCTTCTCCTTTCTCATCTTCCGTCCGCGTACGTGAACTAGGGTTTGTGCTTCTCCACCATTAAAGCTTCTTTGAAGAAATCAAAAGGAAGGGTGTTTGAGGTTCTCTTCAAGTAAGTAATCTCCTCTTGAGTATCTCTTTATGATGATTTCTAGAAGCATGAAAAGGAGTTCTAAAAGCTCAAAATCCTCTAGCTTGAATCCTCCTTGTGATCAAAATTCTCTTAGAATTAGGTTTGTGAATGATTCTTGTGCTAGAACTTTTGATATGATTGCTTCCAAAGGTTTTATTCTAGAAAAGAAATTGGAAACCTTTAGTGGATATGAAGAGGATTTAGCTTGCTTCAAAAAGTTCAATCTTGGGAATATCTTTAATGGCCTCGGTGAAGGTTTTGATTCACTAACAAGGATTTTCTATGCCGACATTCATGATGTTGATTTTAAGAAGATGGAATTCAAATCCATGATAAATAGAGAAAGGTTTCTTGTTAATAGAGAGTTAATTTCAAGGGTCACCAAAATACCGTTGGGAAACGTACGGTTACCTAGACCAAGTGATGAACGTCCTTCATATGATGATATCTTTATTGTACTTTGTGGAAATAAGGTTGTTTGGAGTCAAGGAAAGTTTCCTACTAATGATCTTAGTATTGATTTAATGGCGTTTGGAAAACTCGGTATCTTTAGCCTTTGTCCCTCCATAATTGAGAATTCTTGGTGGAGTTATGAGTTTGCGGAATTGGTCTTCTTCCTTGCATCCGACAATACAGATCTTGATATTTGTGGCTTTATCATCTTTCAAATGATAATGTTGACTTCTCACATCAAGATGTTAGGCTATCTTTGTTTGATTATCCAAATTTGTCGTGATCGTGTACTTGATTTTATTGGAAATTCTCTTGGGGTTCCCAAACTTGTTCGTCCATGTACTTTTCGGCGTATAAGGGAAAATGCTCGCAAGCGACAAAGAGGTACTCCTCTTAATGTTGAAGACCCTACCACCTTGAGGCTTATTCAAAGAGTTTGCAAGGGTGTGTGCAAGGTAAATTCAAGAGTGAAGTGATTAAAAGATCAAGTGTCATTAATTGGAACCAAGTGTCCCGAGATCAAGGAAGAGTTGGATTCAATTCAAGCTACTTGGAAATTGTCTGATGATGAAGGTGATGAGTAATGCATCTTCTTATTTGCCTAGTATGTCTTCTCTTTGGATTAGTTGGAAGAATAACTAGTGCTTTGAATAGCGATGATTGTGACTACACATAGCTATTTTTGTTTTCATCTTCTTATATTATTTTTTAAGTTTATTGGTATTAAATTCTAAAAATATTTGGAGGATGATGTTATTGCATTATTGATCTTTATGATTTTGTGATATTGCAATTTGTTTATGGGATATGTATTGTTTACGTCCGTGAACTTGAAGGTCCCATATTGCGGTCAAAAGTAAAGTCGTTCATGAATTAGTATTCGTATAGATGAAAGGAAGAATGGACTTTTGAAAATTAAAAAAGTTATGCCTATGCAGTCATGTATTTGATGGAAAATAGGATGATATCTTTTGTTTGACAAGGATAAAGTCTATTATATCGTTATGATGAAAAATAGAATAGATCTTTGTATGTTATCCACGGTATTGATCTTCATTGATCCATTTTATTATATTTTACCGTGAAGGCTCCATTGTGTGTCTTATGTTGAGTACCTTACAACTAAGTCGATTTACCTTGACTTTGTTAGTTGTTTCATAAGATGTTATATGTCGAGCATTAGGAACTAAATTAATCAACCAGTTTGGTTATTTAGTTTGTACTCCATAAGTTTTCTTTCTTATGTCGAGTACATGTACGGTTAAGGTTGTCATATTCTATGATGAACTTAGTCGGGGTTCCATAAGTTCTCTTATGTTGAGCCCAAAATAATTAAATTGATTACTTCGGTGATTAGTTTGGTTGTTTGTATTCCAATTAGATTAATTATAGGTTCTCTTGTAATTAATCTAGTTGAGTTTTCATATATTCCACAAATTCTTGTGTTGAGTATATGAACGGCTATACTAATCATGTTCTATTGGTTAATGTAGTCGTATATTCCGTAAGGTTTTCCTTATGTTGAGTATGTGAACGATTAAGTTAGTCATCTCCGTATGATTACCTTAGTCGTAGCTCCGTAAGTTTACTTATGTTGAGCACTTTCAATTAAATTGATCACTTTTGTGGTTTGATTTAGTTGCGTTTTCAATTGAATTAATCATGGGTTTACTTGTGATTAATTTGGTTGAGCTTTGGATATAGAAAATCATTCCTATGGTTTTTGGTGTCCAATTAAAAAATCCTTCTTTTTTCTTCGAAATTAAGGTCGCTCTTGTTGTTCTTTCGGGAATGACATCAAATGGGGAGAGTTCTTTTGAACTTGTGCTTAATGGTAATATCTTGCGGGTGCGGCTGTGGAATTTATAGGGGTTATCTTGTATCTTAAAACTCCTTGATGAATGCATTTAGCTTCGGCTTTATGATTGCATCTAAATTAAGTTGGTATGTATTTTTCTTTTAGTCTATGAAATGTCTCTTGTGGAAATTTCATTATGATCCCGTTCTTGTACCTTTGCCAATTTTATTGACAAAAAGGGGGAGAAATAATGTAGTTCACACTACAAATACATGGTTTTCGGATCATTGTGTAAGGGGAGTGGTTTCCATGATCGAGATGGAGTATTGACTAAGGGGAGTGATACATATCACCATAGTATTATTGTTAAAGTCGTGATACAATTGGACTTTGATATTACATAATAATACTATGACACTGTATAATAATGATCGAGAATCTCGATTTCTCTCATTGTTATAGATACGGATCTTCAACAACGGTGATGCTAAACTTACAAGCTTTGGGATCATTGGAGTACTTGGAAGGACGAAGATTTCAGGGAACGTTGAAGATTAGACTATGGAATAGGAGCCACTAAAGTTTATCCTTTTTGTATTTCATATGTATTAATAGTTTGTCACTAAAATTGACAAAGGGGGAGATTGTTAGAGCATAGCTCGGTCAACCTCGCATACGTTGTTATCTCAAGCATGTTTGTCAATGTTAGTGATCAAAACTATGAGTCTTGATTTCTAGCCTACATAGCTAAGTCTCGGACTAGGATAGAAAAGTGTAGTTGAGCTCAAGGACTTCATGGCGATTCATCATACAACGAAGAAGATCTATACAAGGAATCGTGGAACTTCATCAACAAAAAGGTATGTGGAGACTTGAACTTATCTATCACTCAAAAGTCTATCTATTCTATCTCCTACTTCTTATGAGACAAAAGTCGTATGCTATATAGACTAGATCATACACATTTGACATTTCGAGTTGAGCATTTATTGCTTATCTTTTATCTCGAAATCGTGTGTTGGTAAAGCGTTTCGCTTTGATCAAGTTTATCTTCACCTAGTGACAAAAGTCATGAAAAGTTTCAATCACTTTGAGAATTGCTCTGACGTGAATCGGTCTATGAATAACGGCTACATAGCGTCCTCTGAGAATATCTCAATGATTGAAATGAGAGTTTAGATTACATAACCATGTATTCCTTGAACCAAAGTTTTCGAACTTTGTTGATCAAGAGAAATCGAGAGGATTGTGGAATTGGCTTGCCAAGTCCGCGAACCCAGTCCGCAGACTCAGTCCGCGAACTGTCGGAAGTTCTCGACCGAGAATTTCTGCTGGATTTTCCAAAACTCGTTTGTGTGCTAAGTACGCGAACTTAATCCGCGAACCCAGTCCGCGAACTGGCGGAAGTTCTCTTTTCGAGAATTTCTGCTGAGTTTGGAAAACAAAACCGATTAACTTAAGTCCACGAACTTGTTTGTGAACTTAAGAGGTTATGATCTAAAGATGTGCTCTGAACATGAAACATTAAATTACTAAGGAATGCTTTATGCAAACCTTGGCTATAATGTTCATGAGCCGATTCAATCGAATCGAATCATCTTCGTTTCAATTGTGTCTTGTGTAGTTACATAAGATCTCATAGCAATTGAACAACTCTTTAACTAGTTCATTTGAGTCAATTGAACTAGTTATGGTGAAGAAAAACAAGCTTAATATGAAATGCTCATATGGTTGACCTTTTTGGGTTACTATGTTGAACCAACATACACGTACACGTTTGGACATGGTTTTCACAAACCCAGTAAATGTTTACCCAAGTGTGTGTGACAAGCTAAGTTTTCGATCTAACGGTTGAGAAATATTAGCTTGAATCTAAATCAGGTTTTCATCTAACGGTGAATATGGATTGCTTTGTAACTAAGGCAAAACCCTGATTTGAAGACTATATAAAGGAGACATCTAGCATTGTACAAAACTAATCCCCACATGTTTGTGTGCTGCTAGTGCGCCCGCTAGAGTCGATCTCCATTAACCTTTGGTTTTCTTCTCTAAAACCAGGTTAACGACTTAAAGAATTCATTGGGATTGTGAAGCCAGACCGATACTACTTTTATCGTAGTTGTGTGATATGATCTTGCATCTTCTATCGTACGAGTACAATCGATTGATTGGCTTGAGATCGTGAGAGTTCTCCGATAGGCAAGATAAAGAAGTCACAAACATCTTCGTCTCACTGTTTGTGATTCCTCGACAATCCGCTTGTGTAGTCAGGAAGGATTGTAGAGAGGTGATTGATTGATCTAGGTTGTTCTTCGGGAATATAAGACCGGATTATCAATTGGTTCATGTTCACCTTGTTTTTATATCTTAAGACGAAACAAAACCTAGGGTTTATCTGTGGGAGACATATTTATCCTTCGATAGACTTTTCTCTGTGAGACAAAACTGTTTATTATCAAGTATGTGATTTTGGGTTGCAGCAACTCTTGGTTGTGGTGAGATCAGCTAAGGGAATCAAGTGCGCAGTATCCTGCTGGGATCAGAGGCGTAGGAGTACAACTGTACCTTGGATCGGTGGGTGACTGATTGGGGTTCAACTATAATCCAGTCCGAAGTTACTTTGCAGTAGGCTAGTGTTTGTAGCGGCTTAATACAGTGTGTATTCAATCTGGACTAGGTCCCGGGGTTTTTCTGCATTTGCGGTTTCCTCGTTAACAAAATTTCTGGTGTCTGTGTTATTTCTTTTCCGCATTATATTTTATATAATTGAAATAATACAGGTTGTGCATTCGTGATCATCAATTGGAAATCCAACCTTTGGTTGTTGATTGATATTGATTGATCCTTGGACATTGGTCTTTGGTACCGTCCAAGTTATTCCTTTTATTTGATAAAGACTCGCTATTGTTTTTAGCTTGAGTAAAAATCAAATCAAGAGAGAGATATTAACTCCTTGAGATACTTTTATCTAGATTGAGTCTGACTGTCTAGTTGATTCTCTAGTAAAGTATTTCGGAGTTAGTCCATACAGATTGCTAAGCGAAATATTGGGTGGTGTTGTTAGACCCCCGCTTTTTTAGAAGTGCCATGAAAACATCCTCCCTGCCAACTCAGTGCTTGCTAGGTTTGTTGATAGGCATAACAATTCTTGCAGTATGTGTAACTCTGATTCTCTTGAAACTCCTGAGCATATTCTCTTGCACTGTCAGTTTGCCAAATCTGTTAGGTCTCTAACCCCATATGCTGACATTATTGAGCATGATAGTAACTCTTTAATCAACCTACAAGATTGGGTTGTCAAATGGATTTCTGACAACAGATTGAAAGATAAGGTTGTTGTTGTTTTCACTATTGCTTGGAGTATTTGGAAAGACAGATGTTCTTGTGTCTTCCAAGGAAAATCTTTAAACCACCATGTTACAGCTAGACTAGCAGTGAAACTGGTCACAGACACTGAGACCTTTTTGGATAATGTTATCTCACAAGAGTATGTCCTTGCAGTCTCTACTGAAGAGAAAAATCTTTCCATGATCACTAATTCCTTGCCAGACGATTGTGTGCTTGTTTTCAGTGATGCTGCATATGATAAAAATACTAACTTGTCAGGTATTGGTTTGATTATGTTAAATATTGCAGGTTCCTTCATCGGATGCAAACTCAAAGCTGGCTCAGTGAGGAATGCGGAAGAAGCTGAAAGTCTAGCATTACTAGAGGCAGTCACATGGGCAAAAGCTAAAAGACTTGAGAAAGTGTGTGTTATCAGTGATGCTAAGACAGTAATAGATGCTTTTAATTCCACTAGCAATCAAATATTTTGGTATAATAAATCAGTCTTAGAAGACTGTAAAACAATTAGTTCTTGTGTTCATTTGGTTAAGTTTGAATTTCTTAAAAGAGACCATATAATTCTAGCTGATCAAGCAGCTAAGTTTAGTGGGAGGACTAGAACCTCAGGAGAATGGATGGGAAATGTCCCTGATTTTCTCAACTCTAAAATGTAATTCTCTTAATTTTAATAAGATCAATTTTTCCTACCAAAAAAAAAGAAAGATATGTATTGGATGGGATATGGACGAGGCTAAAACCGGTCCAATCCCTGTCATAATCGCCCCTATTTCAACAACTATATGTGGTTGTGCATGGGATTAAGTCGGTAATCTGTACCCTTGCTAATATCACTTTACCACTCACGGAAGCATGAAATTAACCCTCTTTGGGCACGCATAGCCTTGGGACAAACCGGGATTTCCCGGCAAGAATTTGGCAGAATAGCTCAACGGATGAATCCCCGGGATTCCAGAGACCCAAAAGAGAGAGTACTACTACTTAGTGGCTTAGTGCTATCCAGCCCTTGGCTGGTGGACTCTTTTGATTGACCTAAGTTATTCTGAGAATAAGTAAATCCAATGATTAATTTATGTGATTAAGATATTATTCTCTGTGAAAAATCTTTTCGTCGGAATACCAAACTCATTCCACAAAACTCCTGCTTTTTTGTGTGACAGAAAATGTCATTTCTTTAAGCGGAATACTATGGTTGCACGAGGATTTGATGGTAGTGCTTCTTTCACAAAGGTTGTTACAGGTACCATTTCTTAATTATAAGTTGCACGAAGAGGATCAAAATAAGTAAGTGGGGAATCCACTCGAGTCTTTTCTATACAAAAGAAATATCAGGGAATCGATTACTCAAAATAAAAACAAAACCCAACTTTTGCTTCTTTCTTTAATCATATAAAGCATGACTCGATTGATATATCAAAAACAGCAGATCATGGCTGTAAACTTCAAAAGATTTATTTTCAGTGGGAAGAGCGGGTGGACTACGGCCTCAGGCTGACATTGATTAGTGGTGGCATAAACCTCATATTGGATTTGAAGACAATATGACGGCTTTGCAGATACTATATGTGGTATAGGCTAATGATTTGAACAAAAATACAAAACCTAAGTGTATGCCATGCCGTGCTGCACGGCATAATTTATTTTTCAATCTAACTTTTTTTTGTTTGTTTGAAGTTTCCTCTGAGCCAATGCTTTTATTTATTTTTCTTAAAATATAGGGACAAAAATGACAGAAAGAACAGATTAACCATTTTTTTTCTTTCTTTAATTAACATTGGCCTCTAAGGGTTATCAAAAGGGTGGTCAAGAGATTCAAGAGAGTAGTGTGGTCACCAAAAGTGCACCACGGCTATATTTGGCTTCATTAATGTTCATTTAGTGTAGTAATCAACAACTTTTTCCTTATTAGAAAAAAGAAAAGAAATGTTTGAGACTTTAAGCCTTGAAAGACCACAGGAAAGATACACTCATGAGGCGAATTAACAAATGATGGGCTGACGATAAGGAGTGTATTATTCTTTTGAAGTATTTAAAACCAGAAAGTTGGTTGCATTTACATTTTAAAAGCTCAATCACTTTGTAATGAAAGAGTTGATATAGGGAGGAGAACTATTGATATGTGGAGGACAAGGCGAAGACAAGTAGAAGCATTAATTATTTTTATTTTTTTGTAAAATTTTTTGAGGTTTATGTTTGAATTTTTATAAAGGTTAATTAGCAATAGTTTTTTGAAGCACGAAATATAACTAGCATTTTTAAACGCATAAAAACGTAAAGTAAACCTACTTCATATGTTGGATTAAATCGACTTAATACAATGTCATATATGAATAAATGTTAATTTTTAAAATTTAATAATACTCCTTGATGATATTTTTTGAAAGATGAGGAAAATGAAGGGTACTTGGTACAATTCCATCAATCGCCAAAATATGGTTACCCTAACAAAAATAACAAGTTATTCTTTATCTTTCTGCGTACCTAACTTTATCAATAATTTGAGGATGAACAAAGATGTTAGGTTAGAGATTGAAATTGATTTTGTTGTAAAAGTTTGTGTTTTGATTGATGCTAATTTCATTTGTCGCCGAACAAAACAAAAACCTAACTATTATAAAGGAAAGCCTAACTAATTTTATTAGGGTTTTCAAATATTTAGGGTTCATTTTTATTGTCTGCAATTTAAGTGCTCACAATCTTTCTCGTTAATGGTGATTTTTTCCTTCACCCTGCTGGTGATTCTATTTCATGATAATGGTTTTTAATTCGTGAATATTTCAAAGAAGGTACAATTTCGGGCATTATGATCTTCAAATGATTGGTCTGCATGTTGAGTATGTTACTCTTGTTTCAATGGAGCAATTCATAGTCAAGAAGTATGTTATTTTTTTTCAAACCGTCAAATTATCCCTTGAAGACCATCCATTTTCCCATTTAATTGAGTCTATCATACTTGTTTTAGGTTGTTCTTTTAATTTTCCCTCTCTCTATTCCTTGTTCGATTATTCGAATGTGTACCACCTCAAGTATATTGTTCTTGTAATTTTCTATTTCTTAATGTACTTGATCTTTATGTAATCTTTATTTGAGATTATTAATGGAAAATAGAAGTTTTTATCAAAAATAAAATAAAAGTAAAAGTAAAAAGAAGGGAGATTTTTAGTTGTCATAAAATTTGGTCAAAATCCTGAGATTACAGATATGACCTCCAACATCATCAACCCATGACAACTAACACTACATTTACTTTTGAGGGTAAAAATGTAAATTAATTTTATTTTTGCATTTTTAAAAATAAAAATAATTAAACTTTCAATCCTTATATACTTTATTTTTTTTGAAACGTGAAATTTATTAAACTACTTAAAAGGATGTTACACGAGGATATATGGTACCCAAAGATTCGTTTACATTTAGAATGGTATGCCATGAATATAAAGAAGCAAAACAATGAAGCAGCGCGTCAGAAACGGTTTTTAGATCAGAGTTGCATCACGGAGATGTTGGAGTCGAAGATCTTCTTTCAATATTTTCCACAAGAAAAGCTGTACTTTTAATGGACAAACTGAGTTCATAAGAATTTATTTGATGGTAAGGGTGTTCATGTGCTTGATTCAAAGTGATGGTTAGGCAATTGCGTCCATATGCTAGGTGTACTGCCCGAATATTAATTGTTTTTTCTCCTTTATCTCCTTCTTGATCCATCATGTAATGTTTACTAGGAAAGACAACGATTACTACTAATAATGTCATTAAAAACATACTAGAGACTGAAATATAAAAGCAACATGAAATACATAATCAAACTAGATTAACACACTAATGTAAGTAAAAGGGGGAAATTTTTTTTTGCTTAAAAGTAAACTGCAATGAAACTGAGACTAAATGTGAGTAAAAGAGTCGAGTTCACGGTCCATTCGCACAAAATTAAGTTTTGTGCATGTTGTTGCTGCGGCCGTTATGATAAAAGGTAATTCTATAGTTGTGATATAATTATGAGAATCAATATTCATGGTTTCCTTCATGCAGGGAAGTTGTTATGTCGCGTGTTCTGAAATATATTTCTCCTTGGTCAAGACATTGCAGTTAAATCTAAGATTTTCTTAGAGGAACAAGGTTACTAGGCTTCTAGTACGTCTTTCTTCATGTTTCATCATTAGTGTATGCACAAGTGATGAAGAATAAAAAAATGATGATTTTATTTCCCTTGGATACCCAGGTTATAACTCAATATTGTTTCCTTAAGGAATAATTTGGTTAAAACAAAATCAAGGTTGAAATCGTGATCAAATACAACTCCGAGGATAATTCGAGATCCTTGGAAAACAAGACTAACGAACCAAAAAGAGCCCAAACAAACCTAAGAAAAGTCTCAATTCCAGAAAAATATGGTAAAAACCATAAGAAAACTTTGCAACACTAATCAATGGATAAACAAGGTAAGAGATGAAGAACAACAAGAGGGAAATCCCTAACAATACCAAAACAATACTTCTAGCTGAAACTACACTGGTGGGTTTATAGAGAATTACCTTTCAACTTCCAAAAAGAGGTTCAAAGAGGTAATCAGAAGGCTTATCACGGGGCTTCACTAGCTCTGAAAAACTTTAGGAGTCAGACGCAGATGATAAAAGGTTTACAAAATACAAAGAATCGGCAAAGAGGTTGTTGAGATTGAAGATCCAATACAATTAAGGTTTTAAAGACCAGTCCTAGGTCTAAAGGATTTTAATAGATAAACATTGAGTTTTCAAAGAGGTAGTTCAGGAAAACAAGGGGGATTCATAGGGTTAAAAGAAAGCAAGAAGATAAGATCCAACACCATTAGAATGAAAAAACTTGTGTACGTGTATCAACATAAATTTTTTCTCCTACTTTTCAGACCAGAGGAGGTTGAGGAAGAGTCAAACTGATATTTATCAGAGGAGGTTGAGGAAGAATCAAACTGAGATTTACTTCAAATTTGCAATAGTGAAGAGCAGTTGGAGATTAGGTTCGGAAATGATTGTTGTTGAAGACCAGATCCTAGAGAAACCTCTATAGAAATTCCAAATCTAAGCAAGAACATAAAGAAAAATTAGGATAAAATCCTCATGAGTAAAGGTGGGTATCACTTTAAAAGAAATAAAGGCCTAATTGAAAGCTTAAGTCTAGTGAATAGAGGATTTAGACGATGAGATCTGCTAAATCCATTGTGGTTGATTAGCATTTTGATGTCGGTGGTGAAAGTAAGGTAATATTAAGGGTTTGTTTTCCACTTTCTTCTCTAGAAGTTTCCTAATTAATCATTCTAAGCTATTAATAGGGATTGGAGATTGGTATTGCTTAGATCAAAGCCGATCTGAGCAGTAGAAGCAGAGGTTGCCGAAAATATTTTCCTTATGTTGGAAATCGCATTGATCCTTAGTAATTGAGAAACTTTTTGAAATATCTACGTCTTGAGTTTAAATGTGAACATTAAACTTTCATTATTCAGCGAATAGTTTCATTATCTTGAAAATGTGTAATGTTAAAAGAGTACAACATGCAAAGCATGCGTATAACAATATCTGTTCTTACTAGTATTTCTTAAAACTTAAGGCAACGATTTAACTTTGTAGAATTTAGAACTTAGGTATTTGGAAACCGAAAGTAGAAGTCCTTCTGCTTATCAAGATGGAAAATCTGCCTCTCAATAAATACAAGTGACTCTCAGAAGTCGAAAACAGAAAAACCAAAAGAACTGCTTCACTAATAGGGTGTTCAAATACACCGTTCTAAAAGTCAAAAAACAAAAAGTTAGTTTCATTACATAACATAAAATGATTCCTAGAAAATTCTCTTAATATTTTTTTTGTGAAGCAAAACTTTTAAAGTCATAAGCATTTATGTTTCTGGTATTCAACCATGCTTTAAAGTTGTCTTCTCAAACTAACTTTTGGTATTTCGACTCAATTAATAGCATTTTTGGCAACTATAAGTAGAGATAGTTTGAGAAGTCATCAACAAAAATATATCTACTTCATAAAATGCTTCTAAAAGTCATTTCGAAATTTGGTTCTCAACCTAACTTCTGATTTTTCTACTTACTTAAATCATTAAGTTGTTTCTAATACTTTGTAAGTTTGAAGATTCCTTCTAAAGTGTTTCCGATTATCTTTTAAGTCTGAAAGTAACTTTTTGTATGGTAGCCAAACACACTAGTAATTTCAACTCACCCGACGCTTTCCTTAAGTCGTCTGACATTTCATCCAGCTCCCTTAATAGCATGTTTCCGTATAACAAAGGGTTTTGCTGATATCCAGCTCCCTTAATTGATCCCCCAATATCAGTAATCCGTCCCACTAATCGCCCTTCAGTTGGGCCAAGGAATCAAACGATCTTTTAAGGAACCATTTTTCGGGGACCACAATTTTTTTTTGTGGGGATCATGATTCTATTTTAGGCAAGACGATTATAAGTAATCCTAAGTCATTTCTTATCTAAATGTTTTCCTTAATACCAAAATTACCCTCCTTAATTAAATGTGTTAGTTTAATGATTAATTAGTTATTAGTTAATGATTAGTATGATTAGTAATGATTAGTGATTAATATGATTAGTTACCATTACGAAGTTCTATTACAGAAAATTGAAAAAACAATTTGCGAGAAATTTTAATTTTTTTTTGCGATTAAGTTCGGTTACCCAAATTTATGACCAAAAACGAACTTAATGATTAGTGATTAGCGTGATTAGTAATGATTAGTATGATTAGTTACCAGTAAGAAGTTCGGTTACAAAAATTTGAAATTTTTCCTTGCGATCAAACCGAACTCTATATTTGGTGTGACCATTAAATAGTTCGGTTATAAAAAAATTTAAAACTTTTTACGATCAAACCGAACTTAAAGTTCGGTTAAGAAACATTTTTTGCGACGTAACCGAACTAAAGTTCGGTTGGGAAATGTTTTTTGCAACTAACCGAACTATTAGGGTTCGGTTGGGAAATGTTTTTTGCTACTAACCGAACTAAGGTTCGGTTGGGAAATGTTTTTGCAACTAACCGAACTATTAGGCTTCGGTTGGGAAATATGTTTTGCTACTAACCGAACTTAGGTTCGGTTGGGAATTTTTTTTTGCGAAATAGCCAAATTGTTCTTCATATTCATCATTTCCATTAGGTTCGGTTAGTTCGACAAAGTTTTTCACATAATTCCTAACCGAACTTCTCTCTGCAACTTCCATTTTCAACTCATTTTGATGGTTAATACTCATTTTTCAATCGAACGAGGAACGCCAAGCAAAGAGAGAAGAAGAAGAGGATAATTTTTTTTTCAAAATTAAAAATTTTCGATTCCCCCCTATTTTTGTTTTTGATTTTGGTTAATAGATTCATTTAGATTAGATATATATGATTAGATTTATATAGTTATTAGGTTAGTTTTAATTTAAATTAAAATAAAGAGTAAATGTGTACCTGCCTAACTTTAAGACACCCCTTATAAGTATAGGGAGGTTGGCCTAATAAGATCATGGTCCCAAAAAACCGTGGTCCCTAAAAAATGGTTCCTTTTAAGTTCTTTTATGAATCAACCCACACAAATCAAAACCTCCTTCTTCTTTTTTTTTTCTTTGCTCTTCTTCTTTATGTGGCTTTTGCCTTTTTTTGTGGCCCTAGAATGACTTATCTCTTCTTCCATGCCTCTCATTATGATCATGCTTTCCCTTAATTAATCAAATATATTTCTAGTTAGATTCCATAACCACCATTAACCAGATATCAAAAGGTGATTAAAATGATATATCTTATCACCTTAATATGATTCTTATGAATTGATGATAACTCAAAAGCACAAAAGAAGAAGAAAAGCAAACCACTTAACAGTGTTTAAGTCACTCAATTACTGTTTCTTTTTATCAATGATTTTGTATTACAAGCATGATTAAACATATATATATATATTCTTTATATGACTCTTCGGAATAATAAAAACAAAAAATAAAAGCCTCGACATTCTCTCTATTCTCAACAAAACAATCAAAACTCAAGAAACTCATATACGTACGATCTCATAATCATTGGGCAAGGGGTGTCAAGTAGACTTGAACCCCATATTTTGGTTTCAGAGTGAGGACGATAACCGGGGCATGTCGATAATTATCTGCAATTTTGAAGCTAAATTTTGATATTAACATAGACAATATAATCTTAGCTTCCATCATCGCAAATGCCTGACCGACACAGTTGCGTGGTCCAGTTGAGAAAGGCATGAAATGTCGTCCCGGTGCAAATGCTTTCCCTGCGAATCTTTCTGGCTTGAATTCATTTGCATCCTCACCCCACAATTCTTTACTATGATGGATGGCAAGAACAGGTATCCAAATTGATAATCCTTTAGGAATTTCTAAGTCACCCAACTTGATATCTTCAAAAACCATCCGAGGGAGAAGTGATGCTGGTGGGTACAGCCTGAGAGACTCCATGATCACCATATTTAACTGTATTCATAAAACATTTAGTTAAATTCAAATCTTAACATATTATAATGTACTCTGCTTACTATGCACTCAAAAAAAGAAAAGAAAAGACTGCTGAATTTGTTCTAGAACTTTCTTTTTTCCTTCAAAAAGTTAATACTAGGATACATTTCGTAAATATACTCTAATTGGTTTTAAAAATCTCTAAAACATGCACAAAACTTTGCAAACAAATAAAAGTACGATTTCATTGGAAAAACTCGAAAATGACATTCGTGTTTCCGGATCTAGGCTGTTTTGATAGTTCTAACCGAAAACGACTTAACCGAACATGTTTTCTTGGCTTGTTTTCTTTCTTTTATTAGGACGTCACATATAAAATGCGGCCCAAATATAAGGTGTCATCAAAATGCACATTAGACCAGTACTTACCAAGGTTAGCTTGGAAAGCTTTTCAGGAGAGGGGTCTTCATTGTTTAAAACTTGCAAAACTTCGGCGCGAACTTTATCTTGCCAAGAGGGGTTGGTAGCAAGAAGCATTACAGTCCATGTTAGAAGTAGTGCGGTTGTCTCATGCCCGGTGAAAAAGAATGTTTTACATTCATCCATGAGTAATTGTAGATTGAAACTGAATCCGTTTCCGTTTTGTACTCTCTTTTTTTGAGTTTCAGCTAGTAACATTCCTAATAAGTCATTTCCATAAGACGTACTCCGACCGATATCTAAGCTATCTTTTCTACTTTGAATAATCTCCATTAGTAATCTCTCTACTTCCGTTTTCAATGACTTGATCTCTCTATTGAATTTGCTTGGAAAGAATCTGTTCCCCATTACACAAAAAAAAAAAAGCTTAGGATGATGGAATGAACTAGTTGAATGAAGAATCTAACAATGGTCAAAAATGTTGATGTCAAAAGACATTCGAATGAACTCGTTGAAAGTGAAAGAGAATTTGATTTATGTTAAAAAAAATTCATGTGAATTTATACTAAAATGGAATTCTAAAGTTAATGGAACACTAAAGAAAAGTAGGCTGATAATTTGTAGTCATAGAATCAGTGAAAGGAAGAATCATAATAACACTAACTTCTAAGACGGTACACGCGTACTTACCGGCTACCAGGAAGGCATAAATGCCGGCTTGATTGAGCACAAAGATGCTGTAAAGATGTTAGAAGATGAAATATGCGTTTTCCTTTATCGTAACTACTGTCGAACTCCGTTCTTGATATGATATCACCAGTGAGTCGACTCATATAGTCACCAATGTCGATCTCAACGTTTTCATTTGTCGATGATTCGACTACGACTTGTTGCAGTGATTGGATCATTCTTTTAGTGCACTCCAACATGTATCCCACATGACACTGTTGGATGATAATTAATCCACCAGTCATTATGATTTTTCGAGCAAGATAGATTATACATGGACGAAGATAAGCATAGAGAAAGAGAATTCCTCTGTTCAGTATTATAAATACTATAATCAATCATATTACCTTAAGTTTATCAGCCATGAAAGCTGGGGCGACTATATGTCTTTGGTGGTACCAGTCTTCTCCATTCGCCATTAACAAACCTCGACCAATAAAATGTTTACATCCTTGTCTTTGTAACCATGATTTCCCTGTAACTTTACTGTATTTTGATGAAAGTAATTCTTTTATCATATCCATATCAGTTAAACACATCCTTGGTTCACTCCCTACCCAGTATATAAATCTTTTACCTGTAATACAGAATATTTCAATCAACAAAAAGTAAAAACAAAACGCAAACGATCTAAAGGATTCAAATTTGAAGTGTCTATATGTTTATATTAGAATACCGTATTCTTTAGACCAGTGAAGGAAATGTGGTAGAAGGCGAGGAACGGTATTATGATCATGAATGGATTCCATATCATTAGCAGTAGCTTTCGAGACGAAGGAAGACACGTCAGCGAGATTTCCGACAAGAAACTTCGGTTTAGGACCATGAACACCTTGTTTCTCCATGATCTTTTTAATACGTCTCGGGTTTAAACAATAACATGAGATGGTTACATATGCAACTCTAGAAATGATGACACAAACAAGTAAGACGACAAACAATAACACTGCCATAGCAACTAAAGATCCCAAGCAGCAATAACCAAGTTTGTATTAACAAAGTAATTGTTGGATCCCTCTAGCTACTGGCAGCTAAGCTAGTGAGAAGAAAGAGTGAGAGGGATGGTTTATTGCTCTTAATTATGAACTCCTCGTAGCCTCTATTTATACCAATCGTTTTTGAGTTTGACATATGAGAATCGTATGCTCTATTCTAGTGTCTTTTTTTATTTTATTTTTGAAATTCACTCTATTCATTTTGGCGCTCTGAGATGATCTATCTAACAAGTTATATTTTACTTTCCATTTGCGTATATTGCAACAAAAGTTACTAGTCATATGTACTCCTCAAGAATATTATCAAGCTCCTTCTATTTGTGAGTGAATAAACTAAAATAATAGAACGAATGTTTATCTTATAGTAGAACAAACAGCAATAGATAAAAAAAATTAAATGCACCGAAAGAGTTTGCATATAAAATTTCTCTGTTGCACGCTCTGCATCACGTCACAATCTGTCTTGACTACAGTATAATGAGAACTAATTATTATACCGACGCCTTCATGGTATAACATTATTATACTGACTAAGTATAATGACTACGGTTCAAAACTCATTAGCACCAAATTCTTTGCTGATGAAAAACAATCTATCTAGTAGAATTGATGCCTTCATGGTATAATTTTCCGTGCGTTTTATTATCAAAGGTTTGACTTTTTTTTCTTCTTTATGTATCTGTTATTTTGAAGGGTTAATGCAATCTCCAATCAGCTCCAAATTATGACGTTTTCCCCATTATAACATGCTAACCTATATCTATAATAAGCAGTGAACCTTGCATCCTTAGAAACACTATATGTATCATTGTAAATTTGAAATAATTTCACATTTATAAAGATTCAAGCAGTGATCCATTCCAACAAAGGTTTTGAGTGATGACTATGATTTAGACTTTTGAAATAACATGGAGATATCAACACCTTAGAGTTGACTTATATTTTCGTGGATATAGTCACTTTCTCATGAAGATCTCACTGAGTTTTAGGCTTTTTCTTTTTGACTCTTAACAGGGTGTTTGGCAACATAAAATGAAAGTGTTTCTATTTTTCAAGAATATAAGTAACTTTACTGTGGTAGAAATAAAAATATTTGCTATACAAAAATTATTTTCTTTTGTTTCTAGAAAGTCATTTTAAAGTTCAACCCAACGTTCGGCCTTTCGATTTAATTAAGTCGAAAAATTACTTTTTATCTGGTAATAGTAAGTTATAACGATTGCTTTTTGTATATTAATGTAAAAGAAATTTACAGCAAGGATGAAACAGGAATTTACAGAGAGAAGAAGGATGAGATTGAAAACTCTAAACTTAAACACTCACTGACTAGTTCTGGAAACATTTTACTTGGGAAATCAAACTGCGAACAGCACCGTCATTCACTACCCGCACCTTCTTTTAAACAAAAACAGCAACAAACAACTACTCCTGCCTACAGGTTTAATTAATTTATAAAGGCAGGCACCAAAGTGACAACCAACTGTGTAACTGTATTAGTACATTGCCCGATTTGTCATTATTTGTTGTAAGCTTGAGACGTGGCATTCCATTTTCAGTGCATCACTGAGCTTTTGATCTGTTAAATTTATGGACCCTCATCCACTTATTGGTGATTTACAGATTTCTTGTATAAACGAAAGAGTCGACAGAGAATATAAATAAAGATCATCAAATCAGATCATTAAAGCAAGAGCAATTTTGAAATTGCGGGAACGACATCATTTTCAACAACGGGATGGCGAGCTTTACGAATTTTATAGCAAAAATAAAAACTCAAACTTTCTTCTGGTGTAAAAACTTGGACTCTATAACATGGGTCTCTCTAGATCAAGTAATTGCTAGTTGGATTCTTTTCTTTTTGTATTGTAGGTTTCTATACTTGAGTTCTCTCTAAGATGTTTAGGTTTTGCTGAGTTTGGGGAGGTTGAGCCTGTTCTTCCTCCCCCTTTCCTCCCCTTTGGGCTGTGGCCTTTCTCCTTTCTCAGCTTATTACTCGTAAGCTTTTTCAATATATTTCTTTTACCGAGTAAAAAAGAAAAAAGCAAGAGTAAATTTGAATTTTGTCCACCTACAAGATATCCAATTAAGCACTTTTTTAGGTTTTGGCTCCGGCCGGGGCTATATTTACGTCACGATTACTTTTTTTCTATTTTTTTGGGAAAACTTCCAACGAAACGTTTCTTTCCTAAAATTTCATTTCTTTTGGAAGAACTTTCAACATAACGTTTCTTTCCTAAAGTTCGATAACTAAGGAAAGTGTTTTTGGAAACTTACTTTTACAAGAGACAAAGTTGATTTCAGCCTACAAGATATCCAATTAAGCACTCTTTTAGGTTTTGGCTCCGGCCGGGACTATATTTACGTCACGATTAATTTTTTTCTATTTTTTTGGGAAAACTTTCAACGAACGTTTCTTTTCTAAAATTTCATTTCTTTTGGAAGAACTTCCAACATAAAGTTTCTTTCCTAAAAACCGATAACTAAGGAAAGTGTTTTTGGAAACTTACTTTTACAAGAGGCAAAGTTGATTTCAGACTGCTCTGAAATACAACTACTCATTTAAGAAGTAGTGTTGTTAAATACTTTCGAAAGCGCATTTACTGATTTACATGAAAGCTTACTCCAATGACTAGTTTCACAAATGTTAATATATATGTTCACATCAACGATTAGAAAATGTATATTATCTCCGTTTTTGGGAAAGAATTATTATTATTATTTTTTTATTTTTTTATTTGGTCTATTTTTTCTTTTTCATAAACAGAAGAAGTATATATACTTATATTAGAAAAACTGCATTATTTTTTTACTTTTATAGGAATCTAGAGTTTAATAAGAGAACGTATCATCAAAATATTAGCTACAACTTCATTATGGTGTGGACTCTTAAAAAAAATTGGTACAAATCTTGTAAGATAATATCCATATAAGATTGTCCATGAATTCACCCTTTTAACCAACTGTGATTATATATTTAATCTAAGAAATTATTTGATTGTTTCCTGTAGAGTTTTTAATTGTTTTCGTGAATCCATGCCTTGCAGGGGACTTATCAAGCTAAAAATTAATGATAGGGGAAATGATGGTAAGGTGTTAAACCAATCAAGATAAATTTCTAAGCGTAAATCACTGATTTATGGTGTACTAGTTAGTCTGGTTCGAGTCCTCAATAAATATTGTGGTGAAGATGTCATTTCAATTAGTTAAAAGCAACCAACATAAGAATTAAATTGATTAAGAAAATACTACAAAGAAAACTATAAAACTGGAATTGAGGACTCATTATGTTACTTATTCAATCAGTTAACAAATACAATTGTCTTTATCTAACTCTCTATTATCAACAACTAAAAGATATCCGGAAGCTCAATTACCTATATCGTTTCTTATATTATAAGGCAAACGAAGTTCCTCACCTAAGTTCTATTCACTACACTACCCAGAATAAGCTCTCTAGATATATTATAGCAAATGCATTAAGATCCATGCAAAAAGCTAAACATAGTCACAAACTTGTACTCTCGGTTTGTGTAGCCACGATTTATATCATACTAGTGATTGTTTTGAAAATCCCTTCGTCATTAATCTCAAGTAACTACCTACATTATTTACAAGTCGTTCAGATTGAAAACATCACATACGAAGTTATGTATATGAAAATCTAGTATTAGAGACTTGATCATCTTATTATGATCAAAATGTCAAGGAAGAATATACAAGTTGTATCACAACTTTGATATATTAAATTACGAAGTATAACGCTTATCTTTTGAACTCGTAATTGCGACATAGACACATTCTTTGTAACTTGTTACCATATTGTGCAATGAATATAGGATTGATTGCATGCCTAGAAAACTATGTCTAATGGCATGAGTTTAAGGAAGTAGACTTGCGAAACTTGTTTCATAGTTAAAAGGAATCAATGGGATTGGTGATCAGATTGTTATTGGGGATCTATAGCATGACCGATCCCTATTGGGGATCTCTAGCAGAAGCGATCCACATAGCAAAGTTATATTTCCGGTTTCACGTACTTTTTAAGGTTTGTGTGATTTTCAGATGTTTTGTCATTTAGAAAAGTTCAAGATATCGACATAGTGAGTAATTGAATATGTTTAAAATCATTTTTTTATGGTTCAAAGATATTCCTTGATACACAATGTGAGATCCAAAACCTAAATGTGCAAGAATCTTCTATTAAGAGATATTCCTTGATACTCAAGGTGAGATCCCAAACCAAAATGTTTGAGAATCTTCTATTAAGATTTTAGAATATATATGTTTTAGTTTTCCAGCAAGTAAAATATATCTCTGGAAGATATATTAGTAAAGTATACTCGTATACCAGCTAATATTGAGTTGTCGACCATGAGGTATTTCGGTATAACAGTTGGATATTGGTTGGAATTATACAAAACCGAAAATTGATGTTTATAGCATATGTTTAGAATATTTTAGTTTATGAAAATTCCTTAGTGTTCAATCTACCTTGGTCCATAAATAACCAAGTTTTTTCTTCTTACAAACTTATCCTGAATCATCACTTTATTTTGTAGTCATTGTTGTAGCCGACTAATAGTATTACTTGTAATACTATTTGGAGAGGAGAGTAACCTAATTACACGAATATCATAAGTCTGCTAGATTAAAGACTTATGTGGTATCAAGAAGCATCTAGATAGTATCATTGGGGAGAAATTATAATTTGCATTGTTATTTTAGTTTTCGATTATTGGTCTGATTGACTAACGGTTGTTAGATCTTGATTGCACCTGGTTTGATTATTCTGAGAGCCTTATTTTCTGACATAAGGTCACTAAAACTATATCAAGATTTTAGTTCATATTTGTTTATAGATCTGACTATAGGCTTGTGATTATCCATTGTTAACAGACTCCGTTATGTGTGTGATCGATCATAAGTGGAGTCAAGTTTATTTGTGCAAGCACATAAAAGACATTGAAGATTTAAAGACAAAAAGATTCTTATTGGTTTCATATCTTTGTGGTTTACTTGATCAGCTAGGATCTGACTTAGATTTGTTTATATTTTGATAGGTAACATATTGCTAGTTGTATATATCAACAAGCTATCATTTGGTGGTCTTTTTCAGGATACAAATTTGATTGTTTGTATGCTTATATCTGATTATCTTGATAATCTACATCTTGGTAGATCTAACCAAACAAAGGATTTTATTAGATTAAATGGAAGAGCCTTTGTTTGACTCAATACAAATCTCTTATTTACTTCTTGAGATTGAGAAATCAATTACCGAATACATTTTAGTTTGTTACTTTTTCGAAATACGATCCAAAGAAGTTGAGTGCAAGAAGTCTTCAGGACTTGTGAAGTAACTTATTAAGAGAGTAGATTATATCTTAGGATTCACGTGTGTTGGTCAGATTGTTTGTAAGCGCAGGGATACTGAAGAAACTAGGTAACTATGGGTAGTGTATTTGGTCTCAACTATACAAAGTTGGTAGTGGTCTTTGTATAGCGACTTAATTCTGAGAGTATTCAAAACTAGACTAGGTCCCGTGGGTTTTCTGCATTTGCGGTCTCCTCGTTAACAAAATCTTATATTGTGTTATTTACGTTATTTTCGCATTATTTAGCTTGTCTTTAAAGTAAATACACTTGTATGTTAATCAAAACACTTGGGGTTGATCTCTATAGTTAGGATCATCTTCGGATTATACTATGTACCAAGTGTATACATTTTTGTTTATATATTCTTGATAGACTCTGTATGTATTATATCACGCAAGGAATCTGTCATATATATTGATATCGAAAAGATTGTGTTGTACTTATTTGGTACCCTCGTCATTTCAGATCAGTATCGTGATAGTTTACTCAGATAACCAAAAGGTTGATAGTATGTATGATAATTTCAATTAGTATTTATATGATGTGGTGAAGTGTACATTTTTCTCCGAAAATAAACCTGACGACAATACAAGCAAAATAAAAATATAACTTAAAATATAAAACAAAAGCAAAGGGGTGTATATAACTTGTTTTTAGGAACTTACCTCCTGCTTCTGTCAGAAGACGAATATCACTAACTGAGTTTTTAAACATTGCGTACAACCTAAAAAAACTAAAAAAAACACATAAAAAGGTTTTAAAACTACCAAAAAAAAGCTAAAAATAAATAAAAAATAATTACCACGACTCCTGGCAACGACGTCATATTTAAAGGGGTGTTAACTGGGGTAGCTTATGTAGTTGGTGTGTTAGTTAAGGTACCTTGATAAATGTAATACCTAAATAACGAGACAATATATCCTAGGTGTTAGTTTTTACAAAAATTCGGGACTTTTAGAAAGATATAGCTACATCATTAAAGTGATTTCCTGCACACCCTATTAGGGATTAAGCCAATAGTGTTCTTCGTTTGAGATCCTTTTCAGGATTTTTGGTTATTTACAGCTTGTGGATGTCATCAAATGTTGTAGATATCTATAATATTTTCCTTTTGGAGATCCTGAATTTGCACCCAGTGTCTAGCAATTTAATTCAATCACTTCTTGTTAGATATTTGCAAAAACTAGTATTTTTTTTTCTTCAACTTTTAAGTTTTTGAGAGTTTTAATTAGATGCTGAGATTTTAATCTTTCAGTTTTTTTCTTTAAATTTGAGAGTTTCAAATTATTAGATTTTTGCATTTCTCAACTTTTTAGCTTTTGAGAGTTCTTATGTCACTCAATATAACTTTCTCAGCTTTCAAGAGTTATGAGTTATAGTTCAGGGCTTATTCATTAACCGATTTTAGGAGGCTTTCTATGGTGACTCTACCGTAGTTTGTCTATCACACTTTCATGGTCCATTTTTTTTCTCCATCTTAAATGTTAATAAATTTTCTTCAATTTTTTTCTCCATATTCTTCTAATCGGGCAACGACTTTACCCTAATTTGACATCAATTTCCAATGATTTCATCTAAATACAACAATTACTATTTCAATTTTGTTCGAAATAAAAAAAAATTATCTGTTGTTTGCTTTGATCAAATTCATTCGATCTAAAACAATTTACACTTCAATTTTATACAAAAAACATACTAAAGAGTTTCAAGTTCTATAGATTATATCTCAAAATTAAGTTAATTTTAAGAAACTCAAATCTGGGAAAGAAAAAAGAAAGAAAAAAACAAAAAATGGTTGGGAATAGAGTTGATATTTTCTATTTGGGTTTTTCTATGAAGTAAATCGAAATGCAATTGCTACCGGTAAGTGGTGAAATTCCCTAAAAAAACCAAGTATATTGGTTGTTTAAAGGAGATCTTGGTTGGGTTTTATTGATTCATAGAATTTGAACGGTATTGGTTCATATAGAACTTCATGCGTTTGTACTTGTATAGGTGCTTCAAGTGGTGTTGGTTGGAGTTGAAGTTCTAAGTTTTTATTATGCACAACGAGTGCATAATACGAATCTTTTTAGGAGAGTATATTGGATGTTAGATCAGTAAGTAAAGATGTATAGTTGGTAGTTCTATATTTATTTATTTAAGATGTATTCTTTGTCAAATTATCAGCTACCAATTGTGTTCTTTTGTAGAAAAACCCCATGCTAGTAGTTCAAAACTGGACTCAATCCTTTGCATGAGTTCTGTTTCACGGTGTCAGGCATTATTAACCATGTGAGTCCTTCTTCCCCGGTCAAAAATTTCATATATCGGAACATTCTCAAAAATAGGCATTGAAGGAATTTATAATAGGTTTAATAGCTCGAAAAGCTACAAGACCCCCACTAGAGACCCAAACTCCAGTACGACTGGCAGTTGACCAGGTTTGCACCTCTACTTCTTATTTTTTAAATAGGTTGGTTGAGCTCATTCTCCTTTCCTTTCAATTGATTGGAAGCATTAAAGGATATCGTATATCAAAGAATTGGACTTCGAAATTTCCACACTAAAACTTATGCAGACCTTGCTTGAGATTAATGTTTGTATTTCTTATGCCACTGTTACACTGTACCTTCTACTATAGTTGTTTTACACGATGGTGTAAAATCTATTCAGCGTTCACATTTCAAATATTTCGGAGAAGAAGAATCGCAGAGTCAAGCTGAACACTGTACTTGCTCTTTACTCCAAATCCCGAGTACGGGTACGACGGAAGATGTTATCTACGCCATTTTTCATAATGGTGGTTGTATTGTAGGGTTTTTTCTTGGTCAACCCCCCTCTCTCACTGTTGTAGCAGTCATCTAGTATGTATTTGCAATTTCCCCCAAATTATGTACTAGACCTTGTTTAAACTTTTGATGGTGCAATAGTTGCAATTCCTAAAAAGTTAAAAACCACAAGCAAGTAGAGATAAACTCATTATTACGCTAAAATACAATACAACTAAATATATATAAGAGAAAGAACTTGCACTTCATTGATATAATCTTCGAATTGAGATAAACTCATTATTACGCTAAAATAAACTCATTATTACAAGCAAGTAGAGATAAACTCATTATTACGCTAAAATACAATACAACTAAATATATATAAGAGAAAGAACTTGCACTTCATTGATATAATCTTCGAATTGAGGTCCTTGGATTTGAGGCCAAGATTACATATTTATAGACTTAAGGATACACCTCATCAACGATCCAATACTCCTCATGGGAGTATTATTCTTAAGTAACATACATTTAGAGTATTCATAAACTTGGACTCAGCTTGATGCCTACATTATTATTATTCCTTTGGGTTTAAGAGAAAACATGAACATGTTATCGCAATTTTTTTTTTCTTTTCTTATATTGCTCTTTAAAATTCTAGTAGTTAGATACCTAACGGGTAGAGTGTGTTCTAGGTATCTGCTATTGTTGTAACTATAAGTCATCTTGGTATATTACTCTTCAATATGTTATTGTTGTAAGTGTAAGAGAGTTATTCGGATATTGATGTTGCTTTTGAAAGAGTTATTAAATTTCTGATGTTGCTCGAGAGAGCTATTCCCATGATAGTCCTGAAAGGATTATTTCAAGTTACACTCTTGAAAGAGCTATGCAGATGTTTCCCTTGGAAGAGCTACTTTAGGCGATGCTTTTAAAAGAGATTATTTTAGTTTGAAAAGTTGTTTGTGGTAATGATCGTGAAATACCCCGTTTAGCTTATAAAGCTATATTAGATAGCTAATTTATCTTAAGAAAGTTATTTTTTATAATGCTATTAGGAATGCTATTATTTATTCAGTATGGCTCCTAAAGAGCTATTTAAGATAACACTCTTAAAAGAGCCATTCTGGTTTAATCGTTGCTCCTAAAAAAATTAAAAAAATATAATTATTGGCGTTAAAGAGCTATTTTGAAACAAATGCTTGCCCTTACAGAACCAGTTTTGATTGCTGCTCTTTAAGAGTTATCCCTGTTCACTTAATTTTTTTTATTTTAATGAGCTATTTTGATTCAATTGATGCTCCTAAAGAGCTATTTCGATTCATTTTTTTTAACGAGCTACACAGATTCAACTTTGGCCAGTAAAGATCTATTTTGATTCAATTTCTGATTTTGAATAGCCATTGAGGTTCATATTTTTTCTCCGCAGAGCTATTTTGATTCATTTTCTGCTTATAGAGAGTAATTGAGTTTCAATTGTTGCTTTAAAAGAGTGTTCTCCAGTTCACTCATTTTTTGGGACACAAGGACCTTTAGGGCCCGACCTAGGGAAGAGGAAAACGTAGTGAAAAGTTTATTGGCTTTCTTGTGTTACAAGGCCCTTAGATGTAGGATATATGAATTATTAACTTGCGTATACTCGAATGAAAAGAGAGTGGACTCGTACATAGGTGCAAGGATATGAGAGGAGGCATTTACCAATTTTGGTGATGGAATATATGTAGGTGAAGAGTAATAAAGCATCCTTATCCTCCGTCGGACCGATTATTTTTCTGGCATCTCGCATTCATTCCCCTGTTTGACTTTATCTTGAGGATGTAGTTATAGATACGCTAGTGTATTCTTAGTTGGTCCTTAATTCCTCCTCTTATCTCCCTCTAAGATAGGATGTTGTCTTCATCATATATAATGAAAAAGCGGGGGTCTAACAACACCACCCAATATTTCTCTTAGGAATCTGTATGGACTAATTCTGAAATACTTTGCTAGAAAATCAACTAGACAGTCAGACTCAATCTAGATTAAAGTATCTCAAAGAGTTAATATCTCTCTCTTGATTTGATTTTTACTCAAGCTAAAAACAATAGCGAGTCTTTATCAAATACAAGGAATAACTTGGACGGTACCAAAGACCAATATCCAAGGATCAATCAATATGAATCAACAACCAAAGGTTGGATTTCCAATTGATGATCTTAATGCACAACCTGTATTATTTCAATTATATAAAAATATAATGCGGAAAAGAAATAACACAGACACCAGAAGTTTTGTTAACGAGGAAACCGCAAATGCACAAAAACTCCGGGACCTAGTCCAGATTGAATACACACTGTATTAAGCCGCTACAGACATTAGCCTACTACAAGCTAACTTCGGACTGGACTATAGTTGAACCCAAATCAGTCTCCCACCGATTCAAGGTACAGTTGTACTCCTACGCCTCTGATCCCAGCAGGATACTGCGCACTTGATTCCCTTAGCTGATCTCACCCACAACCAAGAGTTGCTGCAACCCAAAATCGCAGACTTGATAATAAACAAATTTGTCTCACACAGAAAAGTCTATCAAAGGATAAATATGTCTCCCACAAAAAAACCCTAGGTTTTTGTTCCGTCTTAAGATATAAAATCAAGGTGAACAGGAACCAATTGATAATCCGGTCTTATATTCACGATGAACAGCCTAGATTAATCAATCACTTCTCAACAATCCTTCTTGACTACACAAGCGGTTTTTCGAGGAATCACAAACAGTGAGACGAAGATGTTTGTGACTTCTTTATCCTGCCTATCGGAGAACTCTCACGATCTCAATCCAATCAAAGATTGTACTCGGACGATAGAAGATGCAAGATCAGATCACACAACTACGATAAAAGTAGTATCGGTCTGGCTTCACAATCTCAATGAAGTCTTTAAGTCGTTAACCTGGTTTTAGAGAAGAAAACCAAAGGTTAAAGGAGAATCGACTCTAGCGAGCGCACTAGTATCACGCAGACGTGTGGGGATTAGTTTTGCACAATGCTAGATGTCTCCTTTATATATCCTTCAAATCAGGGTTTTACCTTAGTTACAAAGCAATCCATATTCACCATTAGGTGAAAACCTGATTTAGGTTCAAGCTAATATTTCTCAACCGTTAGATCAAAAACTTAGCTTGTCACACACACTTAGGTAGACGTTTACTGAGTTTGTGAAAACCATGCTCAAACGTGTACGTGTATGTTGGTTCAACATAGTAACCCAAAAGGTTAACCATATGAGCAATTCATATTAACCTAGTTCTTCTTCACCATAACTAGTTCAATTGACTCAAATAAACTAGTTAGAGAGTTGTTCAATTGCTATAAGATTTTATGCAACTACACAAGACACAATTGAAACAAAGATGATTCGATTCGATTGAATCGGCTCACGAACTTTATAGCCACGGTTTACATAAAGCATTCCTTAGTAATTTAAGTTTCATGTTCAGAGCACATCTTTAGATCATAACCACTTAAGCTCACAAACAAGTTCGCGGACTTAAGGTAACCGGCAGAGTTTTCCAAACTCCGCAGAAAATCTCGGCAAAGAGACTTCCGCCAGTTCGCGGACTGAGTTCGCGGACTTGAACTTCACGAACGAATTTGGAATCCCAGCAGAAATTCTCGGTACAAGAACTTCCGACAGTTCACGGACTGAGTTCGCAAACTGGGTTCGCGGACTGACTTCGCAAACTGGGTTCGCGGACTTGGCAAAGCCAATTCCTCCGGTTTCTCTCAATCAACAAAGTTCGAAAATTCGGATTAAGGAATACATGGTTATGTAATCTAAACTCTCATTACAATCATTGAGACATTCTCATAGGACGTTATTTACATGTTATTCACAGACCGTTTCACGTCAGAGCAATTCTCAAATTAATTGAAACTTTTCATGACTTACGTCACTAGGTGAAGATAAACTTGATCAAAGTGAAACGCTTTACCAACACACGATTTAGAGAAAAAGATAAGTAGCGACTACTCAGTTCGAAACGCTTTACCATCACTATTTGCATAACGACATAATAGACTTTATCCTTGTCAAACAAAAGATTTCATCTTATTTTCCATCAAATAAATGACTGCATGGGAATAACTTTTGTAATTGTCAAAAGTCGATTCGTCTTTTCATCAATACGAATATCAATTTATGAACGACTTTACTTTTGGCACAATATGGGACCTTCAAGTTCACGGACGCAAACAATACATATCCCATAAAAATATTGCAATACTTCAAAACAGATTAATACTGCAATAATTTCATCTTCCAAATATTTTTAGAATTTAAAAACCAATAAACCTAAAAAATAAACATAAGAAGATGAAAACAAAAATAGCTATGTGTAGTCACAATCTTCGGTATTCAAATATCTAGTTATTCTTCCAACTAAACCAAAAAGAAGACGTACTAGGCATTAATGAACTTTTCCGAAGTTTCTTCAGAGAACTCCTTCTCGTTATTGAAAAGTCCATTGACAAAGGGATCATTTAACTCCTCCAAATCTTTTGAAAAAACTGTCAATTTACTAAGTTCCTTTTCTAGTTTTCGTACAGTGTTTGTAGATTGAGACAACATTCGTTCGTAGTGAATTATATCCTCTAAGGATGCAGCGATCCGAGATTTTAAGCTGTTTCTTTTGTTGATGAAATCTTTTACCAGATTCCTGAAATTTTCATCACTTTGATAAGAAGACAAGAACCAGTTTAAGGAAGGATTTTTACCATTAATTGTAGTCTTAACTTTCTTCAAACTTGTGGAGGGAATCCCAGTACACCAATGTACGTTAGCTTCCAGAGTTACGTTCCTACTTGTGCTGCATCTAGTAATAGGTGCCATGGAACAGAAATTTTTGAGATTCTTTGTTTGCGAACGACTAAAACCCTGGACAAACAAAAGATTTTGTGGAGATATATATAGATAAAAACAAAACAATAACCAAAAAGACACTCCTTGAGCCAAAAAGACGCAAATCCCAATTTTCTCAAGACAAACACGGTGACGCGAACGACTAGGGTTAGATGGAAACGATGGAAAAAAAGTCTCCCCTTGTTTATCCCACAACGACTTTCTAAGGTAAGACACATGAGAAGAGGTTCTTCTTATTTTGTTCCTGGAAGTGCTTGTCACATAGGACTTGCTACCGATATAAGAAGGTTTAAAGAACAAGGAGCATTCCGTAGTAACAAACGTCTCTTTGGACTCAAATTCTTCAACTTGTGAGTGTCCTTGAGGAATGAGCCTGAGATTATCTCTGAAACTGTCTAAATAATCTCCCTTATTCCTGGAAACATATTTAGAACCAATAATATATACTTTGGACTCTTTCGGTACAAGATTCCACATAACTTGTCTATGAAGTTGATCTAACTCATCATCCATTGTCTTTTTCCAAGAGAGGTTGTTTAGAGTTGTATCAATATTTTCTGGTTCTAATTGAGAAGAAAAACAACCAATCGGAAGTTCTCCTTTTGTTCTTATTGTAGAGTCTACTCCTCTTTTAGAAACGATAAACCGCACACACAGTGGAGAATCGCCTAGCACATGTAGAAAAAGACCACAATGACTGTCACTACGCCATTGAAGGGAAGAGGTAGAGTAAAAGGCAAGATTACTCATATTATCAGTATTTTTCTGTTTGGAATTTCCTGACAGAATTGTATGTCCTTTTTGAGTAACACAAATTTGAAAAGTATTCTTGCAAGGATTACTTTCAGCCTCCAGACTCCGTAAAGAAGACATACAGGCTTGTTGAGGATGATCATATGAGCATCCATATAAGCCAGACTCTTGACATTTTTCTGAGTGGTTCCCAGTCACATCATTTTTCTCAACAGGCGATTGTTGAACATTATATGAATGGTGACAAATATTTAGAAAGGAACAACTGGATTCTCTCAGATTTAATGAGAGACTCTTACTAGATATCAAATCCTTAAGAGTTGCAATTTCTGCAACAAGGCCAGAATAGATCCAGATTTGTTCTTCCAATCTCTTTTGAAGAGTAACCAGTTTATCAGACCTTTTCCTACGGTTGTTTTTTAAACCTGGTGATGAGTCGGTTGAGACTTTGTGGTCCATATAGTCATATCGCCACAAACACAGACTTTTGAGGTCTTTAAAAGTGTTTGCATGCTCTGATACCAATTGAAAAAGCGGGGTCTAACAACACCACCCAATATTTCTCTTAGCAATCTGTATGGACTAACTCCGAAATACTTTGCTAGAGAATCAACTAGACAGTCAGGCTCAATCAAGATTAAAGTATCTCAAAGAGTTAATATCTCTCTCTTGATTTGATTTTTACTCAAGCCAAAAACAATAGCGAGTCTTTATCAAATATAAGGAATAACTTGGACGGTACCAAAGACCAATATCTAAGGATCAATCAATATCAATCAACAACCAAAGGTTGGATTTCCAATTGATGATCTTAACGCACAACCTATATTATTTCAATTATATAAAAATATAATGCGGAAAAGAAATAACACATACACCAGAAGTATTGTTAACGAGAAAACCGGAAATGCAGAAAAATCCCGGGACCTAGTCCAGATTGATACACATTGTATTAAGCCGCTACAGACACTAGCCTACTACAAGCTAACTTCGGACTGGACTATAGTTGAAACCCAATCATTCTCCCACCAATTCAAGGTACAGTTGTACTCCTACGCCTCTGATCCCAGCAGGATACTGCGCACTTGGTTCCCTTAGCTGATCTCACCCACAACCAAGAGTTGCTGCAACCCAAAATCGTAGACTTGATAATAAACAAATCTGTCTCAGACAGAAAAGTCTATCAAAGGATAAATCTGTCTCCCACAGAAAAACCCTAGGTTTTTGTTCCGTCTTAAGATATAAAATCAAGGTGAACAGGAACCAATTAATAATCCGGTCTTATATTCCCGAAGATATACATAGATTAAACAATCACCTCTCAATAATCCTTCTTGACTACACAAGCGGTTTGTCGAGGAATCACAAACAGTGAGACGAAGATGTTTGTGACTTCTTTATCTTGCCTATCGGAGAACTCTCACGATCTCAAGCCAATCAAAGATTGTACTCGTACGATAGAAGATGCAAGATCAGATCACACAACTACGATAAAAGTAGTATCGGTCTAGCTTAACAATCCCAATGAAGTCTTTAAGTCGTTAACCTGGTTTTAGAGAAGAAAACCAAAGGTTAAAGGAGAATCGACTCTAGCGAGCGCACTAGTATCACACAGACGTGTGGGGATTAGTTTTGCACAATTCTAGATGTCTCCTTTATATATCCTTCAAATCAAGGTTTTGCCTTAGTTACAAAGCAATCCATATTCACCGTTAGATAAAAACCTGATTTAGATTCAAGCTAATATTTATCAACCGTTAGATCGAAAACTTAGCTTGTCACACACACTTGAGTAGACGTATATTGGGTTTGTGAAAACCATGCCCAAACGTGTACGTTTATGTTGGTTCAACATAGTAACCCAAAAGGTTAACCATATGAGAAATTCATATTAACCTAGTTCTTCTTCACCATAACTAGTTAAATTGACTCAAATGAACTAGTTAGAGAGTTGTTCAATTTCTATGAGATCTTATGTAACTACACAAGATACAATTGAAACAAAGATGATTCGATTCGATTAAATCGGCTCATGAACTTTATATCCACGGTTTGCATAAAGCATTCCTTAGTAATTTAAGTTTCATGTTCAGAGCACATCTTTAGATCATAACCACTTAAGCTCACAAAAAAGTTCGCGGACTTAAGGTAACCGGCAGAGTTTTCCAAGCTCCGCAGAAAATCTCGGCAAAGAGACTTCCGCCAGTTCGCGGACTAGGTTCGCGGACTTGAACTTCACGAACGAATTTGGAATCCCAGCAGAAATTCTCGGTACAAGAACTTCCGACAGTTCGCGGACTGAGTTCGCAAACTGGGTTCGCGTACTTGGCAAAGCCAATTCCTCCGGTTTCTCTCAATCAACAAAGTTCGAAAAAATCAGATTAAGTAATACATGGTTATGTAATCTAAACTCTAATTCCAATCATTCAGACATTCTCAGAGGACGTTATATAGTCATTATTCACAGACCGTTTCACGTCAGAGCAATTCTCAAAGTAATTGAAACTTTTCATGACTTTCGTCACTAGGTGAAGATAAACTTGATCAAAGCGAAACTCTTTACCAACACACGATTTCGAGAAAAAGATAAGTAGTGACTACTCAGCTCGAAATGTCAAATGTGTATGATCCAGTCTATATAGCATACGAATTTTTGTCTCATAAGAAGTAGGAGATAAAATAGATAGACTTTTGAGTGATAGATAAGTTCAAGTCTCCACATACCTTTCTGTTGATAAAGTTCCATGGTTCCTTGAGTAGATCTTCGTCGTTGTATGATGAATCACCACGACATCCTTGAGCTCAACTACACTTTTCTATCCTAGTCCGAGACTTGGATATAGTAGACTAGAAATTAAGACTCATAGTTTTGATCACTAACATTGACAAACATGCTTGATATAGCAACACATGCAAGGTCAACTCTCCCCCTTTGTCAATTTTAGTGACAAAACTATTAATACATATGGAATACAAAAAAGATAAACTTTAGTGGCTCATATTCCATAGTCTAATCTTCAACGTTCCTTGAAATCTTCGTCCTTCCAAGTACTCCAATGATCCCAAAGGTTGTAAGTTTAGCACCACCGTTGTTGAAGATCCGTAGCTATAACAATGAGAGAAATCGAGATTCTCGATCATTATTATACAGTGTCATAGTATCATTATGTAACATCAAAGTCCAATTGCATCAAGACTTTAACAACAATACTATGGTGATATGTATCACTCCCCCTTAGTCAATACTCCATCTCGATCATGGAAACCACTCACCCTTACACAATTATCCGAAAACCATATGTATTTGTAGTGCGAACTACACTATTTCTCCCCCTTTTTGTCAATAAAATTTGCAAAGGTAAAAGAACGGGATCATAATGAAATTTCCACAAGAGACATTTCATAGACTAAAAGAAAAAAATACATACCAACTTAATTTAGATGCAATCATAAAGCCGAAGCTAAATGCATTCATCAAGGAGTTTTAAGATACAAGATAACCCCTATAAAATTCCACAGCCGCACACCCCGCAAGATATTACCATTAAGCACAAGTTCAAAATAACTCTCCCCCGTTAGATATCATTCCCGAAAGAACAACAAGAGCGACCTTAATTTCGAAAGAAAAGAAGGATTTTTTAATTGGACACCAAAAACCATGGAAATGATTTTTTATATCCAAAACTCAACCAAATTAATCACAAGTGAACCCATGATTGATTTAATTGGAATACGCAACTAAATCAAACCACAAAAGTGATCAATTTAATTGATTGTGCTCAACATAAGTAAACTTACGGAGCTACGACTAAGATAACCACACGGAGATGACTACCTTAATCGTTCAAATACTCAACATAAGGAAAACCTTACGGAATATACGACTACATCAACCAATAGAACATGATTAGTATAGCTGTTCATATACTTAACACAAGAACTTGTGGAATATATGAAAGACTCAACTAGATTAATTACAAGAGAACCTATAATTAATCTAATTGGAATACACAACCAAACTAATTACAGAAGCAATCAATTTAATTATCAAAAGATTTTGCTCGACAAAAGAAGACTTTCGGAGCAAATAACTAAATAACTAATCAAGATGATTAATTTAGTTCAAGAATGCTCAACATATAGCATCTCATGGAACAACCAACAAGGCTAATATTAATCGACATAGTTGTAAGGTGCTCAACATAAGATACACAATGGAGCCTTCACGGTAAAACATAACAAAATGGATCAATGAAGATCAATACCGTGGATAACATACAAGGATCTATTCTATTTTGCATCACTATTTGCATAACGACATAATAGACTTTATATCCTTGTCAAACAAAAGATTTCATCTTATTTTCCATCAAATAAATGACTGCATAGGCATAACTTTTGTAATTGTCAAAAGTCCATTCTTTCTTTCATGAATACAAATATCAATTTATGAACGACTTTACTTTCGACACAATATGGGACCTTCAAGTTCGCGGACGCAAACAATACATATCCCATAAAAATATTGCAATACTTCAAAACAGATTAATACTGCAATAATATCATCCTCCAAATATTTTTAGAATTTAAAAACCAATAAATCTAAAAAATAAACATAAGAAGATGAAAATAAAAATAACTATGTGTAGTCACAATCTTCGCTATTCAAAGCTCTAGTTATTCTTCCAACTAAACCAAAAAGAAGACGTACTAGCTATTAATGAACTTTTCCAAAGTTTCTTCAGAGAACTCCCTCTCGTTATTGAAATGTCCATTGACAAAGGGATCATTTAACTCCTCCAAATCTTTTGAAAACACTGTCAATTTACTAAGTTCCTTTTCTAGTTTTCGTACAGTGTTTGTAGATTGAGACAACATTCGTTCATAGTGAATTATATCATCTAAGAATGCAGCGATCCGAGATTTTAAGATGTTTCTTTTGCTGATGAAATCTTTTACCAGATTCCTGAAATTTTCATCACTTTGATAAGAAGACAAGAACCAGTTTAAGGAAGGATTTTTACCATTAATTGTAGTCTTCACTTTCTTCAAACTTGTGGAGGGAATCCCAGTACACCGACGTACGTTAGCTGCCAGAGTTACGTTCCTGCTTGTGCTGCATCTAGTAACAAGTGCCATGGAACAGAAATTTTTGAGATTCTCCGTTTGCGAACGACTAAAACCCTGGACAAACAAAAGCTTTTTTAGAGATATATATATATAGATAAAAACAAAACAATAACCAAAAATACACTCCTTGAGACAAAAAGACGCAAATCCCCATTTTCTCAAGACAAACACGGGGACGCGAACGTCTAGGGTTAGGTGGAAATGATGGGACCAAAAGGCTCCCCTTGTTTATCCCACAGTGACTTTCTAAGGTAAGACACATAAGCAGAGGTTCTTCTTATTTTGTTCCTGGAAGTGCTTGTGACATAAGACTTGCTACCGATATAAGAAGGTTGAAAGGACAAGGAGCATTCCGTAGTAACAAACGTCTCTTTGGACTCAAATTCTTCAAATTGTGAGTGTCCTTGAGGAATGAGCCTGAGATTATCTCTGAAACTGTCTAAATAATCTCACTTATTCCTAAAAACACATTTAGAACCAATATTATCGACTTTGGACTTGTTCGGTACAAGATTCCACACAACTTGTCTATGAATTTGTTCTAACTCATCATCCATTGCCTTTTTCCAAGAAAGGTTGTTTAAAGTTGTATCCATATTTTCTGGTTCTAATTGAGAAGAATAACAACCAATCGGAAGTTCTCCTTTTGTTCTGATTGTAGAGTCTACTCCTCTTTTAGAAACGATAGACCACACACATGGTGGAGAATCGCCTAGCACATGTAGAAAAAGACCACAACGACTGTCACTACACCATTGAAAGGAAGAGGTAGAGTACAAGGCAAGATTACTCATATTATCAGTACTTTTCTGTTTGGAATTTCCTGAAGGAATTGTATGTCCTTTTTAAGTAACACAAGTTTGCAAAGTATACTTGCAAGTATTACTTTCAGCCTCCAGACTCCTTAAAGAAGACATACAGGCTTGTTGAGGATGATCGTATGAGCATCCAAATAAGCCAGACTCCTGACATTTGTCTGAGTGGTTCCCAGTCACATCAGTTTTCTCAACAGGAGATTGTTGAACATTATCTTAATGGTGACAAATCTTTAGAAAGAAACAACTGGATTCTCTCAGATTTAATGAGAGACTCTTACTAGATATCAAATCCTTAAGAGTTGCAATTTATGCAACAAGACCAGAATAGATCCGGATTTGTTCTTCCAATCTCTTTTGAAGAGTAACCAGTTTATCAAACCTTTTCCTACAGTTGTTTTTTAAACCTGGTGAAGCGTCAGTTGAGACTTTGTGGTCCATATAGTCATATCGCCACAAACACAGACTTTTGAGGTCTTTAAAAGTGTTTGTCTACTCTGATACCAATTGAAAAAGTGGGGTCTAACAGCACCGCCCAATATTTCTCTTAGCAATCTGTATGGACTAACTCCAAATACTTTACTAGAGAATCAACTAGACAGTCAGACTCAATCTAGATTAAAGTATCTCAAAGAGTTAATATCTCTCGCTTGATTTGATTTTTACTCAAGCTAAAAACAATAGCGAGTCTTTATCAAATACAAGGAATAAGTTGGACGGTACCAAAGACCAATATCCAAGGATCAATCAATATTAATCAACAACCAAAGGTTGGATTTCCAATTGATGATCTTAACGCACAACCTGTATTATTTCAATTATATAAAAATATAATGCGGAAAAGAAATAATACAGCCACCAGAAGTTTTGTTAACTAGGAAACCGCAAATGCAGAAAAACCCCGGGACCTAGTCCAGATTGAATACACACTGTATTAAGCCGCTACAGACACTAGCCTACTACAAGCTAACTTCGGACTGGACTATAGTTGAACCCCAATCAGTCTCCTACGGATTCAAGGTACAGTTATACTCCTACGCCTCTGATCCCAACAGGATATCGCGCACATGATTCCCTTAGATGATCTCACCCACAACCAAGAGTTGCTGCAACCCAAAATCGCAGACTTGATAATAAACAAATTTTTCTCACACAGAAAAGTCTATCAAAGGATAAATCTGTCTCCCACAGAAAAACCCTTAGTTTTTGTTCCGTCTTAAGAAATAAAATCAAGGTGAACATGAACCAATTGATAATCCGGTCTTATATGTCCGATGAACAGCCTAGATTAATCAATCACCTCTCAACAATCCTTCTTGACTACCGCGGTTTGTCGAGGAATCACAAACAGTGAGACGAAGATGTTTGTGACTTCTTTATCTTGCCTATCAGAAAACTCTCACGATCTCAAGCCAATCAAAGATTGTACTCGTACGATAGAAGATGCAAGATCAGATCACACAATTACGATAATAGTCAGTCTGTCTTCACAATCCCAATGAAGTCTTTAAGTCGTTAACCTGGTTTTATAGAAGAAAACCAAAGGTTAAAGGAGAATCGACTCTAGCGAGCGCACTAGTATCACAAAGACGTGTGGGGATTAGTTTTGCACAATGCTAGATGTCTCCTTTATATAGCCTTCAAATCAGGGTTATGCCTTAGTTACAAAAAAATCCATATTCACCGTTAGATGAAAACCTGATTTAGATTCAAGCTAATATTTCTCAACCGTTAGATTGAAAACTTAGCTTGTCACACACACTTGGGTAGACGTTTACTGGGTCTGTGAAAACCATGCTCAAACGTGTACGTGTATGTTGGTTCAACATAGTAACCCGAAAGGTTAACCATATGAGAAATTCATATTAACCTAGTTCTTCTTCACCTTAACTAGTTCAACTGACTCAAATGAACTAGTTAGAAAGTTTTTCAATTGCTATGAGATCTTATGTAACTACACAAAACACAATTGAAACAAAGATGATTCGATTCGATTGAATCGGCTCATGAACTTTATAGTCACGGTTTGCATAAAATATTCATTAGTAATTTAACTTTCATGTTCAGAGCACATCTTTAAATCATAACCACTTAAGCTCACAAACAAGTTCGCGGACTTAAGGTAACCGGCAGAGTTTTCCAAACTCAGCAGAAAATATTGACAAAGAGACTTCCGCCAGTTCGCGGACTAGGTTCGCGGCTTGAACTTCTCGAACGAATTTGGAATCCCAGCAGAAATTCTCGGTACAAGAACTTCAGACAGTTAGCGGACTGAGTTCGCAAACTGGGTTTGCGGACTTGGCAAAACCAATTCCTCCGGTTTTTCTCAATCAACAAAGTTAGAAAACTTCGGATTAAGGAATACATGGTTATGTAATCTAAACTCTCATTACAATCATTGAGACATTATCATAGGACGTTATATACCTGTTATTCACAGACCGTTTCACGTCAGAGCAATTCTCAAAGTAATTGAAACTTTTCATGACTTTCGTCACTAGGTGAAGATAAACTTGATCAAAGCGGAACGCTTTACCAACACACGATTTCGAGAAAAAGATAAGTAGTGACTACTCAGCTCGAAATGTCAAATGTGTATGATCCAGTCTATATAGCATACGACTTTTTGTCTCATAAGAAGTAGGAGATAGAATAGATAGACTTTTGAGTGATAGATAAGTTCAAGTCTCCACATACCTTTTTGTTGATGAAGTTCCACGGTTCCTTGAGTAGATCTTCGTCGTTGTATGATGAATCACCATGAAATCCTTGAGCTCAACTACACTTTTCTATCCTAGTCCGAGACTTAGCTATAGTAGACTAGAAATCAAGACTCATAGTTTTGATCACTAACATTGACAAACATGCTTGGTATAGCAACGCATGCGAAGTCGACCGAACTATGCTCTAACATATAATATGCCACTTAATCATCTTTACCTCGCTGCGGGGTAAGCACCTCCGAAATAAATGGAATGCATTATTTAGTGACTCTGCGATCACCATCTGAATGATCATAATAAGGTAAAGCTTGAAGATAACTTTTGTACTCTATTAGTTTCGCAGTCCCTTTATGTAGTGATCTAATATGTGGTCTCACACATTCTACTACTTTTCAATTTGATCGTGAAAACACCATGAGCAGCAAGATGTTGAGGTCCGGAAGATTTAACAGCTATTTTAATTTACTTTTTCGCTCTCAAGATCAATTTACATTAAGATTTTTTCTTTTAAAGAGCTACCTTGTTCAAATTCTTTTATCTTAAAGAGCTATCTATATTTGGATTTTTTTTCTTTAATAAAGCTTCATTTGTGATCTTAAAGAGCTACAGAGATTCAAATCTTTCCTTCAAAAAAAACTATATATGTCGAAAAATAAGTAGATGAGATGAAATCCTTTTAGTTAAAAATCTGAAGCAGCAATTAAATGGCTGAAATACTGGATTACTGGAATATACTTTAATTGTACTCTTTACTACGCTTTGAGAATTACAAGTTGTTATTACTTATTAGTTTTCCACCTATTGAGTTGTATTATAGTCGAGCTTTGTTTGACTTTGTACTTACCTAATTTCGAAGTGATTATGTTAAGTAAGATGTTGTGTACTTTTTGCATTTATGATTTTTTTGAACTCTCCAGTTACACAACTAATTTTTCTGTTTCGTAACATAGATTTCAAAAAAAAACTTAAACGTGTTCTTGTGTTTCACAAAACGTATCTGCACGACCCACTAGGTATCTACTTACTTTATTCCCTCCCAAAGCATGCACAAAAAAGAATCGTATTATGATGGTTGTAGTAGGGAAGTTTTTCATAGCCATATATGATTCAAATGATCCGAAGGATAAGGGACCTAATATGTAGTAAAAGTCAAAAATACCCTTTGATTAAATCAATCTTAATCTATAATTAAAGGGTTATTTAACGTTTGGTACCCAGCAAATGTCCAACACCTAGTTTTGGTACCCAAAATTTAAAATATTATCGGTTGGTACCTTGGCCAGTTAGAAAACGTCAAATGAAACCGTTGACTTAACAAAATGTTACTTGAATATTTAAAATCAATTAAAAAAAAATCGAATTTATATATTTACCTATTATGGAAAACCTTTGTCTTCTTTCCCTTTACTTCCTCTTTATTTGTTTTCGTCTGTTAATTCCTTCGATTTCATTTCAACGTATTTTTCCTTTTTAAATCTGAATGTATATTGATTTTGATTTAGCGTTGGCAGTGGTTTTTTTCAGGATTAATCGAAAGGAGATAAGTCTGGGGTTTCTTTTGAACATTTAATTGTGATTGAAATTCAATTCTATCCTTGTTTTTGGTTTGGGGAAATTCAATTTTTTATTTCGTGTATATGCGACCATGGTTCTTGGCATGAGAAAGAAATGTTCGCAAGTATAGTGATTTTTTTTTTGTGTGTATAGTGATAGCAATTGGGAACACTGAGCGAGTGTTTGTGAAAATGACTAACACAGATTTGGATATGGAGATGAAACTGAGATTTAATTTAGTATTTTTGTATGGATCAAGTAGTACTGGTTTAAGTAGGGGTAGTAGCAATAATAGTTGTGACGTGAGCATCAAATGTTGGTGTAGATGGAGACGGAATCAATTTTAGTTATCCAAATCTTCATTATTCATTATCGTTTCTTTTATAATCCTTGTTTTCTTTTGTTTCTATCTAAGCTAGTAAGCTGGATTAGCTCTCTCTTCTTATTCTCGAACACCAATTTCGGTCAGTTATCAACATGATTGATAATGAAGGGTCTTTTTCTGATGGTGTTTATTACGGTGTATCTCCATTTGATCACAACCAATTGAATCTGTAGATTATCATAAAAATTTAAATTTCGAATAGAACCTTAAGACCCCTTAATTTGTTCGTTGATTTTTAGATCTGGGCTTTAATTTGATTTTATTTTTGAAACAGAGGAATGAACATAAGCTTGAGAGTTCTGCTTCTTATAAATAAAATGGTGGTAGAGAGGTGTATTTATTTATTGATTGATTAAATTCATTTTAGACATCAGATCAATTCATTTCTGACCATAAGATGAAATCGGATACTAACAGTAACTTAACACCGTTAAGTATTTATATTTATTACTAATTATAATTATTTACGTAACCTACTGTTAAGTCAATGGTTTGACTTGACGGGTCAAGATACCGACCGATAATATTTCAAATGTTAGGTACCAAAGCTAAGTTTTGGACATTTGTTGGGTACCAAACGTTAAATAACCCATAATTAAATCTAAATCCTATTCTTCATCTATTTTTATTTTTCCCTCCCTGTCATTCTTTTTTCAAATGACGAATCATCAATCGACATGACTTCTATTATGTATGAATAAAAAAAAAACCGTTATTTTTGTTTCTTTAGATTGTTCGAGATTCAATTTCAAGTTTCAGTTTCATAAATTATTTAGGATATGAGTTGATGAACTCCCAACCGTAAATAACAAATTACGGCTTGGAATTTATGAACTTCTAGTCGTAGGCTAGATAATTGTATACGTTGGTGTAGTTACCTAAAATCAGTGAGAGGATAAAAGTGGGATTCTATGGTTTCAAAAATGAGTTAAGGGAGGTTCAGCACGAACAGTCTTTGCCCTAAACCATGCACAATGATTTTTTAAAGATTACTTCAGTCACATGAGAGATTAGGGTCGGTCTTAGGGAGGGAATCAGAGATGAAGAGAGAGAGAGAGAGAGAGATCAGAGTTATTGCTGAGAGTACGTTTGTGAGAAAGTTGTGTGTTATCTTGAGAAATAGATGACCTATTTATAGTTGAATTCTCTAATCTCATGTCGGTGAAGATAGGGATTACTTACTGTGTGGAGCACTTTCCCCGTCTAGGCCGTGTATTTCTCATACATGCCGTAGAACTCCAGAAAAAAACTCTAATTGATATCCCCTCATTTGTGTGTGACTGAGTCAACCTTTGCGATGATGTACTGAGAGAAAAAAATATTCTCTTTAGGCAACATTGTCCAAGATAGAGAGATATTCGCTAATTTGCAACATGACTAGGATGGGTCACGTGAAAAGGCAAAGAATGCCTCAGAGATTGCGTGTAAAACATGAGAGGAGTTGATATTAGGTCACACAAGTCATGTGAAAGCCGTATTGTTTCCCGCGGGTCCCTTTGTTGAGTATCAGGAGCTCAAGGGAGTTAATCCACGTTTATGGATAAACATGCACAATTCAGGGCTCAATTCACTAGCCATGAGTTTGTTTGAGATACTATGAAATAGACATGTTTCCTAAGTGAGGCTTGTGACTGAGTATTATGTTTATACGAGACTCATCAGACGAGTTGGTTCAGTGGATTAGCATAAGTCTGTTTGACGCTTGGCGCATGAGATTGAGTCTCTTTAGAGTTCGTTGGGCATATTTGAGACGAAGAGAGTCGTGCATGCATAATAACGTTTCTGCGAGACTTTGAAGTCACTCGTACTTAATCAGCGTATCTTGCAGATGTTTGCTAGAAGTTTATTACGATTATCTTTGCATAGTGGGGTGGACATGATAAATGTATCTCGTGAGGATATAATAGGAATTTTTCGAAAGGGCCCTGAGGTAAAACAACCAGTGTATCTCGCAGGGATGTACTGAGAATTATTTAGAAAGCTTCAGTAAGTCGAGTCGAGCCCCAGAGTAGACGTGACTAGTGTATCTCGTAGTGATGTACCAGGAGTCAGTCCTTGGTCTCAAATAGGGACAATTCGTACTTACCAGGAACATAAATGTCTCTGCTCAGGGTCATTAGTCCCCTAGAACGTTTTTACGCATCTACAGAGCCTACATAACTAACAGTGTGCTAGGAATCATGGCATCAAGACCAGCAGTGTCTCGCGGGGATGTATGCTAGATATAATAGCTATTAGTGCCTAGAGGACCAAGGGCTTTGACTCTCCCGTGAGAGTTGAGTTATTGGCTTATGGGGTTGAGCTTGTTTTTTGGCGATGAGGATTAAACTTGTCTTCAAAGGTCCCTTTTCGCGCTTTATTCCCGCTTATTTTAATTTCGTTGAACTTTGAAGATAACTATTGGCTCAGAATGATGACTCAACGCCCAATTATGAAATTACCGTTTTATCCCTGATCTTGAAATTATAATTTTGCCATTTGTCTAAATTTCGCCATCTACGGGTGGCAGAAAAAGAACACTCTGTCGTAAGTTAGATTTAATTTTTCATTACAGGTAAAAGAAAATGATCTCTCAAACGTAGTGACCACGAAATTTTTCACTTACGATTGGATAAAAAATGAATTCACAACCGTAGTGACTCTGAAAATTTTCATTTACGACTGCAAAATGATAAATCCAAAGCCGTAAGTGGGATTTTGGGGCCGGGTTCCTCTTGAATTTCCCCCGTAGGTGATTCAAAAATTTTAAAAAACACATGAATCAAGTGTTGTCAGATTTCATGAAGTATTAATGTTACTACCCCTTTGTCCTTATATTTTTTTATAATGAAAATTGTGATAATGAATTTAATTAGTTAAACTAATGAAGTGCTAGTGGTAAGATTAAATTCATGGTTAATGTGTGAAAATAAAGGATAAACTTGGAAGGCAAATGTTCAGCCGCTTGGAGAGAATATGCATCTTAGTCTCTCAACTTACTTGCCCACGGAAGAAATTCACTCTTCAAACTAGTCACTCACTCAATTTGGCACTGAGTGAATGTTTCTGACTCTCATTCCATAGCCTTGCTCTAAGGGTACTAGCTTGGATTGTCCCGGCACTCTCTAGTCAACATAAGGTTGGAATAGAGCTGGAAAACGGGCGGGTCGGGGCTGGCTTGTTGCGGGTTACACGGGTTCGGGTTAACACGGGCCAAAATATGCGGGTCGATGTTCTTCACGGGTGGTCATTTCTTCAACCCGCGTCCGTAACGGATAAAGCTTGCGGGTTCACGGGTTTACCCGGCTTGTTTAATTAAAAACAAAATTAAAGCTTAATTTAAATTGAAAATAAAATGAGTACAAATTATATCTTTTTGCAACATCTAATCATTCGTCTAATCGAAATTAAAGCTTAATTTTAACGGAAGACAACAATGGAAGACAAGGTTAATCTAAAATGAGTACAGATTATATCTTCAATCGCAGCAAGAATTCCATACACATTTGTGTTCTCTGCTCAAACTAAGACTCATAGCAGCATCAGTAAGACTGTAAGACCATTTATACATCATTAAACACCTCAAATGTCATAGCTCCCATTTCTTTCCAGAACCACACAACACCCATAAGCACTCGGAGAAGCCATGTTCCTAAAAAATGAGCAATAAATCAATCAGGTAGCCAAAAGGTCAAAAAAAATCATAATCAACACAAAATAAAAAAAACCAAATAGAAAATGAATCTGTGGTGTAATAAGAAATCATAGAAACCCCCAAATTAGAAATCAACACAAACCCTAACCACCATTACAGATACAGGAAACTTGAACAACCTTAGATGATCATGAATTAAACAAGGGGTTTTTCTTCTTTTTGCATACAGGGTACTTTGAACAACCCTAGATAAAGATTTTACAAACCCCAAATTGAGATCATAAAAGTGATGGAGATTTACAGTTGGTTCACCTGTAAATTTGGGAGAAATCCAACTGAACATGAAAATCATCAAAAACAATTAAAATCTCCGCATCAAACAAATTGAATAAACAAAAAACAAAAACATATTTATCGAGAAGATGTAAAGAGAATTATGGGTTTGGTTAATTATTCACCTTCAAAGAAGAAGCCGACCTAAAACAGATCTGAGATTTGTACAAAATAGAATCTTTTGTTTAACTTTCTGGAGATGATTTTGATCCAATCACACACTAATAATTGGATTCTTCTCGTTAAAAAAGAGAATGGAAGACGTTACTTTAATCTGTGAGTATGTGACAGAGAGAGAAAGTGGAGAAGAAGAAAATAGGAGGAGAAAATGACACCTTCTCTAGAGTTTTTTGGGTTTTAAATCCTAAACGAACGAATGAGATCAATCCTATATAATCTGACGGTGGAAATTAAGTACAACTTATTACTGTAGGCGGGTTACGGGTTTAACCCGCGGGTTTACGGGCCGGGACGGGCTAACCCGTTTTCTCACAAGCCGTCATTTCTCCAACCCGCGCCCAGCTTGTTTATAATCCAGCCAAGCCGGGTTAGGGTTTTCACGGGTCGGTTACGGGTTTATCCACGGGTTTCGGCTTGTTTGCCAGCTCTAGTTGGAACGAAGATCTTTTAAAGATATTTTTAGAATAATATCATTAGGTGTTCTAAGGGCTATTAACTCTCCAAGCGGCTGAACATTTGCCTCCCAAATTTATCCTTTATTTCATTTTAATAATAAGAATACTATGGGACCCGTGAAATAAGAATTTAAAATAATTAAAAAACTGAAGAAAAAACCTTAGGAGGCTGAACATGTGCCACTTAAGGAGTTTTTTCTTGAGCAACTGATGATGAGCCTCTTAGTCTCGACTGTTGGACAAAGAGTTTGGCTGAATGAGTAAGTATTATCATCCCGTAATATATAACACCTAATTTGATCAAACTCATTCATATTGAATAAGAACTCTCACCTCATAGCATTTGCTCTTAGGGGCTATTTAGTAACCATTATTTTAATGGATTATCAACTCATAATCCATTATGCAGATTATAATGGATTTTATATGCGTTTGGTAACCATTATAATAATTGTTTATTTTAATCATAATTGAAAAAATCCATTATTTCCATAAACAAGAAAAAGTTGTTTTGAAAATTTATTATAATCAATTATTTTTCTAGCAAACTCAAATTGAATTTTTTTCTTTTTATTTTCTCTAAACTATCACGAGAGAGGTAAAAGAACAACATATGACTATAAAAAAATCCTAGATCATTATTCTTTCTTCTCCTTTTCGAGATCATCATTTTAAAATAATTAATTATTTGAAAAAAGTGTTTGGAATAATTTATTTTTAAAATGATTATACCAAAATTATTTATCTATTTATGATTATAGATAATCATAAATAGATAATCCTAAATTTTGCCAAACAAAGCCTTAGGGTATCCAACACACATAATCTTTATATATAAATTATACTTACGTTCTTTAACACAAAGTTTAGCAGAACATTTAGACAAAGCTACACCACTTATACTCATAAAATACAATAAAAGGAAGAGAAAAAAGATATGAAAAAATGGCCTTTGAAACTAGGACAAGAGAACTTTGATCACAAGACTATCCGCAAAGGCCATGTTCAAGGGGCAAGAGGATGTCCTAACTAAACATGGGACCTTTAAGATAAACTATTTTTGTTACTTACTTTCGACCTTAAAGTATGGATTCTTGCAAGATGTCTGTTAACGGAGAATCAAGAATCAAGCTTTCTCAAGAACAACACTTTTTTCTTGGTATTTTGAAAAACTTGCGGGCACCAAAACTAAAGAGAGATTCGAAAGTCAAGTTTGTATGAAGTGAACTTAGTATTTGGAGGTGGAGCCAATCATACTTGTACGGAAGGAATTTAATTAGATGCAAAAATAAAAGAAAAAGCTCCCAAAAGAAGAGCATAACTCGAAGGATTAATTAGTTTAATTAATCCCATTACCACCAAATTTAATTTTTTCTCTAAAGAGAATTGGGTACCAAATTTGGATTTGGGTTGGCTACTTTTTTGTAATAAGATCTGTCTAATTCCTTTGTTCATTTCACAATGCAATGAGATTATAATGTTATGAACCGACTGCTTATTTCCTAATTTTCTTATGTGAAATAATACTAATTTGGGAGAAAACATTGATTTGTATGGCATCATATTCGTTTGACCTCTAAGGAGGTTGACCACATTATCTCCTCTTATATAATTTCTTTGTTCGCACAAATAATATGTCATCTCTTTGTTAAAGGGTCTAAGATTGGAGAGAATTAATCCTTTCACGATCAGATATTTTAGTTTTCTTTCAAGAGGAAACTACTTAAAATATGTTTAGAGATAGATTGGTTATTCATAGAATTAGTAATTTGCTTTAGAATCTACTTAAAATATGTTTAGAGATAGATTAGTTGTTCATAGAATTAGTAATTTGCTTTAGAATCATTGTAATCATGGGTAAAATAGCTAAACTCGACTAACTCGATTGAGTTCTTCACGAGTATGCATGACTGGCCAGTTTGCCAGCCATATGAAAAAATCAATCGAGTTATTATGCTTTTTTTCCTTTTTTTTTCTTTATATACCTAGTCCCCGAGCAATTCACAAAAGATAAATTATACCAGTAATTTGAATTCGAGTTCGAAACTCATCGAGATCATATTCTTTACCGACCAAAAATAAATAATTTTTCCTTTTTATATTTATATTTATGATGTGGGTGTTTAATAAAACCTTAAATTATTTTGCTTCCGAAAAAGAGAAAATCCCTTATATTACTTATTTTTATTTTTTGTTCATTATTTTACTTTGTTAACTCCGACGATGAAATCATTAGTAGTTAAAGATGCCACCGAGGGATTTTATTAAAAGAAGAGAAACGATTCAATAATTACACGGTGCGTGCTGGTAGCCTAGCAACAAGCTGGGCTTTTATTAGTAGTTTAGTATAGTTTTTGTTTTCTAGGTTAATTAGTAGTTTAGTATAGTTGTTATTATGTTTTCTATTTATCTACACAGTTATGGTGGTTTTATCTACTCTCTTGAGGTTTATCTTCGTTTTAATGGCGATTCTTGGTTATCGGGTTGGGTTTTAAGATCAATAGTGATGCTCTCCAACGACGAAATCTTCATCATCAACTTATATGGCGACGGAAACTTCATTGATGGTGCTTTTGACGACGGAAGCTTCATCACTAGTTACAAGAGATATGAGCAAATCACTCTTATTTTGGGAGCACATCTTTTTAAAGAAGAAAAACAAACTAAATGGTTGGAATTTAATTCCGAGAAAAACCATCCTTCTTCCGATTTAGCCGGATCTTATTCATACTTGCTTGTATTTGTCTTACTCCGGTAATCCTTCTCTTTCTCTTGTTGGATTTCTCGGTATTGTACTTTTACGGTATGTTCTTGTTACTTTGTATTCTCTTGTTTTCGATCTTAAACTCATTGTAACCTAGAATTTACATTAATGAATAGATTCTTTTGTTTATCAAAAAAAAAACAACTTATTTTTATGTTCCAATTTTTCTAAGTTGTTCCTCCAACTTTGAGCTCTAAACATTGTTTTTTTTTGAAACAATCCGCATAGTTATTTTTCTAAGTTGTTCCTCCAATTTTCAACTCTAAACATTTTTTATTTTTTGAACAATCCGTAGAGTTTTTTTTTCCCGAAGAAAGGTTATATTAAAAAAAAGAAAAAAAATGTACACACGGTAAAAAAAGTTACATATGCATCATAGTCTCTCAATGACTCCGGATTTTACTCGAGTTTACAAACTTGAAAATGTTTGTATCACAAGACCACAAAACAACCAAATATTTGACATGATCAATGATTTCATTAACACACTTCAGTCTTGCACCAAACACTTTACCATTTCTCTGGTTCCAAATAGCCCAACAGATGGCATAGTGAACGCCCAAGCATCAAACAGCTGAAGCAAAGTCTATGGTAGTGGCCAAGAAATCTTGAAATCCTTGATGAAATAATCCCAAATTTCAAAAGAGAAAGTACAGTGCATAAACATGTGATATGTTGTCTCTCTGGCAGAATGACAAAGAACGCATTGTTCACTCTCGATTTCAACACCCCTGTAGCTCAGCATATCCCTATTTGGGAGACAATTGTGAAAACTATCCCAGAGAATAAAACTCACCTTATGAGGAATGTTAAACTTCCGTAAGATCCCAACCAAAAAAAAAAACGCAGAATCAACTAATCAATGAAGTCTCCTGAGTCGATCTGAATAACAACTCTCTAAGATGAATTGCAGAAACCAAATCAACTATCGTATTAATTTCTTTGTACAATGAGAAAACACCATTCTTCTAGACTTCCTTCTTAACTTATTAATCTTCCTCCGCAAATGCATCATACTTCAGATAGACTTAGACTTTTTACGATTTAACATACACCATCATAGAATCAATATTTATATGGATCTTAGGAAGCTTTAACTTCACAACCAAGTTCATAGGCATGTCAAAATTAAAGATAGTCTCAGGACCACCACCACCAACAATAACATAGGAATGCCTTAGGTTCTAAACTTGAACGAGTATATGTGATTGTCTGTTTAGTATTTTTATGAAACTCGGCTTGAATATGTTTTTTTTTTAATTTTTTTATTTAATGATTCTAATGATTTTTCTAATTCAAACATTATATTTTGGTTGGGTACGATAGTAAATTAGTAATTACCAGTTATCTATTATACTTCTAATTATCTACCTATCTCGTATGTTGTGCTTATATTTTAAATTCTATTTTGTTTCCCCTCAAACTAGGTTTTGTGAGGCCAAGCATTACGATAAACGATTTCGCTTCGATGTAGCTTAATTGTAGCGAAATCCGACTATGATGGTCTTCCGAGTCGTTTAAATGTAACGATATCGCTTAGCTACACTTTAAAGTTGATCAGATATGATGCAGGTTGTAGCTCAGGGAAATCACACGGAAATTGAGTTTCTGTGGAAAAACTACTTTACGGAAAACTCAGTTTCCGTGCGATTTTCATTGGATACTTAACATCCGTTTGGGAATTTTCAATTTTACTTTTTATTTTTCACTTTTAACTCTTTTATCTCACTAAAATTCTTTTTTCCCTGTTATATCTCTATTCTTTTCTCTTAAAACTTTTTCAACCCATAAATAATATTTATCTAAATCCGTGAAATAAAACTGAAAAAAAATCCACACTGAGTTTCTGTTTGGTACTATTACACAAAAATTGTTTAGCTAAGGGATGGTGTTGCGCTATAAAGAGGTTGGCCTGATACCCATGTCCCTTGGCTTCAAATAAGCCATATAACTAACCGAAATCCTTCACCATAACGCTTGGCCCGAGGGTTCAAATTGGGAGATGGGATTAAATCATGGCAAAAAGCTGAGGTTGTAAACAGAAAAAAAATAAAAAAGATCTTTGAAATAGAAAGAAAAAGCACATAATGGTATCCTAGTCTAGTGGGCTAAAGGCTGTGGTTAAGAAAGCAATTTACAGCTTGTTTACTTGGGTTCTTGTTCTCAAAGATATTGATTCCCTTAGCTCTGTTGATGTAATTGACAGACTGGAACAAATTGTACTTTGAAGTTTGAACCTCACTGAGTTGGCAGCCTGTCACCTTCTTACTTTGAGTTTTTTTTTTTTGTTTTTGTTTTTGTCGAGGGTGGTATAGCCTCTATACCCCTCTTTTTTGATCAATCTATTTTTTTTATCCATCAAAAAAAAACACTAGGGAGTTAAAGTTAGCTAGGTATGTAGACTAGTACTAGTTATTAGATGGGTGTGAATAAATAAATTAATTGCAATCATTAGTATAATTGAGGTAAAAATATCCAATACCTACACCTTATATTTATATAGCTTGAAAAATGTATATAGCTTGAAAGTTTGATAGTCACGGATAGCCCATGTAGTAGGACTTGTAAGATTATACCTTAACTGTCCTGAAAGAGAAAAGGGATAGGAAGTATTTTTGCAAAAATTGTTATTACGAGTAACTGTTGCTGACGAATATCTTTTGCATTGTGGTCATTTAAGACGTACAATTATAGGACCTAAAAACACACTACAACGAGAGAAAAGGGATAGGAATCGTGGACTGCATATCGTAATGGTCAACGGAAAAGAAGATATAGACACGCATTATAGCCGATCAAACTAAAGAAAATAGACATGCATTATATGACGAAGAACCCTGTGGTCGGAAAAGAAGCAAAATTAGGGAACATATTCTCGTGGTTTTTGTTTGCATTTTGCATCTAATTACAGCGACAAGGCTTACATAAAATTTGATGATAGTCCTGAATTTTACATGTTAGGTATGGAGTAGTGCCCAAATGATCACGTAACATTTTTCATAAAGGTTATGTGCGACGCTTTTGTGTTGCCCTAGATTTGATCAGTAGGGTCCTACATGTTTTTAACTAAGTTATACCAGGGACCAGGGTGCATAAGATATTAAGCCATGTCCTGAGAGAAAAAAAAAAGGAAAATAAAATCTCCATAAAAAATGAATAAGGTAAAATGAAATCAAGAAAGCCATGGTATACATGTTTGTTCCTACTGCACCGCAATCAGAAAGACGCAATGATACGACACAGCGTGTTCGACAACTAACCCCGATTGTTTAAACTTTCTGTTAAGTTGCATAATGCAATTGAAAGTTTAACTTTGGTCGACATTCAACTTTCTCTTACCCTAAAGCTACAATGATTTTAACTATGGTTCATTAGTGTGGATGAACAAATATTTCATTTGTTCGGAGATATGCAGAAAACATAAAACCTAAATAGACGCTGTTTAATACTAGCACCAAACAAGAAGTGTAAATAAAGAGCATGGTTGTGAAGATCATCACCATCATACTCATTCACCTGTCTTTGGTCTCTCTTGCAGCAAATGAACGGGATGCTCACATAACCTAAGAGATTAGACTAACGCCCGTAAACGTTATTCTGTTAGAAATTTTGGGTTAAACAAGAGGATGAAAACAGAAACAGAAAATGGTGTACCCCTGATTTCAAGGCTTTTTCGATTATTTTGGACAATAATTCGACCTTTCCCAATAAATTTGGCGAGTACAAACGGTCTCTCGAATTATGCCTTCAGGATTCAATGAAGCCCTAACACCGTAATCGAATTCAAGGATTGTACTTCCTTGATCCGACCAAGAAACACACTGTATAAGGTTCTGATGATGCTTTTAAGAGAAGAAGAAAACAGATTGTTTTTGATGTGTTGGAATGGGAGAACATCTTCGCTACTTATAGTGATATTCATGCATGTTGGTAGTGTCGTTTCATCACCAACGGACGCTTCCAAAAGCCATTAATGGTGGCTTATGGGAAGAGACACGTCTGTTCAATTTTGAATGGAAACTTCTTTGTAAAACCAGAAAAAAAAATTCCACGAGACGCTGTCTCAGACTTTGCTAGGGGGCGTTGCCCCCTAGACTCCCACGACCTGACCGGTTAGGTCGATCACCGTATAACTTTGCGTAGCGGCAAACCTTGAAAATATCCAACATTCTCCCCCTATTTTCAAAAAATGAGAAAAAAACAAAAAACACAAAGTAAAAAAAAATTTAAATCAGAGAGGCTGCATCACTAAAGTGACTGCCTACGTACCCGAGTGGGATCAAGCCAACGTAGTTCACACTTAGTTTGGGAAATAAGCATCATCGTTGAAACCAATACATAAATGATATGTATCTTTTGGATTTGAACCTTCACTTAGTGTAAGAAATTCAAAGCCTTATCGAGGTTCAGTGGTGAAACTAGTCTTGAACCAAGTACCCCTAATGATAAAACCGGAATTTCAACACATATTGATTTCTGAGAATAGTGTGTTCTGTAACTCGCACATTAATGGCCATGTGCTTAAATCCTGGATTCATGAGTCTTCTTTAGAGAACGGTCTTCTTCTCTTAGGAAACGGCCTGATTTCCATACTCATATAGGTAAGTCTCGAAGGTATTTCTGCGAGACACCTTGCGATAAAAGTTAGACTTATTAAGGATTTTCATCCATCCTGTTTTCTTGCAGAAAACCAACACTAATTAGAAATGGGAAGTTTTATATTAGTGCTCCATAATCACCTCCATAACTTGTTGGTACCACATTGAACCTTGTTTATCCTTTCCAAAACATAGGTTGGGTTTCTGCTATGGGCGATCAAACTTCATTCACAGACCTTAGTCCCATTTCATTACACTTTATTGAAACCACTGCCTTTGGTAGACTTTTTGTAAATGGGTCTGCCAAGTTCTTACTTGTTTCAATATAGTTTACTGCAACTACTCCTCTTTTGAGTATTTGTCTTACCATTTGATGTCTAAGACTTGCATGTCTTGACTTTCCATTATAAGTCTTGTTAGAGACATTATAAATAGTTGCTTGATTATCACAATTAATCAAGACCGCTGGACATGGCTTCTTCCAAAATGGGATTTCAACAAGTAAGTTTCTAAGCCATTCCGCCTCCTTACATGCATCGGTTAACGCTATCAATTCTGACAACATTGTTGAGTCAGAAATACAGGTCTGCTTCTTGGAACTCCAAGACACAGCAGCACCTCCTAATGTAAATATCCATCCACCAGTCGACTTGGATTTGGATTCTACATTGTTCCAGGTAGCATCACTGTATCCTTCTAATACAGCGGGATAGCCGTTATAATGCAAACCATAGTCAATGGTTCCTTTCAAGTAAGCCAAAACTCTTGAAACTGCTTTCCAGTGTTCAACTCCTGGGTTACTTGAGAAACGACATATCAATCCCACGACATGAGCTATGTCCGGTCTTGTTGAATGTATTAGCATACATAAGACTTCCAATAATACTAGAATACTCAAGTGGTGCATGAGTACGCCCAGTGTTCTTCATTAACTTTATAATAGGTTCTAAAGGAGTAGGGGCTGGTTTGTCATCAAAATGACCATTTCTTGAGAAATTTCTCAATGTAATGAGATTGGGTTAAAACCAACTCATCTCCCTTTCTTAGGATTTTGATTCCCAAGATCACATCAGCCTCCCCTAAGTCCTTCATATCAAAGTTAGAGTTAAGAAACTTCTTTGTTTCTTCCACACGAGATATGTCAGATCTAAAAATAAGCATATCATCAACGTACAAACAGAGAATCACACATCCAGAACTATCTTGCTTACTATAGATACATTTATCAGCATCATTTACAACAAAACCATGTGACAAAGCTACTTTGTCAAACTTCTCATGCCATTGCATGGGAGCTTGCTTCAAGCCATAAAGATATTTTACCAACTTGCAAACCTTCTTTTCTTGGCCTGGAAATATGAAACCTTCGGGTTGTTCCATATATATCTCTTCTTCTAAATCACCATTTAGAAAGGAGGTTTTGACATCCATTTGATGTATAATTAACTTCTGTCTAGAGGCAAGTGCAATTAAACAACGAATAGATGAGATGCGAGCAACATGAGCATATGTATCAAAATAGTCAATTCCATGTCGTTGTTTATAACCCTTAGCAACTAGTCTGACTTTGAACTTATCAATGGAACCGTTTGCATTCATTTTTCTCTTGAATACCCATTACATCCTATAGGCTTTACGCCAGGAGGTAAATCACAATATATCCAAGTACCATTAGACAAAAGTGAATGCTTTTCATCATTGATAGACTCTTTCCAGAAAATAGCATCTCTGGAACTCATTGCCTCAGCATAAGTTTTAGGGTCATCATCAACATGCATTACATATCTAGTCATACTAAGAATTTCATTCTTACTACCTTCTACAAGATATTGTACCCATTCTGGACCAAATCTTTTCGCTTTCCTTGCTCTCTTACTTCTTCTAGGTTCAATATCTTCTATACTTTCAGAAATATCTTCTATGTTAGGAGCAGAATGTTCATCATTGTTATTAGTCTCTATATATTCTAGACTAGGTAACAATGGGTTTTCTATGGGTTGCATTTGGGAACTATTCCTATTCAAGTTCTCAAAAAATTCCACATCTATAGATTCTATAATCTCAAAAGTGTCAAGGATTAAAAATCTGTAAGTAATACTGTTAAGTGAATAACCTACAAAAGCACATTTATGCCCTATTTCCTAACTTAGGTCTTTTAGGATCAGGCTTCCTAACATATGATAATCAACCCCAAACTTTAAGTCTTCTCAAATTTGGTTTCCTATTAAACCACAATTCATAGGGAGAAACATTCTTCTTTTTCAAAGGAATTCTATTCAAAATATAGCATGCAGATAACATAGCTTCACCCCACAAGGAATTAGGCAAATTAGAACTAATAAGCATAACATTAACCATCTCAACCAACGTTCTATTTTTCCTTTCCGCAATACCATTTTGTTGAGGTGTATAAGGTGCAATAAATTGATGAATTAAACCATGCTCTTGATAAAACAATTTAAATTCATTAGGAAAATACTCACCACCACGATCAGAACGTAAAATTTTAATTTTCTGTCTTAATTGTGTCTCTACTTCTGCTTTGTATATTTTGAACATATCAAATACTTCATCCTTAGATTTCATCAAGTAAGTATAAGCGTATCTAGTGCAATCATCAATAAAAGTAACATAGTATTTGTTTCCACCACGAGTCACATGATTTTTTAAATAACCAACATCACTATGTACTAATTCAAGCAAGGAAGAATTTCTAACTACAGACTTAAAGGAAATTCTATGTATTTTTGCTTGCACACATATTTCACACTTAGAGAAATTATCAAAATTGCAATCAGAAATTAATCCTAATTTTCTCATGTTTCTAAGGGAACCATAATTCATATGTCCTAATCTACCATGCCATAGATCAACGCAGTCAATAGTATAAGAAAAACCATTATTTATTAAATTAAGCTTAATCATCCCATTACAAGCATATCCTTGTCCAACAAATACACCATTTTTTGACAATACAAACTTATTAGACTCATAAGTCGTCTTGAATTCGGACTTCATAACGAGGTCTCCAGAAACAAGGTTTTTCACAATGTCAGGGACATGTAATACATTAGTAAGAGTAACAGTCTTTCCCGAAGTAAAGGAGAGATCAATAGTGCCTTTTCCAATCACTTTGTTGTGTAAGTTGTTTGCAGAGACAACTTCGTTTCCTTTGCCAATAACAGATTTATATGTCTTGTAAAGATGCCTGTCTTTACAGATATGGACAGTTGAACCATTGTCATACCACCATCCACTCTCATTGTTAGAAACGACGTTGGCGGCTTGCACTACAATAACAAGTTTGTCATCGACCATATTTGCCTCATTTTTCTGTCCTTGTTGTTTCTTTTTGAGACGACAATCACGAGCAATATAGCCGGGTTTATCACAAAAGAAGCAAGGCCCCTTCTTCTTACTCTACTTGTTGGGATGTTTCTTCTTAAACTGAGTATCATTATTAGGTTTCAAAACATTTTATGTCTTAGAAAAATCTACATTGTTAACCTTAGAATGATCATCAGTTTGCTGACTATCCTTAATTTCTCGTTTACGAGAGTCCTCTTCTATACGAAGATGACGTTGTAAACCTTCTAAATCATAGTCAGTCCCAGCATGCTTAAGTTTCTTCTTATAACCATTCCAAGAAGGAGGAAGACGAGAAATAATGACTCTGACAATAAATGCAGAAAAAAGTTCAATTCCAGCATCCTTAAGATGATTAACAATGAGTAAAAGTTCACTGACCTGGGAAATAATTGACTTACTGTCAACCATTTTAAAATCCATGAAGTTGCAAATCAGGAATTTCTTGTTGCTTGCTTCAGAAATCTTGTATTTGTTTTCAAGCGTAGTCCATAATTCCTTTGCAGACGAAATACTTCGATGGGCATTGTAAACACTAGTTCCCGGGGCGTTCAAGATATGACCACGACACATAAAATCATCTTCCTGACTCTTCTTTCTTCTGGCCTTCAAATCATCAGTGTCTTTGTCTCATGGTGCAGGAATTTCATCCAAACCGTCTTCAAGTATGTACCACAACTTGATGATGATGAGGAAAAATTTCACAGTCTCTTGCCAACGAGTAAAATTATCACCATCAAAACGTTCCAATCGAGTTAGGGTTTGGTTCATCACTTGCAGAGATTGAGCAGTTACATTCGAATTTGAAGATTCACCCTCCATTGTCGGAAACTTATTGTCTAAAACTGTTGGAAATTTTGGGTTAAACAAGAGGATGAAAACAGAAACAGAAAATGGTGTACCCCTGACTTCAAGGATCTTTCGGTTCTTTTAGACAATAATTCGACCTTTACCAATAAATTTGGCGAGTACAAACGGTCTCTCGAATTATGCCTTCAGGATTCAATGAAGCCCTAACACCGTAATCGAATTCAAGGATTGTACTTCCTTGATCCGACCAAGAAACACACTGTATAAGGTTCTGATGATGCTTTTTAGAGAAGAAGAAAACATATTGTTTTTGATGTGTTGGAATAGTAGAACATCTTCGCTACTTATAGTGATATTCATGCCTGTTGGTAGTGTCGTTTCATCACCAACAGACGCTTCCAAAAGCCATTAATGGTGGCTTATGGGAAGAGACGCGTCTGTTCAATTTTGAATGGAAACTTCTAGGTCGATCACCGTATAACTCTGCGTAATGGAAAACCTTGAAAATATCCAACATATTCAGCCTTGGATGCTGTTATTGAATTCCACGGCAACGGTTCCTCGAACCCTGAAGGTAATTAAAGACCCAGATAGCTAAACCGATAGCAGGCTGGTAGGACTATGAGGGGGATGGTGACTTCATCTTGTTGGAATTTTGAGTTAAAATTATTATATGAGTGAAATTTTTTTTCATGATTTAAACTCCAAGAGATGTGTTTAGGTTATGCCTTTTCACCATGAGACACCTAGTCATGAATAAGTGTCATGGAGAATCACCATTGGCCATGGGGAGTCACCTATTGGTGAAAAGACACCTTGTAGAGTCACTATTGATTCTATAAATACCCATCTCTTGATTAAGTTTTGTATGGGTTTTCACAAGTTTTTGAGAAGTAGAAAACAAGTCTTTATGTCAAGATTCAAAGTTATTTAAGAGCACAGTAATTGTCAACATTCGCTGGCCTAAAAGTATTGTAGTTCTACTTACTATAAGGCGTAATCGTTGTATCTTGGAAGGCGACATCCGTAGAACCGTGAGCACCGTATGCGGGGATGAATTGTCTTTAAGATTGTTGGATAATAATATGCGGTTTCGGTTTCTCGGAAATCATGTTCATACTACAAACAAAATACTAACAAAGAAAAGAGTTAGAAATACTTATCGAATTGGTTGATCGAGGCGAGGTAATCCTCTTTCCTTTTCTGATATTTTCATGGTGGGAAATGCTCTTCTTACTGGAACATGACTTGAGGAAAGTGATAAAAGATCGAGGTATATCGCAAATGCATCATCTTATGCTTTAGCCATGAGGATCGAACCAAGACTAGAGATCCCTAGTCCAGATGAAACAGACCTAAGACACATGCAAAAACCCAAAGCCGAAGGAGATAAAGGTTTAGCAGTTGCATAAAATAAAAGTTCCATCACAGCCCGCCCCATTTTAAACCCATACAACTACCCAAGCAAAGCCCAAAAAGCAAACAACCTATCCCAATCTCCGTTCTCCACCAAAAGCTAAATTTGGAATGAATTTGGTGTACTTCTTGTTTTGCAAATCATTCTGGATAGAAAAAAGAGAAAAATGTTTATTTTGCATGGTACATACTAAGAAGACACTGTCACACACATATAATAATACCGACAAATTGGAAGGTGTGACGATTCACTCGCGATGGCTCAAACCCTTCAATACCTAAAACGTTGTGCTACCTTCACCTCCAACGTTCTCCTTTCAGCATTTCCTTTAGCATTTTTCCTTTTCATGCAATGTTTGTAACTTCTCTAAAATAATTGCACTGCTTGCCTTCATGAGTAGAGTTTTCAATTTCAATTAAAGAACATCTTTCCTCGAAAAGTTTTCCCAAACCATCTTAAAGGAAAAATACCAAGTAAACCCAAACTCTCACAGAGTCAATACCCGTCAATTGAAAACCAGAGAATCCAAACCACCACAAAAATATTTATTCAAAAATACTGAAGAAGGGAATATGCAAGGAAGATGATCATCAGGCGGCAGAACAGATATCTTCTTCAAAAATATCCGGCTTCAAATCTCACCTGACGCTCCTCTGTTTTTCGGGATGTGTGACAACGATGCTGCTACAAGGGAGAGCCAAGAAACAGGTCGGTCGAACCTTTAACCATTGTTGTTGTTTCCCTTGTTTGAGTTACTGTGGGTGATGTCGGCGTTCAGAGGCATTGGCCGTACCTGTGGCAATCCAAACTATTTGTGTACGACGTCTTTCCATCTACTGGATGGCCAGGAGGGGCGAGCAACTTATTTTCGCATAAAGGGTTTTTGGATCTTTTCAGTATGAAGGTTTTATTAATTCATTCAGAGATGTGAAACCATACAAGCTGAATAACGGAATGTTACTTGGCGAAACCCTAACTCCTCTATGAAAACAAGAAAGTGAAAATAAATCCTTGAAATATCAAAAGCGGCTACACGCCGAGGAGAAATAGCAAAAGTGGAAAAAATTGGTCGTCAATGGAAGACGCCTGGATCAATAACGCCTCCGTCAGAGCTTTTTCAAGAATTTTCCCCAGCACCCTCTCTGGCAGCAAACATTCCATCCAGAATCCGCCTCAGCAGCAGCGAACTCAGCATCCCATCCAGAAGCCGCCTCAGCAGCAGCTTCCGCATCCTGTCCGGCATTTGTTTCAACAGTAGTCCCAGCGTATATTTCCATGGATTCTCCAATGGCTCCAACATATGTTTCCTCTGCCTCCTCGTCCACCTTGACGGCATCCTGAGCGGTCGCTTCAACGTCACTGACAGCAGTTTCGGCGTCCACTCCAAAATCTGCTTCAGTTTCGTAAACCGTGTCGACATCTTCCTCGGGAGCTTTTCCAACAGCTTCTTGAGGATGTCCCGTTTCGTCCGCATCAAAGTCAAGGATTACTATAACATCATGGACAGGGTAATTAAACTGGCTCTCACATAAAAGTTGCAAGGATTCAGTCTTCCGTCGTTTCAACCGAGAGGCGAATCGTTCAGCCCTAGCACTGGGTTGTAGAGAAGCTTCATTATTCTGAGATCTCCTGACTCGCTGAGATGCTTCATCATGTCTCCACTTTTCCTCCCTGTCCATCGAAGCCATGAGAGTCTGAATACACATCCGCACTCTGCATATATGGGCGCGAGACATGCCTTGTATAATCTCGTCAGCCTCACGGAACATAGAATCAATTCTGTCTAATACCCCCCCCCCCCATGAGAAGAAAACTGGGTTTTGTCGACTTCAAAATTTCTCTCCGAAGAGTCAGAGGTACGATCGTCACTGGAAGATCCCATTATATGTTACAAAATTACCATGTCTGCACCGGAAATCTACATGATGAAGAAGACAAAATGGGAACTAGGAGAAGAAACACAAGACAGTACTTGTGAAGAGGGTGGACGCGATTTTATGATGATCTGTATGAACGAAGGATTCTATATCACCTCTTATATTCAGCGGATTGACGAAGACTGAGAAGGAAAACCCTTTTACCAACCGTGAATTAAGGCTTCAAACGCGTGATACCAGCTGGATTAGATATTTGTTTATACGGGATAATTAGGGTTTGGCATCCAAGCCAGCAGCCGTCCCTACCATTCTGTGACTTAGCCAGAGCCATCCTTCCACTCCAATCGCGCGTTTCGAGCCAAGCAAATGGCTCCACGTCAAGCCAGTTCCAACAGCTTCACGACCAAGCCAGCAGCGTCACGTCCAAGCCAAGCCAAGCCAACAGCTCTACATCCAAGCTGACGCCAACAGCTCCACGCCCAAGCCAACCAGCGCCAACGGATCGTACCAAGACAAGCCAACGGTGCCACATCCAGGCCGACGCCAACAGTCCATGTTCCAGCTAGCAGCCATCTCTACCGCTCCATGTCCTAGCCAGCAGCACCATGAACCATTCCTTAACCGGCCAAAGCAGCGCCATCCACCTTTCCGTGGCCAGCCAGAGTACTGTTTCGTGGACCAAATTGCAATGCCACCTCTGCTAATCAGTAGCCAAAGATGCCGCACTGGTGTCAACATCCCATGGCCAAGACGGATTTATGCAAAAGCCACCAACACAAGGATCGCAGATTCCTCATCCTTCCACCAAAGGTTAGTTGCATTTCCTTGGAAATCTCTTCACGTTTTGCTCTTTCGATTTTACTCTCGTCTGTCACCATCTTATGCTTACCCCACAACATGTGTTTCGGGATTTTCAACTTTTGCATTGCATTAGTTAAAATCGATTTTCAACATTTCTCTGGTAAAGGTTGCCTTTTTGTTGTTGTTCTTTTGTCTTGCGAGAGGATGACAACACAACTAGGGAGATTTCTATCTTGAACTTGCGCCTAATGATATATCTTTCTGGGGTAAAGAGGATCCGCAGCTTGAGGTAACGAATTTTTTAGTTAATCGTTTTTCTGTTTAAGAAAAGCCTGATTTTATTGCATATATTTTGCTTTTGCTTAACAAAATTTCGGTACAATTGATATTTATTCCATTGTTTGTGTATGGATGTGTGTGTGATTCAATTTTTTCCGGTTAAGAAAAACTATTGTTATCTTTCTTTATGGTTTGGTATCAATTGTTTAGGCTTACGAAATTACGGTGAAATTGTGGTGCTTTAATGTCTATGTTTGATTCAATTTCTTCCGGTTGAGATAAATAATTATCCAAGTTGATTTATTTGGTTTGTATGAATTGTTTATGGCTTAACAAAAAGGTTTTCCGGACCAATTGTTTAGTCCAATTCGATTCCGGATAAGAGAAACTAAGTCAATTCTGATCTTAGTTAGACTTATCAAAGTGGAGGATTCAGTTATTCAAGTAGTGGAGGATTCGTTATTCAAGTCTAACCGAAACTAGTACTTGTCTTGTTTAAAGTGAAAGGTCTAAGTTATTGTTCGAATAATTAGAACCTGATGAGAAAATTAGAGTTAATTTTGATCTTTATTTTGGTGTTATCAAACAAGCGATTATATTTGTTCAATCGGTTTAGCAAAAGAACTAAGGAGCTTAGTCAATTTTTAATTTGCTAAACTATTAGGGAAAACTGCTTCGGGCAATTGTTTCCTTGGTAACATATCAAAAAAAAATTACTTTGTAGTTTCGGTTTTGATATTGGTTATCTAAAATGGTGTGTGGAACCCTCGTGCTTAACTCTTATATGTGTTGATGGTGGTTTTTAGCTTAGGGTTAAAATCGTAAAACCTTGCATCTGGTGCAACGTCACTCTGAAAGGAAACGGTGTTGTGAGTGCTAACCTCTCCACCGACATATCTATTGAGCCATTCAATATATTTACATGAAATTTATCCAGATTGGCGAATGTAGCAACCATTCCAAACACTCTGTAAATTTCGGCACCTTGCCAAAACAAGACTCACTGAGTATTTTCATGTGCTATGTTCCCCGACAGAACCCTTAATATCGGCATGGCATGAAGGATTTATGTTCACTCGTAGCGGAGTAGCATGAACCTCCAAGTAATGATATATCCACGCCCATGCTTGGCCGACCCCCTACTTTCATTGTCCAATTAGGTTGCTCCAAACCTGCCGCAGCCTTAAAAGAAGCAGAAATTGTGTCAAGAGGTTGTCATACCAAGTTGGCTTCCCAAAACGCGCCAACATGCCAAACGACATGCCAAAACATGCCAAACGCGCATGCTAAACGCATATGCCAGGCACACATGCCAGGCACACATGCCACACGCGCATGCCACACGCGCATGCCAAACGCGCATGCTAAACGCATATTCCAGGCACACATGCCACACGCGCATGCCAAAAGACGCCAAACATCGCCACTCACCACATGCGACATGCCATATAGGCTAATTAGGGTTTCGACAAGCCAAACCCTAATTTAAGCAAGATTTCCACAACAACGTGCAAAAATTTCAGTGGCCATGGCTAGGCAAGGCGCAACTATGCCAGCCATGCCGCAATGCCACTAGCGCGAGTTAAAGGCGCCAATGCCAACTAAAGGTATCCATGTTCGACGGCTACCTTTCCTCCTGAGATGCAATCTCAGCCATTCAAGTTCGCCACCAAACTAACATGCTTGTGGCAACTTTTAAGCGACCATGCCGCCAAATCCTAAACTTTGGCCACAGCATCAAATCCCAGTTTGGCCACGATACCTAATTTCGGCCACATTGCTAAACTCTAATTTCGGCCACAGTGTCGAACCCTAATTTCGACCGAAGTGCCAAACCCTAACTTCGGCCACAGTGCCAAACCCTAAATTGGTCACGGCACCAAATCCCAACTTTGGCCATGATACCATGCCATAGGCGCGTTGAAGGCGCCACTGCCTACAGAAGGTAGCCATAATCGACGGCTACCCTTCCACCTGAGATGAAATCTCAGCCATCCAAGTTCGCCATCAAATTAATAGACTTGTGGCAACTTTTAGGCGACCAGCCGCCTAAATACAGCGGCCATGGCTACACCAGGCACCACTTGCACGAGCCATGTCAGCTATGCCGCAATGCCGCTAGCATGCTGATGAGTGCCAAATAGTGCATATTTATACACCTTTTTATTGGCATTTAACTCATCATTTGCGCTTGAAAATTATATATTATCCCAAATTCTGTATTTTCTTTGTATTCCAGATTAAATACTTGTCCTAATTAATTTCGTGTTTTTAGGTACTAAATAAAGCTTGGATGAACTGCGAAGCCAAAAAAGGAGAGGAATGGTGACAATGGAAAAGAGACAACAAAGGCTCCCGCTGGAAAACAGTGAAGAATATCTTCTGCACCTTATCTGCAAGTAAAGAATGTTGTTTTCACGTCTCAAAACTAGAAGTGGGCTTGGGATATTAGCTTTGAAGAAGACATGGGCTTAGAAGAAATAAAAACTAAGACCCAAACGCGTTTCTAATGTGAGTCGTTAGATTCAATCCAGTTGTTGAACATCCAACGTCATCTCCTCACCGTGCATCAACATTTGCTGCTTCCGGCCAACACCAAAGCACCTGCTATTCATCTACTAGTCGAACAAGAGGCAAATGTTCCCTTTGTTCGTCTTCTTCTCTCCATACTCTGCAAAACCTTCACCTCTTATCCTCCATCAATCACTTCCATTACCGACCACCACTGAGCATAGCCAACCTATCAGCCACCTTATGCAATCAATCAACCTTTTAATCTCTATCTATCTCTATCTTAGCTTCTCTCTTATCAAAAACAGTAACCCTAAAAGCTAGGATTGAGAGAGATATAGTTAGGGTTATCCTCAATGGCAAAAAGCAAACATCAAATCAAGAGTTGCGGGTCTGATTTGCAGAAGGGGTTTTTCGGAAAACATCTTTTTGGTGAGTGGGTATTCTCTAAATTATCAAATGCTAAGTGATTGAGTGAAAATTGTGTATAAATAGAGGAGAGCTTTTAATGTAAAATTCATGCCCGGATTAGCCGGTGCACCAAGCTGTAGTTTATATTTGTTTTCAGTATTATCATGTTCTAATTTCATAACTAGGGTTTAGATGAAACCCTGACTCTCTGTTATGTTATTCATACTGTTTATGTTACTCTTGATTGTTTAAATTGTTTTAAGATAGAATTGAATCTTAGTACGTCAACATTTTGCTTTCACAGTGTATGCCATGTATCCATTGTAGTTAGAATCCCATTGTGTTGATTATGCTGCAACTCAAGCTTAACCAGACTGTTATTGATCCTTAGACTAATTGTGCCCTGAGAAGACAGTTAGTGCTTTGGAAAGATACCTTAGTTGTGATTGAACTATCCATTGGTGAAACACCTTAGGTAAGTGGTAGACTTGACACTTTTCCCTTATCTGTTACAAGGACAAGAGTAGTATAATTAGTTGAATACATAATGTGAGTTAGTGGTGGATTTGACAATCCTAGTATCCTCTTTATCATTGCTTTGAATTATGTTTTATTATTTCAGTCACTACCATCATCTGGCCGTATCGGCAAACAAAACCCCCTTTGTTGTTACTCTCAGTTTGAATCAGTATAGTAAGACTATAAGCTTCAATGTTACACCCACCTTGTCCCTGTGGATCAACCTGTGCTTGCCCTGTGTTGCATATCGATATTGTGTACTTGCAGTTAGACATAGTCGTAGGCTTCTTTCAAGTCCTACCAAGTTTTTAGCGCCGCTGCCGGGGACTCGGTAGCGGTGTAGCTAAAGTTTCTATCTTTACCTCGCTGATTTTTAGTATAATCCTGTAAATATGTATTTAGATTTTTCTGTTTCATGTTGTTAGTGTAGTTCTTTTTTGTCTTCTGTTGTATTCTTTCGTGTCATTATAGCATAACTTAGTAGTTAATCCATTTTCTTTTATAACCAGCATCTTAGTATTAGTGTTAGCTGCATCATTTTTGAAGCTTTGGCATTTTTAACTTTTTAAATCCTGCATTTAACTTAGGGATTTTGTCCTGTAACTAGTGGCACTTCATAGTTTTTACATAATCATTTAGTCATTTTACTGTGTATCATTGCATCTTGTCAGTTTATTTAAACCTCCATCTGTAATAGAGAAGTTAGTTGTAGTTCACTGTTTTAATACAAAATGCATAATAATTAAAAGTTTGTGGTAAGCTCCTTGTATTTTTGTTAGTGTTGGTCACAGCTACCTTTACTCGGTAGTCTACCAGGTCATAATTTGCTAGTATTATTTAGTTTAGATTTTTCATTTTCTTATTGCTTTACATTTTTGGGTACTGATAGCATATTTGGAGCTTAACAGGTAGTCTGCAATCTTTTGTGCAAATCAAGAGAAGGGAACTGGCAGGAGGGATACAACGTGGTACGTACATCTAGTCCCGGTTCTGTACCGGCGGTGCTCTGCAAGCTTTTGTGCATACTAAAGAAAAGGAAGGCAAGTCCGTTGTGCCGACTCTAGCTTGTTAGGAAAGGTGCTCACCAAACTCCTGTGTAAGCCAAAGAAAAAGAATAGAAGGAAACTGAACAGATGGGATCTGTTGAGCATCTTGTGCCTACTCCCGTTTGTTGCCAGAGGTAAGTATTCTCTTATACGCTGTATATGTGTGTGCATCTGTGGTATTAGGGAATCATAATGAATGCTTGAATGATATGTAACTAGTCCCTGGTTGTATTTCTTTATGACCAGACTGATCTTGTAGTTGTACTCATATATACTGCCTAGTTCAAATCCCACTTTTAGCTGTTGGTAAACCCTCCCAAGTTAATCAATGACTGATTATGTGAATTGTCCTCGTGCTCTCCAGGAGTACATGTATCCCAAAAGAACATGTCTTTCATCATGTATCGTCTTATCCCAGACCGACCACCCATTTGAACTAAATGCAAGTACGATACAAATATTTCCTATATTTCAAGGGGTTGATTCTGAAAACCCCTACCATCATGTAAGAGAGTTCGAACAAATTTGTCGGACTATGCAACCTAACCATATGTCCGACGACTCTCTGAAATTGTGTTTGTTTACATTTTCTGAAAGGGAAAGGGCCAAAACATGGTTTTGCGGTTTGAGACCACAGTCAATCACCACTTGGGGCCAACTTACAAGTCAATTTCAGAATTTTTTTCCACATCATAGGACAATTGTTATTCGTCAAAATATTAATTATTTTGTCCAGTTAGATGGGGAGACTCTTTTTCATTATTTTGAACGGTTTAATAATTTGTTGAGTGAATGCCCTCACCATGGCTTTGAGAAGTGGAGGCTGGTCGTTATCCTCTATGAGGGACTAGACTTTAATTATCGATCCATGGTTGAATCTATGTGTAATGGTGAATTCATTGATAAAACTGTGGATGATGCATGGTCATTGTTAGCTGAACTTGCAGAGAACAACCATCAATGGGAATCCATTAGGGAAGCTAGGACAATGTCTTTTGATATGGGTAATCACCATTTAGAAATTGGTACAAATGAAAATTCTTTTGTCCCTAACTCATGTACCCAAACTGAAATACATGTTTGTACCTTGTGTGGTAGCTTAGGCCATGTTATTGAGAACTGCCCTGTTTTGCATGACTTTAGGTAGTCTAGAACACATCATGCTAATGCTCTGTATGAAAAACAAGACACCCACTCACAGACTTGCAACTCAGAATGGAGAAATCCCTGTTACAGTACTGGTGACAATGAATTGAATTTTAAAAATAGCATGTCTAGTCCTCCTCATGCATCTGCTATTGAATATGAACCTAATATAGAGGTAATTGAGTCGACTAGAGACACCATGGTTTGGAATAGAGATTTGCATCCTTGTTACGATGATGATGATGATAATGATTTATTGTTAGAAGAGCATGTTTACTCTGAAAATATTCTTGCGGAATCCTCTGTTTCTGAAACATTAGATTCTGTTACTGCTTCCTATGATTCTCTTATTCGTAACACTGAATTTTTGGGTGATGTGATTACTCATCTCGATCCTGTGCAACTATCCTGTGAAAAAGAGCATGACACACATCTTGTGTCTGACTTAGGTAAGGTTGAATTCTCTGTTGACACTAATATTCATATGCATGAAAATATAAATGATGTATCTGATTCTCTGCCTGGGTCACATTGTGATGTTTCGTCTGATTTGCCTATGATTGAAATTAAAGTTTTGAATGATGCTGATGATACTGATCTGGGGCTTGATGAATTTTTCTTTGAATGCGAGCATGACTGTTATTTCTGTTTCTGACTTGGGAAAACCTGAACTCCGTTGTGATGCTTTTGAACCTGAACCGTCATATAAATTAGACGCATCTAATTCCCGACTTAAGTCGCAAACTGATGGTCTTGCAATTGATATGGAGATTTTTCTGCTAGGATGTGCTAAACCAAGTTGTTGACACTTCCCAACCTAGGTCTAGAGTTACATGCATCTCAAGTTCTGTTGGACTTTTTGTCCACTAAATATCTTGTTGTTAAGATGCCACATCTAGAATACCCTCTTGTTTCTTTGCCCAGTCCTGAACATGTCAATTTAGACTTTGGAATTGTGCAGGAAGTACCTCAAGATCTAATAATTGCTGATAACTGCCATATCTCTGTAAAATTCAGGTTTGGGGGTAACTCATTTTGTTTTACAGCCTCGCTTGCATTTCTGTCCTATTATAATTGTGGGAGGCTGTTAAAATTTCTGCATTCTGTCTTTTGGGTTGATCCTCAACTCTTTAGATTGTTAATGTATGGTGAATTCTCCATGTATATAATCCAGTAGGTAATGTTATATTTGCTATCTTGAGTCGGTTGAGTCTTCTTTTATATATATTGTGCTAATCCAATATGATCTCAGCTGAAAATGTTGGATTCTAGCCTTGAATAATGAAGATCCAATCTTGCATTCATACCGGTGATCTCTTCCTTTTTCTCTACTCGGCATAGTTCTCATGGTATATTTCTGGTTTAAATTTTCATCATCTTTTGAAACATTAAGGAAAATGTTAGATTTAGGTTTGGGGGAGTATTTTGCATATAGAGTTTGTAGTCTTTTCTTTTCCTTTTATATAAAATTTTCAAAAGAAAAAAAAAATTGCATAAAACCTCCAACTTTTAGAGATTTTAGAGTCACTATCATGCTTCTAGCTATGTTTACATAGAGAGTCTGACTGAAATAACTGAACCTGGAAGTGTTGGAGAACATAATCGGGTTTCTTGTTTGTCTGAGCGTTAAAGTTGGATTTAACCATGTTGGTGGGAAAATTAGGTGCTGCAAAGATATTTGTTAGTAGAATTGAAATCACCCTTAGTGGAGACTACCTATATTTACATCAAGCGAGGCACCGACCTTCAATTTTTGTGACTATCTAAAAAGTCCTTTTAGAGTGTGTCACCGTACGTAAATTCCGGGTAGGAATGGTGAGCTACCCAACTTCGCACCACTTTCAGCACTATTTTTGATCTCTTGAGTGCTAATTTTTTCAATCATGAGGATGATGTCTAAAGATGAAAACTCCTTCTTGTAGTTTGATTTGCAGTTAGTACCATTTTCTCTCACTCGACAACATCAACAGATCCATAGAAACACATCATCATCAACGAGCAAAGCAACGTCAGATTCTATGAAGAAAGTTGAAATAGTCCGCGGTTTACATGCAACAATTCAAGGAAAAGTAAAAAGTTTCTATTCAAAGTGAAGATACAGTACAAAGAGCAGAATTCTATACATATTTGAATAGGTATTTTACAAGAGAAAAGAAAAGAAAATAAGATGAGAATTAGTGAAGAAATCAAGACAATACAGGTTGTGAAGAATCAAGTGATAAAGTCCTTCATCCATGGATTTAGTAGTTTCATTATTATTTTTTTATTTTCAGTTTGTGTTAATTAAAAAAAATAATAAATAAATAAATAAAAGAAATATATTTATTACAGTTTGTTTCTAGTTTTGTTTAATAAACACCATGGTAAAGAAGAAGAATTTAAGAGGAAAATTCAAGCAACAAGGAAATTGAAGAGAAGAATTAGAAATTGTCAAGGTTCTAAGAAGTTCAAGAGTTCATCATCAACAGTTGAAGACCGAAGATTGAAGATGTTTCTATGGATGCTATGAGAATGGGGTTGATTGCCGATCAGATGTGAAGGTAGGTGAGTACTCCCATCCTTGCTAATGATTGAGTTCCTTTCTTAGAGATCATCAGAAAAAGATTCTTTTTGTCCACGATTCTGTGGAGTCTCCAGAAATTATTTCGGAAGGTTCTCCTTCCATCATTCAACGTGTGCATGATTTCTCTCTTTATTCATGTCTGCACACATGAGAGATTAAAAAAACGGTCTTTTTGAGTGCAATTATCATAAAACCTTATTGGTGAGGCAGAAGTCCAGGCTTGTGATCACTCTCGAACCCAAATTCTTTCATATGGTATGGTTATTTCTCGCTCAACTCTTAAGGATGAGAATGCGTTCTTTTGGTATTCCTAACTTCGTGTTACTAGCATGCAGAAACTCTATGTCCTCATAGCTCCTTGGATGCTTGGGACTCTATTAAGCTCTGAAGTTGGAGAAGGTTTTGTGGGTACACCTCTGGTAAACCCTCACGAGACTACAACTCGTCCACTAGGCACACTTAGGGGTTTAAAGGATTAGTGCATAAGCTAAATGCATTCGATAGACCTGCGACAGTGGTATAGTTAGGATTTCTTAATTTCTGTTTCACTTGAGGACAAGTAAAATTCAGGTTTGGGGGTATTTGATGAGTTCCAAATAGTGCATATTTCTACACCTTTTTATTGGCATTTAACTCATCTTTTGCGCTTTAAAATCATATATTATCCCAAATTATGTATTTTTTTGTTTTCAAGATTAAATACTTGTACTAATTAATTTCGTGTTTTTAGGTACTAAATAAAGCTTGGATGAACTGCGAAGCCAAAAGAGCAGAGGAATGGTGACAATGGAAGAGAGACAACAAAGGCTCCCGCTGGAAAACAGTGAAGAATATCTTCTGCACCTTATCTGCGAGTGAAGAATGTTGTTTTCACGTCTCAAAACTAGAAGTGAGCTTGGTATATTATCTTTGAAGAAGACATGGGCTTAGAAGAAATAAAAACCAAGACCCAAACCCGTTTCTAATGTGATCCGTTAGATTCAATCCAACTATTGAACATCCAACGTCATCTCCTCACCGTGCATCAACATTTGCTGCTTCCGGCCAACACCGAAGCACCTGCTATCCATCTCCTAGTCGAACAAGAGCCAAGCGTTCCCTTTGTACATCGTCTTCTTCTCTCCAGACTCTGCAAAACCTTCACCTCTTATCCTCCATCAATCACTTCCATTACCGACCACCACTGAGCATAGCCAACCTATCAGCCACCTTATGCAATCAATCAACCTTTTAATCTCTATCTATCTCTATCTTAGCTTCTCTCTTATCAAAAACAGTAACCCTAGAAGCTAGGATTGAGAGAGATATAGTTAGGGATATCCTCAATGGCAAAAAGCAAACATCAAATCAAGAGTTGCGGGTCTGATTTGCAGAAGGGGTTTGTCGGAAAACATCTTTTTGGTGAGTGGGTATTCTCTAAATTATCAAATTCTAAGTGATTGAGTGAAAATTGTGTATAAATGGAGGAGAGCTTTTGATGTAAAATTCATGCCCGGATTAGCCGGTGCACCAAGATGTAGTTTATATTTGTTTTCAGTATTATCATCACGTTCTAATTTCATAACTAGGGTTTAGATGAAACCATGACTCTCTGTTATGTTATTCATACTGTTTATGTTACTCTTGAATGTTTAAATTGTTTTAAGATAGAATTGAATCTTAGTACGTCAACATTTTGCTTTCAAAGTGTATGCCATGTATCTATTGTAGTTAGAATCCCACTGTGTTGATTATGCTGCAACTCAAGCTTAACCAGACTGTTATTGATCCTTAGACTAATTGTGCCTGAGAAGACTGTTAGTGCTATGGAAAGATACCTTAGTTGTGATTGAACTATCCATTGGTGAAACACCTTAGGTAAGTGGTAGACTTGACACTTCTCTCTTATCTGTTACAAGGACAAGAGTAGTATAATTAGTTGAATACATAATATGAGTTAGTGGTGGATTTGACAATCCTAGTATCCTCTTTATCATTGATTTGCATTATGTTTTACTATTTCTGTCACTACCATCATGTGGCCGTATCGGCAAACAAAACCCCCTTTGTTGTTACTCTCAGTTTGAATCAGTATAGTAAGACCATAAGCTTCAATGCTACACCCACCTTGTCCCTGTGGATCAACCTGTGCTTGCCCTGTGTTGCATATCGACACTGTGCACTTGTAGTTAGACATAGTCGTAGGCTTTTTTCAAGTCATACCACATCCCTAAATGCGATCGCGCCACTATTAGGCACCAACATAAGGTAGCCATAATCGACGGATATCCTTCCTCCTGAGATGCAATCTCAGCCATTCAAGTTTGCCACTGAACTGATGTACTTTTGGAAACTTTTAGGAGACCAGCCACCTAAACCCAATGGCCGTGGCTACGCCGAGCGCCACTTGCACCACCGTGCCACTGACATGCACGAGCCCTGCCACAATGCCATTGGCGTACACCAAAACGCCATTGCGCCATTATCAGGCGCCAACATAAGGTAGCCACAATCAATGACTACCCTCATTTTATAAGATGCGATCTCAGCCATCGAAGTTCGCCACTGACCCGGAGCTCGTGACAAGTTTTAGGCGACTAGCCGAAACGAGCCTAGCATCACATGTTATTTGCCTGCGGCAAGCCTCTCAATTTTAACTCGCCACACGTAGCAAAGTGCTACATGTTTTCCACGAAAACACTCGAGACATCAAAACATGTCACAAACTGGGGGATACTCATCAGGGTATTGGTCTGGCGGTTTACAACGTGCGGCGTGCAATACGCCCGTTACAGGAAAGTGTCATAAAGTGGGGTGGTTAGTAATGGCAAGAAGTAATGGTGTAAACGTATCCTTCATTATGGAAACATAAATTCCAGGCGTTACCCGTTACTCCCTTCATCCACCTCTCAATCGTTTCCACTTCCTACGAGACCAAGGTACGTTTTGTTGCGACTTGTATAAATAGGTCTCACCTATTTCCACCAAACAACAAGTTTTGGTCAGGAGAACAATACCACATCCAGAAATCATCTGATAGCTTTCATTCAGCTAGCCAGTTCAACTTTCTGATACAAGTCACAAAACACCCACACTTCCAGAATCAACTATTCTGGTCTCAACACTTTCTTCGCTTCCCTCCCTAAGCCAGCCCTTCTCCTTCACTTTGTGACCGATGCAAACCTGAAACGGCCATTTCTTGGTTTAGGCCAGGATTGTACAATTGATCTCTCAAATCAAAAGTACTCCCGTGCAGTATATTGTTTAGGGTTTAGACTCGTTTCTCACTCACACACACGAAATTGTCGAAAACAGCAGAAACCGTTTTCACCCATAAATAATAGGTTAGAAGTCTTTTTATATTTGTAAGATCCTTTCGGTTTGTCTTTTAGTTGCTCGTACCTTTGTCATTTTGTGACAAAAAGGGGGAGAAATATATGGAGTAAACAAGTGATTTGGTATCACTAAGGAAAGGACAATGGTGCTTAAACATTATATCTAACGAAAGAGTAAAGCATATACTAAGAGGGAGTAACATATCATATTGATACTTTTGGTTATCTTAACTACAAAGGGAATAACAAAGACGTGCAGATTGAAAATCTACCTATCTTACCTTTAGGGGGAGTATTAGCTTTGTTATTATAATATCAACAGTGGCATTTATGGATTGAATGTATACATGTTATTGTCTTGTTGAAACTTGGAATCAAGCGTATATGTAATGAATTCTTGTAATTTGTTTATCCATATTATGTAAGAGTTTTTCACTAAAATTGACAAAGGGGGAGATTGTTAGAGCATAGCTCGGTTGAACCCACCTAGCGTTGGTATGTCAAGTTTAGTTGTCATATTTTAGTGAACCAAAACTTATTTAAAGAGTCGCTTGATTATTTACTAGAGTCAACTTCGTATAGGTTAGCTAGAAAGTTACTAGGATATGAGACTTAAAAGTATTACGTGAAGACTTGAAGAATGTGAAGAAGTAAAGAGCTACAACGACAACATCATCCTTCCTCTTGAGGTTAGTAATATTTGACTCGAACTATTTCATTCCTAACGTATCTTTCAAGTCGTGCATATTGAAAACATAACTGCGAAGCTGTGAATGATTATACTCTAGTTAGACATAGTATTAAGGAATTACAATACGAAGTATAATGTCTATCTTTTGAACTTCGTATATAAGACATCGGCATAATCGTATGAATGCTATTGTGATTATGTATGTGTATGGGTGAAGATTTCGTCCTAGGAAACAATGTTTTAATTCGTTTAAGGGAAGTACAATTCATAAACTTGTTTTTTGAATCGAAAGGGAAATGGCTAGGCTTATTGGTATTGTTATTCATTGCAAATCTTTGGATTACCAATATGTGTGTTTAGTATAACCGCTCATAACTTGTTTATGTATCTTGGTAAAACTATTCACAATGCCTGACTTTTGTATTGGTATGACTTTTATTAGTGAAACCGATCTTAAGTAATCACCTGTGATGGTATGATCGATATTTTGTAATTGGTATGACCAACTCTAGACATTGGGTAACCGATCCTAGTAAGAGGTGCAACCGATCACAAGTATGTGGAATCGATCCTTGTAAGAGGTACAACAAGTCTTAGTAATTGTCAACCGATCCTATGACTTGTGCAACCGATCATAAGTAAATACCATAATAATGTGGTAACCGATCCTAGTACCTAGTCAACCAATTTTTGGAAAGCTAGTTGTTTATGGGTGAAAACTATTTCTGCCGGTTTTGGTAATTTGGGGTGTTTGAATGAGAAATGAATCTAAACCCTAAAAAAATGCATTGCACGGGAGTGCTTGTGATTCGAGAAATCAATCTGTATAATTCTGGCCTAAACCAAGAAATGGTCGTTCCAGACTTGCTTCGGTCACAAAGTGAAGGAGATGGGGTTGATCTTAGGGAGGGAAGCGAAGAAGGTGTTGATATTGTGAAGGTGTTGGTTGTGTATGACTTGTAACAGAAAGATGAACTGGCTTGCAGAATGTAAGCTATCAGTTCTGGTGTTTGGATACGATTGTATCAACACTTGGTTTCTGTTGTCTTGTTCTGTCTTGGAAATAGGGAGGAGAACCTATTTATACAAGTCATTGAGCCTAACCCACGTCTCTCATGGGAAGTGGAGGAAGTGGAGTGATGGAGTAGTGGAGTTGCGTGTGTTAGTGTCACACGATCAGTCTTACCCACTTTTCCCATAATCTCTAACCGTCCATGACTTCCTGACACATTCTTGTGATGGCGCGTTGTGCGCTGCACGCTGTAAACCGCCATACCAATACCGCAGTATGTATCCCCCAGTTTGTGACATGTTTGATGTCTCGAGTGTGTGGATCGTGGGTCCCACAGAAATCCGCACGTGATGTTATATTAAATAACTAACTTATTTAGGAAGTCGATATTTATGAAATATCGTGTGCATTCTATGTATGTAATGCATCGAATATATTTAGTGTGTATGAAGCATCGCTGTTTTAAGGCTTAACGGAGTAAGTCGCGGAAAATAGCATCACGTCCATCCATCTTCGAGTGATCGTTTGGAGGTTGTACAGGTAATCCCTGACTTGGCCGATCACTCTGTGTGGAAGAGTGGTGGACGGTGATCGTGGTGATACCTCATTGGTATCCTAACTCCTATCTTATGCTGTCCGTCCAGGATGGTGAAGTTGGACAGACGAGATGGCTTGCGACCCACATCTGCGACCGTTGGATTAGGGTTTAGGAGGTGCTCGAACACCAACCTTTAGCTTGGTCGAATCCAAGCATGGGATACATTTTTGGCAGGGCCGATTGGGCATGCGTGTACACCGCATGCTGATGTAGGTGGTTGTACCTCACTGTCCCATGGAGATGCGATCTAAGCCACTCAATTTGTCTGGCAAAGAGGAGTGGTTTAGATCGATTTGCGACAGAAATCCCATGCCGCAAAGGAATTGAAGACCGCACATCGTGCCTACTTCGGGCGCGCGTTTCGAGACGACCAACCATGGTCGGTCTTGGACGATCAGTCATGTATGTAGGCGGGCCCACGGTGATTGTGTTGACATGCTCTGAGCCCTTTGAATCTACATCTACACCCTCCGTCTATACCTGTGAAGATGGATGGTTGAGACTGATTTGCGACACATGTGATGTGCCGCAAACCCTAATTAGGGTTTCACGTCCATGCTGCTTTGGCTGGACGAATTGGAAAGCCACACTTCTCCTTTGGGGAGGCCGACCATGTGGGTCCCACATTGGGCCGGTGGTGAACGCGCCAATACCTTCCTGGTGGCTATGGGTCCTATCTAAGCCATCCAATCATGCTGGTGAAATTGGATGGTCGTGACCAATTTGGGACCTTTAGTGGAATTTCCTGTGACCCTTTATTCTTCATACTGACACAACTTCAGACAAACGTATATTGCAATCTGGTCAGGTTAAGGAAGAGTCGGTCATGCAGGTATGAAGAAGGTCCGCCGGTGTACACCATGGCGCTTGTTCGATCGGCTTTGGGTTGATCCACGCCGTCCAACCACGCCGGTGAATTTGGACGGACGTAATGAACTTGAGACTGCCATAGGCGTCCTTTGTTTGTACGATTCCTCCAAGCTTCTCCATACCAGTCTGGACATCCAACTTCAGGCTGGTGTTCGGTGGTAGTTTGGGAGGCATGGTAGGTATTCGACCGACCAGGGCATAAGTGGACCCGCTGGTGGTCATTAATGTAGTATCCTGCTCCTGCTGAGGATCGTCTAGACTGGTTAAATCGTGCGGCCAACTTGCGTGGTCATGATTGTTTCTGAGACTGATATGGACAGTTCAGATTCAAATATGCTCAATCGGGTTAGTATAACACACCGAGAGATGTAGCCTGTACGCGTATTTCGTGCATGCCTCACTATTAATACTTGGATATTCGTGTTACTCCGCTGAGAGTAACACTCAGTCGTCATGTATCACTAATAATGAGAGTTCTGCGGGAACAACACAGGAAATACAAGGCTGGTCATGCATTAATTGATAATGCTATAAATTCATAGGGTATATGGGATTTGTTGCTACATGCTCCATTCTAGGTAAATTAGTAAAGTGAAGAAGTATTCATCACTCATTAATGGATTTATCCTTTACAGGATGTCAGCGCATAATTTTGGATTTTACAATTTTAGCCTTAAATGAAAATCCACCATCAACACTAGTGTGACCGATCCTAGTACCCACATGGAGGTAGAACCGAAGCTTTGTGTTTTGGTAGAACCGTGAAACCCATTAATGGTGATTTGATAGGATAATCAATCACATAGTTCTTGGAAGTCAGATGAACCAATTCTAAACTCGTTTGGAATTGTGGAAAATCGGTTCCAAGATTGTAAATACGAAAAAGGATTTACAAAGTAAAGATGTCGACATACTTTGAACATGTGCACTAATTCTTATCTTTTATTGTTCAAATATATTCCTTAATAACTAAAGGAGAATCCCGGATCGAAATAAATTGAGAATCTTCTAATTAAGGTTTTTAATTTTATATTCCTTTAATTTCCAGCAATTAAATGCATATATTTAGAAAATAAAAATTGGTAATGTGCATTTACTAATTGGAGATTTTCTACCGAGATATCGGTCAATATTTGGACAGAGCATTTCCAGGAATTATGAAAATCGATTTTGGATTTATTGCATATCTTTGAGAATATTCGGTTTTGGAAATTCCTTGGTGTCAAAACTTCCTTGGTCTATAAATATTGAAGTTTGCATTTCGAGCAAACTAATCCTCAGAGCCAGAAAAACTACCTAGTTGTGTTGTTACTGGTGGAGTCGTCTATTCGGAGATGAAAGTACTGAAAAGCGGAGGTCTAAAAACACCACCCAATATTTCTCTTAGCAATCTGTATGGACTAACTCCGAAATACTTTGCTAGAGAATTAACTAGACAGTCAGACTTAAATCAAGATTAAAGTATCTCAAGGAGTTAATATCTCATTCTTGATTTGATTTTACTCAAGATAAAAATAATAGCGAGTCTTTATCAAATACAAGGAATAACTTGGACGGTACCAAAGACCAATATCCAAGGAACAATCAATATCAATCAACAACCAAAAGTTGGATTTCCAATTGATGATCTTAACGCACAGCCTGTATTTTTTCAATTATATAAAAATATAATGAGGAAAAGAAATAACACAGACACCAGAAGTTTTGTTAAAGAGGAAACCGCAAATGCAGAAAAATCCCGGGACCTAGTCCATATTGAATACACATTGTATTAAGCCGCTACAGACATTATCCTACTACAAGCTAACTTCGGAGTGGACTATAGTTGAACCCCAATCAGTCTCCCACCGATCCAAGGTACAGTTGTACTCCTATGCCTCTGATCCCAGCAGGAAACTGCGCACTTGATTCCCTTAGTTGATCTCACCCATAACCAAGAGTTGCTGCAACCCAAAATCGCAGATTTGATAACAAATCTTTCTCACACAGAAAATTCTATCAAAGAATAAATTTGTCTCCCACAGAAAAACCCTAGGTTTTTGTTCCGTATTAAGATATAAAATCAAGGTGAACAGGAACCAATTGATAATCTGGTCTTATATTCCCGAAGAACAATCTATATTAATCAATCACCTCTCAACAATCCTTCTTGACTACACAAGCGGTTTGTCGAGGAATCACAAACAGTGAGACGAAGATGTTTGTGACTTCTTTATCTTGCCTGTCGGAGAACTCTCATGATCTCAATCCAATCAATAGATTGTACTCGTACGATAAAATATGCAAGATCAGATCACACAACTACGATAAAAGTAGTATCGGTCTGGCTTCACAATCCCAATGAAGTCTTTAAGTCGTTAACCTGGTTTTAGAGAAGAAAACCAAAGGTTAAAGGAGAATTGACTCTAGCGAGCGCACTATATCACACAGACGTGTGGGGATTATTTTTGCACAATGCTATGTCTCCTTTATATAGCCTTCAAATCAGGGTTTTGCCTTAGTTACAAAGCAATCCATATTCACCGTTAGATGAAAACCTGATTCAGATTCAAGCTAATATTTCTCAACCATTAGATCGAAAACTTAGCTGTCACACACGCTTGTGTAGACGTTTACTGGGTTTGTGAAAACCATGCCCAAACGTGTACGTGTATGCTGGTTCAACATAGTAACCCAAAAGGTTAACCATATGAGCAATTCATATTAACCTAGTTCTTCTTCACCATAACTAGTTGAATTAACTCAAATGAACTAGTTAGAGAGTTGTTCAATTGCTATGAGATCTTATGTAACTACACAAGACACAATTGAAACAAAGATGATTCGATTTGATGAATCGGCTCATGAACTTTATAGCCACGGTTTGCATAAAGCATTCCTTAGTAATTTAAGTTTCATGTTCAGAGCACATCTTTAGATCATAACCACTTAAGCTCACAAACAAGTTCGCGGACTTAAGGCAACCGGAAGAGTTTTCCAAACTCAGCAGAAAATCTCGGCAAAGAGACTTCCGCCAGTTCGCGGACTGGGTTCATGGACTGAGTTCGCGGACTTGAACTTCACGAACGAATTTGGAGTCCCAGCAGAAATTCTCAGTACAAGAACTTCCGACAGTTCGCGGACTTGGCAAAGCCAATTCCTCCGGTTTCTCTCAATCAACAAAGTTCGAAAACTTCGGATTAAGGAATACATGGTTATGTAATCTAAACTCTCATTCCAATCATTGAGACATTCTCAGAGGACGTTATATAGCCGTTATTCACAGACCGTTTCACGTCAGAGCAATTCTCAAAGTAATTGAAACTTTTCATGACTTTCGTCACTAGGTGAAGATAAACTTGATCAAAACGAAACGCTTTACCAACACACGATTTCGAGAAATAGATAAGTAGTGAACACTCAGCTCGAAATGTCAAATGTGTATGATCTCAAGCCAATCAATAGATTGTACTCGGACGATAAAATATTCAAGATCAGATCACACAACTACGATAAAAGTAGTATCGGTCTGGCTTCACAATCCCAATGAAGTCTTTAAGTCGTTAACCTGGTTTTAGAGAAGAAAACCAAAGGTTAAAGGAGAATTGACTCTAGCGAGCGCACTATATCACACAGACGTGTGGGGATTATTTTTGCACAATGCTATGTCTCCTTTATATAGCCTTCAAATCAGGGTTTTGCCTTAGTTACAAAGCAATCCATATTCACCGTTAGATGAAAACCTGATTCAGATTCAAGCTAATATTTCTCAACCATTAGATCGAAAACTTAGCTGTCACACACGCTTGGGTAGACGTTTACTGGGTTTGTGAAAACCATGACCAAACGTGGACGTGTATGCTGGTTCAACATAGTAACCCAAAAGGTTAACCATATGAGCAATTCATATTAACCTAGTTCTTCTTCACCATAACTAGTTCAATTGACTCAAATGAACTAGTTAGAGAGTTGTTCAATTGCTATGAGATCTTATGTAACTACACAAGACACAATTGAAACAAAGATGATTCGATTTGATGAATCGGCTCATGAACTTTATAGCCACGGTTTGCATAAAGCATTCCTTAGTAATTTAAGTTTCATGTTCAGAGCACATCTTTAGATTATAACCACTTAAGCTCACAAACAAGTTCGCGGACTTAAGGCAACCGGAAGAGTTTTCCAAACTCAGCAGAAAATCTCGGCAAAGAGACTTCCGCCAGTTCGCGGACTGGGTTCATGGAATGAGTTCGCGGACTTGAACTTCATGAACGAATTTGGAGTCCCAGCAGAAATTCTCAGTACAAGAACTTCCGAAAGTTCGCGGACTTGGAAAAGCCAATTCCTCCGGTTTCTCTCAATCAACAAAGTTCGAAAACTTCGGATTAAGGAATACATGGTTATGTAATCTAAACTCTCATTCCAATCATTGAGACATTCTCAGAGGACGTTATATAGCCGTTATTCACAGACCGTTTCACGTCAGAGCAATTCTCAAAGTAATTGAAACTTTTCATGACTTTCGTCACTAGGTGAAGATAAACTTGATCAAAACGAAACGCTTTACCAACACACGATTTCGAGAAATAGATAAGTAGTGAACACTCAGCTTGAAATGTCAAATGTGTATGATCCAGTCTATATATCATACGAATTTTTGTCTCATAAGAAGTAGGAGATAAAATAGATAGACTTTTGAGTGATAGATAAGTCCAAGTTTGCACATACCTTTTTGCTGATGAAGTTCCACGGTTCCTTGAGTAGATCTTCGTCGTTGTATGATGAATCGCCATGAAGTCCTTGAGCTCAACTACACTTTTCTATTCTTGTCTGAGACTTAGCTATAATAGACTAGAAATCAAGACTCATAGTTTTGATCACTAACATTGACAAACATGCTTTATATAGCAACGCATACGAGGTCGACCGAGCTATGCTCTAACAAGTACCCTAATTAGGCGAAATCTCCTACGACCACTCGTTTTAAAGACTTCTTTGGGATTGAGAAGCTCTACGAGTACCGTTGGTGGGAAACTAGATAATTGTTGTTTATTATTAGTTTTCTATTGATTTGATTGACTAACGGGTGTTGAACTTTGATTGCACCTAGTTTGTTTATGCTTGAGAATTTTCTCTTATGATATAAGATTCACTCAAACTAGATCGAAGTATCGACGAGGATCTTTAGACGGTTTGTAGATTTAAAGACGTCTTGTAATAATCCATCGTTAACAGACTCCGTTCTATGTGTGATTGATCAAAAGAGATTCAAATTGTTTGTGAGCAGGTGTTTATTGAAGATCTAAGAAGATTTGAAGACAAAGAAGATTTCTTATTTAAGTTCATAATCTTTGGTGTGCACAAAACTTGATCGGCTGGGGATCCAACTATAATCGGTTTACCTTTTGATATATCGGATTGATTAGTTGAGTAGATCGGCATCAATATTTAGTATCATGATCAGATCCTATTATTGATTGTATAGTCTAAACAATTACTTTGGTAGTTGTTGAATAGATTGATCTAAGAACCCGACAAAGGAGTTTATTGGTTAAGCGGAAGAGCCTTTTGTCAAACTCATATCACGTTGTTTGAAAAGAGTTGTTACCGAACAAATTTGTTGTTCCTTTACTGTTTGGAATACGAACCAAAGGAATTGTTCCAAGTGCATGACTTATTGCAAGTTGGAGGCGCCAGGATACTAAGGGAACTAGGTGAACTATAGGTTTAGTTGCTTGGTCTCAACTATACGAAGTTAGTTTAGATTTTGTATAACGGCTTAATTCTGAGAGTATTCAATTTTGGACAAGGACCCGGGGTTTTTCTGCATTTGCGGTTTCCTCGTTAACAAAATCTTGTTGTGTCTTTTACTTTTCTATTTCCGCAATTATAATTGATTTATTATAATTAGAAGTAAAATACACAAGTGTTTGGTTAAGCCCGAACCTATTATCAAGTAATCATACTTCGTTGTTGTATTGTCTCGATCTTGTATCCATAGTCAATCACGCAAGTTATATTGTTATCGTATTGTTTCGATCTCGTATCCATAGACGAACACACGAAGTGTGAACCGATTCGGTGTATTGTCTCGACTCAGTCCATAGAAAATCATTTTCGGAGAAAGGACTTATAGGTGGAAAAGTTTTAGATTGAGGTATACTTGGGTACCCTCGTCTTTTCACCCGAGATAATGCTAGGGAGTCTTTCATTTGTATAAAACCCGAGATAACCTTAGGGACTCTTCAATGCGGCCTGGTTATATAGAACCAGTCGTAAAGCGTACAAATAGAGCTTATCGAGGTTGTGAGGCTATGCGAGGGTAGAGGAGCTCGACATGGTATGAAAGGCTCAGCAGCGGGAGCATTCCTCAGCAAGGCCATCAGGCTCAGCTTGGGTAGCATCCCTCAGTAGGGTATACCAGGTTGAGCACCCATTTTGGACCTAAGTCTCTTCACCTGTATTGGCAATTGGACCACGCTCCCTCAAAGTTCAAATATTTTGTAGGGTAGATAATTAATCTTAATCTAAGTCAAATGATTTTAAATATGACTATTTTTCCCTTTATCTACGAAAGAGACCATTTTACCCTTGGTCTAAAAATCACCATGTATACATGCAAAACTGGTTTTTTTTAATAGATAAATACAGGAGACTACCCTAGACCTCCTCCTTAATCCCAGGAATATGTAAGGATAGATCAAGGGATGATTTCATCCTTCACCGATAATCCCTTGTGACCGACTATCCCCACTCTATGTGAGTAGGCTGATACCCAAACACGTGTAGATCATACCAAAATCATAAATGTATCCTCCTTTGTGACATAATCAGCCTTCATTTATGATGTGTTGCATGATGTGACATTATTTTCTAAAGTTGGATGGAGGAATGCCCGTGGAGGCAAGCCTGAATCGTGTGAAGAACTCAAGGAGGTTTCTTAGAGTCATGTATGTCATGAGGATACCCAAATACACAAGCTTGGATGAGTGAAATGACGAGGGTACCCAAATACACCACAATCGTTTCATTTCAACCTATAAGTATGATACCAAGTGTGATCGTCTACGGACAATAGTCGAGACAATACAACAACAAGGTATACACTTGATAATAGTTTCGGTATAAAAACCGATTGACTATAGGATCACTATCAAGTGTCTTGAATTAACATACAAGTGTATTTACTTGTATTATAATAAAAAAATTATAATGTGGAAGTAAAGTAAAAAACACAAACAAGATTTTGTTAATGAGGAAAAAACAAATGTTGTAAAATCTCGGGACCTAGTCCAGTTTTGAATACTCTCAGAATTAAGACGCTATATAAAGAACAAAAACCCGACTTCATATAGTTGGGACCAAATAAACTACCCCTAGTTACTTAGTTCCTTGAGTATCCCTGCATCTTCAACCTTTTGGTCACGCACATGAATCTCAAGAAAGAAATTACTATCTCGAGTTTCTTACAAAGTAAAGTCTTATGTACTCAACTCCTTTTGATCGTATTCCAAACAATAAAGGAACGCATCTGTTTGGTAACCAATTTATTCAATCTTTAAGAAAAGATATGCTGAGTTGTTTGACAAAGGATCTTATGTTTAATCTAATAAACTTCTTTGTCTGGTTAGATCAATCCAAATCTTAATTATTGAAACAATCGATATCCAGGTTCACAATCAAACAATATAGAATCAAAGAGAAACTATAAAGTGATGTTGATCTTACACAACTAACGAGACAAGTTTATCAAAGATAAACAAGATCTGGTTGGATCCCAGCTGATCAAGATGTGTGCATAAAATTCACAAGATACGAAAATTAATTAGACAAATCTTCTTCGTCTTCAAATCTTTGATTATTTTTAAAGTATAGGCACACAAAAACTTGAATCCTCTTGTGATCAATCACGCACAGAACGGGGTCTGTTAACAATGGATTATCACAAGATGTATTTAGATCTAACAATATTTCTAAAGATCCCATCGATACTTTGATCTAGTTTGAATGACCTTTATGTCATAAGAGAAGGCTCTCAAGAATAATCAAACTAGGTGCAATCAAAGTTTCAACAACAGTTAGTATATCAAATCAATAACCGAAAACTAAAATAACAATGCAATTATCTAGTTTCCCACCAACAGTACTCGTAGAGATTCTTGATCCCACAGAATTCTTTAAACGAACGGTCGTAAGAGATTTCGCCTAATTATGGTACTTTCCTCTCCGAATAGACGGCTCCGCCAGAAACAACACGAATGAAGTTTGCCCGTCTCTTAGAATAGTTTGCAAGATGCACAAACTCAGGTATTTATAGACCAAGGTTGTTTGGACAACAAGGAAATTCCAAAACCGAAAGATTCTCAAGATATGCAATAAAGTACTAATTTCAGTTTTCCTATCTCCAATAAATGTCCAATAACATTTCAGAAATCTCTCATAGAAAATTTCTATTATTATTTTAGCACATTAACTAATAATATTTTTCTAGAGTACGTGTTTTAATTGTTGGTAATTAAAACATATAAAATCGAAAATCATAATTAAATGCTTTTCAATTATTTGGGTTTGGGATCACCTTGAGCATCAACGAATATCTTTGAGCAATTAATGATAAGAGTTGTGCACATGTTCAAATAATGTTGACATCTAGAAGTTTCATATCTTAGCAAACCCTAATTCCGAATTCACACACAACATAAAGAAATATGTGAATTTTTGGAAACTCGATTTTGCTCTTGGGACCGGTTCTACCATGACTCCCAAACTAAGTTAGGATCGGTTATACCATGAATACCAATATAAGTTATGATCGGTTATACATTAGTTCCCAATACTAGTTAGGATTGGTTATACCATGTCACTAGATATAGGTTATGACTGGTTCTACCTTGTCTCCCAATACTAGTTAGGATCGGTTATACCTTGTCACACAATATAGGCTATGGCCAGTTTTACCTTGATTCTCAACATAAGTTAATATTGGTTCTACCTTGTCACCTTACATTGGTCATCCAAATATTCTTCAATGAAAAACCGGACCAACACACTTATTGATTTCCCTTTCAATTACGAAACAAGTTCGTACATCTACTTCCTTAAACCAATGTAATAATACATAGTTTCCTAGGATGAAATGACACCTATATCCCACACATAATAAATTAACTAAATGCATAGATTATGTTGATGTCGTATTTACCAAGTTCAAAAGATAAGCGTTATACTTCGTAATTCAATGTAATTCCTTGATACTTTGATCATAATGCTATGACCAAGTCTAATCACTAGAGTGTTATAAATATATATTCGCATGTTATGTTTTTAATATAAAGCGACTTGAAAGATACGTTAGGAATGGAAAGAAGTTAAGTCATTATTACTAACCTCAAGTAGAAGGATGATGTCTGCGTTGTAGCCGTTACTTCTTCACATTCTTCAGGTCTTCAGAGTGATACTTGTAAGTCTCAACATTTCTAGACTTTCTATCTAACCTAGACGAAGTTGACTCTAGTAATTAATCAAGCGACTCTAGATGAGTTTTGATACTGAAATATGACAACCAAACTTGACATACCAACGCTTGGTGGGTTCAATTGAGCAACGCATTAACAATCTCCCCCTTTGTCAATTTTAGTGACAAAACTCTATTACATATGGAGATAAACGAATTATAAATAACACTACACCAAATCAGATATTTTGTTACACAAATATGTGTGACTTCTTATTTAATGTCACACATGTGAGTGTAATAAATATGGCGTTATTATTTTGTTACACATTACTGGTCACACTAATAAGTGTGATTTAAATTAATTTCAGTCTCACTAATATTTGTAACAAGGATCTTACACATATTAGAGTCATAGATGTGGCTGTAGTTAATTAAAAAAAATCTATTTTGTATTTTGCATATTATGGGACCCCTGCACCTTCCACGCGCTTAACTACCTCACAAACATCTTTCAGTAACCATATTCACAATGTAGCATAAAAGATTGCATTGCATTAAAATTTCAGATAAGATATTACATTAGAGAGTTACTCATGTTACAAAGAAGTTGTCTACAACACATAATTGGAATTACAAAAGAGATTTTGATGTCATCATAACCAACTATTATTTGATACATCATGCTTCACTTGACTTTTCCATATATGCTAATATAGATCCTTAAAACACACCCTATCTTCAGCTACTTCCATTAGTTCGTTACCATCTCTAAGATGAACATACGCCTTGGAATCTTAGTGTATCCTACACAGCAAAATCACTGAAGATGTTGATAAAAGAGAAGACATGATAAGTCAACTCAGAAACTAAATTACATACAATCGAAATCAAGATACAACACTCTTACAAGTTATAATTATAGTAATCCTCTCAATTAATTGAAATATTAAGCTATCACAATTACTGAAACAAGAAAAAAAAAAATGGGATTCCACGTAGGAAACGAAAAACAGAGCAGAATACTAGAGAATTATTAACTAAAATGTAGTCCAAGATAACTTATCAAATGGAACATCAAATTTTATATTGGTCCAAAAAATTTACATCGATTTTTAGAAGTCCAACAACACGAACAAGACTAGAAACTGTAAGTGGCTCGTTAAAAAGGGATAGAAGTACATAGATAATAAACCGAATGTTTCTGTGTGAGAGACAAAGAATGATGCAAAGGATATAGGGATACAAGTATAACAAAGGTAATTTGAGGATTACTCAATAATTCATCAAATAATGGTAGTTCAACGTGGAAGCACCGTCAATGTCAACAGTGCCATAATATCCTACAGCCATTCATGAAACACGACAAAGATCAACTATAAACGGTAAGAAGAATAAAATAAACGGTTATCTCCATGAAAAAAATCAAACCATAAAAGATCTAGCTATATTTTAACAAAATGTCATCTTATTCATCTCATTCGGCATGATCCATGTTTTGTCGCTGAGTTTCAGTAAGTACATTATTGTCAGAAGCTTCACATTAAAATAAAAACATCCTTGTAGTGTTGGTCGTAATGATGGTAAACATAACATACACACTACAAAATCCCTACATTCTATTAATATTGAGAGACTTACTAAGAGACTATCAACTGATTATTAATTACCTGTATCGAGCATCCAAAAGTCTCCTAACCGGTTATAATTCAAAATATTTTCATGGAACATTATCGTGAGTAAGAATTGTGAGTGATAAACTAATTTATTAAAAGAGAACCACATAGTGAAAAATAACCAACAATAAAAACACACAAAAGTTCAGTTCTGTAAAACCTTGGAAACATTCGCAACTTAAGCAAATTGAAGAAAAAATGTTGCACACTGAAAAGAAACAAATGCTGCTGTTGACATTTGAATCACGCACATATTCAGAAATAAATAAATGTTGTTATTGAGATTTGAATGACAAAAGCTTTACTCCCCCTAAAATAAAGCTAGGTATATATTCAATCTGAACCAAGGTAGTTAATATCGTGTACGGTCTCGTATCGGACGGGTCCGAGACACCTATACAAAAGATTCTATCGGTTTTTATCGGTGATACATCATTAGAACTAGAATTTCAAATATTTATAATACCTTAGTAAAAAATAACAAGAATCATACACATATCTCAAATTTTCAAAATACAAGGTGGTTTATTAGCCAGCGTTGTGATTGTTGTCTCATTATGTCGGAAAATATTTCTTATTATCCTTCACTTTTATTTTTTATATTTCCTTGAGCTTGCAATTGAAATATGGTTTCCGTCTTATATCCTACCATATAGTCATTGATTTTATATCACAAATATATTAGGGATTTTTACCTTCTCCAATGGACATTGTACTTGTCTCTAAAGGCTAGATGCATGTTGATGAAAAATCTATTCACTGAGACCGATACTATCAATGTATAAGTAAAACCGATATATCGTCCTGTACCGGCCTGTACAACCGATAATATCGTTCTTTCTATATCGTATAGGTATTTTCCGGTACACGATAAAAATCTGTAATATCGGCATGTACAACCGATATTGACTACCTTTCTCCTTAGGTACGAATTGGTCATCCAATAGATCTTCAAAGAAAACCTGAACAAAACACCTATTGATTTCTTTTCGATTACAAAACGAGTTTGTATATCCACTTCCTTAAACCAAGGTAATAAAACACAGTTTCTTAGGATAAAATCATACTTATATTCAATACACAATCAAGTAACAAGTTAAATAGATTATGTCGATACCGCATTTACGAAGTTCAAAAGATAAACATTATACTTCATAATTCAATATACCCTATCAAAGTATTCAACAAATCAATAGGTGAATACTTAGAACCTGATAAGTGAGTTGAGCGATGTAATGATCTCAATAAGAGTCTTATCTAATTAAAATATTGTACATACACAATCGGTTCGGTTAAGAACTAAGTTATCTTAGTTGATTTATCGGACTAAAGCGAAAATTTCTTCGGGCAATTGTTTCCTTGATAACATACTAAAACAAGATTACTTTTGTATTTTCTGTTTTTAGTATTGGTAATCTCAAATGGTATGTGAAACCTTCGTACCTAATTCTCATAGGTTGTACAAGTTCTTATAGATTTGTAAGATCCTTTTGGTTTGCACTTTTATTTATTTGTTTCTTTGTGTTTAAACAAGTGATTTATGATCACTAGGAAATGATATATGTGCTTAAACATTATATCTAGCAATATATTTCATACTACAAAAGGGGAACAACAAATATGTTTGGATCAAGGTAATCAATATCGGTTGTACAGGCCGATATTACAGGTTTTTATCGTGTACCAAAAAATACCTATACGATATAGAAAATATCGGTGATACAAAGACGAAACCATATTATCGGTTGTACATCCCGGTACCGGATGATATATCGGTTTTACTTATACATTGATCATATCGGTTTCAGTGAATAAATTTTTCATCAACATGCATCTAGCCTTTACAGACAAGTACAACGGCAATTGGAGAATGTAAAAATCCATATTATATTTATGATATAAAATCCATGACTATATGATAGGATATAAGATGGAAACCATATTTCAATTGCAAGGCAAGGAAATATAAAAGATAAAAGTGAAGGATAATAAGAAATATTTTCCGACATAATGAGACAACAATCACACCTTGTTTTTAGAAATTTGAGATATGTGTATGATTCTTGTTATTTTTTACTAAGGCATTATAAATTTTTGAAATTTTAGTTCTAATGATGTATCAACGATAAAAACCGCTATAATCTTTTGTATATGTGTATCGGACCCGGCCGATACGAGACCGATACACGATATTAACTACCTTGCTAAGTCGGGAATTAACGTAGAGTCGATCTTAACTTATGTTGGGAGTCTTGATAGAACCTATCTCTACCTATATCGGGAATCATGGTAGAACCGATCCCATCTTTTGTTGGGAGTCAAGGCATAACCGATTCTTACCTATCTTAAGAGTCATGGTAGAATCGGTCCGAAGAGAAAAATCTATTTCCGATATTCACATATACTTTAGGGTTTGTGTGAGTTTGGAATTAGGGTTTGCTAGATATGAAAGTTATAGATGTCGACATAATTTGAACATGTGCATAATTCTTATTATTTAGAGTTCAAAGATATTTTTTGATACTTAAGGTGATCCCAAACCGAAATATTGGGGAATCTTTTAATTAAGATTTTCAAATTATATGTTTTGATTTTCCAACAATTAAAACATATCTCTAGAAAAGCTATATTAGTCAAGTGCTAAGCTAATATTAGATATTTTCTAAGAGAGATTCCAAAATTACAAGATATTATTTGGAAATATGAAAACCGAAATTAGGTACTCCATTGCATATCTTGAGAATCTTTTCGGTTTTGCAATTTCCTTGTTTTCCAAACATCATTGGTCTATAGATAATGAAGTTTTTTGTTCTTACAAACTATGCTTAGCCAGTAAAATTCATATTTTTGTTGTTTCCGGTGGAGCCGATTAATAGTATTACTCGTAATACTATTCTAGAGATGAGAGTACCCTAATTAAGAGAAATCTCTTACGTCTGCTCGTTTAAAGACTTCTATGGGATCAAAAAGCTCTATAAAGTACGGTTGGTGGGTAACTAGATAATTGCATTGTTATTTTAGTTTTCTATTATTGATTTGATTGACTAACGGTTGTTGAACCTTTGATTGCACCTAGTTTGATTATTTTTGAGAACCTTCTCTTCTGACATAAGGTCACTCAAACTAGGCCAGAGGATTGACGGGCTCTTCAGAACTGTTTTTAGATCTGAAGACAACTTGTGATCATCCATTATTAACAGACTCTATTTTGTGCGTGATTGATCATAAGAGGAATCAAGTTTTCTGTGCAGGTACAATTGAAGACAAATGAAGATTTGAAAACAAAAAGATTTTTCTGATTGGTCTCGCATCTTGTGATATTTGTGCATACACCTTGATCGGATGGGGTCCGACTAGATCTTGTTTATCTTTGATATACTTGTGATTATTTAGTTGTATAGATCGACATCTCTTTGTAGTTCTCTTTTGATATCTATTTAGATTGAGTGCAAATATATATCTAATTAATTCGGTAATAAAGATCTTGATAGATTTAAACCCGACAAAGGAGATTACTTTTTAAATGGAAGCACCTTTGTCAAAACTCAACAAATCTTTATTCAAAGATTGATAGAGTAGTTACCAAACGGCTTTGTTCCTTTACTATTTGGAAGACGATCAAAATGAGTTGAATGTTGAAGACTTTACATCGGTAAAGCAACTCAAGATAATGGTTTCTGTCTTGGGATTAACGTGTGCAGGCCAGACGGTTGTAGGCGCAGGAATACTTAGGGAACTAAGTAACTTGGGGTAGATTACTTAGTCTCAACTATACGAAGTTGGGTTTGTTCTTTGTATAGTGGCTTAATTCTGAGAGTATTTAAAACTGGACTAGGTCCCGAAATTTTTCTTTACAGTTTCCATGTTAACAAAATCTTGTTGTGTGATTTACTTTTACTTTCCGTAATTATAATTATTTTATTATAATTAAAAGTAAATACACTTATGCGTTAATCCAAGGCACTTGATATTGATCCTATAGTATCGGTCTTGTACCATAACTATTATCAAGTGATTACCTTGTTGTTGTATTATATCGACTTTGTCCATAGACGATCACAGAAGATATCGGAATTACAGGTTAATATCGAAAGATTATGGTGTACTTGGGTACCTTCGTCATTTCAATTGGTATTAGAGCAGGAAAACACGAAAAGATCTAAAAATCTGTATTTGGTGAAATTCAACCTATAAGTCATGAATTTGAATTCACATGAATCGACTTATGTTTATGTACCGCCAAGATTTGACGGAACCAACTATCTGTGGTGGAAATATGCTATGAGATCTTTTCTTCAATCACGCGACTTTAATACTTGGTTATTAGTCGTTGATGGGTATAATCATCCAAAAGCGGAAGGTTCAAAATAAGAGTTTAAACGCTTAGCTGAATACTCAAGTGAAGAAAAGACTCTTACAAAGAATAATTCAAATGGTTTGAATCGTATCACACATGCTGTAAGACGAGATCTATAACATCACGTCTCCACATGTCAAACTTCAGACCGTATTCGAAGGAAATACATCAGAAAAGAAAGATAGACTTCGAACCCTCACTTCTGATTGGGAAAACCTTTGTATGGATGATAACGATACTTTTGAAGAGTTTCATGTTAAGATCTCTGAGATTGTCAATGTTTCTTTCTCTCTTGGAAAGACTATCTTTGAAAAAGATATACTACCTCCGTACCCAATTAGATGACCTAGTTAAAATCTACTAGTAAATTTAGAAATGATTTATCTCTCAAACTATACAACGGATTTTCGTGAACTTTGTATCATCAAAATTTTTTTTAAAACACCTATCTAATGAATATAAATATGGCTATCAAATTTTACATATTTCTTATAATAATACTAATCTATCACTCTACTTATTTATGGTATAGGTCATCTAATTAGGGACGGAGGGAGTAGTATGCAAGATTCTCGTATTGTTACCATCTAAATAAGAGTCTAAAAAACATGCAATCATGAAATCAAATTATCTTTCAAATTTTTCTCGCTGCGCACTTATTATAAAGTTAAAGATATTTAATCATGAATTCCAATCTAATCAGGCTAAGAGAATTTCTTTTAAAAGATGAAAAACTCCAAAAGATCCAGTAGAAAAAGACAGATTGGTAAATAACTCAAAAGAATTGATTGCAGAAGACCTAGACGATGATATTGAGTTAACAATATCATTGGTTACCAGAAAATTTTGAGATCTCTTAAAGAAAATGAATAATAGATTCGTAAAGGATAATCATCATCCTTCTCGTCCTCATGATCGATTTCCGGCCAAGAACAGAAAAGATCAAGAGAAATATGATGAATATCAGCCTCAGTGCTTCAAGTGTAAAAGTTTCGGTCATTTGGCTAAAGACTACATCGGAAGCAAAGCATTAGCTGTAACTCTTGATGATACCTCAGACTTTTACAACTCTGAAGAAGAGGAAACAACTAATATTGCACTAGTTGTTGATTTATTTCCATCTTGTTCCATTAGTAATCCAACCATTTTAATGGACGAGATTTCAATCATGAAGAGGATGAATTTGACAACGTCTATTTCGATGATCAATGGTGATCATATGAATAACATTAGAAGAACCCTTGGAGGAGAAATTTTGGAGATTAAGTTCGTAAAAATTTCTTGAACTACTTTGTGAAAATATGCATGGGTTTTTCTGGTGCTTGAAGTTGCTGGTATTGGGAGAGATACTTGGTCTTCTACTGTTTTGCATCTGCTGGAAGGTAATCATGTTAGTTTTTGTTCAATTGAAGCAGGAGTTGTTGGTGTTGAAAATGTGGAGGATATTTTGTTAATAGTTGTTGGCGTTGATGAACAGTAATCAGATTTGTCTTTTTATGTTTTCTTGATAGTCAGACGACTTAGAAGTGGTGACAATATTATCTTGTTCAGTGTTGGTCTTTTCAAGAATTTATTGCTATCGAAGAACGGGATGTGATAGATTTCAATTTTTCCCTAGTTCTAGTTGGACTCTGCTGATACGTATGATCTCTCTACCTTGGTGACTATTATTATAGAGGCGGAATTCAGAATAATAATAGACGAAAACTAGACAACAGAAGACACAAGAAAGTAATTTGAAGAAATATATCTTCTCTAGATTATGAACAAGAAAACTGTTAAAATTCACTCTTTGTTACGCTCACGATCTCTCTACACAGTGGATCAACCTTAAATTATCTGCTAAGCTTGCTTTTGTAATAATTAATTGCCTCACAAACTTATCTCTAGGTGTGCGTGTTAAACCTCCTTTTCTAGGGTTAAAACACACTCTCTAGATTTAGGTGTATATGTATCACAAACCACAATCTAGATGTCTTGGCTATGAGCTAAACATCTCTATTTATAGCTTTAACGGTTTCCCAAACCTTCTAGGAATCTATTTCCTTATCTAGGTATATTACCTTGTCTAGAAAGTATTTCCTTATCTAGGTATACTTCCTTTCTTTGGTTTGGTTTCTCAAACCTCTTAGGAATCCATTTCCCTTCTATAGGAATACTGCCTTAATTAAATCAGTAATCCCTCCTAAATTACAATTCTATCCTCAATCCAACTTGAGGATCACTAGTTCCCGGAGAGAGGAAGATACACATGTATCATGCGCCCCTCCTCAAGAACTTGAACTCCTGTGAAATTTATATTCGGAGGTTAGGGAACTCAAGAGTTCATTTCACCATGCTGAACTATCTCTCTTTGCTGGAAACTTGAGCTTGACGTCTAATTTCAAAAGCTTCCATATCTCTCGCTCTTGACTTAGTCACTATTTGCTCCATAATACAATCTTCTTTGCGTGGTTCTTCTTGTTAGATCACTGCTCGGTTGAACCCACTAGCGTTGGTATGTCAAGTTAGTTGTCAATTTTAGTTGCCAAAATGCATTCTTGATTTAGCATACTAAAGATAGTTTCGGACTAGTTTAGGTATAAGAAATTGAATCGAAGCTATCCTTAAAGGATGAAGATTGAAGGCTACAATAAGACATCAACAAGTACTTCATCAACAAAGGTATGTGATTGATTTCATTTGGATTCTTGTCTAATTCTACCTTTCTAATCTATCGAGATAAATGCTCACTCTATGGAACAATTCCTATGACGGTAAATGTATATTTATGTATATATACTTGAGGTTATTTGATTCATGACTTTGGTGATAATAACCTTTATCCCTATAAAGGATCTCATGTTATGGTGAATGAGCTTGCGAATCCAATGAGCCAAGAATCACTCAATTCCGAGTTATAACGACAAAGTTATGAGTGTTTAAGTTCATTAGTATGAAACATTCCATGGGCTTTGGAGTGGTCCGCGAACTTGGGCCCAATACGTGACTAAAAGGGATTTTTGGTCAAGTTGGTGATGTTTCCATATCTAGGAAAGTTAGTTATTGGTCCAAACACTTTTGATTACCATATTAAAGTGTTTGTGATTCCTGCCTAAGTTAAAATGTGATTTATACACATAAATTTAATTTTTGCTAAATAAGTTATTTATTTAATTATTTTGGCAAGAGTTTTAACTTAGGAAAGACTCCCATATTTAGGAGAGACTTGTAAAAGGAAAATAGCTTTTCTTAGATTCCAAGCTATTTTTCATTATAAATAATGAGTTCGCGAGTTTACACGTTTTTTATCCCTTTGGAAAATTGGCGTAAGCTCTGCAGGTTGTTTTCCACGTCTTCCGTTCTTCGTGAACGAGAGTGAGATAAAAGTCTTTGTATTAGGGATCACAAAGCCAAGTTGGATTTAATCTTCGTGATTGATCATACAACTTGTAATCTAGGTTTTTCACCTCTCGTCTATTCTAAGATTTTCTATTCTGATATAAAACCATTTAAGAGTTGTTGATCATAAACCCTAGGTTTTGATAGATTTCAGTTTCCGATCGTATACCAACAATTGTTAGTCGAAATCGGAGACTAGAAAGAAAAACTTCTTTTGAGGCATCTCGTAAAAATCCTTGAGAAGTTTTAAACAAGATATCTCTAGATTTATTCTAGTTGTTCTTGTGGTAGATTTACTAGGGTTTTCTTAACTTGGAAATTGATCTTTGGAATCACCCAAGTTTACTTACGGAAATCAGGTTCACGGATTCCTTGTGTGTACGCATACTGATTGTAAGTTAAAACCCTAATCTACAAGTTTGTTTTGATATTACTTTTACCTAGTAATTGTTTATATCAAAATAAACACAATAAATCCAAAACCTTGATTCACATCTAAAGGGAAATCAAACTGGTGTTTTGTGCAAACAAAATATCAAATCGTATCGATCGTTGTGGTGTATCTTCTAAAGAGAACTTTGGGTTCTACTAGAAGATTTGAGTGAAGAGTTCCTAAATAGAATCAGTATTCTGCTAGGAGTTCTACAAGTGATGAAGAAGGTATTACATCTAGTCCGAATAGGTAGTAGGAAATTGGTGTAACAACTTATAATCAGTGTGTGTGTATTCTGGACTAGGTCTCGGGGTTTTTCTGCATTTGCGGTTTCCTCGTTAACAAAATCTGGTGTCTGTGTTATTCCTTTTCCGCATTACATTTTATTTATATAATTGAAATAATACAGGTTGTACGTTAATCAATTATAGTTGTTAAATCCGACCTTGTTTGTTGGATAAGACTTGATTGATCTTGAACAATTGATTTTGTTATTTTCACATTGTTAGACCAGTCTGGACTAACCCAATTTCAAGTGGACACTGGTTGAAATTTTCCTTTAGTGATTGTTGCTTAAAGAGGTTTATACACGGTGGATATTGAATAGGTTGTGATTAAAACAAAAGACTTTGTTTCAAGAGCTTCACACTAAAATCAGGTTTACAGACTTGTTTTTGTTTAACTTTGATTGTGTTGAAATAGAGATATTAAACTCTTTGATATACTTTACTCTAGATTTAGTTTGACTGTCTAGTTGGTTCTCTAGAAAGTATATTGGAGTTTGTCTATTCAGATTGCCAAACGAAATATTGGGTGGTGTTGTTAGACCCCCGCTTTTTCAATTGGTATCAGAGCAGGCAAACACGCTAAGACCTCATAAGTCTGTTTTTGTAGCAATCTGATTATATGGACAGAGGTGTTATCTCTATAAACGTACCACCAGCCTTCGATGGCACTAATTACTTATGGTGGAAAATGCTATGCGAGCTTTTCTTCAAGCACGTGATTTTCAATCATGGGTATATATAGTTAATGGCTATGATGCTCCCGTTGTGGCAATTGGAGATGTAAACGTTCCCAAGAACATTGGTGAATACAGTCTTACCGAGATACTTGCTGCAAAGCAAAACTCTAACGGTTTGAATGTTATCATCCATTCCATTACCCCATATCTTCAGCACCACGTGACTACGTGCAATAAGTCTAAAGATGCTTGGGATATCTTAGAAACTGTATTCGAAGGGAATGCCGCAGAGAAAGAAGCATGGCTTCTGACTGGGAAAACCTTCGCATGTCTGATGATGAAGCCTTTGATGAGTTTAACCAAAGACTTTCTCAAATAGTTAACTCCTCTTTTTCATTAGGAAAAACTATTCCAGAGAAGATATTATGTGCAAAATTCTCAAGTCTCTACCATCAAGATACGAGTCTAAGAAACATGGCATTGAAGAAGGACAATCTTTATACACTCTCCAGAAGTACTCTTGCTGGAAAGTTAAAGATCTTTGATAATGAACACGCAAGAAAAGAGGTGATTTCTCTTAAAGCTGCAAACAATTCTGAATCCTCTAAGGATAAATCTGGTTCGCCAGATACTAAGGATGTTACTCCACGACAATTTAGAAAATTCTTGAGAGACAGGAAAAAGAGTTTTTCTAAAAGTGCAACATCTCCTAAGGATGATGTACAATGCTATAACTGTCGTGGTTTCAGGCACTTGTCTGCAGTATGTCCTAGATGGAGTCGTAAACAATCGACATATGCAGTAGATTTTCCTACTCTCTATGATGGACCTGAATATTATAATTCTCAAGATCTCATAGGCGAGGTTGCATTAGCTTTTGGAAAAATTCTTTTTGATACTGATTCTGATTCTAACGAAGAAGTGTTCCATGATGATCCAGTAGCTAATAATCTTCTTAAACAAAGTCATCAGAAAATCTCGGAGGCTGAAAGCACCATTTTCAGTGAGAAAGTTAAATATGACAGACTTTGTAGTCGGAATAAAGACTTGCAAGACCAACTTGATTCTAGTGGTGCAAAAGATTATCTCAACGAAATACGAAATCTTAAAGAAGAAATTGTCGAAGGTCGATATCGGGAAGTTACTCTTCAAGCAAAGCTAGATAACTTGGAGAATATTGAGATGAACTTGTTATATGATTCGGAACGAGAAGATCTCAAAGTTCAATGTGAACCATCCAAGAATGATCTAGTTATTGCGCTTGAGAAGGTCAAAAGTTTGGAGGAAGAAAACTTGAGCTTAAAAGAGAGTTTGTCTAGAAATAGCAGCTCAGATAAATTAACCTCGATATTGGGAGCACGTAGAATTCATCATGATACACGAGGATTGGGCTATGAAGGAATATACGCTCCTAGTATTTGCAAAGAGGTAAAATTTGTCAAAGCTAAATATTCTTCTCAACCAAAACCTTCCACGGTTGACAAAAGTAAAGTATCTCTACCAACTACGGATGGAGAAAAGAAGAAATCATGCCAAGCTCCAAAATAAGCACATACACATTCAGGTAATACAAAACATAACTTTTTCCATTATACTAAACATTGTTTTTATTGTGGAAAACCAGGTCACTTGCAAAGGAATTGCAGATTTCTTAAACGAGATAAAGCCATATATGATTCTGTTAGGATGACAAGATCTGATGTTCCAAACTGAAGAAAAATTGAGTCTTATAATATCAATTCTTTCAGTATTCCCCCAAAGAAGTTTCACAATTATATTGGGGAGAAAAAGAAATGTGTTTCTCCAAAAGCTACTCAGAAATGGGTACCAAAGAAGACCAATAAAGCAACAAGTTCTATTAAGAAGGATCTCCCAGACAAGAGTTTGACAAGGGATAACATCTTAAAAAGGTATGGAATATTTATTGAAAGTTTCAAGGAAGTTTTTAAATTCCTAGAGTCCATGCATGATTTTGTTTCGAATATTGTAGTGAGCAATATTTTGCTCACCTCAACACAACCTGATTGTGTTGAAAGTGCATCCTCGCCAAGAAGCCATAATAAATGCGGTGAGGATTGCAAAAGAATTGGGGCGCACATATTAAGTTGGGAAATTTCTGAATATGTGGAACAATTTATTGTTTCAAGCTGAGTTTAACTCGCTTATATATTCCTCGAAACATGTGTTGGTAAGCTTTCGCTTCAATCAAGTTTATCTTCACCTAGTGACGCAAGTCATGAAAAGTTTCAATCAATTTGAGAATTGCTCTGACGGGAAACGATCTGTGAATAACGGCTATATAACGTCCTCTGAGAATGTCTCAATGGTTGGAATGAGAGTTTAGATTACATAACCATGCATTCCTTGAACCGAAGTTTTTGAACTTTGTTGATCAAGAGAAACCGGAGGAATTGGATTTGCCAAGTCCGCGAACTGTCGGAAGTTCTCTTACCGAGAATTTCTGTTGGGTTTTCCAAAAACTCGTTTGCGCGTTTAGTCCGCGAACCTAGTCCGCGGCAGAAGTCTCCTTGCCGAGATTTTCTTTTGAGTTTGGAAAACTCTGCCGGTTGCCTTAAGTCCGCGAACTTACTTGCGAACTTGAGTGGGTTATGATCTAAAGATGTGCTCTGAACATAAATTTAAATTACTAAGGAATGCTTTATGTAAACCGTGGATATAAAGTTCATGAGTCGATTCAACGAATCGAATCATCTTTTTTTCAATTGTGTCTTGTGTAGTTACATAAGATCTCATAGCAATTGAACAACTCTCTAACTAGTTCATTTGAGTCAATTGAACTAGTTATGGTAAAGAAGAATATGGTTTATATGGAAGTGATCATATGGCTAGATACCACATGTATGAGTCTTAATTACCTAACTTGATTTGTGATTGAAATTCTTAAATATAACAGGTTAGAAGCAATTATCAAACCATGGATGCTGGTTTTTATTGTCAAAGAAACTTTTTCATACTCTTATGGTAACCATTCTTGGTGTAAATCCTTGTGGAAAAGTTTATTCTTCCTTCTAAGCATATCAAGTCTTGTTTATACAAGTTTGTATCTTAGAAAAGATGATCACATATTGTGCATTGTTACCATGAGATAGTTCTAAAATTTTTAGTAACATGATCTCATGAGAGACTTTCAATGATTGGTTCTTAAATCATATCTCCTTGTAGGAATTCTAAGATCCATTATAAATCCTTCTCTCTGGAGTAAGGTCGCTCTTGTTGTTCTTTCGGGAATGACATCAAACGGGGGAGAGTTCTTTTGAACTTGTGCTTAATGGAATATCTTGCGGGGTGTGCGGCTGTGGAATTGTATAGGGGTTATCTTGTATATTAAAACTCCTTGATGAATTCATTTAGCTTCGGCTTCATGATTGCATCTAAATTAAGTTGGTATGTATTTTTTTTCTTCTAAGTCTATGAAACGTCTCTTCTCGGAAATTTTATTAGGATCCCGTTCTTGTACCTTTGCCAATTTTATTGACAAAAAGGGGGGGAATTAATGTGTAGTTATACTACATATACATATGGTTTTCAGATCATTGTGTAAGGGGGAGTGGTTTCCATGTGAGATGGAGTATTGACTAAGGGGGAGTGATACATATCACCGTAGTATTATTGTGAAAGTTGTGATACAATGAAACTTAGATGTTGTGTAATAATACTATGATGGATCTTCAACAAGTACAGGATGAACACATGAAGAGTTGAAGAACCAAGTAAATCAAGATTGTCGTTTTTACTTTTAACAAGTACAAGCCATATGTAAAATGGTTTTGTCACTAAAATTGACAAAGGGGGATATTGTTAGAGCACTGCTCGGTTGAACCCACTAGCGTTGGTATGTCAAGTTAGTTGTCAATTTTTAGTTTCCAAAATGCATTCTTGATTTAGCATACTAAAGATAGTTTCGGACTAGTTTAGGTATAAGAAGTTGAATCGAAGCTATCCTTAAAGGATGAAGATTGAAGGCTACAAGAAGACATCAACAAGTACTTCATCAACAAAGGTATGTGATTGATTTTATTTGGATTATTGTCCAATTCTACCTTTCTAATCTATCGAGATAAATGCTCACTCTATGGAACAGATCCTATGACGGTAAATGTATATTTATGTATATATACTTGAGGTTATTTGATTCATGACTTTGGTGATAATAACCTTTATCCCTATAAAGGATCTCATGTTATGGTGAATGAGCTTGCGAATCCAATGAGCCAAAAATCACTCAATTCCGAGTTATAACGACAAAGTTATGAGTGTTTAAGCTAATTAGTAGGAAACATTCCATGGGCTTTGGAGTGGTCCGCGAACTTGGGCCCAATACGTGACTAAAAGGGATTTTTGGTCAAGTTGGTGATGTTTCCATATCTAGGAAAGTTAGCTATTGGTCCAAACACTTTTGATCACCATATTAAAGTGTTTGTGATTCCTGCCTAAGTTAAAATGTGATGTATTCACATAAATATAATTTTTGCTAAATAAGTTATTTATGTAATTATTTTGGCAAGAGTTTTAACTTAGGAAAGACTCCCATATTTAGGAGAGACTTGTAAAAGGAAAATAGCTTTTCTTAGCTTCCAAGCTATTGTTCATTATAGATAATGAGTTCGCGAGTTTACACGTTTTTTATCCCTTTGGAAAATTGGCGTAAGCTCTGCAGGTTGTTTTCCACGTCTTCCGTTCTTCGTGAACGAGAATGAGATAAAAGTCTTTGTATTAGGGATCACAAAGCCAAGTTGGATTTAATCTTCGTGATTGATCATACAACTTGTAATCTAGGTTTTTCACCTCTTGTCTATTCTAAGGTTTTCTATTCTGACAAGATATCTCTAGATTTATACAAGATATCTCTAGATTTATTCTAGTTGTTCTTGTGGTAGATTTATCTCTAGATTTATTCTTTTGAGGCATCTCGTAAAAATCCTTGAGAAGTTTTAAACAAGATATCTCTAGATTTATTCTAGTTGTTCTTGTGGTAGATTTATTAGGGTTTTCTTAACTTGGAAATTGATCTTTGGAATCACCCAAGTTTACTTACGGAAATCAAGTTCACGGACTCCTTGTGTGTACGCATACTGATTGTAAGTTAAAACCCTAATTTACAAGTTTGTTATGATATTACTTTTACCTAGTAATTGTTTATATCAAAATAAACACAAGATTTCCAAAACCTTGATATACATCTAAAGGGAAATCAAACTGGTGTTTTGTGCAAACAAAATATCAAATCGTATCGATCGTTGTGGTGTATCTTCTAAAGAGAACTTTGGGTTCTGCTATAAGATTTGTGTGAAGAGTTCCTAAAGAGAATCAGTATTCTGCTAGGAGTTCTACAAGTGATGAAGAAGGTATTACATCTAGTCCGAATAGGTAGTAGGAAATTGGTGTAACAGCTTATAATCAGTGTGTGTGTATTCTGGACTAGGTCCCGGGGTTTTTTGCATTTGCGGTTTCCTCGTTAACAAAATCTGGTGTCTGTGTTATTCCTTTTCCGCATTATATTTTATTTATATAATTGAAATAATACAGGTTGTACGTTAATCAATCATAGTTGTTAAATCCGACCTTGTTTGTTGGATAAGACTTGATTGATCTTGAACAATTGATTTTGTTATTTTCACATTGTTAGACCAGTCTGGACTAACCCTATTTCAAGTGGACACTGTGTTGAAATTTTCCTTTAGTGATTGTTGCTTAAAGAGGTTTATACACGGTGGATATTGAATAGGTTTTGATTAAAACAAAAGACTTTGTTTCAAGAGCTTCACACTAAAATCAGGTTTACAGACTTGTTTTTGTTTAACTTTGATTGTGTTGAAATAGAGATATTAAACTCTTTGATATACTTTACTCTAGATTGAGTTTGACTGTCTAGTTGATTCTCTAAAAAGTATATTGGAGTTTGTCTATTCATATTGCCAAACGAAATATTGGGTGTTGTTGTTAGACCCCCGCTTTTTCAATTGGTATCAGAGCAGGCAAACACGCTAAGACCTCATAAGTCTGTGTTTGTAGCAATCTAATTCTATGGACAGAGGTGTTATCTCTATAAACGTACCACCATCCTTCGATGGCACTAATTACTTATGGTGGAAAAATTTTATGCGAGCTTTTCTTCAAGCACGTGATTTTCAATCATGGGTATATATAGTTAATGGCTATGATGCTCCCGTTGTGGCAGTTGGAGATGTAAACGTTCCCAAGAACATTGGTGAATAAAGTCCTGCCGAGATACTTGCTGCAAAGCAAAACTCCAACGGTTTGAATGCTATCATCCATGCCATTACCCCATATCTTCAGCACCACGTGACTACGTGCAATAAGTCTAAAGATGCTTGGGATATCTTAGAAACTATATTCGAAGGGAATGCCGCAGAGAAAGAAGCAAGGCTTCTGACTGGGAAAACCTTCGCATGTCTGATGATGAAGCCTTTGATGAGTTTAACCAAAGACTTTCTCAAATAGTTAACTCCTCTTTTTCATTAGGAAAAACTATTCCAGAAAAGATATTGTGTGCAAAATTCTCAGGTCTCTACCATCAAGATACGAGTCTAAGAAACATGCCATTGAAGAAGGACAATCTTTCTACACTCTCCATAAGTACTCTTGCTGGAAAGTTAAAGATCTTTGATAATGAACACGCAAGAAAAGAGGTGATTTCTCTTAAAGCTGCAAACAATTCTGAATCCTCTAAGGATAAATCTGGTTCGCCAGATACTAAGGATGTTACTCCACGACAATTTATAAAATTCTTGAGAGACAGGAAAAAGAGTTTTTCTAAAAGTGCAACATCTCCTAAGGATGATGTACAATGCTATAACTGTCATGGTTTCGGGCACTTGTCTGCAGTATGTCCTAGCTGGAGTCGTAAAAAATCAGCATATGCAGCATATTTGCCTACTCTTGATGATGGACCTGAATATTATAATCATCAAGAGCTCATAGGCGAGGTTGCATTAGCTTCTGGAAAAATTCTTAGTTATACTGATTCTGATTCTGACGAAGAAGTGTTCCATGATGATCCAGTAGCTAATAATCTTCTTAAAGAAAGTCATCGGAAACTCTCGGAGGCTGAAAGCACCATTTTCAGTAAGAACGTTAAATATGACAGACTTCGTAGTCGGAATAAAGACTTGCGAGACCAACTTAGTCATCCTTGATTCCCTTGTTCTCCTAACGTATTCCAATTTTTAAGTAACTCACCAAGTTGTTTGTAGAGAGATATAATGAAGACCATAAACCACTGGAATCTTCCCTAAAATAAACGAACCTTTCTCTGATACCAACTTGATACGTATTGATCTATGTACCTTCGTGACTATTATTATAGAGGCGGAGTTCAGAATAATAATAGACGAAAACTAGAAAACAAAACTCAAATAAGTAACTCGAAGAAATATATCTTCTTTAGGTTCTGAACAAGAAAACTATTACAATTCTCTCTTTGTTACGCTTACAATCTCTCTAAACAGTGGATCAACCTTAAACTGTCTGCTAAGATTTCTTTTGGAATACTTAATTGCCTCACAGACTTATCTCTAGGTGTGCGTGTTAAACCTCCTTTTCTAGGGGTAAAACACACTCTCTAGATTTAGGTGTGTATGTATCAAAAACCACACTCTAGATGTCTTAGCTATGAGCTAAACATCTCTATTTATAGCTTTAACGGTTTCCCAAACCTTCTAGGAATCTATTTTCTTATCTAGGTATATTACCTTGTCTAAAATGCCCTCACCGTTTACTTTCACCACTTGGGCCCGCATAATGGAGTCAATGGGCGTTTACCTAGTCAAAAACTGGGTCAAATTACTAAAAACCCATCACTTATCTAAAAGGGTGAGAAATATCTTCACCCGACCCTTTCTTTCTTCCTCTCTCCTGTCTCTCTTTGTTCGTCTCAGAGAAGAAGAAAAAAATAGTTTGGCGATTCAATTGAATCGATTAGTTAAATCGATAGATGTTTTTGGTTTGATTCATCAGCCTATTGAAGATTAAATTGAATGGTTTCATCGATGGCGACGACTGGAAAGGAAACGGTGATGTCCAGGTAAGATATTTTGAAACCCTAAGTTTTGATTTTGTTAGATCTGTACTTGCATGATTAAATCAAATGATTTGGAAGCTTTTTCGATCAATATAAAGTGAAACCCATAACTTTTTTTTTGAAACCCTCACTTTTTCGTCAATTTTTATCTGTTTCTTTTGTTTTGTCTGTGAAAAATAAAGGGAATCTTCCTTTTGTTTTTGTCTGTCACTTAAAATTGAAAACAAATGATGATGGGAAGAATCTGCAGTTGAATCTGATGAAAGTCTTTTATTTAATTTTTTTTTAATTGTTTAATTTTGTTAGAATTTTTGTCTGTATTTGTATGTGTATTGGGTTTGTATTTTTATGTGTATTGAGTCTGTATTTGTATGAATGCCTTATAATGTGTTTTTGTATTTCTGTATATTTCAGTGGCAACATTGATAAGGGAAAAAGCAAATTTAGAGACATAAGTTGTTATTGTACTGACAGTAAGATTCAGTTTGCTTTCAAAAAGTTACAAAGAGATAAGATGAATCTGAGGATGTTTCAGCAAATGGTTCACAGGAAGTTGTGTTTGGAAGATATAGAAGAAGTTATTTTAATGTGGATATCAGACAATGCACATCCATGGACTCTAAAGAATGATCAGTGTTTTTTTTTTGGGACAATGCTGTGGTAAATGGAAATGGTTTCATTCAGTTGGTAGTCAAGATTAAAAATCCAGAATGGGATGTCACACCTAAGAAATCAGTATCAAAGTCACCTCAAGTGAGAAGAAGCCCAAGACTTGGAGGTGATAAGAACAAAAGTGATGGTGGTGGCACTGCTAGGAATTTGTTTGGGCAGGTCAGTTCACAACCTACTCAAGCAAGTGTTATTGGTGATAATTTGAGAGAAGGATCAAGTAGTACACCAATCAAGTAGATGAGGAATTACTTTTAGTTGATGATGACTTTTTTGATGATGAATATTGGTTAAAGAAAATGAAAAAAAAAACAACTAGATGAGGTTGTAATTCAACTTGAGAACAAAGAACTGGATGAGTGCCATCCTGTAGAAGATCCTGAAGCTGCAGCTGCTTATAATAGTGATGAAGACAATGAAGATTCAAGTAATGCTGAAAGTGAAAATGCAGTTGAAGGTGCTTATAACCTAAACACTTGAGTTACTGTTTTGTACTTTTGTGCATTTAATATTTACTGATGCATTAGTTATTGTTGTACTAACTGATTCAAGTTATCCTTATGCAGATAATGATGATGCAAGTGATTATGATGCAGAAGTAAATGACCAAGGTAGAAGACTGACATGGCACTTTAATGTTCTTGCTTTTATGGTTGTAGCATATTATTTTTGGGCTCCCATTATTGTGTTTGTTTTGTTATGGCTTGTTTATATGAGTGATGAAGGTGTAGAACTAACTAGAGCTTTTTGTTTTGTACTTGTTTAGGTAAAGAGGGTGAAGAAGACCCACAGTATTACAAGGATTTCCAAGATGATAACCCTGAGTTTGAGGATGAACCTGGTGAGCTTTTTGATGACTCGGATTTTGTTAAACCACTAGATCCTTCACAAATGATAGTAGGTACTACCTTTCCTGATAAAGATGCATTCAAAAGACATCTTAAGTTATTATGTGTTAAAAATGAATGTGAATTTAAGGCTCGAAAGAGTGACAAGAAAAGACTTAGGGTTTGGTGTGAAAATAGGTTTGACCATAGAGGAAAGGTTGAGTGTGAGTTGTTTGTGTTTGTTTCAATACTACCAAAGCAGTCTACATTTAGGGTTAGGTCTGTGAACTTAACCCATACTTGCAAGGGAAGGATTGTAGAAGACAACATTCCCAATAGTTCTGCAGACCCTCCATTAGTAGCTGAAGTTATACAAGAGCAGTTGAAGAATAGCTCTGGAAAAGTAATTCCAAGACCAAGACAAATTCAAGAGGATTTCAAGGCTTCTCATCTCATTGATATTACTTATCATACAACACGGAAGGCTAGGAACTTAGTGATGGAAGCTATCATCTCAACCATCTGGGATTAGAAAAACAGCAGTTGCATCTTCTTCTAAAGCTAAGAAAGTTCCTACTAAAGCTTCTACAACTTCAAATAAGAAGAACATGAGTCAGACAACGAAGTGAATGGCAGTATGTGGTTTGCATTAGTTAGGGTTATGACTTTTTAGAACAATGTTATTGCAGGTAGGTATTGTGCACTTTAAGAACATTTTCCCATAGTTTTCACAAGGGTATCATCCAGGCCTTCGGCCTGGGCTCAACCTCTCGTGCGCCTTCGGCGGGTTGGTCATTTATATTTAGTCGTGTTTCACTTAGTTCGGTTGATATTCTACATGATGTGAATCAGTCTCGAAACATGAAAATGGTGTAAATTCTGTTAGAGACGGTAGTAAAAAGGTTCATCAAAATTAAGAAAGAAACTATCCTTTCTTTTTTAAACATGAACATTGTACTCTTCCTTCTCTTTTTAGGTAGTGATGCTTATTATCAGTGATTTCTCACTCGACTTAACCCCTCATGCTCCTTCGGTGCGATGGTCTTTGCGCTTCCGGCATATTCAAATCCTTTCAATTTGTGGTATATTATTGGTAACGATGTGAGTTCAAATTTTCACTGGATACTAAAATAACAAATATTTTAATTTCAAATTTAAGAAATACTAAAATTACATGCATCAGGATATACCACACTTGTCAAGTGAAATATGATGTACCATTGTCTCACTATGCTGAATTGGAAATATCAAATTAGTTTTATTGAGGTGGCATGTGATTATGCCAACGGATGACACTTAATGGTAAAACATTGTAAAATACTTTGCGTAGAGGTTTGCAAACAATATCCACACCTCTCAATTGTCTTTGCTGCCATTTATCCATTTTTAGGGTACATTTTCTTCACCACGTTTGAGAATGTAAAAGTGTTTATGAGGAGCATGTGTCGCTAATGAGGAGCACGTACAACAATCTGAGTAGAAGCAATTCATTAGTTCTGTGCATTTCATAAATAAATGCATTGCCGCGGTCTTAGAAAATTAAATTCAATTGATGGAAAAAAAAATTAATGGGAATGATCTGAGTAGTACCTTATGTTTTTGCTTCCATTGAGGCCCATAGTGCAAACTAAGATAAATTTTGTCTCCCATTTGCCGGTCTTTCTACAAAAATTTGTAACTTTGTGTACATAAAAAACAAAATGACTGGTAATATTGTTTGAGAATGTGATATCGTTTACCTCGGGAGTAGCGACGTATTTTTTCTTCCCCAAATCAGTCACAATCAGCCGGTCCTCAATCGGCTTTTATCATCAAATCATGGAAAATAGATCACATTTCATGGAAAATAAAATAAAATAAAACTGATAGAAAACATAGAATGAACAAACCTTCATATCATGGAAGTCAATCAGAACACCATTCCTTGCTAAATGTTTAATCTTGTGAAATCGAGAGTTTCCGTTAATATGACAGTCAGAAAGCTAAAATGGTGGACATCTAAAAATATGATTATTGGATTTTCTTACCGCGTAATCTAAGTCACGATCCATCTGTTACAGCAATTAAAAAGTGTGAGACACTAAGAAGTAGGTATCAATCATTGTTGAACTAACTGTGTGCCAATGAATTAGCATACCTCGCCATATATAGATAAACATGAATAATTTGTGTCCAACAACAAACCATTAGTTGTTGTTTGTTGCACCACACTTTTTTTGGCCTGAAAATTCAGCCACAGACTTTCAAATTTCAATAGCCTAAACCAAAGTAAGATATGATCAGAATCAACAATACAATCTTTAAAAAGTACCTTTGATGTATTCTTCCTTGTTTTCGTTCCTTTTGTTTTTGATGCGCGAATCTTTTCTACTTGCATGGCTGCATCCCATCTTTGTTTTTGCATTTTCTCTTTGTTTAACTGAATTAGCTTTGTTACAAACTCACCTGTAGTTGAGGATGTAGTTGAGGATGGTATTCCAAATTCCGGGCCGGTCACACTATTTCATACAATCTTCCTGTGATTGCTGGTTTGATAGATGTAGTTGTGCCTAAATGTAACAGGGACTGTGGATTGCCATTTGTAGGGAACAGTTTTCATCACATTCTTCGTGCGATTAGGGGTGTTAAAGATGCAACTGTGGACATATCTCACTGCATCCATGAATCTAGCAACACTGAAAAAAAAATTATACCCAACAGTTTAAAACAAAACCCTAAATGTTTATCACCTAAAAGAAAAAAAAAAACGCCAACCTTAATGAATACAAACCAACATAGGTCAATGGACGGTAGATAGCTATTGAATTTAGTTAACTTACGCTGCAGATTTTATGATCAAACCGTGATTTTCGGCTTTGATTTTCTCCAAACACTGGTTGTATTCAATGTTGAATTTATGATCTAATCTGCATCGTCAAACTTCAACGAACAAATTCCATTGTAACGTCTGCACAAAGAAAAGCAAATCGAAAGTGATTGTTGATTAACATGAAATGCAGAAATTAGCAACTAACAAACATATTTACTCACAACAATTTGCATTACAATCCAAAAGAATATACCCATGATTCAGATTTTCCTTTAAAAATCAAATGTATAACACCCTAAGAGTTCCTGGATAAATACAATACTCATATTGAGAACGAAAAAGAAACCGACAATAAATATGGATTCATGTAATTGTTCTAAGCCAAATGAATGCCGTGGAACACAATTTTTGTACCAACACATAGCACATGGTAAGAGGATTTAGGATTCTTTCAAAACACACGATTCGTTGCACTTACCGTCGAACACACTATTTTCAATTATGGCTACATTTTTCTCTTACTTTTTAGAATCGTTGCTGCAAAAATAGGATCCTAGCTAATCGAGAGGTTACCAAAGAAAATTTCATTCAAAAGAGTTGGCAATTACGGTTTCTAATGAAAGTGTGGAGCTAAGTAGTTTGAAGAGTTTTCAAAAGGTGGAAGCACCTGCTAAAAGACACCTAGGCACAAAAGAGAGTGGATGTAAGAGATCTCTACAAACAGACAATGTAGATCTTCTCTTTTTGGGATACAAAATCACATCCACTATTTGTCTCTCCAAAAATCCATCCCAGCCACTCTTTGTCTCTCCCAAAAAGGCAACTGTGTCTATAGCATAGTGGTAGACATCTAAAAATATGACAGTCAGAAAGCTAAAATGGTAGACATCTAAAAATATGACATTATTGGTGTTTTCCGACAATGGTGAAGATTAAAGACCATGGTGAACTTTTCGACTAAAATTTCATATGAAAATGGCCTTATTGGGAAAACACCCATTTTCTGCAAAACACCCACTAATAATGAGACGTATGTTTCCTACCTGATACCCAAGATTCCGTCCACATGCTCAATTTTCCTTCTAGATTTGTGGGTTGTGTACTGTGTAGTAGAAACATCTTCACAATAGCTTCACTCTAATTCTTGCTTCTAATTATCCCACTGCCTGATAAAAACTCAGAAAATATAACATCAAAATTAGGCTAGATCAAGTGATCAACGTACTGAAATATTATTTCTTAAATAATCTCAATGACCCCCCATCAAAAGACACAAAGTAACGAAACTAATCTAGCCGGGCACCGTGCACAATTGGTGAAGAACTTCAGCGTGCATGCACCCAAAAAATTGGGTTATTTTTGCAATCAAAAGAACCTTATAAATAATTACAAACTTCTATTTAATCTCTACGATTTCCTGCATTTGTTGAATGGTGGCTTTCGTATATGCAGTCATATGTTTCTCCCTAGCAAAATCCATTTTTGCGTCTTCAAACTAAGAAGATAAAGAAAATTGTTTTCTGGGAGAATATAAACCAAAAGACCCCATGGTATTTCCTTAAATACTCATAATTTTTTATTTTATTCAAGTAATTGATCTAGCAAAGCAACAACTCAAAAGTAGAGATTTAATGCTCCTCATCGTAAACAGATTGTAGATAGAGGGAACTTTTATAAGAAACTCTACAATTTATCATTTCTGATACCTCTCTACATAAATGTAATTCTACAGAACTTTTATACTTAATCTCAGCCCATTATTTTCAAACTTCCTTTCCACACTACACATAGCTCTAAATTCTAAATATCAGTGTGAACGTTTTACTTCACCAGAACAACTGAGAAATTGCCATTTCCCACCAATTTTAAGATTAATATAATGAAGTAATGACGATCCTATAGTTGAGGTATTGACCCATGTCTTACTGATGCCATTTTTTCAAATCAAACATCGTAAGAAAAACAACTCAAAGAACACTTAAACGGGGACAAAGAACAGGCGAAGAACAAATCACATCACGGTATCTTTAAACGGAAACAAAGAAAAGAGGTTGAAGGTCTAACCGTACGAATCACAGTATTGCAAGATTGAATGGTGAAACCCTAGAAATTGGATTATGAAGAGCTTCAACTTTATACAACGACGAAAATAAACAGGCGATCAAGAAGCTGGGGATAGTTAGAATTTATAATAAATGAAATTGATTTACGTTGATGACCGAAAAAATTGAAACGCTCCACGACTTAATTCCAAGAATAATAGCCGTTCAGCGTCCAGCTTTGAATGAAATAATGAGAACGAATGAGAAAAACTCAGGGAGGGTGGGAGTGTGATTTGCTAAATCGATTAAATATGGATTTGCTTCATAACGAAAATTCGCTTCCTCGTTTAAGTAAGTTATGAATTGGTTACAGTAACCGAAGATGGTAGTGGGTTACATCTGATAGTTTTAAATGGTAATCACGTTTTAAACCGCAAACCACAAATCCATATTTAATCCAAGCCACTCTTTGTCTTTTTAAAAATTCAATCATGGCCGCTCTTTGTCTCTTTTAAAAAGGAAAGACAAAGGACGGCTGAAGATCTCAATAAACACACAACGAACGGCAAAGATCTGTCACTGTTGGACTACGAAATCAGGTCCCTTAGTTGTGTTTCCAGAACCCATCCTGGCCGCTCTTTGTCCCTCCAAAAAAGGCAACTGTGTCATAGTATATTGATGGCGTTTGGTGCTTAGCCGATGAGAACCGTTCATCTGTGCATAGTCACGTATATGAATACGCTTCTAGTTTTGGCAACGATCTTTTGCCGAACCCTACTTGAGGCACTAACACCTTCTGAAAAATGGAAGAGGTGTGGCTCGAATAACGTTGGATGGATCAATCGCTCTCCAAGTACATTCATTGCGCTCACCGGCAAAAAGAGAAGTGGTTCCAACTTATAATTACTCGCATCCTTGTCCAGAACTTTTAAGATACACTAAATACAGACTTTAAATGATGAAACAAAACCACTGACTCGTTGCAGGATTTTTGAGGAAATTAGCAACACAATACCATATTTTTCGCAGCCAAACTCAATCAATTCTAATAACCGTGGCAACTGGCAAGGGTGGTTGCCAATAAAGATAGAGCAGTATTCAAAATGACAACTTCCTTCAGAGAGTATATATAATGACTTGGATTGGTTAGTAGTTAGTACTAGAAGATTTGAATATCTTGCCAAATTACTCAAAATTTAGATTGTATCCAAAATTTTGAATTCATAATCACGCGCAAAATGGAGTTTTCACGTATGAATTGCTGCCCTTCAATTCAAACTACTTATCAAATTGCTTCCCTTCAATTCAACCACTTGGAATTGACAAATTGGTACTGGTAGCGTTGGATAGTCAGTATCAGTAAGACTCGGTCTAACCAATTCGCTAGAGCTAGTCCCACCTTCACATGACATGGTTCTGAGCTGTGAAGACACCATAAGACTCCCGCTAACCAATAAATTTCATTACTAACTCTCGCAATCAAAATTGTACCTATATATTTTAATTTCAAGATGACAATTATGTAGCTCAACTTTGATCTCTTTTCTTTTTTACCACCTTTATAGTTATACATCATAATTTTCATACATAAATCATGTATACATGTAGTGGGTATTTATGAAATTCAAAATCAAAATGAAGTTACATATTAGTACAAAAAAAACAAAAAAAAAAGGTAAAATATGGATTGGTTTATTGACGAGACAAACAATAAATGCTAAAGCAATTTTTAATTAATAAAACACCACAGTTTTTTCTGTAACATATTGCATAGGATTTGATCCACAAACCATAACTGTATAGGTGCAGGGAGATGATGATCAGTAAATGATCCATTAAATTCTAGAGCTTGACAATTTCAGGGATATGAACAGGATACCTGTGAACACAATCCAACCATGGACTACCTTCAACAGGTGTTTTGATTGTCCTGTTACACTTCCATACTGCACTGTTACACTTAAATCCACTACCAAATGCAATTTGCCACACCCTGTCACCTTTTCTCATCCTTCCTTTAGCTTCAATATAACTTAGTTCATACCACAAAGAAGAAGATGATGTGTTGCCAAAACGATGGAGTGTCATCCTTGATGCTTCAACGTGTTCGGCTGAAAGCTGGAGATTCTTTTGTAATTCATCGATAACTGCTCGCCCACCTGCATGTATACAGAAATGCTCGAACGCTTGTTTAAAATCAGGTATATATGGTTTCCACTTAGGATTAAAGACTTTTCGACCGATAAGAGTGAATAGGAAAAGAAGTTGTTCTGATGCAGGGAGAACAAGAGGTCCAATCGTTGTAATATTGGATTTAAGAGCGTCACCAGCAATAGCCATCAAATCTTTAGAAAGTGAAACACCTCTTATTCCTTCTGGATCTTCTTCTTCATAAACACATTTAAAAGCTTTATCATCAGCTCCTTTATGAGTTCGAACCACATGAACTAAGTTATACTTTGCACGGTATCTGTCTCTCCGTCTGTTGGATAAAAGTATAGCTGCACCACCCATTCTGAACAAACAATTTGGCAAAAGCATTGACCTTTGTTTCCCACTGTAATAGCTAGGAGTTATGGTCTCAGTACTTATAACCAGCGCATGTGAATTGGGATGAACTTGAAGAAGATCACGAGCTAAATCGATCGATATTAAACCAGCACTGCAACCCATACCAGATAGATTAAAACTTCTGATATTACTCCTCATCTTGTATTTGTTCACCACCATTGCCGACATGGATGGTGTTGGCGAAAACATACTGCAGTTGACAATCAAGATATCAATGTCTTTGGGTTTAATCCCAGTCTTTTTTAGAAGCGCATCAACCGAAGAAAATATAACTAACTCAGCTTCAGCTCTTGAAGCTTCCATAGTTGGTACAGGAGGAATATAATGATTAGCTGGTGGCAAACAAGTTTCTTCCCCTAGACCCGATCTTTCAAGAATTCTCATTTGAAACTCAACACTTTTAGGATCATTCATATTATTGAGTCTTGAATGTTCCATAAAAGTAGAGAAAGGAACTCTACATGTAACTGGTGGTTTGTAAAGAGCATACTCGACTAAGTATATGGTTCTAGGTTTCATCATGAAGTAGACAGTAGAAATGATGATAATTAGAAATGAAGAACATAGAACTTGAATAAGATCTAGTTCTACAGAGTTCCATAGACTTAATAATTCATCAGGACCTAACTGCACTACTTGTAATATAATTGCTGCCATGATTGGTATGAGTAGAAACGTTAAGAAATTGTTTACTAGACATTGATACCCTCTTTTCACATATTTCAACTTCACTGAGTTTGAGTAATCTGGCGGTAATGTTGGTGGCATGTTTGCAGCTTATTTCTTTCCTTCTTGGTATGGTGATCAAGAAGATGTGATCAAGATGTTTGTAGATGATGATGGATAATTCTTAGCTATTTTGAGATATATATAGATAGAAGAAGATAGAAATGGAGATCTAGAGAATGCGGGGGTTTGATGAAATAAAGGAGTGTGTGTTTTTAGAAGTGGGGGAAGGAGAAGAAGGTGAATGATTTTAAAGAGCAGATGTAACAGCAAGAGGTTGTAATGAATATGGGGCAGATGAGAGGAATTAATAAGGGCTCTCGCGTCACCAACGGTATCATTATTATTAGCTGGACCGCTAGTCTTTATTTGTCAACTACAAATGCAATCCACGTTAACCAACATATTCCTATTCTATCACGGCATGTCCAAAATAGGGACCTCGTATACTGTTTTTAAGGTCTCCTGCATGCCGTCGTCATCAAAGAAGATTTCTCAAAATGGAGAATTGCTAAAAATGAAAACTAGTATGTGAAGTAAATACGTTCTTCGATTATCTGCGGACATTATGCACATCCTAATCGTCATCAATATCTATTAGATGAGTTTGTTGATCAGAATAGTTCCACATTGTATGGATAGTCTACAATATTGCGTTTAATAAACCTTGTGCAATCCAGTACGAACACAGCATTTCCCGGTTAAATGTCCGTGTGCCAGAGTTGTTGTTTTTTTGCGATGAGCAGGAGAGCAACTAATATTGTAAAGTTGGTTTGTTGGAGTATTGTTGCCGTATTGGTGGGTTGACATTATGATAGTGGTTGGCTGGTTACAAAAATTTAGGTATCTATGTCGTACAGCGCAAATGTTATAACTATTATTACTGTGATGTTTACGTACATGACTAGAAAATTTATGTCCCAACTGTAATTGTGGTTCATATACAAGTTCTTTTTAAACGCAAAAAAAAAGTGTATAAGTTCTTATGGGAAGCTAAATTTGGAAACGCTGATGCTAAATTTGAACAGAGGATCTACTCTATGTTACTTGTAAATCGGGAATGCTATTAATTGGAATAACTTCTTGGCCTGAGTCATAATCTTTTCCTTGATTCCATGAAGGTAAAATGTGGTACTTGAGTAACTTGACTACATCTACGAAGATATCAAAGAGATAATATTGTTGTGAAAATGAGATCTCATTTTTCCACCCCTATTTTTATGGTGCTTTGCGTCTTTGACTTTTCTCTAAGGTGTTTGACCGAGTCAACAAGAGAAAGGCAAAACATTTGCCAGACAAGGCAAAATTTATATAAAAGGATTCTTAGTCACCGAGGAAGTGGCGAGAATAAAAGATTGCATGGATGTGTGAACCGAAGTATTCCAATCAAAGCTGACATAAACAAAATATCAAAAGTGTCAGAATTTCAAGCTCAATTAAACAACAACAATAATCTGATTAGTATTCTTCGGGACATTATTACATTACCTATAATTCCTTTCTTTCCACAAACTCTATCATCTGATTAGTGCTGATCCAATGAATCAATTCCTCACCTGACGACGCGACATGGGAGGCTGTCTCTAATATCAAAGCTCACTATCCCAAATTTATCCTTGAGGACAAGGATGTTTCTTAGAGGGAGGAAATGTTGCATGCTCTGCATGCCGAGTAATAAAGGATACCCCTTAGGCTGCCTATAATTCCACTCTTGAGTGCCTCAACAATATTAGTCAGTGAAAAAGCGGGAGTACAACAACCACACCCAATAATTCGTTCGGCAATCTGTATGGACTAAACTCCAATATAATTTCGAGAGCACCAACTTAAAAAGTGAGACTCAATCAAGAAATGTATCAAAGAGTTTTATCTCTCTTTGTCAATACAATCGGCAAATCGAACAGATAGAAATCCGTGAGCCTGATTGGTATGGGAAATAACATGGACGGTACCAAAGACCAATGCTCAAGTGTCAATCAAGTTCTATCCAACAATCAAGGTCGGATTTATCAACTGATTGAACTACGCACAACCTGTGATATTTCAGTTATATAAACAAATATAATGCGGTAAAGAAATAACACAGACACCAGAAATTTTGTTAACGAGGAATCCGCAAAAGAAGAAAAACACCGGGTCTTAGTCCATCTTTGAACACCACACTGTATTAAGCCGCTACGACACTAGCCTACTACAATTTAACTTCGGACTGAAATGTAGTTGAGCCCTAACCAAGACTCACACCGATAAAAAGTACAGTCGCGTTCCATACGCCTCAAGAACCACGCTGAATTCTGCGCACTTGATTCCCTTAGCTGATCTCACCCACAACTAAGAGTCGCTACGACCCAAAGTCGAAGACTTATAAACAAATATGTCTGCCACGGATATGTTTATTCTTTATTCTTATTTTGTTCCGTCTTTTGATAAAAAGATCAAGGTGAACAGGAACCAACTAATAATTCGGTCTTATACTCCCGAAGAGCATCCTAGAAATATCAGTCACCTCACAATAACCTAACTGATTAACATAAGAAGTTATTGCGGAATCACAAGAGTCTGAGACGAAGAACTTTTGTGATTAATTTTTATATCTTACCTATCGGAGATAAATCTCGAGTAAATCTTAGAGAAGATAAAACTCAATACGATAGAAAAAGTAAGATCAGAATACACAACTACAGAGAAAATAGTTGCATCTGGCTTCACGAATCCCTAATGAAGTCTTCAAGTCGTTAACCTAATAATGGTTTTGGAAAAACCTAGGTTAAAGGAGAATCAACTCTAGTTTGTAACTAGGACACAGGAAAGCGTCGGGATTAGGTTTTTCAGTTGCTATAGTTTTCTCTTATATAGTCTTTCAAGTCGTGGTTGCTTACAATCAAAGCTAAGATAGATTAGTAACAAAGCATTCAATATTCACCGTTAGATGAACTCCTGATTTAAGATTCAAGCTAAGTCTGCTTAGAAATTAAGCAATTAATCTCCACCGTTAGATGGTCTAAGCTTGTCACACACAAATAAAATATACTTATATTTAGATATGGGTAACCGTACCTAAACGTGTATATTGGGTTGGCTCAGTAATAGCTAACCGAAGTTTGCCATATGAACACTTTTAACTTAACCATATTCATCTAACACTTCTAGATCAAATATGATGATCAATCAATCATGAAAGATAATAAAATGAATCTAATTCTGTATCAAATAGAGTTGTTCAATTGTTCACTATCGCATAGAAATATATATGAACAATTTGAAACAAAATCGGATTGATTCGTAATCGTACAAAGTACTTATACAAGAATCACTTCATGAACACTAAGCCACGGTTTGCAAAGTTAATTTGCATTCCTTAAATCATACTCCCTCTATCCCCTATATATATGCGGAGAAGTGGAATTCTTTTAGAATAAGAAAGTTTTTGGTTTTTATAAATTTTCCTAACGTTGACTGATTTACCCTCATCACTTCCAATACATTTATCTTGGGAACATGGAAAATATCAATAGAATAAGAGTTTATATCCCGCAAAAGTATTAAAAAGGTGTAATTGTTCTTGGGAATTACTAAAAACATTAAATATTTGTTGATGTCATACTCTTTAATAAGGGTAAATATGGGGAAAATCACATTGGAATTGGTTTTATGCCTATCTATTGGGACTAAAGAATTTCACTTCTCCTCCTTTATATTAGGGACGGAGGGAGTAAATGTTTTAGTTCATGAGTTTGAGAAACATACATAACCGATTTTAGAACTTAATCACTGTGTTCGCAAGCTAGGTACGCGAACAGCAGCTCCGGACCTTGGCCTAGTCTAGCCGTTCACAAACCCGGTCCGCAAAAAACTGTTCCGGTCCCAACTCAGATAAACCCGTTCGCATACTAGGTACGCAAACAATAGTTCCGGACCTTCTCAGGTAAATCCGTTCGTATACTAGGTACGCAAACAAGAATTCTGGACCTGAATCATCACAATACAGTTCGCATACTAGGTATGCATGCCCTGTTGTATCCAGACATGGGTAATTGTTCTAAACTCTCATTTCAATCATTGAAACATCCTTAAAAGACGACAATAGTAATCTCACACATACCATTAGCTACAAGTAATTTTTAATTGATCGAATGATCAATACGAAACTTTCCAAGCTAACATCAAATGAATGTCTCACTCAAATCATGTAAGATGCTCAAGGTAATTTTCACATGATCATCTTTTGACTTAATATTTAGTTTCCAACAAATAAATTGTTTACAGCTAAACTCGTCAAGAATATGATGAACATATACAAAGAAAAAAGCTTTCAACATATATTTCAAGAAATAGATAAGCGAGATAAACTCAGCTCGAAATATCAAATGTGTATAACATAAAAGTCTATATAGATATACGACTTTGTCTCATTACAAGATAAAATATAATAGACTTCTGAGTGATAGATAAGTTTTAGTCTACACATACCTTTTGTTGTTGAAGTTCCTCCAAGCTCCTCAGTAGATCTTCGTTTTCAATTGGTGAACGTCGTGAAGTCTAAAGCTCAACTACGCATTCTATCCTAATCCGAGACATATCTATAAGTAGACTAGAAATCAAGTATATAGTTTTGATCAACTAAACTTGACAAACAAGCTTGAGATAGCAACGCTTGCGAGTTCGACCGAGCAGTGCTCTAACAATCTCCCCCTTTGTCAATTTTAGTGACAAAACTATCAATACATTTGGATTACAAAATAAATAAACTTTGTACCTTCTCATCCATCATGCTTGATTTCCTTGACTCTTCAACTTTCCTTGAATTCCTCGCTACTCCAAGTACTCCAAAGATTCTAAACGTGTTCAACTCAGCATCATTGTTGTTGAAGATCCGTAGCCATAACAATAAGAAAACGGATGTTCTCAATCATTATTATACAGTGGCATAGTATTATTATACAGAATCAAAGTCCAATTGTATCACAACTTTAAATAATACTATGGTGATATGTATCACTCCCCCTTAGTCAATACTTCCATCTTACAATGAAAACCACTCCCCCTTACATAATGATCCGTAAACCATATGTATGTAGCGTGAACTACCAAATAATTATCCCCCTTTTTGTCAATATAAATTGGCAAAGGTACGAAAACTACGGGATCATAATGAAATTATCAAAGAGATAATTCATGACTAAAAGAGAACATATCAACTTTGTTTCGATGATTTCACATTGTCGAAACTTAGTGTATTCATCAAGAAGTTTATAAGGATACAAGATAACTCCTACAATATTCCACAACCGTACTCCCCACAAAGATATGGCAATTAAGCACAAGTTCAATTAAGAACTCTCCCTCATTTGATGTCATTCCCAAGAGAACAACATAAGCGACCTTACTTTTACATGAAAAGAAGGATTTCTTTGGACGTTAACAAATCACATGGATTTGTATCCAGTAAACTCGAATAAAATAACCACAAGAAGATCTTATTGATTATTTTAATCGGAAACACTCGATATAAGAAAACTTACGGAGCCATACAGTACTTTCACATAAAAGTGGATCAGGGAAAGATCACTACTGCGGAATTTTTCAAAAGTTCATTCTATCTTTTATCAATATTTGTATAGCGACATAATAGACTTAACTTTTGAGTAATTATGAGATACTAGCACAGTTCACGAACGTAAAGGCATACATCTCATAAGCAACTGCAATATATAAAATCAAAAGATTAAATACTGCAAAAATCATCTTCCAAATAACTTTAGAATTTAAATAAATAAATCTAAAAACATTGCAAGATGAAAATTATTGAAATAGCTATGTGTAATCACAATATTTTCTATTCCAAACCCTAGTTATCCTTCTTAATCATAAGAATAAATTATCATAAGAAGTTTCCTAGGCATAAATAAAATCAGGCTTCTTTGATAATTTCATACCTCTCCATGAATCCATCATAAAAGGTATCGTTGATATTCTTGATTCTCTTGACCGCTGAGATTCCATGTTCATGAGTTAGAACATTCATCTTTCGATCTACAATGCGAGCAAGTTTCCTGGCCTTGATGCAATCCCTGATGAGCTTCTTCTGGTTCCGTATCCAGACTTTTTGATTTTCAAGGATTTTGGACTGACCATCAATAAGCCGATTTATTTGCAGTTGAAGGTTTGCGAATTCGACCTTTGAGTCATTCTGATAATGAATTAAATCCTTGAAAGATTCAGCAATCCAAGAGTTGTACTCTTTCCTTGCAATCATCTTCTTCAAAACAAGTTCTTTAACCGAGCTGCATCCTTCGATGTCTTCTTCCATGTCAAGATTTACCACTTCCTGAGAACTTGACAAGTCCTCCATGTATTTTTGAGTTAAGGATAAAAAAGAACAAATATATGGTAAAAAAATATATTCGCGAACAAGAAAAATAGAGTAGATCCTTTTTCAAAGAAAACCTATACAAACTCTTAGGAATAAGAGTACATGGACGTTCGCAGATCGGTTTATGGAAAGTTACTGGGTTGGCAAGGATTCAAAATGAGGATGTACACTCTGTTTTCAGTCGTCTCATAGATTTTCATAGCTCGATAATTAGAAGATTCACTTTAAATTAGAGCACATGAAAAAATCATCAAGATACATTAGTTACTAGGAGTCAAGATGTGACTCAAGATTCACATACGAAGAAAACAACTTTATTTCAAAGATAAAAACAAAAGATCAGACGGTATCATACAACGAACTTGAGTATCCCACAAATATCATCCTTGCAACTCTCAAGTTAGTTTCAAGGATGAATTTACCTAGGACTAGGTAACATAGTGAGATGTAATCCCACTACGTATATAGAGAGAAGAGTTGTAAATACCTTCTCGGTGTTTGTGCCGTGTATTCCTTACCTTCCTTTGGTTATATCTTATTCCAAAAGAATTAGACATTGACCTTTTTGAATCTCCATCAAAAGGATTTTTTTGAGGATTAAGTCTAGTACCTCTTGAGATCCGTTCAAGAGAAAAAAATCATGAGAATTCCATCTCCTAGACTTAGATCTTCCAGACTTATTCTCATAAACACTGGGAACGTGTACATTGGTGGCGTAGGAATTCGCACCATTATGAAGAACATGGTTCTTGTAGATATTTCTAGATGAGTGACCTTGGAAACCCTTTTTATGAGATTTCTGGTTTTCTGCAGGAATGAAATCCATTGTAGATGTCGTCAGAATATTTACTCTGTCGACTGTAAAAAGAAGTAGATTTTGAAGATCAAAAATCTTTTTCTTTCTAGCAAAACAATGTAAAACATTATGATTTTTTTTTTTTGCAGAATGAACAGGTTCGTGGATATGAAACTTTTGATGAATCCCATTTATGACTCACAGCCTTTTCGAATATCCGCAAGTTACGCAAACCTTTCTTAGCAGATAATTCCTTAAGAGTAATTTTCTCCATGCTAGATAATACCACATGAGTATTAGAATTGGGCATTGAAGAAGACTTACTCACTAAAACATAGTTTTCCCTTTTCAAGGAGTTACACTATTCCTGGGCTAGTAAAAGAGATGCAACAAGTTTCTCTTTTTCAACGCGACAGCTGTTCAATTATGATGAATGAGTCTTGATTAAACGTTCTTCTCTAATTGAGTTTTCTTTAACAGGATCTTCAAGCATACTAATCTTTTCGCGTTTTAGAGTAGTTTCTTGAACGAGGTTTTCGATATTATTAGAAAAAGACTCAATGATGTCATAGAGTTCATGTACTTTATTAAGAGACTCCTCAAGTTCATCAGTGAGTTGAGTATATTTTTCTCCAAGAGATCTAATTTTAGAAACTTGAATATCAATAATCTCAACGGATTTTTTTAAGGTTCTGGTGAGTTCTATCTCAGATTCTGACATAGTGCCAACTGTCACTTTAGAGGGAATGTTATCAGAATCTGATAGTAGAAGTTTTCTACCTCGGGATTCAGAAGAATCTTATAAAGAGTTATCATTTGAGGTGAACCCAAGACATTTGGCATAATCAAAAACTTTCAAAGTCATTTCTATGTGCATTAGAAAGAGATAAACTTTTATCTACAGAGATCAGATTGCAACAAATACAGACTTATGAGGTCTTAACGTGTTTGTATGGTTTGATACCAATTGAAAAAGCAGGGGAACAACCACACCCAATGGATCGTTCGGAAATATGTATGGACTAAACTCCAATATAATTCCGAGAGCACCAACTTAAAAAGTGAGACTCAATCAAGAAATATATCAAAGAGCTTACAGACACCATAAATTTTTTTAACGAGGAAACCGCAAAAGCAGAAAAACCCCGGGACCTAGTCCAGCTTTGAACACGACACTGTATTAAGCAACTATTGATACTAGCCTACTACAAGTTAACTGCGGACTGGAATGTAGTTGAGCCCTAACAAAGTCGCACACCAATTAAGGTACAGTCGCGTACCTTACGCCTCTAGAACCACGCCGGATTCTGCGCACTTGATTCCCTTAGATGATCTCACCCACAACTAAGAGTTGCTACGATCCAAAGTCAAAGACTTATAAAAAAAAAATTCTGCCACAGATATGTTTATTCTTTATTTTGTTTTTGTTCCATCTTTTTATACAAAGATCAAGGTGAACAGGAACCAACTAATAATCCAATCTTATACTCCCGAAGAGCATCCTAAAAATATCAGTCACCTCACAATAACCTAACTGATTAACATAAGAAGTTATTGCGGAATCGCAAGAGTCTGAGACGAAGAACTGTTTTGATTAATTTTTATATCTTACCTATCGGAGATAAATCTCGAGTAAATCTTAGAGAAGATAAAACTCAATACGATAGAAAAAGTAAGATCAGAATACACAACTACAGAGAAAATAGTTGCATCTGGCTTCACGAATCCCAAATGAAGTCTTCAAGTCGTTAACCTAATAATGGTTTTGGAAAAACCTAGGTTAAAGGAGAATCAACTCTAGTTTGTAACTAGGACACAGGAAAGCGTCGGGATTAGGTTTTTCAGTTGTTAGAGTTCTCCCTTATATAGTCTTTCAACTCGTGGTTGCTTACAATCAAAGCTAAGATAGCTTAGTAACAAAGCATTCAATATTCACCGTTAAATGAACTCATGATTTAAGATTCAAGCTAAGTCTGCTTAGAAATTAAGCAATTAATCTCCACCGTTATATGGTCTTAGCTTATTACACACAAATGAAATATACTTATATTTAAATATGTGTAACCGTACCTAAACGTGTATATTGAGCTGACTCAATAATAGTTAACTGAAGTTAGCCATAAGGCCATTTTTTCTCTTAGCCTTATTCATCTAACACTTCTAGATCAAATATGATGATCAATCAATAATCAAAGATAATCAAATGAATCTAATTGTGTTTCAAATAGAGTTGTTCAGTTGTTTACTATCTCATAGAAATATATATTAACAAATTGAAACAAAATCGGATTGATTCTTAGTCGTACAAAGTACTTATACAAGAATGAATTCATGAACATTAAGCCACGGTTTGCAAAGTTAATTTGCATTCCTTAAATCATAAATATTTTAGTTCATGAGTACGAGAATCATACATAACCGATTTTAGAACTTAACCACTGTGTTCGCAAACTAGGTATGCGAACAACAGCTCCTGACTTTGGCCTAGTCAAGCCGTTCGGAAACCAGTTCGCGAACAACCGTTCCGGACCCAACTCGGGTAAACCCGTTCGCATACTAGGTACGCAAACAAGAGTTTCGTACGTTCTCAGGTAAATCCGTTCGCATACTAGGTATGCAAACAAGACCTCCGGACCTGAATCTAAACAAACAGTTCACACACTCTGTATGCATACCGTGTTGCATCCAGATATAGGTAATTGTTCTAAACTCTCATTTCAATCATTGAAACATCCTTAGAGGACGACAATGGTAATCTCACATATACCATTAGCTTCAAGTGATTTTCAATTGATCGAATGATGAATACGAAACTTCCTAAGTTAATGTCAAATGACTGTCTCACACAAATCACATAAGATGTTCAAGGTAATTTTCACATGATCATCTTTTGACTTAATATTTAGTTTCCAACAAATGAATTGTCTCCAACTAAACTCGTCAAGAATATGAACATAGCTAAAGAAAAAAACTTCCAACACATCTTTCGAGAAATAGATAAGCGAGATAAACTCAACTCGAAATATCAAATGTGTATAATATAAAAGTCTATATAGCTATACGACTTAGTCTCATTAGAAGATAGAATAGAATAGCCTTCTGAGTGATAGATAAGTTTTAATCTCCACATAACTTTTGTTGATGAAGTTCCTCCAAGGTCCTCGGTAGATCTTCTTCTCCAATTGGTGAACATCGTGAAGTCTAAAGCTCAACTACACATTTTATCATAATCCGAGACATAGCTATAAGTAGACTAGAAATCAAGTATATAGTTTTGATCAACTAAACTTGACAAAAAAACTTGAGATAGCAAAGCTTGCTAGTTCGACCGAGCAGTGCTCTAACAATTAGTCTGTCCATTCGATTTATTGCACGTGTCAACCATCCATTAAAAATGCTCTTAGGGTTTCAAAGATTGATATAAATATGTAAGAGAAGAGTCTCCTCATGACATGAGCATTTAATAAGAAGAACCCTAATGGATGCGTTGTTTTTCAGCTCAGATATGACCTAGATCTCTGATTTAGGAATTACTATTATCATTTCTATCCATTTCTATCATAATTTGTTTGTTAATTGCTATAAGTATATAACAATTGGCATGCAGAGCATACAACAAATCGTATAGCTAAACTAATTGGTCGAATCTAGATAAGAAAAAGAACTTCATATAAGGTGTCTCACAAAAACCTTAAGAATTTTTACAAGACAATAACAAGAATTTTTTTAGTTTATCTGGTTATAGAATCAATTAGGTACCTCTATAATTTTTGAAGAATGTAAACCCTAATTTTACAAGTTTGTATTGATATATACTTTTACCTAGTAGTTCATCAAACCAAGTGCAAGATTTCCAAAATCTTGATTCATATCTAAAGGGAAATGAAATAGGTATTGTGTGGAGGCAGTATAACTTAAATTCTTTTCTGCAGCTCAAGCAACTCGCATGTAAAGGACATCATCTAGGCGAATCAAATTCATCGTATCTTACGAGATCAAGAGACATAAGGAGCACAATTAAAGATGGTATTGCTTTGAGGGTTAATTCGGTCTCAACTGCATTTCAGTCTAAAGATTGATAATAGGCTAGTGTTCATAATGGCTTAATACAGTGGTGTTCAAACTGGAGTAGGTCCCGAGATTTTTCTGTTACTTTCCAGTTTTCCTCGTTAACAAAATTTTCAGTGTCTTTCTTTACTTTTTACTTCTGCATTATAATCGTGTTTGTTATAATCAAATTAAAAGCAAGTGATTCGATATCAACCTAGAGGCTAATATTTTTTCTAGCTCAAATCATTAAGATCCTACAAAACTTATTCTTGTTTTATTTGTATCTTGAAATATACATTACAAGGATCTTTCTTGTTGGAATTTGGATCTTGTACAATCCGGTACCGGTACATACTAGGTTGATCTTGGATATTAAATTTGGAGATCGTCCAAAAAATTATCTTATTGGTTTACGAACGAAAATTGGTAGTGTACTTGGTACACTCTTCTTTTTCAACATTCATAAAAAATTTGAATGCAAATTCGAGGGGAAAAAGGATACATCCATCCGGATTTCGGATCAAATTCATATGTTGTGTTATTTTTGGATGTGCATTACCCACATCCGTTAACACCCTTAGATGGTGGGTTTATTTATAAACTCATGCACCAAGTCTTCGAATTAAGCGAGCAAGTTTAGTTTCTTTTTTTTTTTTTTTTTGGTAAGTTACTTGCATTCCAAAAGACTAATTTAGAGAGTTAGAATCCCTTACAACAACTTGAGTAGAGCCATCTAATGTTAGGCTAGTAGAAGCATCCCTGACATCTAATGTTAGGCTAGTAGAAGCATCCCTGACATTTGATTTATCTACCGCTATAGCATAGCTAATACAACAAGGAGGAACAATTCTCCAATTTAAGATGTTCTTAAAGGATTTAGCTTCTTTCGCTAAGATATCTGCTACATTGTTTGTTGTTTTTGGAACTAAATAAAAACCCAAAAAGTTGTGACACTGAGAGAATTTCTCCTTAACTTCATCCATAATAGTTCTATTCTGCCAACCTATTTGAGAAGCTTTCCCGTTAAGGTAATCGAACAGATTCTTGCAGTCACCTTCCACTGTGAAATTTGATAGACCTTTTTCAACTACCCAGTTTGCGCCCTGAAGTAATCCTATGGCTTCCGCCCTGAAGTTTAGTTTGTTTAGGGATGTATACTTTTTATACTCCTCTACTTTTTTTTCCTTTTTTTATATTTCCTTACATTACGAGAAGTTATGAGTTTATGTTTCTTTTTTGTTCTATTTTCTTTTTTCTTTATCCATAAATTCTCTTAGTAAGTTTGTGTTAAAAAATAACAAAAAAGAAAAAAAAAACTATTACGTTCTGAGGTTCACGTGCAACACTAAACGGAACGATCTTACAAGAATAATCACAATGAACACATGATTTATGAATTCTTATTCCAGAACATGTGCGTGTACCCGGGATGCCTCGGTATCTCCCGGCCATCACTACTAGGCTACAATAACATAGCCCAAGCAGCATGTACCATAAAACCTTCTCACACAAGTACAATGTACCACACCCCTAGTTAGCAATTCGGGATTCGGTAAACGTACGGAACGGCAAACGTACGAGTATTATACGGTTTTGTAAAATCCAGATTCGGTCCATAATTCGGTCAACGGGACGTGATTCGTCATTAATTCGGAACGGCATACGTACGTGTATAATTCGATTTATAAATGTGAGTTCGGCTCTGAAAATTCGGTATCTATATATAACAAATAATTTGTATTTATAAGGTCATAGACCAATTTTTATGCATATGTGTGAGTTATTTAAGGAAAAATAAACTCAATATGATGATATTAATAATATATACAACATTAGTTATCCAAAAGGACGTCGTATGGTGGTTTAGATGCTTGGTTAGTGAGTTTGAGATCTCTCTCACCTTCACCTTCAAATCTCTTCAGTCGTTTTTGTTTCATAAAAATTACAGCACGTCTAATATTCGGTCGTGTATGTTCGGGAGGCAGTAAAGCCCAAAAAGTGGAGTCTTTGAAAAGTAAAAGCTAAAGAATTTATGGCGAATTAAGCGGACGTATCATTCGGGATACGTAAAATTCGTGAACGATTCGCGAATAATCCGGGAATGCCACATAATACGCGACTTGGGTTCGGAGTTGCAAACGTACGCGAATAAGACGGTAAAATTCATGATACGGAAAAATTCGCGAATGATTCGCGAACTTACTAACTAGGACCACACCTACTAAGTTTGACTATGAACCCGAAACCCTAGTCATTGATTATAAAGAAGAAGAACAAGTGATTAGTCATTGTAGAGGAGGTGGTAAAGTAATTGTACTCATGACTGATAAAAGCTCTTTCATAACGCATTTCAGATGACCTTTCAGACTAGTTCTGAAAAGTGATGTAATTATAATTTCCAAGGAAAACAAAAAGCGTGCATTTTGAATTATAATTTCCAATTCAATGAACTAAACAAGTTAGAAACGATTAAAATACATAATTATTACGGGGATGGGCTATCAAATTCCATAAAATTCACCAATTCCTATATAAAATAATGCGCTCAGCTGTAACAACAAATGGTGACGATATGTGCCGAGTCAACTTGCTCTTAACTTTTTGTTTCATGTCCTGGACAAAGGAGAAAATACATGTAATTGGGGCATGCACCAACTCGTGTTTCTTATTACTCCATATAGAATTTTCTTATCAAGAATACCCAATCATGTGATCAAACATAGAAGAGATTTGGTTATGCGAAACAACGAACTTTTAGCCAAAGAGAACGAATATAGACACCGACCATAAAAACACTCCTTGTCGATGTATTTACTTAGCATTCAAATCTAGAAGAATGATATTATTCCTTGTTTGGGTGTTACTTTTTAATGGTGTGAAGATTCATTATTAAAGGGAGGTGGACATTTTAGGTTGGGTGGAGTGATAAGGTACTTATATTAAATGAGCCTATTCTAGATTAGTGATTGAAGGAGAGGCTGAAAATTTTCGTAATTTCATTATTTGCTGTTCATCAATCACACCTTAACTCCCAACCACATTTTTGGATAGCCTCATTCTCAACATTAAGTACACTTGATTTGATTAGTTAGTTATACTTAACCAACATAGGCCCCTCTGCTAAGTAATGACTTTAGACGAGGAAAATATATATGTGGCCTCGGGGTTACCTCCTCAGTCAAGTTGCGACTTGCGACCAGCATTTTGGTGATGGATTTGATTAAGCATGGACCATGAATGGATTTAAAAAACTTAAAGCATGTGGTAGAGGACGTGGCCACATAAGATTGGATTTTCCTTTTGGCAAATATATCATAAGAAGATAGAGACCATCAATGCACTCCATATGTGAAAGGATAATAGTCTCACACCGCTAGTTTTCGCATAATTAACTTAAATATAATATGGAATGATTTATTGACTCATTGCTGGTTTTAAGTTGGACGTCCGCGGACTTTAACATCATAAGAAAGATACGTTAACCGCGAATGGTTGTTCTTTGCTGCAAAACTGGGGATGAATCAGTCACTCATTTGCCTATCGCATCTGGTATTTGAAACTATTTTTTGGTGCATAATTAATATATACATAGATTTCAGTTATGCCAAACTGCATTGATCTAATTACCAAGAGCTAGAGACTCAAAATCCTATCAACGACGGGACAAAGTTCTATGGCAATTACTTCGGGCAGCTATCAACTAGACGACGTGGATGCAAAAGAACAAAATTCGAAAATATTAATTAACTTCGTCACTAAATAGGTGATTAACAAGTTAAATTTCATGCTTATTTCTGGTGTAGGAACTCTGAATCCAAGAAGGAATTTCCTGAGGGTGTTTTAACGAATTGGGGTCAATTTTTTGCTACTTAGTGGTTTATTAGGCTGGATTTTCTAGGCTTTGAATCTATTCAGGAGGAACACGTAGGTCTTTTGCATTTTGGTGTTAAGGTATGGCCGTATGGGGTGTTGTGGTTGTTCTGTAACACAACCCTCTATGTTCTTGTGTTGTTATATTACTCTAATTTTCGGCTAGGTATTATAAGTTTTTACTTTCGTTTCCCGAGGAAAAAATCCGGCTGTGGATACAAATAGTAGTACAAATAATGCTTTAAAACAAAGGACACAGAAGTCGGAACAAACATCATTGACGTGGCACTACGGTAATGACGTTGATAAAAATATGGATAAGATAGTAAAATTAACGTGGCACCAAGGTAAACCACATAAAAATCAGATAAAAATCACATGGCACTGAACCGGAAAAACCACATAAATATCGTTCTCTCACGTGATTTTTTTGTCACACAAAATTGGTTAAACAGACCAAAATCAACAATTTCTGGATGAAATGGACAGTTAGATTTTGATACTGTTTAAATGGATAAAAATGTAAAAATAGACAGGATGTAACCAGTTTCATCGTGCCCATTTTCAAATATTTTTTTTTATTTTTAATTTACACAGGATGTATCCAGTTTCATCCTTGCTATTTTTTAAATTTAAGCTAGGATGAAATCAGTTTCATCCTTACTATTCTTTTTTGGCCGTTCATCCAAACTATTTTTTACCCGTCCATTTGAACCGTGAATTAAAAATATTTGGACAAATGATCTATTTTCCGTTTTTGTTACTGGGACCCATGACATTGAACCGAAACCATCATTCTCCAAAATAGGTTCAACATTTCTCTTTTGGAGGTTATTTTGGGAACGAAACTGTTTCTATGTGGTTTTTCACCAGTCCACAAAGAATCACTGTTTTTTTTTTTCATCCGCCAAAAGTCCGAGCACCCAATCTCAATATTTGGATAACTAGATAAGAGTTTGGTGCTGCTAAGTACTAATGGACAAACTACCCTTACCGACGTAGCAAAACTAGTTAAGAGTTTTTCTAAGGTACGAGTCGAGGTTTCAACACGTATCAAACATACCTACATCAATAATGAGTGAGCCGACTAGATATCTGTTTAGTATTTATTAGTATGGTATTAAACCGAATTAGATGAAAGGAATTAGCAATTACATGGGCACGGGCTACTTCCTATTCTACATTAGTACCTAAAATTTGAGCTGAGATGCAGTGAAACTTAGATAGCACTTTCATGGATTCCTCATGTGCAGATGTGCTGGTACAAATTAGATGAGCAATGCAAGGTTCTCATAGCTTGTATACATGCACAAACTCATAGCCATAAGTAATTAGGTAGTGCCAAATATTATTGGATATATAGATTGCCGAAATGTTATAAATATTGCAGACAGGTTTGCAGTACCTTTCATTTCATATAAGTGGGATCTTGCATATAACAAACTAAAGTGATCACATCGCCTCTTTAGTACTTACTTGCCAACAAACTCAGCTTTTATTCAGATCGAGACCGTTGTAATGCAAAAGGTCAAGCTAAAAGTATTACTAATAAATACTACTAAATAGACTGTTAAACGATCGACCCAAACCCCTACAGTGCATAAAGCAAAATATTTCTTGTTGTTGTCGACTAACATCAACGAAAATATGTTTAGGAAAACTCCAAACATGGAGGCAAAGATAACACTACAGTCGTAATCCGATTTGATTTTCACTTTCAAGATATGAATTATGCTAGCACACCGTATACTATGTACATCTTACCGAGTCCTTATGCAATTCGTTGTTCAAGTGATATTTCGTAACTTCCTACAATGACGAGTATATATCAAACAAAGGGTCGTACCCACAGAGAGTGGAGAATTATTATTTGTTCTCAACTTTTTTCGTAACCAAGGAAATTTGTTGTGAAAGCAGAAAATCCATAGAGTAAATAAGAATAAGAAAGACCGGAAGAAGAATTTTGGTTAAGGAATTTGTCATCCATTACTTCACAGATCATTGAATCAAGCATCGATATCATCAGTAAGTCTCTCATATAATCACTGATCGTAAATTATCCCCAACTGGTGTAATATTTTGTCAGTCTCCTTTAATCATCATGTATTGCGACCGCTAATGCATGAATTTTTTGGGCCAAACAAAATGCAACCATTACAAGGTTTCTTTTAGAGCCGGCTTGAAGATTTGTGAGACGGGTTATCAAAAACAACACATGCATAGATGTTATGTACTAGAAATAAGTCGTGCATAACGGCACTCGTTTTAATATTTATCTAATAACATGGTGAATCATGAATTCGCTAAAATTACCTATAACATGGTGTTCTAATAATATTTAATAAAAAGAGAAGAAAGTACGGTTGGTCTCTGATTATTGTAACTTCAAAATCTGGTAAGGCTGAATTCTAGACATTTTCTATTAGTTCTTAATGATTTTTGCAAGATTAATTTAGATGGTTTGTACATGTGTATGACATTACCCATGCATCCGATTTTCCTGTGTTCCATAATGAAAATGTGAAAAATTAGAGTGACAAAAAGTTCAACATTTTTCCAACGTAGAAGATGTTAAAACAAATAAATATTCTAACGATATTTTAGCCCAAACTTTTCGCAAGCCTCTATTTCCCTTCTCCTAGACTTTCTCATCCAAAAAAAAAAGGTTAAACAACTTCCCTCAAATTTCAATTGATTACCACTACGTTTTGGTTTTCCCTCCACATAAGTTAGTGAAACCCTTCAAATTGATAAGTTATGTAGATCAGTTACTTAATGGATTTAAACCCATTCTTTGATTTTCCATCTCATGTTTACTGGAAATTTTGGAAAGGGCGACTCAGCGATTTCATATACCAGATTTGTGATGCATGGTTGAGGAGAAAACATGCAAACTCCGTTATGTAACTGTGAATCACTGCACATGTTCATTTATTCAAGAGCTGTGAAAACATGCAAACCCCGTGTTGTAACAAAATGGTGGTCGTGATTCTTTCCAATAAATGTCTTCATGTCACCAAAGTAATTTCCAAACAATTTTATGATTTGATTTTAGGATTTTGTTCTTCGCTAATGATTTGTAGTTTAAAAAAAAAATATTTGATTTGCATCTCCATGCAAGGTTTAAATTATTTTTTTTTATAGAAAACGAGAATATATTAATTAAGCAATATAATACAGAAGTTCTACAATTTCATTTTTCCCGAAAGTATTAGAAAGAATACTTTTTTTCTGCACTTGTTGTTGCAAGTGTTTCGACATGTGTTGTAGTCTTCTTATTCTTGCTTCTTTTGCTATCGAGTCCGCTGCTGCATTATGATCTCTGTTAATAAATTTTAGCTTGGCTTGTGGTAACTTGTCTAGACTGGAAGTAATTTCTTCTATAGTATTCTCCGCACCCAAGCATCTGTCGTTTCTTTATTGTTAATGCAATCTGACCGAATTTTACAATCTGTAGCAATAAATACACTAGAGAGAATATTGTCTTCTAGCCATTTTAAAGCCTTTAAAAGAGATTTTGCTTCTGCATGTAAAGTTGAGGACGCCCAATCTGAACCTGCAGAGAGATGCATAAAAGCTTCTTGTTCAACCGAATATAGAATGAAGGCGTAGCCCATGGATAAGTTCTCTTTGTTAAACGAAGCATCTGTAAAAATAATCCAATCGACGTTGAAATTGTTCCACGCATTTTTAGTTGTTTTCTTTTTCTGAGTATCTTTCTTCAATTTCTCCTTGTTGTACGGTTGAGCTTGTAAGAATTTATTAATCTATTGAATCAAAGCAAATGGGTCTGGATTGATTTTTCTAAAAATCACTTCACATCTATATTTCCACAGGAACCAAATAATTGTTGTAATTTGTTCACAAATTTTTGAGTATTTGGGATCCGATATCCAAATTTCAACTCACTTAACAATTGAGCCTGTGTTAATTTGCGAGTTGACCGTGTTCAAATCGCAGCCAAACCAGATCGATCTAGCGAAATGACATTTCCTGAAAAGATGGTTTTCTGTTTCTAACACTTGGTTATCACATAAAGGAAACTCAGCGGAGATCTCTGAGTTGTGGGCTGCTAGTCTGTTATTTGTCGGAAGAGCCTTTTGAACTAGTTTCCAAATAAACAATCTAATCCGGTGGATTTCCTGCAAATTCCAAAGGTTTTTCCATGGAAAAATAATATCCTCCTCATTATTATTATTCTTATTTATGAGGTAGTTGTAAACATTTTTTTGCCGAAAAAGCCCCAGAAATATGATGTTTCTATCTATTTCGATCTCTCTTATCTTTATGCGGGGTAATTGCTAGAATTTTATTCTTAATTTCTGGTGTAAAGTACTCATCTATTTTTCCGATGTCCCAGGAACCGTCAGTATTTAGAAGCTCATGGACCTTTTGAGGCAGTGGTCCAGCCCTATTACTTGGTTGAGTTACTATGTCTGCATTGGGTATCCAGTTGTCTTCCCAAATCTTCGTATTTGTTCCATCTTTCACTTACCATATGTAATTTCCTTTTTAATATTGAGACCTTTCTGAATGCTTGTCCAGATCCACGAGAGTTCATAGTTTCTTGTCGGTTGGAAAGGATTTGAGCCATTAAAATATTTCGCTTCTAAAAGTTTTACCCACAATTGATCTTTTTCTGTCATTACTCTGCTTGCTAGCTTTGTTAGGAGGGATATATTGAAATTGTGGGGGTTCTTAATTCCAAAACCACCTTGCGTTTTTGGTCTACACATGCCTTTCCACGCTTTTATATAACCACTTTTTCCTTTTGACCTATCTTTGTTCCACCAAAAATCCCTTTGTATTTTGTCAAGCTTATCTAGAGTTTCTTTTGGAAGGGCTAGCATCTGCATTTGATATGTTGGGTAAGACTGGAGAATTGATTGGATTAAAACTGTCCTTCCCGCTTGTGATAGCAATTTTGCTTTCGAACCTTGTAGCGTATTGTAGTACCTTTGGAGGAGTGGTTCAAAATTCTCTTTTCTATTTTTGTCGAAGAAAAGAGGAGTACCCAGATACCTATCTTTTTTTGTCAGCAGAGGAACTTTTAAGATTTTTGCGATTATCTTTCCATGTTTTGGGTGGATTTTAGGGCTAAAATAAATTCCAGATTTTTGTAAATTTACCAACTGAAAAATCGGGGGTCTAACAATACCACCCAATATTTCGCTTAACAATCTGTATGGACTAACTCCGAAATACTTTGCTAGAGAATCAACTGGACAGTCAGATTCAATCTAGATAAAAGTATCTCAAGGAGTTAATATCTCTCTCTTGATTTGATTTTTACTCAAGCTAAAAACAATAGCGAGTCTTTATCAAATACAAGGAATACTTGGACGGTACCAAAGACCATTGTCCAAGGATCAATCAATATCAATCAACAACCAAAGATTGGATTTCCAATTGATGATCACCAACGCACAACCTGTATTATTTCAATTATATAAAATATAATGCGGAAAAGATATAACACGGACACCAGAAATTTTTTTAACGAGGAAACCGCAAATGCAGAAAAACCCGGGACCTAGTCCAGATTGAATACACATTGTATTAAGCCGCTACAGATACTAGCCTACTGCAAACTAACTTCGGACTGGACTATAGTTGAACCCCAATCAGTCTACCACATATCCAAGGTACAGTTGTACTCCTACGCCTCTGATCCCAGCAGGACACTGCGCACTTGATTCCCTTAGCTGATCTCACCCACAATCAAGAGTTGTTGTAACCCAAAATCACAGACTTGATAATAAACAGATGTGTCTCACACAGAAAAGTCTATAAGAGGATAAATCTGTCTCCCACAGATAAACCCTAGGTTTTGTTCCGTCTTTAGATATAAAATCAAGGTAACATGAACCAATTGATAATCCGGTCTTATATTCCCGAAGAACAACCTAGATTAATCAATCACCTCTCTACAATCCTTCCTGACTACACAAGCGGATTGTCGAGGAATCACAAACAATGAGACGAAGATGTTTGTGACTTCTTTATCTTTCCTATCGAAGAACTCTCACGATCTCAAGCCAATCAATCGATTGTACTCGTACGATAGAAGATGCAAGATCAGATCACACAACTACGATAAAGTAATATCGGTCTGGCTTCACAATCCCAATGAAGTCTTTAAGTCGTTAACCTGATTTTAGAGAAGAAAATCAAAGGTTAATGGAGATCGACTCTAGCGGGCGCACTAGTAGCACACAGACGTGTGGGGATTAGTTTTGCACAATGCTAGATGTCTCTTTTATATAGCCTTCAAATCAGGGTTTTGCCTTAGTTACAAAGCAATCCATATTCACCGTTAGATGAAAACCTGTTTTAGATTCAATCTGATATTTCTCAACCGTTAGATCGAAAACTTAACTTGTCACACACACTCGGGTAGACGTATTCTGGGTTCGTGAAAACCATGCCCAAACGTGTACGTGTATGTTGGTTCAACATAGTAACCCAAAAGGTTAACCATATGAGCATTTCATATTAACCTTGTTCTTCTTCACCATAACTAGTTCAATTGACTCAAATGAACTAGTTACAGAGTTGTTCAATTGCTATGAGATCTTATGTAACTACACAAGACACAATTGAAACAAAGATGATTCGATTCGATTGAATCGGCTCATGAAAATTATAGCCACGGTTTGCATAAAGCATTCCTTAGTAAATTAATGTTTCATGTTCAGAGCACATATTTATATTATAACCTCTTAAGTTCACAAACAAGTTCCCGGACATAAGTTCATCGGTTGAGTTTTCCAAACTCAGCAGAAATTCTCGGGATGAGAACTTCCGCCAGTTCGCAGACTGGGTTCGCGGACTCATCACACAAACGTGTTTTGGAAAATCCCAGCAGAAATTCTCGGTCGAGAACTTCCGACAGTTCGTGGACTTGGAAAGTCAATTCCACAATCCTTTCGATTTCTCTTGATCAACAAAGTTAGAAAACTTCGGTTCAAGGAATACATGGTTATGTAATCTAAACTCTCATTTTAATCACCGAGTCATTCTCAGAGGACGCTATGTAGCCGTTATTCAAAGACCGATTCACGTCAGAGCAATTCTCAAAGTGATTGAAACTTATTATGTCTTTCGTCACTAGGTGAAGATAAACTTGATCAAAGCGAAACGCTTTACCAACACACGATTTCGAGATAAAAGATAAGCAATAAATGCTCAGCTCGAAATGTCAAATGTGTATGATCTAGTCTATATAGCATACGGCTTTTGTCTCATAAGAAGTAGGAGATAGAAGAGATAGACTTTTGAGTGATAAATAAGTTCAAGTCTCCACATTCCTTTTTGTTGATGAAGTTCCACAGTTCCTTGTATAGATCTTCTTCGTTGTATGATGAATCGCCATGAAGTCCTTGAGCTCAACTACACTTTTCTATCCTAGTCCGAGACATAGCTATGTCAGCTAGAAATCAAGACTTGTAGTTTTGATCACTAACATTGACAAACATGCTTGAGATAGCAACACATGCGAGGTTGACCGAGCTATGCTCTAACAATCTCCCCCTTTGTCAATTTTAGTGAAAAACTATTAATACATATGGAATACAAAAAAGATAAACTTTAGTGGCTCCTATTCTATAGTCTAATCTTCAACGTTCGTTGAAATCTTCGTCCTCCCAAGTACTCCAATGATCCCAAAGGTTGTAAGTTTAGCACCATCGTTGTTGAAGATACGTAGTTATAACAATTAGAGAAATCAAGATTCTCGATCATTATTATACAGTGTCATAGTATTATTATATAACATCAAAGTCCAATTGTATCACGACTTTAACAATAATACTACGGTGATATGTATCACTCCCCCTTAGTCAATACTCCATCTCGATCATGGAAACCACTCCCCCTTACACAATGATCCGAAAACCATATGTATTTGTAGTGTGAACTACAATATTTCTCCCCATATTTGTCAATAAAATTGGCAAAGGTACAAGAATGGGATCATAATAAAATTTCCACAAGAGACATTTCATGACCAAAAGAAAAATACATACCAACTTAATTTAGATGCAACCTAATAGCCGAAGCTAACAACATTCATCAAGGAGTTTGAAGATACAAGATAACCCCTATAAAATTCCACAACCGCACTCCCCGCAAGATATTACCATTAAGCACAAGTTCGAAAGAACTCTCCCCCATTTGATGTCATTCCCGAGACAACAACAAGAGCGACCTTAATTTCGAAAGAAAAGAAGGATTTTATATTGGACACCAAAAACCATAGGAATGATTTTCTATATCCAAAGCTCAACCAAATTAACCACAAGAAAACCCATGATTAATTCAATTGGAATACACAACTAAATTAAACCACAAAAGTGATCAATTTAATTGAAAGTGCTCAACATAAGTAAACTCACGGAGCTACGACTAAGTCAATCACACGGAGATGACTAACTTAACCGTTTAAATACTCAGCATAAAGAAAACCTTACGTAATATATGACTACATTAATCAAAGAACATGATAGTGTAGCCTTTCATATACTCAACACAAGAACTTGTGGAATATATGAAAACTCAACTAGATTAATTACAAGAGAACCTATAATTAATCTAATTGGAATACAAATAACCAAACTAATCACCGAAGTAATCAATTTAATTATTTTGGGCTCAACATAAAAGAACTTATGGAACCCCGACTAAGTTCATCATATAATATGACAACCTTAACCGTACATGTACTCATAAGAAAGAAAACTTATGGAGTACAAACTAAATAACCAAACAGGTTGATTAATTTAGTTCTTAATGCTCGACATATAGCATCTTATGGAACAACCAACAAAGCCAAGGTAAATCGACTTAGTTGTAAGGTGCTCAATATAAGACACACAATGGAGCCTTCACGGTAAAACATAATAAAATGGATCAATTAAGATCAATACCATGGATAACATACAAGGATCTATTCTATTTTACATCATAACGACATAATAGACTTTATCCTTGTTGAACAAAAGATTTTATCCTATTTTCCATCAAATTAATGATTACATAGGCTTAACTTTTGTATATGTCAAAAGTCCATTCGTCCTTTCATCAATACGAATACCGATTCATGAACGACTTTACTTTTGACTACAATATGAGACCTTCAAGTTCACGGACGTAAACAATACATATCCCATAAAAATATTGCAATATCACAAACCATTAAAATACTGCAATAAACATCATCCTCCAAATATTTTTTGAATTTAATACCGTTAAACCTAAAAAATAACATAAGAAGAAAACAAAAATAGCTATGTGTAGTCACAATCATCGCTATTCAAAGCACTAGTTATTATTCCAACTAATCCAAAATGGAAGACATACTAGGTAAACAACTAGAACCAAGATCAGACGAAACGCTAAATCCTGTCTGCAACCAGGGATTGAACAAGAACGAGTTCCTTGGTTGCCTTCCTTAGTTCGTCTTTTAGGTAGTCTAGATTCCGTGTTGCGATACCAAGTTGTTCGCGAACGATCTTAAAGTCTCCAAGAAGATTTCCTACCAATTGTGAAGAAATCTGAACTGGCAGTTTGTCTTCGTTTTCATGATCAAAAGCATGAAAGCATGAGATATCAATAGGACATAGCTCAACATCATCAACTTTGTTGCTTCCCTTCATTGTGCACCAAAAAAACTTTTAGAAAATCTTTTTGCACTTTTGGAACACAATATATATATATATATATATATATATATAAGAAATTCCTTCAAACCCTATGAAGCATGACGTTCGTGAGGGTTGGTGTGTGTACTAGAGAAACGGGCCTAAGATAAACCAGGAAGCCCAAAAAAATAGATGTTGAGGAGCAAACAAAATAAAGTAATAACGAATGCAGTACAATCTTTACAGCTTTCTCAAGACGAAAAATCATGAGAATCAAGAGCATCCCTTTTTAACAGGCAAGAAATTAAAAAGAGATGCAACATGAACATGTCAGGGTGTAATAAGATGAGAATCTTGCTCATCATTGTTTATTTCTTCTTTTTCCTTTCCATCGGTATTTAAAAAACTACCTGGTTTAGTTGAAGAAGTATTATCAAGAGAAGATTTAGAAGTACCTGGGTTAACAGCATTCCATGTTTTCTTGATATTCCGTCTTAGTCTGTTTATGTGAATCTTCACATCAGAGACACGATTGTTGACATGTAAGAAGTCTGAATTGGAAGTCTTGGATTCACATTCCTTTTTGAGATAATTTGAGGAACCTGACCTTTTCTTCCTTCTGTTCCTTTTTCTCTTTTCAGACTGATTTAACATATCCGTCAGATTTTTGCCATTATTTTTTCTTCCTTTGTAGAAATCCTTCGAAGGAACATCGCAAGGATCAACTTTATCACACTTCATCCCTTAATAGAGAGAGTCCTTGATTCTTCCAATCTTTGATACAGGTTTAACAACTTCTTTAGACATCCACGTAAGAATGTTACGAAGTTTTTCATTCCTTTTCCGAATACGACATCTTTGCTCAGAATGTCCTTTGTTCCCGCAGAAATAGCAGTGAAAGGATTTATATTCAGTGGTTCTCTTACTATCATACTTTGTTGGAGTAGAATTCTTGTTCTTGCAAGCTGACACAGGTCTTTTGAATGAAGTATTATTAACGGCTCTAACAAAGTTGATCTTACCTGTGCTTCAAATGTCTATACCTTTATAGCCCAGACCACGTGTATCACGATTTTCTTTACATGCTCCAAGCATAGATGATAGCTTTGTAGAGCTAATGTTGAATCTCTTCAGATTTTCCTCCAGAGATTTTACCTTCTCAAGCGCAGCCGCAAGTTCAGTTTTCAAGGATTTTTATTTGGTAAGAAACTGATGTTCTTTGTCCTTGAACCATTTACGCTGAGATTCATATCTTGCTTCAGTTTCGTCAAACCTTTCTTTTAACACACCGAGGTTATGAAGAAGATTATCGCATTCAGTTGTTTTTCTAGCGTACCTCTTCTTCATGATCTTTAACGGTAGATTGTAATAGTTTGTATCCACCATCATAACCCTTGAAGAGATTTCTCAATTTTCTGTTTTCTTGACAGAGAGGACCCATGAATTTTCTCAGGGAAGCAGTTGTCTTGGTTTCTTTTAAATCACGAGTAAACAACATGATGTATTGAGAAACTTCCACATCAACGCTCTGTTCTTCTTCTGAATCACTGTCATCTGAAAGATCATCAAACTGTTCATCAAGAGATTTTTTCCAGTTGAATGCAGATTCGGCAGAAGGAGACGAGAAGGAGTTTTTCTTAAAGGTTTCGGATCTCTGAAGCTTATCTGAATAACCCTGACCTGATGTTGCGTTATCATAGATAGTACTCTTGTCCATAGAGTCATATCGCTACAAACACAGACTGATGAGGTCTTAAACGTGTTTGCCCGTTCTGATACCAATTAAAAAAACGGGGGTCTAACAACAACACCCAATATTTCTCTTAGCAATCTGTATGGACTAACTCCAAAATACTTTGCTAGAGAATCAACTAGACAGTCAGACTCAATCTAGATAAAAGTATCTCAAGGAGTTAATATCTCTCTCTTGATTTGATTTTTACTCAAGCTAAAAACAATAGTGAGTCTTTATCAAATACAAGGAATACTTGGACGTTACCAAAGACCAATGTCCAAGGATCAATCAATATCAATCAACAACCAAAGGTTGGATTTCCAATTGATGATCACAAACGCACAACCTGTATTATTTCAATTATATAAAATATAATGCGGAAAAGAAATAACACAGACACCAGAAATATTGTTAACGAGGAAACCGCAAATGCAGAAAAACCCCGGGACCTAGTCCAGATTGAATACACATTGTATTAAGCCGCTACAGACACTAGCCCACTGCAAACTAACTTCGGACTGGACTATAGTGGAACCCCAATCAGTCTCCCACCGATCCAAGGTATAGTTATACTCCTACGCCTCTGATCCCAGCAGGATACTGCGCACTTGATTCCCTTAGTTGATCTCACGCACAACCAAGAGTTGTTGTAACCCAAAATCACAGACTTGATAATAAATAGACCTGTCTCACACGGAAAATTCTATAAGAGGATAAATCTGTCTCCCACAGATAAACCCTAGGTTTTGTTCCGTCTTTAGATATAAAATCAAGGTAACAGGAACCAATGGATAATCCGGTATTATATTCCCGAAGAACAGCCTAGATTAATCAATCACCTCTCTACAATCCTTCCTGACTACACAAGCAGATTGTCGAGAAATCACAAACAGTGAGACGAAGATGTTTGTGACTTATTTATCTTGCCTATCGGAGAACTCTCACGATCTCAAGCCAATCAATCGATTGTACTCGTACGATAGAAGATGCAAGATCAGATCACACAACTACGATAAAATAGTATTGGTCTGGCTTCACAATCCCAATGAATTATTTAAGTCGTTAACCTTATTTTAGAGAAGAAAATCAAAGGTTAATGGAGATAGACTCTAGCGGGCGCACTAGTAGCATACAGACGTGTGGGGATTAGTTTTTCACAATGCTAGATGTATCCTTTATATAGCCTTCAAATCAGGGTTTTGCCTTAGTTACAAAGCAATCCACATTCACCGTTAGATGAAAACCTGATTTAGATTCAATCTAATATTTCTCAACCGTTAGATCGAAAACTTAGCTTGTCACACACACTTGGGTAGAGGTATACTGGGTTCGTGAAAACCATTCCCAAACGTGTACGTGTTTGTTGGTTCAACATAGTAACCCAAAAGGTTAACCATATGAGCATTTCATATTAACCTTGTTTTTCTTCACCATAACTAGTTCAATTGACTCAAATGAACTAGTTACAGAGTTGTTCAATTGCTATGAGATCTTATGTAACTACACAAGACACAATTGAAACAAAGATGATTCGATTCGATTGAATCGGCTCATGAACATTATATACAAGGTTTGCATAAAGTATTCCTTAGTAAATTAATGTTTCATGTTCAGAGAACATCTTTAGATCATAACCTCTTAAATTCACAAACAAATTCGCGGACTTAAGTTCATCGGTTGAGTTTTCCAAACTCAGCAGAAATTCTCGGGATGAGAACTTCTGCCAGTTCGCGGACTGGGTTCGCGTACTGAGTTCGCTGATTTAGAACACAAACGAGTTTTGGAAAATCCCAGCAGAAATTCTCGGTCGAGAACTTCCGACAGTTCGCGGACTGAGTCTGCAAACTAGGTTCGCGGACTTGGCAAGCCAATTCCACAATCCTTCCGATTTCTCTTGATCAACAAAGTTCGAAAACTTCGGTTCAAGGAATACATGGTTATGTAATCTAAACTCTCATTTTAATCATTGAATCATTCTCATAGGACGCTATGTATCCGTTATTCACAGACCGATTCACGTCAGATCAATTCTCAAAGTGATTGAAACTTTTTATGACTTTCGTCACTAGGTGAAGATAAACTTGATCAAAGCAAAACGCTTTACCAACACACGATTTCGAGATAAAAGATAAGCAATTAATGCTCAGCTCGAAATGTCAAATGTGTATGATCTAGTCTATATATCATACGACTTTTGTCTCATAAGAAGTAGAAGATAGAAGAGATAGACTTTTGAATGATAGATAAGTTCAAGTCTCCACATACCTTTTTGTTGATGAAGTTCCATGGTTCCTTGTATAGATCTTCGTCGTTGTATGATGAATCGCCATGAAGTCCTTGAGCTCAACTACACTTTTCTATCCTAGTCTGAGACTTAGCTATGTAGGCTAGAAATCAAGACTTATAGTTTTGATCCCTAACATTGACAAACATGCTTGAGATAGCAACACATGCGAGGTTGACCGAGCTAATGGTCTTAATTTATATTTTTCACATTTAATTTATATTTATGACTCTAATCACGAGGCAACCTAATCAATATAATTTCATAATGAAAGTAGGTTACATTCTTATATTCGTCAGATGTCTTCGATTGGGATGGGACTGAGATGGTCGGATGTAACTTTTGTCTCTCAAAATTCTATTCGACCATTCAAAGCTCAATACCCCATTTTGTTTTGTATTATATATTTAACCTAAGGTTAAGTTTTACTTGTGACTTTCTTGAGAACTCTCACCAATCTCACAATTTGCTATTTGTTGCTAGTGTTTCTGACAGAACTGACAGAATTAAACCCTAACTAGCATTAGAAAAGTTATCAAATATATTTAATTCGCAACTTTAAAAATGAAAAACAACTCATCATGAATCTTTATGTACAATAGTTATAGTTCCTCAAAAAACAGTAAAACATGAAGAAGAAAAAAAACAAGAGACTGAATAACAAAGTCAATACATTAACCAACACAAAGTCAATACATTAACCAACAATATGTTCGTGACTTCAGGTTACATCCTGATAGGTGCCCAATAATGTATATTTTCGTATCATTTTGTTGGTGTTTATGGTACACAATGTGCATTATCTCCATGTTTTTATGCCAATTTATATATCTGCCTCTCTAAGTACTTTGAAGTAAATTTATATTAGTAATCTTACTAATTATTCATTTTGTACATGGCAGAAGACTGAATACAATGGGATTGGCATAAACATGGAGCAAAGTGGTTGTTGCAGAATGGTGAATGGGCAGAAGAAGGCATTCACAACAAGGGATTAAAGTTGTGTTGTCGTATAATAGTAGGAGTTAAATAACTCAAGGGGCCCAAGTCCAAGTGCATATAAACGAAGTCCAAGTTTCACTCTCATATACCAACATCAGGGTATTCATTCTTTACACCTGAACAACCATTATATTATCTTCTCAAATCACATATCCTTCACGAGAAACAAGTTTGTCTCTCTGTGTCCTTCTCTCCAAAAATTTACTCGACCCATCCTTTCTTGTCCCCCAGTTTGCTCGGCATGTCAAATCTCTCTGTAAATGTCTTCTCGCAATTGTTAATCACACTTTTTCTGCTATGTTCTGCACCCATATCACATCTATCCTTGGATTATGAACTGTACAATAATAGAGATGCTATGGAGAACACAGGCAGCAGGGTTTGTCGAATTTTAAGGTCTGAATTCTCTGAAACATCATTTGTTGCAGAGGACAAATGAAGACAAGAGGGCGGTTGTGCAGTGGTGAGTTCCAGAAACATCAAATCCCTAATTTTATCATCGTATTTTATTGAAAATGGGATTGAAAATTGGGAGAGTTGTTCTATAAATAGGGAGAGGATTGTGAGGCAGAGAACTAAGCCCTGGGTAGCCGGTGCAATTGATTGTAGTTTTAAGTTTTGGGTTTATTTCAATGTTTGTTATGTTCTAAAATATCTGATAGGGAAGAGATAAAACCCTTTAATAATTAGAATTCTCTTATTTGATTTTACTTGTTCTTCTTCATGGAATTTTATTGATACACATGTATTAATTTCTGAATTTTGTCAATTTTCTTTCACCTTGTATGTCAAGCATCCTAGGTAGTTTGGTTAACTCTTTGTCAAAATTCAAGCCTATGTGAACTGATTTTAGTTAAATCTTTGATCACTTGTGCCTTAGAAAGACAAGTAATGCTAGGGATTGACATATTAGTTGAGGTTAAGTCATATATGTGTATAAGTGATTATATCACATCTTCAAGGTAACTTGAGGCTAGCATCTCTATAGCTCCTTGATTAATGGAGAACTAGTATATCAAATTAGAGATTCTATGTGTTTTGAGGGTGGATTCAAAGCCCTAGTTTACCATTTATTGCTCTGTAATCTTATTTCTTTTGTATAATTATCCATCACTTTGTCGTATCGACGCAAATTCCCTTTTTATGTTACTCTTGTTTGAAATCAGTTGTGGTAAGACTCTAGCTTCAACTTAATCGACTTGTACTTGCCCTGTGTTGCATATCGACATTGTGCACTTGCAGTTTAATATAATTGTAAGCATATTTCTTAGCCTACCACATCCTCAACCAGAAGAAAATTACCTACTCATAGATTTCTCAAAACTCATGGAAAATACAAAACAGTAGAAGAAGAACAACAAGAAAGTGTCACGGCTTTCCCCTTAAATGGGAAAAATCATATTCCGCTCCGAGCTCCTCTTGCTTCTTTTGTTCATATACGTTTTGTGTAGGCTCTCATTATACAGGTGTTTTAGAATATCCTCTTAATCCTTATCTCATTAGGAAACCTAGAACAAGTACGAAAGTGCATGTATACTCTGCGCGTCAAAACTTGCAAAAATACCCCAAGTTAGAGGGAAAATCTCGTCCAAACATAAGCCCAAAACGCACAACTTCTTTCCTTTAACATGCCCAATCAGGCCTAACATCCAAATCCAAATTGGTTTTATTATTTTGCGCATAACTTATTCACGTCTCTTCCGAATTGAGAGACTCTTTGCTCGTTGGAATCGACTTTTCGTTCTTTACATGATAGGTGAATACTTCTAAATTTTTTAATTCCACTTGCGGTTATCTTCACTTCCTTACCGCTCTTTAGCTTCTTTTGGATAATTCAACCTAACTAAGACAAATAAAAGATAATAAAAGTAATACAAGGTACTTTGCCAGAAAATAAGCAATTAAAAGTACGGATTTGATACTAAAATATGGTAAATTGTGTAGTTAACAGATATCTTTATGCCTAGCTTCTTTGATCCCCCACGCCAACCCCACACGGATCGCCTTAGATTCGTACATTAATACTTGGAATTCAATAACCTCAAAGTGATGAGATATCAAGCTACATTTGTTCCAAAGATATTGTTGTTGAGTTTTTACTGAAATACTCATTGTTATTAATATAGTTATCACAGACGAACAAGTACCAAATTCAAAAAGTTTCTTTTGCATTTTTTTAAGACTTTGATATTGAATCCTGAAGCAGATGAAGAACCAAAGTTTTAGTGTGTATGATAAGAGGAGTGATCATAACTGTGAATTGAATTTTTTTTTGTTTTTTTTACTATATCGAAATTTGTATATGGTTAGGGTTTTGAAGGTATTGGATGTATCGGTGTTGTGTCGAGGCAGGCAAGCCGACGTAAAATATGTCATATCTTCATGAGATAAACCAATAGAAAGACGGCTTGGTTTATATTAATGTTCATATCTAGCCTACCCCAACTTGCTTGGGACAAAAGGCTTTTTTTCGGTTTTCGGATGTGTTGGTGTTTGTGGTGGTGATGTTGGTGGTCCTAGTGAAGGATCCTGATGTCGGCGGTACTATAAACGGATGTTGTTGGAGATGATACTAGGGGTGGTGGTGGTAGTAGTTAATGATCTTATTTTAAACTAATATTTTTCCAAGTTCATCTTAGTTTGAATATAACTAGAATTCATCTCAGTATAAACGAAAATTTCCTTAGGTTTTGAGTTTCTGATGCCAAGTTAGTTCGGTATTTGTTTTACCTTTTATTCGACTATTGAACACTCGAATACTATACGACCTTTTACTTCTTATGCTAAGGCTTGTCTTTTTCTTTTTAATTTTTTATTTCGGTGGAGAATCTCATGTTGTTGTCAATATAACAGTGGTGAAGGGTCTGTTGTACCTGATCATGGTACTTGTGGTGGTACGTGGTGCAGTTTTTTCTTTGAGTTTACATATTTGAAAGTAATTAATTTTTTAATAACTAATATTAAATGATGAGTTCATCTTTTTTTGTTTTTATCGATGTGTTTTTTCTTTTCTTTTCTGTGATTCATGGCCAAAATTAGCTCGAGAGCTAAACATAATATGTATTATTTCCTGACCCAATTAGGTTTATAAACTTAAAATACTGACTCATTATTTTGGAAAAAAAAAAATCTAAGAAACATAAGTTTCATAATGCATATGTATCCACTGAACAATCGTTACCTGTCTTGTATTATCCACTGAAAAAATGATTGCGTGCATTAAAAAAAAGCTTTCAATATCGTATTTTTGTACTATCCTTCGAAATTACAAGGCGCCCAAAAAATGTAATTCCCCAAAACAAAAATTCAAAATTTCCTTATAGATAATTTCTTTTTAGTTTTAACACTTATAATCATATTTCTTTTGTTAGCGTCCAGCCATCTCCTTAATGGTTAAGCTAATTGATAATTCGGATTTACCTTGTGTTATTCCCAAGAGACAAAAGCTACTCCACATTCTTCTTCTTTATGGATTTTTTACATTTGATTGTATATTAAACAAATAATTAAAGAATTTAAAATATTTTGTTTTATGTACATAGCAAAGTTAACCAAATTACTAATAAATGATTAAAAACCCTTTTAATGGCGATTTTATATTTTATTTTCGTAGTCTTAACTTTCATCTAAAAATAATATTACTTTTTCTATAAATAAATAAAAAATTGCCATCTTGGCATGACGCCCGAAATAAACCTTGATCATCTTTGTCCAAGGGCCGGTCGGGCCAGTCTTGAGAACTGGTACATGTTGTATATGCAAATAATGGATGCATGCATTATGCACCAAAAACAAGCTATTTCGGTTCTTTTCAAACTTAAAATTAAAATTATGATATGAATGTTTATATTCATCGTATAAATTTCTTCGAAGGATTTCTAAAGAAATAAAATTCGTAACTGTTTATCAAATAAGTTATGTTTTTTATTAAATAAAAAAAATGTGGATATAATTCACCCACCATGAAGCCTATATGTTAGAGCATTGTTCGGACGAACTCACAAGCGTTTTTATATCAATCTTGTTGTCAAATTTAGTTGTCAAAACTATATCTTGATTTCTAGTCTACAATTAGTTAAGTCTCGGTATAGGATAGTGGAGTTGAGAAACGAGCCAGTCATCATTTGCGTTCTACCGATTGAAGGCGAAGATCAACCGAAGCTTTTGGAGAACTTCATCAACAAAAGGTAAGTGAAGACTGAACCACCTATTTCTCAAGTTGTATTCACTTTTCTATTCTTGAGACGATTGCCGCATTACTAATAGACTACCTTGATAGACAAGAATTTCGAGTCGAGAACTAATTATTTAATTTACGAATTTCTCGAAATATAATGGCTAAGCTTAATGCACATTTGTTCATACTTGATCAATTTCAGTGGAGAGCAATTTATTGTTTGGAACCAAATTATGATTCAAGTTTATCATTCGAAAATAGCCTGGAACAGTGATATGTTTCATTGTTATTATTCAGGAATATTTTGAGTTGATTTAGAGAAATACAAAACTGCTATATTCGGAATACAAGATAGTGTTATCAGTCTTACAAACTTAGAAAACTGTTATATGTCTGAAACCATAATACATGTATTCGTACACTTAACGGAGTAGCTATATTTCGACTTTCATCTTTGTGTGATAAGCATACTTGTATGCATATCATGGAAAATCTAATTGTTTCGTGATCCGGATAGGTATGTTCATTCGTATACAAACCATTTTGGAATTGTGGTAAGGGATCCGGGTTAAGATCAAACTAATATGTGAGCCGATACAGATCTACGCTCTAGAACCAGTTTAGTACCCAAACCGGTACGCAAACTGAAATGTTCTATGAACTCCAGAACCGGTAAAAGTCTTTAGTTTGCAAACTGGTACGTGAACTGAAAAGTTCTGTAGACTCCAAAACTTTGAGTTGAATCAAAGTTTGCAAATCGGTACGTGAACTGAGAAGTTCTGTAGACTCCGGAACTCGCTAATTCCTTAGAGTTTGCAAACCGGTCCGCATATTGTGACTCATCCGATTTACTAACGGTTCAAGTATTTGTACCTTGTACATTTAATAACTATGTCGATTTTGATTCAATTGCGATTAAATTATTTCTATGAGATGATTTGCATTGGATCAATTCTCTAATTAACAATATACTCATTTGATCACATAATTGTGACTCAAGATTAATGTCTTTGTGAAGATGAAAATGAGTGTTAAGCTTTTAAGTTCAAATCGGCTAGTTTCGACTAACCATGTTGAACATAGTCTTTATACACGGTTCGGTTATGGTTTACCTAACCATAGTGTATATCTTGTATATGTGAATAAGATTCAATGATTTCACCTAACGGTGTATATTGTTTGATTGGTTACAAAGTTATCTTATCTTAAACCAAAAGCAACCTGGGCTTTGAAGTCTATATAAGGGGAACTCTTGGCAACTGGGATCTTTGAATCCCGACGCTACTTTTTTGTGTGTCCTAGTTGTATCTAGAGTCATCCTCTTCGAAAACCCTTTTAGCGTTTAGCGACTATGAAGACTTCATTGGGATTCGTGAAGCCAGGTCTAGTTATCTTTTATCTTGATAACTCGAGTATCCTGATCTTGATTATTTGTAGAGCCTTGCTCCATCAATCAAGATAGATAGTAATCACAAAACTCTCGTCGTCCCAGAATTTGTGATTCAACAAGTTTTATACTTGTGAGGTGAATGATAATCTAGGATGCACTTCGGGTTGCATAAGTCTGGATTTTGAGGATAGCCAGACTTTTGTCTATGTTTCTATCGATTTTCATCACCTGGATCTTTCGTTTGATCTGATCATTCATTTAAATCGTAAATCAGGAAATCAATTATAGGCTTAATCTGTGGGAAGAAGATTTGGTTTAAAGTCTTCAATTGAGTTGAAGCAACTCTTAGTTGGTGGGACTCCTTCTAAGGGAATCAATTGCGCGGAGTCCTGCTGGGATTCAAGAGGCGTAAGGAGCGTGACTGTACCTGAACCAGTGGGAGACTGAGTTCGGGCTTAACTACATTCCAGACTGAAGTTAATTGGTTGTAGGTTAGTGTGTGTATCGGTTTAATACAGTTTGGTGTTTAGTCTGGACTAGGTCCCGAGGGTTTTTCTGCATTTGCGGTTTCCTCGTTAAAAAAATTTCTGGTGTCTGTGTTATTTCTTTTTCCGCATTATATTGTTTATCTTTATAATTGAAATATCACATGTTGTGCGTTAATTAATCAAAGTAGATACGTCCAACCTAGTTTGTTGGATACGACTTGATTGATACTCGAACATTGGTATTTGGTACCGTTCAAGTATTCTCTGTATTGATTAGGTCCACGGACTTGTTTCTGTAAACGTTCTAATCTCGAAAGAGAGATTTATAACTTTAGGCACTTTCCTTGATTCCAAGTATTATTTCTAAGTATGATTCCAAAAAAAGGATGTCTCTTGTAGATGATGCCTTGGAGATCGCTCAACCAACGAGTATGAATGCTGCTATATGTTGCGATAGTGGATCCAAAGAAACTACCATGATGACAGTTTTGAAACAAGGCGATGAACTAGAAAAAGTAAGAACAAGTTATGTTCATGATACACTAACAAAATCACAGTCAGAAACTAATAATCAAAGCATTGGTTTGATAGGAGATGATCAGTTGAAATTCTCTGACCAAGATAAAACTGTGTCTCCAAGGAAAAAAAGTTCTTTAAAAACGAAATTGTCAAGACTACCCATTATGATTTCATTAAAACTCAGAAATTGTGCTTTTATTGCAACACTAAAGGACATGTTCAACTAAAGTGTAAACTGAGGTTGGAAAACTTTCAGTTTGACCATCTTCAAAACACCTTGGATTTGATTCTGGAAGGTGTTATTGATATTCGGATGTCTAAACCTCGTGAGGTGAGACCACATGCAAGCAAACCTGCTTGCAGGAATGTCATCACTTCATGGTCCACAAATATTCGAACAAACCAAAAGGGTAGTATGCAAAATTTGTTTAAAAAGAACTTTGTGAAACCTTCACAAATATGGGTTCGAAAGAATACCTATATACCTCCAAAAAGGGTGGAAACTTTTGAAACATCTCAACAAGCTAACCTGAATTTGATCGTTGCAGGATATAAAGATCTTATAGAGGAATTGTCCATTTCAAGACAGGGAAATTCAGGTAAGAATTCCAATCATATTTCTTATTTTGATGACAGTAATTTCTATGATCATCTTCCACGTTTCAAAAGAAAGAGCAAAAGAAAAGAACATTAATTTTCCAATGGTCACCCTTGTGCAAATTAGGGACAAGTGTTGGAACCTTATCCATAAAAATCTTGCTGGATAAGGATCACTATGTAACATGTGTACTATTTTCCTCAAGTAGTACTTGTTTATGATAAGCAACAATCTTTTCATGTTGCAATTCCTTTATGATAAGTTCAATCAGATTTGAATGTTATGAATTCTTGAGGTGATATTCTCTGATTAAAATCTTCTCATTATTATTGTCTTTCTTGTGCTCTAAACTTACGTTTGTTGGGCTAAGAACATATTAATATTCAAGTAAGAATATTTTCATCACAAAGAAGAAGAGTTGCAGTATTGATAAATCGTTGCGTGCTCTTTGAAAAATAAAAACTGCTTTATACCCTCAATTTTTGTTTTCCAAAACCCGTTGGTTCAATCGGTCCCGCATTTTCAAAAGGTACACGTACCTTTCCGTTGACCGTGTGAAACCCTAATATCTAAATAAGTTCACGAACCGTCGTACATCCCAAGGAATATCTTTTCCTTTATATATCATAACTTGTGAATGAGAAATTCTCATCCAAGGTTCCGCAGCCAAGCATGTCTCCTATGTCTCGAATTCTTGAAAGTATGGAGAAAGCTCTTAATCGCGATGGTATTGAAACAAGAGGAAAGAAGAGAACACTGGTTGATGATGAAGTTATTAATTCATCCGATGTTCCGTCTGAGGTGAACTGCTACTTTGCATATGATCATCAAGATGTTGAACGAGAAGAAATGATTTCTGTGGATGTTGTTTATGATTTCCTTAAGGAATTTGAAGAGGCTAAACTAGAACTTGTTGAAACGCTAAAGAGTTTGGACATGTTAAAGACTGAGTTGAAAAAGGTTTCCGCTGACCTTGTTGTCATGAAATCTCATGTTCGTGAACTACTCAATGAGGACATTTTCTCTGAAGAGCTTGTGGATACAGTTGATGACAAATTCAAGGGTCTCAAAACCGATGAAGTGTCTGGAAAAATCTAGTTTATTTAGTTTCTTCTATTTTTTGTTTCTATCTAGGAAGCTTATTTTAAGGATTTTATTCTTGAGAAGGATAAATAGGGTTTGGTATAGCAAAGATTGTGATTACACATAGCTATTTCCAACGTTTTTCATCTTGCATGTTTTTAGACTTATTTATTTAAATTCTAGAGTTGTTGGAAGATGAATTTGCAGTATGTAATCATTTTTGGTTTAATTATTGCAAAATTATTATGAAATATTTGTGCGTTTACGTTCTCGTGAATCGAGCTAACATTTCATATATGCTCAAAAGTTAAATATAATATGTTTTCTTAAACGGAAAATAGAACAAACTCTTTGAGATTTTTTCCGCAGTATTGATCTTTTTGTGATCACACTTTTGTGTTTTGCTGCTTGACACACTCCGAAAGATTCTCTTATGTTGAATATTTTTTTTCAAAAAGTTGTTATCATATGGGATCGCTTCTTCAACAACAACGATGTTGAGTTGAACACGTTCAAAATCATTGCAACTTGAAATAACGAAGAGTTCAAGGAGAGTTGGAGAAACCAAGGAAATCAAGAAGACATTATGGATTGAGGAGTTTCATACTACATACATATGGTTTACGGATCATTACGTAAGGGGGAATGGATCATTTAAGCAATAAGTTTTACCTATTAAACAAAAGATGTAAGTATTGATTAAGAGGGAGAAACATATCATCGTAGTATTACTTCAGAGTTGAGATACAATTGAACTTTGGAGATAAGATAATAATATTATGTTTCTGTATAATAACGATTGAGAATATTTGTTTTCAAAAAGTTGTTATTGCTATGGAATCGGTTCTTCAATAACTCATTGCAACTTGAAATAACGAAGAGTTCAATGAGAGTTGGGGAAACCAAGGAAATCAAGAATACTTGGTGGATCGAGGAGTTTTTCGAAAACTTTATATTTGTTATCTATATGTATTCATAGTTTTTCACTAAAATTGACAAGTGGGGATATTGTTGGAGCATTGCTCGGTCGAACTCACAAGTCTTTCTATTTCAAGCTTGTTGTCAACTTCAGTTGTCAAAACTATATCTTGATTTCTAGTCTACAATTAGTTAAGTCTCGGTCTAGGATAGTGGAGTTGAGAAACGAGCCAGTCATCATTTGCGTTCTACCGTTTGAAGGCGAAGATCAACCGAAGCTTTTGGAGAACTTTATCAACAAAAGGTAAGTGAAGACAGGGCCACCTATTTCTCAAGTTATATTCACTTTTCTATCCTTGAGACGATTGTCGCATAACTAATTAGACTAGCTTGCACAGACAAGAATTTCTAGTCGAGAACTAATTATTTAGTTTACGAATTTCTCGAAATATAATGACTAAGCATAATGATCATTTGTTTATACTTGATCAATTTCGGTGGAGAATAATTTATTGTTCGTAACCAAATCGTGATTCAAATTTATCATTCGAAAATAGCCTGGAACATTGATATGTGTCATTGTTATTATTCAGGAATGTTTTGAATTGATTTAGAGAAATATATAACTACTATATTGGAAATACAAGACAGTGTTATCAGTCTTACAAACTGAGAAAACTGTTATATGTCTGAAACCGTAATACATGTATTCGTACACGTAACGGAGTAGCTATGCATCGACTTTCATATTTGTGTGATAAGCATACTCGTATGCATATCATAGAAAATCTAATTGTTTCGTGATCCGAATAGGTATGCATATTCGTATACAAACCATTTTGGAATTGTGGTAAGGGATCCGGGTTAAAGATCAAACTAATATGTGAGCCGATACAGATCTACGCTCTAGAACCAGTTTAGTACCCAAACCAGTACGCAAACTGAAGTGTTCTGTGAACTCCGGAACCCGTAAAAGTCTTTAGTTTGCAAACCGGTACATGAACTGAAAAGTTATGTAGACTCCTTTGAGTTGAATCAAAGTTTGAAAACCGATACGTGATCTTAGAAGTTCTGTAGACTCCATAATTCAGTAATTGCTTAAAGTTTGCAAACCGGTCCGTGTACTGTGACTTAGCCAACTCACAAACGGTTCAAGTATTTGTACTTTGTACATTTACAAACTATGTCGATTTTGATTCAATTACGTTTAAATTGTTTCTATGAGATGATTTGCATTTGATCAATTCTCTAATTAATACTAGACTTATTTGATCACGTAATTGTGACTCAAAATTAATGTTTTTGTGAAGATGAAAATGAGTGTTAAGCTTTTAAATTCAAATCGACTAGTTTCGGCTAACCATGTTGAACATAGTCTTTATACACGGTTCGGTTATGGTTTACCTAACCATAGTGTATATCTTGTATATGTGAATAAGATTCAAAGCTTTCATCTAACGGTGTATATTGTTTGCATGGTTACAAAGCTATCTTAGCTTAAACCTAAAGCAACCTAGGCTTTGAAGTCTATATAAGGGGAACTCTTGGCAACTGGGATATTTGAAACCCTACACTACTTTTTGGTATGTCCTAGTTGTATCTAGAGTCATCCTTTCTGGAAAACCTTTTAGGGTTTAGCAACTACGAAGACTTCATTTGGATTCGTGAAGCCAAGTCTAGTTATCTTTTATCTTGATAACTCGAGTATCCTGATCTTGATTATTTGTAGAGCCTTGCTCCATCAATCAAGATAGATAGTAATCACAAAGCTCTCTTCGTCCCAGACTTTGTGATTCCGCGAGATTTATACTTGTGAGGTGAATAATAATCTAGGATGCACTTCGGGTTGCATAAGTCCGGATTTTGAGGATAGCCAGACTTTTGTCTAAGTTGCTATCGTTTTCCATCACCTGTATCTTTCGTTTGATGTGATCATCCATTTAGATCGTAAATCAGGAAATCAATTATAGGATTAATCTGTGGGAGGCAGATTTGGTTTAAAGTCTTCAATTGATTTGAAGAAACTCTTATTTGGTGGGACTCCTTCTAAGGGAATCAAATGCGCGGAGTCCTGTTGGGATTCAAGAGGCGTAAGGAGCGCGACTGTACCTGAATCACTGGGAGACTGAGTTCGGGCTCAACTACATTCCAGATCGAAGTTAATTGGTTGTAGGCCAGTGTGTGTAGTGGATTAATATAGTTTGGTGTTCAATCTGGACTAGGTCTCGGGGGTTTTTCTGCATTTGCGGTTTCCTCGTTTAACAAAATTTCTGGTGTCTGTGTTATTTCTTTTTCCGCATTATATTGTTTATCTTTATAATTGAAATACCACATATTGTGCGTTAATTAATCAAAGTAGATACGTCTAACCTAGTTTGTTGGATACGACTTGATTGATACTTGAACATTGGTCTTTGGTACCATTCAAGTACTCTCTGTGTTGATTAGGTTCACGAACTTGTTTCTGTAAACGTTCTAATCTCGAAAGAGAGATATATAACTCTAGGCACTTTCCTTTATTGAGTTTTTACTCTCGGAGTTGTGTTGAGTTTGTCCATACAGATTGCCTACGAAAAAGTTGGTGGTGTATTTTGGTACCCCCAGTATTTTCACTATCTAATCGATTCCATACCTTGCTAGCTTCTTAGTGCCACCTTTGCAGCTACTCGTCCAGTGTAAGTTCATGTGTTACTTAAAATCAAGCTGGTTAGACAAATTAGACAGATAATATTTTTTATTTTTTTCTTAAAGAGAAAAAATTAATATTTAAAAAAAGCTTCAATAATGATTACAAGATCCAAACACAGTGACTCATGAAATGTTTCCAGCTAAAAAGCATCCTACCGATTGGAACGCCCAAAAATATCTAAATGAGAATACCAAGGTATAACATTGGCCTTGATATAATGAATGATTTCTTCTTTAGTCTTTCATCTCCCTCTAAAAGCAATTTTATTTCGTTCCTTCCAACTAGTCCAACATATGACATAAGGAAAAAAATTCCAAATGCTGCCCCTCATTATGCCTTCAAGAGATGCAATTATTTTAAATAGAGCTCGAAAAAACTCATTAGACTTTAAAAGCCATTAAAATAACTCCAAACTTCCCAGAAAATACCTCAACGAAGCAAAGGATGTTTTAAGCTCTCTCCTCCAAATTACTAAACGTATACTGAAATGCCCTTATCTTTAAAGTAGTTGTAATAAACTACTCCAAAATACTAGTTTTTCCTCCTTAAAACAATAAGAATAAATTCTTACAAGGGGTTAACTAGGAAACCTAAGCTTCTGGGGTTTTAGGATAGTAATCCTCACATATATGTAAGCATGTAATTCTACTTCAATTGCTTCTAATCTGAACTCAATGATCACGAGCTTATCTTCAACTATTTTTGAGAAAACCATCCCGATCAACCCTAGATACTGAATTTGATTGAGAACCAAACTCGATCATCTTAAAAGAAAAATCATTAAGATTATTGTCAAGATTGTTACGATCATCATTCATTGTAGGAATATTATTTTTTTGACACAAACTTGATTCACTATCAAAAGATTCAAGATGAATTTTCTTATTAGTAAGCAAGGAAGCAATGTTATCCATATATCATCTTCTTTATGAGAGTTAAATCTCGAGGAAGGAAACATTATCCGAGGTTTTGCAAATAATATAGAGAAGTATAAAGAGAGAAGAAGACATCTAATTACTTTTAAATGTGAAAACCTTTCAAATAAAGGTATATCTCGAAAAGGATGGTTTCGAAACTTACTAACCTTTTAAAAGGTAGTTTTAAGGTTTCTGACATGACATCCCATACTTAGAAATCAAGTCTTCTTAAAAAAGATTGCTCAATATATGTATATTTTATTTTATTTTAATTTTTTAAGAAAGAACAATGTTGGAATAAGACTGATACAGGTGTATCCGTACTCCTTTAGGAAACTTAGTTAACCTCAAGCTAAGTTGAGGGAAGAATCATATTCTAGGCAGGAATCCTTGTTTAGGCAGAATTCCTAGTTAGGGAAGAGTTTTGTTTTAGGCAATACTCTTAGTTTAGGAAATAGATTCCTAATAGAAGTCCTTGGTCCGCTGAGTACGATGAGGGCTATAAATAGATGGCTTTGGCTAATAGCTGAACACACAGATTCTAGGCACAGAAAACCTAGCAAACAATTTAAGGTTGATCCAATGTTTAGAGAAGATTGTGAGCATAACAAAGAGAGAATTGTAATCATTTTCTTGTTCATAATCTGGAGAAGATATTTTCTTCGAATTACTACTTGTGTTATGTGTTCTTCTAAGTTTCTCGTCTATTATTATTTTGAATTCCGCCTTTATAGTAATAGTTACCAAGGTATAGAGATCATACATATCAAGTTGGCATCACGAGCAAGGTTAGTTTCTAGGGTAAATCCTTGTGGTTTATGGTTTTCACTAGATCTATCTACATAAATCTTGGTGAGGTACTTGAGAAGCTAGAAGACGTTAAGACAACAAGGGGATCAAGGATGACAAAGTCGGATGATGATCCTAAGGAAGGCAAACCACAAACTATGGAAGAAAAGGTGGCTACGCTGCAAACAGACATGAAGTCTATTCAAGTTACCCTTCAGGAATTAAGTCAATGTATTCGTTCTCATAAACCTAAGAAGGAGACGAAGAAAAAGGTTACACCTTCACCTGCAGCTTCATAAAAAGATGATTCAGAAGAAGACGAGTCAGAAGAAGAAGAATAGGAAGAAGATGAGGATGAAAAGGAGGAAAGTGAGCTTCTTAAAGGTCATACAACAACTAAACCTCATGGTAAGAATCTGAAAATTGATTTTCGTCTTGATACTCCACTTTATGATGGGAGTGTCGATGTAGAAAAATTGGATGATTGGATTGAACGTCTAGAGACGTATTTCTCTTTTTTTGAATATGGTTCAAAGGAAAAGATAGATTTCGCGGCATTGAAGCTACAAAAGCATGCTCTAACCTGGTGGAAAGCTTATCAAAGGCAAAACCTAGGTAAGAGAGTATTTTCGTGGAAAAGATTCAAGGCAGTTGTAAGGAAACAGTTTTATCTGGTTAGATACCTTGAGGAGAGATGGTTCAAGTGGTACAACTTGAAGCAAACTTACAACCAAACCGTGCAGGAATATACTACGAAATTTCATAATCAAGTTATTGTTTTGGATTTAGACTTGGAAGACCATGTTATCTATATGAAGTATATTTCCGGGTTCCATGAGTATATACGGAAGGAGTTGAAGATTTTTTCGGTAGATACTATCTCTGAAGCAAGTATTAAAGCTAATGCCATTGAAGGCAGGCTTAAGAAATCTGATTCAAAAGGAAATACTAACGTGAAATCTGAAGGTACCACTGTCAAAGGAGGTGAAAGGAGCAAAGAAGAAGGGAAGTCTAGTGATAAGGAAGGTTTGTCTTGCACCCATTGCAAGCAAACAGGTCACGTTGTCGACAAGTGTTGGGTTAAGAACCCTCATCTAAAGCCCAAAGGGTTGCAGAGGAAAGAAGCCAAGAAGGCAGCACTAGTCGCTTAAAGTCCAAAGGAAGTCCACGGTCTAACGGAACCCAATTCCAAGCTTTCTCTTATGACAGGGCAAAAAAAAGACCTTCTAAAGATGAATTTAGGGAGCGACTCTTCACAGTAAAGATGCAAGCCAAAACAACGCTAGTTGATGCTGTTATTGACCCGGAAAGTCAGAAGAATTTACTTTCAAATTCTTTGGTGCATAAGCTAGGATTGAAGACTTTCAAACATCCAAAACCATACCCTTTAGGATGGCTTCAAAAGGAAGGGGGCTTACAAGTTTCACAGCAGTGCACGTTCAAATTTGCTCTAGACGAGTCATATATTGACGAAGTTACATGTGACGTAGTTCCTTTGGATGTTTGTCAGGTGGTACTAGGTAGTCCTTACCTATGGAATAGAGATGCAACTCTACATAGGAGGGAAAAAAAGTACACCTTTACCAAAGATGGAGAAAGTTTTGTGATTCGGGCTATAGACTCTCCAAAGAAAGATGGAGGCTGGCATATGTGTATTGATTATAGAGAATTGAACAAGATCACAATCAAGAATCGTTACCTCTACCTAGGATAGACGACACGATGGATCAGTTGGAAAAAGCTCGAGTCTTTACAAAGTTGGATTTTAAATTCGGATACCTCTACCAAAGATGCAAGATGATGTGGCTAAGTTAGTTAGAGGGTGTAAGTTGTGTAGCACATCTAAACCTTCCAACATAAAACGTGGGTTATATCTACCATTACCAGTACCATAAAGGCCTTGGGAGAGTATTTATATGGATTTTCTTGGTGGGTTACCAAAGACTAAGTCTGGTTATGATTACTTGTTCGTTGTGGTAGACCGATTCAGCAAGATGATTGCATTAATTCCATGTACAAAGACGGTAACGGGAGCCGGTGCAGCAAAGCTCTTCTTTGAGCATGTGTGGAAGCATTTTGGTTTACCTACTTCGATTATTTATGATAGGGATAGTCGGTTCCTTAGTAATTTTTGGGATTCTTTATGGAAGATGATGGACACTAGGTTGAAGAAGAGTACATCTTTTCATCCACAAACAGACGGGCAAACAGAAGTGGTCAACAGGACTATGGTTCACATGTTAAGGGGATATAATTCTAAGCATCCTAAAACTTGGGATGAGAGTTTACCATATCTAAAGTTTTATTTCAATAGAGCAGTTCACAGTTCTTCGGGAAAGTCTCATTTCGAGACGTGCTATGGTTACTTACCACCTAGTCCTTTTGATCTAGTATTTTCTAGTGACACCTCATTGGGGGGGGGGAGGAAGGAAGTGAACGACAAAAGGCACAAAATTTCTTGGAGAAGATATCTCAGATTCATGTAACTGTTGAAGCGCAATTAAAGAAGTCACAAGCCAAATACAAAGCAAAACATGAAAAGCATCTTGTGCCTCGTAATTTCGATGTTGGTGACTTGGTATGGTTAAAATTAGGTAAGGAACGACTGAAGGGGGGAGTTAAGAAGTTGAAGCCATTGAGATATGGACCATTTCGTATTCTCGATCAGATTGGTGACAATGCCTTTCGTCTAGATCTGTCACCTTATCTAGGAATGTACTCGGTAATAAATGTCGAATACTTGAAGTTGTTTGAACCTCCATTACTTGATGATGACGGCGACGACACTATGATCTTACCACGAGTAGAAGACTTATGGTTTGATAGAGAGGAACCACTCAAGGAAGACTGCATATTGGAGCGAAGAGTGACTACAACACGACAAGGAGAGAAAGAAGCTTTTCTAATTGGATGTCAAGGTCAAGTTCCTAGCAAGGCCAAGTGGTTTAACAAGGAAAAGGGGACTCTCGATTTCCCTAACCTTCATTTTTAACTCTCACAGGAGTTCAAGTTCTTAAAAGGGGGACCCATGATACAGGTGTATCCGTACTCCTTTAGGAAACTTAGTTAACCTCAAGCTAAGTTGAGAGAAGAATCCTACTCTAGGCAGGAATCCTTGTTTAGGCAGAATTCCTAGTTAGGGAAGAGTTTTGTTTTAGGCAATACTCTTAGTTTAGGAAATAGATTCCTAATAGAAGTCCTTGGTCGGCTGGGTACGATGAGGGTTATACATAGATGGCTTTGGCTGATAGCTAAACACACAGATTCTAGGCACAGAAAACCTAGCAAACAGTTTAAGGTTGATCCACTGTTTAGAGAAGATTGTGAGCGTAACAAAGAGAGAATTGTAATCGTTTTCTTGTTCATAATCTAGAGAAGATATTTTATTCGAATTACTACTTGTGTTCTGTGTTCTTCTAAGTTTCTCGTCTATTATTATTTTGAATTCCGCCTTTATAGTAATAGTTACCAAGGTATAAAGATCATACGTATCAAAGACTATGATGATATATGGTTTGTTCTAGAGTGAAATGTTCTGAGAAAAGTACTTTGTTCATAGAATTAATTAAGAACCTAGGATTTATATATCAACTTTATGATTAGATAAATTTATTAAGAGCATAAATTTCATTTTAGTTTGTTATGTGAAAATTTTTATGGATCTTTGAAAACGCGGGGTACCAAGTATACCACCAATTTTTTCGTTTGGACCTATAAGACAAAACCTAATACAGTTGCAATTAGACCAACTTGATGATCCTTGAACAATATATATATATATAGTTTATCTTTCTTGTACAATCAGTAGTTTGGATCAAAGATCTATGAACCTGATTGTGTACAAGAATTCTTGGACGATCTCAAAAATCAATATTCAAGATTAACCTAGTATGTACCTGGACTGTATACGAACCGAATTCCAATAAGAACAAGTTTTGTAATCTATATTTCAAGATATGAATTCTCAAGAACAAGTCTTGTGGGTTCTATACAGTTTTAGTTAAAAACTATCTAGGTTGTTTATCGAATCACTTGATTTTAGTTTAATTATATCAAACACAAATATAATGCGAAAGTAAAAAGTAAAGTAAGACAGGGAGCAATTTTGTTAACGAGGAAAACTGCACCTGTATAAAAACCCCGGGACCTCGCCCAGATTTGAACACTGGATCGTATTAAGCCGCTACAGACAATATCCTACTATCAGACTTCGAACTGGAATGTAGTGAAGACCGAATCCACCCTCCAAGAAGTTTTTTTACAGCCGCGCTCCTCACGTATCTTGAAGCTCCCAAGATTCTACGCACTTGATTCCCTTAGCTAACGTCCTTTACAGCCTAAGAGTTGCTTCAACCTAAGTGAAGACTTTTTCATATTTCTCTTTCACAAAACACCGGTTTGATTTCCCTTTATATGTGAATCAAGGTATTGGAAATCTTGTGTTTGTTTTGAATAATCACCATGTAAAAGTAATATCAAAACAAACTTGTAGAATTAGGGTTTATACTCTTCAAAACTTATAGAGATGCTTAATTATTCTACAACAAGAACAACTAGAATAAATCTAGAGATATCTTGTTAAAACTTCTTAAGGAATTCATGAGACACCTTAGATGAAGTTTTCTTTCTAATCCAGATTTCGACCAACTAGTGTCGGTATACAATCTTAGACTGAAATCTCCAAATCCAGGGCTTATGATCCACAATCCTTGAATGAACTTATATCAGAAGAAAAGGACCTTAGAATAGACAAAGATTATTAAATTAACCTAAATTATAAGTTGCGTAACTATCCAGAAGATCATTATGTATTGAACCCAGTACAATTAGCAGATCAGAGAATGAAGAAGAAGAGTAACATCTGCAATTGCAGCCTAAGAATTAAGTTATTTGATTATTCATGAGAGAAGAGATGTTTCTCTTACACATTTAATACCCAACAACATACCCGAACATTCTACCCACCGAGAACGTGCCATTTGGCAGATTATTAACCACTCAATATCTCCTCTAGCACACAGACAAGATACTATAAAGCAGGAATAATTTAAGCTAAGGGATACCAAAGTACATGGCACCACTCCAAACCCAAATACTAAAGACTACTCTGACACAGGTCCATGACATATTACCAACTCGTGCTTTGATCCCCAAAACAAAGTCTTATTTTCTCACTCTCTTGTTCACGAAGAACAGAAGTAGTGGAAAACAACCTTATGAAGAACACGCAAATTTTCCAAGGGATGAATTGTGCAGCTTACATGAACCCTTTAGTTATAGTGAATGGTTGCTTGAATCCTAAACAATTTCGTGAGCTATTTCCTTTTACAAGACTCTCCTTATTTTGAGAGTCTTTCCTAAGTTACAACTCTTGCATAAATAATTAAATAAACTTTTATACTCCCTCCGTCCCACTAGATGGCCTAGTTTAAGTTTGCACATTCTTAAGGAAAGGAAGGGAAAATAATATATTTTTACAATTATACCCTTATGGATAATAACTAATGAAATTTTGAAATGATTTATCTCTCAAACTACACCACATATGTTCGTAAACTTCATACCATTAAAAAGCATTTTAAAACACCTCATAACGAATATAAACATGCCTATCAAATTATGCATATTTCTTATACTAACAATAATCAATTAAAAGGATAAATATAGAAATATCTCCTTATTTAGTGATATAGGTCACCTATTATGGGACAAAATCTAAAAGTAAATAGGTCAACTAATAGCGGGACGGAGGGAGTATTATTTAGAGGCGAGATTGCCCTGTGTGTATATCTGAAGTCGAAACAGTGAATCATTTGCTGGTTCATTGCACTTTCGCACAAGCAGTTTGGTTTGCATCACCATTGGGCCTTAGACTTCAAGAAAATCCACATTTAACTCTCCCCCAGTTGGTTGAAAGTTGGATAAAAATTGGTGATAATGAATATTCATCTGTGCTTGGAATGTCGATTCTTTGGGCCATATGGAAAGCTCGGAACAACATAGTTTTTGAAAACAATGCTCTGAATGTGACAGAAACTCTCAAAATGGCACTTTACTGGTTCAATCTCTATTATAATTTCCAGATGGACAATCAACCTGCTGGTACAGATGGCAACTCCAGTGCGATGAATGAAATGATCACGACAACCTGGTCTCCGCCAAACAACGGCTTCATAATGATAAATGCAGATGCGGCTTGGAAGAATGGCTCTTATGCTTGTGCAGCTGTTGCAAGAAGTAGTGTTGGGGAATGTATTGGTGCTGCTACTAGACTTGGTTATTCAGACAGTGTAGTATTTGCTGAAGCAGACGGTTTTCACCTCGCAACTGAACTGGCAACAGATATGAATCTCAATTCTGTTATTTTCGAGGGGGTAGTGAAACTGTGGTTAATTGTCTGAATGGTTCTACCAAGAATCCTCCCTGGAGAATATGGAAGCTCAAGGACGACATCAAGAGAATCTCTAGTAATCTTAATGGTAGTGCATTTGCTTATGTGCCAATACTGCAGCTCACGCACTTGCTGCTTATACACTCACGCACAAAGTCCAAGATAGATGGACGAATGGTTCTCCCCCAGCTAACATCACTACTCTCTGAAATGTAGTTCATAGTTAGCTCTTCTTTTGTTTCCTGTTGCATACCAAAAAAAAATCTTCCCTTTCGGATGATGATGGATTGGAATGGGTTAGGTAATTCTTTCTACTCTTACTTACTCTTCGGACTGGGAATAGGCTTAGTGAGTCCTGAGTCCTGTTCTGGAACGATTTTTTGGGGACTACTCAAAAAATGGGGGGGACTACTCTCAAGTTTTTGGGATGGTTATTCGTAGTAATTTCCAATCACCCCTTATCTGATTTTTTTTAAATACCTACTTTATCCTTAATGATTAACTTAGTTAGTGTGATGATTAATTAGTATTAGTGTTATGATTAGTAACTGATTAATTAGTTATTAGTGAGTTATATTAGTAGGATTGTTTTGTTATAACATTATTATTGAGAGATAAGAAGAAGAAGAAGGAAATAGGAAGAAGAAGATGGGTGAACCCAAAAAAATATTTTTTTGAGTTTAGTAATTATGATTTGAGTGATTCATGTGATGATACTTCAGAATCAGAACCCCCTTCAATTCATTGTGTATTTGTCAATACTTCTAATGATCCAAATATGAGTTATTTGTTAGATGATGAAAACTTTTTTCCCCAATCTCAAGCTAACCAAACAAATGATGGATTTCATCAGCCACAACCTGAATATGAAGCTATGGGTACTCAGGTATGCCTCATATTTAGTAATGTAGCTTGAATTGTGCAAAAATTTGGCCAAACTCAAAATCTCTGGAAAAAATTCGTTTACCTAAACCTAGTTCGGCTACCAAATTTTTTCTGCGAGGAAACCGAACTGTTCTTAATGTGTAGTTCGGTTACTAACTTGAGCACACGCGGGTAACCGAAATGCATGTTAATGGTGGTTTTTTAGAGTTCGGTTATGTAATCCCCAGAACATTATACCGAACTCTTTTTATAGAGTTTACATAGCATAGTTCGGTTAAGTGAATATCAATACCTTTGTTACCGAACTTTCTGTTCGGTAATGTCGTAGAATATATGTATATTCATTCCTAACCGAACTTTCACATACAAAATCTAAATACATAGTTCGGTAAGGCCAAAATTTATTTCTGGAAACTAGTTAACCGAACTTTGAGTTCGGTAGGGTCGCAAAAAAAACTAGATTACCGAACTTTAAGTGTTAAATGTTTATGGTATTGACGTTGTGATATTACATGTAGGGTCCATGTGATCCAATTGAACCAATGGAAAACCAACCTTCCCCGGTTGGTATTTTGTACGATGACACATCCCATCACTACATGAATGACTTGGTATTCACAACTCCGGGAGATGCAAAGGTTTGGGCTAGACAACATGCACAAAAAGACATGTGCGTATTAGTATTGAATGAGAGAGAAAGAAAAACTCGCTTTGAAATGGTTTGTGAGAGAAGCGGTGATCCCGATAAAAGCCACAAGAGGAAGGGTTATGTTTATAAGGGAAAGACAAATAGGAAGAACAAAACTTTCTCAAAGATGATTAATTACCCATTCAAGCTATCATTTAATTTAAACGAAGAAAAGGGTGGATGGGTACTCTACAAGGTTATGAATGGTTGTCATAATCATCCTCGTCCGGAGCATCTTGAAGGACATTTCATGGCGGAAAAGCTAAATCCTAAAGAGATGGACAAGGTAGCTAAAATGAGGAAAATGAATATTTCACCGCTTCAAATGCTTCAAATTATAAAGGAGGATAACAAGGATAACCACTCATCTTTGTCCACCATCAACAATGCAATTGAGACAATTAAAAGGAAGGAATGGAAAGATAGAAAAGTAATGCAACAATTGTTTCTTTTGGCCCAAGAGAAAAACTATGCGGTTCAAAAGGATGTGGATTCGGAAGGAGAGATAACACAACTCTTTATTGCGCATCCGACGAGTGTCCAACTGGCTCAAAGCTTTCATCAAGTTCTAATAATGGATTGCACTTATAAGACGAACAAGTACGAGATGTCATTGTTGAATATTGTTGGGAGTACTTCAACAAAGTCACCGTTTACCGTGGCGTTTTGTTTCTTAAGAGATGAGCAAGAACCTAGTTACATTTGGGCACTACAACAAGTTAAGGCAATCTTCCGAGGTGATGATATCCCCGGGGTTATAGTGATGGATAATGATGTCGCGTTGATGAATGCAATAGAGGAAGTGTTCCCACTAGCACATAATATGCTTTGTATGTTCCATATATGGTGTAATTTGATGAATAGGTGCAAGCCAATAATTTTTCCACCCAAGAAAATAGGATATGAAGAAATTAAGATGCTACCGGAAAAATAAAGAGCGGATGCAAAAGAGAAACTTGAAAACAATAAGATGAAAATTACGCTAAATGGGTTGCATTCAACGGTGAATGGGAAGCATTGTGTTGGTCGCTTACCGAGGAAGAGTATTATCTAAATCTTGAGGGTTTTATTGCCCATTGGGATACTCCCGATTACCCCGGTGTTGTATCGTATGTTCTTCGCCAATGGTTGGAACCATACAAAGAGAGGTTTTTTTATGCCTATACCAACCAATATAAACACTTTGGGAATCAAGCGACAAGTTTAGTTGAGTCGGCTCACCACCGGTTTAAGAAGAGTCTCTTTGGATGTGTTGATAACTTCGTAACCGTGTGGACTACTATGGAAAATTACTTCAAGCGCGACATTGATAGAATCAAAGAGAAGTTCCAAAAAAGCCGTATATTTAAAATGAAAGGAAAATATGCCGACAACCCATTGTTCAAGGGGATCCATTACAACGTATCTCGGCAATGTATGAAGTTGTTGATTATAGAAGTCGAGTTGATTGATAAGTGGGAAACCAAGGCGGATGAGGTGTGTGTATGTAACATGAAGAAGTCTATGAGACTACCTTGTCGCCATATGATAATCAACTATGAGCATAGCGTAATCCCTTTAAGCGACATTGATCCATTTTGGAAGCATCTAAGTTTCATCCCTCCTCTAAAGGAAGAAGAAGCCGAAGAAGAGTTTGGTGATAATGAAATGGGTAGAACCGTACTAGAGATGTATCGTGGCATGAACAAGCTCCAAAAAAAAATCTTTTGGGATGACATGAGGAAAATCATATATCCACAAACGCAAGAGAATGTTTATGAACCGGCAAAAGGCAAACTGAAAGGTAGACCAAGCAAAAAAGAAACTAAAAAGCAACTACGAGAACATGCAAAGGTGTTACGTAAGAAGAAAAGTGATCAAAACGAAAATACTAGAGATCCTTGTAGCCATGAATATACCGCGGCAATGTACTTGGAGAAAACCAAGAAACGGGGTAGGAGTATTGAGGAGAAAGGCGAAACAAGTGAGCGACATTTGAAGAAAAAAGGTCTGATGTGTCCATCACAACCAAGACAAACTTCTTTCGTCGACGTGAAGCTTAAGTCTCCAATGTGCCCCATCCAACCATATTCCCTATACGTGAAGGTTGAGGCTCCAAATAAAGACTATTTGAATGAGATACCTATATACATTAGAGACTATGTTATTTCCACCGACGACGTTCCTTCGGATGGTAATTGTGGTTTTCATGTTGTGAATCAACAACTTGGGCCTTTCATCGAAGGTGCGAAGCGATATAATGGGTGTGGAATCACTCATATAAGGCAGAGGTTGTTGTCCAAACTAAAGGATAATCCGGCCTTTTACAAGACAATGTTGTGGGATCGTGAAGGTAATATCAATGAGGAATTTGTTAGGTATCAACGTCGTCTTCATGGGGGCCATCTGATTACATCGGATTATTGGATGAGCATGCCTATATGTGGACACTTAATCGCTGATGCATTCAATTGTGTGGTTCATTATTTCTCAAAACATGCAAGTTTCACCTTCACGCCGAAAACAACCTTATGTGTCGAGAAACTCAAACGAAGGAGATGTGTGATGGCATTGGTTAACAACAACCACTTTATAGGCTTCCAGTTAAAACCCGATTGTCCATTGCCTCCAATATGTGCAACCTCTTATTGGCCTGCATTTAATGCGGATAGAATGTTGGGTTGGTGTATTATGTACGAGCCTAACATGGAGATGTGGAATGCTTTGAAGAAGTCGGAAGAAATTGTGAAATTTCACTTGATGATGATTAAATAACACATGTAATGGAACTAAGTATGCTTATCAATGGATATGTTTTTTGAAAAGTTTTATTAGTTTTTGAGTAAATGTTTGTAATTTATGTAGTTTCCAGAAGAGAGTTAGGTTGGCGGATTCAAATATCGAGTCTGCCGAATCAAAGTTCGGTGATGTCACAAAATTCACCAGGTAACCGAATAATAGGTTCAGTTACGAAGATAAATATTAACAGGCTACCAAACTGCAGTTCAGTAGCTTAACATTTTAACTAAGAATTTGACATTGACGTTCGGTTAGGAAATGAAATTACAAGACATTGTCGAACTTTAATAGACAAAAGTTCGGTTTTGGAAGTGAAATTACAGGACAATGTCGAACTCTTACAGGACTTTCCAAAATCAAATCACGTACCATCTAATATCCGAAACGCATTACGAAAAAGTCTTTAAGGAGGCGGAAATGATATTCATATTTGAAATCCTTTCTCTTCCACCTTCGCCATTCGTTTTTTGATGTTAAAATGATTTCACCGAATCCTTCACCCCTAAGTCGATACCGCCTTACAATACGAAATAAAGCCATAAATTCCACAACTCGTTCTCTAATATTTTCAAATCGAATGAACAAAGCTAATTGATCACAGTTATAGGGGTTTGTTGTGTCTATGGTGAATTCCTCATGAATTTTGCCCCAATAACTTTGACTCATTCTTCCATTCATTCTTCGTTCTTCACCCCTCTTTGGATAGTATAATATGAAGTTCCTGCAAAGAGAAAGATCTTCTACTAGAGTAAATTTAGGAGTAGTAGCTGCCATTTTTAGGACATTTTGAAACAAAACGTTAACCATGAAACACATATATATATACCACTTGGGTGTATAACGGCTATAAAATTAGCCGTTACTTGATATATAGTACATAATTTTAAAAGTATGTACTAGATTTGTGTCAAATAAAGGATATTTAAATTTCAAAATAACTAGTTCGGTGAGGAGTGAAAAATTTGCGATCTAGCCCAATAATAATTTCGGTTGACAGATAAACACATGTCGTCACCGAACTTATTTGTGGAGGCTCACAGCCAAAGTGATCATATATACGATTCCAAAAACACTCCAAAACAAACCTAAGAATTGGTGTATATGATTTCTGCTTTACTGGAATCCCTTTTCAGACATGGAAAACACCAAAAATTTGAGTCTCCATAGTAGTGTTCGGTGACCTATAGGAATTTGATCTTCCAACGAACTTTTTGTTCGTTTTTAGCATAAAAAGTGGATATAACCGAACTTTATAATGAAGGCTCACAGCCAAACTGAACACATATATGATTCCAAAAACACTCCAAAACAAACCTAAGAGCTGGTCCATGTGATTTATGATTCAAGAGAATGTCTTTTCCAACATGTCAAATAACAAAAAATTGAGTATCCAGATAAGAGTTCAGTGACCTAAGCTATAATGATCTGCTAACCGAACTAATATCTATTGGATCAAAGCTCACTGCTTCATCCTACATATAATTTCGGTAACCAGTAAAAATATAGCGAGGTAACCGAACTGGGACTTCGGTAAGCTGGTGTTATTTTACTAGGTCACCGAACTCATAGTTTGGTGATCAGTATTTTATCGCAGGTTACCGAACTTGTATCTGTATTTCAACATTTCATTCTTATAACATTGAAAACACAAACCCAATAAAAATTGAAAACACAAACAAGTTTCTAAAACAAATATAAAAGTGTTATACATACCAAATTACGAAATCCTCAAGTAATTGTTTAAAAAACACAAACACACCAAATTAATCCATACGAAATCCATAACTAAGACGTTTTTTGAAACTAAAATCATACGAAGTCACTAACGACCACTTTTACGACCTCTCTTGCCACCTCCTTGTTTACCATGAGTTTTGGGACGAACTTTCTCATCGCTTGGGGTTTCGTCTCCTCCACCGGTTTCGTCCACAGCGCGACTTGAACCTTCACCTTGTTGTCGACCCCTCTTTAATTTCTTACACCTACTTGGCTCCATCATTCTTTTAGTTATGAGACCCTCCCACTGCTTGTAGTAGGCGGTTTGTTCTTTTGAATCCATCGGCTCTCCAGTTTTGATTTTAGTCATCCATTGCTTCAACAATTTTGAACCCTTCAACACCTAATTCCAATATTAAGCACTAGTAAATATTTTTCCAATAGTTTGAAACAACCGAAATGTATAAGAGAAAGAAATTTTTCCGACCACATTATCCCATAACCTTTTAGCTTCTTCTCCACAAATAGGCACCTCCTTCTGAGCTTTCTTAGCCTCCCTCTCCTTTGACTTTGCCTTCGCTGCATCATATATAACTTGTTGTTCTTTATTTATCACAAAACGATGACTAATTTCTTCATAAAACTCCATATAATCTTCATCACAAGCAGTTACATCTCCCTCACAAGGTACAAAATCAGCTTGTGTTACGTGGTAGGTAGTAAGTGCATTCCAATGTGCTACCGCATGAGTTGGTTCATGTTTTGGCTCAAAATACTTATCGGAGTTCTTTGTTCCTTGAACCTGCAAAGTGAAATTTTCTTGCTCCACGTCGGGATCCATTTGGACGCAACAAAGTTGTCTTAGTATTCTCCTTGGATTATATTTTGTGTAGCCATTAGGATGCCAAATTGGTTCATAGTAAGGCGCGACTTGAGAGAAAGCATTCACTTCTTCTTCATCTACTGAGACATCATTGGGAGGGTCGTATGGGTGAAATACCACATCGTTCACCGTAAGTTCATCCAATCTCTCCCTCAACTAAATCAACTGCTCTTCTTTGGACTTCTTTTGTGCGTCCAAAAACAACCACTTTCCTGCTGTAGGTTGGTCATAGGGATAAGGTTTCTTTTCTGAACCCAATCCCAATTTAGGGAAGTGGTCGTAAATCCAAACCTACAAAAATATCCACGTACACGAAAATTTAATTGGAAGTAGAAAAATTTAGCGAATAATTTGCTAATTAACAATGTAGAAAAACTCACCTGAACAAGAGTTAAGTAACCTCCAATTTGATTACACCTAATCCTCGACTCTTTGCTCATCTCTTCTAAAACAAAAGCAAGCACACTAGTGGCCCAAGAGTAATTGTTCATCTCATCGAGATCCTCCAAAAGCCGTAGATAATGTGCATCCACCCTATTTCCAGAAGTGTCGGGGAAAATGACAGTTCCTAGCATATATAACCAATAAGCGGTGACATGATGCCTAAGGGTCTCCGCGTCCATCACCAACTTTCCTTTCGCTACCTTCTTTTTGGTCTCAGAAAATTCTGCCTTCAACTTAACCAACTTGAATTTCTTCACCGTCTTCTTTTTTGCTCCATTTGCCTCATATGCATTATACTCATCGCCTTTTTTAGGGGACCTCACTGAACATCTAAACTCACATTGAGACTTTCTTGCATCCCATCCTAGACATTTTTGAGCCAGTGCTTCAAGAGCTTCATAACTCATCGAGGGGTTGTAGCCTTCTCGAAGACATTTACCTTCCAATGGTAGGTCGGTGATATTATGGCAATCATCGGGAGTAATTGCCATCTTGTCGAATGGAAGATGCATTGTATATGTCTCAGGATAATGCCTCTCGAGAAATGCGGATATCGCAACAGCGTCAAAATAAGCATGTGCTAACTCAATAGCTTTGTATAACACACATTCTTTAACCTTCGCTTGAAACTCGGAACACTCCTTAGAAAGATCCCATTTTGACGTTTAATAACACGAACTGCATCCTTATGATCCTACGAAAAGAACATAACACTATTAATACTTGACGAAACATCTCCCAAACCAAAAAATTACGTTTTCTGAGTTAAACCAAAAAAAAATTACGTTTTGTTAAATAATGAACTTAAAGGATACCTTTGTCGCATAGATCTTCGCAGCCCATGAGTGTTTGTACTCAAACAATGTTGCCCCTCCATCATTTGGAGTACCATAAGTTGGGTCCACTGGATCCAAACACAAATTATCAGGGGGAATGTGTGAGTATCTTTTGCTAGGCGGCTTCGGCTTCCTTTTCTCCACAACAGGAACAATTTCTTGCTCTTCTTCATCATCAGGCTCTTGCTCCTCTTCCTCCTCTTCATCGTCTCCCGCCTCTTCATTGTCTTCCTCCTCTTGTCCTTCTCCTTCTTTGTCAGATCCTAGTTCTTCTTCGTCTACATTCTCAACATCTTCTCTTTGTTGTTCAACCTCTTCATTTTCTTGCTCTTCTTCATCATCAGTCTCTTCTTCATCATCATTCTCCATCACCTTTTCATTGACATCTTGAATTACATCACGAACATTATCTTGGTTGACTTCGGGTAACAAGACCCCTCCATGTTTAGCATTTGTGGTACCACGCTTTCGGAAATCTAAATGTTTTGCTCCGCGAGGGGTGGGAGTTTTCAAATCCTCATCTACTTGTTGTCTCAATCTTTTTCCTTTGTTCCTAATGAATAAAAACCAAAGTATTAGCTAAACATAAGAGAATATTGTGTTATCAAATGAAATAGGAAATAGAACTAAAGAATAAAGTAAACACAACACTTAACAGACAATAGTTCGGTTACCTGAAAAGAAAAAAAATGCAAGGAAACCGAACTAAATATTTCAAAAGTTCGGTTAGCCAAAAAAACTAACGCCAAAACCGAACTCAGTCTTTACCTTTAAAAAATTGAGTTCGGTTACGAGAGTTTTTTATGCGAGCACACCGAACTAACTATTCCAAAAGTTCGGTTACTGAGACAAATTATCGACAAAACCGAACTCATTCTTCCAAAGGAAATATCGAGTTCGGTTACGAGAAATTTTTTTGCGAGCATACCGAACTATATAGTTCGGTAAACAGATATTAGTCTTATAGTTGCAAGCACACCGAACTGTTCTTATTTTGAAAGTTCGGTTATCAATTATAGGGTTACAAAAAACATTCTCCTAACCGAACTATCAACTGTAACTGCCATCTTGAATGGGTTTTGATGATTTCTAATTGATTTCTTCAACAAATAACGAATTGAAAAGAATGGGTATAAAGGAAATTACCCGCGGATTTGCATTTCACTTGAATCGGACTTCTGTTTTGCGGTTGGATGATTGATTTTGCCTGTAAACGGTTCTTCAAGTTCTTTGAGCTTTAGCAATTCTTTTGGGAGATTCACTATATGTGGGAGTTCCGGACTCAATCCTGGTTGTCTGGGTGTGTTCTTGGCATGCATTGCTTATAAAGATTGATTAATCGACGATGAAATTTTTTCGAATCGACGATTAACGTCGATGTTGCGATGTTGACGAAGAAGAAGAATAAGAGGAAGAGGAGGAAGAAGATAAAGAAAAAAAAAGAATCAGTTTTGAAACTGATTTTAGGTTTTAAATTAGATTTTAATTAGGGTTTAATTAGTGGGTTGGATTAGTGGATAGTGAGTTAGATTAGTGGGTTATTAGAGTTAGTTATAACCTTAATTAGAATAAGGACAGATTAGTCTTTCCTAATCTTTTAAGACACCCCTTATAATGTAGGGATGAACATTTATATCACAAAGTAGTCCCCATCCTTTTTGAGTAGTCCCCAAAAAATCTTCTGAGTCCTGACTCCTGACTGACGCACACAGAGAACACCGGGCTTTGTATAATAATAATTTTATTATTTATTTATTTTTGGTGCGGAAAAGGTTGAATTAATTGAGAAGTACAGTGCGTGATGCATCTAACACAAACCAACAACTCAGTCACACAATATTTAATTTGAAGACTCACTTTCCCATGTGGTAACTGAGATCCCATTTATGTTGTCTAGTAGAAAGAGCAACAGTGCAGTATTTGCTGAAGCAGAGTGGGGAAAGAGAGAGAGGAAGAGTCGGAAAAAGAAACACAGAGAGTGAGAATGGCTGAGTACTGTGTAACAGGAGGGACTGGATTCATAGCTTCATACATAGTGAAAGGATTACTTGAGAAAGGCCACCGAGTTAGAGCAACAGTGCGAGACCCAGGTTTGCTATTTCAATCTCCTTTTGGCAATATTGCTTCTTATGAGAATCTTCTTGGTTTATTTTTCATCATTCAAAATATGAGAGATTGGTGAGAAATGGAAGTAATAAATGGATATACATGTCAAAATTGCGCAATAATATTAACTGGTATGGTGTATTAATATCAGAATGGGACTATCTCTGTTTTGTTGTCCCCTCCCCGGAGAGACAAAGATAGGCACCAGGATGAGAGCTGACCCACTACTAGTAAGCAAAAAAATATTTATGATGGACCAGTCATCTGGAACTAACAATGCAAATTTCACAAAGTGACCTAAATGAATCGGACAAGTTACTTACGGACCTGTGGCTGTTCAAGCTCCATATAACTACACATTGTGCATCTTGTTTATCTGGTCTTCGTTCACTTTGTTTCTCATTTTTTCCTGGATAGACAATGTGGAAAAGGTTGGATTTCTTTGGGAGATGGCTGGAGCTAAGGAGAGACTAAAGCTGGTTAAAGCTGATCTTATGGTTGACGGGAGTTTCGATGATGCTGTAAATGGCGTAGATGGTGTCTTCCATACAGCATCCCCCGTCCTCGTGCCTTACAACAATGACATTCAGGCAAATCTCTGACAAAACTATGTTTACTAGTTGATGTGAAAGACTTATCATGTATAACTTGTTGCCTTGTTGGCTACTGACAGGCAACTTTGATCGACCCAAGTATAAAGGGTACAGGGAATGTGTTGAAATCATGCTCTAAAGCAAGTTCCATTAAGAGAGTTGTGCTTACCTCTTCTTGTTCAGCTGTCAGATACCGCTCCGACGTTCAACAGGTTTCCCCTCTAAATGAATCACACTGGAGTGATCTCGAGTACTGCAAAAAATACAACGTAAGTTTCTCCTGATTTTTGCAGCAAATAGCAAATTGAAACTCAACACTCCAACACAAACATAAACCAACATCTTAGTTAGCATAAATAGATATTGTCGCTTAATATACCTAAACTGCAGCTATGGTATCCTTACACGAAGACGTTAGCTGAGCAAGAGGCTTGGAAACTGGCCAAGGAGTGCGGAATTGATCTTGTGGTAGTGAACCCATCTTTCGTAGTGGGTCCGTTGATTGCTCCCTCTCCAACAAGCACACTTCAGTTGATATTGGGAATCATTAAAGGTTACAATAATATATCGCTCTCTTGATCTCTTTTTACCTGTGAAAGCCTGGTTTTACTCGTGAGTAACTTGCCCAATTTCTTGATTAGGAGTCAAGGGCAACTATCCAAAATTTACAGTGGGATTTGTGCACATCAATGACGTAGTTGCTGCCCACATCTTAGCCATGGAAGAGAGCAAAGCATCAGGCAGGCTTATATGTTCGAGTTCTGTGGCCAACTTCTCAGAGATCATAGAAATGCTCAAGTCCAAGTACCCATCCTATCCATTTGAGAACAAGTGAGTAGAAAACACATAATATCAAGAACAAAGCAATATCACTCTATAATTTGTTAATATACGGTACAAGTTTTTCTATGTATGTAAGTTGTTTATATCATTGTAGGTACGATGACCGGATAGGAGATGATAATCCACATAGCATGGACTGTAGCAAGATTCATCAACTGGGGCTCCCTTCTTTCAAAACTATACCTGAAATGTTTGAAGATTGCATCAAAAGCTTCCAAGACAAGGGGTTTCTCTGAAGCTCTCTCTGCAATAATATTATCTCAACAATTTCAACCAGTTGCAAATTTATATTTGCGTGGATTGTGTTATGTTTCCCAGTAATAATTGTTGCAGCACCTGTTAGCTTAAGAATAAACATTTTGATCTTTTAAGAGACGAAACAACTGCATCCACACTTTATTGCAAACTTTGTGATGCATGTTCTATTTGCACTTGATACAGAGTACAAAGTAAAATCTTCAACATCATGGTATCACAAACTATGAAACTAGACACGCACATCTGTTCCATCGGGAAGAAAAAGAAAGAAAGACATTGCTGCTTTATAAAAAGACGATTGTTCCACTACCAGACCTCAAAGTACACATAGACCAAAACTGACTTTGAGAAATAAATGGGTCACCATAATTCTCCTCGACCTGGGAAAGAAACCATGGATAAACTTTTCAGAAATCATTAACCATTACCAGAAAATGGGATAATGTCCGCGAACTGATACCCAAAAGGAACATTGCAGTTAGAGCAATTAGGCTAGAAAGCAATGTCTAGAACCTAGACTTATTTTAGAGGACAAAGAATACTGTACACAATGATCTGAAAAGATTAGTTTTTCTTTATATTCAATCCGCTTCCTAGTAGCTGAAATTCCTTCAAGACCCAGATTGCACCCCAGGTGATCGTTTTCCTCTGACCAAAGCATCTGTAGATGCCATCATTTTGTGCAGACCAGGAAGTCGATCATGAATATGCACAGATCCAACAAACACCTAACAGAAGTATGGTAATTCTGCTGTCCCATTGTTTTTCCATCCCCCTCAGTCCAACATTTTAAATTAAGACTGGCAAGTCCAAGAACCCACATTCCATTTGAAAGCAATTCAACCAAATCATTCAAAGCTTGTCTATCAAGGATTTAAAATCCTAAAAATCGTATACATGGAGAGACTCAAAAACCTTGATAATCTGTTATGAAATCTAAATACGATTGCACTGGAACAAAACTCTGAACACACAATTACAATGCATTAATGATCAATTACTCTTGACTCACAAAATGCAATCCATTCAGTATATTCTTATAAGTTCTATCCCCCATTGAACCCTGCTTCTTTCGCACTTCCTCCAGAAGCTCAAAAGCCTCATCCTCCTTTCCTTCCCTACAAATTCCTTCGAGTAAAGTCTTATAAGTTAAAAGATCAGGAACCATAGAATTTTTCAACATGTCAAACATAATCTCAGTAGCCTCTTCATATCTTCGCTCCATCGAAAGACTACAGATAAGAATCATATAAGTGCTACTAGTAGGAACTAAACCTTTTTTTTCTCTCATCTCCTTATAATAATCAACACCTTCACTTACTCTTCCTTTCTCACATAAACCCTTTGCAAGATAACTATACGTATACTCATTTGGTTCACATCCATACAACCCCATTTCTTGATACACCTTGATCGCTTCATCCATATCCAAACACATAGAATAAGCTTTTATGATATAATTCAACGCAACAGTATCAGGAATCACACCTGAAATCTTCATTTGCTTAAGCAACGACCGGACAGCATGCAAATACACATAAGAAACATTCAACTTACTGAATCTCCTAAGTATAGTATTCAACAACATTGTAAATGTTTCTAATGATGGCTTACACTCTTTCGAATTCAACAATTTCTTATAAACATCAAAGGCACGATTGAACAAAGGTTTCCGCGAACAACAATACTGAATCATATAATTATAAAGAGGTAAATTAACAGCACAAGCTCCAGCAAGTACTTCATCAATAAGAGTTTCTGTATGTTTAAATTGTTTCCCTGAAGCTACAATTTGTATCATGGTAAGATAAGTGATATGATTGTGTTTGTAATTACGCTGTAAAGCACTCCACCTGAAGATATCTAGAGCAAGATCAGGATCTGATTGTGATTTAAGAGCCTCATTAACATCATCAGGTGTGAATTTAGGTTTTAATTTATCAACCCAAGTCTCGAACTGTTTCTCCATTGGAGTTCTTGTTTTAGTTCTAAGGTTAGGGTTGAGATTGAAGTTATCATTTGATTCTAGCTCTGTTTTCACTTCAGCTCGGGTATTATGGCGAATGGAAAGACTAGTGGAGGTAGATATATGACGAATGAGAGAAAAATTGGGAGGGAGATTAGGGTTTTGTTGTTGTTGTCGTGTGACTGAGAGAAGAGTGTAGAGTTGAGATTGAGAGATAGAAAGCAGAGCCAAAGCACGAATTCGTGAGAGAGTTGAAGATGCAACATACCTGGCTATCGCCATTTTTCTGCAAGGGGTTTTACAGGGGCTAACACCAGGTAATCGAAGGGAAAAGAAGAGAAGATGAAGAATGCAGAAATGAACCCACCAGTTTCAGTTTTGAATGGTTCCAAATTCTAGGAGTTCTGCATTAAATCCACGCTATAGCGCGGCGGAGATATCCCTAGCGCCGCAGAGTACTGAGGGATATCCTCGAGTGTTAATTGTGTAATGGAAATCAAGTTTTGTACGAGTTCAACTGTTCAAATACCCCATTTAGTTGGCTTCTCTTGGAGTGCTGGAAAACTAGTGTTTCACTTCGAGTACCGAACTACCAGTACCATTAAGCTCTACAATGAACCATGGAACTGGTCGCGAAGGAACGAAAAACATACTAAATGGATGTTTGTTTGGGGTTTACATTTGCAGCATTGCACTCCATTAATGGTGTTACCATGTAAGATACAAGTTCCACGGAAGGACTTGACGGTGGCGGTAGAGCTTATACATCATACATATTTTGGTTGTGGGTTTATTTCAAATGCTATGTACGGGTAGGAAATTTGGCTGCTTCAAACTATGGCAAATGCATTACTCTTTTTTTTGTTAGAAAACTTTGCATGTGCAAATACTGGATGGTGCTTGGTGCACTTTTCTTAAACCTAGTATTTCTTTTCAATACAACAAATGACAGTGGTGGCAACGAGATTTCACCGGATAAGTTGCTAGAAATGGAAATTATGGTATCGGTTATTCTTCCTAGTCAAATCATTATCAAAATCTTGCAATTCAAAAGTTGCTATCAAGCACCCGGAAATCAGATTTTGCCTATGAATATTTGCATATACCAAGCACAGCCGCAGTAACTTGGAATTACTGGTGTAGCGTAAAAAGAGCATCTCCACCTGCACTGAATTTGTGATGCACAAGAGATCAACTGTTCTTTTTTATCTTTTTCTTTTTTAACAAAAAAAAGAAGAGAGAGATCAACTGTTCATGGAACTGATCAACACTACACTGAATCTGTGATGCATAACAGTTAACATTCTTGTTTTACCCGTCTCACTATGGGGATGATCAAAACCCTACATGGGGAAAGCAAGAGAATCTAGGAGTTTCTACATTGCTTAAATGAACTAAAAAACTGTGACAAGACTATTGCAAACAGGAAGACATACTATGTGTATGCTTCAGGTAGACGGAAGTCAGACATTACCACCTGCTTTTCAATTGTTTTACCTATCTTTGGCATAACATACCAGTGGAGCACAAACTTGATTTCCTTACCACGAAGATTGCTTCCCTGAATAGTAAATCAATCATTACAACTCTAGTAGAGAGATGGATAGAATATTTCAACATTTGGGCAAGTATAAGGCTTAGTACAAGAAATACCTGATCTATCAAGGAATACTTGGTGGTGACCTGGGTTTGAATATTGGCGTGGTCCTTGTCCAAAATTATGTGATCCCACAATGAGACCTGAAGACAAGCGAGAATAGTTGGGATCTAATCAAATACTGGAATCATGTGAAAACACAAAAGGATAAAACCAGCTGCCAAACATAATAAACACAATTTCCTGTATTTTCACAATCCATTAAAGAGAACAATAGAGGTATGAAATGGCACAGAATCTAGAAAACACGGTTCATCTAAGCTAAATGTCAAAATGCATTCCAGCAATAAACTCAAGAAAATATCACAATTTTCTCCTTGGAATTTTTTCGCCTAAACTAGAGCCAGAAGTTACTTTATCGACTGAAACAAGCAAAGATGACGTCGAGAATATCTTAGACATCTAAGTTGGCACAGTGAATTTGGTTGAACACATACATGATCAAAGCAAAAGTTACATAATAAGCAATTGGGTGGAGAGTAACCTGATTAACAGAATTCTTAGCAGTTTCATACTCAGCCGCTACAAAGACAAAAGCCTGAAAACAAAGTGAAGTTAATGACAAAGGTCAGTGTCAATTACCGTCGTTCACAAAAACCATTATGCACATAAAAATACCAAGTTGATATATCAGGAAAGCATCTGGTTTGTAGCTACGTTATCAGAAGGGCCGCTATTTTAGTCTTGTACGGTCATACACCTAAACATTTCAAACTTTTGTGAGGATCAATTGGCATTGCTGACCGCACATGACTGGCTAGAACTATCACTGTTGGAATCTAGTTCCGAAAAACCCGTACTAGGGATTTTTTTCCCCTGTGCCTATAAGATGGATTCACAATCGATAACATGCACAAAAAGGACAAATCGATAATCCAACCTCATATCCAGGATCCTAGCACTCAAACCCATCTATCTATGACTGTAGAAAGTGAAATTATTGAACTATAATACAACAGAAGAATTTGTGATTACCTGCTTCGTGTTCCACGTAAACGCTGATCGTAAATCCATCGAAATGTTCAATGCTAAGATGACCTGTTTAGCAAAAATACATATTAAGATTTCAACTACTGTGGCCTATTATAATACACAGTGAAAAACAGTAACCAGCTCCGAAATGTTTCCTAGATAGGTATCACTATATCACAAACTGAAATCAGAACGCAGTACGACATCACCTCATCGTTTCCACTCAGCTGCTTCCTAAGTCGATTTACTTTCAGAACCTGAAAAGACGCAGAACGATTTAATTAACTGAGTCACAAAACACAATCTTCCACCAAACAAAATTAGGAATTTAAGACAGAAGAAACAGCACAAACGGCATGTAGGTCATCTCATACAATATTTTGGAATACCTAAAGCAATAGAATACAAGGACATACTGTTACGAGTATGTTAGTACTTATTTTTAAAACAGTTGCTAGAACATTGCGTTAAAAAATGCTGCAATCCCTTGCAACTGTAGACCTCCGGGAAAAAACTTAGCAGCCATCACAATGCTTTTGTGTAATTTATAATCCTGTCTACGGAGAACTAATCGTGCGGCAGACCACCTAAGGAATTCGAAACCTTCAAGTGGACGTATTTTAATTGTGGGAAGTTTCATATTTGAAAACTTTTGTTCTAGCATATGCACTTTATACTGACTCCTTTGATTTTGGCTTTCATACAATCAAGGCCTTCTTAACTCCCTCCTCTTTTTCAATTAAACAAAAAGAATACAAGGAGATTATACAACAATAGTGAGTCCTTTCCTTCAAAAACATACAACTACCTAACTATATCATTAAGAAGAACATTTGTTGTAAACAATGAACTTGAGGACTGAAAGATTACAGCACAGATCTTCAACAAATAACCATTAGGTCTTTTCCTATGTGCTGATTTACTGATCACTCTTGAATCAAAATGCCAGAACAACTCATACCAGCATTTGATAAACAAACTTCAGCTAACAATTGAAGGAACATGAATATAAACAAAGAGAGTGTTTAAGCGCCAACGTCTGAGAAGTTTCAGCAGGTCAAGCTTTAGGGTTCAGGGTCTCGATCCTACACTGATATACAAATCACTTCGATAAGGATCTCGATCCTACACTGATAAATGATAAATCTTTTACTTGTTCTGGACACTTTGAGATCCAATCAATAACTGGTTAAACGCTAGATTAATCTTGATCACTCACTTACGATTTTCAGCCTTTCTTTTCCAGTAAGTATTCATTTCAAACCAAGGCACAGAATAAATCAATCTGAATATATAAATAACATCAAAACTATGCCGTAACTCAACATAGTTTGATAGCGATTCAAAATAACAACAATTCTAGATTAAGGAAAGACATCAGAGATGAGAAACTTAAAAGTGATGTTAACCTCAATTTAGGTTTGGTTAAACTGAAAAATATTCCTTTACATCTTTGGGATGACAAAAGTACAAGTGTCGTAACTAGTGTTCTTAGGAAATTATTGTTAATGGATACATTAACCTCCAACAAGGGTAGGTACTCATTTGCAAGAGTTCTTATTGAAATTGAGATGAAATCTCATGGAGTCTTTCTTTGCTACCATGGATGGGAAATCAACAACTATCACTGCTGAATAATCCCAGAAACCTCTTTGTAACTCGTTCCCTAAGAATGCAAATGAAAGCAAACTGTTCGACATTCCGCAAACTTAAAGATAAAGAACATAGAATTGCGCAATCTGAATACCTAAACTACATCATACTGCAACCTAATTCAGCATGGTTTTGACATCAAATTAAAACAACCATGATCCACATTTGGGAATTTCCAAAAACAAAAAAGAAAAGGGATTTACACAAACAGGATAACCTAGACAGGGAGACACCCACAATTCTCAAACAAATCTTTCATGTATCAAGAAAAAAAATAACAATTACCCATGATTTATTTCAACAAACTAGTTCGATTTTCAAGCATCAAACGGAAAAAAAATGTAGGGTTTGTTAGTGATAATACCTCAGCATGAGCGTTAACAGGAGGACCTTCTTCATTGAAGTTACTGGAAATTGTTGTAGTAAGTATACACAGAACAGCTAACAGTAATCCAGAAAATGTAAGAATAGTATTCAAACGATTCCCAAAAGAATGCATTTTTCCAAGCCGCGAGCGATGTTGCAGACGAGTCAAAGTTTCCCCTTTGTCTGTTTGATAGGCTGTTATATATATTTCTCCCATATTCCGCCGCATATGAAATTATGTCAATAGATTCTGGATATATACACCCCAGTTTTACTCTTTTTCTTCCCCACAACTCTTGCCCTACACAAAGGATGCAGCAGCAGCGGGGGCGCTTCTTCTCTCTGATGGGAAAGAGGAAATCGAGATTTTCTTCAACATCACAAGAAGAAGAACTCTTTACTTCAAGTTCACTCAAAAAACCACACAAAAAGAGGAGGAGGAAAACAAAAGTCAGTCAAGAAACAACACAAACTAGGACTACTAGTAGTGATCGTCAATGGGTTTTCTCTTCTCATGATACTTCCCATCTTAAAGGTACCATCTTTCTCTATGGCTCTCTATTTCTATAACCTAAAATCCAGCTCTGATTGAACCTATTGTTATGTTTGGTTTTTGTAGATAAGGTTATTATAGTTTCATATAACATACTGGGTGTTGCAAATGCTATCAATCATACGGATTTATACCGTAATGTCTCCCTGGAGTTCTTAAACTGGAACCGACGGAAAAAGCTAATTCGTGATGAGCTGAATGAGTATGCACCGAGTATTATATGCTTTCAGGTTTGTATTGTGATATTGCATTGTACTGTATGAGATAGTTGGTGTTGTTCTTATGCTTCAATTGACCAATTGACTTATCTCTGTAGGAGGTTGATCGTTTTTCGGAGTTGGATGAGCTTATGCAATTAGATGGTTACAAAGGTGTTTACAAGGTATTATTAAAATCATAGCTTTGTAAATATGTAATGGAATTGTACTTAGCAGTTTTAGGTAGACGAAATGTTTGAGCCTTATTGTGTGTGTGTGTGTTTCTGTTTACTCTAGGCTCGTACAGGAGATGCGCCAGATGGGTGTGCTATATTTTGGAAAAAGGAACTGTAAGACTCTTTTGCCAACTTAATAAAAGTTTCTTTTTGACCTTGTTGATGGGTGAATGTGTTGTGTTCTGTGTTACTACCCAGTGATTGGGAGTTGTAGTTTTCTATTCATACTATCCTGTGTGATGAGAGTTGGGAATAAGAAATAAATTAGTTTTTTTGCAAAACCGAGAGCCAATTTGTTAGGGACTTATCATTGTAGAACCAATAGTACGTGTAGGAGGATTAATCTTCTACCATCACTTAATCCAATAGAGTTAATTGAATTCTTCCACCAGAGTTGGATTGAATTCTTCCACCAGATTAATCTCCCACTAGTGAAACGATAACTTTGCTGTAAATGCATGGTCCTCGACTCCTCGCAACTACAAAGCGCACTTTTAAAACAGCGTAACTGAACAGAATGGTTAATTGTTCTAGAATTTGCTAGTAAACTGCTATATCTACCATTTAATCACTTTATATGTGTTTGTTTGTTTGTTAACCTCAACTTCTCATCATGTAACGTTTCGCAAGTGATGTGTGAATCAGATTTACCCTTATGCAACAAGATGAAATAGTATTTCGGATGTTTGACATGCGTGAGAATGTTGCCCAATTTTGTGTTCTAAAGGTAAGCCGGATTAGATCCACATCCACCTCTCTAAATAGCTTTCATAATGTTCCATTTTTTCTGTATTTGAGAGAGACGTTGTAGTTTTGCACGCATAATCTTGGTGTTGTTTTCAGTTGGTAATTGGTTGGATTATGCTTACTTCTTCATTTTCCATGAACCAATTTATTTATGCATAATACTCCCACGTTACCATTCTATCTCTGAATGTGTCAAATTAAATGTATGCTAGTGTCAGTGTATCATGTTTGGAGGTCAGCGAAAGTTTTACAGTTTGCCGTGAATCATGCTGTTTATGTTACAGCTTATTTTACTCCACTTTATCTAGGCTTCTCATAGGGTGGCCAAAACTACTTATATTCACTTTTTATGCAGATGAATCCTAGTAATTCAAATGATGATGTGGACGCCCAACTGTCACAGTAAGTTTCGGTGGACTTCATTATATACCTAAGCACTAAATTTAAGTCTAGATTTTTGAAGAAACTAGCATATCCTCACTAAGAATCAGTTTTCTTGATTACATGAACCTAGGTCTGACAAGTATATCGTGTTTAGGGTATAAAATCGCACTTATAATTTTCTTACTGTGTAACTTTTAGTTAGATTGAAATTATGAGTAGGTTAATCTGTGCTAGTGAAGGGTGTTAAAAAAACACATCCCGAGTAAGTACAGTATTGGATTTGCATTTGATTCTCTAAATTTTGTAACTGATGGAAATTCTATGAATTAGGACTAAGCCTACTCGGTATATACTGGTCGGAAATATACATGTGCTCTTCAATCCAAGGTGTGGACATATCAAGCTGGGTCAGGTAAAAGTGAACCATCTTTTTCAAATGTGAAATTCCATTTCTAATTGATGTACGATTAATGTCACCCTCAGTGGAAGGATAATGCATGGCATGTACCATATGTAGGAAATAAATGACATTTGATTTGGTGTTGTACTCCTGAAACAAGATTTAGAGGGTGCGTTACATACTGTTATAGTTTGTGGATGATACTGACTTTCCATGTCACAGCTTCCTAGGCTTGATTACTCAAAAGCTGTGTTACAATGACGCCTTCTTTTTCCTTCAAATTTGGCCGTGTCAACACAATTGACATTGGTAACCATGTCCAACATGCATGGACACAGCAGTGGCTCTGCTAGCCATTTATATTTGGGACATTGTTTTATATAGCTTGAAAATGGAATAAGAAAGAGAAAGGAGAGAGAAGACTGACAATTTTTTCTCGAGAAGAATATACGAAACATTTAATCTGACCTTAACCCCTCGTATCCCCATTTTTAGAGTTCTTAAATCACTGTGTCGGACATCGGCACTTATACCTATCTCGTTGTTAAAAAGCTTTTAAGATACTAGGATTATAAGCAATAAAGGACAAAAAATCAGGGTACTTATTGTATGGTCTAAAAGTTGAACGATGCCTAAATTTATTTCTCACTAGAAACCACAATTTGTTGCGGTTCTATTACCTTTTTTGGCACATTGTGTAAACCTCAATAGGATTTGTCAATTATTTTGCAGATTCGATTATATATCGAGAAGGCCAACACCATATCACGGGAATGGGGAGGTATACCAATCGTGCTTGCTGGCGACTTCAATAGCATGCCGGAGGTGACATCTCACTGTATTTTCTTCTTGACAAAGTTTCATATTAGGTCTGTTAATGCCAATTAGAATTTTCTTCACTTGTTAACGGGGCTATGCTTTAATTTTCATGTGCCAGAGTGCAATATATCAGTTTCTAGCTTCGTCTGAGGTGAGCTTTTGTAATAACTTCTTAAACCTTGTTATAGTATTGCAGTGTATAGGAATACTCATCCATTGGTTTCTGAATCAAACATTATAACTTCATTGCCATTAAATAACAGTTGGATATCCAGCTCCATGACCGCAGAGATATGTGCGGGCAGCTTGATAATTCGTCAAGTTGGAAAACCATAAGATCACATTGGGCATATGGAAACAGGTTTTTAATGATCTTCTTTATTTATTCATTTGCACCTCCTTAAATGCTCTAACAGAATAGATGCAGACATACTGGCTATAGAAGCTACATTTCTTTCTCTTATTCTAGTAAATGACTGCCTGGACTCAGTTGGCAAAGGCCCATTTCAACACCATCGAGATTTAGCTGGAGCAAACAAGAATTAGAGATTGCAGCTGGAAGTAGTAAAGCCACTTGCGTTCAACACAGTTTAAAACTTTCCAGTGCATATGTGGGAGTTCCTGTAAGATTTCTGAAGAATATGCATATATGTTGATTCACTGCATGTCCGATTCAGTTTGTAAAATTTTTTATTTTCTTTGATACTCTGTAAATATGCACTTGTATATTTGTAATGTTAAGCGGATCCGAAATCTATAATGTATGAAAATGTTTGTAAGTTTGCATCATCCATCCCTGCGCATGTTTAGCCATCAAAGCTTGGCTGTATAATTACATATGGTAATAATTCTTGCACCTCTTTACAGGGAACATCCAATACTAGAGATGGATATGGAGAGCCACGGGCGACATCATATCATTCCAAGTTTAAGGGAACTGTCGATTACATATGGTAATCAAGTTATACTCCATATTTATATTAAGACTTGCTTTCAGCTAGTTGTATCAGAAGTGCCTTTTGTGCTGATTTTTATTTGTGGTTTATGTGTAGGCATACTGAGGACCTTGTTCCAGTAGCTGTTCTAGAAACCTTGCCGGACAACATTTTAAGACAAACAAGAGGACTTCCCAGTGAGGTACTTTGCGTTAACATTTCTCAGGCCACATCTGTGAAAATATCTGTGGGACCTCAATACACAGCTTCCACACCTAGTAATCTTCTGAGGATAACCTTTGCATTTTAGACCATCATCTTATTTATCCTGCTTCATTATATCCTTCTCTTGTATCTTTGCAGAAGTGGGGCAGTGATCACCTGGCAGTGGTTTGTGAACTGGCCTTCAAGGACAGTGACCACGACACCTGATTAAAGATCATATCCAAGTAGCCATGTCAACAACCTAACGAAATGTCGCTTTGGGTACCTATTTCCCATCTTTTTCTCTTTAGGCAAATAAATTTTCTCACATACTTACATAGTTAGCGCCCCACCTTTGGGACCTTGTACAGAATCAAACAGGCCTTCGATAAAACTTAGGCTGTTCCTGCGAATGGAAACAAGCTTTGTATAATTTATGTTTTAATTTAGCAATGACGATAATGATTCTTGGACTGCTATTTTTTTTAAAAATGAATTATTCTCTTTATATAAAGATATTGCTTTAAAATTAAGGAACTGATTTTGTCCAACAAAAGTTGAAATGAATACAGGCCCAAAACTAATCTGAATGATGTCTAATTAGTAGTAGTAGTAGTCATAAAACTCCATCGAGTTATGATGGAGACAGAAATAATTTGGTAACTCTAGCCAACAAATTTGGACAACAAAGTAGGTTCTGTAATTTTTCTCTTCAGGTAACTCACAAGTAGGCATTATTGGACAAGAAAGTAAGTAATTGGAATGTTTAAAGAGTAACCAAAAGCTGAAGATTCCCCTTGGCAAATCTTTGGAACCAAAAGTAATTTGGACAACGGCATTTCTTGAAAAATGATGCACCCAAACCGCAATAAAAACGGCAAAAGAAACCGAGACAAGAATTACTCTCGGTGGGTCACGCACCCACGTTATTAGCAGGGGATGCTGGTTTTGGATCCCGGTATGTGAGAATCGGTTTATCCTGTCGTCTGTTGAGCATTTGTGTTTCAACGATCCTACACTCATCGGGGGATTATCGCGCGTAAGAGAAAAATCAGAAGGGGGTGTTCTTGGGGTGAAACACACTCCTTTATTATCTCATGCGGGATAATCCCACCATATGCCAAGAATCATTTTTTTGTTTTTTTAGAGCATCTTCAATGCAAAGAATCAAAGTCATTCTAGGGGAAGGTCCGGTTAACATCTTTTTTGTGGGTCCCAGAAACAAATAAAGTTTAATCATTTTATCTAAGGTACATTTTTGATCCCGAATGTCTCTTTAAACAAACTTTATTTAATTTAAATATAAATTTAAAGACACACTGATGATGCAGACTTAAAACTCAAGGCCTTATTTAGTAAATTTTATTTAAATTTACACACAAAATGATGGTGTAGACCTAGAGCATCTCCAATGCAAGGGGTCAAGGTCTAAAAATTGCATGCCACCTAGGATTTAAGACCTTGTCCAACAAATTTTCCTCTCCAATACAATGGTGGAGGTCATAAATAAAGGTGACATGGTTAAGTTGGGGTAAAGGAGAAAGTCTAAATAAGACTTTCTTCATGACCCTGGGTCTTAAATCCACATCATCTTTTGTTTCTACATTTAAACAAAAAGTGTTAGATAAGACCTTGGGGAGTGGAGGTGAAATTTAGGTAGAGAGTTTTATCTTTATTTTTTATTTTCATGTACTAATGACCCACAACCAAAAAGTGTTAATAAGACCTCCACATAGAATAACCTTGATCCCTAGCATTGCCATGTCATCTTTCTTTATGACCTCTACCCTTGATTGGAGATGAAAATTTGGTGGAAAATGTCATAAATCATATGTGCCATGTCATTTTAAGACCTTTACCGCTTGCGTTGGAGATGTGATTTTATTAAATGTTTCTAAAACAAACAGAGAGCGCATGATAGTCTATAATAGAGGTATAAGAAAAGTCACGACAATAGTCTTACATATGACTAACAATAACAGTAAAGGAATAAAAATAATAGGTAAAATAGGTACTTTAACACTCTCCCTCAAAATGAAGTAGGATTCCGCATCACTTTGAACCTTAACTTAGAGAATAAATAAAAATTTATCCGTTTATTAAAATATCAGCTAGTTTCTCAGATGACCGGATAAATTGCATAATATCACCATCTTCAAGTAGTTTTCTGATAGAATGGTAACTGACTTCTATGCGCTTAGTTCTTGCATGAAATGCTAAGTTGAAAACAAGAAATTTGGCTCCAAGATTGTCACGATAAAACTTGAATGGCTTAGTAAGATAGGTTGTCTATTCTTTAAGTAATTGAGATAGCCACATAATTTCGGAAGATAGTAAGCCGACTGCCTTGCCAACTTCTGCAGATGACTTGTTGCAACTTCTTAGATGACCACTAGATTAATGAATTTCTCGAAAAAATACAAAATCCTGAAGTTGAACGTCTAGTATGTGGACACCCAGCCCAGTAGCCCCTAGTATAAGTGATATCACCTGTAGATAGAGTAATACCAACAACAAGTCTTCCAACTAAGTATCTAAAAATGGCTTGACAAATAGAAGAATGAAGTTTGTTGGAGCATGCATGAACTGTAACACATAGTTCACTATAAATTCATGTCGGTCCTGGTGAGTATTTCGTATTGCAGTGCTCCAGAATTCTGAATTATATAGAATCAGGGACTGGTGTGCCTTCAAGAGCAGACAATTTTTTCTCAGTAGTGACTAGGGTGTTGCAGGGCTTGCAGTCAAACATATTTGATCTTGATAAGATATCTAAAGTATTTTTATTTTTAGTAAGGACATCAAATTGAGGGTAAGTAGTCACATCAGCTTTAATGTCATCATTCATGGCAAAGCAGAGCCAAGTTGTTAAATAAGAGAGGGAATGAAGGTATTTGAACTCCAAGTGAGTAAAATATCATGAACATGGAGAAGTAAGATAGCAATATTACCGTAATTGTTGTAAATGGACATAGATTGATCAGCGCCTTGATAAATCCATTTTGAAATAAAAAGACACTAAACTTCTCATATCACGCTCTTGGGGCTAGTTTGATGATATCATATGAGATTTCTTGAGAAAACGTACGTAGGATCAACAAATCCTTAATGTTGCTCCATGTACACTATTTCAGAGAGATTTCCATGAAGAAGGGCATTAGAATCATCCAATTGGTTTATGTTTAAATGTCTAGTTAAATATATGGTGATGACTGCTCATATGGTGGTAAACTTTCCCTGCATGACTAAAAGTCTCATTATTGCCTATGCCCTCTTGTTGAAGATACTATTTTATATAAGTCTATCCTTGAATCTATCAACGGTTCCATCATATTTTAGATTTACTCTACAGAACCACTTGCATCCCAAAACGTTCATGGATGGATTTGTTGGAAATTCAGTATCATAACCATTAAGATTAGACTTAAAAATGATTATATAATAACCCACAAGCTGAAAATCATCTTTATCCCTAGTACTAGCATATTCTAATATTAAAACATCATAGACACAGCTATCAAATCAGGCTGAAAAATAACGGTTTATCATGTTCATATGCAATAAAACATCACAAATAATGCTCCCTAGTTCCGAATTAGGCATCACCATAAGGAAGCAACATAATAACATGATTGTAGAGAACTATAATGATGAGAAGAAGGAAATAAAAGCATATCAAGTAGAAACAGGAATATGACTTAGCTTCTGCTTTTATTTCCTCTTGCTTAAGTAATGGATAAAATAGAAAAACAGTATTTATACAAGAGGCTAGAAGAGGACTTAGGCATTAGCTATGTGTCATCCAACTTATACATCATTAGTTGGATGACACCTCAGTAGGTGACTCATGGGACACCTAAGCTGCTGACTATAATCCAACTTAGCATTAATCCAGATTAACCAAAACATAATTACCTTAAGCTAAAAAGGATTACCTTAAACCAAGCAAAATTACCTTAAGCCAAGCAAGATTTGTTTCTAAACCAACATAAATTCTAACAATTAACACACTTTCAGAATTGGAAAACAATTAACACGCTTGCAATGCACTAGTGTACTCTGAAATCCAAGTCTACACCTTGAGAAAACACATACCTTAATCTTGATCATTAAACCTTTGGGTATAATAGAAAAGTAAAAGTCAAGCGACGAAGTAGTTAACTTGTCCTTTGTGTATACTTAACCTCCACGAATTGTTTAGTTGCATTCATTACAAAAGCATGTTGAATCACCGTGACCTATAATCATACTTCTTATAACCTAGGACAATTTTCACATAGTCTGTCGCTGATATCTTCACAAATCCCCTGTCGTTTTACCTTCTGAGCACTCCATTAGAAACTGAAAATACAGAAGCTACCTAAGCAAAGGACCGCGTCATGTGAGGAAACTATGGACTGGTTTGAATTTGAGACTCTCTTCCTTTTTTTGTTTTGAGAATACTTTCGCAAATCCTTTACTACAGAAATTTCTGACCAGATCCTCATCGCCAATAAAACCTTCTCGTCATCTTTCAGTATCGCAGCATGAAAAGCACCACTAGAAACAAGCTTTGCATGCTCATTCTCAATATTTATAGCATCCAGAAACTTAGGGACAGTATCAGTTGTATTACCAGCATCTCTGAACTTCCGAAAATGGACTACAACCAAATGAGTGGACACCGCCTTTAGCTGAAATGCGTAGTGTATGCCACATCTCCAGCAGCAACTCCTTGAACCTTAATAGTCAATACCCAATAGATAAGATACATAAGCTTGGATAAACTCATCATCATTACTCCCCTGATCACTCTATTCATACAGACTCCATAACCATTAGCTTTAAGTTATGTTAATCTGACATCAGTACCCATCCGTCCATCTATTAGCTTTAAGTTCTGTTAATCTGACATCAGTACCCATTCGGCCATCTCCTTAATTAGATAATAGCCTTTCATCATATACTCATGTCAACCATTCACAGGTTCCCTAATTAATTTCGATGGCGATAAAGTTTCTGATTCGAAACATTAGATTGTACCAAAAGTCACCAATTTCAACAGTTAAGAAACTACCTCCCGCTGTCTTTAACTTAGCACAAAGGAAAAGAACCTCTACCTTTCAGAAGTAACTTTCTCAAAGAAACACTCTCTTACTTGAGCAAGCACAAGTCTCTAGAAGTCAGCCAAAAACAAAAGCAGATGCCAATTCTACTAGACTCACCACGAATTAGAAAGGTTTCACCAGTATTTAGCTTTTTCTATACACCCTTTTTCACTTAGAAGGGGACAAACCCGATCTCTGATTTTTTACCAAGCAGCATCATCCACAACAGCTTACACACACATTCAAGACCAGGATAAGCATAAGCATCAGGTGTTGGTGAATCAGATCCTTTTCTTTGTACAGTAGAGATTATAAAAACACTTACACACACATACAAAGATTAACTAAACAGATAACTAAATCAAAACCTTATTTTGTATACACCCTAGTTGAGAATAAGAAATAACCAGGGGATTTAGAAATAGAATGTTGGAAATTCGGCATCATAATCATTAAGATTAGACTTAAACATGATTATATAATAACCCACAAGCTGAAAATCATCCTTAACCCTAGTATTAGCATATTCTTATATCAAAACATCATAGACAAAGCTATCTGATCAGGATGTAAAGTAACGATTTATCATGCTCATATGCAATAAAACAGCACAAATAATGATCCCTAGTTCTGAATTAGGCATCACCATAAGGAAGAAACATAATAACATGATTGTAGAGAACTATAATGATTAGAAGAAGGAAATAAAAGCATATCAAGTAGAAACAGGAATATGACTTAGCTTCTACTTTTATTTCCTCTTGTTTAAGTAATGAATAAAATAGAAAAACAGTATTTATACAAGAGGCTCGAATAGGGCTTAGGAATTAGCTATGTGTCATCCAACATATCCATCATTAGTTGGATGACACCTCAGCAGGTGACTCGTAGGACACCTAAGCTGCTGACTATAATCCAACTTAGCATTAATCCAGATTAACTAAAACATGATTACCTTAAGTTAAACATGATTACCTTAAACCAAGCAAGATTACCTTAACCCAAGCAAGATTTGTTGCTAAACCAACATAAATTCTAACAGGATCGACTTAAATTAGACCCCAAGTGTCATTTTCTTAAAGAACAATGCATCATTTTACTATTGCAATGACTCATCTTAGACTTTTAATTGTTGATTTGTGAGTTTTGGATTCAAGTAGTGTTTTATTGATGGTAGTAACACATAAAACATGAGGCACTGTATAATTTGTAAAAAAATCAGGTAAGTATTATGGTTTGGTAATGCCAATTCTTAATCTGGTTGTTATTAGATGAATGATGGTCTCAGTAAAACTTAAAGTCGCAATAAATATATAAGTAAATACAATTTATGCACATCATGTTTTTCATTTCATCTCACTTATAACAGCACATAAGGCTAAAGGTTGGATAATTAAATGCTTTATCCAAACAGGCAGGTTAATTATGATAAATTCCTCTCACACCTCTACTTCTAATCATTTAATGCAAACACAAATACTATCTAACTATGTCCATAACAAAATTTATCATATCACTAGGAACCTCTTTGGGGGTCATGACTCCTCTGTTAGAAAGCTACACTCATTGGATGGGATGGGATAACCAACCCTAAAATCCTACGGAAATTGGGCATCAGATACAGTACACAATATAATAAAGATCTACTAATGAAAATAAAGTATATCTTATATGTTCAACCAGACTTCACTTGAATTAGCCTTTGTAGAGAAACATAACTCAAACAAAAATATATATTTACTCGTGACCTACCCACGTATTAAACAGCTATCCCACAATTGAACCAATTAGCTTCGCTTAGACCTACCATCAAACATATCCTCTATTGCATTGAAAATGATGCTACAACTCCTATCACGACGAACTAGAATCCGTAACTAATTCACCCCCTAGAAACCAATGTCGACCTTTTCAAATAGTGGCAGATTATCAATCGTTTTTCAAATATGTAAGTCCAAGAAAAACTATCTCAACTTCTTCTCTTAGCAACCACAAAGATTATAAACATTCACATACCTCAAAATTATCCACCTTATAAGATTGTCTAGCTATACAAATAATTTGTATCCTATGCAATTGCATCAGATACAAATACATATCCCAAAATACAAATTAGACAAACATGAACCCTCTATCCACTAGCAACTTTATTTGGATATTATTGTGTCCACTAAAATACTATTATTTTTTCTTGTGGAGAGCAATGAATAGAGGATTACCTACCTTCAACATCCTCAACAGAATTCAACTCACTAGTTCCAACCTATGTCCAGTCTGCAATACTACTCCTGAAACGACTATCCATATCCTACTATACATCACATGGCAAATTTTTCTCGCCCAATTCTCTAATCACCTAAACACCATACATAATATTTTTACCATAAGCAACCTACAAACAATGATCCCCAAAATTATACGATTCAAATTTCCATCTATTATCACCACCTCCTTCTGTTTCCTGTTTTGGTCATTATGAGAAGTCATAATTGAATTCATCTATCAGCGCAAACAACAATAAATTACAACAATATTACAAATAATTCTTTGTTGGGGTAGTAATTTACTTGCGCCGGCAATGTTTTACCCCCTTATTTACCAGATGTACCAGCAATGGTAAACCCAAACTCTAGAAGCAGAACACAAACGCGGGCCCCTTTAATACCGGAATGGGTTAAAATTAACACCATCTAGGCGTCCAGAGAACAACCGGGACATTCCACAGCTGGTTTCATCTGTAGTGATTCGATGACAACGACCTAAAAGCATTAACATAGTCTCTTGGATCACCACTGCGGTACTGGCAGAAATATGGGCCATGTTGATGACGACAAAAACGACAACACGTAGACAGTGGACCAAAGTGTACTTCGAAACATGCTGAGAAAATTTGGTTTGCTTTATCAAAACTAATAATCAACCACCTTAGTATATCTCTGGTATGACAACCAAAATCAAACAATGGAGAAATGAATATCGCATATCATAATAGACCATAACTATAGAAAAGACTCATACGGAAAATAGATTGGAAAACCATGCTACAAACAGAAATTAGATGGGTTCTTTTTCAACTACCATGTAGGATCATTTTGTTCCATCTTTTTTATATCAAATAATTTTAGATGACTCTACCACCTCGTTTGGTTGGAAGAATTAGAATCCTGGGGATTCAATTATGGGGTAAGCCAATTCCTGGAATTGCATTACAAGGAATTGAATTCAAATCCAAAAAATTAGCGTTTGGTTGAGGTAATTCAATTACTTTTATTTTTATCCTGGAATCCAATTCCATTGTACTATTAATTAGACCAATGTAATGGGAAATCTATTATTTTGGAGGGAATCGGATTCCTAATAACCATAATTCTTAACTACATAAAGTTGATTTGTGATGTTTGGTTGAAGGAATTAGCCGCATTCCCCGGGAATTGGATTACCAAGAATTCAATTCCTTGAACCAAACATGTACGTGTAATTCCTTCTCCATTTAATAAAAGAATAACCGTTTGCTAAAATTCATTAGCAAAGAAAGGAAAAAAAAAGAGATGACACACTTACCATGGGTTATCCCACGGTTTGTCCCGCGGATCATATCCAACGTCTGGGAGGGGAGCGATTCTAACACTTAGGTTAGTAGTGGGATAGGGTTGGGAAATGGGGCTCACTCCCCTCTTCACACGGGAAAAACCGCGGTATGTAACCCGGGGAATGCTAGACTTACCGCAGCTTTCTCCCGCAATACATCCCGAGAACCAATCTATCGGTTTCGGAAGAGTTTTTAACATCGGGATAAGAGCAATGTAATGTGGGTTCATGTTTCCTCTCTCTTGCGGGATATTATGCGGGAAATTTTGTCGGTCATCTTATCATTTACGTATGTAACCTACAGTAAGCCAATCATTTTCGGGGAAAAAAAAAAGAAAACAACAACAACGTAGATTTTAATCTTTGGCAGAGAAACCGTGGTTCTGCACGGGTATCTATGACCCACCACATACGGATATAAGGAAAAATCTTTGGCAGGAATTCCCAGCAATCTTTAGCAATATCAATCCATCAGTACCTTGTTTTTTTTAGGAGACTTCAACGACGTCCTTGATCAATCGGGAAAAAAAAGAAGAGGAAGGCAAGTAACATATGCTCAATCTCAACCTCTCCTCACTCTGATGGATCAAATGGGTTTTATAGATCTGGGATTCCGAGGAGACCCCTACACCTGGACAAACAACCAAATGGGGAAAGATAACATCCTAGAAAGATTAGATAGAGCTCTATCAAATAAACTTTGGCGGACGGTGAATCCACATGTAGCAGTTACTCATCTTTGATAAGTGCTTAATTTACATGTTTAGAATGTTAATTACATACTTGTTTTAGCTATAATTCTTGCATATTACTTATTATATTGATTATTTTCTAGTTTATGTGTCATATTAGGTGAATAATCCAAGAAGAGTGAAAAGGGATGCAAGAGAGTTATAAAGTGAAGTTCTCAAATATCCAAGTGTCAAAAGACGAAAGAAGTGGAAGAAATGCGACGAAAAGGAGCAAAGAAGGTCATAAGAAGGACTAGAAGACCAAGTTCAACTCATACAAATCTAGGATTTCTTATCACCATCTTAAATATAATTCAATTATGAAGAGAATGGAGAAAGAATGAGGTCATTCCGAGTTCGGCCGAAGAAGTTACGGCCAAAACAGTCGAGACGAAAAACGGCGATCTACAACACAACTTTCGGCATTGCTAAAGCAATACAGAAAGTGGCCATATTTCGGTAAGAAAAGGTGTATTTTCGACACCAAATTTCGGCATTGCTTTGGGTCATTCTACAATGCCGACTGAGACAAACCTATTGGATCCCTTTTGACGTATTTTGACTTCCAAATCAAGGAAACATGGTACCTAGATCTCATGAAAACTATATAAGAGGACTTCCACAAAAATTAGAGGGGATCTCATATCAAATATCTCTACCTCTCATATCACATATTTTACATCAAAACCTAGGGTTTACCCCTTTAGGGGGAACCATTATTCTTGTAATTATGTGTAGCTAAACCTTTGATTGATTGAGGATGAATTCAATGTTCTAGACGTGAAGTGTGATTTGTTAATACAAGTTTGTTTGAAGTTTTAATCATCATCGTTTGTTTTCACTATTTCTAGGGTTGATGATTGATTAATTAGATTGTTTGGAGTGCACGCTGGATTAATCTATTGATCATTATATTGCTAGTAAAGGGTTAGGATATATGTGTAATTGTTGAATAATCCTTACACAAGTAGAGAACGTGAGACCTTGCAGAGAGATTATGTGGAGCAATCGTGTGTGAAGACAACACCAGTAAGTGGACCGAGCGTACTGAGTTTAACTGTTGGGATCAAACCTAAATTCACAAAGCCTAAAACATTTGATCGAGTTACTCCTTGTAAGCGTACCTCAAGGAGGCTCAGTTGGATAGAATCCACTGACTAGGCGTACATGTTATCCGGTGATAGAAGGAGTTTTGGGATAATCAACCGTTCCTTCTATTCTACGGTTGGTGATGAATGATTCTGACGGAAGATAGATAAGTATACTGATCCAATTAACGTTTGGTAATGGCGAAGGATTCCTTGATCATCTTTCCTTTATTTGTTATTCTTTTTATTTTACTTTGAACTAATCTCCCTTTGTTTTATCTTATTTTGCTACCTAATAACCTGTCAATTCACAGCTCTCTACTACCGCTATATTATTTAATTAGTGGGAAATATCTTGATTAATTTGTTGTGGTTACGACACGCATCAAATTTTGGCGCCGCAGCCGGGGAGCAGTTGATAATTGATTTGTTATTTGTTTAGCTTGTTTTATTTTTATTTTTATTTTTATTTTATATTTATTGTGAGTCGTCATGTTTCCTTACGGAAATAACATGTACGGAGCTCAAGATCACTCATGTCACAGTGGTAATCAATATGGTTTTCAATCTCAATATTATTACAACTACCAACCATTCCCTAAGGAGTTTTATGGATACTCTCGTACATATTAAAAAATTTATGACGGGTATGTATGTGAGCTTTCACAGGGATGGGAGGATAATTATACTTTTGATCAGTTGTTTTCTAGTAATGTGCAGATGACAGAGAGTTTGGAAATACCTATTCATCTTTATCATGTTGTTTCTTCATTTATGTCAAAAGAAGAGATACGGTCTGAAAATTCCATCCCGAATAATGGCGGAAAACGTATTAATATTAGAAAACTTTCTAAGCAGTATGATCAGTTAGAAGAAGCTGGAGCATCATAAAAGACTCTCGAAGAAATTAACAAGGTAATACGAACGGAACTTCAACATCATTGGGATATTGAAGATTATGAGGTTGACGAAGACTCGGATGAAGACGAACAACCTTTGGAAATACCTTGCAATAATGGTAACGTTATTTCAACTCCGGATCATTATAACAATCACTCTCCTATTAAAAAGGAGGAGGATGAATATGACATAACCGTTGTTATAAATGGTGTAACGTACTCAGGCGAAGATTTTAAGAGTTGCACCGAAGAAATTTTTCTTGAAGAGGATTCTGATGATGAAAGTGTTGAAAAGATTGAGATTGAGAATGAAACCAAATTGATTAAAGTCGTGGAAGACCCAATTGAGCTTACCAAAGATTATAATGATATTGAGATTACGGTTGAAGCAGAAACTGATGAAGAATGGCTAGATAGTTTGATAGAGGACCACGATACACACGAGGTAAATAATTCATTGCAATTCTTTAAAAATGATGAGGATCCTATAATACAAGAGATTGTGGAAGGTTTGTCTAATCCTTTGCATATTTATAAATCTTTTGATCCACATCACTTAGAATTGTAGTTGTGTGCTTCCAAAGTTTTAACTGATTCTTTTGCTTCTAAGTATCTACCACTTGATGTGTTTGATTCCAGTATTGTGCAGGTTCACCAAGCTGAGGAACCTTTTGAAGTTCCCAAATTTTATGTTCTCTATCCACTTCAGAGTGTAGAAAGGACTAAGTGTGGGAGAAACTTCAATAAAGTGATAACTTTTATATTTATTTCTTGTGATAATCATTGTGTGAAGTTGTTACTAGAATTGCGGATTGTTTTATGGGAAGACTACTAGATTTTCAGATTGTTGGTTTACGGACGATAACCAGAAGGTCAGGTTGAGGACGTTAATCTAAGCATTGAATGAGAGGCAACCCATTGGTTTTGTATTTCTATCATTTTGTTTTTATTTTTCTTCTTTTGCATATCATATTAGGATTTCCCACATTGTTTTTACTTAGGATGAGTCAATTACATTGAGGACAATGTAGAGTTTAAGTGTGGGGGAGTGTTTGGATGTTTTTGCATATAAAGTTTTTAGTTTTTTTTTTTTTTTTTTGAGTCGATTTTTCAAAATATTGTATATTTGCATAAAAACCTTCAACTTGTAGAGATTTTAAAGCCACTAGCATACTTCTAGGTATGTTTACATAGAGATTTCTGACCAGAAAAACTGAACTTGGAAGTGTTATAGAACTACATTCAGATTTCTTACTTGTTAGAGTGTTAAATAATGGATTTAATCATGTCGGTGATGCAAATGAGGAGCACGGAGAAATGCATTATTAGAGTTGTTGATCAATCATTAGTGCAGACTACCTATTTTCAAATCAACAGAGGCACCAGACCAGATTTTATTTGTAGCTGACTAAAGAGCTTTTTTTTTAGTGTGTGTCACCGTATGTTAATTCCGGGTAGAATGGTGAGCTATCCAACTCCCACCAATAGAAGCACTACTCTTTGATTTCTTGAGTGCTAATTTTTTCAATCATGAGGGTGACGTCTATAGATGAAAACCACCTTCTTGTAGTTTGATTTTCAGTTAGCACCATTCTCTCTCTCGCCAACAACAGGTCTATAGAAACACATCATCATCAACAAGTTGAGCGACATCAATATCTACAAGAAAAGTTAAAGACGTTTGAGGTTTACAAGCAACAATACAAGGAAGAACAAATTTCATATCCAAGTACAGCAACATACAATGAGTAGATTTTTATATACATGTTGAAGACTTACCTATAAGGAGCGAAATTTTATATACAAGTATGAAGACTTATATACAAGAGCGAAAAAAATCAAAAGATGAGAGTCATTGAATTTTATGATACGAAGACGATACAAGTTGTGAAGATTCAAGTGGTAAAGTACTTCTTTCATGGTCATGTTAATTTCATTTCATTTTTACATTGTAGTTGCAATCTTTTTAAAAAAAAAAAAAATATATATATATATATATAAATACAAAAATATTTGCATTTAGGTTGTTATTTGTTCAATAAGGCCATAGGGAAGAAAAATCTATAAGGAAGTTTCTAGCAACAAGGAATAGAGGAAAAGAATTACAATTGTCAAAGTTTTATGAAGTTCAAGAGTTTATCATCAATAGTTGAAGACCGAAGACGAAGACCAAAATGATGAAGAAGACGAGCCGAATGAAGGAAGACGTTTCTATTGGATGTTGTGAGAGTGGTGCCTTCGTCACTGCCGATCGGATGTGAAGGTGGTAAGTACTCCCATCCTTGCAAGTAGTTGATTTCCTTTCTTATAGATCATCAGAAAAGTCTTTTATTTCCCACGATCTTGTGGGGTCTCCAGAAATAATTCGTAAGGTTTCCTTCCCACTATTCAACATGTGTAGGATTTCTCTCTTCATTCCTACCTGCACAAATGTGAGACCCATAAAAAAGCCGCCTTATTGAGTGTAATTATCATAAAATCCTTTTAAGTGAGGCAGAAGTCGAGGAGAAATGCTTATTGATGCCTCTCAAACACGCGTTCTCTCATTATGGTGTGGTTACTTCTCACTCAATATTTAAGAATGAGAATATGTTCTCTGGTATTTTTAACTTCTTATTACTAGCATGCAGAAACTCTGTGTCCTCATAGCTCATTGGATGCTTGGGACGCTGGAACGCTTTGAAGTTGGAGTAGGTTTTGTGGGTATATCTCTTGTAAGCCCTCACGAGACTATAACTCGTCCACTAGGGACAACTAGGGGTTTAAAGGCATGTTACATTTGCTAAGTGCATTTGTATCCTCGACAACATGGAGTTGTTGTACTTTAGGTAGTTTGCTCGAGGACTGACAAAAGCTAAGTGTGGGGGAATTTGATAAGTGCTTAATTTACATGTTTAGAATGTCAATTTCATACTTGTTTTAGCTATAATTCTTGCATATTACTTGTTAATATGATTATTTTCTAGTTTATGTGTCATATTAGGTGAATCATACCAATAAGAGTGAAAATGGCTGCAAAAGAGCTATAAAGTGAAGTTCTCAAATATCCAAGTGTCAAAAGCCGAAAGAAGTGGAAGAAGTGCGAGAAAAGGAGCAAAGAATGTCAAAAACATAAGAAGGACTAGAATACCATGTTCAACTTATCCAAATCTAGGATTACTTATCACCATCTTAATTATAATTCAATTATGAAGAGAATGGCGAAAGAATGAGGTTGTTCCGAGTTCGGACGAAGAAGTTACGGCCAAAACAGTCGAGACGAAAAATGGCGATCTACGACACAACTTTCGGCATTGCTAAAGCAATACTGAAAATGAGCATATTTCGGGCAGACAAGGTGTATTTTCGACCCAACTTTCGGCATTGCTTTGGGGTATTCGACAATGCCGACTGAGACAAACCTATTGGATCATTTTTGACGTATTTTGACTTCCAAATCAAGGAAACACAATCTCGGATGGATTCTAATACCTAGATCTCATGAAAACTATATAAGAGGACTTCCACAACAATTAAAGGGGATCTCATATCAAATATATCTACCTCTCATATCACATATTTTACATCAAAACCTAGGGTTTACCCCTTTAGGGGGAACCATTCTTCTTGTAATTATGTGTAGCTAAACCTTTGATTGATTGAGGATGAATTCAATGTTCTAGACGTGAAGTCTGATTTGTTAATACAAGTTTGTTTGAATTTTTAATCATCATCGTTTGTTTTCACTATTTCTAGGGTTTATGATTGATTAATTAGATTGTTTGGAGTGTACGCTGGATTAATGTATTGATCATTCTATTGCTAGTAAAGGGTTAGGATATCTGTGTAATTGTTGAATAATACTTACACAAGTGGAGAACGTGAGACCTTGCAGAGGAATTCTGTGGATCAATCGTGTGTGAAGACAACACCAGTAAGTGGACCGAGCGTACTGAGTTTAACTGCTGGGATCAAACCTAAATTCACAAAGCCTAAAGCATTCGATCGAGTTACTCCTTGTAATTGTACCTCAAGGCGGCTCAGTTGGATAGAATCCACTGACTAAGCGTGCATGTTATCCGGTGATAGAAGGAGTTTTTAGGATAGCTAAGCGTTCCTTCTATTCTACGGTTGGTGATGAATGATTCTGACGGAAGATAGATAAGTATACTGATCCGATTAACGTTTGGTAACGGCGAAGGATTCCTTGATCATCTTTCTTTTATTTGTTATTCTTTTTATTTTACTTTGAACCAATCCCCCTTTGTTTTATCTTATTTTGATATCTAATAACCTGTCAATTACACAGTTCTCTGTGGGAACTATCCTTACTACCGCTATATTATTTATTTAATTAGTGGAAAATATCTTGATTAATTTGTTGTAGTTACAACACACATCAATCTTCCAAGAATAACATCTGAACACGCCCCAATACTACTACAAAAGAAAGCAATGGATTGGCAGGGAACAAAAAACTACAAATTTGAACACATATGGCTCTCTCATCTCTAACTCAAGCAAATAGTCGAATCGACTTGGAATCAACAACATGATAGTGAACCTACCCTCGACCTCCAACTTAAACTCATAAGAACCGGACAAACTCTCTTAAAATGGAACAAAGAAACCTTTGGCCACCTACCAACTATGATCAAGAAATTGACAGCCAAGATAAAGCATGCACAACATCAATGTGCAACCCAATCGGGCACCGACCTGGAATTCTGGCTACATCAAGAAAAACAACTAAGAATAGATCATGTAAAACTTTTACAATGTCATGCGACATACTGGCAACAAAGATCTAGAATTCAATGGTTATAATCGGGTGATCTCAATACAACATTTTTCCATACGAAAGCTACCATTCACATAGCCTGTAACAATATACAACAATTACAAGATCCACAAAACAACTGGATTAATAAGAAGGAAGACGTTGTTCAGCCCATACTGGATCACTACTCTCAACAATATGCGGCCTCGCGTACGGTGATAAATGAATACATGTTTACAAATATCAGACCAAGTTTAACTCCCAGACAATCGGACCTACTTACGAAGAAAGTAACTACAACGTAAATCAAACAAGCCCTCTTCTCCATAAATTCTGAAAGTGCTCCGGGTCCAGATGACTATACAAGTAAGTTTTTCAAAGTTTTCTGGGAAACAACTCATCAACAATTAATAGCAATGGTTTAGAGTTTTTTTAATAACCTAAACATGCATCCTCTCATGAATCACACAAACATAACACTAATACCTAAAATCGACCACCCTTCAAAACCATCTCAATTCAGACCCATAGGGCACTGTAACATCACGTATAAAATCATTTTAAAAATTCTAGTAAACCAAATTAGAACCCTTCTCTCCTTTTTAATAAGTCCTTTCCAAAGTGTTTTTGTTCCACAAATATCCATACACGATAACATAGCAATTGCAGGAGAACTCTTCCATCATCTCAAAACCTTGAATCTCACCAAAGATCTAAAAATAGCTCTCAAACTAGATATCCAGAAAGCCTATGATAGCTTGGATTGGGATAACATCTAAACTTCTTTTAAAAAACTTGGATTTCCATCAGCCTTTATTGACTACATTATGTTATGCGTCACAACGGTGACATACTCAATCAACATAAATGGTACACCCCATCGTTACATCACTCCAACCAGAGGTATCAGACAAGGAGACCCACTATCTTCCTATATTTTCATCATTTGTGTGGAAATCCTATCTACAAATCTAGGAAACCTTCAAACCAAAAGTTAGTTCGGGGACTTAACATACCAAAAAACACACCATCCATTATTCATTTAATGTACGCAGATGATTTACTGATCACATATAAAGCCTCCAACCAGAGTAACCAACACCTTAAAACCCCACTCCACTGCTATAGCACATCTGCAGGACAAATAGTTAATACTTCCAAATCAATAATCATCCACCACCCAAAACTAGACTCGATCAAGGTAAACGAACTTCAACAATTCTTTAATATGCAGACTACTTCAAAACCTCCAACCTACCTAGGAGTCCATTTCAAACATGGCAGAGCTTCCAATCAAACCTTCGCCCCCTCCTACAAAGACTAGTCCGAAAAGCTAAAGTATGGATGACAAAATGCCTAACTCCAACCGGAAGACTCACTCTCATGAAAACATCCATAATTTCCACCTCAAACCACATTATGCAAACACAAAATCTACCCAACAATGTTTATAAAAAAATAGATCGTATCACCAGAAATTTCTCATGGGCACATGACTCAACAATTAAAAAACTTCACCCTATAGGTTGGGATAAAGTAACAAAACTGATATCTGAAGGAGGATTGGGAATAAGGAAGAGTTGTGCATAATAAGGCACTTCTCATGAAGATAATCTGGAATTTACATGAACAACGTAACTCTATCTGCAAAAGTCTCTTCAGTGCAAAATATCTTGATCAACAACCAATTCTTCAGGGCATTAATTCTATATCATCCTCCTCCAGCCCTCAATGGAGACAATTGGCTTTTATTGTCTCTACCACGCAGAATTTGATTTTCCATCGTATTGGAGAGGATCATAACTCCGATATAAGCCAACTAGATTCCACACTCAACAAATCTAGACCTATCATAATGTTACCTAATCCGAATGGTAGCAGATATCATCGACCCAATTTCCCACTCCTGGAATCATGAAAAATTAAGCACCCTCCCCAACCCTATAATCCAAAAAAACATGAATATCCATCTTCCCCAAAACAGCCCCTAGGACAAAATTATCTGGCCACACTCAAAATCTAGAAACTATACTAGCTACCTCATCGGGATACAAATGTTTAACCATGGTCAACCAACTCAACCCCTTTACCACCTACCAAATTCTTATGGACTTTACCATGTCAAAAATTCGGCTTTTCTTGTGGAAATCCATCAATGAAGGATTACCAACCTTCTCACTCTTACATCACATCCATCTGACCAACTCAGACATATGCCTCAGATGCAACACTGATCCAAAATTGGCAAGTCACCTTATGATTCATTGTCCAACAACAAGTACCTCCTGGAACACCTTAATTCACTCAACTTTCAATTCCACCTACCACCACCACCAACCCACCCACCCCCCCCCACCCCACACACACACTTTCACGTTAACGCCTTAGACAACCATTTCCCAAATCCTTCAACAACCTGCGTCAACATTTGTAATCTCCTCTTTCTGTTTTCTATTCTGGACCTTATGTCTAGCTAGGAATAACCTAATATACCAACAAAAGCAAACTACTTCAGAAGAAATCCTAGCATGGGCTCATAAACTGCAACAAGAATTCTACGAGGCTTTACACTCTTTACCACCAACCATACCAGGTGACGCACCGATATTTAACCACCCAACGAGGGACAAAAGGATATCAACAATATCGGTAGGATGGTCCGTTCCAAACATTAAATTGGATTAAGATTAATACAGATGAAACAGCCAAAGGTCACCCAGGATTTGCGGGAGTAGGGTTCGTATGCAAAGATTCTGATGTACGAACTGTAATTGCTCTAGCTCAGCCACTAGGAATTACAACTGCAGAAACTTGGGCTCTGCTATTGCCATCAAGAACAACAACAGAAAGGCAATGGCCAAGAGTTATCTTTGAAACCGATTCAGAAAACCTTCTGCGTTTCATCACTTCATCTACTCCCCCACCTTGGCACATATCAGGGATGATTGAGGAAATAAAAATCAGATTTAGACAGATCCTGCAGGCTGCTATTCAGCACAACAGGGAAGGAAATCAAGCGACAGACTGGTTAGCCAATCATGCGACATATGGAAGTCAAACAGGGAGTTTATCAACTAAAATATGGGATCAGGCAATCTTATCTTTTATTAGTCAAATTTTATTCCATGATTTCGTGGATATGTGGTACCCACAAGGGTCACGACAAATTATAAACTAATTTCCTTTTATTTAATTACATGTTTCAAAAACAAAAACAAAAAAGAATGTAGATTTTAATATTTTACCGTTTAATGCATAGGAGGAGACTAGCACCATGTTTGTTTATTCCTGACTCATCTGAGTCGTCTGGATCTGAGTCATCTGGATCTGAGTGAAATCACCTGACTCATCTGGATCTGATTCGATGGGTTTGTTTTGAGTCAGATCTGACTCATCTGACTCAAAAAATGTGAGTCAGTAGTTTGGTCTCGTGAGGAAGGGGTATTTTGTTACCTGACTCAAATGGGTCCGAGTCATGGGTTATGTCTGAGCCAGAAATCGAATCAGATCTGACTCAAAATACAAAACAAACGGTCTGACTGCTAACTCGGTCCGAGTCAAGAATTGACTCAGATCCAGACGCCGAGTCAGCTGCAAACAAACAAGGTCTTGGAGCTGACACAATTATTGCCACATATTCACGTAATGTTGTTTTCGTACATTGGTCCTCCCGCCAGATTGAGTGTAACGGACTCTTTTGTTCGGTAATTCCGAAGTTCGAGTTGTTAACCGATAAAGGCATAAACATTTGAAGTAGCCCAAGCACTATGATTAGTCCCCAAAACCGGTAATGAGCTTTTCTTGGAAGCCAAAAATCACCACCGGCTTTCACTTTTTATCTTCTAAATTCGTAGGACCAAAACTCAAAAGAAGTAAAAAAACAAAAAAAAAAAAAAAGGGACATCTTGTTTTCATTTTCCCCCAGCCAAACACACATTTTCTTAGAGTTTAGCTGTTCACAACATTTTATTTAAGCAAATTTTTTGAAGTATGAGTCCATGAGAGAACTCAATCCCCACTGCAGAATGCAGATTGCATGCTGATTCTATCATTCTGATACTGTATATCATTAGGTGCATGAATCAAGTGGTTATAGTTACCACCAAAATATCATGAAATACCATAATGAAAAAAATTGTCGGCCCTCAAAGATGTACACAAACTACAGCCTAGATCTCGTTCTCATCAGATGATCATTCATTTATTCATTTACCATATCATTATATGCGGGATTATTGGTCTCTCTGTTTAAATCTTCGTTGCACGATCAACGAGGCTTCTTTTTACAGTACCCAACTACGACATAACATACAGAGAACCAGTAGAGACAATTATCGGGGCTTGCGATGAGTCCTCAATTACAATTGACCATTCCAAGGTAGTTAATTTTTCTCAAATGGCCTCCCCCAACAACCAATAGACATGACATTTGATACCTACTTATTATAGGTTTGATACGTGTTGGTTTTTGCTCTCTTTATACAGTCTTGCTGTTGGGACACAGTGCACAAGAAAATGCAGAAAGAGCAAGAAAAACACACCGCATAGGACAGGAGAGGACGTCTCCCTTAGCTGTCATTGGAACGTTGTACAGGATGCAGGCAGGCCGACTGGCCGAATCAGCAATCGAGCTGCCCTTATTGGTTCAGGGACATAGCATGTCTTATATGGTTTTGATTCTTGGGAAACTAAAATGAACCGGGCTTTCCAAAACAAATGTGCAAACGGTGGTCAAATTGGTCAGGCGGTGACCAAGTAAAATCCCAGAAATTATGTTGTGTACAGTTTCATGGCCACTGGTTAGTTGGTGGGTAGCGAAGGAAGGGAGATGTCACTTCCCACTGCCCCACTTAGCTTTGTTGATTCGGTCGACACCATCTATAGTGGATAGTGAGAAAGAGAGATTGAATGACATATCATGTTTAGAGTTTTCTTCTATTTTCTTTAGCAGCCACCAGTTGACTACTCGATTTCCTGCATTAGACTATACTCCTGGAACTATTCTCAAATCATGCAGAGTTCAGTAGGGTCGATATTGCAAACAAGAATTAGTTGAAAATACCAACAAAAATTCGACGAAAATGATAGCAGGCGGCTTTTAAGAAAAATACTTCTGGATACCGACATTTGGTTATAATTTTTTTATCGTGATATCCACAGTTCTCCAAAATAGTACACCATTTCCTGAGCAGACTTTAGTATATTTAAGATGTTTTTTCTATAATTGGCTAGACTTACTATTTGTATGTGTAACATTGCAGGTACTAGAAAAGGTCAAACTTAAGATCTTAAATTTTAACCAAAAGCAACTTCCCTCTAAATAAACTTTGGGAAATCTCTCGGAAGGTGAAGTGTTAAGTTAGCTGTAAAAATTAGCTATGTAACGAGATCAATGATAAGGAATATACAAGAAAAACTTCTCTAGATGCAAGGACAGAGCCACATTGAAGGGTAGTTGCTTCCCAAACCCAATTTAAACTATATCAGCTTATTTTTAGCCATTTATCCCACCTGCATCCCTTTGAAGATGCGCATGTCGACAATTTGCCCACCCATACCTCAAAACCTGGTTTCGCCCCTGTCTGGGAGGGTTAATCAATTTGGTTTCTTTGGATGAACTAATCATTTTTGCGACATAATCTAGTAGCTGCAAGCATTAAATCCGCAACAGTTCAGATTTAGAACTTGACAGAGTCCCGTCGGCATGGTAAGTGAAACATCGTTAGCTGCATCTTCCATGTTTATAACCAAGATTTCAAGGCAGAAGCCCAAATACATAGCACCTACTCTCACGATGTGGATCATCTTTACACGCAAGCTGCTGACTGTTCACAAACAAGTGGATTTTCCTCGGGCACGTGCATCAGAGTCAACAGCTCTATTTCCCCTCGAGTCTTCAACCAAAAAAAACATTAAATAATGGGGACGCACGTGCCCACGAGTTACAAGGAAAAAAAATAAGCATCACTCACTATTCACTACACAATTTTTAAAATGCAACACTGAGAAAGTTAGGTGGTGCGTTGAGAATCAATTTCAACTTCTAGTACCACCAGACCCGACCAGTATGCATTCATTCATTATTATTTATCATATATATGCAGCATTATGCAACCCTCCTCTCACGATTTCACCACTACCCGTAGTACTAAGTTAAACGTATGAATGAGTAGGCAGCTCACACAGAGATTTCAGGTGTCAACTGGTTTTTTCATATAGATCCCATTTTGTCAAGTGGTTAGATGCAGATTTACATAGACATGAAGCTTCCTCCATGATTACATAGAAAACCATAGATTCTTCTTGTATAACATAGGAACTAAAACCAATCAGAGAAAACTCCAAGTAAGAAGACTTGGAACAGGGTAATTGAAAGAAAACAAGCTAATGTGAAATTACTGTGTTTTCATGAACTTTAAAAACGTCTCATCAGACCTGAAAAACAATGGGTGGAGCCAAAAAGAATAGAGAAGAAACCAAACACAATCTTCTGCTTTTCACCTAATGCTACACTGGATATGAATTGTAAAGAATTTTCACTTTCACTGCACTAAGACCACCAAAAAGAACAACAACCTCAACAAAGTCTAAGAACAAGAACAGTAACAATTTCAGATGTACAACTACTCCAATCTAAAGAATACTTGAAATTCTATGTCCTTTCTTCATGTCCATAGCTGTTTTACAATGGCAGAGAGACGATCACATTACCAAAAGATAAAGCAGGCAAAGCCTGCACCATTCATTCACTACATAATGCTCACAAAGTAAAGAGAGGAAAAAACTTTGGATTTCACATTAGAACCAGAGAAACAAACAGTAATTTCCTCTCTAAAAAGAAGAGACGAGAACAATGGGACTGCTCTAAGAGCACAGGAAAACCCAAGTTCACATTCTCCTTACAGAACATCCTCTCAACAGTAACACATTAACAAAAGATGAAACAAACTCTCGGCAACGAAAACTTAAACTTTCTCAAGAACTAATAACTTGTTTATATCAGTTCTTGAGATTGTATTATAAACCGGGACTATAAAATAAAAAAATAGGTAGTAATAACAAACTAAACATAAGTAATAGTAATCTAAAGTTGCAAAACTTGTGGGCAAGCAAGATTTAGAGGTTCATCCATCCAAGCCAGTTCTTCGGTTTTGAAATCAAAGTCCAAATTTAGGAGATCATTTTGTTGTTCCTCTTCAAAACCAAGTAATTGAAAATCATCCCAGTCTCCAAAGTCATCGAAAACTTGACCGAAATCATTCATTAAGAATGAATCAAGCTCAAAGCCAATGTCCAATTCACGCTCTACTGATGCTGGGATCAATGGTTCATTAAACAAATCAGGGACAGGGAGCTGCACCTGCACTTCCTCCTGTTTCTTCTCTTCTTGTGGTTGAACTTGCAGCTGTTGTTCTTCCACTTGTTCTGTCACTGTGATCGGTTCGCTTACTTCCTTTACTGATGTTACTTGCTCTTCCACATTTGACGCTGCAGTTGATACATCAAGAACCGATGAAGGTGATGAATGAGATGTAAGACTCTCAGATTCATCTGGAACATACAGACTAGAAGTAGAACCAGTGGCGGAGGTGGTTGAGTCCATGGTTGAATCCACAGTATAGTTGTCGTCATCATCTTTTATCTCAGAAGCAGCATCTAACTTTTCTTTTCGTAGTTCAAGCTTCCTGGCAGCATTTTGATAAGCTTTAGAAGCGTCTTCAGCAGAACTGAAAGTACCCAGCCAAACTCTAACACCTTTGAAAGGATCTCTAATCTCAGCAGCCCATTTTCCCCATTTCCTTTGTCTAACCCCTCTGTATTTCATACCAGATGGACTCTGTGTTGATTTTCCTGAAACCCTCCTCCTCTTTCTATGAGGAGTTCTGGAAACCCTTTTAGTTGGGGTTTTAGCAATAGCAGCTGCATTGCTGCTACTGTCTTGACAAGAAGTCTCGATTTCATCAGCAGTAACTGGTGGACCATATGGGGTCAATGAAAATTGAATCTCTTGAATTTTTCTCTTGTAACCAGAAAACCCACTTCTAATCTCAACTCTTTCGTCGTCATCATCAGAATTATCTGTGGCATCAGCATCATAACAAAAGACCCTAACTTTCCTGACTGCGTCCTTTTGCTGCTGCTGCTGTTGTTGGAGTTCTTCAACATCCATTTCAGTACAGACTGGTTTTGATACTACCTCTATCTTGCAGACCTTATCTTGATTCAGTAACTGTTTCTGAGGACCAGGCATTTTTTGAGGAAGTAAAGTGACAAAATCCTCACCAAAATCCCCCAAAATCGAAAACAATAATATCCAAAATTAAAATGTAATTACTTTACTCTCTGAGAATCACCCTAAAGCCCCTTAAAAAACCTTGAATAAGAAGAATATCAAGTGAGTACCGGCACCCCTCTTAAGAACAAAAAGAGATAGAGAAATCTTTTTATTAAAAAACCACCAAAGCATTCAACTCCAGAACCAATCCTGCAAAAAATAAAAATCCAAAAAAAAAATGAAAATGAAAATCCAAAAACCCTTTGAAAACCCAGATCTAAAATGAAAAAGGGGTATCAAAAATTCAAAGCATACCGTTTAGATCTCAAACGCATCGAATCGGTAAGCAAAGCTTGTTTGAGTCCCCAAGATTGCATGCAGAGTGTAAAGAAGATGAAGAAAATTGTAGAGAGAGATGAAAATGAAAAAGAAAGACAAGAAGAAAAACTGAGCTGCTCGTGAGCTCCTCCAATCACCAGATTAAAACTAGCCGACATAAATCCCTCTCACACCCTCCTTTACTGTTACTCAGCTGCTGTTAAATGTTCTTCTTCAACACCTAAACCCTTTGCTGTTCTTCTTCTCTCTTCTTTGTTAAAAAAAGAGAAAGAGAGAAACAGAAAGAAGGACTGAAACATAAAAAACCCAAAATCAAAACAAAGAAGAAGATAGACAGATAGGATTATAAATCTATGGCTACTACGATTTGTCAAACAGACAAAAAAACCGTGATAAGAGAGATCTTTGGGTTTTCTCAGCAGGCAGATACTTGATATAGACAAGTGAGAGAAATAAGTAGATATAACGACACATATAAATCTTTAAGGAACAATGAAGGAAATTTATTTTAAAAAAAAAATCATATTTCTATAAATTAAAAATTAAAAAGAAAACCCAGAAAGATGAAGAAGAAGAAGGAAGAAGAGAGAAATAAATACCTCTGTTCTGTTCTTCCTCTGTTCTGCTTTTTTCCTCCTCTCTGAAATTTTTTTTCTTCCCGTTTCTCTTTCTAACTTTCACTCACAGACTCTCACTCTCTTCTACTGTTTTTTTCTTCTTATTTTAATTTTAATTTCTATTACTACTACTTCACTACTTTCTAAGCGGTCAAAAAGGGCATTAATTGAGGCAAGAAACAAAGAATATTTAAACGGCAACGCATGCTGAGGAGTAGCTATGACCCTCCTAATGGCCATGCATGGATGTATGTATGCGTTGTATGCATATGAGTGGGGATGGCCGCTTCACATGTCCACTCAGTTTTTGCGTTTCTATTTCCAACAAGTTTTTTTTGGCGCGGCAAATTAGGTGGTGTTCTTTAGCTGACTTACAGCTTTCATTTGGTCGTACTCGATTCGGACCAAAATTACTATGTGCAGCGACAGTTTTAAGAGACCAATTGTTGAATATGACTGGTTTTGATTGGTAACGCTTTCTTGGGCATGTAATATATGGGCTTTATATTGTAAAGTCAAATATTCGTGTGCGTCCCCTCACAGATACGGATTCCAAATATTGATAATCATGGTTGCCATATTTCGTATCGAATTTGTATTTGTTGACACTGATCTAAGATCCTTTACTTATCTGTATTTTCGGGTATTCGATGTGTATATGTTGATATACGTCATATCTGTGTTGTATTAACCCGTATCCGCCATATCTGTGTTGTATTAACCCGTATCCGTCAATACCACCAGATACTAATAGATATATAGAATATAAAAGTATATAAACGTTATGGCATACTCCAAATTTTATACCTAAATAACTTAGGTTTAAACGCTCAGGCTTGGAACATTTATATATTTGAAGAAAATGTTAGTAACGAAATCGGAAATGAAATTAGAAGTGGAGGCGAAAGTAAAAGAGAATAAGGTTATACTACAAGAAAAGGTCGTTTTGGTTATGGCATTCCTGATAATGGTATTAGTACTCAAAATCAAGATCGTGGTGCTAGAGAATAAGATCCAATTTTTTTACAACACAACAAGTTGGCTTTATTAGTTAATGTTATTAGTCAAGATGATACATAGTCTCATTATCCACGCGATGAATCAAAATTTGGTTATTTAAGCGAACAAATGCATCCAATATCATTCAATGATTAATCTTTTTAAAGAGTGGGGATCAATGGAACTTCGACCAATAATCCCAGCATTCAATGCATGAGTGTTGACAGACGAGAAAGACGAGAAGGATCCTTTGAAGATTAATCACGCACCAATACATATCCTCTATTTATATGATACCAATTAGAAGAGTAAAGCCAACAGTCTCCTAGTTATTAAAATTTTGAAAAAATTAACTCTAACTTTGATATATTTTCACATTTTTTATGACCGGCGGAGACAATGAAATGTGCTCAGTCATATCTAATGTAATAATTTATTCGAAAATGTTATTCCGCTAGTTGTTCTCCTCCCTACTCTCCTCTCTATCTGACGTGGCGAGAGGATGTGTATAAAAAATTAAACCACGTGAGTTGTTTATTAATTCCTTCCTTCTTTTTTCTCTTTCCCCTTCATCTGTTCTTCCCCAAATTTCTGAATCCCCTATGTGTCTCGTCTTTACCATTGATTTTTCTCCTCTTGCGAAAAATACTTCTGATTGCTCGATGTTGTTCAATTGAATATGATTTTCATTTGTTTTTTATGTGATAATAATCATCATATGACTGATAATGAAACTAAACTTGTCCTCCCTCTAGAAATTTAAAGATTTTCATTAATAAATAATATTTTAGCTACAATAATTTTGTTCCAAAATCTTATGGACTTCTTGATGTAGGTTGTCATGGTCAATTGCTGGATTAAGATTGTCATGGTTTATGTCTGAAGTAAACAATTTTCACTTAATTAAAGATTAGTCATAGACAGATGTGTGCAAAAATAATCAAGAAAATATTCTTGCTGATACATACACTCATAGATCGATTGACAAAAGTTGTGATATGGAGGGATCATCAATCAATTGGTTGATACAAGATTAAATGGAAGGAATGGAAAATTTAAAAAGAAAAATCAATTGTTCACTTTGTAACGGTTACCTTTCTGTGTGATAATCAGATGCATACAAACAAAAGGAAAAAATTGTTGCAATCTAACTGTGAGATTAGGGGATTTCATTGTATCTATATATCAATGCTTGAAATCAAAATTAGTCGATTAACCGATAATATTCATTCTGGTTTAATTAAAGGGTTACTTCCTTTCGATAATGCAGTTACTAATTTTATTTTTACTTTACTTTTTTTTTTAAAGAAGATGAGATAGACATTGAGATCAGATGGAGAGATTTGGGGAAGAATAGATGCAGGGGAAAGAGGAAATAAAAGAAGGGAAAAGAAATACAACCACGTGGTTTTACTTTTTTGTACACATCCTCTCGCCACTTCAGACAGGGAGGAGAGTAGGGGGCCCAATAGCATTTCCGTAATTTATTTGAGGTATAGTATTTTTCGTATTCTATTATCCAATCATCTTTACTTAACTTATTTATTGTCCTTGAAAGTTTTTTTGAAAATCTAATATATGCAAATCTATATGACGAAAGACGATGATGCCTTAATTAGATACCAATCCTCGGTATCGATGATGCTAATCGGTACTGGCCAAACGAGGTATTGGCGACCTCCATTATATAATTTTGCACACATTAAGTGTTTAACTACAATTTTAAGTACAATAGATAAGTTAAATAAAGCTGATAAACCATTGAATCCCAAAATATTGCAATTCAAATAAACTATTACATTAGATATTACTGAGCATATTTCATTACCTCCACTAGCCATAACAATAACGTGAAAATATATTAAAGCTCGAGTTGACTTATTCTTAGAAATTTGAATAGCTAGTAGATTGTTGACTTTGATGCTCTGGAGGGTATCATATATGTTAGAGCAATGCTCGATCGAACTTGCAAGTTTTATTATCTCAAGCTTGTTGTCAATGCTAGATGTACAAAATTATATCTTGATTTATAGTCTACTAAAGTCAAGTCTCGGACTAGGATTAGAATATCGTAGTTGAGTATCAGATATCACAGAAGAACTCTCGAAGATTGAAGACGGAAGAACAAACGAAGACTTTGAGATAACTTCATCGACAAAGAGGCATGTGAAGACTGAACCATCATACCTTCTCACGATATTTGCCATTATATCTTATAAAACTATGTCGTATGATTTTAGTAGATTTAATATTGCAAAGAAGAAATTTTGAGCCAAGCTTGTCTTGATAAATCTCTCGAATATGGTTAGATTCTTAACAATCTTGGTTAAAAAAAAATATTGTTCACGAACTATTTTTATTTCAAGATTGATCATTTAAAATTTCCCAAGAAATGATATTCATTATATGTAGCTACTGGGAAAGTTTCAAATCGTTTAAGGAGAGTTTTCAGACATTTGAGTTCCGCGAATAGGATAGGTACACATATCCGATATGTGTACCATGTCGATCTAAGTTCTGGGGATTGTGTTTGCAAACTGGCCTAGGAATGCATACCCAGTAAGCGTATCATTGGCTCCCGAGTTCATGGACTGTCCATAGGTATGTACACCTGGTACGCATACCTGCCAAGTTCTGATTTAAGCAGAAGCTCGAGAATTATTTTACAAACATGTTTAACATTGCTACAACTCTCAATAACACTTTTAAGATAGCCTTGGTCACGAAATCTCTTGAGCTTGTGAATCATGGTTAATTATTAAGTGTTATTGAACACCACTTATGCTTGTAAGTTCAATAGGCATACTTTCCAACATGAACTATCATTGTACACGGTTCCACAACCTTGGACCATAGTGTATATTCTTCTATGTAATTTCAAGGAGGACTTTTCGCATGCTTACATGAGAATTTCATCTAACTGAGAAAGTGTTTGCTTGGATAGAAAATTATCTTAACTTTAATTCAAAACTACCTAGATCCTTGAAAATCTATAAATAGGGATACTTTTGAAACGGGATTTCTCAATCCATGGCACCCTTGTGTCCTGGTTGTTAATCAAGAGTCATCCTTTATAACCTAGGTTCTTCATTAACTGTATTTTAGGTTACGAATTGAAGACTTCACTTAGAGATTCGTGAAGCCCGATCAGATATATTTTACCTTATAGTTCTTGTATCTGGATCTTATTCTTATTGATCTTTGAGGTTTTCTAATCTCATATCAGAAACGAGATAGATACAAATCACAAAATTTTCTTCGTCTGAAACTTTGTGATTCATCAAGATAGATATCTAAACTTTTCTTTGACTTGTTTGGATTGTTCTTGGGAGGTGCTTAATAATCCAGGATTTTCAGCTAACCGAGTATAAATGTTCTGGATTCGTGAGGTATGCTGGACTTTGTCTACTACAAAAAAAAAATCCAAGTCTAAATTGAAAAATCAAGGAAAATCAAATAGGCTTATTCGTTAGAGGTGGATTGGTATCAAAAGTCTTTACTGATGTTAAAGCAATTCTTAGGTTGTAAAGAACTTCAACTAAGGGAATCAAGTGCGCGGAATCTTGCTAGGTGCAAGAGGCTAAGGAACATGACTGCAATTGGATTGCGTGGATGGTTAATTCGGTGTTCAAAGTTGGATGAGATCCGAGGATTTTTCTACATGTGCAGTTTTCCTCTCTAACAAAATTTCTAGTATTTTGTGTTTTTCCTTTTCCATATTATACCGTTTTATCGTTATAATAATAGCACAAATAGTACGTAATCAATCTAGATAGTTTAAGTCCATATTAATTGAGATCGAAAACAAAACTTGTTTTCGTTGAATTCGTATCTTGAAAGATGGATTGCAAGTTTCGTACTTGTTAGATATAGGATCCTCTTAATTCGGACACGACTATATATTGATTTTTGAGATCATCCAAGAACTCTTCTACACAGTCAGGTTCATGAACTTTTAAGTCTTGGCATATTGATTGTGGAAGAGAAAGAAAAAAAACTCTACATACATATTGTTCAAGAGTCTTTGTTTAGATTTACTTGCAATTATATTGGGTTTTGTCCATACGGGTTTCCGAACGAAAAAGTTGATGATGTACTTGGTACCCTCTCCTTTCACTATATGTAGTGGATACACGTAAGAGATAAATGAGCCTTTGTAGGTTCCTTCTCGTCTATCACGTGGTGTAAGAAATTTTATTATTTCCAATTCATATGTGTTTCCAACAAAAGAATTTTAATTTCTATTTTTTTAAATTGGTAAAAACATTTGAGCATGCCTTAAAGTTTATATATCTTTTATATTTTATATCCATCGTCATCCGCACATATCGACGGATACGGGTCGATACGGCCGAATGTTGGTTATATCGGATATTCACGGATATATGTAAACTTAAAATCTTGGATCATTTTCAGCAGACACGGATATGATATGGCATATATGGACCTGTATCGGCATGTAACCATGATTGATAATGGGATTCATCGATTTTCAAAATTTTCGAGGATAAGGAATACAGTAAACTACGTATATTTTTTCAATTTTTTTTACATTATTACTAAAAGAATTGGAGCATAAAAAATTATTTAAGAAATTAAAGGTTGTTATATGTAGGTATATTGCAAGAGTACCGCTCGGTTTAACCCACAAGTTTTGTTATCTCAAGCTTGTTGTCAATGCTAGATGAACAAAACTATATCTTGATTTCTAGTCTACCAAGTCAAGTCTCGAACTAGGTGTAGAAATTGGTAGTCGAGTATCAGACATCACCCTCAAAGACTGAAGATCGACGAAGACATTTTGGAAAACTTCATCAACAAGGTATGTGAAGACTGGAAACATTCAGTTTACTCACAAGCTTTACTATTCTATCTATTTGAGACTATGTCGGAAGACTTCTTGTAGATTTATTGCAAAGAAGAAATTTCGAGTCAAGATTATCTTATTAATCATCTCGAAATATGATTCAAGTAATGGATGTTCATTGGTCCTTTTAAATCTTAGTTTGAAATAATTTATTGTTCAAGAACAAATATTTTGGATCATTTGAAAATTGTCCAAGCAAGGATTTTATCATTTGGGAAGGTTTCAAACATCAAAGAGAGAAATTCAGATATTTTGTAATTTCGGCTCAGAGTAGGTTTGCGAACCATCTCGCAAACTCTAGATATCTGAGTTTCTGGAATACAAGAAGGTTGACGAACCAGTTCGCAAGCCTTAAGTTTAGAGTGTGACAGTTCACCAACCAGGTTCACGAACCGTGGTGATCTGAATTTGTGAAAATCCCAACGGTTAGAAAACTCAGTTCACGAACTGTAACGCCTGAAGTTCATGAGTCTTTAACGGTTGGCGAACCCGGTTCATGAACCTTAGCTCCCAGACTCACGAACTGACTCAACGATTCACGAACTGTTTCACCAACGTCCTACTGAATGTTTGAGCATATGCTCAAAGACTTATTTTTTAGATATGCTTAGCATTGCTATGACTCTCATTAACACCTCTAAGACATCTATAATCAATAAAAAAACTTTGTGTATTGCATCGAGATTAAATTCTTAAGTTTTTAAATTAACATGATATTGCTTATTAGTTCAAAGGTATATTTTCCAAAGAACTATCATTACACATGGTTTACATACCCGAACCACTGTGTATATTTTTCTATATGATTTCAAGAAAAACTTCTCAGATGCTTACTTGAAACCCCTAATTAGAGTTTCATCTAAACAGAGAAATTGCTTGCGCGAATCTCAAGTTATCTTAGCTTGAATCCTAAGCAACCCTCAGTATTGAACATCTTTAAATTAAGATGATCATTCAACTGGGAAATTCAATCCCCGACACTTTGTGTCCTAGTTGATTACTAGAGTCGTCCTCTATTGACCTAAGTTTTCTCTGAGAAACATAATTAGGTCTACGACTTAAAGACTTCACTCGGGGATTCGTGAATCCAAGTCCAATTATCTTTTCCTTGATAGTTTGTGTATCCTGATCGTGTTTTTTTGTTATCGAGGTTCTCAAAATCTCTTTTAGGCAAGATAAATATAAATCACAAAATTCTCTTCGTCTCAGACTTTGTGATTCCTCGAGATAGATATCTGAAAACCATTCTTAATTGATTAGTTCGAGATTGTTCTTGAGATATAGTTACGAATCCAGGATTCTCAATTAACTGAGTGTAATTGATTCAGATTTGTGAGGTTTGCTAACTTTTTCCGTTGCAAACATATTTCCAAACCTTGACATTTGATCTAAAGGGAAATCAAATAGGTTTATTTGGAAGAGGCGGATTAGTATCCAAAATCTTCATTTTGGTTGAAGCAACTCTTAGGCTGTAAAGGACACCATCTAAGGGAATCAATTACGAGGTTTAAGAGGCGTAAGGAGCACAACTATAACTTAATTGCTTGGAGGGTGGATTCGGTATCAACTACATTCCAGTCTGAAGTGTGATAGTAGGCTAGTGTTTGTAGCGGATTAATACAATTTGGTGTTCAAATCTGGATGAAGTCCCGAGGTTTTTCTATTATTGCAGTTTCCTCGCTAAAAAAACTCTGGTGTCTTGTGTTTTCCTTTTCCGTATTATATTATTTATCTTTATAATAGGATCTACACAAGCATTATGTATTCAATTCTAGTACATACGTCCATATAATTAAGATCGATTACGGTACTTGTGTCTTGTAGAATTAGTATATTAAAAGATAGATAACAAGTTCCATACTTGCCAAAATTCGGATTTGAAATATTTGGATACGACAAAATTGATCTTGGATATTGGTTTTTGAGGTCGTCCAAGTATCTTCTTAACAATCAGGTTCACATAATCCCTTGTATAGACTTTACGATTGAGAAGAGATAGAGATACAAACTCTGTATACATATTGTCAAAGATCATTAAGTTGGTGTACTTACAGTTGTATTAGGTTTTGTCCATACAGGTTGTCGAACGGAAAAGTTGGTAATATACTTGGTACTCTCTCCTTTTAATGTATCTCGCCAATTCAATCACCTTACTACAACCTTTAAAAGAAATAGTTAAATTTAAGCTAAATCAGTCCTTGAACATCTTCCAAATCCAACAACATGTTTGAGTGTTATTTGTTCTATTACTTTTATTTGTGACTTATTCCTTCTTGGTACTATAAAGCATAACACTTATCTTGTTATTGATTTTTTGGACATGATTATGCTGCTAAAATTCTATATGTGTTTGTTCCCATGCTAAGAGAGGATATCCTAATCTGGATGCCTGATGAAAAAGGGGATGCTTTGTGTTAGAAATGTTTATAACACTTAGTAATTCTTCTTCTCCTAGTCTTGCTCGGGTGATAATGCCAATTGGAGTTCAAAAATCTATGTGGAAGACCAAACTCCCACATATGAATAAAGCATTTACTTGGAAGTGTTTAAAGAAATATTTCCAACTATGGATAAAATAGCTAGGTTCAAGCAGAATATAGATATCCACTGCAGTTTATGTGATGTTCACTGCAGAATTCGGATGTTCATTTGAGACTGTTGGACACTTGTTTATAGGTTGCTAGGCTAGGTTGGTTGGGGTGTATGTATTAGTAATGTGAATATGTCTACTTCATATACCAGTGTTTTTAATTGGATTATAGGTTGGTTCACCTATGACCTTAATGTGAATTTTGTTTCTAGTAGTAGGAATGATGTTGGATTGTACTCGCTCATGCTAATTATTTGGATGATGTGGAAAGATTGGTGTGCTATGAATTTTAAAATTTGTGAAGCCTAATTGTGCTACTACCATTAGTAGAATTTCGAATCTTATTAACTAACGCAATCAGTCTATTTCTGGTATCCAGGCTTACTAACTAACTCCAATCTGCAGGTCCAAAGGTGGGAACCTCCTAACAGGGACTTTCTAAAAATAAAACATGGATACTTTTTTTTATCAAAGAAACTTGTACGGCTGGAATTGAATTAATAATTCATGATTTCCAGGGACACTTCATGGAGCGAAAGGGAGATTTTCCAGTGAAAGATTAATGGAAGATCATGAAGTGAAATATATGGAATGCATGGTCTTAAAAGAAGCTGGGGATTGTCCAGTCTCTCTATAATATGCTAGAGTTAGTTTTGAGTCAGCTAATGAACTCTTAGTTAGGCCTATCAATGAACGAAATCCTACAGTTCATGGGGTTAATCAAGGTTTTAAATTAAAAAAAAAACTAAATCAATCTTCATTATTTAATCCAATCTAATAAATTAGACATATAAGTAATAAAATTAAAAAATGTCTCTTATTTCATGTTATTGTTTACCCTCGAGATTTTGTACTATTTCCTTTCACGAATTAAAGTTTATATTTAAAATTGGATATCGTTAAGTTATTTACTTAAAGACTATGGATTTTTATATAATGATTGTAAAAACATGTATTATGAATTCCCAAAAATAATTAAATTGCATTAAAGTCTATATAAAATATGTTAAAAAGTTATTAATAATATCTCTTATCCTCCGAATTTTTGTAATTAAGAAAAAATGTACTCCAAATATAGTATCCAATACATATCTATGGGTACCTCATGTGATACACATACAAGTGGATACATCATGCATTTTGAAGTATATGTGTTGCATATGAGTTGATAAAATTAAAATCAAAATTAAATTAAAATCTAAAATTAGTTAAATGTGTGGGTGTCTTGCCGCTATTTATATAGAGCATACAAAGAGCACCCATATTAAGTGAATTTATCCTATAATCGAAAAGTTAATTCTCGACTGATGGTGTTGAGCGGGAAGTCCTTTTTTGCTTCCTTTATTCGAAAGCTGAAATTACTAGATCCATATAAATAATGAACTTTGATTTCACCAATGTCACATGTACGCCAAGCAAAAATCCATTATCGGTTTCGCTTGAATCCTTAAGCATGTTCTGCACACACTATATGTCACGAGTTTTTTAGCTTCTTTATTTTTTTTTAATTTCTACCCTCGACGGAGAAACGTATTTCATATTTATTAATATTAGTTAGGTTCTTCCAAATTTTGATTCAACGGAAAATTTTGGGCATGCGTGCGACATTTTCGGTCATAACAATTGAGATTTTAGGTTATTGTGTTATATTTTTTTATATATGACAACTTAGGTTATGATATATTTTGAATCACAAGACAAATTTTGGATCACGAAAAATATTCTGGATCAAGGGATATATTCTGGGTTATAGTGGAAAAAGTGGGCCACTTATCAAATTTAGGTCCATAGCAGATTTCAGATCACATTGCCGATTTAAAATCATTACCCAAAATTGATTTTCAGTGGCAACTTTCGATCGTGATGTACATTTCTTATGAACTTGAGTTCTTTCATGGCTTGGATTTGTTTTCAAACCTTTGTCAATATTAGTAGATCTACTACTTGTGACACGCAAGACTCACGAAACATTATCTTAGGGTATGAGAATGATATATGCATGATAACAATATATCTAGCAGAATAAAAAGAATGTATAAATTAAAAGGGGAGTAACATATCAATTGGTTAATTAGTATTACTGACATTCTTGTGCAGATACTATTGTGATAACAATTATGTGGGATTGAAAATCATCACAGTTCATCCTAAGAGAGAATAAATTAGTTGTTACATAAGCTTCAACAGAAGTACTTAATTTGAGTAAATTTGAGTACATGCAGAATCATAAAAGCAAGCTGTCAGATACATGAAAAATCAGGTTGTATGGGTGCCAAAAATTTTACTTTTTTGTAAAACCATATGTGATAAAGAGATCATTAGAGCATTGCTCGGCTGAAAAGACAAGCATTGGTATGTCAAATGTGGAATTGTCAAATTTAGATTTCTAAATTGTTCACTTAATTAGGTTAAACTTCGCTTGTATAGGTGTAAGACAAAATACTTCGAGTTACCCCTGAAGAACTGAGGGTAGAAGACAGAAGGTTGAATTCTAAGCAAAGATCCTTGGTAAAATACTATAAATAGGAAATCTTTGCAACACTAGATTTTCATCCCATTGTATGTGTAGTAAAGTTGCATAAAGGGTCCTCCAATTTCCCTTTGAACCTTCGGGATCAGGGAGCGACTTTTAAAGTCTATTTGTGATGAATAAATACTGGAAGTGTTCTTATATAAGCAGAAGAAAAACACATGCTATTTAAATTTTAGTTTATTTGATTGATAGTTGTAACTTACTCAGATGTTAAGTTTTTGTTTATTATAAATGTTAGAGCAAGCGTTGCTATCTCAAGCTTGTTTTTCAAGTTTAGTTGATCAAAAACTATAGTCTTGATTTCTAGCCTACTCATTGTTATGTCTCGAATTAGGATAAAATGTGTAGTTGAGATTTAGACTTCACGGCGTTCATCGATTGAAGACGAAGATCTACTGACGAGAGCTTGGAGGAACTTCATCAACAAAAGTTATGTGGAGACGAAAACTTATCTATCACTCAGAAGTCTATTCTATTCAATCTTCTAATGAGACTAAGTCGTATAGCTATATAAACTTTTACATTATACACATTTGATATTTCTAGCTGAGTTTATCTCGGTTATCTATTTCTCGAAACAATATAAACTTATCTGTATAAACTTTAACTATGTTCATCATTATTCTTGACAAGTTTAGTTGGAAACAATTTATTTGTTGGAAACTAAATATTGAGTTAAAATATGATCATGTGAAAATTGCCTTGAAACATCTTATATGATTTGTGTGAGACAATCATTTGATGAATTTGGAAAGTTTCGTATTGATCATTCGATCCCTTGAAATATTTGAAGCTAATAGTTTGTGTGACACAGTTATTCTCGTCTTCTAAGGATGTTTCAATTATTGAAATGGGAGTTTAAAACAATTAACCATGTCTGGATACAACACGGTATGCATACCTAGTATGCGAACTGTATTGTTATGATTCAGGTCCAGGAACCTTGTTTGGGTACCTAGTATGCGAAGGATTTGACCTGTAAATATCTGAGAACCTTGTTTGCGTACCTAGTATACAAACGGTTTCACCTGAGTTAGGTCCGGGACAACTGTTTGCATGGTTTGCGAACGTCTGGACAAGGCCAAGGTCCGGAGCTGTTGTTTGCATACCTGGTTTGCGAACACGGTGGTTTAAGTTCTAAAATCGGTTAAGTGTGATTCTCATATCATGAACTAAATATTTATGAATTAAGGAATGCAATCTTTGCAACCGTGGATTAATGTTCATGAATTGATTCTTGTATGAGTACTTTGTACAATTACGAATCAATCTGATTTTGTTTCAATTTTCTCATATATATTTCTATGAGATAGTGAACAATTAAACAACTCTATTTGAAACACAATTAGATTCATTTGATTATCTTTCATGATTGATTTATCATCATATTTGATCTAGAAGTGTTATATGAATGTGGTTAAGACAAAAGTGTTCATATGGCTAACTTCGGTTAACCGTTATTGAGCCAACTTAATATACATGTGTTCGGTATGGTTACCCATATCTAAATGAAGGTATATTTCATTTGCATGTAACAAGCTAATACCATCCAACGATGGAGATTGATTGCTTTATTTTAAAAGCAGACTTAGCTTGAATCTTAAATCAGGAGTTCATCTAACGATGAATATTGAATGTTTTGTTACTAAGCTATCTTAGCTTTGATTGTAAGCAAACCTGATTTGAAAGACTATACAAGGGAGAACTCTAGCAACTGGAAAACCTAATCCCGACACTTTCCTGTGTCCTAGTTACAAACTAGAGTCGATTATCCTTTAACCTAGGTTTTTCCAAAACCCTATTAGGTTAATGACTTAAAGACTTCATTTGGGATTCATGAAGCCAGATCCAACCATTTTCTCTGTAGTTGCGTATTCTAATCTTACTTGTTCTATCGTGTTGAGTACTATCTTATCTAAGATTTGCTCGAGATTTATCTCCGATAGGTAAGATGTAAAAAGTAGTCACAAAGTTCTTCATCTCAGACTTTGTGATTCCGCAGTAACTTCTTCTACTACCATATAGTTAAGTTATTGTGAGGTGATTGATATTTTTAGGCTTCTCTTCGGGAGTATAAGACCGGTTATCAATTGGTTCCTGTTCACCTTGATTTATCATAAGACGGAACAAAACTTCATAGGTACTTCTGTGGGAGACAGATTTATCTATCAGAATAGACTTATCTGTGTGAGACAGGTTTGTTTATAAATCCACGACTTTGGGTCGTAGAAACTCTTAGTTATGGGTGAGATCAACTAAGAAAATCAAGTGCGCTGAATCCGGCGTGGTTATAGATGCGTAAGCAACGCGACCGTACCTTAATCGGTGTGAGACTTGGTTAGGGATCAACTACATTCCAGTTGGAAGTTAACTTGTAGTAGGCTAGTGTATGTAGCGGCTTAATGCAATGTGGTCTTCAATATGAACTAGGTCCCGGGTTTTTTCTGCATTTGCGGTTTCCTCGTTAACAAAATTTCTGGTGTCCGTGTTATTTCTTTTCCACATTATATTAGTTTATATAATTGAAATATCACAGGTTGTGCGTAGTTCAATCAGTTGGTAAATATGACCTTGTTTGTTGGATATAACTTGATTGACACTTGGGCATTGGTCTTTGGTACCGTCCAAGTTATTTCTCTTCAATTAGGGTCACAAATTTCTATCTGTTTGATTTGATGATTGGATTGAGAAATAGAGATAAAACTCTTTGATATATCTCTTGATTGAGATCGTTTTTAAGTTGGTGCTCTCGGAAGTATATTGGATTTTTTCCATACAGATTTCCGAACGAATTATTGGGTGTGGTTGTTATACCACCGCTTTTTCAATAACGCCACCCACAATCTGTCAAGAAAAGTTATTCAGTTTTTACCGTATGTTTATTCGAAATCTGACAATAAAACTCACACAATGGTATTAACATATTTCGATTTGCATAACCTTAGATGAGCGGAAACAAGTCATGTTACTGGTTATTATGTCGATTGACTTGTAGTTAGGGAATCAAAGAGTCATTTGTTTACAGCAAAACCGTATCTTAAAAGTTTCACATTTTGGTGATTAACACCAAGTTTCGTGATCATAAAATATTCCTTGGTTGTGTGTTTGATAACATATATAAATCTAGTCGTCCAGTTGGAGATCGTGTGGCGAAGTCTTCCTGGCGTACTGTAAAGAAACTCTTAGGCTAACCTTTACGGTTATCCAAAGTCAACTTTCAAGTTGAATGCCACGTCACCTGTAGAGGCTAAGTGTTATGGTTTCTTAAATTCAACTTTCAAAATGCTCCCAACGGTTGAACCCAAATATCGGAGCCGTTGGGTTTTAACTTTAAAATAAAAATTTGATGTCTCAGGTTTGATGCGCCTAATGGTGAGGGGCAAATATGGGAGTCGTTAGATTTTAACTTATAAGAAAAATCTGACGTCTCAAATTTGATGTACCCAATGAAAGTAAAATTAATTTGCGCCCAACCGTTACCCACAAACTTGATTCAAGTTCACATTCAAGTAAGCTCTGCAACCACAACCTGAATCAAGTCAAAAAGGGACTTTTGGCATTGCTTTTCCAACTTGAATGTTGAAGTTTGAAAAGATCTGTTAATGAAAGAATGCATTGCAAAATGTGTAGTTGAGCTTTAGACTTCACAGTGTTCATCAATTGAAGACAAAGATCTACCGAGGAGAGCTTGGAGGAACTTCATCAACAAAAGGTATGTGGAGACCAAAACTTATCTATCACTCAGAAGTCTATTCTATTCTATCTTCTAATGAGAATAAGTTGTATAGCTATATAGACTTTTACATTATACACATTTGATATTTTGAGCTGAGTTTATCTCGGTAATCTATTTCTCGAAATATATGTTGGAAGCTTTTTGCTTTAACTATGTTCATCATTATTCTTGACGAGTTTAGTTGGAAACAACTTATTTGTTGGAAACTAAATATTGAATCAAAAGATGATCATGCGAAAATTGGCTTGAAACATCTTATATGATTTGTGTGAGACAATCATTTGATGAACTTGGGAAAGTTTCGTATTGATCATTCGATCACTTGAAAATTACTTGAAGCTAATAGTTTGTGTGAGATATCTATTCTCGTCTTCTAAGGATGTTTCAATAATTGAAATGGGAGTTTAGAATAATTAACCATGTATGGATACAACACGGTATGCATACCTAGTATGTGAACTGTATTATTATGATTCAGGTCCGAGAACCTTGTTCGCGTACCTAGTATGCGAACGGTTTTACCTGTAAAGGTCCGGGAACCTTGTTTGCGTACCTAGTATGCGAACGGTTTCACCTGAGTTAGGTCCGGGACGGCTGTTTACATACCTGGTTTGCTAACGGATGGACAAGGCCAAGGTCCGGAGCTGTTGTTTGCATACCTGGTTTGCTAACACAGTGGTTTAAGTTTTAAAATCGGTTAAGTATGATTCTCATAGTCATGAACTTAATATTTATGAATTAAAGAATGCAATTGCAAACCGTGGCTTAATGTTCATGAATTGATTATTGTGTAAGTACTTTGTACAATTACGAATCAATCTGTTTTTGTTTCAGTTTGCTCATATATATTTCTATGAGATAGTAAACAATTGAGCAACTCTATTTGAAACACGATTAGATTCATTTGATTATCTTTCATGATTGATTTATCATCATATTAGATCTAGAAGTGTTAGATGAATGTGGTTAAGACAAAAGTGTTCATATGGCTAACTTCGGTTAACCGTTATTGAGCCAACTTAATATACACGTTTAGGTATGGTTACCCATATCTAAATGAAGGTATATTTCATTTGTATGTAACAAGCTAAGACCATCTAACGATGGAGATTGATTGCTTTATTTTAAAGCAGACTTAGCTTCAATTTTAAATCAGGAGTTCATCTAATGGTGAATATTGAATGCTTTGTTACTAAGCTATCTTAGCTTTGATTGTAATCAAACCCTTATTTGAAAGACTATATAAGGGAGAACTCTAGCAACTGGAAAACCTAATCCCGACACTTTCATGTGTCCTAGTTGAAAACTAGAGTTGATTCTCCTTTAACCTAGGTTTTTCCAAAACCCTATTAGGTAAACGACTTGAAGACTTCATTTGGGATTCGTGAAGCCAGATCAAATTATTTTCTCTGTAGTTGCGTATTCTGATCTTACTGATTCTATCGTGTTGAGTACTATCTTCTCTAAGATTTGCTCGAGATTTATCTCTGATAGGTAAGATATAAAAAGTAGTCACAAAGTTCTTCGTCTCAGACTTTGTGATTCCGCAGTAACTTCTTCTACTATCATATAATTAAGTTATTATGAGGTGATTGATATTTCTAGGCTGCTCTTCGGGAGTATAAAACCGGATTATCAATTGGTTCCTGTTCACATTGATTTATCATAAGACAGAACAAAACTTCATAGGTACTTCTGTGAGAGATAGATTTATCTATCGGAATAGACTGTGTGAGACAGGTTTGTTTTTAAGTCTTCGACTTTGGGTCGTAGCAACTCTTAGTTGTGGGTGAGATCAACTAAGGGAATAAAGTGCGCATAATCCGGCGTGGTTCTAGAGGCGTAAGGAACGCGACTATACCTTAATTGGTGTGAGACTTGGTTAGGGCTCAACTACATTCCAGTCGGAAGTTTACTTGTAGTAGGCTAGTGTCTGTAGCGGCTTAATACAGTGTGGTGTTCAATCTGGACTAGGTCCCGGGTTTTTTCTGCATTTGAGGTTTTCTCGTTAACAAAATTTCTGGTGTCTGTGTTATTTCTTTTCCGCATTATATTTGTTTGTATAACTTAAATATCACAGGTTGTGCGTAGTTCAATCAATTGGTAAATCTGACCTTGTTTGTTGGATATAACTTGATTGACACTTGGGCATTGGTCTTTGGTACCGTCCAAGTTATTTCTCTTCAATCAGGCTCACGGATTTCTATCTGTTTGATTTGCTGATTGGATTGAGAAATAGAGATAAATCTCTTTGATATATCTCTTGATTGAGCTCGCTTTTAAGTTTGTGCTCTCGGAATTATATTGGAGTTTTTCCATACAGATTGCCGAACGAATTATTGGGTGTGGTTGTTATACCCCCGCTTTTTCAATAACGCGACCCACAATCTGTCAAGAAAAGTTATTCAGTTTTTATCGTATGTTTATTCGATATCTGACAATAATACTCACACAACGGTATTAACATATTTCCATTTGCATAACCTTAGATGAGCGAAAACATGTCATGTTACTGGTTATTATGTCGATTGACTTGTAGTTAGGGAATCAAAGAGTCACTTGTTTACATAAAAACCTTATCTTAAAAGTTTCACATTTTGGTGATTAACACCAAGTTTCGTGATCATAAAATATTCCTTGGTTGTGTGTTTGATAACATATATAAATCTAGTAGTCCAGTTGGAGATCGTGTGGCGAAGTCTTCCTGGCGTACTGCAAAGCAACTCTTAGGCTAACCTCTACGGTTATTTAAAGTCAACTTTCAAGTTGAATGTCACGTCACCTTGAGAGGCTAAGTGTTATGGTTTCTTAAATTCAACTTTCAAAATGCACCCAACGGTTGAGCCCAAATATTGGAGCCGATGGGTTTTAACTTTAAAATAAAAATTTGATGTCTCAGGTTTGATGCGCCTAATGGTGAGGGGTAAATATGGGAGTCATTAGATTTTAATTTATAAGAAAAATCTGATGGTTCGGATTTGATGCGCCCAATGAAAGTAAAATTTATTTGCGCCCAACCATTACGCATATCAAACTTGATTCAAGTTCACATTCAAGTAAGCTCTGCAACCACAAATTGAATCAAGTCAAAAAGGGACTTTTGGCATTGTTTTTCCAACTTGAATGTTGAAGTTGGAGAAGCATAATACTTAAGCCATAGGACAATGATAAAATCTGATTGGGGATTTGTATGTGTAGACTCAAAATGGTTATGGACGTTCGGAACCGTTGAAGCGGGGTAACCATAAGGGTTATATTCCGACTCAATTGCACTAGACCGAAGTTGCATAGCAGACGAGAGTGTAGTGGCTTAATTCAATGAGTATTAATCAAAACTAGACTAAGGCCTGAAATTTTTCTTTACTTGCAGTTTTTCTCGTTAATAAAATCTCTAGTGGGCTTTCTTTTCTTTCCGCATTATAAGTCTTAATATTCACAATTAAAGTACAAGCAAGTGTACGTTAATCTTCATTGTCTATTACAAGGTCCTCTCGTTCTCCAAAGTACCAACTAAGGAGTGTCTAAGATTGAAAAACGCTTCCTCGTACCCTCGTCTATTTCTACATCGATATTATAATCAACGCGTATAATAAGATATGCTTAATTATTACGACTATAACAGTTTACCTGATTAAAAAATCTTTTTGGGTTCAATAATGCAACAAATTTTATTTTATTTATGTATTACACTTAAAAGTACATTTCAACATATATTATATGCAAAATTTATATGATGAAGGATGACAACACCTTAATTAGATATAATTCCCAGTTTTGATTAATATCTGTTAATTTCACTTAACATTACTGATAATAATATTTTGGAACAATAACTGTGTACTAATACTGAATTGACTCTGATATGGCAAGCCATGGTTTCAACCGATACAATCTCTGTTAATAAAAAAATCTAAGAAGCTATTGTTATCTCATTGTATCAATTTTGTATCAACATATATTAGATTGATACGCACCCGTATCAGTTCATAACATTTTGATAAAAACTAATATAACAAACAAAATCCTTATCATTTCAATTTATTTATTTTTAATATCAAAATTACTACATTCAATTGAAACATACTTTTGATGTTTAATCAAGGTTTCTCAAGTTGACTTAGCAACCATAGTTGTATGATATATACAAAAAATATAAACTTAGCAAAGTAAATCGCAATTTTAACTATTATCAGATCTACGGTCAATACATATCAGTATCACTGTAACATTGCGTACGATATGACGAGCAAACCATGGTCATACCAGAAGTGCTACAACAAAACTACCAAGTTCTTAGCCGGTAAACAAACAAACAATTAGGTGAACATAATTTAAAATTGACAATGCCATTTCATTCTTAGATTATGTAATAAAATCGCACATGAACTTACTAAATCCTGTAGGAAATTTGAAATTTATAGAGTTTGGTTAGATAGACCACCTGGTACTATTGATCTATTGTTGGATAACACTCATAACTTAAGTTAATAAAATCTTTCAATCTTTGGCATTAAAAAAAAAAACGAGAAGTATACATGATTGGACCTTATATACCCGTTGAAAGAGGTCAGAGCATAGTAGAAAGGCCGTTCAAGCCCATGAAACTCGGGCCCTTAACGTGGCTAAGTAAGGCTTTCCTGACTCCACCTCCCATGAGGAACTAGCAGCTGAAAATATTGCCAAAATATATGACATCCATAACATGTTCTTCTTTTTTAATGCGATGACTGAAGACAACTTACTTCTCCCGTTTGTGAAAACATGTGGAATGCAGGCATGGCAGAATGGGAGTCTAATATCAGTGATACCAGTAGTAGAATGTGCAATAACAACAGAAGCACTAACAATGGTAGAGTGGAAACTGTTTTTTTGAATTTAATAAATCGTATTACCCAGCATTTTCTCTTGCAAAAGTCACCACCATATCACTTCACACTTGGTAGTTTCTTTACCTAACTTCAGTTGCTCTTGGTTATGCTGTTGATTCACGAGTCTCTACCAAATACAATATCTTGCAAAAAAAAAAAAAACGATATCTTGCAAAAAAATAAAAAAAAAAGACAGTGTTATCATCTTTGCACTCCTGTGAAAAACTATCATTCGGTTTGTTGTTGTCTCAGTTAGAATCGGAATCTAGAGTCTGTTAAAAAAAAATCTTATTTTCCAAGTCAACTGCGAATGACTAATTTTACTGTATTGGATACCTTAAATATTAAAAATGATATACTAGTATTTTTTTGTTAAAAAGAAACAAATATCTTAGATTCGTGCAGCAAAATGAAAAAAAAAAGATAGCGTGAAAGTTAAAGAGCCTTCAGATTTTGTCCCAGAAAAACAAAATTAAAATAGAAAAAAAAAAGAAAAAAAAAGGAAAAAAAAAAAGAGCGTACGGACAAGATAAGAATTCAGCTTTCAACATCAACCGTTCATCCGAGACGTGCGGTTTGTCTCTTCGCCCAAGGTTTTTAGATAAATCCCACCACTACCACCACCACCCCACACCTCAACCACACCCTCTAAAATAAATAAATAAATAAAATAAAAACCAAAATCAGAAAATCTGACCACCTGAAGTCTCACGTGATGATACACGTCTTGTGCTCTGTGACTTACATAACGGATCTTATATGCTTGACTTTTCCCTTTTTTTGTATCAAAATAAACAATCCAACGGTATACATTGCTTCCCACTTTCCACATCACCATTAGCAGTTATTATGGGGAGGAGAGGTTCGTTATTACTCCCAACGAGTTCCGTACTGTTTCTAGTAGTAGGTAGAAAAATCAGTGCGTTGTGAATCTTGTGATAGAAGGTGAAGGGTATTAATGTCTCGTCCTGCACTTAAACCCAACCCATGCATGTTACATGATGGCTATGTAATGGGTTTCTGCGGGCCCATTAGAACTTATTCCCTTTCCCAGAAAGAAGAAGACGTGTAAACCACCAGGTTGGTTCGCGCCAGAAATGCCTTAATTCTCGCTATTGTGTGGATGACAGTTGGAGATCTCGGACACGTGTCGGTAAAACAGTGATCAGTTATCGGTGGTTTTTTGTAGTACTTATTCGTCGGACGACACGTAACTGCAGCGTAAGAATTTGAGGGGGGATTTTCGTTCACCAGTTCTGTAAAGTGAGTGAATAACACTCTGGTTCGAAAAACTCATTTATTTTTTGGGAGTTTGGACAATGACTACTGAATTTGTTGTCTTATACGGTATCAATTTCTTCTTAGAAACTTAATTACGCCTTTATTGTCTAACTAATCAATGCGATTAAATCTTGAGCCTTGTGTAGTTGGGGGTGCGGGATATTGGGGTGCATTCATATTGCATGCAGCATGAAAAATGCATGGGGATACTTGTTGATGCATGAGATGCAATAATTCCATATAGAAATTAAAACATTAACGTCAAAGCAGTACATAATTGACCGCGAAAAGAGGTCGTTGAACAAAGTACTTGCCGTGGTACTTGCTGCCTCTCCATAATAACTGGGTGGGCAGTGAGTTTGTCTTAGCTGCAGTGCTGGACAGTGGCATGGATAGTACCAATCCAATGGCAAGAAGGGGTTGAGTGTTGATTTAGGAATCTTAACTATAAAACTTAACTCTTAAAAAAAAAGTTGATTTTTGATAACTCTAAAAACAAAATTATCGTACGAGTATGAATCATTGAAAACCCCCGACATCGATTGAGATTACGTATTGTATTGCGTGTAACACTATTAATGATTGTCCATCATCGTTTGAGACTCGTATTGACCTATGCTTTGAGTGGTCAGTATAATCCTACAAAATTGATCGTTTGAGAGTTGAGACTCATATTGTATTACGTGGGGAGACACTGTGTTGTGCATAAGTTGGAGAATTAAAAAGGCCGATCAATTCTAGTTCCGCCTAGGCACAACAGAATAACATATTTTCATGGCCGAGAGTCGAATCGTATTGTGCATAAGTTTTAGACCAGTCCTTGTTACTTAGGCCTACGTTTTCCTGGACAGGTAGGGGAGAATCAGTGCCACCATCTACTGATGGCATCGATGATTAGATTGGGCTTTACCACCCTTACAGGCCCAAACCAGGGAGAAGGGATTGGGAAGGTCCAACCCTCCCATAGTGAGAATCAAAATTACTAGATTATACTCTGTGATATACTGATATGGGAAAATTAGGCGCAGGTCCAGATTTTTTTTCTTCTTACCATCAGGCCCTTAATTAGTTTCAGATCCAGTCGCACCTAAAATTATTTAAAAAGCGCAGAGTTACTCTATTATCCTTCAACGGTTTCGGGCAGTTTCAATAACTCCCTGAATGGTCACGACATTTATTTCCTTTTCACCTGTTTCTTTTCTTCTTCATCAGTTTCTTTTCTCCTCCTCCATTAACTCCATAACGGAGCTGCAGAGGATTTTTTTTCTCCATCATTCAAAGAAATCGATCATTTAAATCGGTGATTGAAGTTGATTAAACTCTAGAAATCAATTTCAAACTATAAAAAACCCTAGAAACTACTTACAATTTACAAACCCTATAATTCAGTTCAACAAAAATGGATGAAACACTAACAAAAACACGTCTTCAGAAGTCAAAAGAGAAGAAATCAGGTACTAAAACTAGTTTAATCGACCGTATTCTTGCATGCATTCAGTACATTTGATTTTTTTTTTTCGATTTTAACTTTTGTTCTTCACCTAAAAGAGGAAGAAGGGAAAGTCGAAGGAAAAATCAAGTCGAAGAAACAGAAAAAAAAAACGGTGAGATTTATCATTAGCTTCATCTGTTAGTGTTTGATTTTGTTTTTTCCAATTTTTTTTGTTTTTAATTTTAAGTTTTGTTGTAGTAACTGCCGATGATGAACCAGAAGCCGGTAATCCGGAGAAAAAGAGCAAATCTAAGAAGACTTGTTTCTGGTGAGATTTTCATCCTGAATGTGTTTACCCATAATTTTGTTTTGCTTTATCACTTTCTTCTTCTTCTTCGATTTTAACATCATTTTTACCTGTTGATGTTGAAGATGAAAAAGGAGAAACTGGTAGTGACCAACCACTGAAGGAGATGAAATTGAAGGCAAAGCAAGATGTTGTGAAGAAGAAAAAGAAAGTCTTTGGTATGCATCTTCACTAGTTCATGTGTGATTCATGTTTGCATAACAAAATCTGCCGAAAAATAATAAGTTATGCAGCATAAAATAAATGTACATAACTTGTTATGCAGATGCATGACAGCGTATGCAGCATAAAATAAATGTGCATAACAAGTTATGCTTACAAAGAAAGAAACACTGCATAACACCCTGTCTAACATTTTAATATGCAAAAAAACACTGCATAACACCCATTTATTAATTTTACTTTTTCATTTTAATCTACTTCAGTTTTAACATCATTTTTACCTGCTAATGATGATAACTTAGAAGAGGAAAAAGGGGAAACTGATGGTGACCAGCAACAAAAGGAGACAAGAACCAAGGCAAAACACGACGCTGCCCAGAAGAAAAAGAAAGTCTCTGGTATGCATTTACATTCCTTCGTGTGTCTGTGATTCATGTTTGCATAACAAATTCTGTAGAAAAACACATGTTATGCAACAAAAAATATCTGAATAACATGTTATGCTTGCCAAAGTTACTGCATAACCTGATATGAATAACTTATTGGTGTGTTAAAAAGATCCTGAAGCAACCCCATCAAAGAATTCGCAGAGATTAAAAGATCAGGTATCACCTAGTTCACCTAGGCTTGAAAAAGCTACTAAGGAAAAAAAGAAAGCAAAGAAAGCTGCACCAAAGGAATTTTGGATGATGATGACAATACAGATGATGAAAAAAAAGTAGATGATGAAAAATAATCGGGTAAGATTAATTGCTTAGTATGTTTTTCTTTGGTGTGATTGATTTGTTTCATTGTTAATTTGGTATGTTTTCAGTCAACCAAGCTGTTGATAATCAGAAGAAAAGAAAAAAACGTGAACCCAAACAATCAGAAGACCTGAAAAGGAAGAAGAAGAAGCAAAGTGAAATATCCGAAGAAGAAGAAGAACCTGCTCAGCAATGTGTCGTCTATAAACCAGGTGCGTTGAATTCCTGCTATTCTTCAGTTATAATAAACTTCTCTTATCATTTACCCGCTTGTTTAGATGCTAACGTATTGTAAAACACATCATGATTTTTAAAAGAACAAATGCATAACAGGTTATGCAGTCTTATAAACTATGCATAATATGTTATGCAGTCAACTGGTTGTGCATAATATCTCATTTACATGTCTGATTACATTTTAAGAAGTAGTGCATTATAGGTTATGCATGGTAAAAATATGTGCATAACAGTTTACGCAGATGCCTGAGAAAGAGGCATAAGTGGTTATGCACTCAAAATAACAGTTCTAACTTAGTAAAATGCAATTTTTTTGTTCTTTTGTTTATGCAGTTAAACCTAAACCCAAACCTTCAATGCATGGAGGCACTTATGGAGCAGGTTTTTTAAGGGTAGGTAACTTGTTCACAAAAATAAGGGAAAGAGGTGGTTTAACTCCGATGCAGGCTAATATGATGAATGCGTGTCCATTTGTGAAATTCTATAACTAGTTATATACTGCGAACATGTCATACTTGGATGGTAAGAGCAACCAACTGATGGATGAGGTCCTTCTATCATATGACCATGATGATTTGAGTCAGCATTCATTCAAGGTGTCCGAAAACAAGTATACACAGTCAACGACTAGTGAGCTTGTTGTTACTTTTCAGATACCAAGAGTTAAAGGAAAGAGAGGAAGAGATATTCTGACTTTAAAGGAAGAGATGGGTCTAACTCAGTCACTTGGACTCGTCAAGCAATTCCCATGCAAAACAAAGTCTGGTAATGTGAGTACAGATCCCAAAGCATAGGTAACAAAGTATATGATATTCAAAGGCTGATGTTGGAAAAACTTGATAAGAAAGGTCATGAAGTAGAAGTTGTCTCCCTTGTCTGCCTTTACATGCTAGTCGTTTTGTTCTTTTGTGGGTCAATGGGAGACAATTTGGACGTCTCATATGTTGGTTTGGTGAAGGATTTGGAAACCATGGACTGTGTATCATTTCCTGATCTAATTCACGAATACCTGATGGACGACATCAAGACTGTGAAATAAAAGAATCGTCTTATCAGGAATTGCACTGGTTGCACTATATATTCTCTTGTGAGTTCGTTTTTTTTTACTTTCTTAATATCTGTCAATAAACCATTTTTACATAATATCTTATTAGTTGTTGTTTTTTGCAGCTTTGGTTGGCTGAGCACTCTAACATAGATGAGATATCATCCGAAATCGTCGTCAAGGTCAGTAACACTGCTACACCAAGATCTGTGAGGTGGGACTTTGCAGCAATGAAGAAAGCAATGCTCAAGAAGCATATTACAGACTTAGAGGTACTTGTTTATGAACCTTTATAAATAATTTCATAACATCTTATGCGGCTGCAATTGTGAATGCATGACCAGTTATGCATTATTTAAAATGAGAAAGTGTTAAGCAGGGTTGTGAAATATGAGTGCATAATAAGTTATGCACCTTAATGAATAATTGCATAACTAGTTTTGCAGCTCTAATGTTTAATGCATGACTAGTTATGCATTATTTAAAATATCTGCATCTTGAGCATTGCTTTCTTGAATAGAACTTTAGAGAATATGCTTCTTGAGTATTGTTTAAAAAATCTGCATCCAGAAATGACTAGTTTTACATGTTATGCATATAAAAAATGTTGTTATATTTGTTATGCATTCCCTGATGAGTGTTATTAATCATGTTGCAGTTTCATGAGAACTTTAGAGATGCATACAGTGCAATGGAGTTGGAACTATGTGAACCAAGGGAACCAAGAAAAAGAAATGTATATATGAACTCATCGTAATGAATCTTGAAGAGGACAGGGACAAGTATGAAGAAGCATTTTTGGGTACATTGCAGATCACTGAACAAGAAACGTGTCCGGATAGTCCTGGAAAAAGGTTGAAGATTGTTCAAGAAATGTTATAAGACATGAAACAGACCCAGGAAACAAAAAAACAGAATGGAGAAGCATTCAATTCTGACTGGTATGATGATCTGAAGAAGTTTCTCATTGTTTCAGGCATAAAAGAGGAGGTGCGAGTGGAATCATCTGGTGGCCCTAGCGTCGATGCATCATCAGCTGAGCCTAGCGTCCCACTGAGTCAAAATTTGTCAAGGAATGAGACACTTGTTGAAGTGGTTGATGAGTGCTAAAAATTGTATATATCTATCCCTTTTTGTTGGCATTTAACTCATCTTTTGTGCATTAATTCTACATTTTATCCCATATTCTGTATTTTCATTGTTTTCAAGAATAAATATTTTTATTAATTAATTTTGCATTTTTAGGTAATAAATAAAGTTCGGATGAGTCGCGGAGCAAAAAGAGCAGAGAAGTAGTGAAAAGCCGGGAGAAATTACGCAAGGAAGCCGCGAAGAATGGTGCGCACAACCTCATTTTCTACACACAAAAACGCCTCCGTTCTCAGCCATCAGATCAGTTCTCAGAAGCATCCGACGGTCGCTCCTTCATAGAGCATCAAAATCTGAAGTCTCTGCCAAGCACCACAGCGCTGAAATTCCAAGCCTTCAGATTAGATGGTAGTTGAATCTAACGGTCGCTCCTTTGCTGTTCATCAAAGTTTGATATCTCCGCCTTACACTACAACACCTAACCCCATCTAGAGCCGTTAACTTCGTTGTATCCCTTCATCCGACGGTCGCTTTTCGCTTGCCTCCGCATCACCGTCCGATCTACCTACCATCTTCGCATCTCGCAGCTCAGAGTCACAGAACATCAAGACTCGATGGATCCGCCTCACACACTAGCAACCTATACCTATACCCTAAACTCGACCCATTCTTCTCTTCTTTCTTTCTTCCTTCCTTCCTTCTCCTCTGCAACTGCTCCACCACCAACTCCACTGCCGCTCCGCCGTACCACCATGTCCACCACCATACCACCTCCGTCATCATCCTACACGTGATTGAAAACTTCCCCCCATCATTCTAGCCCTTTATCCCATCAACTTATTACCTAACCTAAACCCTAGGTTATGGGTTGATGGATTAACGTGTGCTAGAGAAGCAATTGATGCATGGAGGTGATACAGGAGAACAAATAGAAGCATGGGTCGACATCAAAATGGAGTGGTTGTATCAAATTGGGTGAGTAATCACAAACCCTAGCCTACTGTTATTTTGGGAAAATGGGTAGAACCCTAATTGTGTTGTGGACTATAAATAGGAACTATGGGTGTGTTGTAAAAGTATGCTTGGATTAGCCGGCATCCAGGACTTTCATGTCCTGTTAATGTTAACGTTTTTTTCTCTTTAATGTGTTTCAGTTCAGTTTCATGTTCATGTTTCAGTTAAATTTCAGTTATGTTCATTGTTAATTGTTCATTGTTAATTTCAGTTATGTTCATGTTAGTTGTGTTAGTCTCCTGTTAGTTCAATTTTGTTAAAGTTCTGTTAGACTCTAGAATATCTTGTTAATGTTCCTAATGTTTGTGCAATATCCTTTTAATTTCCTGTTAATGTTGTTTACTGTCAGTTAAATGTTCCTGTTATGTTTAAACTTGCTGTTAGTTTGATGGAATGCTAGGCTAGATACCTTTGAAGCATTGAACTGATTGTGCAATGGAAGAAATCAGTGCTCATAGCAAGCTGATTATCTTGCCATTCTATTTGTGTATGCTTAGGTTGCATTGAGCTGATTGAGTAGTGGGGAGAAACTAGTGCTCACTAGTGACAATGAGCAAGCTAGTTCTCTTCCCACTCTAGAAGAATGCCTTATCTTTGCTCTGTTAGCTTCTCCACATCCCTGCCCTTGGCCTTAGGCCTTGGTTTGTTTTGTTATCTTTCTTTGCTGTGTAGTATTTGCTTTGTTTAGTTCTTGCATTGTTCTCTGCTTGTTTTCTTTATTGTCTTCACTGTTTTGTTCACTGCCATCTTTTCTTTCTCACTTGCCTTGCACTGCTGCTGTGCACTTGCCTTGCTGCATTGCACTGCTGCATTGTACTGTTTTCTTCCCCTGCTGCTACTTCTTTTCCTGTTAACTGCCTTTCCTTCTTCTTGGCCTTGTGCTGTTGTGCACTGCTTGTGCAGCTGCTGCATTGCCTTCTCTGCCACTTCTGCTGCTGTGCAAGGCAGCAATTCTTGTTCTCCTTGTTCTTGTTACTGCATTCTAGTTGGATGCTGTTCTTGTTGCTGTTGCTGTTGCTGTGCTTCCTTGTTCACCCCTAGCTGCCACTGCTGCTGCTGCTGCTTCCTCTCCAAAGCCCAGCCCACAGTCCACTGTTAGCTCAATCCCATTGAGCCCAAAAGCCCAGAGCACAACTTGAGCTCATCAGAATTCCAAAACAAAAGCCCAAGGTTTAGTTCACTGAGGCCCATTTCATTGACACTCAAAGCCTAGTTCATTCTTAGGGAATAAGGTCAAAACCCAAACTCAATTAAAAGCCCAGTGCACTTCAAGGGCCAAGCCTAGTGCACTTCAAGACCAACTGAGCCCAAGCTCAGTTCACTTCATTATCAAACAAGCCTATAATCCAAAGGTACCCTAAGCCCAAAAGGCTTCATAGTTAACCAACAACAAATTTAGAGCCCAAATAGTTAGAACACTCCAAAACACACCCGATCTCTGTGGATCGACCCGTACTTGCACGAGCTACAACTGACGACCGTGCACTTGCGGTATTACTGTAGGCCCCCGTTTTTATTGCGCTTAATTTTATACACTTCTCCGGGCCCACCAAGTTTTTGGCGCCGTTGCCGGGGACCATTTTGCATTTAAATATAATATCTTTGAGGCCTACCAGTGGTATCTTCAACTGATCAACCTACACAAGAATCATTGTCGGGAGTTATTAAACTTGATATCCAAGACCAAACTGCTAGTCAAGGACTACAGTCTTCACCTTTCAAGTTCATGAACCTGGAAAAAGATGTTAATCTCTCCAGCGACAAGGAAACAGACACGCCAGAGAAGTGAAAACAATAATGCATAAGACAATATGCATCTAAACAAAAAAAATGCATAAGACATTATGAATCCAAAATAAATGATGCATGAGACATTATGCACATATATAAAAAGGATACATTATTTGAAAAGTGAAAGCTAGTGTCCGAAAAATTACCATTTTCAGCATCGATACCAGTTGCATCCATGAGGCATCCTCCAAATCTCCCTGTGAGAAAGGTAGCATCGACATAAATCATGGTACGAAGGTAATGGTAACCATAGATACATTATTTTAAAAGTGAAAACAATAATGCATAATCAGAAAAGTGAAAACAATAATGCATAAGACATTATGCATCTAAACAAAAAAATGCATAAGACATTATGAAGCCAAAACAAATAATGCATGAGATATTATGCACATATATAAAATAGATGCATTATTTGAAAAGTGAAAGTTATTGTCTGAAAAATTACCATTTTCAGCATTGATACCAGTTGCAGCCATGAGGCATCCTCTAAATCTCCATGTGAGAAAGGTAGCATCGACATAAATCATGGGACGAAGGTAACGGTAACCATGGATACATGCCTCGAAAGCAATAAAAATACGCACAAACTTATTTGAAGGTGCTTCAACTTCTAAATCATTTAAACTCTCCTCGTTCGATTCAGTTTCATCCATTTGAACTTGAAAATCAATCCAACTCCCAGGATTTGTGTTGCGAATGGCATCTACATACCATACCAGATGCGAATACGACATGGCATCATCACCAAATATATCCTCATACGCTTTCTCTCTTCCATTGTAAGCTTGGTAATATTTCACATTGATCCCGTAGCTAGATTTAAAAAACTTTTTCAAATTAGAAGCTTTGAAACTCGGATCACTTCTGATTTCATCCTTGATAAGACTAGAAATAAATTTACTGTTGAGCCCGTGAAAAAGCCTTTGACATCCCACACCATAGTGATGACTGCTAACATATTTCTTAACCTTAAGCATTCTGGTTTCAACATAAACATCACAAACCTTATACTCCCAAGGGCAATCTTCTTTTGAGCATTTTGCATAGAACCTGCTAGGTTCATTCTTAGTATATAGAAGAACATATCCAGAATTTAGCTCGTATTTCTTCATTGCAATACATATCTCTGCTACACCTCTAAAAAAAACTTTACCAACTTCACCAAGTAATTTATCCCAACCCTCAGTCCTTAGAACCTTGTTAACAGGCACAAAACCATCTTCAAGGAAATTCACCATAGCTTCTTCTAGTTCAGGTTCTATTACATGACTACTTGAAGCTCTACTACGACTGCTGGAAGAATTGCATCCAACTTGAACAAGTAAATCAAATCTCTTCTGACCTTTACAGTGGTAACGAGATACAAAATACTGAAGCGGACATCAGAATCATCCCGCACAAACTTGCTTCCATCATTAAAGGAAAATCTGACATGATTAGGTAATAAACGAGTCCACTTCTGGCAAACGGTTGTCTTCAAAGTCTCTAGAGTTGTGTTGACATCAATAAGATGTGCTAAGAAGTCACTGAAGTAGTGAATTACAGCTAGTGCACTAACAACGGGCATTTCACCCTGCAAAAACACAAAGAGAAAAACAAAATCAAACATATCTATCCTACATATTGCTTCATAAAAATCCTTACTCAAAATTAAAAGATCAAATCAACAACATCAAAGACAATCTACATTAACCATAATCAGATCAGAAATCAACTGGATATCAAAATCAATAACATCTACATCAACGTAACAAAAAACAGATCAAAAATCAACTGGAAAACAAATTAAATCAAAAATCGACTAGAACAAAAGTGAAAATTGGTATATAAACATCCGAACATGAAATCAAAACAAAAAGATTGAATTGAAAAGATTTACATCGATCGTAACAATTTCAAAACCTAGAAAATAAACAGAAATTCATAAACAAGATTAAAAAATCTAAAAAACGCTTCAAAAACCTAAAATAATAGATCCTAATCTTAGAGAAACGAAAAACTAGAATCGAATCAAGATTAAACAAAATCAGAATCAAGATTAGAATGAAAAACAAACGAACCAGAAACTTGAATTTCAAATTATCTTTGCTGAGTAAATTCAATCTCTCAATCAGCTCCTTCTCAGCTCTCGCTCCGGCTCTATCTCCTTCTCAATCTCTCGAAACTGAATCTCTCAGCTCTCAATCTCTCATAAAAAGTGAGGCTAAACCGGGAAATAAAACAAAAAAGAAACGTAATTTTGAAAACTCTGGGTGTCGGCATAATTTGCACGACGATTTTGGGTGCGCGTATGATTTTTTCCACAAGTTTGTTTCACAATGTAAAAAAGTGTAAAAATGGGTGTGGTTGTAGTTTTCACGTTTTTGTTCGGCAAGGTTTTTTTAGTGTCCCAAATCGTTAGGGGCATACGTCTATGAATGAACTTGATCGGTAGGCAATTGGACAGACGACAGTATAGAACAATATTTTGAGGTTGATCGACTTTAATTTGGGGGAAACATAACAAAATAAACTAGAGCCGTAATAAAGTAAATCATGACTAATTGTATTTGTTTTCTTTTAACAACGTCCACATTGTCTTTTAGAATTTGTAAAAATTGGTTAGATCGATTAGAATTTGTAAAAATTGGTTAGATCGATTAGAATTATTTTAAAAATATTAGCTTTAAATAAGAAATTTTAATCCTTCAAATGTTTATTATTAGCAACTACATTTTAACTCTTTATAGCATTTGCACCTTGTTCATAAGGTCGTGAAATTTCTAATTTTGTATCATATTAAGCATAGCATCCAAAAATCGGCTAGGTCCAACCTTGAGTTGTACAAGAACCGTCAGGGAACCAGTGTACCGGACCAGAACTGAAAAAATCGGGCCGTAACCGGGGTATGTGGTACAAGAAATGAGATTGAAAATGAGAACGGTAGAGGAGTGGGTACATGGGTCGATTCTATACCTATTCCTGTCAGTACCGGATTAGAAGTACCGGTGATTAATAACTGTCTAGATAAGTTAATCGTAGCCATCTATGCTACATCTAATCTATCGTCTATCTCATTTCACTGACTTCTTTTTTCTTCTCGATTCTCAAGTTTCAACTGAAGAGTGAAGAACAACGGCACATCCATCTCATCGTTCACTTCTTCTTCACCACCACCGCCTTCTTCTTCACCAACTAACTGAAAAGAAATCAGTTACTTCTTCTTCTTCTTCAATCAACAACAACAAGTCAACGTAAATCATTCATTTGATTTTGAGTGATTTTTTTGATGAACTTTGTGTGAAGCTTGGCAAAGCAGATCGACAAAACTCCAAAGCTTAGTTTGCTATCTAGGTTTGTTTGTTTTTTTCATCAATAAACAAAACATGATCGAGTATTGTTAGGTGATAGACATAATTTTGTGTCGATGTTGTCCTCAATTTTCTGTATTGTTAGTGCTTGATTTGTACTAATTTTGGTTTTTTTATGTGTGTATAAGTGTTTTTGGAGAAATAAACTCTTATGAAAAAAGTTGCTCGAAAAGTGGTATTTGGACCCCTGAGAAAATTACTAAAGGCACCCCAGAAATGTGTTAAAGACACCCACAAAAAGTACTCGGGCACCCCCGAAATTACTAAAGGCGCCCACTGAATTATTAAGTCCCCAGGGACAGTTGCTACGGGGACCCCAGCCGAGGTTAAGGGGCACCCTTTTTTTTTCTACATTTCAAATTTCTGGTTTTGGCGGGAGATGTTGCAGCAATTTTGGTTTTTTTATGTGTGTATAAGTGTTTTTGGAGAAATAAACTCTTATGAAAAAAGTTTCTCGAAAAGTGGTATTTGGACCTCCTGAGAAAATTACTAAAGGCACCCCAGAAATGTGTTAAAGACACCCACAAAAAGTAATCGGGCACCCCCAAAATTACTAAAGGCACACACTGAATTATTAAGGCCCCCGGACATTTGCTACTGGGACCCCAGCCGAGGTTAAGGGGCACCCCTTTTTTTAATACATTTCAAATTTCTGGTTTTGGCGGGAGATGTTGCAGCAAAAGGGAAGAACTAGGGCTCGAGATTTGAAGGGATTTCAGGGAGACTAAAGGGCTTAAATTGATTAGGTTTGTTCCTGTTGGATATACATAGATGATATGGGTTGTAGATCCAGTTGGGCTAGATTTTCAACGAGAAGAAATCAGAGCAGCACAATTATGGGAGGAGAAATACACGGGATTTCGTGTGGTTCCAGTGAAGATTATTCCTTATACAACGTTTCTGGACCGTGTTGTGGTCTGTTTGGAGTGTATTAGCCTCGATGCAACGCAAGAAGGAGATAAAGAAATTAGTAATCCCGTAAATATGGAAAGAATTTATTCCCGAGTAATGAGAAGAATTTGAGACTTTATTACGAGATTTCTTGGTCCTGTTTGCTATATAAAGGGTGTTGGTTATCTGACGAGTGAGTTTGGGAGAGTTTAGAACATCAGCAGAGCAAAAAATCGAGTTGCAGGAAAATTGTTTCTGATGGTGCAGTGAAGAACACGAAGAGCAATAGACGCCGGAAACAGTCGCATAGCTACTGTGATAGTGGCACTTTCTTTGTATAATTCTTGGTAACAGTTACTTTGTAACAATTATAAGTGTTACAAAACTCGGTTTTAATAATTTTCCTCCCTTTTCTTTATTTGCGAACACCTTTTGAGCAATGAAATCATATTTTGAGTTTGTTTCCATGATGAGGATCTAAACCCTACCCCTGGGATAACGGAGGAAGTCATTCTCTCAAGAATTATGTGGTAATCTTTATTTAATAAATTTATGCAATATTTTATATGATTAATTGCATTGATATAAATGAATTAATTGATTTTTATTAATCAAATATGTTTTCTCTTGATAATGCATGTGAAAAAGCGGGGGCCTAACAACCACACTCAATATTTCGTCCGGAAATCTGTATGGACTAACTCCAATGTAATTTCAAGAGAATCAACAAGACAGTCAGACTCAATCAAGGAAAAACATCCAAGAGTTATATCTCAATTTCTCAACACAATCTGCAATCGAACAGATAGAATCTACGAGCCCGATTGATATGAGAAATAACTTGAACGATATCAAACACCAATGTTCGAGGGTCAATCAATTTCAATTAACAATGAAAGGTCAGATTTATCAATTGATTGAACTACGCACAACCTGTGATATTTCAATTATATAAAAATATAATGCGGAAAAGAAATAACACAGACACCAAAAGTTTTTTTAACGAGGAAATCGCAAATGCAGAAAAACCCCGGGACCTAGTCCAGATTTGAACACCACACTGTATTAAGCCGCTACAGACTCTAGCCTACTACAAGTTAACTTCGAACTGGAATGTAGTTGAGCCCTAACCAATCTCACACTGATGAAGGTACGCCTCTGAATCCCAGCAGGACTCTACGCACTTGATTCCCTTAGCTGATCTTACTCACAACTAAGAGTTGCTACGACCCAAAGTGAAAGACTTGATAAACAAATCTGTCTCCCACAGAAAAATCTATTCTGATAGATAAACCTGTCTCCCACATAAATACCTACGAATTTTTTGTTTCGTCTTTTGATAAATCAAGGTGAACAAGAACCAATTGATAACCCGGTCTTATATTCCCGAAGAACATCCTAGAAATATCAATCACCTCACAATAACTTAACTATATGGTAGTAGTGTGGAATCACAAAGAATGAGACGAAGAGCTTTGTGATTAGTTTTTATATCTTAACTATCGGAGATAAATCTCGAGAAATTTTTAGAGAAGATAGTACTCAATACGATAGAACAAGTAAGACCAGAACACAAAACTATAGAGAAAATAGTTGGGTCTGGCTTCAGAACCCCAATAAAGTCTTCAAGCCGTTACCTATAATGGTTTTAGGAAAAACCTAGGTTAAAGGAGAATCGACTCTAGTCGCAACAATATCACAGAGGAGGTGTGGGGATTAGGTTTTCCAGTTGCTAGAGTCGTCCCTTATATAGCTTTCAAATCAGGGTTTGATAACTTTGGAACAAAACAATCAATATTCACTGCTACATGAAAACCTGATTTAAGATTCAAGCTAAGTGATGTGTTTTCAAAGTTGTTGTAGATAGTGATAAAAGGGTTGTTTTAAGACTTGTGAAGGAAATGGAATTTTTAGATTTAAAAAAAAAATATATACAAAAATATTAACAATGGGCGAGAGGTACTGTGACTAAGGATTTGGCCGAATTCACTACACAGGGTTCATTCATAAATTCTTTGACAATTTAAAACTCAATAAAATTAACATGGACTCTGATTTTGCCAAGATAGATTCTCAAAACATCGATTGTAAGTCCTAAGTATGATGTATCAAAACACCTAAGCTAAGCATACATCATCAAATTAAATAACAACCAATTAATTCAAATCATATTTCAATCTTAAATTAATGCAAAAGTCATAAAAAAGAATAAAATAAATTTACCCGTGTATGAAATTCACCCTCCTCCATCGTCCCAGTGTTGGGTTTAGTTCATCATGATAAAAACACGCTCAAAATATTTATTTATTGCTCAAATGGTGTTTACAATGAAGAGAAGAAGAGAAAATGGTGTAAAACTGTAATCTGCGAGGCACAAAAAGCGTCACAGAATGAACGATAAAAAACAAGTGTTGCTGCTGTTTAGACTGCACTGCGACCCACGGCTGTGCGTCTTAGACACTGTTCATAAACAACTGTCCTTGCGAGTCTGTTCTTCGTGTTCTTGGTGTTCTTCATCATCAGCAGCAGCAGAAACAGAGTTTCATCAACTCTTGATTTCTGCTTCTCTGGACCTTCTCTCGACCCCAAACTCTCGACACCCTTATAGGATACACCAGAACTCTATTTATACTCCACAGCTCCAGAAAAATCCTTGTAATAACTCCATATATTATTTGTTTACTTCGTTGCATGTGGACGAGATTTTATTTCCATTCTTTTCTTTCTTCTCTTCTCAGACGTCTCTGCAGTTGTAAATATATTTCCTAAACAACAGTATACATGAATCCCTGGAGAATACCTTCTTTTAAAGCTTACGTATCTTCCAAATATCACAAAATATTCCGTAACTTTTTATTCCATGTTTTATAGAACAACCATTATGAGAAGATTTGGTTCCTTGTTTTCCTTCCAAAACACGTCCTCTCGACCTATCAGTTGGATGTCAACATAATGACAACATGATACTCACGAAAATCACCCAAATATTTCTCCCAATTCTCATGCAGTTGTGAACAAAAAAATTCCCGCCAATTTTCAAAATTCAAAAGGTAGGGGATGACCTACCCTAATCCATTCCTGGGGTCCCTTTAGCAATTCGGTCTGAAATAAAAAATTTTGGGGCTGAAACATTAATTTTTCTGGGGTTCCTCCGGTGCATTTCTGGGGTGCCTTTAGTACTTTATCCTGGGGTGTAAAACACTACTTTTTCGAGCCCATTTCGCCGCAAGAGCTTATTTCTCTAAAAACATCTACAAGAACACAAAATAACACAATAAGTATTTGATCGAGTCTAACAATACAGAAAATTGAAAACAAAATAGACACATAAATGCGTCTATCAAATACCCCCAAACTTATTATTTGCTAGTCCTCGAGCAAATTTATTCTAGAAAGGAAAATCATTTGAATCCCTAGGTGGCCCTAGTGGCGGAGTGTTGTCTCCGGAGGGATTACCAGAGGTGTACCCACAAAACCTTTACTCCAGACCCTAGCTTATCTATGCAGAACCTTGGAAGGCACTAAAGAATCTCCTTGGTTGGCATACTTATTGACTATAATAGGAAGTACCCTGATGCGAAATTCCAATTGTTGTACACGAGTTTGCACTCAAGCATACTAAAATTCATATATAAGTGACAGAGCTCTACTCAGATAGTCGCACTATGGACATCAATATCCGGAGACAAAACTAATCACATGGATAGATCAAGAAGATGGATATAGAAAAACATAGATGGTTTTGATGTTTACTAAGTGAACGGCGTTTCCCATATCTGTTTGAAGGCCACTGCCAGAATGAACCTATCCTAATGGACTGAGATACCGGTGTGACTAATATCAATACAACTGGCATATACAAGGGAACCAGTGGTCAATAACTTAAATCTAGATCAACAAACTGGCAAATACAAGGGAACCAGCAGTTGACTACACAGAACAATAACCATTTTTTTTTTAACTTAACGGCATGAATAGATCTTTTTGATCCAAGCGCATGCTTCTTGTCAGCAGATTACATGATAGTTCCCACGGGCCCTGCATTCCACGCTTGCTTAGGAGACGGAAACAGGGAGAACACACGCATATTGCTATCCAAGTGTTAATACTTATTCCGATTGGTCTAACTGGTCCGGTCTCTTTTTTTTTTAGTAACTCAGTCACTCTAATTCACCCTAGCAGTGGTAACAACTTGAATCGTGTGCCCCACCTAATCACTTAGAGAAACATAGTTTAAAATGAAAAAATAAAATGAAAAAATGAAATGAAAAGGACTCAACGAGATATGATGCAACTATCATGTTATTTCTAACACCCGAGCTCTGTGCTTTTATGAATAGAGTTTATAGATGTTTCCATCTAATCAGATTGGTTCCTCAACTCCTACAACCAAGATGCTTCCATCCACTTAGATTAGTTAGTGCCATCCTGAATACGCATAAATTTCTAGGCTCTGGAGTTTATTAATTGCAACTAAAAAGCTTCTCCCACACCCAAAAACTTAAATCTAACATTGTCCTCAATGTTCTAAAGATGAAACTAAAAGCATGAACAAGGAGAAACTGTTACCATTTGAAGCGAAAGAGTTAAGGAAAGATATTACCGTGTTGCATGAGCATGGGATACCTCCCAAGAAGTGCTAAGTTTAAAGTCTTCAGCCAGACTTAGGAAAGGGTTAGTCAACTCGAACCATAAAGTAACAGTCGAAATAACTGTGGGTCTTCAAAACTAAATAGAACTGACCAAAGGAAAGTGCAATGAACCAAGAAAGTGAACAAGACTAGCATGCCCTTACTTAGTTTCATGATTAAGAAATTTATATCTAATTGTGGTTCAGGTTCAGGTTCTAAGAAAGGGTCTAAATAAAATATTTTCATTGGTTGCGTTTCTTCATAGGTGGGATCCGAATAATTGGGTCCTAGAGTCTGGAAAAACTCAAATATGATCTTAGAAGGGCACAATAATAACCTAAATAACTGAGGATCCTCTAAGTCAATAAGATTTGACTTAGAAAATTGACCACAATGAGAGTAGTGGTCACTCTTAAGAAAATGTGTCGATTCTATCAACCTAAAGCTTAGGTTTAGTCTCAAACTTAATATTCGACACATTTGAAATATACGTTCCCACATTGGAAGAAAACTATTTGGTGGAAAACAAAGTCAATCTGGTATTGCCTGGGAAAACCACATCAACCAGAGGATGGGTTTCTAACGACTGAACTTCTTCCTGGACATCATTAGGTTCGGGAAAACGAGTATGAAGGTAATCTTGTAAAATGTCGAGGCAGAGATATCAAGTCCAAAATGAGGGATCTTTGAAAGAGCTAAAGTATGGCAAGGAAGGAGAATGATAATCACCCCCAAACTTAGATTTTTGGGTATCTCTAGATAGACTAGCTACAATTTCCTTAATTTCTAGATCATTGGAATCCTGAAAATAGTCAATTGCTCCTTCGAGGTTATACTCAAGCGACGCATCCTTACTATATTTAATAGCTCTACGAGTTCATTTTCTTCGTCTAAGACTATTGTTTCTAAGTCGCTAGACTCTAAAAAGCATTTTCGGAAACTCCTCTAAAGCATTATCGGCTTCGTAATCAAAAGGAAAAACTACATCGTCTAAAACGGTGGTATCCCTAATCAAATCCTCGTCCTTTTGAATAGGTGAATAATCATAAAAATTATTTGGATTTGAACAAATAATATAATCATTATAAAGCTCAATTGGATTAATAGATTCCTGATCACTATGCCTACACATTTCAGATTCTTCATTACTACTATCCTCATCATCATAATAGTACAAAGATGATTGAACCTTATCTAAATAAGTAGTGTCTTTTATTTAACCTCGTCCTCTAAATTAGGCAAATATTCACTATTGATATCAAGGGTAGAATTAGAAACCCTATTTTGGAAATTTAGATATTTCGAGCAGCATTAGCAACTGTTCATTTTCTGCCTCTAGACGTGCCTGAATTTCACTGAGCATAACACTTATACGTTACCACTCTCGTTTATCATCTCAGAATATCGTGTACACTTCTTTTGAACTATTCATTGCAACTAAACGTTTATACGTCCTTTCAATCCGTTGTTGGGTCTCTTCTAGAGATGGAACAGGTTCAGAAATATCATAATCAGGACTAGTTTCCAAAAACGAGTAACCAGTACTACAGTGTTCCTGATTTTCTTGCTCGTAAGACCAATTCGCGTGTGGATAGTAATTGGGCTCACCATGGTATGAACCATAACCTTGAAAAGGTTGGCGTTCCCAACACTATTCCCACATGGTCATAAAAGGATGATGTCCATATTCAAATTCAGGTCGAATCATTGTATTGGCTTCTATCATACCAGTTCGACATTCTTAATTGCAAGGGAATTCTACACAATCACAAACAAGGCTGACTCGACCAAATCAAACCTATAGAATCTAGCAAACAAAAAGCATGATGGCTCCACTTAGATTGTTTCTAGACCAGCTCTATTCCTTCGAAAAGGAATTCGTTACAATTTGAGCACACCCTTCTGGAATCAATCCGAGCTAATGTAAGTTGAATCGAGGCGAGGGAAGCTCAGTGGAGCTTTGATACCCAAGGCCTCACCGCTATCACAAGGCGGCGCAGTCACGCATTCAACTACAGAAACCATCATGAACTTCGAAGTATGCTAAAAGAGTAACCAATATTTTTCGAACGACTTTCCTACTAAGCTCGTTACCCTATAGGTCTCGTTCTAATCAAATTTTAAGCTTAGGTTCGCGTTAGGTTTCTTTTTAAGCGGGCAAGAAGGGAGCGGTGATGAAATCCGAACCCTTATCTTGTATTGGCCAGGCCTTGCCCTTTACTAGGAATTTAAAAACAGTCCAAATTCGTCCTCAATCAATGAATCACCTTAAGGAATACAGTAACTCGCTTACAGGAGATTCGCAAGTGTTTCGATGGACTTACCTCCCGTACCAGACGGGGGATGAACCGTTGAAGTCGACTCGGGCCACGAATCCTATGTCATGTACGAACCCGAGGGGCCGAGACGATATAGTAATCGTCGTCCTTCCCTGCACACATTTTATATATAATTTTTTTTTATATAACCCTTCCGTAGGGTTTAAAATTATAATAAATTGTCCAAAGTCCAGTCCAATGAAAAGAAATACAAAAAATAATAATAATAATAATCACAAAAAAAAATAAAAAAAAATGGAAAGTCTCTTAAAAAAAAGAATAAATAAAATAAATCTCTCTCTTTTATTTTTTATTTTTTTGCTTTGTCTTTTTTCCTTCTCTTTTAGCTTTAAGCTTTGATTCCAAGGTCTTTAATATCCAACTTCAAACCTGTAATACAAAGACACAATCAAAGAGACGTAAAAAGAACAAATGGAATAATAAAAAATAATAAAAACCTAAAAATTCTACCTAAGCCCAAATCCGCGTCGGCGGCGCCAAAAATTTGATGTGTTTTCAAAGTTGTTGTAGATAGTGATAAAAGGGTTGTTTTAAGACTTGTGAAGGAAATGGAATTTTTAGATTTAAAAAAAAATATATACAAAAATATTAACAATGGGCGAGAGGTACTGGGACTAAGGATTTGGCCGAATTCACTACACAGGGTTCATTCATAAATTCTTTGACAATTTAAAACTCAATGAAATTAACATGGACTCTGATTTTGCCAAGATAGATTCTCAAAACATCGATTGTAAGTCCTAAGCATGATGTATCAAAACACCTAAGCTAAGCATACATCATCAAATTAAATAACAACCAATTAATTCTAATCATATTTCAATTTTAAATTAATGCAAAAGTCATAAAAAAGAATAAAATAAATTTACTCGTGTATGATATTCACCCTCCTCCATCGTCCCAGTGTTGGGTTTAGCTCATCATGATAAAAACACGCTCAAAATATTTATTTATTGCTCAAATGGTGTTTACAATGAAGAGAAGAAGAGAAAATGGTGTAAAACTGTAATCTGCGACGCATTAAAAGCGTCACATAATGAACGATAAAAAACAAGTACTGCTGATGTTTAGACTGCACTGCGACCCACGGCTGTGCGTCTTAGACACTGTTGATAAACCATTGTCCTTGCGAGTCTGACTTCGTGTTCTTGGTGTTCTTCATCAGCAGCAGCAGCAGCAGAAACAGAGTTTCATCAACTCTTGATTTCTGCTTCTCTGGACCTTCTCTCGACCCCAAACTCTCGACACCCTTATAGGATACACCAGAAATCTATTTATACTCCACAGCTCCAGAAAAATCCTTGTAATAACTCCATATATTATTTGTTTACTTCGCTGCATGTGGACGAGATTTTAATTCCATTCTTTTCTTTCTTCTCTTCTCACACGTCTCTGCAATTGTAAATATATTTCCTAAACAACAGTATACATGAATCCCTGGAGAATACCTTCTTTTAAAGCTTACGTATCTTCCAAATATCACAAAATATTCCGTAACTTTTTATTCCATGTTTTATAGAACAACCATTATGAGAAGATTTGGTTCCTTGTTTTCCTTCCAAAACACGTCCTCTCGACCTATCAGTTGGATGTCAACATAATGACAACATGATACTCACGAAAATCACCCAAATATTTCTCCCAATTCTCATGCAGTTGTGAACAAAAAAATTCCCGCCAATTTTCAAAATTCAAAAGGTAGGGGATGACCTACCCTAATCCATTCCTGGGGTCCCTTTAGCAATTCGGTCTGAAATAAAAAATTTTGGGGCTGAAACATTAATTTTTCTGGGGTTCCTCCGGTGCATTTCTGGGGTGCCTTTAGTACTTTATCCTGGGGTGTAAAACACTACTTTTTCGAGCCCATTTCGCCGCAAGAGCTTATTTCTCTAAAAACATCTACAAGAACACAAAATAACACAATAAGTATTTGATCGAGTCTAACAATACAGAAAATTGAAAACAAAATAGACACATAAATGCGTCTATCAAATACCCCCAAACTTATTATTTGCTAGTCCTCGAGCAAATTTATTCTAGAAAGGAAAATCATTTGAATCCCTAGGTGGCCCTAGTGGCGGAGTGTTGTCTCCGGAGGGATTACCAGAGGTGTACCCACAAAACCTTTACTCCAGACCCTAGCTTATCTATGCAGAACCTTGGAAGGCACTAAAGAATCTCCTTGGTTGGCATACTTATTGACTATAATAGGAAGTACCCTGATGCGAAATTCCAATTGTTGTACACGAGTTTGCACTCAAGCATACTAAAATTCATATATAAGTGACAGAGCTCTACTCAGATAGTCGCACTATGGACATCAATATCCGGAGACAAAACTAATCACATGGATAGATCAAGAAGATGGATATAGAAAAACATAGATGGTTTTGATGTTTACTAAGTGAACGGCGTTTCCCATATCTGTTTGAAGGCCACTGCCAGAATGAACCTATCCTAATGGACTGAGATACCGGTGTGACTAATATCAATACAACTGGCATATACAAGGGAACCAGTGGTCAATAACTTAAATCTAGATCAACAAACTGGCAAATACAAGGGAACCAGCAGTTGACTACACAGAACAATAACCATTTTTTTTTTAACTTAACGGCATGAATAGATCTTTTTGATCCAAGCGCATGCTTCTTGTCAGCAGATTACATGATAGTTCCCACGGGCCCTGCATTCCACGCTTGCTTAGGAGACGGAAACAGGGAGAACACACGCATATTGCTATCCAAGTGTTAATACTTATTCCGATTGGTCTAACTGGTCCGGTCTCTTTTTTTTTTAGTAACTCAGTCACTCTAATTCACCCTAGCAGTGGTAACAACTTGAATCGTGTGCCCCACCTAATCACTTAGAGAAACATAGTTTAAAATGAAAAAATAAAATGAAAAAATGAATATGCAACTATCATGTTATTTCTAACACCCGAGCTCTGTGCTTTTATGAATAGAGTTTATAGATGTTTCCATCTAATCAGATTGGTTCCTCAACTCCTACAACCAAGATGCTTCCATCCACTTAGATTAGTTAGTGCCATCCTGAATACGCATAAATTTCTAGGCTCTGGAGTTTATTAATTGCAACTAAAAAGCTTCTCCCACACCCAAAAACTTAAATCTAACATTGTCCTCAATGTTCTAAAGATGAAACTAAAAGCATGAACAAGGAGAAACTGTTACCATTTGAAGCGAAAGAGTTAAGGAAAGATATTACCGTGTTGCATGAGCATGGGATACCTCCCAAGAAGTGCTAAGTTTAAAGTCTTCAGCCAGACTTAGGAAAGGGTTAGTCAACTCGAACCATAAAGTAACAGTCGAAATAACTTAGTGATAGACCATAAATGCGTCTATCACTAAGTTTGCTTAAAACCAAAGCAATATCTCTCCACCGTTAGATGGTCTTATCTTGTTACACACAAATGAAATATATCTTCATTTAGATATAGGTAACCGTACCTAAACGTGCATATTGAGTTGGCTCAACAATAGTTAACCTAAATTAGCCATATGAACACTTTTTTATTAACCACATTCATCTTTACACTTCTAGATCAAATGATAATCAAACGAATCTAATCGTGTTACTCATAGAGTTGTTCAATTGTTTATATTCTCATAGAATCATACAAGACACAATTGAAGCAAAATCGGATTGATTCAAAAGAATCAGATCATGAACACTTTAGCCACGGTTTGCAAAGATTGCATTCCTTGATTTATAAAAGTATTTGTTCATGAGTATGAAATCATACTTAACCGATTTTATGACTTAAACCAACTCAGTTTGCAAATGGGTACGCAAACTAGAGTTCCGAACTTTAATCTTTTTGGGCAGTTCGCAAACGGGTACGCATACTATCGTTCCATACCGAATTCAGGTGAAATAGTTTGCAAACGGGTGCGCAAACTTGGTTCCCAAACTTTAACAGTTAAAACCGTTCGTATACGGGTATGCATACTTGGTTCCCGGACCTGAATCATTCTTACAATAGTTTGCATACATGTATGCATACTGTGTTATATCCAGACAATGGTTAATAGTTCTAAACTCCCATTTCAATCATTGAAACACCCTTAGAAGACGACAGTAGCTGTCTCGCACAAACTATTAACTTATAAGTAATTTTCAAGTGATCGAATGATCAATACGAAACATTCCGAGTCTACATCAAATGATTGTCTCACACAAATCATGTAAGATGTTACAAGGCGATTTTCACAACATCTTTTGACTCATTATTTAGTTTCTAACAAATAAATTGTTTCCAACTAAACTCGTCAAGAATAATGATGAACGTAGTTAAAGCAAAAATCTTTTCAACACATATTTCAAGAAAGATATAAGCGAGTTAAACTCAGCTCGAAGTATAAATTGTGTATAATGTAAAGTCTATATATCTGTACGACTTAGTCTCAATAGGAGGTAGAATAGAATATACTTCTGAGTGATAGATGAGTTCAAGTCTCCACATACCTTTTGTTGATGAAGTTCCTCCAATCTCCCCTTAGTATATCTTCGTCTTCAATCGATGAACGTCGTGAAGTCTAAAGCTCAACTACACATTCTATCCCAATCCGAGACATAGATATAAGTAGACTAGAAATCAAGACTTATAGTTTTGACACCTAAACTTGACAAACAAGCTTGTGAGTTCGACCGAGCAGTACTCTAACAATCTCCCCCTTTGTCAATTTTAGTGACAAAACTATCAATACATATGGATTACAAAATAAATAAACTTTGTAGGTTCTCATCCAAATGCTTGATTTCCTTGGTTCTTCAACATTCCTAGAATTCTTCGTCACTCCAAGTACTTTAGTGATTCTGGACGTGTTCAACTCATCATCATAGTTGTTGAAGATCCATATCCATAATAATAAGAAAACATATGTTCTCAATTATTGTTATACAGTGTCATAATATTATTACACAACATCAAAGTTCAATTGTATCACAACTTTGACAATAATACTATAATGATATGTATCACTCCCCATTAGTCAATACTTCATTTCACAATGAAAACCACTCCTCCTTACATAATGATCCGTAACCATATGTATGTAGTGTGAACTACAAAATGATTCTCCCCCTTTTTTCAATATAAATTGGCAAAGGTACGAAAATTAACGGGATCATAATGAAATTCTCATAGAGATACTTAATGACTAAAGAGAACATATCAACTTTGTTTCGATGATTTCACATAATCGAAACTTAGTGTATTCATCAAGGAGTTTATAAAGATACAAGAAAACTCCTACAATATTCCAAAGCCGCACTCCCCACAAAGATTTGAAAATTAAGCACAAGTTTAATTAAGAACTCTCCCCCATAAAATGTCATTCCCGAAAGAACAACAAGAGCGACCTTACTTTTACAAGAAAATAAGGATTTCTTTGGACATTAACAAATCACATGAAACATGAATTTGTATCCAGTAAACTCGAATAAATTAACTACAAGAGAACCTCAATGATTAATTTATCAACATAAGAAATCTTACAGAGCCATACAATACTTTCACATACAAGTGGATCAGGGAAAGATCAATACTGCGAAATATTCAAAAGTTCATTCTGTTAGAGCATAGCTCGGTTGAACCTACCAAGCGTTGATAAGTCAAGTTTGAGACTTACAAGGATGTGAAACTTACAAGTATTACGTGAAGACTTCGTATAGGTTAGCTACAAAGTTACTAGGATATGAGACTTACAAGTATTACGTGAAGACTTGAAGAATGTGAAGAAGTAAATATCTACAACGACGACATCATCCTTCCTCTTGAGGTTAGTAATATTTAACTTGAATTGTTTCATTTCTAACGTATCTTTCAAGTCGTGCATATTGAAAACATAACTGCGAAGCTGTGAATGATTATGCTCTAGTTAGACATAGTATTAAGGAATTACAGTATGAAGTACAACGTCTATCTTTTGAACTTCATATATAAGACATCGACATAATCGTATGAATGCTATTGTGATTATATATGGGTATGGGTGAAGATTTCGTCTTAGGAAACAATGTTTTTACATTTGTTTAAAGGAAGTACAATTCATAAACTTGTTTTGTGAATCGAAAGGTAAATCGCTAGGCTTATTGGTATTGTTATTCATTGCAAATCTTTGGATTACCAATATGTGTGTTTAGTATAACCGCTCATAACTTGTTTATGTATCTTGGTAAAACTATTCACAATGCCTGACTTTTGTATCGGTATGACTTTTATTAGTGAAACCGATCTTAAGTTATAGTACCGCAATTGCACCGAAATTTCGTAAGCCTAAACAATTGATACCAAACTATAAAGAAAGATAACAATATTTTTTCTTAACCGGAAACAATTGAATCACACATATACATCCATACACAAATAATAGAATAAACATCAATTGTACCGAAATTTTGTTAAGCAAAAGCAATAAATATATGCAATAAAATCAGGTTTTTCTTAAACAGGAAAACGATTAACTAACAAATTTGTTACCTCGAATTCCGCATCCTCTTCACCTTTTGTTCGCATCTTTCTGGAGAGGAATATCATTGTGTTGTCATCCTATCGCAAGAACAAAAGAATAACAACAACTGCAACCTTTACCAGAGAAAGGTTGAAGTCGGTTTTAACTAATGCGATGCAAAAGTTGAAAACCCCAAAACACATATGCTTTTATGTTAAACGCAAAGATTCAACATATTGTGACTTTTTCACATATTAGTTTCAATCGTAACCCCTTATGATCCTTTGATAAGCCTACCAACATGGGCTAGAACTTAATCCTCAATCTTGTAGGAAATTGAATTATGAAACCAATGCAAAAAGAATGAGGTCATTCTGAGTTCTCTCGAAGAAGTTATGGCCAAAACAGTTTTATACTCCTTCATATGGACCAATCACTAGGACCGGTTGTAGTTCTCACTAGGATCGGTTAAAGTTCTTATAGTTCTCACTAGGATCGGTTACGGCATGAATCCATACACAAAACTGTTTTTTAACATAACTTTTGCATACATTGTCCAAATTTAGTGATTTTTGGCTCGTTTTAACCGTAAAAACAAGAGATACACATATATGATCAGTAGATATCAACATCATAAACTCAAAATTACCGTTTCTATCCAAAGCTCAAATATAGATAGAGAAAGTATGAGTATAGAAAAAAATAAATCTCCCTAAAGATGTTAATTAGTCATATAATAACCGAGAGATCATGTGCTCAGTTTGACATGCTTCTTCACCCTTCATAAGATCGAGCACAAAGATGAGCATGCACAATTCAACACAACTAGGTTGTGTTGAGTTGATTCTTGTCTTGTTCGTCATGAGTGACTAAGACAGAATCATCATTCTTGACCTCTTGCTTGTTTTGTTTTTCTTGTTCCATCTCTTGTTTTTCTTCTTTGACTTGTGATGAAAAGTGTCATTATCACAAGGTTCACTAGTACAGGAGATTTCGGACATGATGTCTTTCTTTAGTCTTTCAAGAAAACTCTTGTAATTATTGTCACCAACAATTAATAGCTGAGAGTCATTCTTGTGACCAAATTTTGGTCCCTTCTTGGATATGGAGGACTTCGAGACCCATTTAGAGTTGAGTTTCGCAGGAGCAACTTTCTCCTCCATACCATTTAGGACGATTGTCCTTTTGAATATTTTGGGAAACAACTTTTCTCCAACTTGGAACATCAGATCTTGTTTTAGCATTTACAAAGACATCTCTCTTTATATATTCGAGTCTTTTATGAGATGGTATTGTAGTAATTCGATTGCGGTAAATACGGATTCGATGCTCGGACTTGAAAAGATTTTTAAAGCAAAAATATATACAAAATTGTCACAGGATCAAGAGACACTAGGACTCAGGATTCCACCATAATCATTCATATAATTAATATATTTATTTCCAAAACAATTATAGCTCACATAAAAATAGGGACTCTAATTCTTGCCAAGGTAGATTTTTAGAAGATTAACTGTAAATCGAAAGCATGGCATATCAAAAGTACTAAGACCAAGCATAAACCATCAAAAGAAATGACAATCAATTAAGAAAAAATCATAAAACATTTAATAAAAATACAAGAAGTCATAAAAGAATTAAATATAATTTTTATATGTGTAAAATATGGCTTCCTCCATCATCCCAGTATTGGGGTTTAGCTATTCATATCAATCACACACTCAAAATATTAATTCAAAGTTCAAAGTGTGATTAAAAGAGTCAAAAGTTATAAAATAGTGGTTCTGAGACTCACAAAACACGTCCAACAGAAACGATAGAATATAACTGCAGCTAACTGCGACACTCCGCTGATGCTGTTGACGCTGCTGAAAATAAGTCTGCCCTGGAGAGTCTGTTCTTCGTGTTCTTGAAGCTTTTTAATGGCAGCAGCAGCAGCAGGTGAACATTGCTGTTTTTCCTTCTTCTTCGCTCCTCCTGGCTCTGGATCGACCCCAAACTCTTCATCCCCTTTATGAGACTTGTATCCTCCTTTATATACTACCCAGATCCATAAATCTCGAGAATTTTTTTTTTCTTTTTTTCCTCCCTGCCAAGTTACGGTTTTTCTTTTCTACACGGCTGCTGACCCTTTCCAAACTCTCGTACGCGTCTTCTGTTGTTAAAAAACTTTCCCAAGATATAAGGGAACCGAATAAGAGAAGATATCTTCCCTAATCCTCCACGTAATCTCCAAAATTATCTCCACAGCAGACCCGTGAAAACATCACCTCTGTTTTGCTTGATATCGACGATTCAGCCCAATATGCTCGACCCAAACGCACACATAAACCCTGTTTGGTCCATTAAAGTCCATCCCAATCGAGTTTGGCAATTGAATCTCCATAAAACACGTCCAACAATTCGAACCCTAAACTGCCAGAGTTGAAAACCAATTTCCCGCCAAATTCTGTTTTAAACGTGAAGAAGAAGGGTGTCCCCCTGTCAAGCTCCGGTGTCCCTTTAGCAGCTGCCTGGAAATGGGTCACCCCTTAGTAATTAGGTTACCCCTTATCCAAAATTGAGGGTCCGTATAGTGAGTTTTCTGGGACATTTTCCGCACTTTTTCGGGGTTCCTCCGAGGTATTTCTGAGGTGCTTCCGGTACTCTATCAACGAAGGTCCAAACGCCGCATTTTCAGCCAATTTCGCCGCAAAACCTTATTCTTCTAAAAACACCTACAAATAAATAAAATAACCAAATAAGTATAGAATCGAGCACTAACACTATATACAATTGAGATATATTAGACACATAAATGCGTCTATCAAATACCCCCAAACTTATTATTTGCTAGTCCCGAGCAAATCAAAACTACAAAATAAAATCCTAACTCACTGTCGCAGGCATCGTCGATTGCATTTAGCGTATGAAATAAGCCTTTAAACCCCTAGGTGGCCCTAGTGGCCGAGTTATAGTCTCGGGAGGGCTTACCAGAGATATACCCACAAAACCTGTAATCCAGACCTTAGCTATCTACGCAGAACCTTGGAAGGCACTAAAGAATCTCCTTGGTTGGCATACTTATTGACTACAAGAAGAAGTACCCTGATGCGAAATTCCAATTGCTGTACACGAGTTTGCACTCAAGCATACTAAAATTCATATAAAGTGACAGAGCTCTACTCAGATAGTTGCACTATGGACATCATATTCGGAGTCAAACTAATCACATGGAAAGATTAAGAGATGGATATAGAAAAACATAGATGGTTTTGATGTTTACTAAGTGAACGGCGTTTCCCATATCTGTCTGAAGGCCTCTGCCAAAATGAACCTATCCTAATGGATTGAGATACTAGTCTGACTAATATCAACACACTGGCATATACAAGGGTACCAGTGGTCGATAACCTAACTCTAGGTCAACACAACTGGCATATACAAGGGTACCAGTGGTTGACTTTATTGAATTTATTCCTTTTGGTCAAATGGTCTGGTCTCAATTTTTTTTTTTTTTTTTTTTTTTACTTTTTGGTAACTACCATTTTTTTTTTTCATCTTTTTTTTTTCATCTTTTTTTTTCATCTTTTTTTTTTTTTTTCATCTCTTTTTCTTTTTCAACTTTTTTCAACTTTTTTTTTTTTTTTTCATGGTATCTCAATCACTCTAATTCACCCTAACATTGGTAACAACTTGAATCGTGGGCCCCACCTATCACTTAGAGAAACATAGTTTAAAAACAAAATAAAATAAAAATAGAAGTGAAAAGGACTCAACGAGATATGGTGAAACTATCATGTTATTTCTAACACCTGAGCTCTGTGCTTTTATGAATAGACTCTTTAGATGTTTCCATCTAATCAGATTGGTTCCTCAAACTCCTACAATCAAAATGCTTCCATCCACTTAGATTAGTTAGTGCAATCCTCAATAGGCATAAATTTCTAAGCTCTGGAGTTTATTTATTCATACTGCAACTAAAAAGTTTCTCCCATACCCCCAAACTTAAATCTAACATTGTCTTCAATGTTCTAAGATGAAATTAAAAGCATGAACAAGGAGAAACTGTTACCATTTGAAGCAAAAGAGATAAGGAAATATTACCGTGTTGCAAGATATTGGGTTACCTCCCAAGAAGTGCTAAGTTTAAAGTCTTCAGCCAGACTTAGGAAAGGATTAGTCAACTCGAACCATAAAGTAACAGTCGAAATAATTGTGGGTCTTCAAAACGAAAAAGAGCTGACCAGAGGAAACTACAATAACCCAAGAAAGTGAACAAGAATAACATGCCCTTATCTAGTTTCCTGATTAAGATATTTATATCTAATTGCGGTTCAGGTTCAGGTTCTATGAAAGGGTCTAAATAAAATATTTCCTCGGATGCATTTCCTCATAGGTTGGATCCAAATTATTAGGTCCTAGAGTCTGGAAAAACTCAACTAAGAACTTAGAATCACAAATAATAATAACCTAAATAACTGAGGATCCTTTAAGTCAATCAGGTTTGACTTATATAATTGACCACAGTGAGAGTAGTGGTCATTCTTAAGCAAATGTGTCGATTCTAATTTCCTAAAGCATTTAGGTTTAGTCTCACAACTTAATATTTGACACATTTGAAATCTATATGTTCCCACATATGGAAGAAAACTATTTGGTGGGAAAACAAAATCAATCTTGGTATTATTGCCTGGGTTAACCACATCAACCAGAGGATGGGTTTCTAACAGTTGAGACTCTTGTTGGATATCATTAGGTTCTGGAAAACGATTATGAAGATAATCTTGTAAGATGGTTGAGGCATTGATGTCAAGTCCCAAGTGAGGGACCTTACTAAGAGTTAAAGCACATGGAGAATGATACTCACCCCCAAACTTAGAGTTTTCGACGTCTCTAGATAGACTGGTCATAACCACCCTAATTTCTAGGTCGGCAATTGATTTTTCTAAGTCAGGTTCATCCTCGCTAATCTCTACGAGTTCATCTAAGACTATTGTTTCTAAATCGTTTGACTCGATCTCAAGATAAACTGGTTCCTCTAAACCACTATCGGCTTCGTAATCAAAAGGAAAAACTACATCGTCTAAAACGGTGGTATCCCTAATCAAATCCTCGTCCTTTTGAATAGGTGAATAATCATAAAAATTATTTGGATTTGAAGTAGAAATAATATAATCACTATAAAGCTCAACTGGGGTAACAAATTCCTGATCACTATTCCCACATATTTCAGATTCTTCATCATCACTATCCTCATCATCATGATACAATTTTTGAAATTCAAGAATTCTCAATCTTTGTTCCAAACTACATGGTCTATGTTTATAATATTTCTCATAGATCGTTAGAGGTGATTCCTCAATAAAAGTTGGAGTATCCATATATCGCTGCCCACGCATATATTCACCAAGAGTCATTTCCGAAGACGTCTCTTGATAACGAGAATTTCTAGACATATATTCTCGCAACGTCATCGCAGGTGGCGTCTCCTCAAAAGGATTCATCACCGAAGAAATATAAACTACAGAGGGATTCTATACAATCACAAACAAGGCCGACTCGACTCCACCAAAGCAAACCTAAAGATTTCTAGCAAACAAAAAGCATGATGGCTCCACTTAGATTGTTTCTAGACCAGCTTCTATCTTTCGAAAGGGAATTCGTTGCAATTTGAGAAAACCCCTCTGGAATCAATCCGAGTCAAAGTAAGTTGAATTGAGGCGAGGGAAGCTCAGTGGAGCTTTGATACCCAAGGCCTCACCGCTATCACAAGGCGGCGCAGTCACGCATTCAACTCACAGAAACCATCATGAACTTTGGAGTGTGCTTAAAGAGCAACCAATATTTTTCGAACGAGTTTCCTATTAAGCTCGTTACCCTATCAGTCTCGTTCTATTCCAAATTTTAAGCTTGGGTTCGCGTTAGGTTTCGTTTTCCTAAGGCGGGCAAGAAGGGAACGGTGATGAAATCCGAACCCTTATCTTGTTTAGGCCAGGCCTTTCCCTTTACTAGGAAAATAAAGACAGTCTGGTTCGTCCTCAAACAATTATCACCTTAAGGAAGACAGTAACCCGCTTGCAGGAGATTCGCGGGTGTTTCGATTGGACTTACCTCCCGTACCAGACGGGCGATGAACCGTTGTCGTCGACTCGGGCCACGACTCCTATGCCGTGTGCGAACCCGAGGGGCCGAGACGATATCGTAATCGTCGTCCTTCCCTGCAAACAGTTTGTATTTAAGGATACCCTTCCGTAGGGTTTAAAAATAAAAATAAAAATGTCCAAAAGTCCAAAATGAAGTCCAAATAAAAAGTCCAAAAATTACAAAAATTATGAAAAATAAAGCCTATTTACAAATTCTAAAAAAAAGTATATAAAAGCTATATACAAAAAAAAAAATAATAATAATAAAAAAAAAAATCCTAAAAAAAAATTATGTCTTTTTTCTCTTCTCTTTTATCTTTTAGCTTTTAGCTTTAAGCTTTTTGTTCCCAACTCCTTAGTATTCCACTTCGAACCTGTAAATCAAAGACACAAAAAGAAACGTAAAAAGGAACAAATAATAGTAAAAAAAAATAAAATAAAATAATAAACCTAAAAAAAATCTATATACAAGTCCGCGTCGGCGGCGCCATTTTGTTGTAATATTAAGATTGCGGTAAATACGGATTCGATGCTCGGACTTGAAAAGATTTTTAAAGCAAAAATATATACAAAATTGTCACAGGATCAAGAGACACTAGGACTCAGGATTCCACCATAATCATTCATATAATTAATATATTTATTTCCAAAACAATTATAGCTCACATAAAAATAGGGACTCTAATTCTTGCCAAGGTAGATTTTTAGAAGATTAACTGTAAATCGAAAGCATGGCATATCAAAAGTACTAAGACCAAGCATAAACCATCAAAAGAAATGACAATCAATTAAGAAAAAATCATAAAACATTTAATAAAAATGCAAGAAGTCATAAAAGAATTAAATATAATTTTTATATGTGTAAAATATGGCTTCCTCCATCATCCCAGTATTGGGGTTTAGCTATTCATATCAATCACACACTCAAAATATTAATTCAAAGTTCAAAGTGTGATTAAAAGAGTCAAAAGTTATAAAATAGTGGTTCTGAGACTCACAAAACACGTCCAACAGAAACGATAGAATATAACTGCAGCTAACTGCGACACTCCGCTGATGCTGTTGACGCTGCTGAAAATAAGTCTGCCCTGGAGAGTCTGTTCTTCGTGTTCTTGAAGCTTTTTAATGGCAGCAGCAGCAGCAGGTGAACATTGCTGTTTTTCCTTCTTCTTCGCTCCTCCTGGCTCTGGATCGACCCCAAACTCTTCATCCCCTTTATGAGACTTGTATCCTCCTTTATATACTACCCAGATCCATAAATCTCGAGAAATTTTTTTTTCTTTTTTTCCTCCCTGCCAAGTTACGGTTTTTCTTTTCTACACGGCTGCTGACCCTTTCCAAACTCTCGTACGCGTCTTCTGTTGTTAAAAACTTTCCCAAGATATAAGGGAATCGAATAAGAGAAGATATCTTCCCTAATCCTCCACGTAATCTCCAAAATTATCTCCACAGCAGACCCGTGAAAACATCACCTCTGTTTTGCTTGATATCGACGATTCAGCCCAATATGCTCGACCCAAACGCACACATAAACCCTGTTTGGTCCATTAAAGTCCATCCCAATCGAGTTTGGCAATTTAATCTCCATAAAACACGTCCAACAATTCGAACCCTAAACTGCCAGAGTTGAAAACCAATTTCCCGCCAAATTCTGTTTTAAACGTGAAGAAGAAGGGTGTCCCCCTGTCAAGCTCCGGTGTCCCTTTAGCAGCTGCCTGGAAATGGGTCACCCCTTAGTAATTAGGTTACCCCTTATCCAAAATTGAGGGTCCGTATAGTGAGTTTTCTGGGACATTTTCCGCACTTTTTCGGGGTTCCTCCGAGGTATTTCTGAGGTGCTTCCGGTACTCTATCAACGGAGGTCCAAACGCCGCATTTTCAGCCAATTTCGCCGCAAAACCTTATTCTTCTAAAAACACCTACAAATAAATAAAATAACCAAATAAGTATAGAATCGAGCACTAACACTATATACAATTGAGATATATTAGACACATAAATGCGTCTATCAGATGGCCTTGTAGAGCGATAGGCAAAATTTGAACTATCATTATAATAATTCTTTTGCCTAAACTTTGGACAATATCGATCCGAGTTCCTTTTGGGAGCAATTTTAGCCAATTCGTTTGATACAAAAGAAAGTGTATCTTTTATCTTACGAATCTTGCATCCCCATTCCACATTCCCTTTATTACCACAATAACAACAATGCTTAGTAACATACGAAGTATGAGTTTTGATGTTATCTTTATGTGGATCCTCTTGCATTGGAGTTCGACGAGTTTTCTTCTTCTTCTTATCTTTGTTCAACGTTGTTGCTTTCTTGACATTAGCAGAAGTGCTCTCTTTGATGGCTGCTGGTTGAACATAATTCTTATGCTTGACAGATTTTTCTCACTTACAAGAAATAGAGGCATCTTTGACATCAGTGGAAGTTTCTGGTTGCGAAGAATTTGTAGCTTTAACAAATTTTACCTCTTTGCTAATATTTGAAGCATTTATTCCCTTATAGCCCAATCCTCGTGTATCACGATGATTTCTACTTGCTTCTAACATTGAGGTTAAGTTGTTTGAGCTAACATTGAACTTTTTAAGGTTCAAATTTTGTTCTTCCAATGTCTTGATTTTATCAAGAGCACCAACAAGGTCAGCCTCAAGGAATTTTTCTCGTGAGAGATATTCTCCTTCTTTCTCTTCAAAGTTCTTTTGTTGAGAGTTAAACCTTGCATCAGATTCAACAAGTTTCTCTTCCAACAAATGTATTTTTTCAAGAGCCGCATCATGATCTTTCTCAAATAATTCTGTTTGAGAAAGACTAGCACATACTCTGTCTTTAAGGATCTGTATTTTTTGTGAGAATTTTTCTTTCAGCAAGTTATGCTCTTCATCGAGATTTTCAAACTTTAAAGTTAAATATCGTTATCTTTCAAGTGTTGAAAGAAGTTCATTAGAACAAATAAGAAATTGTTTGCTCAATTCCTTTAGTTCAGATGTTTTTACACTTGATATTTCATCAGAAATCTCAAGTATAGAACTCAAAAATTTCTCGTTAGAAACATCATCAAATGAGCAACCTGAAATTGAAGAATTATCTCCTTTTGAGCACATATCTTGTGACACGTTAACTGAGTCTTTCTTTAGTATTCGCTATCGCTTAACTCTACTTTGACTCATGTCTTATAGGTTGGATCGCATCAAACACAGATTGTTAGATCTTTTCGTGTTTGCCTGCTCTGTTACCAATTGAAAAGACGAGGGTACCCAAATATACCTCAATCTAAAACTTTCCCCCTATAAGTCCTATCTCCGAAAGTGATTGTCTATGGACTGAGTCGATAGAATACAACGAAACGGTTCACACTTCGTGTGATCGTCTATGGATACGAGATCAATACAATACGACAACAAGATAACTTGCGTGGTTGACTATGGATACAAGATCGAGACAATACAACAATGAAGTATGATTACTTGATAATAGGTTCGGACTTAACCAAACACTATAGGACTGCTATCAATTAATTAGGAATTAATGTTTGTGTATTTAAATTCTAATTATAATAAATCATTTATAATTACGGAAATAGAAAAGTAAAAGACACAACAAGATTTTTTTAACGAGGAAACCGCAAATGCAGAAAAACCCCGGGACCTTGTCCAGAATTGAATACTCTCAGAATTAAGCCACTATACAAAATCTAAACCAACTTCGTATTGTTGAGACCAAGCAACTAAACCTATAGTTCACCTAGTTCCCTCAGTATCCCTGCGCCTCCAACTTGTAATAAGTCAAGCACTTGGAACAATTACTTTGGCTCGTATTCCAATACATTTCTTTGTGATTAATAGTATTGATTGCATAGTCTAAACAATTACTTTGGTAGTTGTTGAATAAATTGATCTAAGAACCCGACAAAGAAGTTTATTGGGATAAACGGAAGAGCCTTTTGTCAAACTCATATCACTTGTTTAAAAAGAGTTGTTACCGAACATATTTTTTGTTCCTTTGTTGTTTGGAATACGTGAAAAATTGGGGGTCTAACAACCTCACCCAATATTTCGCTTAGCAATCTGTATGGACTAACTCCAATATACTTTTAAGAGACTCAACTAGAAAGTCAGACTTAATCTTAAGAAAAATATATCAAGGAGTTATATCTCAATTTCTCGATTCAATACTTACTCAAGCAAATTGCAATCTGTGAGTCTAATTGAATACAAGAGAAATTAGCTTTAACGGTACCAAAGACCAATGTTCAAGGATCAATCAATTTCAATCAACAACCAAAGGTTGGATTTACCAATTGATCGGTTCAACGCACAACCTGTGATATTTCAATTATCTAACAAAATATAATGCGGAAAAGAAATAACACAGACATCATAACTTTTGTTAACGAGGAAACCAAAAATGCAAAAAAACCCCAAGATCTAGTCCAGATTGAACACACACTGTATTAAGCCGCTACAATAACAACATATTTCCCACTCCATTTGGTAAACAAGATTTATCCGCTCCGCCTCTCGAAAAACCTTTCCTAAGAAGAGAAGTAGTTAGTTTTTTGAACCAGGCACGAGGTGCTTGTTTTAACCCATATAATGCCCTTTTTAAGCTTAAGGACATGATCTGGGAAATCAGGGTTTTCAAAACCCTTAGGTTGAGCGACATAGACCTCTTCCTTTAAATTTCCGTTTAGGAACGCGGATTTTATGTCCATTTGAAATAGCTTAACCTTGAGAAAACATGCATAATCTAATAAAAATCGAATGGACTCAAGGCGTGCCACATGAGCAAAGGTTTCGTCAAAGTCGATACCCTCAATCTGTGAATATCCTTGAGCGACAAGTCTGGCTTTATTTCTGACAATAGTGCCAAATTCATCAGACTTATTCTTGAATACCCATTTGGTACCAACGATATTGATATGGGATTTTTAGGCTAAGGCCCCACCCATGGGTTACCCATAATATGAGGCCCTTAATTAAAAGAAGTTTAAATCTAGGCCCCGAATTATTAAAAGTCATTCATACCTTACATATATTGTCAAACCCCTAATTAAATAAAATTTAAAACTAAGACCAAAATTATTAAAAATACACGTATTACTTTAATATTCATTTACAATAAATTCTTAGCATGTGTAACTAGAAGTTACACACGCATCTGTCTAGTGTAATTGAGCGTTACGTATGCATCTATCTAATGTAATTGAGAGTTACACATGTGTTAGAGAAATGTTCGGTCGAACTCGCATGCATTGCTATCTCAAGCATGTTTGTCAATGTTAATGATCAAAACTATAAGTCTTGATTTCTAGCCTACATAGCTAAAGGTCTCGGACTAGGATACAAAGTGTAGTTGAGCTCAAGAACTCCATGACAATCATCATACAAGACGAAGGACTACTCAAGGAACTGGTGGATCTTCATCGACTAAAAGGTATGTGGAGACTTGAATTTATCTGTCACTCAAAAGTCTATCTATTATATCTCCTACTCTTGAGACAAAAGTCGTTTTGATATATAGACTTTCATTATGCACATTTGCTATTTCGAGCCGAGTTTATCTCGCCTATCTATTTCTCGAAATATGTGTTGGTAAGCTTTCGCTTTAGCTGAATTCATCTTTACCTAGTGATGAAAGTCATGTTATGTTTCAATCACTTTGAAAATTGCTCTGACGAAAAATGGTTTGTGAATAACGGCTATATCCGTCCTCTGAGAATGTTTCAATGATTGAAATGAGAGTTTAGATTACATAACCATTGGTAGGATATAAGCATTGTTGTGGAAACACATATATGTATGTCCTTATTCCTTGAACCAAAATTTGCGAACTTTGTTGATCAAGAGAAATGGAAGTGGCGTGAGCCAAGTCCGTGAACTGACGGAAGTTCTCAACCCGAGAATTTCTGCTGGAGTTTGTGAAATCCTTCAATGAGTTTAAGTCCGCGAACCTAATCCGCGAACTTGAGCAGGTTATATCTAAAACCGGTTTTTCTTGAACTCATGTTTATTTAAACTAAGGAATGCTTTTGCAAACCGTGGCTATAAAGTTCATGAACCGATTCGAGTGAATCAAACCGTTTTTGCTTCGATTGTGTCTTATGTAGTTACATAAGATCTAAGCAATTGAACAACTCTCTAACTAGTTCATTTGAGTCATTTGAAATAGTCATGGTGAATAAGAATATGGTTGATATGAAAGTAATCATACGGCTAACCATTTGGTTAACTATTCTTGAACCAACAAATGTTAATGTTTGGGAACGGTTCGTAAACCCAAAATTGGACATTTCATTTGTGTGTAACAAGCTAAGTTTTCGATCCAACGGTTGAGAAATATTAGCTTGAATATAATCAGGTTTTCATCTAACGGTGAATATTGAATACTTTTTTTACCAAGCTAACATTGATTGCAAACCCTGATTTGAAAACTATATAAGGGAGAACTCTAACAACTGGGAAACCTAATACCCACACCTTATGTGTGATACTAGTTGCATAGCTAGAGTCGATTCTCCTTTAACCTTTGGTTTCTTCTTCTAAAACCAGGTTAAGGACTTAAAGACTTCATTGGGATTGTGAAGCCATACCGATACTACTTTTCTTGTAGTTGTGTGATCTGATCTTTCATCTTCTATCGTTACGAGTACGATTGTAATAATTGACTCGAGATTTTATATCTCCGATAGGCAAGATACAAAAGTAATCACAAACACTTCGTCTCATCGTTTGTGATTCCACAATATCTTTTTTCGCTGCGTCAATTAAGATTATTGTGAGGTGATCAATAATACTAGGTTGTTCATCGAGAATATAAGACCGGTTTATTGATTGGTTCATGTTCACCTTGATTTATCAAAAGACGGAACAAAACTCATAGGTATATTCGTGGGAGACGGATTTATCTATTACCGTAGACTTTTCTGTATAATACATGTAAGATCCAAATATCGCACAATAGTAAAGCTTGCGAGAATGTAGCAGAGCCTGCGAAATTGTAATGAGAGCCTGAGAGAACATAGCACGGGATCCGAAAATGGGGGAATATGAGCTGTACTCCACTACATATGAGTTGTCATCCACTATGTAATATCCTATATAAAGAGAAAGGCAAGAGAGAGAAAGGGGGATAATCAAAAAGAAAAATGAGAGAGACACTTTAGGGAGGACACATTTGTGGAGAGAGAGAGAGCAGAATTTGTATTATTATTATCTTCTTCTTCCTTCTTCAACCAAGAGCTCCAAATACTCATTAATGGAGTCCCAATTGTAATCCATATGTAATTACAAACAATCATAGTGAAGATCCCTAACCCCGTGGATGTAGATCACATTGATCGAACCACGTAAATCTTGTGTCTTATTTTCTATTTTCATTATCTTTATCTTTATTTTCATATCAAATAAGTTTAGATCTAGAAATCATAGTCATGATAATACAAGGGGTGCGTTGTAGGATTTCCTGCAACTACATTTTGGCGCTGGAAACAGGGAACGAGTAAAGGTTTTATCCTTCCTGTAACTTGTTGGATCAAGAAATTTTCATGAAGATTAGCTAGTTCATATTTTTCTAGATCTTCAAAGTTTAGGTTCAAAAATGGAAATTTTATGGAAGAAATCACACTTTCAGGGAGTAAACATCATCAACAATTCAAAGACATGAAAAGAGGGAGAGAAAAAATTAGTTGTTGTGGTGAAATTTAAGGAAAAAATGGAAGTTTCAGTGGAAGATTTTCATGTTCAGGAGAAGAAGGCAAATGTGAAAGAAGTTAAGGAAGGACGAAGAAAAGATAAGAGGCAGATGCTGCAATTTCAATCACAAACAGAAAATTCGCACAAATGGTTCAAGGCTGAGTGAACAACAAATAGGTCACGGACTCGAATTCGCAGAGACACATATTTTTCATTTTCTTCTCATTTGCATGGGAGAATAAAAGAATAAGGAAAAAAGTTATGCGTTAATTTCGCAGAGAGGTTCTTGCAAAATTGGTCCAGAGTGCAGTATATGCGTTCGTGATCGCAAGTTCGAATTCGCCTGCGAACATAGTTTTCTTCTTTTTTACAGAGAGTGAAGAAATGAATAATTTCACAATATTGTTTCATTATTTCGCAAACAAGAGGCAGCACAATTGGTCATCTGCGAAGTTAATGAGTTCATGGTCGTGTGATCAAGTCCCAACACATGCGTATTTTTTCGCACAGATATTTCTTTGATTATTTCGCACAGAAGAGAGTTGATGATAATTTCGCAGAGATATTTCGCAAAGAAGAAGCTTGGACAATTGGTCACGAGGCATGAATGCAAGCAGCAGGTCGCGAGATCAATTCTTGCTTCTCGCATGATTATTTTTGTTACGTGAAATTTATAAAAAATTGCCTCTTACACAGTTGGAATTTGATTACTTCACAAGAACTTTGATTATTTCGCAAGAGAGGGTTAGCATAGTTGGTATGGTGCGAGAATATGCAAGTAGCAGGTCGCGGGTTAAACTTTCCTTTCGCATCTGTTTTTGCTAAGCGACACTTATACTTCATGCAACGTATTTTTCGCGCAAGATTGACAACAACAGCGAATGACATAAAATCTAAGTACCACTTTCCTTGAACATTTTACTTTTACAGAAAATAAAATATTTTTGATTTGATTTACAAAAGGCGATATAATCGCAGAATTACAGAAATTTCAGAATTACAAAGATTCCACAATTACAAAAGAAACCGAGAAAAATCTCGCACAGATCAATTTATATATTTCTCTTGAAAATTTGCTTTGTTTCAAATGAGAATGATATCTAACATGGAGAGTAGTAGGAGGCAAAATAAGACCTTCCATCAACAGGCTAGTAAGACCTTCCATCAACAGGCTGCATAAGACCTCATTAGGATCATTTCCATGAAAGATGTTTATCGGATGAGACGAAACAAGTTATACAAAGGAAATCAAAACAAAGAAAAACGATTTGAACTTGCAATTAAATGAAACTTTTTGATAAAAGAAATGTTGAATACTAATCTAAATTCTTATTTGCATTACATCATTGCATGAGGCAGAGAACGTGGAGTATAATTTCGCAATACTTCTTATTCGCAATCAAGGACGGATACTTCTTATACTTCTCAAAGGATACTTCATACTTCTTATATATTTCGAGGATTAAGTACTTATTATACTTCTCAAAGGATACTTCATACTTCTTATATATTTCGAGGATTGAGTACTTCTTATACTTCTTCAAGGATACTTCATACTTCGCATACTTCAAGAGATGATACATCTTATTTACTTCGCAATGCTCCGGAACTTCACAAAAGAATAGAGGCAAGTATGTACTTTTCAAGTCCAATATTCTTTCGCTCATTCCTCCAACAACTATCACTACAAAGTGGATTTTTCCTTAAATATCGCTCTTCAAGCAATATTCAAGGAAAAAGAGCAAGATGTAGGATCCAAATATCGCACAATAGTAAAGCTTGCGAGAATGTAGCAGAGCCTGTGAAATTGTAATGAGAGCCTGAGAGAACGTAACACGGGATCCGAAAATAGGGGAATATGAGTTGTACTCCACTACATATGAGTTGTCATCCACTATGTAATATCCTATATAAAGAGAAAGGCAAGAGAGAGAAAGGGGGATAATCAAAAAGAAAAAGGAGAGAGACACTTTAGGGAGGACACATTTGTGGAGAGAGAGAGCAGAATTTTTATTATTATCTTCTTCTTCCTTCTTCAACCAAGAGCTCCAAATACTCATTAATGGAGTCTCAATTGTAATCATATGTAATTACAAACAATCATAGTGAAGATCCCTAACCCCGTGGATGTAGATCACATTGATCGAACCACGCAAATCTTGTGTCTTATTTTCTATTTTCATTATCTTTATCTTTATTTTCATATCAAATAAATTTAGATCTAGAAATCATAGTCATGATAATACAAGGGGTGTGTTGTAGGATTTCCTGCAACTACAATACAGATTTGTTTATTAAAGTCTTCGACTTTGGGTCGTAGCAACTCTTAGTTGTGGGTGAGATCATCTAAGGGAATCAAGTACGTAGCATCCTGCTGGGATCAGAGGCGTAAGAGCATAACTGTACCTTGGATTAGTGTGAGATTGATTGGGGTTCAACTACAGTCCAGACCGAAGTTAATTTGGAGTAGGCTAGTGTCTGTAGCGGCTTAATACGGTGTGTGTTCAATCTGGACTAGGTCCCAGGGTTTTTCTGCATTTGCGGTTTCCTCGTTAACAAAATTCTGGTGTCTGTGTTATTTCTTTTACGCATTATATTTTGTTATATAATTGAAATATCACAAGTTGTGCTTTGTTCAATCAATTAGAATATCCGACCTTTTGGTTGTTGATTTAAATTTATTGACACTTGGATATTGGTCTTTGGTACCATCCAAGTTATCTCTCTAGTATTTGATAAAGACTCGCAGATTTCTATTTGCTTGAGTAAAGATCAAATTGAGAGATTGAGATATAAACTCTTTGATATACTTTTATCTAGATTGAGTCTGAATGTCTAGTTGATTCTCTAGAAAGTATATTGGAGTTTGTCCATACAGATTGCTAATCGAATTATTGGGTGTGGTTGTTGTACCCCCACTTTTTCAATTGGTATCGGAGCAGGCATACACGTTTAGACCTTACAAGTCTGTGTTTGTAGCGATCTGACTCTATGGACAGAGGTGCTATCTCAATATACGTACCACCAGTCATCGATGGAGGAAATAACCTCAACACCCTCTCCAAAAATACCTCTCTTGGAAAGGTTAAAATACTTGATCCAAATTCTGTTCAAACTCTTGCATTCAATGTTGTTTCTGACACAAGTGAAACCTCTAACTTGTCTTGGGCTGATGAATGTTGTTCAAATAGTGATTGGTTTGACAAACCATTGATAACAGAAAGAATCAAGGATTTTGTAAAGAGAAGCATGAGATGTGATAAACATCCTCTGTCAGCCTTTGATGCTAATTATTCTGAGAAAGAAAAATCTTTAAGTGTCAACATTTTGAATACATCTGATGCACGTGATGAACCCACAACTCTCGCAGCAGAAACTTCCACATACTCAAAGTCTCATTCAGAAATTGAGTCTGACACGGAGATTTTTGAATTCTTGAATAAAGAGGTTCTTCAAGAAAATCTCCAATTAAAAGCTTCATTGAAGAAATTAGAATCATTAATCCAGGTGAAAGATCTTGAGATAGACTGTCTCAATGATAAACTTACCAGAACCATTGTTCTAAAGGAAAAAGAGATTAATACTCTCAAAGATGATTTACAACGATTGTCTGGAAGTTCTCACAAAATCTCAACAATGTTATTTGGTCAGAAATCCTTTGGAAACACAAATGGTTTAGGATTTAAAAGCAAGACTGCAAGTATTGTCAACCCTGTTTCGAAATGTCATGGGAAATTAAAGGTTGACAGTTGTGATAAACAGAAGGCACTTCAACAAGACAAAAGATTCTCGATTTGTTCGTTTTGTGGAAATGTGAATCATGTTCAAAGCTCGTGTTGGAGGTTCAAGAGGAACAACAAAAGAATGTCCAGCCTGCAAAAGAACATGCAAAAGATGAATCTGGATAATCAACATAGGTCTCATAAAACCAATGCTTCCAGAATCAGAAGAGGTAGGAAACCTGTTTATACAACAAACCTTGGTAAATCACTATGTGATAAACAAGGGGAGCGTTTAGCTCACAACATCTCTGTCTAGTCCCAGAGACGTTCGCATCCTCATTTTTAACTTGAGAAAATGAGGCTTTGCATCTTTGTGTCTCAAGTATTGTATTTATTTTTGTTAAAAAAAATATATATTCTCCTAACAATATAGATATTGAGTCTTTAAACAATGGAAGACTTTTATTCTAGGGTTTAGACGTTCACAAGTCTATTTATTTCATTTGTAGACTCCTTTCTTTTTCCTAAAAAGATACAGTTTCATGGCTCCTGTAACTAGAAGCATCACGAGCAGAGATGCAGTCGAAGCAATCAACGTGTATCTGTGTAAAGGAATCTCTTCCTCGAGGGTAAAGAAAGTGAAGACTATAAATTGTGGAGAAGGTTCTTCCTCTAACTACCTTTTGTCTTTTTATCATCATGGTGATAACTTCAGGGGTTTGGTGAAAGATTTCATCAACAAAAGAAACAATTTAAAATCTCAAATTGTTTCATCTTTAGAAGAGATAGCTCACTATGAACAAATGTTGTCTCTAACCAAGAACACCTTGCATGAGCTAAAAAGAGAACTTAGTGAGTTGACTGATATTTCTGAAGATTTGGAGGAATTTAACGATCCCATAATCAATGGGTTTTTCAACAATGAGAAGGAGTTCTCAGTAGAGGCTCTGAGAAAGATCTACAACGACTAGTAAGTCTTCGGATGAGATTCTATGTTCTTGTTTTTATTAGAAGAATAACTAGAGTTTGGAATAGCCATTATTGTGATTACACATAGCTATGTCCAACGTTTTCATCTTCATGTTTTTAGATTTATTTGTTTAAATTCTAAACTTGTTTGGAAGATGATTTTTGCAGTATTAATCTTTATGGTTTTATATATTGCAATATTTTTATGGGATATGAGTGTTTACGTCCGTGAACTTGACCGTCCCATATCTTGTCAAAAGTAAAGTCTTTTGTATATCGATATGCATGTATTGATAAAAGAATGAATGGACTTTTGACAAATACAAAAGTTAAGCCTATATTGTCAATTTTTGATGGAAGATATGTTAAAATCTTTTGTTTGCAAGGATTATGTCTATTGTATGTCATTATGCGAATGGTGATGGAAACTAGAATGAATCCTTGTGTATTCCGCAGTAATTGATCTTCCCTGATCCATATTTTATGTATTACTGTGAGGCTCCGTAAAGTATCTTATTTTGAGCATTAAACAACCAAGTTGATTATTCTTGATTAGCTATGTTGTTGTTTCGTAAGGTACTTTATGTCGAGCATTTTCAACTAAGTTAATCATCTTGTTTGGTTATTTAGTTGTTGCTCCGTAAGTTTTCTTATGTCGAGCATGACCAATTAAATTGATCACTTTTGTGATTAGTTTGGTTATGTATTTCGATTAAATTAATTATGGGTTCTCTTGTGATTAATCTAATTGTATTTTTTTAAGTCTCAATAAGTTCACTTATGTTTGAGCATTTGTCGATTAAATTAATCATGGGTTCTCTTGTGATTAGTTTAATTGAACTTTTTGGATTCAAATTCATACTTGTATGTGATTTGTTATGTCCAAATAAATCCTTCTTTTCTTTCGAAATTAAGGTCGCTCTTGTTGTTCTTTCGGGAATGACATTTAATGGGGGAGAATTCTTTTGAACTTACGCTTAATTGTCATATCTTTGTGGGGAGTGTGGATGTGGAATATTATAGGAGTTATCTTGTATCTTTATAAACTCCTTGATGAATGCATTTAGCTTCGGCTTTATGATTGCATCTAAAGAACAAGTTGATATTTTTGCTTTCTTTTGGTCAAGAAATGTCTCTTTCGGAAATTTCATTAGGATCCCGTTCTTGTACCTTTCCCAGTTTTATTGACAAAAAGGGGGAGAATTAATATGTAGTTCACACTACAAATACATATGGTTTTTGGATAATTATGTAAGGGGGAGTGGTTTCCATGTGAAATGGAGTATTGACTAAGGGGGAGTGATACATATCACCATAGTATTGTTGTTGAAGTTGTGATACAATTGAACTTTGACGCTGTGTAATGATACTATGACACTGTATAACAATGATTGAGAACTATTGTTTTCTTATTGTTATAGCTACGGATTTTCAACAACAATGATGCTAAACTTACAACCTTTGGGATCATTGGAGTACTTGGAAGTGACGAAGATTTCGAGTAATGTTGAAGATTAGGCATGTGGAATAGGAGCTACATAAGTTAATTAATTTATTTTTTGTATTCCATATGTATTAATAGTTTTTCCATTAAAATTGACAAAGGGGGAGATTGTTAGCGCATTGCTCTGTCGAACTCGCATGCGTTGCTATCTCAAGCAAGTTTGTCAATGTTAGTGATCAAAACTATAAGTCCTGATTTCTAGCCTACATAGCTAAAGGTCTCGGACTAGGATAGAAAGTGTAGTTGAGCTCAAGAACTCCATGGCAATCATCATACAAGACGAAGCACTACTCAAGGAACTGGTGGATCTTCATCGACTAAAAGGTATGTGGAAACTTGAACTTATCTGTCACTCAAAAGTATATCTATTCTATCTCATACTCTCGAGACAAAAGTCGTTTTGATATATAGACTTTCATTATGCACATTTGCTATTTCGAACCGAGTTTATCTCGCCTATCTATTTCTCGAAATATGTGTTGGTGAGCTTTTGCTTTAGCCGAATTCATCTTTACCTAGTGAAGAAAGTCATGTTATGTTTCAATCACTTTGAAAATTGCTCTGACGAAAAATGGTCTGTGAATAACAGCTATATCCATCCTCTGAGAATGTTTCAATGATTGAAATGAGAGTTTAGATTACATGACCATTGGTAGGATATAAGCATTACTGTGGAAACACATATATGTATAAGTCCTTATTCCTTGAACCAAAGTTTGCGAACTTTGTTGATCAAGAAAAATGGAAGTGGCGTGAGCCAAGTCCGCGAACTGGCGGAAGTTCTCAACCTGAGAATTTCCGCTGGAGTTTGTGAACTCCTTCCATGCGCTTAAGTCCGCGAACCCAGTCCGCGAACTTGAGCAGGTTATATCTAAAACCGGTTGTTCTTGAACTCATGTTTATTTAAACTAAGGAATGCTTTTGCAAACCATGGCTGTAAAGTTCATAAACTGATTCGAGTGAATCAAACCGTTTTTGCTTCGATTGTGTCTTGTGTAGTTACATAAGATCTAAGCAATTGAACAACTCTCTAACTAGTTCATTTGAGTCATTTGAACTAGTTATGGTGAAGAAGAATATGGTTGATATGAAAGTAATCATATGGCTAACCATTTGGTTAACTATTGTTGAACCAACAAATGTTAATGTTTGGGAACGGTTCGTAAACCCAAAATTGGACATTTCATTTGTGTGTAACAAGCTAAGTTTTCGATCCAACGGTTGAGAAATATTAGCTTGAATCTAATCAGGTTTTCATCTAACGGTGAATATTGAATGCTTTGTTACCAAGCTAACATTGATTGCAAACCCTGATTTGAAATCTATATAAGGGAGAACTCTAGCAATTGGGAAACATTATCCCCACACCTTATGTGTGATACTAGTTGCATAGATAGAGTCGATTCTCCTTTAACCTTTGGTTTCTTTTTCTCAAACCAGGTTAACGACTTAAAGACTTCATTGGGATTGTGAAGCCATGCCGATACTACTTTTCTAGTAGTTGTGTGATTTGATCTTGCATCTTCTATCGTTACGAGTACAATTGTAATAATTGGCTCGAGATTTTATATCTCCGATAGGCAAGATAGAAAAGTAATCACAAACACTTCGTCTCATCATTTGTGATTCCACAATATCTTTTTTCGCTGCGTCGATTAAGATTATTGTGAGGTGATCAATAATACTAGGCTGGTCTTCAGGAATATAAGACCGGTTTATTGATTGGTTCATGTTCACCTTGATTTATCAAAAGACGGTACAAAACTCGTAGGTATATTCGTGGGAGACGGATTTATCTATTACCGTAGACTTTTCTGTGTGATACAGATTTGTTTATTAAAGTCTTCGACTTTGGGTCGTAGCAACTCTTAGTTGTGGGTGAGATCAGCTAAGGGAATCAAGTACGTAGTATCCTGCTAGGATCAGAGGCGTAGGAGCATAACTGCACCTAGGATCAATGTGAAATTGATTGGGGTTCAACTACAGTCCAGACCAAAGTTAATTTGGAGTAGGCTAGTGTCTGTAGCGGCTTAATACGGTGTGTGTTCAATCTGGACTAGGTCCCGAGGTTTTTCTGCAGTTGCGGTTTCCTCGTTAAAAAAATTCTGGTGTCTGTGTTGTTTCTTTTCCGAATTATATTTTGTTATATAATTGAAATATCACAAGTTGTGCGTTGTTCAATCAATTAGAATATCCGACCTTTTGGTTGTTGATTTAAATTGATTGACACTTGGATATTGGTCTTTGGTACCATCCAAGTTATCTCTCTAGTATTTGATAAAGACTCGCAGATTTATATTGCTTGAGTAAAGATCAAATCGAGAGATTGAGATATAAACTCTTTGATATACTTTTATCTAGATTGAGTCTGACTGTCTTGTTGATTCTCTAGAAAGTATATTGGAGTTTTTCCATACATATTTCTAATCGAATTGTTGGGTGTGGTTGTTGTACCCCCACTTTTTCAACATGCATTTGATTTGTGTATTCAGCGTCAACTCTAATTCCAGCGAGACCATTGCCAAATTTAAGAAATTAGCTTTTATGAAGTTATCTGAAACCTGAAATATAACAATAAGCAATCAATATTTATAAGATTAAAATGAACAGTACATACAGCAATGTATATTCAGTTTCACATGCATTTGACTAGTGTAGCTAGAAGTTATACTTTTTGAGAGTTGGTTTACGGATGATCCATTTTTAACCAACAATCTAATACTTTTTCCAGCACAAAACAACACGAAAAATAGTAGATAATAACATCAAACTTATTATACTTCAATTGGAGGATAATCTAAGTAAATTGTAACGAACAAAACTCATCATATATTAGATTGCAGTACCATTTTGATCTAGCTTGTGCTCCATCTAGGGATAAGCGTGTCCACACAATCTTTGTTCATCGTCAGCTTCAGAAGTGCTTTCATATGATAATCTCAAACATCTCGATCTACTAACAGCTGGACCACCTACACGAAATCACATTCTATCATCTTAAAGAAATTGTTGTTTCAAAGTGGTTCAGTACAGATCAATAATCAAAAAATAATTTCATAGTGCACTGTATTAGACGAAGCTACTAAAAATATCTCTGGTTTGTGTAGACAATATCAATTAATATCATGAAATAAATGTAAAAGAACATTTTGAATGCTAAAGCAGTTAAAAGAAGTAAAAACAACTAAAAAAACCTGGAAAAATTTCATACACAAGCAAACTGTATTACATGTAATCGGCAGTTACACATGATATATCGTAGTTACATATGTCATAGGCATGTGTAATAAGAAGTTACACATGCATATGACATGTGTAAGCCGCAGTTACACATCAGTATTATGACTTGTATACTTGACACGTATCCTATGTTAGCTATAGAAAGTTTCACATATAGGCAAACTCTATTACAAACCACATAAAATAACACAAACAATAGTCAATAAGATATAGAGTAAACTCTATTAAAAACCACTAAATATTTGGGAGGGGATAATATTTAAAGTAACTTAAAGAAATAGTCAATAAAAACATATTTTAGGCTTCAGTGTGTGTATGTAATATTCAGATCATTGATAAAATCTCACTGAAATCCGCTAAGATATAAAGTTTTATCATCATTAGCCATTTTAATCTTATTTATTGACATAGGCACATACTTATGAGAAATGATGACAGAGTTAATCCATAAGTATAGGTTTAACTAAGGGTTCAATGCACGCTGGAAGGAAAATACACACTATGAATACTGAAAAGCAAAAAACTGTGAATTCTTATGTATACCGTACCATATCCAGAGTGAAAACCCCTCAATCTGGCTTTTTTCATTCTTCGTGCATGAGATCGAGAGTGAATTTGGGTTGGTTTGCAGATGATGAATCCATCTTTAACCAACTTCCTAATGTGTTTCCCTGCACAAAACATCACAAAACCAGTAGATTCAACCAAAAATAAGCATAACGTAGATACAAACCAGTAGATCCACATAACATGTGAAACTGGCAGTTACACATTCGATTAACATGTGTAACTACCAACTACACATATAATTAGCATGTGTAACTAGCAGTTACACATCTAATTAACATGTGTAACTAGTATCACACATCCATATAACTTAAAGATATATGATTTAAAATATGAGCAAAAGAAAGAAAAGTTGAGATTAAACCCAGGCAGCAAACAAGTTGTTGCTGTGTAGAACAGGTGCAGGCAAGCTCTTTTAGGATCTCTGTCAAGCACTTGGAAGATAACACACAACCGTTGCTGTCAATTACGAAGATAAGACCTTGGGTGTTTTGGAAGTGATGTCTCCATAATGGGGGTAGGAAAGTGCCTGAAATTGCTTTTGTTTGTTCAGCCACAAAAGTCATAGTATAAAAGATCACGGAAAGGAAGTTGATAACTTACCTTAGCATGTGTAATTAGGAGTTACACATGCACCTGACTAGTGTAACTGATAATTACACATCCATAATGACATGTGTATCCAGCAGTTCAATGCAAACACATATGTAACTATAAGCTACACATTCAATTAGCATGTGTAACTTGCAGATACACATCCATATATATAGTGTAACTTCCATCTACACATGCATCTGAATTAGAATCCATGTGTCATATACTCTAAAGTTTTTTGTTATGGTTTCAATATCAAGCAACTGCTTCCACGATTATTTCCTTAGCATCGTTACACTGGTAACTTTAGAGTATATGACATATGAGCTACAATGTAAGAATAAACATACCTCTTCCACCTTCTCCGTATCTTCAATTAATTAGTGCGGTCTAAGCATTAAAGTCTAATGATATGGATTGACTACGCTCCACAATCACTCTTCTGCAGTAGAAACTGCTAAAACGTTAGGTAACTGGCGATGATTTAGGAAACTGCTGAAACGCTAGACATGATAAAATCATTAACCAGCGGTATCCTCACTGCAACCACATGATATCATTTTTCCTCGTCTAACGCCTACAATGTAATAGTTATATTTTCTCATTTCATGTCATACAAGTTTCGCAGAAACCTAGATAACAACTTCCAACAGAATGTACTTGCACGAAGCTATGGGACTAAACAAAGGATTATTGAGAGAATAAAAATCTCAGGTAATGAAAAGAAAATGAGAGACATACCAGAATCATCCTCCAACGGTTGCTCGCTAGCAGCCTCTCCAGATGCATGTTGAACGTTTCCATTCGCGTCGTGATTAGTTGTTACAGCTTGCTAGTTTTCTTGGGTAATATATGTAGTTTACCACCATCAATTGTTTCTAATGTTCTAGACTTGAAATTGTTTCAGCTACAGATGTGTTCAAACAAATTGAACTACAACAATTGATGATCAAAAACAGAGAACCAAACAAATCAAACAAAATCGAAACTAACTAACAAAATATATAATGGATGTGTAGAGGAAAGTTACATAAGCTAATTGGATGTGTAGAGCAAACTAGTTGAAATCGTTCCTCGGTCCTACTCGGTTATGGAGCTTGGAGCGAGGAGCAATAAGTTCAGACTTGGAAATCGCCAAAACTCGGTCTAATACTCGGAATGTATTTATTACAGACTTATATATTGCTGCTCATTAATCATAATTTCTACCTAATTAAAACTAAAATTGTAACACTATCATTTAATTAAGTGTGTAATATTATATTGAACGTATTTATCATGTATTTAGAGGTTTTTCTATTTGATAACTCCCATATGAGGGGTTACAAAAATTTATTTTCTTATTTTAGTGCATGCGAGGACAACTCGGAAAAATTGTTAATTCGTTTTGCTCAAAAACCATTTCAAATCGGAAAAATCGTCCGCCTTAATCGCTAAAAATCGGAAATGGCTTGGAATCAGAAATCGCCTCGGTCATATACCCTGTAGAGATTACTCGGGGAGTAATCGGCCTTGGAGAGCGATTTTGACTACACTGGTGTAGAGGCAAGTTAAACATGCAATTTGGATGTGTAGACGCAAGTTACACATGTTGTGCATCATCATCAAAAATGAGAAACTCAATCACATGACCACTTCCAAGACTCATACACTTGCACAGTAATTTCTAAGTTTCAAACTACCCATACACATTAATGAAACAACACATAACATGTCATATTACTATAAATTTGTACACCGAATACATCTATTCATAAAAATGCTGAAAATAAAGCAAGTTATGTCAAATAAGAAAGAAGGAATCAGCATACTTACCACTGACTTCAAATCCTCCTCCAAACCTGCTCCAATACCACCACCTCTACCACCACAACCTCCTCATCCTCCACCAGAACCTGCGTATCCACCACCAACACCATCATAGATTCATTAATCAAACTCAAAATGTGTAGGCAAGATAAGTAAAATAAAAACAACAACAAGTCAACAACTGGCTCCTTTGAAATTATGAGATATCGACGTTCTTACTGAATGAAGAATATCTTCTTATCTGATTGTATTCAACTAGTATGATCAACAAATCAAACTTAAAACAACATCAACAGAAACAACAACAATCTAAACATACCTAGATTCGAAAACTTGTTGATTCACGAAAAATCATGTTGTTCTGCTCCGATCTGAATAAAATCAACGAAAACAAAAATCAGAACCTAATCAAACTAAGAAAATAAAACTACTAAATGAGGAAAACTTATTGAATCAAATTGAAAACCTTACTTGAAGTAGCTTCGAAACATTTGATTGATTCGAACTTGTAGATTGATGATCAGTTCTTAAACCTATTTGAATCAAATCGATTAAATCTACAGATCGATTGAAAACTAGGATAATTCAACCAATACATGAGATATATTCGAATCAACTAAAAAATACAGAGATTCAATTGTAACCGTTACAGAAGAAAGAAGACCCTAGAAAAATTTTTGCAGCTCTGATCCGAGATTCAGTCTGAAAACTAAAAATGAATGATTGATTTTGTTCTTCGGTTTGTAAATACGTAAACATCATCAGCAGAGATTGATAGAGATACAATCGCTTTCTTGCTCGTCGTAATCGTTTTTTTCGGTTTGATCTAAAAAACCTAATTTTCTTCAGATCAGAGATGATAGAGAAAAAGAGAGAGAAAGTGAAAATGAAATCTAATTATTAGTTTCATTACATATAAATACTAAAGGGCCTTTCTGGAATTATTGAAATTATGATTTATTATTAATCCCTGAAATCTAAAGTTTTGGGCCTAGAAGTATCAAAATGTGAAAGAATGGAGTTGGTGGTGAAGGATCCATTTTGTGGGGATTCTATATGTTAAACCCATATAGTAGGGGGTATAGTATTTTTTACTACTGATATTGGAGGGACAAGGTACTAGTTCCCATACGTCTTTTCTTTGAAATTGATTTAACTCTTCATGCATTACATTCACCCAAAAGGGATCGCTAAGAGCTTCATCAATATTTCTCGGTTCTACTTGTGAAAGATAACAACCAAAATTGCAAATAATTTGAAGTTGTCCGCTTGTCTTAGCAGTAGAATCTCTACCTCCAATAATACTGTTGGGATCATGATTCCTTTGAACCCAGAGGTGTCGAGGAGGGACACGTTCTTGTTCAACATGAGTAGCTTGACCAGTGCTCTTCTCCTGGTCACTAGAAATATCAGGATCGGTAACAGTTGAGATGACTTCAACTGATTCTGGGATTTCTTTGACTTTATCAATTGTCTCAGTTGGATGCAATTCATCAGGAGGATTATCATGATTAAAATTACTAATATCATCAATAACAACATTAGCAAACTCGATCATAACTTGGGTTCTGAGATTAAACACTCGAAAACCACGACTATCAGAGGCATAGCCAAGGAAGATACCTTCATCACTTTTAGTATCAAATTTCCCTCTCTGTTCTCGATCTTTTACAATGTAGCACTTACTTCCGAACACTCTGAGATAGTGTAAGTTGGGTTTTCTGTCGTACCACAACTCATAAGGAGTGTTAATGGTTTTAGACCGTAGGTAGACACGATTGATCAAATAACATGCTGTGAAGACAGCTTCTCCCCAAAACCTTAACGGTAAGTTTTTGTTATGGAGCATTACCCTGGCCATTTCCTGAATGTTCCTATTCTTTCTTTATGCAACTCCATTAGCTTGAGGAGTAATGGGTGGTGAGTATTGTTGAATAATCCCCAGTTCGTCACAAAATTCAACACCTTAATGTCCTTTAATTCAGTTCCACGGTCGCTTCTAATTTTCTTTAGTTTGCGACCTTGTTCGTTCTGGATTCTATTAACAATAATCTTGAATTCATCAAGGGTTTCATTCTTATGAGATAGAAATGCAACCCAAGTGAATCTAGTGTAATCATCTACCATAACTAAAGCATACTTCTTACCCTCAGCCGTGGGTTGTTGAATAGGTCCGAAGAGGTCCATATGAATTAAATCAAGTGGAGCTTTAGTGAGAATATCTCGAGATGATTTATGGTGAACTTTCGTTTGTTTACCCTTTTGATAGGCACCACATACACCATAAATATTTGCATTGATTTTGGGAAAGCCTCTAACAAGTTCTTTATTAATGATCTTAGTTAGAAGACGATAATTGATGTGATCAAAATTCTCATGGCAAAGATGTGTAGATTCCACCTTAGTCAAATTGCAACGTTACTGAACTGAGTACCCAGAAGATAACAATTGTTTTTACCACGAGTTCCCTGAAAAATTAATTTCCCATCTTTGTCTACAATGTCACATCCATTCGCATTGAAGACAACTCTATGGCCTTTGTCACAGATTTGACTAATAGAAAGAAGGTTTGCAGTCATACCTTTTACGTATACTACATCATGGATTTCAGGTACACCGGGAAGTTTGATCGTCCCCTTCTTGCTTATGTAGAAGCAACTCCCATCTCCAAATGTTACGAGACCTCCTTCATAGTCGTTTGAAGTAACAAACCAGGAGAGATCACCAGTCATATGTCGGTTACATCCACTATCAAGAAACCATTGAAAGGGCGATGTTTATTTATTGCAAAAGCTCTCATACTAACATTACTATCCTGTTTAGGGTTTCTTGTTAGTTTTGTACATCCTTTTAGAGAAGCAAACAGTTGTTCATCTTTCTTATGAAGATTACCTGCAACTTTTAGACTTTTCCGGAAGGATATACATGTATGTTGAAAGTGATTGCAAGAGTCACAGAACATCCATGGACAAACATCTTTAATCTCGTTTGAGTAGCTCGGCGTCCTATCAGATTTCACAAAGCCTAGACCTCATTTATCATCTGACGTACGACCATTCTTCAGAGAAGAATAAACAGAGTTATTCAAATCTATTGAAGGAATTTTGACAATTTTCAAATCCTTATACATTGCAATTTATGCAACAAGATCAGAGTGGATCCGGATTTGTTCATCCAACTTTTTCTGGAGAATAACAATTTTTTCGGAACTTTCTCTACGATCATAATTTATTCATGGTGAAGCGTTTATAGAGAATTTACTGTCCATATAGTCAGATCGCTACAAACACAGACTTATCAGGTCTTTAAACGTGTTTGCCTGCTATGATACCAATTGAAAAAGTGGGGGTCTAACAACCTCACCCAATATTTCTCTTAGCAATCTGTATGGACTAACTCCAATATACTTTTAAGAGAATCAACTAGACAGTCAAACTCAATCTTAAGAAAAGTATATCAAGGAGTTATATCTCAATTTCTCGATTCAATTCTTACTCAAGCAAATAGAAATCTGCGAGTCTAATTGAATACAAGAGAAATTAACTTGAACGGTACCAAAGACCAATGTTCAAGGATCAATCAATTTCAATCAACAACCAAAGGTTGGATTTACCAATTGATCGATTCAACGCACAATCTGTGATATTTCAATTATATAAAAAAATATAATGCGGAAAAGAAATAACACAGACACTAGAAGTTTTGTTAACGAGGAAACCGCAAATACAGAAAAACCCCGGGACCTAGTCCAGATTGAACACACATTGTATTAAGCCACTACAGACACTAGCCTACTACAAACTAACTTCGGTCTGGACTGTAGTTGAACCCCAATCAATCTTACACTGATCCAAGGTACAGTTGCCCTCCTTATGTCTCTGATACCAGCAGGATACTACGCACTTGATTCCCTTAGCTAACCTCACCCACAACTAAGAGTTGCTACGACCCAAAGTCAAAGACTTTAATAAACAAATATGTATCACACAGAAAAGTCTACAAGATAGATAAATCTGTCTCACACAGAAATACCTACGAGTTTTGTTCCGTATTTTGATAAATCAAGGTGAATAGGAACCAATTGATATACTGGACTTATATTCCCGAAGAACAACCTACAAATATCAATCACCTCACAATAATCTTAATCGACTAGCGAAACAAGATGTTGTGGAATCACAAACGATGAGACGAAGATGTTTGTGACTACTTTTCTATCTTGCATATCGGAGAAATTAATCTCGAGCTAATTTTACAATTGTACTCAATACGATAGAAACAGCAAGATCAGGTTACGCAACTACAAAAAAAATAGTTGGGTTTGGCTTCACAATTCCAATGAAGTCTTCAAGTCGTTAACCTACAGGGTCTCGGTAGAAACCTAAGGTTAAAGGAGAATCGACTCTAGCTTATACAACTAGTATCATACAGGAGGTGTGCGGATTAGGTTTCTCAGTAGCTAGAGTTCTCCTTTATATAGTCTCCAAATCAGGGTTTGCAATCAATGCTACCTTGGTAATAAAGCATTCAATATTCACTGTTAGATGAAAACCTGATTAGATTCAAGCTAATATATTTCAACCGTTAGATCGAATCTTAGCTTGTTATACACAAATGAAATGCACGTTCATTTAGGTTTGTGTAACCGTGCATAAACGTGTACACCTAGTTGGTTCTATAGTAGTTAACCAATGGTTAGCCATATGAGCACTTTCATATCAACCTTATTCATCTTTACCATAACTAGTTAGAGAGTTGTTCAATCGCTTAGATCTCATAGAAGTATATAAGACACAATCGAAACAAAAACGATTTTGATTCACTCGAATCGATTCATGAACATTATAGCCACGGTTTGCAAATTTTCATTCCTTAGTTTATATACATCTTAGTTCACGAATAAACCGTTTTTAGAAAATAACCCACTCAAGTATGCATACCGGTACGCATACTTAAGTATCCGGATTGAGTTTGTTTTCATTTCACAAACTCCACCAGAAATTCACGGGATGTGAACTTCCGACAATACGCGTACGGGTACGCGGACTTAGCTTCCAGACATCCTGAACCAGTAAAGTACGCATACTTTAGTTCAAGGATTTTGGATTTACACAAGTATGAGTTCACATACAATGTTTATATCCATTCAAGCTTATATATTCTAAACTCTCATTTAAATCATTGAAACATTCTTTGAGGATGTTAAATAGAGGTTATTCACACATTATTTTTCATCAAAGCGATTTAAAAGATATTGAAATAATCAACATGACTTTCGTCACTTGTAAAGATGAACTTTGCCAAAGCGAAAGCTTACCAACACATATTTCGAAAAATTGATAAGCGAGATAAACTCGACTCGAAATAGCAAATGTGTATAATCGAAGTCTATATAGAAATACGACTTTTATCTCAAGATAAGAGATGGAATAAATAAACTTTTGAGTGATAGATAAGTTCAAGTCTCCGCATAACTTTTAGTCGATGAAGATCCACCAGTTACTTGAGTAGTTCTTCGTCTTTGCATGTTGAACGCCGTGGAGTCTAGAGATCAACTACACTTTCTAGACTAGTCCGAGACTTAGCTATAAGTAGACTAGAAATCAAGGCTTATAGTTTTGTCAACTAAACTTGACAAACAAGATTGAGATAGCAACGCTTGCGAGTTCGACCGAGCAGTGCTCTAACAATACAAATCAAAGGAATTGTTCCAAGTGCGTGACTTATTACAAGTTGGAGGTGCAAGGATATTGAAGGAACTAGGTGAACTATAGGTTTAGTTGCTTGGTCTCAACTATACGATGTTGGTTTAGATTTTGTATAGCGGCTTAATTCTGAGAGTATTCATTTTTGGACAAGGTCCATGGGTTTTTCTGCATTTGCGGTTTCCTTGTTAACAAAATCTTGCTGCGTCTTATAATTTTCTATTTCCGCAATTATAATTAGAAGTAAAATACACAAACGTTAATTCTTAATTACTTGATAGCAATCTTATAGTGTTTGGTTAAGTCCGAACCTATTATCAAGTAATCATACTTCGTTGTTGTATTGTCTCGATCTTGTATCCATAGTCAATCACGCAAGTTATCTTGTTGTCGTATTATCTCGATCGTGTATCCATAGACGACCACACGAAGTGTGAACCGATTCGTTATATTGTCTCGACTCAGTCCATAGACAATCACTTTCGGAGAAAGGACTTATAGGTGGAAAAGTTTTAGATTGAGGTATATTTGGGTACCCTCGTCTTTTTACATTATATATTTTATAAATATTTGTATAAAGACATAATAGACTTAACTTTTGACATATACGGGACAATCATAGTTCACGGACGTAAACACACATATATCATCACATTTTTGCAATATATTAAAACCATAAAGATCAATATTGCAAAATCATCTTCCAAATAACTTAGAATTTAAATAAATCTAAAACATTGCAAGATGAAAATCGTTGGTAATAACTATGTGTAATCACAATATATGCTATTCCAAACCCTAGTTATCCTTCTTAAATCACAATAAAAAATTCTCATAAGAATTTTCCTAGACATAATGAAAATACGAATTCAATAATCATCTTCATCATCGAACTCCATCCAAGAGACTTGAACTTTTTCCATTTCTTCCTTGATTTCAGGAAACTTTGTAGCAGTCACACATAATTGTTCTTGCACAAATTTTACCTTGGAATTGATCTTACGAACACCCTTGCGAATTTGATGAAGAATACTCAAGGTGGTAGGATCACAAGAACCATCAAGGGAATCACATCTTTGTCTCTTGCAAGCATTCTCCTTCATACGTTTGAAAGTACAATGACGAACGAGTTTGGGAGTTCCAATAGAATTTCCGATGGGAGCAATGGTATGTGCACGAAATATTTGCTCAATTAAGCATGGAAAGCCTAACTTCTTGTTGGATGACGTCATCGAGACTATTTGAAGAATGATAAATCCACAAATATCAAGACCTTGAGCACCCAATTCAAGAAAATAGACTAACTCTGCAAAATCATGACTCCACCGAGAGTTCTCAATCGTGGAGGGACAAAAATTAGAAATCCCAAGTTTTCTGAAACTCATCAATGCAAGAATAAGATTATGAGTAGGAAATTTCCCTTCAAAACAATAAACATTCTTGCGACAAAGACCATTAGAAATGGTTTCATATGATGGTCTTTCTCCTCTTGGTCTAGGAAGGCGAAAATTACCCAATGAAATTTTGGTAATCCTTGAAATAAACTCTCTGTAAACAAGAATCCTTTTCCTATATATCGTAGTCTTGAATTCTAAGTCATCAAGATTAACATCATGGATGTTAGCATAAAAGATTCTTGTGAGAGTGTCAAAGCCTTCATCAAGACCATTAAAGATGTTACAAAGGTTATATTTTTCAAAACACATCAAATCTTCTTTATGACCACTTTCCTTTTCCAATTTCTTTTCTAGAATGAAACCACTAGAAGAAATCTTTTCAAAGGTCTAACTACTAGAATCATTGATGAATCTAATTCTAATTGAATCTTGGTCACTTGGGAAGTTCATACCCGTAAGAGAATAATTATGATATTTTGACATCTTCTTATCGTCATTATTGATTTTCCCCAAGAACCCTAAAAATTGAGAGTAATAGAAAGGAGAAAATCTTACTTGAAATGCTCCTTGAAGATGATGATAAGCCTTTGTCCCTTTTTGATCTCCAAAAGAAGATTAATGGAGATGGTGCATGAACCCTAGAATCGCCCTTGTTCACGAACGCGGACAAGGAGATGAGGAAGATGAAGAGTACGCGTACTGGAACCCTTAAAAGAAACCTGGTAGTGGGCTTGGACCCGTACTGGTTCGGTAACCCATAAATGGAAACATGATTCCATTTCTAAATACAGAACCAAGAGGTTCGCACACTGAGAAGAGTTGAAACAGTGTGATAAAAATTGTAGTACAAGACTACAAAAAATAATTTATCCTTGATGAGTGCTAAAAAGTGCATATTTCTATATATTTTTATTGGCATTTAACTCATCCTTTGTGCATTAAATTCTACATTTTACCCCATATTCTGTATTTTCCTTGTTTTCAAGATTAAATATTTTTATTAATTAATTTTGCATTTTTAGGTAATAAATAAAGTTGGATGAATTGCGGAGCGGAAAAGAGCAGAAAAGTAGTGAAAGGCCGGGAGGAATTACGCAAATATCTCAACCCAAGCCCTCCTCGGTTCTCAGCCGTCAGATCGAAGCATTTCAGCATCCTACGGTCGCTCCATTATCGCACATCAAACTCCGAAGTCCTCGCTTCACATCGCAGCGCCCATCTCAATCTTGAGCCGTCCTTTTTGCTGCATTTCCTCATCCTACGGTCGCTCCAATATCTTCCCATCTCACCGTTGGATCCACCTACCATCTTCACATCCGACGCGTTTCCTCGCAAATCATCACCCCTTGCCACACCCGCTCAACACCATAACTTCCAAACCCATCGACCTCAAGCCAAACACTCCCTTCTCCCCAAACTGTCGACCTCTTCTTCTCTTCCCCAAACTTCCTCTCTTCCATCACCTGCAACTCCTTCACCATCATGCCCCGACATTACCAGACCTCGAGCTCCATCACCACCTTCTTCCCCGACCATCACAGAAACACATCAACCCTAGATGCTACAAACAAGAAAGGCAGAGCTAGAGTTCAGTTACAGTGGAGAGAAGACCAACTTGGAGCGTTGTTCGAGTTGACAGGAGCAAGTGGAAGCATGGGTCAGCGCTCAATTGCAGAGGAGACAACGAATTCAGAGGGTACGGTGAGTTTTCCCCAATTTCCCAAGAACCCTTATTTTATCAAATTTGGGGAAAATGCTTGTAAACCCTAATTGAATGTTTTGGGTATAAATAGAGATGAAGGGTGAATGTTAGAATCATCTCTGGACTAGCCAGTGAACATTGTAGTAATTTTATTTCCAATTTCAAATTCAGTTATTTGAGTTCAGTAAAAATTTGAAGTTATGTGTCAATTATCTTTTAAGATGTATGATATTAGTAACATGTTAGTTATGAGCTAAGTTACATTAGCTAAGGTTTAGATGAAACCTTAGTACACAGTTAGGTGGTGGAATGTTAGGTTATAACTCATGTAAGTTGAACTGATTGAGGAATGGAGGAAATTAGTGTCCAACTTTGCTTGTGATTGATTGTGCTGTTAAAAGACAGTCAATGCTAGGAGTAAAACAGTTGAACTAGCTTATTATTCTTCCATTCCATCTATGTATGCCCTGGAACATAGGCAGGCTTGAACCTTCACCTAGCTCCATTAGGGATAGGGATTTAACCTAGAACTACACTATCTGGCTAGGTCACTAGGTGGATTCAGAACCTTAGTTTAGTCCACAAACTCACTTCACTGTCACTTGAAATTCTCTGTTTTTGCTTATTGTCCAGCTACTTGTTTCTTCACTGTTTTGCTTAAATTGTGCAACTTAAACCTTGTTGTGCACTAGTTATAGTGCACTATCCTCCTCTGCCTTGCACTGTTGTGCTTGAAATCACCATGCAATTTGCTTACTTCCTGTTTTAGTTTGAACTCTTAGTTTCATGATAGGTTGCATTTAGTTACAATTTATCTCCCTTGCTCTTGGCTACTTGCCTTGGTTCGTAGCTTAGCTACCATCACTACACACCACATCCCTGTGGACTTCCCCTTACTCATCCCTTTACTATAACTTGGCCCTATATACTTGTAGGTTTTGTGTGCGCTTTCGTTCTCACATCAATCCTTAAGTGGACAGAAAAGTTCGGTCAAGCAAGTTTTTTTTTTCTTTAAGGAAAAATAAATTTCAAAGACTAAACTAACCCATAGTACAAAGACATAAAATAAATCAAACCGTGACTTGCCCCATTTCAAGTTATATACAGGGTGAAGCCAAACTCATTACCAAGAGGTTGGATGGGAAGAGTGACTCTCATGCACCTTCTCCGGTCGATATTTGTGAAATGTACTATATGTATAATCATAATAATGATGATACTCAGGGTTATTTGAAAATTTTGAATCCTTTTTCTTATGATTAAAGGAAGGATTTTTCCGACAACTGGAGCTTGCAACATTACCAGTAAAAATCTTTTTATCAAATTTGACCAAGTAGTTGCCAATACCCGAATATACGTCACAAATGACATAACCAGAATTTCTACCAGTACAAACCTTTTCTTTAATCGAAATTAGTCGTTCCAGAGATTTAAAAGCGGTTCAAAATCCATAAATAGATCTTTGTCAATTGATCCATCACAATAGTATTCCTCAAAAAAATTGATAAGAAGTATAAAGAGGTTCCATATCCTTGAGCTTTTATTCACACGTTTTCTGCAACAAACCTTTTTAAAGGAATCTTTAATTTTTCCTTTAGATTGTTTTCCATCATCTAAGATTTCTAACGTCTTGGATGATGTGAGATTATCTTGAGAGACCAGAGGTATTGAGAAGAACAAACTCTGAACAATCTTTGAGGATTTCTGGTATGCGTTACAGATGCACAGAACCAGTTTCCCAAAGTGATTTCCCATAGGGACAGTCTCTATGATCAAACAAGCAAACTTATTAGGTTTATCGTGTTTGCCTTCTCTGATACCGATTGAAAAAGCAGTAGTCTAACAACCACACCCACTATTTTGTTCGTAAATATGTATGGACTAACTCCAATGTAATTCCAAGAGAATCAACTAGACAGTCAGACTCAATCAAGGAAAAACATCCAAGAGTTATATCTCAATTTCTCAACACAATTTGCAATCGAACATATAGAAATCTGTGAGCCCGATTGATATGAGAAATAACTTGAACGGTATCAAACACCAATGTTCAAGTGTTAATAAATTTCAATCAACAACCAAAGATCGGATTTACCAATTGATTGAACTACGTACAACCTGTTATATTTCAATTATATAAAAATATAATGCGGAAAAGAAATAACACAAACACCAAAAGTGTTTTTAACGAGGAAACCGCAAATGCATAAAAACCCCGGGACCTAGTCCAGATTTGAACACCCCACACTATATTAATCCGCTACAGACTATAGCCTACTACAAGTTAACTTCAAACTGGAATGTAGTTTAGCCTTACTGATTAAGGTACATTGGTGTTCCTTATGCCTCTGAATCCTAGAAGGCCTCTACACACTTGATTCCCTTAGATGATCTCACCCACAACTAAGAGTTGCTACGACCCAAAGTCGAAGACTTGATAAACAAATATGTCTCCTGCAGAAAAGTTCATTCTAATAGATAAATCTGTCTCCCATAGAAATACCTATGAATTTTTTGTTCCGTCTGTTGATAAATCGTGGTGAACAGGAACCAAATGATAATTTGGTCTTATATTCACGAAAAACAGCCTAGAAATATCAATCACTTCACAATAACTTAACTATATGGTAGTAGAACAAGTTATTGTGGAATCACAAAGAATGAGACGAAGAGCTTTGTGATTACTTTGTATATCTTAACTATCGGAGATAAATATCGAGAAAATAATACTCAATTTGATAGAACAATTAAGATCAGAACACGCAACTACAAAGAAAATAGTTGGGTCAGGCTTCAGAATCCCAATGAAGTCTTCAAGTCGTTAACCTATAATGGTTTTAGGAAAAACCTAGGTTAAAGGAGAATCGACTCTAGTCGCAACTAGTACCATACAAGAGGTGTGGGGATTAGGTTTCCCAGTTGCTATAGTTCTTCCTTATATAATCTTCAAATCAGAGTTTGACAACTTTGGAACAAAGCAATCAATATTCACCATTAGATGAAAACCTGATTTAAGATTCAAGCTAAGTTTGCCTAAAACCAAAGCAATATCTCTCAATTGTTAGATGGTCTTAGCTTGTTACACACAAATGAAATATACCTTCATTTAAATAGGGGTAACCATACCTAAACGTGTATATTGAGTTGGCTCAACAATAGTTAACTGAAGTTAGCCATATGAATACTTTTTTATTAACCACATTCATCTTAACACTTCTAGATCAAATGATAATCAAATGAATCTAATTGTGTTACTCATAGAGTTGTTCAATTGTTTATATTCTCATAGAAGTATACAAGACACAATTGAAGCAAAATCTGATTGATTCAAAAGAATCAGATCATGAACACTTTAGCCATGGTTTGAAAAGATTGCATTCCTTAATTTATAAATGTATTTTTTCATGAGTATGAAATCGTACTTAATAAATTTTATAACTTAAACTAACTCAGTTTGCAAACTGGTACTGAAAAACGGGAGTCTAACAACCTTACCCAATATTTCGTTCAGGCAATCTGTATGGACAAACTTAAATATATTTCCGAGAGAATCAACTAGACAGTCAGACTCAATTAAGGAAAATAAAGCCAAGAGTTATATCTCAATTTCTCAAATAAATCTGCAATCAAACAAATAGAAATATGTGAGCCGGATTAATATGATAAATAACTTGGATGGTACCAAAGACCAATATCCAAGTGTCAATCAATTTATATCAACAACCAAAGGTTGGATTATCTAATTGATTGAACTACGCACAACCTGTGATATTTCAATTATATAAGAATATAACGCGAAAAAGAAATAACACAGACACTAGAAATTTTATTAACGAGGCAAATGCAGAAAATCCCGGGACCTAGTCCAGATTTGAACACCACACTGTATTAAGCCGCTACAGACTCTAGCCTACTACCAATTAACTTCAGAATGGAATGTAGTTGAGCCCTAAACAATCTCACATTGATTAAGGTACATCCGCGTTCCTTACGCCTCTTGAACCACGCCGGATTATGTGCACTTGATTCCCTTAGATGATCTCACCCAATACTAAGAGTAGTTACGACCCAAAGTCGAAGACTTGATAAACAAATCTGTCTCACACAGAAAAGTCTATTGAATGGATAAATCTGTCTCCCGCAGAAATACCTACGAGTTTTGTTCCGTGTTTTGATAAATCAAGGTGAACATGAACCAATTGATACACCGGACTTATATTCCCGCATAACAGCCTAGTAATATCTATCACCTCACAATAATCTTAATCGCATGGAAGTGAAACAAGATATTGTGGAATCACAAACGATGAGACGAAGATGTTTGTGACTACTTTTTATCTTACCTATCGGAGATTAAATCTCGAGCAAATCTTAGAGAAGATAATACTCAATACGATAGAACAAAGTAAGATCATAACACACAACTACAGAGAAAATAGTTGGGCCTGGCTTCAGAATCCCAATGAAATCTTTAAGTCGTTAACCTATAATGGTTTTAGGAAAAACCTAGGTTAAAGTAGAATCGACTCTAGTCGCAACTAGTATCACACAAGAGGTGTGGGGATTAGGTTTCCCAGTTGCTAGAGTTCTTCCTTATATAGTCTTCAAATCAGGGTTTGCAATCAATGTTACCTTGGTAACAAAGCACCCAATATTCACCATTAGATGAAAACTTGATTAGAGTCAAGCTAATATCTTTCAACCGTTAGATCGAACTTAGCTTGTTATACACAAATGAAATGTGACTTCATTTAGGTATGAGTAACCGTACCCAAACGTGTGCACGTAGTTGGCCCAACAATAGTTAACCGAAGTTAGCCATATGAACACTTTCATATCAACCTTGTTCATCTTAATCACAACTAGTTCAAATGACTCAAATGAAACTAGTTATGAAGTTATTCAATTGTTTATATTCTCATAGAAGTATACACGACACAATTGAAGCAAAACTGATTTTGATTCACTTGAATCAATTCATGAACATTATAGCCACAGTTTGCAAAAGATTGCATTCCTTAATATATAAATGTATTAGTTCATGACCAAACCGAATTTAGAACTTAACCCACTCAAGTGTGCAAACGGGTATGCATACCTAAGTGGTGGAACATAGTTTGGGTTTGCCAGTATGCGAACTGGTACGCATACCTCCAAACTCAGTTGAATTCCCGGACTTGAACTTTACGCCGGTACGCATATGGGTATGCATACTAAATTCCCGGACTTTCAACTACCAAACCAGTACGCATACGGGTATGCAAACTATGGTTCCCGGACTTTGAATAACTTGCAACAATTAGCATACAAGTACGCATACTATGTTATATTCAATCAATAGTTAATCGTTCTAAACTCCATCTTAATCATTGAAACATTCTTGGAAGACGGGAATAGCTGTCTCATACAAACTATTAGCTTCAAAGCAATTTTCAAGTGATCAATAGGTCCATACGAAATATTCTGAGTCTACATTAAATGAATGTCTCACACAAATCATGTAAGATGTTACCAGCGATTTTCACATGATCATCTTTTGACTTTCGTCAAGAATAAAGATGAACTTGGTTAAAGCGAAATCTTACCAACACATATTTCGAGGAATATGTAAGTGAGTTAAACTCAACTAGAAATATCAAATGTGTATAAATTAAAGTCTATATAACTATACGAGTTTTGTCTCAATAGGAGATAGAATAGAAATAGACTTCTGAGTGATAGATGAGTTCAAGTCTCCACATACCTTTTGTTGATGAAGTTCCACAAGCTCCCCTTAGTAGTTCTTCGTCTCCAATCGAGAACGCCGTGAAGTCTAATGTTCAACTACACATTCTATCTGTGGATGGGGAAAAACGATCTGCTGGTTCTTTAGGCAAGTGAAGATTCGAGCGTGTTGTCGAGACTCCTCGACCGAGCAAACTGTTGAACCTCACACAGATGCACTGCAAAAGGAGTGCTTATATTCGAGAGATAAATATATAGTACTCCGGCCTAAACCAAGTCAATGGCCGTTCCAGAGTCAATTCGGTCGCAGAGAGGGAGATGGGTTGATCTGTAAGAGGGAAGCTGAGAATTGTGTAGAATCCATGATGATCAAGGATTGTGGATGTGTTGAAGGTTTCTGCAATAATTGGTAAACTGTGAAGTTTTTGAATAAGTTCTGAAAGATTGATGAATTCTTGAGAGTGATTACTCGTAAAATTCTTGTTAGACGAGTGTTCGAATCTTTTCCTTCAATCATGGATTCAGAGATTTGTTTATATTGTCAGAGTGGTGAACACATTGATCCTTGTAAGTGTGATGGTTTCTTGAGTGAAAAAGTGGGAAAGTGGAAGATCGTGTTAAAGTCAGTTCCATGTCGTGTGGAGACTTGACTGATCGTGCACCCACTACTTTGCTAACTCCATCAAACGTTTGCACAACTTACGCACATTTCTCGTCGTGGATGAATCCACGTGCCGTAGACCGCCAGACCAAAACCCTAAGTGATTTTCCCCAATTTGTGACGTGATTGATGTCTCACGAATCGTGGAGTTTGTATGACAAACGTGTTTTAGTTGGTCAGTTGTTGACTGATTAGACAGTGAGTCTAGATTTTGTTGAATCGATCATGATTGCAAAAATTCTCAGCGATTCATGAATATTAATATTGCTCGTCCGAGCAAATATTGTAAATTCGACGAGTTGTTGAATATTGATGAGTTACTGAATACATGTGGATTATTCGAGCAAACTACTGAATATTGATAGTGGGATCAATATTCGAGCAACTGAGCAAGTAGTGCTCAATTCGACGAATTACTGATAAATTACTGAATATTGATAGTGGGATCAATATTCGAGCAACTGAGCAAGTATTGCTCAATTCGACGAATTATTTACTGGTGACGTGACCCAATAAAATATTAATTAAAATATTGGTAAATTACCGAATGTTGTATAATTAATCCAGATGTCGCTCGCTGGATCAACATAATTTAGTGTTTGGACTTGCTCAGAATGGTGATTCGTCGAGCGTTTGTTCGAAACCCTAATTTTTTGATCAATCCTTCATCAATTGACGAATTGTTGAAAATTGGTCATGAGTGAAGAGGGACCGACCACATGGGGTGATGGACGACCATGTGGTTCCTGAATGCTCGAGTGAGCGTGCACTAGGGTCTTGAGTTGACCAGTCGGTGAAGGAATGATGATTAAATACCGATCTCATCATTTAATGAAATATTGATGGGTTTAGCATTAGGTGATAAAACCTAGGTATGAAAGATGGGGTCCGACCAAGAGAGTATGGGACCGGGTTTGGTGGTCACGGGACCAGTTTTTGGTCGTTTGAGCAATCCCTAGGTTGGTTAGAGAGAGTTTGGGCCAAGTACGAGCAATTGAGCAAATCAGGTCAGAATTATGAAATCGTGTGGGATCGGCTTTGTGCAAGCCCCAGGATGACTCTGGTCGGTCATGAAGGCATGCACATGTTATCGTGGTGTCTGTGCCTCCGTAATGAGAATTTCAGTATTTTCTGACCTGCGTTCGAGCAACATTGTGAATTTTCATAAGAGTTTCATCTTGACTGAAATTCTTGATTTTTGTTGGAATGAGCATGTATGCTCAATTGATCAATATTTTGTAAATATTAAAATAAGAGTATTTTAAAATTTAAAATTCTAGTGAGAGGCTAGCCGGTCGTGTGACCATGTTGGCTTTTGGTTTTCATGATTCGAGCAAAATTTGAGAAATTACGACGAAATCATGATTTTTGCTCAAACCAAGGAGTTTCATGAATTAAGGAAAATAATAATTATAAAAGACTAGGGATTGCGAGGTGTGGGACCGGACATGGGTAGGGCATGGCCGGCCGGCTATGTTGCCCGGCCCCGCATACCTTTTTCTATTTTATAATATTATTTTTTATGAACCCGTGAAGTTATGGAGAATCCATGAGTTTTCGTTGAAACGGAGGAGTTTCATGAGTTTAGGGAATAATAATTATAAAAAGCTAAGGATTGTGAGGCGTGGGACCGGCCACGGCTTGGGCATGGCCGGTCGGCTAGGTTGCCCGGTCCCGTACACCTTTTCCTGTTTTATAATATTATTTTTCATGAATCCATGAAGTTACGGAGAATCCATGAGTTTTGCTCAAACAAGGAAAGTTGCTAAATTGAAGGAGTTTTTCATGAGTTCATGAAAATAACAAACAAAATAATGGAAGAGGCATGGGACCGGCCACGGCTAGGGCATGGCCGGCCGACCGGTGGGCCCAGCCCCTGGACGCCTCTTATTATTTTATTATATTTGTTGTTTTCTCCTGTTTTGCGTAGGATTCCTCATCTATCCATATTTTTGGATGCTCGTTTGTGCATCCGGGTACTCAGTCGTGCATCATTGTCGAGTACACTTGCACCATTTTTACAGGGCTTACTCAGTGATGATTCAGATGCCCGATTGCTGAGTATTTATTACTAACTAGGTATCACTGGGGCCTTACGGCCCCGGCTCAACCTCTCATTTTAGACTTAAGTAGACGTACTTTATTTTTTGTAACAATACATTAAGAAACATTATAACTTAGTTAATGTATTCAAATTCTTTATAAATATTATAACTTAGTTAATTATACAATTGATAACGTATATCATTCCAGGGTACCCAAACATCAGTGCTAATAGAATCAGTTTATATTTAGGCACAAAGTGCCAACAAAAATGTAGCTCGAAAATATATCAGTCACTTGATTTAATTTCATTAATATTTATCCCTAGTTAGTTTTAAATACAATAATCGTTACTCAAGACCAAAATATAGAAATCAAAACAACACATGGATCCATGTTCGCCATTATTTCAGAACAAAGGTAATTCCACCAAATGGTATTTTCTTACCCCTAACAACATGAGATGTTTGATCTACTGCTTCAACACATAATCTATTTTGCATGGATGTGGATCCTGTTTTTCGTATCTGTAAACATCGTTCTCAAATATTTCTGTGGGAATCTTAAACATTGGATGTGTTGTAAGATCTCCGACTAAAATATTTCAACCAATCCCAAACGAAGCAGTAATCAGAACTATGTGCCCAACTCGGCGGAAGCATGACGCCATTGTGTTCTCTAGAAATATTTTACCGCTTCCCTGCACTTACATTGAAAAAAAGTATTTCATCATAACCATATCCCACGGAACCAATCATGACATTGTACGCTGACGATTGGCCCGAATACAACTTCTTAATACTTTCATTGACTTCGGAATCATGCAATGCGAGTTGAAGCTACTAAATTAATACTCCGACATGGCTTGTCATCAACAACATCTATAATCTTCAATTTTGGCATCAAAATATCTTCGAAATCGTCAAGAGATTTGCCAAATTCACGGATTTTTTCATCCAAAATAAAGTACATACTCATCATTTGGCCTCTGAGTGTTATTTCAAGTGTAGTTTAAAATGTTGACCATCACGTATGTTTAGTCCAGTTTTTTGACAACAAAATGATAGACTGAATTGGATTACAATCATAAAGAAAAAGTTTTCTTAGCTGGATTCCAACATCACTAGTGCCTCTTGTAGACACTTAAACCATTCCTCGTCATCTTCTAAAATTCCAAGCACAGTGCATGCTGCTTCGAATATACTGTGTAATTTTCGAACGTCACTTCCCTTTCTGTTTTGAAGTAGTCAAATGAGCTTACATCGGATACAATAGTTAGTAATGAAGAAAATAATACGGTTCACATGCATTGGGATGACGAAGTACATCGTTGCAATAGTAAAGTCCTGTTTCCTTACTTTTCTTTTTTCGTCCCACACAAAAATGTTGTGGAAATTCTTGATAAATATATTCTTCAACAGGTGGGAATCTTAGAATCATACTCAAAGTATGCCATTAATGGAGACACATACTTTTCTATAGCAGTAGTAAGTTTATCTATTTAGTTATTTACGTCGTACACATTTTTTTTGACCGCGAAGATGACTTAATAGCTATACCATCTCATATAGTACACCTTGCATCATTGTACTGCTGCACCTTGTCCCATTCTTCGGCGATTAATGTTGTACGATCATGACCTTCATAGATAAATTTGTGCATGTATTGGAACTACCCTTATACCGTTGCATATCTCAATGTTAACATGTCAGCTGAACATTCTAGATAAATATGGGTTTAAAAAAAACAATGTACGAACAACTAACTCATTCCAATTGTCGCATCAACAATAGATTGGATACTCACCTTCATCCATACTTTTATTCTCCGCATTTTCCATATATCTTCTGCTGCATTTTTCATTTTTCACGCACATAAATTCCGCACCACATGTACCATGTAATATTCATTTCCTAACAGTCTCAAATATAATGGGTCGGTTTCTTTCATCAACAAATTCAGCACAAACAGACTTGGCAACCTGTTTAACTCTACAAATTTCTCAAGAATATTCAAGAATAAAAGAGCGTGCACATGCGGTAAACCACGTTTCTGAAATTTAATCGTGAACATATTTAAAACCAATTTACCTAACACCTTCCTTTCTTTGATTTCTTTTATCAATGTGTCTCTCTTCAACTCGAAGACCTATGAGATCAGGACGATTTGAAGCATATTGATTGAAGAGAAGCGCATATTTAGTTTCTAGCTAACTTGGATTCGCGGTCATTGTCAGGAAGATATCTGAATGATAATTAAACCGTCTGATGACTACTAAATCTTGATATATATCTAAAAATTTCCTTGGATCACCAATAAAAGTCGACGGAAAATAAAGCTACCCCCATCGTTGAGACTCAGCAAGCATTGCTTCGAGCCTTTTATATTTTTGTGAGAATTTGCTCGTAGCTTATCCTGATTTTTCTTAAGATAACACATGTGGTAATGTTCAGTTGATGCCCAAGCATCAACCAAGTACCCTTGAAATAGTGTTTTTTTTTAATCTCAAGATGGTATAATTGATTATCTGCCTTCAGATGAGGTATAATACATCGCATGATAAGTACCTCAGAACCATGTCCAAGTAGCTAGTATAATTGAAACTTCATTTTCCGTTAGAAAATTGCTGTGCCTTTCATCTGTAGATTCTTTGTAGAGCGGGATAACTTTAAAAACGTTTTTGGTGGGACTAAAATTACTCAAAGTCTCATGTGCCTAGGAATACCTAGTGAAAAATACATTCTGATGTGAGAGAGTTCTAAGAACATCTTTATCCAGCTGGGTATTTTGTTTCACACGGCCATCTAAATCTTGATTAGGATCATATACAAACATCTCTGAATATAATGGATCTTCTCCCTATCCGCATATTAACGCTTCATTCATGTGCCGAACTTCTCTGTGCATTGAAAATCCTTTCATACCATTACTCTCCAGAGCTATCTTATGCAGTTTGCAACCAAAAGTGGTAAAAGTATCTGAAGTATTGTATTCTTAGATGCGGTACCGGAATAACCTTGACTGTGCATCGTCTCTGTTGTATAGATCAATTAGTTCCTAGGGGTTCAAGCAACATAGGTATTATTTCTTTTCCCTTGAGAAAACATTTTCCAAATTTTAGGTTATTCTTGGATGATCTGTACAATCTCTCATCGATCCAATGCATCGCTCCCCATACTTGACATTTACTAATCCATATTTCCAAGATAGTGTGGAACAAATAAGTGTAAATCAACTTTTCGAGTTACAATGATTTTTTTACCAACGTCATAATTCCTCATCATCTGACATAGCACAAAATTCATCTGAATCATCCAATGCAAAATCTTCAGCGGCAATTGCAGATATCTATGTAGTTTATGACTGATACATATACACGAACATAAGAAAGTACAACGCTAAGGAATAGTTCAGGAGCATCAACAATCACATTTCTGTAATGCTTGAATTCATTGGTACATCGGTCTACTGTCAAATAAATATCTTAGATTTCTAGATATGTGAAGAGGAAATTAAGATTCCATACAGATAATTTATTCAGATTGTTACCAGACTTTCTGAAGAAATATCCTTGTTAAAATTGTTTGAATAACATCTACGTGTCCGGTTAGGATAGGGAGCCTTTAATATACACAACTATAATTTCTCAGGAACACAGGAGCCAAGAATTCGTTGCAATAATTACAATGGTAACATCCAGTTTTGGCAGTCAAAGTTAGTGCATGTTGTATACTTTTTCAGTAGAAACATCTCTCTTATGCAGGGCTCCGTTTCAAAGATGTGCTTGCTGAGGAACTTTTCGATTATAATATATTGATAAACAAAATATTTTAGCTGTTGATAGTTGTTATGTGAGTATTGTCACCATTTATTTTATTTTTGCAATAGATGATTATAATCTACCCATATTTCTAAGATAATAAACATTGAATTGTACGTTAAGCCATATCACCCAGCAAGTACAACAATAAACGACACTACACATAGATCTCAATTACATACATATCAACGCATTTATATGAAAACAACAAAATTATACATTAGCAGTGGAAAGTGAGACATGTAGATTTGGGTGTCCACTTTTGTAGAGGTTGCATTGGATTCCGTATGTCTAATCGTTGTTGCCTTTGTTTCTTCCAGCATTTTTTTCCCATTGACCTTTTATTACCGAGGAAAGAGAAGCATGCTCTAGAGGCATGTTGCTACATTACGTTGTGTCAGCTGGAAAGCCCAACAATAATCAAAAATTTGGACATCAATTGCACAAATAAGAACACATCTATAACAAAAATTCACAAAATTATACATTAACTTAGGGAGATGAGTCATGTGGATTTGGATGATTTTTTTTTGTTGCAAAATTAAGGTTCATTGAACTGTCATATCAGATACCCGTTACTTACGACGAGCTATCATTGTATTTCTCTCTCCCAACGTTTATATTGTCCTATCGACCTTTTACTGTTGAAGTTAAGATAATCATGCTTTAGCGGCATACTGACAGAATAGAAAGGAAAAATATACTCCCGTGGATGATATATACATATCAATCTTGGCAAAATGATTGGCCAAAATTTATGCCTTCCTTGTGTTGGTCTCGTTCAAGTGGTATGTCCTTTGCATATAAGCACACATATCTCTTGGCCAAAATTAAAATACACCCTTATGGGCAGGAAAATTTTGGTCTGTTTAAGCAATTATCTGTTTTTCGGCCCAACATGGCATTATCTGTTTTCTGTTTTTCGGCCAAAAAACATGTGCATGAGTAAACAACCGCATTCCTTGTAATTTTAGGACATATCAGATATTTTAAATGTCTCAAATTACTTGGAGAGTTATGGCCAAATCCGGATGTAATAAACAGTATCCCGGATCCATTTTCACAAACCCAAATTATGTAGTTCTTATTTGATACATTAGGGTGATTATCTATAAACACCATCCCTAATTTCGTAGTTCTCACTTACAAAAACTCAACACACATTAAAAGAATACGGAAATATAAATCTGTGTTTGAAAAATATATAAATGTCATCAGTTTATCTATAAATGTGGTGTTTGGAAAAAATAAATAAATACGGAAACAGAAAAGGAAAAAAAAATAAGAAAATTTAAAAGATAAATACACATGGTCCAAAATACTGAAAGAAAAACCAAAGAATGATGTTTTAGAAATCACGTAATCTTAAAAAATGATGAAAAAAAGGATCAAAACCCCACATTTTACACTACATTCAGTTCAACATTAACCCAATATCAAGTGATTCTATTTCTTACAACACTGATTAACATGTCAACTACAATGAATCCCAAAATTACTTAATCAAACTTTATTAGAAAACTGTACTTTCCATGGTGCCTAGATCTCCACAATTGCATAAACAAATGATTGATTCATGAATAAGTTGATAGTACACCCGGGGAAGGCTTGTGTTCTGCTTGTGTAGCTAATGATATCGTGAGTGCATTGGTGCTTCTTGACAGTGGTTAAGGAGTTCTGAAACTAATAGGAGGTCTACATTTCCAGATTCTACAAAAAAGTTAAATTCATAATCAACATGTGTGCTGCTTAAGTTCGGTATGATCAGCGAAGCAGTTGTTATCTTGAGCATCCTGCGATCGGCGAAGTAGTTGTTATCTTGAGTATCTTACGGTGTGAATCCTCAGATCTTTGAATTGATAAAATGTATCCATTTGCTATTGATATATGTGTATAGATGGTTGTATACAGATATACACATGAGACTGTATGCGGACGGTGGTATCTCGCCATATTGAGGCATTGTTGTATGCAGATGTGTACGGACTCGGTACTATAAGGCTGGGCTTCTTTCAGAAAAAGAAGAAAACAAACATAATTTCAGTCGGATGTGGTGTGAGCCGAGATGACACAATAGGACCATAAGATGGAAGTAATAAACATTGCAAGCACATTTCTTATAGTCGAGCTTATTTCAAGGAAGAAACTTGAAACCATACAAAATAAAGATCAAATATCGTTTGTCGTCCACCTGACTGGATAAAGCAAATTAGAACAAGACCGAGGAACCGGAAGTTTCATTGCCTAAAAAGTCTAGCAAGAAAGCAACTGGGTTTTCTTAATTATTTCTAATTCCCAACTGTACTGGTGGTATCCTTTACTAAGAAACATATTTTACTCGTCTATTCTCGCATATTTTTAAGGTAGAAAATTGAGACCATACAAAATAAAAAGAACATTGATGATAAGTTTCACAAAATTAAAGTGGATGCAAGTATCGGTTGTTATCGAAATGAAAGAATCCCATCATTAAACCAATATAATTCACGGAAACATAATTAAAAAAATTGTCTGAAAATCATAAATTTTTCATATAGTCACAGTATCACAATGGAGAACAACCTGTGATGTACACAGGTTTGGTGTTGTTGTGCCTCAACTCTAAGGTGAGTCACATCGGTTCTGACAACATTCTGCAGCAGCGGCTAGCTTGCGTTCTGCCCCTGATACCACAATTATTGTTTTACTTCTACAGTCGATGAACAAACATAATACCAATTATTACACTTAAGCAACAAAACTCCTGCAAAGCAAAACCAATGAATTATACTAACCGCTTGGTATAAACCTCTGAGAAAATCAGGATTAGTAAAAGTTATCCTTCACCACTTAGCATGGCTATCCATTTCCCCCTTGAGTGAAGTTCAAAGTTCCTTTGTATCTTTTTCCAAACCTGCTTGACCGGAATGTCTTTTTTACTCAAAGTAAATATCCATATATGAGACGTCCAATACGTAAGAAAATATTACAAAAAGATTAACGTGTCTTTACCTGTTCGGGTTGTTGCAGATAGCAGTTCCATACTATGAAAACCTTAGTTATATAGCCCATTGGCAGAATACCTTAGAGTACCTGATCCAGTACACTCAGTATATCTAGAATCCAATAAATTATTACGGCTATATTAAAATGCCCGATTAATCATAAATGTAGAATTTACCGGTTCCAAATTACTCGTACCATTTAACCTTTTTTAACTGAACCAGACGGTGGAAAGCTCTTCATGAGAAGAGGACCGCATTGTTCTGAAGATCCCAGAGTTTCCAGGTGTTTTGTTAATACGAAAATAGATTCAATTAGCAAGATTTATCTGGATAAACGAACAGTCTATTAAGTGTACCAAGAAATTCAGGAAGACTGGTTACATCTGATGGTAATATATCCCTTTGCTGAGGGGACTTTAATGGAGCTGCGTCCAAATGAGATTTGTTTCAAAACTTGTAAATAGTATAGAGCCAAGGGGAATTCTAATTAAGATACACCTTAAGAATTTTTTTTATCCGAGATGAGTATGTTAATGGAATATTGGTCTGCTAGTCCTGCAAGGATTTACCAATTGGTGTAAAAGTAACCGACAACCTTACAAATACAGCCTAAAAAGCACAATAGGTTCCTCATAACATCTCTTTCATATGAAACAATTATGCTACCATCCTCTTCAAATGTGAACATCTTAAAGAGTACAATGATAGAGGTTCTTTGTTGAGTATAACCCTACAAAACCATACAATTGGTAATCTGGCATCATATTCAGGATCCTCCGTGCATGGATGCCACATAAAAAAATGCATGATAATATTTACCTTTACTTGAAGTTCGCCAAGCAGCAATACATCTAACATGATATGCTTTACAATGCAGGTAACCATAGATGTACAAATGCTAACCAAGTTCAGCAAGGAGAGACATTTTCTTCCTTTGCAGTCATACATTGTGATAGTGTTCTGACTCATTTGTATATCAGAGGTCACCACAATAAAAGTTATATGAAAGCACAAACTTTACAAACCTCCTAGTATTAAAGAAAAATGCTTATGACAATGCAAGTCCAACCTTAACTGATTCAACTTAATAATGATGTCCTTGTTTGAAAATTCCAAGTTTATTGACTACATTTTTTTTTGAATCCTCTATTGTCAATGTGCAGTAACTTTCCACGAATGAAATTGCAATTGAAATTCATAGACCATAGTTTGAGTTAAACAACATATAATAGAGATATTTTCAAAGTACGAAAGAATTCCTGCACAAAATACTTGGAACTGTTGAATCGTGCCAATATGGTGTGGTTAATTACTTCATTGTGTTGTTGCTGAATAGCCTTTGTGGTGGCAGGCTGGCAGCAATTCGGTGCATCCATTGGCGCTTATCCAGGGACACTCACTAATTTTTCTAAGCTCTCTTGATGTTCAATATTTCAGTTAAACAACTATTGAAAAGAAACAAACAATAAATAGAGACCTTACAATTCATACATATTTATTAAGTACCATTTGATAGTTCAACAATCGAATCCAAAGCCACACTAAGAATTAAAGCCTTACACTAAGAATTAGATAGGTCTTTCATGTGAAATAGTTGGATCATCAGTTAATAAGATCTCTATTTCAATAAAATCCACATTATCGCTAGACAGCTAGAGTAAAATGCCAATAAAATCCTATTCCACTAATATGCTTATGAGTTATGGCTAGTGGTTTTATTTTCAAAATATTATTGTGAACAACAACATTTGGTAAAATTTGTACACATTCTGGATGAGCTTTCCTTATATATCACAGGATCCTCATATACAGTAATAGTAAGATAACTACAAAAGAAATCTGAGACATCTGTAATTTCTCTTTTCCCTACGATTTTTTTAAGTTGTTTGTATCGTCCGACCCCAACCATTAGGAACGACCTAATGCTTAGCTAAGACTTGTGTTTCTGGTGCTTTATTGGTCCGGTCAAATCAACCAGGCTCTTAAAGATCCCGACCATAGATTAGAAAATCTAGAGTTCAAATTAGCTAGATCCTACAACCCTATTTTTTCTGTGGAGTGCATCAAGGAAGGAATATATGTAACTTGCAATTTTGTGAAGTTTTACAAAAAGTAGATGACTATACATCCACGAACTGTTACTGTAGCAAAATTTAACTAATCGGTTCACTAAGAACCAAGTATTCCAAAATATGGCATAATTCTTATAAGTGTTTCACATTTTGCAATTTTCAAGAAAAAAAATATTATTCAAGGAAGGAATATATGGCAGTGTCGTAAATCCTATAATAAAAATGCGACAAAGAAGGAATATATGTCTAACTTGCAATTTTGTAAATTTTTACAAAAGTAGATGACTATACATCTACAAACCGTTACTGTAGCAAAATTTAACTAATCGGTTCACTAAGATCCAAGTATTCCAAAATATGGCATAATTCTTTTAAGTGTTTCACATTTTGCAATTTTCAAGAAAAAAAAAATATTATTCAAGCTTAGAAATGACAACATTGGGGCACCTTGATGATATGAGTTGAGACCTTTATCTGGATTGATTTAAGAAGTATTGTAGCTGCACACTGTTGAACAAATGAGATCTGACAGAAATGCAGGACTTCCTCATCAGGATGTTCAATCTCTGACCGTTACAGGACGCAGGTCCCTTGATAATAATTTAAGACCTTTACTGGTTATCCCTTCGGAAGAGCTTTTTTGTTTGTAACCAACCCCAAAGCAACTGGCATCTTTGTTAACGAAAAATTTGGCTGCAAAGAAAGTTTTTGAACGTAAATCTAACATATTTAGTTGTAGATGACCATAGACACTGTAGTATTTATTAATATTCTGAACGATGTATGTAGAGATATCCTTCCAATGGGAAGTCTGCCCTGCTAATGAAGTTACTAAACATAGAGTCGGAAAAGCTTACCATGATTGACATGTCTTTGCATTGCCCACCACTTCTCTCCGCATTTAAAATAGCCTCCATAACCGGTGCAAGAAATTATTTAAGGAAAAATACATATCACTGATTAAATTTGAAAGACTTCGATAAAGCTTTCCATGATTGTCGTTGTCCGTGCTCCGCCCAAATTAAGAACGAAGAGAACAATCTGATAAACACGTAGCTAGAAACTTAAGCATAATAAAATTCTGTTACACATTAGGAATCTTGAGTCTTCGTTTTAACAACATTTTGATAACTTTGTATATAACCCTGTCTCCTTCTTTTCCTTGAATTTAAAGCCTTAATGTAGTTCCTTACCATCAGGCACACCTTCCGTCTCACAACTCTCAAATCCTTCTACTGCACCCTCCCACTTCTTTATCTGTAAGTACTTCAATATCATAGGAAATTATCTTCTTTTTATCTTAGCGTCTCTTATGCTTCTTCATTTCTCTTTTTTACAATGCTACAACTTCGTACTTTTCATCGAGACCATAGTTGTTGCGAGACCTATTAGTTACCGAAGCAAATGAACCTGCCAAAGATGAAAGTATAAAAATTAGGAAACAATAATTTTTCTTCGTATCAACTAAAGTAAAGTTAAGATTAACTGAAACAACAAAACCTTGTAACATCAGGTGAGTAAGGAGCACCAAGGAGATATGTTCTACTATATTGTTTTTGGCTATGAGCTGAATGATCCAAAACATTGATCTATACATGTTTCCCCTAGTCATCAACATGGAGTCATGGACTCAATTACTGCTTTAACCCTACTTGAAGAACCAACCTTAACTAAAATAGAGTACAACATGTGAATCAAAGTACACCCCATAAGCTTGAAAGACCAATAGAGAAAAAGCATAACATTTAAACAACAACTATCTAACTGACTATATATTACCATTATCAAGGATGTGATAAAGTTCAAGAGCCATGAATTGGATTAAGCACCTTGTTCACGATCCCCTAGTAGATCCCTCCTCTTATTATTCTAGTTTACCGGTTCTTCATCCGGTTCCGCTCCTTCTGTTTCATACTATTGTTGTATTCCATCCTCATACCCTGGAATTGAAGGGAAAGCCCAAAGAAAGATAGAGTAAATTATAAATTTATCATCAAAATCAAACGTAAATAAAAAAAAAAGAAGAAAACTAACCCCTAGAAGATTAAAAAAAACAAATTGGAATTACCTAGATATAATACATGAATAATTTAGTGTTATGCAGTATAGAAATATTCTGCTAATGCAAAAGAAATAATTTCACGGCTAACGGAGATCGAATTTCTGATAGAACTTTTACAGCTTCTGTATAAATTGATGCGGAAAGAATTAATAGGGTTAACGGAGATCAAAAACACCAACATTATCACCCCAAAACAATAAAACACAATCGAAAGAAAGGAAGAGTGCAAGTTTGGTCCACTCAAAAGCATAACAACCCACACGAAAACAATTTTGATTCCTTGAAAACGGTAGATTTTGCTTGAATCGTTGAATGTACTATTCATGGAAACACAGTTGTATCTAGGGTAAACTTTTGAGCAGGTGAAACCGTGAAAGTATTTTATACGGAAACAAATTGGGACCATGAGTCTTCCCTAGCCGTCTAATGACTACTCCATCCGGAGCTTCCCGACCTTCGGATCGAGTCTATATTAAACGTCGTCCGTCTGATAGCTTTTGTCATCATGGAGACAAACACCATACCTTTTTATAACAATGACTTATGAAATTCAGTGGAGAATGATCATGAAACTGAGTAATAAAAGTGAGTAGTTGTTTATTATCAATCCTTAAGATCAGCCGTGGATTCGACCATGAATTCGGAATAATATAGTTGAATATTGCCATTCCATGGGATCGTGGATTCGACCATAAAATCAGAGTAATTAAATATTACCATTCCATGAGATCAGCCGTGGATTCGATCATGAAATCGGAATAATGAGATGATACAATTGTTTATTGCCATTCCATGGGATCAGGCCGTGGATTCGACCATGAAATAAGAGCAATTTTTATTGCCATTCCATGGGATCAGGCCGTGGATTCGACCATGGAATAAGAGCAATAATAGATCATTCTAGGAATTCAGTGGTGAATGTCACGACAGAATTAATCTCTTGCAGAAAAGATATTAGCCAGTTAAAGCGTCACATCCATTCTGAATGGTGCATAGTCAGGGAGTCACGGGTGTTGTTTACGACCTGAAGGCGTTATTTTTCTCAATCTACGGAGAACCGCCTGTATCTATACACGGTCTCTCCACATAGTCAGAGAACAGTGAGTGTCACCGATGTCCTGAAGGCGTTAATGCTCTCAATCTTCGGAGAACCGCATAATCGTTCTTCTATGTGAAGGTGGGTCTCTCTCCTGCAGTCAGGGAACAATGAGTGTCACCGACGTCCTGAAGGCGTTAAGCTCTCAATCTACGGAGAACCACCCAATTATGTTATTCTGCATAGAGGTCATGATGAAATGCCATGGATCGAATCGCTCAGCTAGTGGGCCTTTTCGAAGACATATTCATCATGGCTTCGTAAAATATGAATCGTTGCATGCCTGAAAGCCGTGTCAAAAACATGCCTCATGATTTTACGATTTTTCCCTTTGTTGAAAATCCACCATCAACATTAAGTCCCCTGCTTAGTGAGGGACAGTCATGTTCCGCAGTAAGCATTAAATGGTGATTTTCATTCGATAGATCGGTGGTTGAACTCAGTCATACAAAGGTAGTCTCAGGATCCTCGATTTGCTCCAATGGTGTCATGTACGAGCAAACGCGCAGATAAGGACCCTGGTAGCAAGATAGAGTGTCATCTCGTAAGCATGGAAAAATGAGGCACTGCTGATTTGCGCTTTCAGAAGCCTAGTTATGGTCGGTTTAGGATTTATGGGCCCGAGTCCAAAAAAGGAAACCCACGCTTTATTTGGTTTTGGAAATAAATTTGATATAAAAGGGAAGAAACCCTAAAATTTATTTTATTTTTTGACCGACCAGGCTTCTTCATCTCTTCACCACCTTCACGTGAGCAGCAGCAGGATAGGAAGAAAGTTCGCCGGACGCCACCCGTCGCCGATCACCGTCCGACCAAAATCCGATCGGCGTCGACCAGGTAAGTCCGACTTTTTTTTTTTTCTATGTGTTCTATGATTTCATGAGTTGCTCATAAACACAAGAAAATCCCATGGTTGCATGCATGCGTAGGATTTACGAAGAATTTTTAGAAAACGTATATGTGCGCCCGTTCGTTCGTTTAAGAAACGAGCAAAAATCCCTAATATGGAAGAGATTCAAAATTTTTTGAATAGACATGGTTTAGTTGCAGTAGTAAAAGTTTTGTTTATTAGGTTTCATGAAAACCCAAGTTTGTTTTCGAAGCATGAACTTTGCAAATACTTTTAGGAACGTAGGTTTGTTCGTAATAAAAGTAGTAAATAATGATCCTTAGGGTTAAAGGAATTTTTGAAAAGACCTGGAGTTCATGATAAAAATTAGTTTATGAATTTTCAAAATTTTATTTAGAATATGTGGACCTTTGCAAAAATAGAAAAGACCCTCGTTCCATAGACGAATGCTCGACTAGGCAAATAAGTTTTTTTTTTCCTTTTATATATATTTATGTGAGTTATTCAGCTCACGATTTTTTTTTTAAATACATGACTTATTCACGTTTTTATTAAAGAAGTTTTGATTTATGAAAAATTGTTAAAAGCAAACAATGTTTCTATGAGTTGATGAAGTGTATGTATGAGTTTGATGATTTTATAGTGTATGCACACATAAAAATCAGCGAATGTCCACATGGAAGGTTATGTGAATTATTCATAGTTTCGTGAAAAGCCGATGTTGACTTTAAATAATACGTTTTTTGCTCGGCTTTGCAGGTTTGAAAGAACGAGCAAGTTTTGGGGTTTTACGCTGTTATCACTAAGTTCGTGAAATCGTAAATAAGTAAGAGTTAAGGATTACCATTTTTGTAGACATTGATGTGAGCATCATAATTGTCTTGTTGCTTTAATTTCATTGTGTTGATGAAATTCGTGTATGGATGTCGCAGCAACTTTGCAAAAATGACTCAGTCCCGTAGCGCTTCTGAAGACGATGTTTCTTCTAGAGAGGATGTTTCCACAGACGAATCTTCCAGAGATGATGGTTCCTCCAGAAATGACGATTCTGAGATCTCTAAGGAGAAAGAGGAAAATCCCAAAACTAAGAACATTCCAACTGCTGAGGACAAATTCTTTGTGTATCTGTGTAAACCCGAAAAGCGTCCCTTAGGCTCCTCGTTTCGGCTGCTCATAAATCCCAGGAGTACTACTCAAAATAAGTTGGTGTCTCCCCAAGCAATAACTCGGTTTTGTTTGCAAGGGAAACAATTTTTGGCTTCTCATGTGGAACTCAAGCTTTCTCGAAAGCCTCTGACACACTTCTCTGGATGGGCGAGACACATGCTGGGTCATAGCCGTGTAAGGGATATGTTGAATCGTGCTCAGGTGACACGAGCCGTTCAAGCTGCGGGAGATTTAATCATCAATCATGATATACCAGGTATGGTGGCTTTGCTTGCTTGTTGGTGCATTCCTACTCACACCTTCATATGCATATGGGGAGAATTCACTGTTACTTTAGAAGATGTAGTCGCTTTGTTGCATCTTCCAGTTACCGCTAATTTCCCTGAGGAGCTCTCAGCAGATGAGAAGGAGATATCCAACATATTGGAGCTAATATGCATGAACTCAACGAGCCACCCAAGTTTTGCTATGCTCAATGGTTTCCATATTGGCGGCCGAGAGATGGAACTCCTGAAGAACCTGCTGATAGTACTTTAACAATTGCTGCTTTCTTATGCTTGTGGCTCTCCAGGGACATTCTTGAACATGGTGGACATATGCTGAAGCCGTTGTGATTCCATTCGCCATAAAGATGGCTAAAGGTGAGAAACTTCCAATTGGTAGTCTATTCTTGGGTTCACTGTTCGCCAATTTAGACTCTTTTGTTATAGACTCCAGCGTCTCCAATGGATTTATGAAAATTGAAACATATGCCAATACTATGTTCCTCCAAGCATTGATGTGGGAGCACCTTGAGAGTTATGCTCCGATTCCTCGTAGAGTCTTGCAAAGACCCAAGGTTTATACTCGTATGCTTTCCTCGAGACAAATAATGCCAGGATCATGCGCTGGTCTACCAAGCAGCCACAATATAAGATATGCATTACTGACGTTCTGGACATTGAATCTGAGTTCAACTTTTGCCCCTGGGTATTGGTCCCTGATCTCTTCTCGCAGCTGATCACTTTTAATACAGCTGAGGAAAATGTCACATTGAAGACTGGTACTGATTTGAATGATGGAGAGAGATCTTTCGTATTGAGTTGCACTCCTGGCCACTTAGTATCAGTAATACATGGAGAATTCCGAGTAGAAGAATATAACATCGACATGGAAGCTCGACAAATGGGCGTCGACCAGTGTGTCCCAGGTCACCGAATGAATAAACCATCAGTCGAGTATCCGTAGGCTAATTTAAATTGCACTTGTGTGGAGGGAAATGAGTATTTATTCCCATGCTCTGATCGTGCTAATTTTGTGACTCCGGGTTATATAGACTTCTAGCGTCAAAAGCTTGAGCGTTTGTATGCTTTTGTGAAGGATGTTAAATCTCCAGCACAAGATTTTCCTTCCCTCGACTTGATTTCTGCTCGACCAAGGTTGAAATATCTTTCCCATGGTGACAAGAGGAAGACGTCTCCAAAATGCGCACAAGTAAGCTTTCTCATGATCTTGGCAATGAATGTGATAGTTGCACTTTAATCACTCATTAATTCTGTATAGGATGGTCGTGCTGTGAGACCTCGAATCCGTGTAGACTTCTCAGAACTCCAAGAAAGTCCCCAAGGCGGAGAGGGTAGGAGCAAAACATCATGATACCGAATGATGTGCAGTCTCCAGTCGCTTCTTTGGTAAGTTGTTAGCACTTCCTTTGTCGCTGTGATTTACTTGTCCATATAATCAGGATCTCGAATATTGTTAATTTCCGAATTTTGCTCCATCGGTTATTGACGGTCTTCATCTTTCCTCTATACGGAAAATTCAAGAATCCAACACTGATGGAGAGGTCGATGTGAGTATCCCTTTGTGTGATTGATCATGGATTTTCCTTGATTGAAGTAATGACGATTATTATTGACGTATCCAGGAGGAAATCGTCATGGAGAGTCAACATGGTCATGCTACTTGTTCATCTTCGAATATTGGAGGGAAAGAGAACCTTCAAGAGTCGGAACCGAATAGAGATAGCAATGCTACTAATGTTGATGTCGATCATTCCAATCCTTCGGACGACTTGGGAAATCCTCAAGTAAGTATCTATATTGTATTATATTCATAGAAGCATAATGTTGCTTATTTGTTGATGAATGAATGATAATCCCAATGAATATATGAGAAATTTTGCTGAAATACGTCACCAGAAAATTCAGACCTCAGTTTTTTAGTTAAAACGCTGTAGAATCTTTATTCGACGTCGGATTTTCGCGATCTTCATATGTATCCTCAAGCCCAGGAAATTTCCAAGCTGTAAAAAATAAACTTTTTGAGTTTTGAGTATATTTAGGGCATGAGAAAGGCGAAACAGTAAACTTCCAGGAGACTTTCAGAACTTTTTCAGATTGTATGTTGTCCAATGTTTTGGCCACATCTCTTTGATCGTTCATCCGATTGTTATGAAATTTTGACATATTGTAGAGGACATACATACGGAGAGAATGGTATATGACTCAACCTTAGAATCATTACCAAATGCTCCCAGTTCATTTTTTCATACAGGACAGTGTAGAATTTATTCAGATGTGCTTGTTTGAAAAATGTATTTCATGACTTCTACATTATTTGCTCATGTCTTGAATGCATAATAAAGAACTTATATAGTGTTAGTTCACTTACGTGTTGGATTTTATGATTGTGTTGGATTTCTTCTACGCTATTTCTCTAATCCCGTGTAATCTTCGCATTAGGTGCCAAATGTCGAAGTTGGGAATAATGGATCCAACAATGACGAATTGGGTAGTCCTGGAGCTGTTGATAATGAGACAACCATTTCTGCACTTCAAGGCCACGAGACGCTTGCTGTTAATATTGTTGGAGAGACTGAAACACCAATGGTGACCGCTTCAGAAATAGAGGGAACCGTATTGGAAAATACTGTTCCAGAAGAAATTGTGCCTATGATTGTTGAGGTTGCTCCAGTGACCGAGAAACACATAATATTACATGAATACTCCACAACATGGATTATTTGTGATCCTCAATTTGGTGTTTTACTCCCGTATCACATATTAGTTGGCGGATTCAGTTTTCCCACTGGGTATGCCAATATGTATGAGAAGTTATGGAAGATGTATGGCCATATTGTCGTTACAAGAGATCCTGAACGCAGCTACTTTTGACAATGCAATTAGGAAAAATATTGCGTGTCATAGATGATATTCGTACCAGATTTAGAAGTTCTGTCACTCGAGATGTACTCTTTGATTGGGAGTACAACTTGAAGAATGCTGAAGAACTCGGCTTTAATCTGAAGTGGCTTCGTCAAAAGGTTTATGCTATCAGGGAAGCAGTAGAAGGAAACGCACCTTTTACCAGTTAGGCCGTAATAAAGAAAATGGATGAAGTGTTGCTGAGTTGACCAGGAAGTTGGAGTTGGAGAAAGCGTCTTTGCAAGTCTTAGAGAATGTTGAGAAGCAGAAATCGTACTTTGATGGCTTTCTTTAGTTTTCTTTCCATGATCTCTTGAACTTTGAACTTCTGAGAGATATGAGATTTTATTTTGGTTTTGAATTTCGGAGTGACTAAGGATTTTCTTTTGGATTTTGGGTTTGAAAGAGATGTTTCTTAAATAAAATTTTTTTGATAAATTGATGAATTTAGATACTGGATGCAAGTATTGCAAACGTTTTGGAGGAATTGAAATTACAGGTAAAAGAAAATCCTAAGGTGCAAACGTCAAATGTCTGGAGCGTTTGTCTTGGACATAAAACACCCAATGCTGAATGCTTTATGCGTCGAAAATCTTGAGCCAATTCTCATGAATCACTGGGATACTTGTCTTGCCCTTGATATTAGCCAATTTGTAGTATCCTACAGCAACTGACTTAGTAATCATGAAAGGTCATTCCCAGTTAGAATTCTTTGAAGAATGCAAATTGCGTCTGGTTGACTTAAGAACCAAATCTCCTTCATGAAATTTGTTAGGCTTGGTTGTCCGTGCTTTGAATATTTTCTGCTGGTTTGGAATTCCTCGTATAATGGGATTCCATGTTGGTGGATGATAGGCGCATTTATGTGCCTAAATTGTCCTCAATGTTTCGTATTGTTGGTACTCGTTTTTGTCCTTATTATGGTGTTTTGTGTATTTTTAGGTATTTTTGGAAAATAAATATTGTTGGAAAATAAATATTGTTGGAAAAATCGGCTCGAAAAATCACTCGGAACACCCCCGGAGGACACTTGCTATACGGAGCCCAGATTTTGGTTAAGGGGCACCTCAATTACTAAGGGGCACCCCAAAAAGGAAGCTGCTATTCGCACCCCACAACTGTTTCGGGGGACACCATCTTCTTCGTTTGAAACTTAAAAATTGGCGGGAAAAATGTGGCAGCTCTCTGAGAATTTTCGATCGAAATTTGAAGATGTTATAGTGTGATTCAATGGCTAAAACTTCACGAGAACACTTGACTGAGATATACAGGCATGGTACGGGCTTCAAAATCATCCGGATTTGGTTGGATAATCGGCAGTGAAGAAAACAGGGTTTCTCGGGTTTTGGTTGCTCCATCACGAGTTCTGTGTAGTTGGCGTGTTGATTGATAGAGTTTTACTTCTGGTGGAACGTGAAAACAATGCCCTGAGAGTATATCGACATCAGCAGGCGTGTGAAGAGGCGAGAAAGGAAAGAAAATTTCCTTTATTATTTTTTCTTTACTGTCGAGATATGGGAAGATTTTCTGGAGTAATGAGCGAAGATTCTTAGTCCAAAGGTGTATAAATAGGCTATTGGGGTCGAGCAGAAAGGGGGATGGATAGTTAGGGAGACTTTAGAAGACAACAGAGGTGAGAAATCAAAGTTGCAGAGAACTCCATTGTTGCTGCTGGTGAAGAACACACGAAGAACAACGACCCACGGAGAACCGTCGTTCATGCTACAGTGGAGCGGCAGACTTATTTGCACAGTAACAGTGACACTAGGGCAGACTTTTCTGCAACATTGACAGCTACACAAACCTTATATCGTTCTTTTTAACAGTTTGGTTTGTAACAGAAATAATTGTTACAAACCCGGTTTAAGCATTATTTCTCCCATTTTCTTCATTTGTAAACCCCTTGAGCAATAAAAATGATTTTTGAGCGTGTTTCCAACATGATGATGAGCTAATTCTCCCACAACCAAGGCAGTGAGGAAGCTATTTACGCATGAATAATTGGTAATCATTTATTTCCTCTAATTTATAATTTATAATTCACTCAATCACTGCTTTTGCAGAGTTTTTAATTGTTTGCAAAACATTTCTTCATTAGTTGTGATTCAATTAGATAGGTTATGCTTTGTTTAGATAATCTATGTTTAGGGATACAATTAATTTTCGAGAATTTTCCAGATTATTTGTGAATTAAGAAATAAGAGTCTTAAAATATAATTAGAGTTTTGGATTGTTTACCATAATTTATTCATGTGTAATAGTGAAATCAGTGTCTTGGTTGTTTTCTAATATCTTGAAGTCAATTTTGTAATAAGTTTTCTTTGTTTTTAAATTTTTATTAAGTCTAAAATTCATTGCCTTCACAAGTCTTAAAACAACCCTTTTATCACTATCTACAACAACTTTGAAAACACATTAAATTTTTGGCGCCGCCGACGCGGACTTGTCTTTAGGATAGAGTTTTTAGATTTTTTTTTTTTTTTTTTAGTTTTTTTTGTTCTTCTTTACGTTTTTGGGTTTTTGTCTTTTCCTTTCAGATTTTGGGAATTTGGAGCGAAAGAAATTTTTGCCAAAGCTTTTGGCGAATATTTAAAGACTTGAAGTAAAAGGCAAAGCGAAAGGAGCTAAAGAAGAAGAATTTTTTTTTTATAGAAAAAGAGAGAAAAAAAAGAGAGTGTTATTTTATTAGATTGTATTAGGAATTCTTTTTATTTTGTATTTTTCTTTTTCTTTTTGCACTTTATTTTTTTGGACCTTTCTTTTGGACTTTGGACATTTGGACATTAAATTATTTTTTTTAAACCCTACGGAAGGGTAGACTAAAAATTAAACTGTTTGCAGAGAAGGACGGTGATTACGATATCACCTCGGCCCCTCGGGTTCGTACACAACATAGGAGTTGTGGCCCGAGTCGACGACAACGGTTCATCCCCCCGTCTGGAACGGGAGGTAAGTCTTTCGAAACACTCGAGAATCCCCTGTCAGCGAGTTACTGTATTCCTTCGTTTGCATATATGTCGAGGAACTGAAAACGGTTGTTTTAAATTCCTAGTAAAGGGTAAGGACTGGTCATACAAGATAAGGGTTCAGATTTCATCATCGTTCTCTTTTTGCCCGCCTTAGGAAAACGAAACCAAACACGAATCTAAGCTTTAAAATTTGGAATAGAACGAGACCTATAGGGTCATGAGCTTAGTAGGAAAGTCGTTCGAAAAATATTGGTTACTATTTTAGCATACTTCGAAGTTCATGATGGTTTCTGTGAGTTAAATGCGTGACTGCGCCGCCTTGTGATAGCGGTGAGGCCTTGGGTATCAAAGCTCCACTGAGCTTCCATCGCCTCAATTCAACTTACTTTGACTTGGATTGATTCCAGAGGAGTTTTCTTAAATTGTAACGAATTCCCTTTCGAAGGATTAGAAGTTGGTCTAGAAACAATCTAAGTGGAGCCATCATGCTTTTTGTTTGCTAGAAATCAGTAGGTTTGCTGTGGTGGAGTCAGCCTTGTTTGTGTTTGCATAGAACTTCCCTTCCTTTTAGGACTTTTTTCTTTTTCTTTTGTTAGTGTATGCCCGAAAGGGCTTGGAAAAGAAATACTTTTGGCCGTTTGATTAGTGACGAGCCTAGAAGTTCTTCTTGTGAAAGCGGGGAGCTCGAAGACTCTTCTTTTGAGAGCCCTGTTTTTGGAAACTTTAGTTTTGAGAATCTGTCTCTTCGTGAGGAAAGTACCCCTAGTACTTCAGCTGTGCCAGCGATGGCAACTTTGAAAGATTACATGTTCCCAACTAGGACCAACCGAGCTTCGTGCATTAAATTTCCAGCCAGTACGGCTAATTTTGAGATAAAACCTAGTATTCTTCAGATGATCTCTATGTTCTTAGGAAAAGCTGATGAGAACCCTTATTTTCATATTAGGGACTTTGAGGAAATCTGTGGGACAGTTAGAATAAAAGACCTCACTGATGAAGTTTTGAAACTTAAGATGTTTCCCTTTTCCTTGAGAGATAAAGCCAAGACCTGGCTGAACAACCTACCACCTGAGTCCATTGAAACATGGCAGGAACTTGTTGCTGCTTTCTATATGAAATTCTACCCTAAGCATAAAACTGCAGCTGTTAGGCAGAAAATTAGTGCTAGTGTGCAACAAGAGGGAGAGTCTCTTTATAGGTTTTTAGAGAGATTCAATGATCTCCTATCCCAGTGTCCCCACCATGGATTTGATAAAATGAAACTTGTTGAGATTATTTATAATGGTTTAAGACTATTCGACCAAAGCCATGGTCGAGTCTATGTGCGCTGGTGAGTTCACCAGTAAAAATGTTGATGATGCTTTTACCTTCTTAGGAGCTATCGCTGAAAAATCCCAACAGTGGGAGTCTTGTGTTGAACCCCCTAAAAGACTCTTGGTCAATAGAAGTAGCACCAATGTGGTAGATACAAGTTTCGAGTCAGATGCTAAGTTTGCTGCTTTGTCTAGAAGGTTAGAAGCTTTGGAATTGAATCAGCCTAATTATAGGTTTCTTGTTGAACCTGATGATAGGATTAGAGCCGCTCAAGTCTCTAGTTGTAGAGTAGAGCCCAATAACTCGTTTTGGGAAGGTCATGTTAGTGAAGAACAAGCCCATGCTGTCTATAACAACACTAGGTTTGAGAACCGTCAGAAGTTTGACACATACTCAGAAACCTACAACCCTGGTTGGAGAAACCATCCTAATTTTTCTTGGTCTAAGGGCCAGAATCAAGGTCAGTCTAGTAATTCTCAGCCTCCCCCAGGTTTTGGTTATGCTAATAACTCTTCAGGTCAACCCCAGTTTCAGAACCCTTCGGATAAAAAGATCACAAGTGTAGAAGACACTCTAGCCTCGTTTATTAAAAACTCTGATAAGATCAACCTAATGGTTTCTCAAGGGATAGAAGAAAGTAAAAATATAGGTTATGCTAACTCCCAAGCTATTTCTGAGTTAAAAAACCAGGTTAGTCAGATAAATGAATCTTTGAGGGAAAAAGGTAAGTTTCCTAGTCAAACTCAACCCAATCCTAAAGCAGAGAAATCGTACAATCATGTGAACTCTATTACAACCCTTGGGAGTGGAAAGAAAGTTGACAATAAGGTTGCCATGCCTGATAGTGAACATGCTGTAGTTCACCCTTCTGAGCCAGAAAATGAGGAGACTGATAGAGTCTCTAAAAAGACCAATGAGGGTCCTGCTGAGCCCGGCTTTGTTCCCAGAGCCCTGTTTCCCCAGCTGCTAGTTACAACTAAGAGCGAGTCGAACTTTAATGATATATTTGAGGTTTTTAAGCAGGTTAATATCAACCTTCCAAGTGTCCAGAAAAAATCCTTCATAGCTAGTCACGTGAGTTCCATTATTCAGAATACCACTACTCCTAAGTATAAAGACCCAGGGTGCCCTACCATTTCTTGCAAAATAGGTAAATACCGTGTTGAGAAAGTTTTGCTTGACTTAGGAGCCAGTGTGAATTTACTTCCATACCATGTGTACCTCAAGCTAGGACTTGGTGATATGAAACCTACCCAGATGACACTTCAGTTAGCTGATAGGTCCGTTAAAATTCCTCGTGGTGTGATCGAGGATGTTCTTATTGAGGTCGACAAGTTTATTTATCCAGTGGATTTTGTTATCCTAGATACCCAACCTGTCCCTGACGCAGAGAACCAGATACCAGTGATTTTAGGTCGCCCATTTTTAGCAACATCCAATGCGATCATTAATTGTCGAACTGGTATTATGAATTTGTCTTTTGGTAATATGACTATTGAGCTGAACGTATTTCATATTAGTAAGCTACCCTCTGAACTAGATGAATCGAGCATAGAAGAGGTAAACATGATAGGAACATTAGTCGAGGAGTCATTACCAAACACTTTATTAGAAGATCCGTTAGAGAAATGCCTAGCTCACTTTGGGATTGATTTCTATGATGATAATGTGATTAATGAGGTGAATGCTTTGTTAGATTCAACCCCTTTGTTAGACATTAGTAATGGATGGAAACCTAAGTTCGAACCACTACCAGTTTCTAAGTCTACCCTCGTTCCTTCGTTAGAAGAGCCTCCTAAGTTGGACCTAAAACCATTGCCAGATACCCTGAAGTATGTGTTTTTAGGCCCGTCTGAAACTTTACCTGTGATTGTTGCTTCTGACTTGGATAGTGATCAGGAAAGTAGGCTAGTGACCGTCCTTCAAAACAACAAGGAAGCTTTAGGGTGGACCATAGCAGACATTAAGGGTATAAGTCCTACTGTTTGTATGCATCAGATCTATTTAGAAGAAGATACCAAACCTTCTAGGGAGATGCAACGAAGACTAAACCCTAATATGAAAGAAGTAGTTCGAACTGAGGTTCTTAAGCTGTTAGATGCAGGCATTATCTACCCCATTTCAGACAGTAAGTGGGTCATCCCCGTTCAGGTTGTTCCCAAGAAATCCGCTATTACTGTAGTCCAGAATGATAACAATGAGTTAATCCCGACCCGAGTGACCACGGGTTGGCGTGTTTGTATTGACTATAGGAAATTGAACAAGGTCACTAGGAAAGACCACTTTCCCCTTCCCTTCATCGACCAAATGCTAGAGAGATTAGATGGACATAGTCATTACTGTTTTCTAGATGGCTACTCAGGCTACAATCAGATCGTTATTGCCCCAGAAGACCAAGAAAAAATTACTTTTACCTGTCCCTTTGGTACCTTTGCGTATAGACGCATGCCTTTCGGGCTATGTAACGCCCCTGCGACTTTTCAGCATTGCATGATGAGCATATTTTCCGATATGGTAGAAAAGTTTTTAGAGGTCTTTATGGATGATTTTTCAGTGTTTGGTTTGTTTTTCGATGAGTGCTTGCATCATTTGTCATTAGTGTTGACTAGGTGTAAGGAAAAGAATCTAGTGCTTAATTGGGAGAAATGTCATTTCGTGGTTCGATCAGGAATTGTCTTAGGGCATATCGTATCTTCTAAGGGTATAGAGGTAGATAAAGCCAAAGTTGACCTTATCAAGACTTTACAGGTCCCAAAAACCGTAAGAGATATTAGGTCACTCTTAGGGCATGCAGGTTTTTATCGTCGATTCATTAAGGATTTTAGCTTGATTTCTAGACCTCTTTGCAACTTGCTTGCAAAAGATGTTAAGTTTGTCTTTGATGATGCTTGTTTAGAGGCTTTTGAGAAGCTTAAGACTTTACTCACTACCGCCCCCATAGTCCAGGCACCCAACTGGAACTTACCCTTTGAGATCATGTGTGATGCTTCAGATTATGCTATTGGTGTTGTGCTAGGTCAGCGAGAAAACAAATTACTTCATGTGATTTACTATGCTAGCAAAACTCTGAATGATGCCCAGTTGAACTATAACACTACCGAGAAGGAACTGTTACCCATTGTGTTTGCCTTAGACAAGTTTAGACCCTATCTCTTAGGTTCTAAGATCGTCATATATACTGATCATGCTGCTTTGAAATATCTTTTATCTAACAAGGATACGAAACCTAGATTGATTAGGTGGATACTTTTGTTGCAAGAGTTTTCTCCAGATATTAGAGACAAAAAGGGTGCCAAAAATGTAGTAGCAGACCACTTGTCTAGGCTAGTTGTCGATTCCCCTGATGATTCCCTTCCTATAAGGGATAGTTTTCCTGATGAACAACTTTTCTTTGTTACCCAAGCACCTTGGTATGCGAATATAGTGAATTACCTTGTTACTGGTCGAATTCCCCAACATTGGGGTAAACAAGATCGTTCTAGGTTTTTAGCCGAGGTCAAGCACTTCTTTTGGGATGATCCTTATTTATTTAAGTATTGTCCAGACCAGATTATTAGGAGATGTATACCTGAGAGTGACCAGTCCAGTATTATTTCCTTTTGTCATGATCATGCTTGTGGGGGTCACTTTAATGCTAAGAAGACTGCTGCAAAGATATTGCAGTGTGGATTCTATTGGCCTTCGTTGTTTAAAGACTCCCATAGTTACTGTGTTACTTGTGAGCGTTGCCAGAAATTAGGAAACATTTCCCGTAGGAACATGATGCCCTTGAACCCTATTTAGTTGTTGAGGTCTTTGATGTGTGGGGTATTGATTTTATGGGTCTGTTTCCTAATTCTTTTGGTAACCTATACATCCTTGTCGCCGTAGACTATGTCTCTAAGTGGATTGAGGCGGTTGCGTGTAAAACCAATGACCATAGGGTTGTGATTGATTTCTTGAAAAATAATATTCTTACACGTTTTGGTACACCGCGAGCTATAATTAGTGATGGTGGGTCGCACTTTTGTAATGGACCTTTTAGGCTTTTGATGAAGAAATATGGTATTACACATAAGGTAGCTACCCCGTATCATCCACAGACTAGTGGTCAGGTTGAGGTTTCCAATAGGGAGATAAAACGTATATTAGAGAAAACAGTTAATCCTAATCGGAAAGACTGTTCGTCTAGGCTTACTGATGCCTTATGGGCTTACCGTACTGCGTTTAAGACCCCCATTGGAATGTCGCCTTATCGGCTAGTATATGGCAAGGCATGTCATTTACCTGTCGAGTTAGAACATAGAGCTTATTGGGCTGTTAAACAGCTAAACTTTTCTCTTGACAAGGCAGGAGCCCATAGGAAACTCCAGCTCAATGAGTTGGACGAAATTAGTATAGATGCTTACGATAGTGCGAAGGAGTATAAGAACAAAATGAAACTTGTGCATGATAGAAATATGTTAAGGAAGTCATTTTCTCCAGGTCAAAAAGTTCTCCTGTATGATACCCGCTTGCATATTTTCCCTGGGAAGTTACGTTCTCGGTGGACGGGTCCTTTTATTGTTCGCACTGTCTTTCCTCATGGAGCTGTTGAGATCGAGACACCGGATGGTAGTAGTTCTTCGAAGGTTAAAGGTCAGAGATTGAAACCCTTTTAGAACCCTTTCCAACAGGTGATGTTGAGGAGGTCCCTCTGCAGGACCATGTTTACCCTTGATTGACCATCGAGGCGATTGTATGTTGTATATTAGTTTTTGATTTCTCTCTTCACACAGGTACTATCTTTCCGACTTCTCTCTTTACTGATTCCTCATGTTAATTTACTTTTTGGTATTGCTCTTTCATTAGAAACATTGAGGACAATGTTAGATTTAAGTTTGGGGGTGGGGAAGAACTTTTTAGTTGCACTTTTGAAACTTCTAGCGTCACATGGTACCCGGTTAGCTAAGTTTACATACTGTTTCTCACCGAAAAGATAGAAATTGGAATGCTAGGGATAACAACCTTTTGAGACATTAAAGAAAAATACATTGAGATCCTTGAAATTCAGGAGAGAACTTGTTCCTTTTAGAGGGTAACCGTGATGGACCTAACCATACATGAAGGAAAGGCAAGTAGGTCAGGGAAATGCCAGAAAGACAAAGCAACCTCACAATGTAGTCTTAGTTACTGGATTGCGACTCTCTCTCAGTAGAAACTTATCATCATCAACAAGCGGAGCGACATCAAAATCTATGAAGAAAGTTGAAGACGTTTTAGGTTTAGAAGCAACAATAGAAGAGAATAATTCAAGATCAAAGTTGAAGTTATAAGAGCAAATGATATAAGTTGTTAGAATCCATGATACCAAGACATCACAAGTTGCGAACATCCAAGTTTTAAAGTCCTTCTCTCATGGCCATGTAAATTTTTGTCTAGTAATTTTTTTTGTTTCCAAAAAAAAAAAAAAAAATGAAAAAAATCATCGTTACGTTTTGTTCAACAAGACCAAAGGGAAGTAGAAATTTATAAGTCAAGCAAGAAATCGAAGAGAAGAGTTAATTGTCAAGGTTCTATGAGGTTCGATAGTTTATCATCAACAGTTGAAGACCGAAGAAGACGTTGTTTCTACTAAGCACTATGAAAGAGTCGAAGAAAGATACATTTGGTTGCTTTGTTAGTCCGCTTTCAATCTGGCACAAGATCTTTCTAGCACTGGTTTAACTCATCACACGTAATTAGTCCAGCTGTGTAGCAGATGTCCCTCTCATCTTTATCTCTCTCCTAATCTTATCCAGCTGTAAAGCAGCGGACGCATCTTACAATGTTTATCTAGCTGTGTAGCGGATATCTCTTTATCTAGCAGTGGTGCGGATGTGTCTCCCCTTTTCTTCAGTCAGCTTTAGAACTGACACCTTTAATTTCTCTGGCATTCTAGTTACTTGGAGATAGGTTGAGAATATGTATGTCCTCATAGCTCTTTGGATACTTGTGACCAATTAGAAGTCATGGTTTTTGTGGGTACACCTCTGTTAAACCCACCCGAGACCAACTCGGTTTTATTTTTTAGTTGTGCTCGAGGACTAGCAAATAATAAGTTTGGGGGTATTTGATAGGCGCATTTATATGCCTAAATTGTCCTCAATGTTTCGTATTGTTGGTACTCGTTTTCGTCCTTATTATGGTGTTTTGTGTATTTTTAGGTATTTTTGGAAAATAAATATTGTTGGAAAAATCGGCTCGAAAAATCACTCGGAACACCCCCGGAGGACACTTGTTATACGGAGCCCAGATTTGGTTAAGGGGCACCTCAATTACTAATGGGCACCCCAAAAAGGCAGCTGCTATTCGCACCCCACAACTGGTTAGGGGGACACCATCTTCTTCGTTTGAAACTTAAAAATTGGCGGGAAAAATGTGGCAGCTCTCTGAGAATTTTCGATCGAAATTTGAAGATGTTATAGTGTGATTCAATGGCTAAAACTTCACGGGAACACTTGACTGAGATATACAGGCGTGGTATGGGCTTCAAAATCATCTGGATTTGGTTGGATAATCGGCAGTGAAGAAAACAGGGTTGCTCGGGTTTTGGTTGCTCCATCACGAGTTCTATGTAGTTGGCGTGTGGATTGATAGAGTTTTACTTCTGGTGGAACGTGAAAACAATGCCCTGAGAGTATATCGACATCAACAGGCGTGTGAAGACGCGAGAAAGGAAAGAAAATTTCCTTTATTATTTTTTCTTTACTGTCGAGATATGGGAAGATTTTCTGGAGTAATGAGTGAAGATTCTTAGTCCAAAGGTGTATAAATAGGCTACTGAGGTCGAGCAGAAAGGGGGATGGATAGTTAGGGAGACTTTAGAAGACAACAGAGGTGAGAAATCAAAGTTGCAAAGAACTCCATTGTTGCTGCTGGTGAAGAACACACGAAGAACAACGACCCACGGAGAACCGTCGTTCATGCTACAGTGGAGCGGCAGACTTATTTGCACAGTAACAGTGACACTAGGGCAGACTTATCTGCAACAGTGACAGCTACACAAACCTTACATCGTTCTTTGTAACAGTTTGGTTTGTAACAGAAATAATTGTTACAAACCTCGTTTAAGCATTATTTCTCCCATTTTCTTCATTTGTAAACCCCTTGAGCAATAAAAATGATTTTTGAGCGTGTTTCCAACATGATGATGAGCTAGTTCTCCCACCTCCAAGGCAGTGAGGAAGCTATTTACGCATGAATAATTGGTAATCATTTATTTCCTCTAATTTATAATTTATAATTCACTCAATCACTACTTTTGCAGAGTTTTTAATTGTTTGCAAAAAAATTCTTTATTAGTTGTGATTCAATTAGATAGGATATGCTTTGTTTAGATAATCTATGCTTAGGGATACAATTAATTTTCGAGAATTTTCCAGATTATTTGTGAATTAAGAAATAAGAGTCTTAAAATATAATTAGAGTTTTGGATAGTTTACCATAATTTATTCATGTGTAATAGTGAAATCAATGTCTTGGTTGTTTTCCAATATCTTGAAGTCAATTTTGTAATAAGTTTTCTTTGTTTTATAATTTTTATTAAGTCTAAAATTCATTGCCTTCACATGTCTTAAAACAACCCTTTTATCACTATCTACAACAATTTTGAAAACACATCAGTGGAGCTTTCCAATTCTGTGGCACATGTGGACACTCGTGCAAAGGAGAATATTTAGGATATTGATTGTGAAAATCGGTCATTATCATAGCGATGACCGTGTTAGTGAGATGACGGATTTGAAGAGGTTCTGGGTCTAACCATTTGGTGAAGTATTGTTGAGGTGAGACTAACCACTCATAGCGCTTGGTGATATCTAGGTTTTGAGCAGAACTGAGTCCTCATACTAGGGTAGCATATTTGAAAGTTGGTAATACATATGCATCAGGGGAATAAGATTTGCTTGAGCGCGGAACCTGCTGACGAATTCGTGGGAGTTTTCCCCAGGTTTTTGTGTGAGTTCCGTCAAGGCTTCAACTTTTCCCAAATGCTCGAACGATTGATCATCTTCCGAGTCAGAGCTTTCTTCAACGGAAAATTGTGCAACTGAAGATGAAGATATCGTAGCAAATTTTCCATCATGAATCCATGCTCGCCCGAGAATCATGTCATATCCCGGATTTTCCTTTATTATAAAAAGTTTAGTTTCTGTCCAGGTTGAATCATTTCTTATCTTGAGAATGATGTAACCGTAAGCATCTCTGGAAATTCCTTCATGGTCTCTGACTGAGATAGGGGCATGAGTTGCTTCTTGTCGAGTGATGCCAGCAGCTCTGAGGGTTTTCAAAGGGATGATGTTAACAACAGTGCCAACGTCTACCAACGCTCGCTTGAATTCGTTTCCTTTGAGATGGACTGTGGTGAGAAGTCCCCAGTCATACATCTACTTGTCTGTGGCTGGAGGTTCAGGGAGTACTTGTGGGATAAGTAAACGCTTCCAAGATACTACATGGTTTAGAGCTGTGAACAGATCTTCCCTTTAAGCCTTCAACAAATAAAGTAATTCGCAAGCGTGCTCGATCAATGACTGAACTGCTTCTTGGACCGGTTGTTCAGAGAGTGTGAATGTTCTGATTGGGAGAGGATTTCTATGTACTCCTTCAGTCCCCGGTTCTATTGAGTCAGCCTTTTCTTTGAATATGCACTTCAAGGTTCTGCAATCACTTTTCAGATGACTGACATACCTATTGAAATGGCAGTAACGTGCATTTTCCATCTGTTCTTTAGTTGGTTCCTTTTTTACAGGAGGTAATTTGATCGCACCGTCTTGGATCCAGACTTCCAATAGTTCGATCACTTCTTCAATGGGAAAAGGGAAGTCAGGTGCATCTTGATCGTTCTGTTGATGTTGAGTCGGCGGCTGTGCATTCCTGGCTTGACCATCTTTCCTTGGCGCTTTTGAGGGATCGAACGCTGGAGGAGCATTCTTATGTGTCTGTGCGTCATCTTTTCTCTTGCTCCCTTCAGCAACATTTATGGAAGTTTCAACACTGTACTTCTTGTTGATTAGACGCATGGCAGTATTGTTTCGAGTGTCTTTCGATTCCTCTACTTTGACAGTTTTCGTTCTTTCTAGAAAGGCAGGAGCGGTAGTTGCTGATCGCTTGGCCGCTTCATGAAGTTCTGAGAAGGTTTGAAAACGAAGGTTTTCCAGCAAAGCTCTGTAGACTGGGATCATCCCATTGATGCATAAGCCCGCCAGTTGTTGTTCAGTAACGTTGGGATCATGGCAATCCAAAGCTTGAATTCTGAACCTCTTCACATAGTCATTCGGACTTTCAGCATTCTTCTGAGCCATCCTTCCTAGGTCGAAAAGAGTAACTTGCTCAGAAACAAAAAAGTATTTCCTATAGAAAGCATTATCATTTCTCCCCAATTATCTATGCTTCCTGGTGCGATGTTGTTGTACCAAGTATATGCTCGAACCGTCAGGGATTTTGAAAACTCCTTCAAACGGACGACATGGTTGTGTTCATGCTCTCCTAATGCTTCCAAGAATCGAGAAACGTGTTCTCTAGCATTCCCCGTTCCATTGTAGAGTGTGAACGTTGGAGAAGTGTAACCCTTTGGGAGAGGGATTCTTTGTGTAGCAGGAGGATATGGAGGTTGATGACGGTGTACAGATGGCGCATGGCCCTTTTCCCGATTCTCCATAAAACGCTCCAAAAGTCTTCACGAGTGATGAAACCGGCGGGTTCAAGTTATGCAGCTTTGCGGGCTTCGTCATTGTTAGGGACTGGAATAACTTCGGGATCTGGAGATGCTTCCTTGTCTTTTCCCTTTTCCTGAGTATTGTCTGACATCTTGTTAGTGAGAGTTTTGAGGTAGTTACATAGCTCCTTCTGAGTAGTAGCCATATCAGTTTGATTCTTAGCGAGAACTTCCTAGAATTTCATGAGATCCGCGATGGTGGGTGGATTTTCTCTGAGCTCCTCAGGATGCCGGCCGAAGAGAGGATGACTTTCGACATTGGTGTGAGGAGGAGTAATGTCACCACCACTGTGAGAAGCAGGAATAATTTCTGGAATTCCATTGTTGTTGCTAGTGTTAGCGTTGTTTGTGTTAGGATTGGTAACTGAACCTGACCTAAGATCAACCATTTTGTGAAAAATGAGAGATTTCAACCGAGAGATTAATCTCCCACTGTGGTCGCCAATCTGTGGATGGGGAAAAACGGTCTGCTGGTTCTTTAGGGAAGTGAAGAGTCGAGCGTGTTGTCGAGACTCCTCGACCAAGCAAACTGCTGAACCTCACTCAGATGCACTGCAAAGGGAGTGCTTAGATTCGAGAGATCAATCTGTAGAACTCCGGCCTAAACCAAGTGAATGGTCGTTCCAGAGTCAATTCGGTCGCAGAGAGGGAGATGGGTTGATCTGTATGAGGAAAGATGAGAATTGCGTGGAATCAATGATGATCAAGGATTGTGGATGTGTTGAAGGTTTCTGCAATAATTGGTAAACTGCGAAGTTTTTGAATAAGTTCTGAAAGATTGATGAATTCTTGGGAGTGATTACTTTGCTAACTCCTTCAAATGTTTGCACGACTTACGCACATTTCTCGTCGTTGATGAATCCATGTGCCGTAGACCGCCATACCAAAACCCTAAGTGATATCCCCCCATTTGTGATGTGATTGATGTCTCACAAATCGTGGAGTTTGTATGAAAAAGGTGTCTTAGTTGGTCAGTTGTTGACTGATTAGACAGTGAGTCTAGATTTTGTTGAATCGAGCATGATTGACAAAATGCTCAGCGATTCATGAATATTAATATTGCTCGTCTGAGCAAATATTGTAAATTCGACGAGTTGTTGAATATTGATGAGTTACTGAATACATGTGGATTATTCGAGCAAACTACTGAATATTGATAGTGGGATCAATATTCGAGCAACTGAGCAAGTATTGCTTAATTCGACAAATTACTGATAAATTACTGAATATTGATAGTGGGATCAATATTCGAGTAACTGAGCAAGTATTGCTCAATTCGACGAATTATTTACTGGTGACGTGATCCAATAAAATATTAATTAACATATTGGTAAATTACCAAATATTGTATAATTAATCCAGATTTCGCTCGCTGGATCAACATAATTTAGTGTTTGAACTTGCTCATAATGGTGATTCGTGGAGCGTTTGTTCGAAACCCTAATTTTTTGATCAATCCTTCATCAATTGACGAATTGCTGAAAATTGGTCATGAGTGAAGAGGGACCGACCACATGGGATGATGGACGACCATGTGGTTCCTGAATGCTCGAGTGAGAGTGCACCAGGGTCTTGAGTTGACCAGCCGGTGAAGGAATGATGATTAAATTCCGATTTCATCATTTACTGAAATATTGCTGGGTTCAGCATTAGGTGATAAAACCTAGGTATGAAAGATGGGGTTCGACCAAGAGAGCATGGGACCGGGTTTTGGTGGCCACGGGACCAGTTGTTGGTCGTTTGAGCAATCCCTAGGTTGGTTGGAGAGAGTTTGGGCCCAGTATGAACAATTGAGCAAATTAGGTCAGAATTATGAAATCGTGTGGGACCGGATTTGTGCAAGCCACAAGATGACTCTGGTCGGTCATGAAGGCATACACATGTTGTCGTGGTGTCCGTGCCTCCATACTGAGAGTTTCAGTATTTTCTGACGTGCGTTCGAGCAACATTGTGAATTTTCAGAAGAGTTTCATCTTGACTGAAATTCTTAATTTTTGTTGGAATGAGCATGTATGCTCAATTGATCAATATTTTGTAAATATTAAAATAAGAGTATTTTAAAGTTTAAAATTGCCGTGAGAGGCTAGCCGGTCGTGTGACCATGTTGGCTTTTGGATTTTCATGATTCAAGCAAAATTTGAGAAATTACGACGAAATCATGATTTTTGTTCAAACCAAGGAGTTTCATGAATTGAGGAAAATAATAATTATAAAAGACTAGGGATTTCAAGGTGTGGGACCGGCCATGGTTAGGGCATGTCCGCCCGGCTATGTTGGCCGGTCCTGCATAACTTTTCCTATTTTATAATATTATTTTTCATGAACCCGTGAAGTTATGGAGAATCCATGAGTTTTCGTTGAAACAGAGGAGTTTCATGAGTTTAGGGAATAATAATTATAAAAAGCAGGGATTGTGAGGCATGGGACCGGACACGGCTTGGGCATGGCCGGCCGGCTAGGTTTCCCGGTCCCGTACACCTTTCCCTATTTTATAATATTATTTTTCATGAATCCGTGAAGTTACGGAGAATCCATGAGTTTCGCAAACAAGGAAAGTTGCTAAATTGAAGGAGTTTTTCATGAGTTCGTGAAAATAACAAAATAGGGCAAAATATGGAAGAGGCATAGGACCGGCCATGACTAGGGCATGGTCGGCCGGCCGGTGGGCCCAGCCCCTGGGTGCCTCTTATTATTTTATTATTATTTGTTGTTTTCTCCTGTTTTGCGTAGAATTCCTCATTTATCCATATTTTTGGATGCTCGTTTGTGGATCCGGGTGCTCAGTCGTGCATCATTGTCGAATACGCTTGCACCATTTTTGCAGGGCTTACTCAGTGATGATTCAGATGCCCGATTGTTGAGTATTTATTACTAATTTATGAAATTCAGTGGAGAATGATTCATGAAACTGAGTAATAAAAGTGAGTAGTTGTTTATTATCAATCCATAGGATCATCCGTGGATTCGACCATGAATTCGGAATAATAGAGTCGAATATTGCCATTCCATGGGATCGTGGATTCGACTATAGAATCAGAGTAATTAAATATTACTATTCCATGAGATCAGTTGTGGATTCGATCATGAAATCGGAATAATGAGATGATACATTTATTTATTGCCATTCCATGGGATCAGGTCGTGGATTCGACCATGAAATAGGAGCAATTGTTATTGCCATTCCATGGGATCAGGTCGTGAATTCGACCATGAAATAGAAGCAATAATAGATCATTCTGGGAATTCAGTGGTGAATGTCACGACAGAATTAATCTATTGAAGAAATGATATTAGCCAGTTAAAGCGTCACATCCATTCTGAATGGTGCATAGTCAGGGAGTCACGGGTGTTGTTTACGACCTGAAGGCGTTATTATTCTCTATCTACGGAGAACCGCCTGAATCTATACACAGTCTGTCCACATAGTCATGGAACAGTGAGTGTCACCGATGTCCTGAAGGCGTTAATGCTCTCAATCTTCGGATAACCGCCTAATCGTTCTTCTATCTGAAGGTGGGTCTCTCTCCTGCAGTCAGGGAACAGTGAGTGTCACCGACGTCCTGAAGGCGTTAAGCTCTCAATCTACGGAGAACCGCCCAACTATGTTATTCTGCATAGATGTCATGATGAAATGCCAGGGATCGAATCGCTCATCTAGTGGGATTTTCGAACACATATTTATCATGGCTTCGTAAAATATGAATCGTTGCATGCCTGAAAGCCGTGTCAAAAACATGCCTCATGATTTTACAATTTTTCCCTTTGTTGAAAATTCACCATCAACACTATCCTAATCCGAGACATAGCTATAAGTGGACTAGAAATCAAGACTTATAGTTTTGGCAACTAAACTTGACAACAAGCTTGAGATAGAAACGCTTGCGATTTCGACCGAGCAGTGCTCTAACAGGTACGCAAACTAGAGTTCCGGACTTTGATCTTTTCCGACAGTTTGCAAACGGGTACGCATAATGTCGTTCTAGAAGGAACTCAGGTGAAACAGTTTGGAAACGGGTGCGCAAAATTGGTTCCCAGAATTTAATAGTTAAAATCGTTCACATACGGGTATGCATACTTGGTTCCCAGACCTGAATCATTCTTACAACAATTTGTGTATGGGTATGCACACTGTGCTATATCCAGACAATGGTTAATTGTTCTGAACTCCCATTTCAATCATTGAAACATCCTTAGAAAACGACAATAACTGTCTCACACAAACTATTAGCTTATAAGTAATTTTCAAGTGATCGAATGATTAATATGAAACATCCGAGTCTACATCAAATGACTGTCTAACACAAATCATGTAGGATGTTACAAGGCGATTTTCACATGATCATCTTTTGATTCATTACTTAGTTTCCAACAAATAAATTGTTTCCAACTAAACTCGTCAAAAATAATGATGAGCGTAGTTAAATCAAAAAGCTTTCCAACACATATTTCGAGAATGATATAAGCGAGTTAAACTATGCTCGAAATATCAAATGTGTATAATGTAAAGTCTATAGCTATACGACTTAGTCTCAACAGGAGATAGAATAGAATATATTTCTGAGTGATAAATGAGTTCAAGTCTCCTTTGTTGATGAAGTTCCTCCAAACTCCCCTTAGTAGATCTTCGTCTTCAATCGATGAACGCCGTGAAGTCTAAAGCTCAACTACATATTTTATCCTAATCCGAGACATAGTTATAAGTAGACTAGAAATCAAGATTTATAGTTTTGACACTGTTAGAGCACTGCTCGGTTGAATCCACTAGCGTTGGTATGTCAAGTTAGTTGTCAATTTTATTTGCCAAAATGCATTCTTGATTTAGCATACTAAAGATAGTTTCGGACTAGATTAGGTCCAAGAAGTTGAATCGAAGCTATTCTTAAAGGATGAAGATTGAAGACTACAAAAAGACATCAACAAGTACTTCATCAAAGGTATGTGATTGATTTCATTTGGATTCTTGTTCTATTCTACCTTTCTAATCTATCAAGATATATGCTCACTATATGGAACAATTTCGATGACGGTAAATGTACATTTATGTATATATACTTGAAGTTATTTGATTCATGACCTTGGTGATAATAACCTTTATTCCTATAAAGGATCTCATGTTATAGTGAATGAGCCAAGAATCACTCAATTCCGAGTTATAACGACAAAGTTATGAGTGATTTAAGTTCATTAGTAGGAAACATTCCATGGGCTTTGGAGTGGTCCGCGAACTTGGGCCCAATACGTGACTAAAAGGGATTTTTGGTCAAGTTGGTGATGTTTCCTTATCTAGGCAAGTTAGCTATTGGTCCAAACACTTTGGATTAATATATAAAAGTGTTTGTGATTCCTGCCTAAGTTAAAATGTGATTTATTCACATAAATATAATTTTTGCTAAATAAGTTATTTATTTAATTATTGTGGCAAGAGTTTTAACTTAGGAAAGACTCCCATATTTAGGAGAGTCTTGTAAAAGGAAAAGAGCTTTGCTTAGCTTCCAAGCTATTGTTCATTATAAATAATGAGTTCCTGAGTTTACAAGTTTTTCATCCCTTTGGAAAATTGGCGTAAGCTCTGCAGGTTGTTTTCCACGTCTTCCATTCTTCGTGAACGAGAGTGAGATAAAAGTCTTTGTATAGGGATCACAAAGCCAAGTTGGATTTAATCTTCGTGATTGATCATACAACTTGTAATCTAGGTTTTTCACCTCTTGTCTATTCTAAGGTTTTCTCTTCTGATATAAAACCATTCAAGAGTTGTTGATCATAAACCATAGATTTTGATAGATTTCAGTTTCCGATCGTATACCAACACTTGTTAGTCGAAATCAGAAACTAGAAAGAAAAACTTCTTTTGAGGCATCTCGTAAAAATCCTTGAGAAGTTTTTAACAAGATATATCTAGATTTATTCTAGTTGTTCTTGTGGTAGATTTATTAGGGTTTTCTTAACTTGGAAATTGATCTTTGGAATCATCCAAGTTTACTTACGGAAATCAGGTTCACGAACTCCTTGTGTGTACGCATACTGATTGTAAGTTAAAACCCTAACTACAAGTTTGTTTTGATAATACTTTTACCTAGTAATTGTTTTTATAAAAATAAACACAAGATTTCCAAAACCTTGATTCACATCTAAAGGCAAATCAAACGGGTGTTTTGTGCAAACAAAATATCAAATCGTATCGATCGTTGTGGTGTATCTTCTAAAGAGAACTTTGGGTTCTGCTAGAAGATTTGTGTGAAGAGTTCCTAAAGAGAATCGGTATTCTGCTACGAGTTCTACAAGTGCTGAAGAAGGTATTACATCTAGTCCGAATAGGTAGTAGGAATTTGGTGTAACAACTTATTATCAGTGCGTGTTTATTCTGGACTAGGTCCCGGGGTTTTTCTGCATTTGCGGTTTCCTCGTTAACAAAATCTGGTGTCCGTGTTATTTCTTTTCCGCATTATATTTTATTTATATAATTGAAATAATATAGGTTGTACGTTAATCAATCATAGTTGTTAAATCCGACCTTGTTTGTTGGATAAGTCTTTATTGATCTTGAACAATTGATTTTGTTATTTTCACATTGTTAGACCTGTCTAGACTAACCCTATTTCAAGTGGACACTGTGTTGAAATATTCCTTTAGTGATTGTTGCTTAAAGAGGTTTATACACGGTGGATATTGAATAGGTTGTGATTAAAACAAAAGACTTTGTTTCAAGAGCTTCACACTAAAATCAGGTTTACGGACTTGTTTCTGTTTAACTTTGATTGTGTTGAAATAGAGATATTAAACTCTTTGATATACTTTACTTTAGATTGAGTCCGACTTTCTAGTTGATTCTCTAAATAGTATATTGGAGTTTGTCTATTCAGATTGCCAAACGAAATATTGGGTGGTGTTGTTAGACCCCCGCTTTTTCAATTGGTATCAGAGCAGGCAAACACGCTAAGTCTTCATAAGTCTATGTTTGTAGCAATCCGATTCTATGGACAGAGATGCTATCTCTATAAACGTACCACCATCTTTCGATGGCACTAATTACTTATGGTGGAAAATTGTTATGCGAGCTTTTCTTCAAGCACGTGATTTTCAATCATGGGTATATATAGTTAATGGCTATGATGCTCACGCTGTGGCAGTTCGAGATGTAAACGTTCCCAAGAACATTGGTGAATACAGTCCTGCCGAGATACTTGCTGCAAAGCAAAACTCCGACGGTTTGAATGCTATCATCCATGCTATTACCCCAGATCTTCAGCACCACGTGACTACGTACAATAAGTCTAAAGATGCTTGGGATATCTTAGAAACCGTATTCGAAGGGAATGCCGCAGAGAAAGAAGCAAGGCTTCAAAATCTAGCTTCTGACTGGGAAAACCTTCGCATGTCTGATGATGAAACATTTGATGAGTTTAATCACAAAGTGTCTGAAATTGTTAATGCATCTTTTGCATTGGGTGAGACTATTCCTGCAAAGGACATTGTGATGAAAATTCTCAGATCGTTACCATCTAGATACGATTCTAAGAAATATGCCATTGAAGAAGCAAACGATCTTTCTACACTCTCCAGAAATACTCTTGTTGGAAAGTTAAAGATCTTTGATAATGAACACGCTAGAAAAGAGGTGATTTCTCTTAAAGCTTCAAACAATTCTGAATCCTCTAAGGATAAATCTGGTTTGCCAGATACTAAGGATGTTACTACTCGACAATTTAGAAAATTCTTGAGAGACAGGAAAAATAGTTTTTCTAAAGGTGCAACATCTAATGATGATGTACAATGCTATAACTGTCGAGGTTTTGGGCACTTGTCTGCAGTATGTCCTAGATGGAGCCGTAGACAATCGGCATATGCAGCAGATTCGCCTACTCTTGATGATGGACCTGAATATTATAATCCTCAAGAGCTCATATGCGAGGTTGCATTAGCTTCTGGGAAAATTCTTTCTGATACTGATTCTGATTCTGACGAGGAAGTGTTCCATGATGATCCAGTAGCTAATAATCTTCTTAAATAAAGTCATCGGAAACTCTCGGAGGCTGAAAGCACCATTTTCAGTGAGAAAGTTAAATATGACAGACTTCGTAGTCGGAATAAAGACTTGCAAGACCAACTTGATTCTATTGGTGCAAGAGATTATCTCAACGAAATACGAAAGCTTAAAGAAGAAATTGTCAAAGGTCGAGATCGGGAAGTTACTCTTCAAGCAAAGCTAGATAACTTGGAGAATATTGAGATGAACTTGTTATTTAATTCAGAACGAGAAGATATCAAAGTTCAATATGAATCATCCAAGAATGATCTAGTTACTGCACTTGAAAATGTCAAAAGGTTGGAAGAAGAAGACTCGAGCTTAAAAGAGAGTTTGTCTAGAAATAGCAGCTCAAACAAATTAACCTCGATATTGGGAGCATGTAGAATTCATCGTGATACACAAGGATTGGGCTATGAAGGAATAGACGCTCTTAGTATTTGCAAAGAGGTAAAATTTGTCAAAGCTAAATATTCTTCTCAACCAAAACTTTCCACGGTTGACAAAAGTAAAGTATCTCTACCAACTACGGATGGCGAAAAGAAGAAAACCTGCCAAGCTCCAAAGCAAGCACATACACATTCAGGTAATAATAAACATAACTTTTTCCATTATACTAAACATTGTTTTTATTGTGGAAAACCAAGTCACTTGCAAAGGAATTGCAGATTTCTTAAACGACATAAAACCAGATATGATTCTGTTAGGATGACAAGATCTGATGTTCCAAACTGGAGAAAAACTGAGTCTCATAATATCAGTTCTTTCAGTATTCCCCCAAAGAAGTTTTACAATTATATTGGGGAGAAAAAGAAATACGTTGCTCCAAAAGCTGCTCAGAAATGGGTACCAAAGAAGACTAATAAAGCAACGAGTACTATTAAGAAGGATCTCCCAGACAAGAGTTTGACAAGGGATAACATCTTAAAAAGGTATGGAATATTTATTGAAAGTTTCAAGGAAGTTTTAAATTCCTACAGTCCATGCATGATTTTGTTTCGAATACCTGTAGTGAGCAAGATTTTGCTCACCTCAACACAACCTGATTGTGTTGAAAGTGCATCCTCGCTAAGAAGCCCTAATAAATGCGGTGAGGATTGCAAAAGAATTGGGGGACACATATTAAGTTGGGAAATTTCTGAATGTGTGGAACAATTTATTGTTTTCAGCTGAGTTTAACTCGCTTATATATTCCTCGAAACATGTGTTGGTAAAGCGTTTCGCTTTGATCAAGTTTATCTTCATCTAGTGAAGAAAGTCATGAAAAGTTTCAATCACTTTGAGAATTGATCTGACGTGAATCGGTCTGTGAATAACGGCTACATAGCGTCCTCTGAGAATGTCTCAATGATTGAAATGAGAGTTTAGATTACATAACCATGTATTCCTTGAACCGAAGTTTTCGAACTTTGTTGATCAAGAGAAATCAGAAGGATTGTGGAATTGGCTTGCCAAGTCCGCGAACTTTCGGAAGTTCTCGATCGAGAATTTCTGCTGGATTTTCCAAAACTCATTTGTGTTCTAAGTCCGCGAACTCAGTTCGCCAACCCAGTCCGCGAACTGGCGGAAGTTCTCTTTCCGAGAATTTCTGCTGAGTTTGGAAAACTCAACCGGTTTACTTAAGTCCGCGAACTTGTTTGTGAGCTTAAGTGGTTATGATCTAAAGATGTGCTCTGAACATGAAACTTAAATTACTAAGGAATGCTTTATGCAAACCGTGGCTATAAAGTTCATGAGCCGATTCATCGAATCGAATCATCTTTGTTTCAATTGTGTCTTGTGTAGTTACATAAGATCTCATAGCAATTGAACAACTCTCTAACTAGTTCATTTGAATCAATTGAACTAGTTATGGTGAAGAAGAATATGGTTATATACCACATGTATGAGTCTTAATTACCTAACTTGATTTGTGATTGAAATTATTAAATATAACAGGTTAGAAGCAATTATCAAAGCCATGGATGTTGGTTTTTATTGTCAAAGAATCTTTTCCATACTCTTATGGTAACCATTCTTGGTGAAAATCCTTGTGAAAAAGTTTATTCTTCCTTGTAAGCATATCAAGTCTTGTTTATACAAGTTTGTATCTTAGAAAAGATGATCAAATGTTGTGTATTGTTACCATAAGATAGTTCTAAACTTTTTAGTAACATGATCTCATGAGAGACATTAATGATTGGTTCTTAAATCATATCTCCTTGTAGGATTTCTAAGATCCATTATAAATCCTTCTCTTTGGAGTAAGGTCGCTCTTGTTGTTCTTTCGGGAATGAAATCAAATAGGGGAGAGTTCTTTTGAACTTGTGCTTAATGGTAATATCTTGCGGGGTGTGCGGCTGTGGAATTTTATAGGGGTTATCTTGTATCTGAAAACTCCTTGATGAATTCATTTAGCTTCGGCTTTATGATTGCATCTAAATTAAGTTGGTATGTATTACTCTTTTAGTCTATGAAATGTCTCTTGTAGGTATTTCATTATGATCCCGTTCTTGTACCTTTGCCAATTTTATTGACAAAAAGGGGGAGAAATATTGTGGTTCACACTACAAATACATATGGTTTTCGGATCATTGTGTAATGGGGAGTGGTTCTATAATCGAGATGGAGTATTGACTAAGGGGGAGTGATACATATCACCGTAGTATTACTGTCAAAGTTGTGATACAATGAAACTTTGATGTTGTATAATAATACTATGATGGATCTTCAACAAGTACAGGATGAACACATGAAGAGTTTAAGAACCAAGGAAATCAAGATTGTCGTTTTTACTTTTAACAAGTGCAAGCCATATGTAAAATGGTTTTGTCACTAAAATTGACAAAGGGGGAGATTGTTAGAGCACTGCTCGGTTGAACCCACTAGCGTTGGTATGTCAAGTTAGTTTTCAATTTTAGTTGCCAAAATGCATTCTTGATTTAGCATACTAAAGATAGTTTCAGAATAGATTAGGTCTAAGAAGTTGAATCGAAGCTATTCTTAAAGGATGAAGATTGAAGATTGAAGACTACAAGAAGACATCAACAAGTACTTCATCAAAGGTATGTGATTGATTTCATTTGGATTCTTGTTCTATTCTACCTTTCTAATCTATCAAGATATATGCTCACTATATGGAACAATTCCGATGACGGTAAATGTACATTTATGTATATATACTTGAGGTTATTTGATTCATGACCTTGGTGATAATAACTTTTATTCCTATAAAGTATCTCATGTTATAGTGAATGAGCTTGCGAATCCAATGAGCCAAGAATCACTCAATTCCGAGTTATAACGACAAAGTTATGAGTGATTTAAGTTCATTAGTAGGAAACATTCCATGGGCTTTGGAGTGGTCCGCGAACTTGGGCCCAATACGTGACTAAAAGGGATTTTTGTCAAGTTGGTGATGTTTCCTTATCTAGGAAAGTTAGCTATTGGTCCAAACACTTTCGATTACCATATTAAAGTGTTTGTGATTCCTGCCTAAGTTAAAATGTGATTTATTCACATAAATATAATTTTTTCTAAATAAGTTATTTATTTAATTATTTTGGCAAGAGTTTTAACTTAGGAAAGACTCCCATATTTAGGAGAGTCTTGTAAAAGGAAAATAGCTTTGCTTAGCTTCCAAGCTATTGTTCATTATAAATAATGAGTTCCTGAGTTTACAAGTTTTTCATCCCTTTGGAAAATTGGCGTAAGCTCTGCAGGTTGTTTTCCACGTCTTCCGTTCTTCGTGAACGAGAGTGGGATAAAAGTCTTTGTATTAGGGATCACAAAGCCAAGTTGGATTTAATCTTCGTGATTGATCATACAACTTGTAATCTAGGTTTTTCACCTCTTGTCTATTCTAAAGTTTTCTCTTATGATATAAAACCATTCAAGAGTTGTTGATCATAAACCCTAGGTTTTGATAGATTTCAGTTTCCGATCGTATACCAACACTTGTTAGTCGAAATCGGAGACTAGAAAGAAAAACTTCTTTTGAGGCATCTCGTAAAAATCCTTGAGAAGTTTTTAACAAGATATCTCTATATTTATTCTAGTTGTTCTTGTGGTAGATTTATTAGGGTTTTCTTAACTTGGAAATTGATTTTTGGAATCACCCAAGTTTACTTACGGAAATCAGGTTCACGAACTCCTTGTGTGTATGCATACTGATTGTAAGTTAAAACCCTAATCTACAAGTTTGTTTTGATAATACTTTTACCTAATAATTGTTTTTATCAAAATAAACACAAGATTTCCAAAACCTTGATTCACATCTAAAGGGAAATCAAACTGGTGTTTTGTGCAAACAAAATATCAAATCGTATCGATCGTTGTGGTGTATCTTCTAAAGAGAACTCTGGGTTCTGCTAGAAGATTTGTGTGAAGAGTTCCTAAAGAGAATTGGTATTCTGCTAGGAGTTCTACAAGTGCTGAAGAAGGTATTACATCTAATCCGAATAGGTAGTAGGAATTTGGTGTAACAGCTTATTATCAATGTGTGTTTATTCTGGACTAGGTCCCGGGGTTTTTCTGCATTTGCGGTTTCCTCGTTAACAAAATCTGGTGTCTGTGTTATTTCTTTTTCGCGTTATATTTTATTTATATAATTGAAATAATACAGGTTGTACGTTAATCAATCATAGTTGTTAAATTCGACCTTGTTTGTTGGATAAGTCTTGATTGATCTTGAATAATTGATTTTGTTATTTTCACATTGTTAGACCAGTCTGGACTAACCCTATTTCAAGTGGACACTGTGTTGAAATATTCCTTTTGTGATTGTTTCTTAAAGAGCTTCACACTAAAATCAGGTTTATGGACTTGTTTCTGTTTAACTTTGATTGTGTTGAAATAGAGATATTAAACTCTTTGATATACTTTACTCTAGATTGAGTCTGACTGTCTAGTTGATTCTCTAGAAAGTATATTGGAGTTTGTCTATTCAGATTTCCAAACGAAATATTGGGTGGTGTTGTTAGACCCCCGCTTTTTCAGACACCTAAACTTGACAAACAAGCTTGAGATAGCAATGGTTGCGAGTTCGACCGAGCAGTGCTCTAACGGCATGCTTAGTTTAAGACTCTTGATGTGTTATACTTGCGACTAACATTTGATATTTTGGAAATCTGATTTTGGCAATATAAATTTCATAATATAAATTAATTGTGAATCACATGAGTATTGATGAATGGTGGAACCTAGCCCTAGTTTCTATATAATATTCACATCACTTTTTATTTTGAGTTTGCTATATTTTTAGTTTTAAAATTAGGTCTAAAATCTTCTTTCACAAGTCTTGAACGAACCATTTTTCTACAACACTATTGAAATTACATCATTAGGCATCATAGACGGAAACAGAAATCACGATCGGTCGAATGATTTTTGGTTCAACAAGTAAGTATTGAAACCCAATTCTTATTCTTTCTCAAATCATATGCATCTTCATTTTTCGGTTTGTAATTAAAGTATTTACAAGTTGGATTTATAGGGTTTACACTAAATTTGCGGGTTTGCTGTTAATTCCATAAATTAGAGTTTTCAATTAAAATTTATTAATTTGATACAATGGCTATTGCGTCATCAACATCTCAATCCGTATTCACTGTTTTGTTGGTTTTAAGTTTGAGTGTTGGCTCTATTCAAATCTCAAGTGCTACTAATAGGAGAGTTATAGTTAATGATATTTGTTCATTAACCAAAAATCCTAGTGTCTATACTTCAACGACAAATGATTCAGTATTAAGAGATTCAATATCAATCTCTGTTCTGTTAAAGGAAATCGATTAAAGATTTGTATATTGATTATTTGTTTGTTACAGGTGATGATTACATTTGATAAGCCTGAATTTGGAGTTACTGTGATCAATTTGGTGCATACTGAAGTTCGTGAGGAAGACAGGTTCCACTTCACATTGTTTTTTACTATCTTAGTTAATATTTAGATTGGTGTGATAATAGAGTAGGGTAATCTTTCATGGATATTTGTCTAATACCTGTATTGTGCACCAAACCGCTTGCTCTGGTTTATTCTTACAAACTTAGTTACATCAACTACGCTGATGCTGACTATATGTTCCAGTAATTCAAAACATTAGGTCACTTGCTGGTATTTTTAATGTATGGTATTACTTATCATGCTGATATGATTATATACCTCTCATATATGATGATCAAGGTCAGCAGTATCTTTTTTGTGTTCAATACTTTGTAGGATACATACATGATGTTTGTCCTTTGAGCAGGCCAATAAAGTTCCTTTTTTGTTGCATGTTGTAGACACATTGGGTGCTTTTCCAGACGCCTCTTGATGCTTGAAGTTCATTCCTTATCGCAGTCGCACTCTCATGGAATATAAGTGGAGTGTTGAACTTTACCGTTTTTACTATTTTTTTAAGATTTTTGTTAAAGAGAGAGCAAAAATGGATCTGAGGAGAACGATAACCGTATTTGACTCACTAACCAGGCTGATTCTTATAATTAATTTTGACTCAAACAAGTTTACCTTTTACCCGCTCCATAAATATTTCACCGTATATAAACGACGACGCATAAAAAAGATTAGTTCACAAACGCATGTGAAAACACAAAGATCACGGTGATGGAGCGAGTCTCAAGCATTCACCTGCAAGTGTTGGAAATTTGAGTTCGTAGGAAAAGTCAATGTCCTTATGATTAAGGGAAATCACCAGCGGATTTTGTTTTGCATACTCAAGACGTATTTAGTAGTAAAGGTGACATCAATCGTGTGATTCGTGTTGTCCATGGATTATAGACCTAGCAGTAGTAATAGATTATAATTTACAAATAAAATTAGTACTAATTCACTTGGTATTGCACATGCGTTATCAAATTTATACTCCGTCATTTTGAGGTTTTGTCGATCGTACATCTGAAACCATCTCTCCCTTAGGTAATTTGTATTTAGTGGATGAAGCGCAGACTGCGGAGTTGTATTGCTTGGGCATTAGTTATGTAAAAATCAACTGTACTTGGGTAACAATGAAAACATATTTCTAGGTTCAGTGCATGACCGAACCAGGCTTTTTTTCCTTTCAAAAAGACATGTATGGCGTTAAAATGTTCTACATATCTGGGATTCTTGGTTAAAAAAAGATCAGGTATGTTTGAGGCACTTGATTCCTCATTTCGTATCAAATCACCAAAATAAGCCGTCATGAAAATTCTTTGGGATTTAGGGTTTGCGGTAGTTGTTGGTGACAATGAAAATTCTGATTTTATTCCCTTGAATTTGCGTTTCAAAAATTATACCCAAGGTTAATAATCACGATTAGGGTAAATGGTATTTTGGGCAGAAAAAAAATCAAAAACTAACTCAGTACATAAATCGACCTAGTTAATGAGTCAACTATGATTTTTGCTCTCCTCGAATCCGTTTTTGCTCTCCCGTCAACAAAAATCTTTTTTAATGTTGAACTTTGAACTTAAGGACTTTAACTTTTTTTGAACTTTTGTTTTTCTTATGTACTTGTTCTCTTAAAAACAATTATTTTTAACTTTTGTTAGTCGTATTTTGTCATTTGTGTACTTTACACTGTTATTGTGACTGCTTGAATCAAGTAAAAGTCCGATACCGACCTAGAATCGGACCGAAATCAGGTATATGTACAAGAATCGATACAGGTGGGGTAGCCAGAACACGGAACCGACCACTAGGAGGTACATGTACCGGGTTATGTGGAATCCTGGACTGTACCGACCCATGTGTAGCCTTAGTCCAACCTAGTCGAGCTAGCTGATTTTGATTTTGTGTTTAAACATAAAATATAATATTTTTTAGTCAATAAAAGAAAACAACTAATATAAGTTTTGTTTTTAAACTAAATCAATAAATTTTAGTAGCTAAAGGAAACAAATATGCAACCAAAATTATAATGAAAGAAAGTAACAAAAAAGAGCTGCTACGCATAAAATATTCAATTGTATCTAAAATACTTATGAGAAATTTATTCCAGTTTTACTAAGAAGCTCTGCTAGCACATCTCATCACCTGACCAGTGGCTAATAAAAGTGTTTTTTTTCCGCTAATTAATCTGCAGAGAAATTTTATCTCTTGAGATCCATATCTGAATTGCAACAAATGATGGATATTTCTCAATCCAGACCATCTAGCATGACAAATCCAGAGAGGTATACCACAATAAAATACCCATATTACAGTTCATTCCAACGCCTTTATAACAACAATTTCTTCAGTAATGAAGTTAATAACTATTCCAAAAACCACCTGGTAACAACAATAAAATCCCTACATATCAATAAGGACCCAAGAGCAGGAAGATTGAAAAACGATCCACCTTCAGAAATAATATTAATGAGTCTGCAACCTGATCCAAAAACTTCACAACCAACATACCATAAACATTCCACACATAGCTTTGCGTTCTGAAACTGCAGTCATGCGTCAAATTATGTTGTACCGTAGTATTAGAATGGATATCAACATTAAAAACTGTTCCGTTTCTAGAAAACCAAATTTCAACCATCAAGCTGAAAACAACTACTTTTCAAATGTATTTCACCGGACTTTATTCTTACCAAAGCTGAAAACAGCTACTTTTTAAATATATTTCACGAGATTCTCATTCTTACCAAAAGTAAGAACGTCAAAAAGAGACGTTGGGTTGGGTTTCCTTCTAAAAAACCTCGCGTTTTTAGGGGCCACTCAAAAGGATTTAGGGGCCATCAATTTATACCCATCCAAAGACTCTAGTTAAGGGATACCCTATATGATATTGAAGTTACATAAATGCCCTTCTGGTAAAACCGTATAAAAACCAAATCAAAAAAAATTCTACTCATTTCAACACTTCTTCTTCCAGTTTCATATCTTCCGATTGTGGAAGAAAAAAAACTTTCCTCGTTCAACCGAAACATCGCCGCGAATCGTAAAATCAAAACATCGTCGATTCGTTTATAAAACAATGGATAAGGGAAATGAAACCCACAGACCTAGAACAAAAAATGTTGCTCGGGGTATCGATCCAAAGATTGGGATTTTAGCAAGAAATAAAAAATTCTTGCTGCAAATGAAGAAGAACGCGAAGAACAAGTACCCGGAAATGTAGTCGGTGGTGGCGATTCCGATAGTCAAACACTTCGTCAACTTCAAATGGCCCCAATTAGGTAAGAATCTATCATTTTTGGTGTTTATTTCGCTTTAAATCGTCCAATCGTGAAAAAAATTTCTAGGGTTTACGGTTATTTATCCAGATTCGGACGATATTCATGCTCATTTACTTCTGAATGTAGTCGTGTTCTTCATTTCTCAAGAACATCGACAGTATTCGGGAGAAATATTTGATGATTATCTACCGAATATTGGTGTCCATATCTTCCTGGATACAAACTGCTAATAATCGGTAGTTTAATGAATTTTCTGGCTACCGATTATATTTAAGTAGACACAGAGTATTTGGAAGAACACTCACTACCGAATGTATATATTGAAAAAATCTCAAAATTTCTGATATAGGAAAAATCCCATTTTGGGGCCAGTATTTATTCGGAAGACAATATAATGTTTTATACCTCCGATTGTGTAGGATAAAATTTTAGAGTTTCTGAACTCCAGTTGATGAATATTCGGTTGTAAACATGTTTAGTTATATTCCGATTTTTTTTCATTCGGAAAAAATATGTGTCTTCTTACTTCCGAATTTGTACATTCGGGTTATAGATGTGCACTTTGTCTTCCGATTGTGTAGGATGAAAAATTTACAGCTTCTGAACTCCAATTGATGCATATTCGGTTGTAAACATGTTTAGTTATATTTCGATTGTTTTGTATTCGGGAACAGTATGTGTCTTTTTACTTCCGAATGTGTTCATTCGGGTTATATTTCCATACTTTGTCTTCCGATTGTATAGTTTGTAAATATTGTTCCTTTCTTTGTTGTTTAGACAAAGTCGAGAAAGGAGGAAGAAAGTGACAGCTAGTGCTAGGAGGGAAAGGAGCGCAAAAGATAATTCAAGTGCTCAACAAAGCTTACAAGAACAAAGCAGTCAACAAGGAGTGCAACCAAGTGTGAACAAAGTGTAGAACAACAAGGCAGTGAACAAGGGGTGCAACCAAGTGTTGAACAAGCCGCTCAACAAAGTGCAGAACCAACTGCTCCACAAGTTACACCCCACCATGAAATTGAACCAGTTGATCCAATGCCAAGAGTGGAATAAGAAGGACAACCAAGTGGTACCCAAAAATCCAAAAAGGAAAAGATGGTGTAAAGAAGGATATTGCTAAGAAATCATCACATCTTGTCCCTCAGCACTTGAAGAAGAAGGGTATTCTAGCAGGCACAATCCTTGGGCTACCGGCGGATGGAGGAAAATTGCTATTTGGATACAAAGACTCATGGGCCATAGAAATATACGAAACCGAGGTAATAAAATTACTATTTTTTATTAATGTATTGTCTATGTGTTATATCGTAATATTTGTATTAAGTATTTTTTTTATGTACTTTAATAGGATCATCAAGATGCGGTCCGTCTACTCAAACCTACCGCCGCACCAACAAAAATGCTTGCGTGGCCTTTATCCGGTGAATGTGAAAGGTTCAAGTCAATTGTTGCCAACTCGGGGTTAGCTAATGCCGCCGAGAATTCATTGTTGGAACATGATCGTGTGGCCATATCGGCGTTCGTGGAGAGAATGTATCCTGAGACCGATACTTTCCATATGTCGTTTGGGGAGATGACGATTACTCCGGATGATGTTGTGCAGATTCTTAACCTTCCCGACCAAGGCACAGCTGTGAAGTTTAACTACACAAAGCAGTTAAGTTGGGCACAACTTTATGCTCTAACTAAAACGTGCTTAGGTTGGGATGAAGAGACAACAACAGCAGAGTTTAGGAGGCATGCAAGTTACAGAACAAGACAGATCAACATTACAGCTTTGATGAATATGTTTCGAGGCACCTTGGAGAAGGAAAAGAATGGAACGTTAACTGATGAGCAAGTGAATCACGCTGCCACCGCATATCTCCTTTGTGTATTGGGATGTGTCATATTCCCCAATACTTCTGGCAACCGGATCGACGCCAACCTTATACAACTTTTGGATCCTCTCCATTAAGTCGGTGACTATTCTTGGGGCACGGCATGCCTAACATTCTTGATGGAAGAGTTGAGAAAGGCTTCGAGGCTAGGAACCTGCCAAGTTGCCGGGAATGTGGCTCTATTGCAGGTTTTTTCTTTAACTCAGTAACTCACTCTATATTTATTCAGTAGACAATACATATGATGCATATCCATAACTCCAAATGACGCATATTCGGTAGGAAATTATCCATCTCTTTTCCCGAATGTTGGTTATTCAGTGGTTAGGTACTTACTTTGTTTTCCGATTATATACAATCGGAAATATTCTTTTGATATTAGAACCGAATATACAGGCCAGAAAAGCTATAGGTTACTGAACTCCAAATGACGCATATTCGGTAGGAAACTATCCATCTCTATTTACGAATGTTTGGTATTCGGTGGTTAGGTACTTACTTTGTTTTCCGATTATATACAATCAGAAATATTCTTTTGATATTAGAACCGAATATACAGGCCAGAAAAACTATAGGTTAATGAACTCCAAATGACGCATATTCGTTAGGAAATGATCCACCTCTATTTCCGAATGTTTGGTATTCGGTGGATAGGCATTCAGTTTTAGTTCCGATTATATATAATCGGAAATAAAGTTTGGTAATTACTACCGAATATACACAATCTATTTACTAAAACTTGGTTTCTTATGTATATATGCATGGATCTATGACCACTTCCCTATCCTGAAGTTGGCCGGAGAGAACCCGGGGTGGTGCAAAGGTACTCCTAGAGGAACAAAGTATATATTTGAAGACAACCGTTCTAGGACAAAAGAGCAGCAGTTGATTCGCATGAGGGAGATTTTGGACCAATTGAAGGCCTCTGACGTATGCTTTGATCCATACAAGGAAGATCGATCCAGTGGGCATATAAATGTTCGGTCGGACTTGTCCCTTTATTTTGGACCGTTGTGGCACCCCACAGGATATGTGATGTATAACCCCACTAGGGTGATGCGACAACACGGGTATATACAAATTCTGATTTTTGGGCCATCGTACATTCAGAACTTTACAAAAAACCTATCCTCCGAATATTAAAAGTTCAAAACAAACCACGCCATGGCTCCTGGTGGTTCCAAGGGCCAATATTGAAGGTTAGACAGCCCATATTCAGAAGTTTTGGTAACTAATTTAACTTCCGATTATTTCAAAGACAAAATTTGAAAAGTATAAGTTTTTCCAAATTCTGATTTTTGGGCCATCGTACATTCGGAACTTTACAAAAAACCTATCCTCCGAATATTACAAGTTCAAAACAAACCACGCCATGGCTCCAGGTGGTTCCAAGGGCCAATATTGAAGGTTAGACATCCCATACTCGGAAGTTTTGGTAACTAATTTAACTTCCGATTATTTCAAAGACAAAATTTGAAAAGTATAAGTTTTTCCAAATTCTGATTTTTGGGCCATCGTACATTCGGAACTTTACAAAAAAACTATCCTCCGAATATCACAAGTTCAAAACAACCACGCCATGGCTCCAGGTGGTTCCAAGGGCCAATATTGAAGGTTAGACAACCCATATTCGGAAGTTTGGTAACTAATTTAACTTCCGATTATTTCAAAGACAAAATTTGAAAAGTAAAGTTTTCCAAATTCTGATTTTTGGGCCATCGTACATTCGGAACTTTACAAAAACCTATCCTCCGAATATCACAAGTTCAAAACAAACCACGCCATGGCTCCAGGTGGTTCCAAGGGCCAATATTGAAGGTTAGACAGCCCATATTCAGAAGTTTTGGTAACTAATTTAACTTCAGATTATTTCAAAGACAAAATTTGAAAAGTATAAGTTTTTCCAAATTCTGATTTTTGGGCCATCGTACATTCGGAACTTTACAAAAAACCTATCCTCCGAATATCACAAGTTCAAAACAAACCACGCCATGGCTCCAGGTGGTTCCAAGGGCCAATATTGAAGGTTAGACAGCCCATATTCGGAAGTTTTGGTAACTAATTTAACTTCCGATTATTTCAAAGACAAAATTTGAAAAGTATAAGTTTTTCCAAATTCTGATTTTTGGGCCATCGTACATTCGGAACTTTACAAAAAAACCTATCCTCTGAATATTACAAGTTCAAAACAAACCACGCCATGGCTCCAGGTGGTTCCAAGGGCCAATATTAAAGGTTAGACAACCCATATTCGGAAGTTTTGGTAACTAATTTAACTTCCGATTATTTCAAAGACAAAATTTGAAAAGTATAAGTTTTTCCGAATTCTGATTTTTGGGCCATCGTACATTCAGAACTTTACAAAAACATTATCCTCTGAATATTACAAGTTCAAAAAAAACTGTTTCCTGGAACCAAACAACACCATAATCGGAAAGAAAGTTGACTCATAACATAACCGAATATTACAATCGGTAGGTTGTTTAACAAAATAATCTATCGATTTCGTATAATCGGCTAGTTTTTATATTAATAATACTCCGATTACATCCATTACATAAAGTTCAAACGGCCTTAACCTTACAATTTCGTCAAAAGCACCTAAATCCATACTCCTAATTGACCATAAAAGTATTAAAACAGATCATAACTTCCAGTGACCATAGAAATTGTCCCTCTTGATTTTGTAGCATCCTTCATGTTCAAATCGTTTCCCGTAGAGGTCCACATACCGGCGATCCGCAAGATTTCTCTGAAATTACGAATGAGTAACAAGTTAGTACTAACTTTTGTTAATGTGAGTTGGAGTTACAGAGATACTTCCTCGTTTTTCATACGTCCACCAAGGAAAAGAGTTCCTAACAAACCGTTCCTCATCTTCAAGTTTGTCAATCTCCTTATCGAGCGCATTCTTTCTCATCTTAATGTCATTGGATGATCTTCGAATTTGATTACCATCTAAGGCCTCAAATACCATTAAGATACGGTTCCATATCTGCTCTTCGGATTCCGATTTGTGGAGCTTGTGAACACGATCATGAGCAGTTACCACAACCCACGCTCTATAAATAGCACAATCTTCTTCTTCGGCAAAAGCAATATCCATGTTTTTTGTTATGAAAATTAAAACTGAAGAGAGGAAAGAGTTTGGTGCAATTGGGGTGATAGATATGAGTTTCTTCCTATAGGTTTAGGGTCCAACGGCTCTTTTTGTTTTTCCCAAAAACTCCAACGGCTAATTTGACGAAAGTTGAATGTGGAGAAACCAATAATCGATAGGTATTGTATTTAGCATATCTACCGATTATGATAGCTTTCAAAATTTGAATTTGGGGCAACTTATAATCGGTAGATTTTGTAATATATTTAACTCCCGATTAACGCTGCATCCAAAACACGAACCAAGTGGTTATGGCTGGCTGTGTACACTCCCGATTAATGAACACAAATCATTCTAATACTGCACCGACTACAATCGAAAGTCTGGGAAATATTTTGGCTTCCGATTGCAATCGGAGGATAACAATGTTATCATATCCTCCGAATATATAAGGATAATTTCGCCATTACGAATTACGCGAGATAAGGACTGGCTACATTTTCCCTTTGGGTGACCTTTTTTGTTTTATTGTTGGCCCCTAAATCCTTTCGAGTGGCCCCTAAAAACGCGAGGCTAAAAAAGCCTCCAAATCAGTTCCAAAAATATTTGACCAAAATCATCAGTTATATGTTTGGAAAAGATTAGATGTTGAAGTAATTTAGGTGTTGTATGATAACTTTGAGACACAAAGGGGCTTGAGATGAAGATATGAGAAAGCCCATGAGGCATGCGTTTGGGTACTTTTGCCTAGTCAACTACCACTTAACACTGTACCACATGAAGTCATGGGCATCTAACCTGGCCCAGCTCCTACTTCAATTTGAAAACATTGATCTGGAGTTTTGCACTTCGCAGTACATTCCTGAGTGTGCTGAACGCCCCTTGCAGTAGGATAAATTAATGAGAAGCATAAGGGGTCTCCCTATTTCCATCATCAATATGGCCAAACTCAAGATTTTAACCATCTTCCGATTTTACTGCAAAGACTTGTACACGAATCATTGATTTAAATTGTTCAATGATTCTTCAGGTAAGGTGAATTAGTGGTAGGCCGTAGCATGCACTAACGTCCCCCTAAGTGCACCGTGAATCACAGGTAGTACTAGAATGAGGTCATTCTCATATGTCAGCAAGCACTCGTACGTCGTACCTAAAATGACAAAGATTGATCACCCTTCTGCCATGAAAAAACTGGCGGAAGTTATAACTTACACGGAAAGAACGACTTTGTTGTCTGAGAGGTCGATTATGAGTGTGAAACACTCAACACTTGGACGTTGAAATTAAAAGGACTCGAGCGACAAGACTTATCGACCGGCTGTTCAGTTTCCTTGATTTATAAACATGCATTCATACCTATGCCGACAACTACGAGCAAGTAGAAAAATCTCCTAAAACATTTAGACCTTATAAAAGAAGAAACTCGAAAAAACTTTTGAGTGTCATTGATCATACAAGAAAGGGTTCCGGGAAATAAAAAACTTCAGTCTACAATTTACCACTAAACGTCAAAAACAGTGTGCTTCCAATTTCTCTTTTTCACTCGCTCATCAAATATAGTCAAATATATAGTAGTACTAATAATCTCTGTTTGACCTTAAGTCGCGACAACTTAATTGGGGCTTGTCGGAAATCCGCACAGTGGGATCCCGTGATTCACTCACAGAAATTAGTAGACCTTGTTAATTCTGAAATGGTTTGAATCTGGTCTCTACTTGGTGCGGCTGCATATGAATGCCAGGCGCATTATAAGTATTTTTCTGAGAAAATATCAGGCCTTTACCTTTGTACTTGTAGGACATAGAATTGACCCACCGGAAGATGACATACCTAATATGAAAGCGCCGGTATACCCACAAGAAAACATGCACGAGACGAAGTTTCAAAATACAAATGTTGACGTTGTTACGCAACACAAGAAAAAATAGAAAATGCAAAGGCCTTGACGAAAGAGCAAAGCTTCAGAACTAAAATCAAATAGAGTGTAATCCAGAGGAACAGTTCAAGAAAAGTCCCACATGTGATGTGTACGTCACAGACTCAAAGGCAAGAACTGTTACTACAAGCATCTAAAACGGTAAAACCTAGTCGAGGAGGTTCAGTAAAACGACAAATGTAGATGTAGTGCCATAAATTCCTATTCCATAGAATAAAAAAAAAAGGTAGGCACGTGCACCAGCAGTTGATCTCTTTAATGTTCATCTGATCCTCCTGAGCTGGGCTCCGTATTTGATTTGGGTGTTCCTGTATATACCCCTCAAAATACTAATGATACCCCTTTATCTGCGTACCCCCAATACTTATCTACCCACCCATTAATTTTTTAGAATTCGCATACCCCTACATAAAAAAGAACACGAACTTATCTTCTCCGAAGCTGATGGGACAATGGAGTTTTTCTTCTTCTCTACTCTTTTGCACAGATCTTGATTTAAGAAACTCTCTAACGGTAAAGATTAATCGTTCTAACCTTAAATTTTATTCAACTCTATAAACAACTAAACAAACCCTAGTTTATGGATTGGAAACCCTAACGACAACAACATCTGTAGACAAGGGAACAAACCCTAGTTTCAGTGGATATCAACTGCAACAGCAACCTGGGAATCATCATGGAGATGGGATGCTCCTGCGAAAGTAGACAAAGATATCGATATTAATTAACAAAAAGAAAATCTTCATTGACAAAACCTCCTTTTTAGTTCCTTTGACAAAATCTATCATCAGAACTTCTTCTAGATATGTTTTTTGATCGATTACATCCTTTTTAGATTAAACCCAGATTGTCCAATTTACTACTGATTTTTTTCTTCCAAAAACAAAGATTGCTTTCTTCTAGGACTTACTGTATGTGCCATATCTCCTGGTATCACTATAGGTACACATTTCATCTTCCGCCACGTGTCCCAAAGACACACGTGGAGGACATGCGGCTGAGAACATCAAGATATGATATCACACGTGGACAGCCAAGAGACGCGCCTTATCAAGATAGCGTCGCCACCCACCAGATCCAACGGTAGGGGATCGAGGAAGACGAAAACACTAGAACACTGCGAAGCACTGAAGGATAACCCGAGATTCACTTTATCCTATCCCCAGAAAGATATAAGATCTACGGCTGGGGATAGTCAGACTGACGCAGACAAGACAGGGGCAGAGGACAACTGTCTACCGCGGACAGACATCTCAACTACCCGCATTAAATACCCTCAAACAGCATACATGTCAGCCAGCCTGTGGAGGAAGCGCAGATAGCACTGAATATTCAAATGGAACACGCAGAGAAGACCAAGAACACGAAGACCTCTGCATAAGCGGCACAAGACACAAGAGGATAAGGTTATAACGGGCTTCAGAAGTGAACCCCATGTAACCACCCTATAAATACCCCTCTCTCCCAAGTGAAGAGGGGGAAAAAGGGAGGGGGAAAAACATTGAGAAGAGAAGAGGAGAGAGACAGAGAAATAAAGAAAGTGTAAGTGAGGTTCCTCCTGCTACGCAGGCTTATATTAGTCTCAAAGTCATTCGACTATTTCGGTAATCCCCACCATATAATGAAAAACCCAATCTCGGAGACAGGGATCTGAGTGAGAATCATATAAGTTAATCGTTTCGTCTATGTTCATACATCCATACTTTATATATTCAATTCGTTACTTATAGCATATCATGTTCGTACATTTTATACTTCGTCCATTATTTATCTTATTGTATGAGCTAAGGACAATGATTGTAATTGATGAGACGAGGAAGAGTATTAGAACTCTGAGTCAAGGATTCGATATAACCAATCCGTTCCCTTCAGGCGCAGCCTATTTATTGTATTGTCATGAGTCTGCGCGCATTGTTTGTGAATACTCAGATGACTTTGATCTGCGTGTTCACAATCTGGCGCTAGAAACAGGGATATTCATCCTGGTAAAAGATTTATCTTCTCATGTGACTTGTTTCAGGCTTCATTTTCTGAAAGTAACGATGTATGGAACACTACGGTTTTTTCCGTTCATGATTTCAAAAACCAAAATTATGAGCAGATCCGCATTTATCTACGTAGATCTGATTTTTCATGCATTTTCTAAGTTTTCACGTCCTTGAAAATCAAAACTTCGAACGGATCTGCGGTCGTCTACATAGATGGATGCCTTTCGTATCTTTAAGATTTTACACCTTTGAGAACTCAAAACGCTAATAGATATCACGTGGGACTCATTGTCTTCTTGATTTTTTCTATCTTTTTCAGGGAAATATTAAAAGATGGAGAAAAGCAAAGATATCGGGAAGGCAAAAGCTTCGTCAAAAGAGATGCCAAGGACGACCCCAGTGGTAACTAGGAGTAAGCAGAGAGGTGAAAAGCTGAAGGCAGCAGATAGGGCGCAGGATAATGCGGAAAGCACGACCCCCCATCAATGCCAACATCATCGCAGCAAACACAGTAAATGCCGCGGCAGCCAAAGCAGGAGCTTCAAGAGCTGGCGGATCCAAGGTTGGAGCTCCCAGAATAACCAACGCTCAACTACAGGAACATCAGGAAGTCATAGCAGAGTCAGGAATACAACAACCCCTATATGGGATGCCCTTAACCAACGAACAAAACATACCTTTCCCGACCAAGCAACCGCTTCTAATAGCAGGTCAACCCTCACAACAACCGTCGGGGTCCCGGGGTGCACGGTTAGATCCACCAGAGCCAGTAATACAGATCGTGGATGAGGAACAGACCATAGCCTCCGATGAGCGATTGCGGGCAGGAACACCAAATCAAGGGTCAAATCATTCCTCTCAGATGATGACCGAGCTAGCAGAATTAAGGAAGAATCAGAAGGCATACGCAGATGCTGTGGCGATATTAGCACAAGAGAACCAAACACTCTAAGGAAAGAATCATTCACAGCGCAGAGGTAGAAAACCAACGCGACGAAGCTAACTCCAAGGCTGTAGCACCCAATCAAGATAGAAGAATGGTGATCGCAAACAACCCGATTCCATTGAACCGAAGAGGAACAAGGAGCATCCAAAGATCATACCCTAAGTACAATCCCGAGAACTCGGACTACTACGACGGTACCACCCTCCTAAGAGCAAAGTCTACCAATCGTGAAGAGCACCAGATCGCAATGGAAAATCTGCATGCTGAAATGCTGGCAGAAATCAAGGAGCTAAAAACTAGGTAGGGAGGCGGAAGAATAGAGCAAGTGATGAAGGAAGCAAAAACTACCCCGCTGACTCCACACTTGGCCAAGGATTCCATACCGCATAAATGTTCGGTTCCTGCTTTCGATTGCTATGACGGGTCAGCTGATCCTGCGGCTCATCTTCGATATTATAATCGAATGATGGCCCGTTGGGATAATGAAGACTCCATACTGTGCAGATACTTCCCATCAAGTCTAAAAGTGTCCGCGTTATCATGGTTCGATAACCTGCCGTCAAACTCCATCGATTCCTACGACCAACTCACAGAAAAATTTCTAGCAACATACATGTACAACAAGGTTGTCAATACCGGCATGGACAAGTTATTCTCACTGGAGATGAATTACAAAGAGACCATCAGAGAATATACTGATAGATGGCAAAAGATTTTCCAAGTTATTGGCAACGTAGATCATGTGGTTAGTATCAACTGCTACAAATGGGGGATGGACAGGATGAGTCCTTTCTTTGTGGAGATCCACGGGACCATCCCTACCATCGAAGGAGATCTCCGGATAATCATAGAAAAGCATGCAAGGTTAGAAGAAATTCAGCGTGAAAATCCCAGAGCTCATACTCAACGTCCCACACGCATAAATTCCGTGGATCAAGCCAGCGGGTCCACAAGAGGAATCACAGAAGAGCATCCCAACGCATAAAGGAAAGAACGAAGGGATGATAGACGAAGAGATGATCGAAAATTTGAAGATCAAGTCTATACCAAGCTGAATACCAGTTATTCGCGCATCCTGAGAGAGATCAAAGGGAGGGAGAACTTCGATTGGCCATGGTCCAAGGGAAAGCAGCCTCCTAGATCAGAAAAATCCAAGGAATACTGTGAATACCACTGTTTCAACGGTCATCAAACAGAAAAGTGCAAAAATCTCAAGATAATGATTCAAAAACTAATCGACGCAGGAGACCTAAAGCAATATATACGGAAGATTGATAACGAAGATAGAACCAAGAGAGGCAAGCAGGTTCAATTACCAGAAGGAAACCGCACCCTCAACACAATTTCATGTTCAAAGATTCAAGGACCATCCCTAACCGCCCAGATTGGGAAGATATTAAGAAAACAATTCGAAGATTATTGTGAGCTTTATAAGATCGATGGGAAAGAGGTAAACGAGCACGAACAATGGACGGGCGCGCCCATGACCTTCGACGCAGACGATGTGGAAGAAGACATGGAAGACCATAATGATCCTCTAGTCCTCACACTCCTAATAGCAGGGTGCAATGTCAAGAAAATTCTCATCGATGGAGGAATCTTAGTCAACGTCCTGTTCTATGACACGTTCAAACGTATGGAACTCAACGACGAGCAACTGCTGTCATCTTACTACACCATCTACGGATTCAACGGCGCATCTACAAAGCCCCTAGGGGACATTGTCTTACAAGTAGACGCAGGGCCCATGAAAGTGGACACTCGATTCAGCGTCGTAGATGCACCTCCACCTTACAACGCCATCATCGGAAGAAGATGGGTTCACAAGATCAAAGGAGTAGCGGCAACTTACCATCAATATCTCAGATTCCCAACACCCCAGGGAGTCATGGAAATTAAAGGAGACCAAGTAATTGCGCAGGAATGTCAGTGATAGACGCATTTATGTGTCTAATATAATCTCAATTGTATATATTATTAGTGCTCGATTTTATATTTATTATGGATTTTTATGTCCCTATCGGTATTTTTGGAGAAATAAACTTTTGCGGCGAAATTGGCTAAAAAGTGGTTTTTGCGCTCGTGGGAAAAAAATTACTATACAGACTCTCACTTTGGATAAGGGGTAACCTAATTACTAAGGGGTGACCCATTTCCAGGCATCTGCTAAAGGGAGACCGGAACTGGATAAGGGGGAGTTCATCTTCAAATTTCAAATTAAGGAAAATGACGGGAAAATTTGGCATCAGTCTGCATGGTTTTAGATTTGAATTTTCGGACAGTTTCAAAGAGATTCAATGGACGAAATCAGTTTGTATGGACTGTAGAAGACCTTACAAGCCCAGTACAATCAATTGGACCCGGACAATTGGGCTGCAATGGCCGAGAGAGGGTTTCAAAGTCTCAACAGAGAGACGTGTTCTGTTTCGAGTTTAGAAGATTTTTGAGAGATTTCTGGAGGACTTTGACGCTGGATTAACATGTACATGGTCCTATTCAAGTCTAGGGAAGAGTTTGGTAGCTATTATATAGCTAACATCACGTGAAAAAACTAAACAGAACTGATTATCGTTTCAAACGCAGAGAAGAAAAAGAGGAGATTTCATCGGGATTTGATGACCCTGTTGAGTTATAAAAAGGTTGGGTCGAGTCATAAGAAAGTTTTTAGAAACCCTTAGGAGAGAATTGGGAGTTGAGGAGAGTCGAGAAGAACGAGTTACGAGATTTTTTGCTGCTGCTGTGTCCGCCATTGAAGACCTTCAAGAACACGAAGAACGGACTCTCAAAGTCCGTCGTTCTTGAATAGTATTTAACGCAGAAACAATGTGTCGTAGTTCAACAGCGCTAGATATCTATCGTTTATAAACGGCATTACTCATCTTTGTAACAGTGACGCTGTAACGTTTATACAGCGTTGCAAACTTCTCTTTATCACCATATTCATCAATAAAAACACCTATTAAGCAATTTTGAGCAAGTTTTTTATATGAGGAGCTAAACCCCTTAGCCAAGGCGACGGAGGAAGCCATTGGTCCTTATTTATGGTATAATTCTAACTTTATTATTTATTTGCAATATTATTACATGATTATTTGCATGGAATTTTTATTGGAAAATTGATTTTTATTGAATAATTGTGATTCATTTTGATGGAGCATGCTTAGTTTAAGACTCTTGATGTTTCATGCTTGGTGTTTACATTTATTACTTCAAAAATCTACAAAAGGCATAATATTAGAATCACTCTAAAAGAAAAATTGCATGAATATTAATTATTAGAATTTATCAAATAATGGGTCAATGGTGGAATCCAAGTCTTGGTGTTTTTCCCTAAAGTTTTCAAACAAATTTATTTGCTTGTTTAAATTTAAATCTAAAAACTGTTTTCTTCACAAGTCTGAAAAAGACCCTGTTTACCACTATTACTACAATCACTTTTGAAATACCATCAAATTTTTGGCGCCGCCGACGCGGATTTGTGTTTAGGTAGCATTTTTTTTAGATTTATTATTTATTATTATTTTTTTGTTTATTTTTATTTGTTCCTTTTTACGTTTCTTTTTGTCTTTGATTTACAGGTTTGAAGTGAACACTAAGGACTTGGAAAAAAAAAAAAGCTTAAAGCGTAAAGCGTAAAGAGAAGACAAAAAGAAGAATTTTTTTTTTAGGATTTAGTTTTATTATTATTATTTTTTAGAATTGTATTAGGAAATATTTTGTAATTTACTTTTTGTTTTTGCACTTTATTTTTGCGGACTGTGGACTTTAAACTTTGGACATTTTTATTTTTATTTTTATACCCTAGGGAAGGGTATCCTTAAATACAAACTGTGTGCAGGGAAGGACGACGATTACAATATCGTCTCGGCCCCTCGGGTTCGCACACGACATAGGATTCGTGGCCCGAGTCGACAACAACGGTTCATCGCCCGTCTGGTACGGGAGGTAAGTCCAATCGAAACACTCGCAAATCCCCTGCAAGCGAGTTACTGTACTCCTTAAGGTGCTAATTGTTTGAGGACGAACCGGACTGTCTTTATTTTCCTAGTAAAGGGCAAGGCTTGGCCAAAACAAGATAAGGGTTCGGATTTCATCACCGTTCTCTTCTTGCCCGCCTTAGGAAAACAAAACCTAACGCGAACCCAAGCTTTAAAATCTGACTAGAAAGAGACCTATAAGGTATCGAGCTTGTTAGGAAATTTTTTTCGATTGGTCACCTTTTAAGCAATTTCAAAGTTCATGATGACTTCTGGGAGTTGAAACAAGCCGCCTTGTAACGCCGGTGAGGCCTTGGGTATTAAAGCTCCATTGAGCTTCCCTCGCCTCAGTTTCATCTCACATTAGCTCGGATTGATCCAGAGGGGTTGCTCAAACTGTAACGAATTCCCCTTCGAAGGATTAGAATCTGGTCTAGAAACAATCTAAGTGGAGCCATCATGCTTTTTGTTTGCTAGAAATCTTTAGGTTTGCTTTGGTGAAGTCGAGTCATCCTGCTGTGTGTTTGTTAGAACAACCTTCCTTGTTAGGTTTTTATTCTTTTTGATTTTTAGTGTATGCCCGATTTTGTTAATAGGGCTTGGAAAAGAGATACTCTAGGTCGATTGATTAGCGAAAAACCTAATAGTTCTTCTGATATAAGCAGGGAGCTCGAAGATTCTTCTTTTGAGAGCCCTGTTTTTGGAAACTTCAGTTTTAAGAATTTATCTCTAAGTGACAAAAGTACCCCTAGTACTCCAGTTGTGCCATTGATGGCAACTTTGAAAGATTACATGTTCCCAACTAGGACTAACCGAGCTTCATGCATTAAATTGCCAGCTACTACGACTAATTTTGAGATAAAACCTAGTATTCTTCAGATGATCCCTATATTCTTAGGAAAGGATGATGAGAACCCTTATTTTCATATTAGGGACTTTGAGGAAATTTGTGGAACAATTAGGATAAAGGACCTTACCGATGAAGTCTTGAAACTTAAGATGTTTCCATTTTCTTTGAGAGACAAAGCCAAGACCTGGCTGAACAACCTACCGTCTGAATCCATAGAAACATGGCAGGAACTTATCGCTGCCTTCTATATAAAGTTCTACCCTAAGCATAAAACTGCAGCTGTTAGGCAGAAAATTAGTGCTAGTGTGCAACAAGAGGGAGAGTCTCTTTATAGGTTTTTAGAGCGATTCAATGATCTCCTATCTCAGTGTCCTCACCATGGATTTGATAATATGAAACTCGTACAGATTATTTATGATGGTTTAGACTATTCGACCAAAGCCATGGTTGAGTCTATGTGCGCTGGTGAGTTCACTAGTAAAAATGCTGATGATGCTTTTGCCTTCTTAGGAGCTATCGCTGAAAAATCCCAACAGTGGGAATCTTGTGTTGAACCCCCTAAAAGACTCTTGGTCAATAGAAGTAGCACCAATATGGTAGATACGAGTTTTGCGTCAGATGCTAAGTTTGCTGCTTTGTCCAGAAGGTTAGAAGCTTTAGAAATGGGTCAGTCTAAAAATAGGTCCCTTGTTGAACCTAATAGAGCCTCTCAAGTCTCTAGTTGTGGAATAGATCCCGATAACTCATTCTGGGAAGGTCAGGTTAGTGAAGAGCAAGCTCATGCTGTCTATAACAATGCTAGGTTTGAAAACCGTCAGAAGTTTGACCCCTACTCAGAGAGCTACAACCCTGGTTGGAGAAACCATCCTAATTTCTCTTGGTCTAAGGGCCAGAATCAAGGCCAGTCTAGCAATTCTCAGCCTCCCCCAGGTTTTGGTTATACTAAGAACTCTTCAGGTTAGACCCAGAACCCATCTGAGAATAGAATAGCTAGCTTAGAGGAAACCCTTAGTATATTAAGGAAGAGCCAGGAGATGCTATCACAAAGCCAGGAAATGTTAGTAAAAAGCCAGGGTAATTTTCAAGAGGAAACCAAACAGAATTTTAAGAATAGTGCCCAGTCTTTTGCTAAATTAGAGCTTCAAGTCGGCCAAATAACTAAGTTTATCAATGAGAGAGAAGAAGGAAGGTTCCCTAGTCATACTGATCCTAAACCTAGAGGAGAGAAATCGTACAATCATGTGAACTCTGTTACAACCCTTAGGAGTGGAAAGAAAGTTGATAACAAGGTTGCCATACCTGATAGTGAACATGCTATAGTTCACCCGTATGAGCCAGAGAATGAAGAGACTGATAGAGTCTCTAAAGAGACCAATGAGGGTCCTGTTGATCCCGACTTTGTTCCCAGAACCCCGTTTCCACAACTGCTAGTTCCGACTAAGAGGGAGTCCAACTTTAATGATATATTGGAGGTTTTTAAGCAGGTTAATATCAACCTTCCATTATTAGATGCAATTAGGCAGATTCCCTCTTATGCCAAGTTCCTTAAGGACTTGTGTACGCGAAAGCGTAAGCTCAGTGTCCAGAGGAAAGCCTTCATAGCTAGTCATGTGAGTTCTATTATTCAGAATACCATTACTCCTAAGTATAAAGACCCAGGGTCCCCGACCATTTCTTGCACAATAGGTAAATACTATGTTGAGAAAGCGTTGCTTGACTTAGGAGCCAGTGTGAGCTTAATGCCATACCATGTGTACCTTAAGCTAGGACTTGGTGAGATGAAACCTACCCAGATAACACTTCAGTTAGCTGATAGGTCCGTTAAAGTTCCTCGTGGTGTGATCGAGGATGTTCTCATAGAGGTTGACAAGTTTATTTATCCAGTAGATTTTATTATCCTAGATACCCAACCTGTCCCTGACCCAGAGAACCAAATACCAGTGATTTTAGGTCGCCCGTTTTTAGCCACGTCTAATGCGATCATAAACTGTCGAAATGGTATTATGAATCTATCTTTTGGTAATATGACTATTGAGTTGAATATTTTTAATGCCAATAAGCTAAATTCTGAGCTAGATGACACGTGCATTGAAGAGGTCAACATGATAGGAACCTTAGTTCCGAAGTCTGTACCAAACACCGAATCGGAAGATCCATTAGAGAGTTGTCTAGCCCGTTTTAGCATGGATTTTGACGATGATAGCAACATTGAACAAGTAAATGCTCTGTTGGATTCTATTCCTATGTTAGATACCGATAGATGGCAATCTAGGTTTGAACCATTACTAGCTACCGAATCTACCTTAAGCCCTTATTTCGAAGAGCCTAAAGATCCTCCTAAGTTGGACCCCAATGCATTTGTAGGCCCATCTGAGATTTTTCCTATAACTTCCGATTTGGATAGTGATCATGAGATTAGGCCAGTAAATGTGCTTCAACACAATAAGGAAACTCTAGGGATGACCATAGAGGATATGAAACATATTAGTCCTATAACTAGTATACCTCAAAAGAATTTAGAGGATGAACCACCTGATTATAACTCAGAGAAAGCAATTGACCTTTTTCAGGAACCGGATGGTCTAGAAATTAGGAATATTGTGACTAGTTTATCTAGAGACACCCAAAACTCTAAGTTTGGGGGTAGTGAACTAGAAGAAGCTCTAGAGTATTTTAAATACTCTCTGGATCCGGAAATTCAAGCCATAGTTAAAGGTCTTACGGAGAATAGTGATTACCCTAAATTTGGGGGTAGAGATTGTAAATTATCCCCAGTAGAAGTCCCTAACTTGGGACTCAAGCCTAGTGCATCTGAGGTATCGCTTGAGTCTATTCAGATTCCACAACCTGATCCGCCTGATACTGTACAGGAGAAAATCCTTTGCCGAGACACTCATATGAAGCCCAAGTGGGGACCTCAGATAAATCCAGTTGTCTTGCGAGAAACTTTAGATCAGGTTGTGCTCTATCTGCTCATTTTTCTGATCTTGAGCATTTGTCTCCTATTCATGGCAGTTCTATTTGGTCTTATGGACCCACAATTGTTTCGTCTATTGGTATACGACTTTGGAAGGTGAAAATTCTTTTAGAGGTATTTGATGTCTATCTAATGACTATAAATTTAGCATTTACTGGGAGGCTCCCGCGTTCATGTGATACGGTAATATCCTTCCTTATTTCTTTTCCCTCCAGTGCTAATAGTTTCTCCTTGTTCATGCTTTTAATTTCATCTTTAGAACATTGAGGACAATGTTAGATTTAAGTTTGGGGGTATGGGAGAAACTTTTGTGTTGCACTTTTGAAACTTCTAGCGTCACATGGTATCCGGTTAGCTAAGTTTACATACTGTTTCTCACCGAAAAGATAGAAATTGGAATGCTACAGATAACAACTTATTGAGACATTAGAGAAAAAGACATTGAGATCCTTGAAATTCAGGGGAGAACTTGTTCTTTTTAGAGGGTAACCGTGATGGACCTAACCATACATGATGGAAAGGCAAGTAGGTCAGGAAATGCCAGAAAGACAAAGCAACCTCACAATGTAGTCTTAGTTACTGGATTGCGGCTCTCTCTCAGTAGAAACTTATCATCATCAACAAGCGGAGTGACATCAAAATCTATGAAGAAAGTGAAGACGTTTTAGGTTTAGAAGCAACAATAGAAGAGAATAATTCAAAAATCAAAGTTGAAGTTATAAGAGCATATGATATAAGTTGTTAGAATCCATGATACCAAGACATCACAAGTTGCGAATATCCAAGTTTTGAAAGTCCTTCTCTCATGGCCATGTAAATTTTTGTCTTGTAATTTTTTCTATATTAATCAAAAAAAAAAAAAAAAAATGAAAAAAAAAAAAGAAAAAAAAAAGAAGAAACATCATTACGTTCTTTTTGTTCAATAAGTCCATAGGGAAGAAGAAATTTATAAGTCAACCAAGAAACCGAAGAGAAGAGTTAATTGTCAAGGTTCTATGAGGTTCGAGAGTTTATCATCAACAGTTGAAGACCGAAGAAGGTGTTGTTTCTACTGGGCACTGTGAGAGAGTCGAAGAAAGATGCATTTTGGTTACTTTGTTAGTCTGCTTTCAATATGGCACAAGATCTTTCTAGCACTGGTTTAACTCATCACACGTAATTAGTCCAGCTGTATAGAAGATGTCCCTCTCATTTATATCTCTCTCCTAATCTTATCCAGCTGTAAAGCAGCGGACGCATCTTACAATGTTTATCTAGCTGTATAGCGGATATCTCTTTATCTAGCAGTCGTGTGGATGTGTCTCCCCTTTTCTTCAGTTAGCTTTAGAGCTGACACCTTTAATTTCTCTGGCATTCTAGTTACTTGGAGATAGGTTGAGAATATGTATGTCCTCATAGCTCTTTGGATACTTGTGACCAATTAGGAGTAAAGGTTTTGTGGGTATATCTCTAGTAAGCCCTCCCGAGACTATAACTCGGCCACTAGGGCCACCTAGGGGTTTAAAGGCTTATTGCATACGCTAAATGCAATCGACGATGCCTGCGACAGTGAGTTAGGATTTTATTTTGTAGTTTTGATTTGCTCGAGGACTAGCAAATAATAAGTTTGGGGGTATTTGATAGACGCATTTATGTGTCTAATATAATCTCAATTGTATATATTATTAGTGCTCGATTTTATATTTATTATGGCTTTTTATGTCCCTGTAGGTATTTTTGGAGAAATAAACTTTTGCGGCGAAATTGGCTAAAAAGTGGTTTTTGCGCTCGTGGAAAAAAATTATTATACGGACTCTCACTTTGGATAAGGGGTAACCTAATTACTAAGGGGTGACCCATTTCCAGGCATCTGCTAAAGGGAGACCGGAACTGGATAAGGGGGAGGTCATCTTCAAAGTTCAAATTAAGGAAAATGGCGGGAAAATTTGGCATCAGTCTGCATGGTTTTAGATTTGAATTTTCGGACAGTTTCAAAGAAATTCAATGGACGAAATCAGTTTGTATGGACTGTAGAAGACCTTACAAGCCAAGTACAATCAATTGGACCCGGACAATTGGGCTGGAATGGCCGAGAGAGGGTTTCAAAGTCTCAACAGAGAGACGTGTTCTGTTTCGAGTTTAGAAGATTTTTGAGAGATTTCTGGAGGACTTTGACGCTGGATTAACATGTACATGGTCCTATTCAAGTCTAGGGAAGAGTTTGGTAGCTATTATATAGCTAACATCACGTGAAAAAACTAAACAGAACTGATTATCGTTTCAAACGCAGAGAAGAAAAAGAGGAGATTTCATCGGTATTTGATGACCCTGTTGAGTTATAAAAAGGTTGGGTCGAGTCATAAGAAAGTTTTTAGAAACCCTTAGGAGAGAATTGGGAGTTGAGGAGAGTCGAGAAGAAGGAGTTACGAGATTTGTTGTTGCTGCTGTGTCCGCCATTGAAGACCTTCAAGAACACGAAGAACGGACTCTCAAAGTCCGTCGTTCTTGAATAGTATTTAACGCAGAAACAATGTGTCGTAGTTCAACATCGCTAGATATCTATCGTTTATAAACGACATTACTCATCTTTGTAACAGTGACGCTGTAACGTTTATACAGCGTTGCAAACTTCTCTTTATCACCATATTCATCAATAAAAACACCTATTAAGCAATTTTGAGCAAGTTTTTTATATGAGGAGCTAAACCCCTTAGCCAAGGCGACGGAGGAAGCCATTGGTCCTTATTTATGGTATAATTCTAACTTTATTATTTATTTGCAATATTATTACATGATTATTTGCATGGAATTTATATTGGAAAATTGATTTTTATTGAATAATTGTGATTCATTTTGATGGAGCATGCTTAGTTTAAGACTCTTGATGTTTCATGCTTGGTGTTTACATTTATTACTTCAAAAATCTACAAAAGGCATAATATTAGAATCACTCTAAAAGAAAAACTGCATGAATATTAATTATTAGAATTTATCAAATAATGGGTCAATGGTGGAATCCAAGTCTTGGTGTTTTTCCCTAAAGTTTTCAAACAAATTTATTTGCTTTTTTAAATTTAAATCTAAAAACGGTTTTCTTCACAAGTCTAAAAAGACCCTGTTTACCACTATTACTACAATCACTTTTGAAATACCATCAGTCAGACCTCACAGAATCAGATCAATAACGAGCGGGAAGAAAACCACCAGTCCCGAAGAGCCAAAAATAAGGAAATAACCATGGATACATATCTGGAAGAAATCTCCGGAAAAAACCTTCTGAACGTGAGCACCACTGGCAGCGCAGAAGCCAGCACCTCCGCGACAAAAGAAAACGGAGAGCACACCAAATAGCAATCAAAGAATGTTCCTCTCTTGGGGGAACCAAAACCCACGTTTACGCCTGTCGAAGCAGCTAAAAAAATCAACATAGGTACTGGGGGAAATCCGAAGATTATCAGAATAGGCAACTTGATGGATGAAGAAAGAGAAGCCGCGCTAATCAAACTTCTAAAGGAATACGCGGACATCTTTGCTTGGAAATTAGGGGACATGCCGGGAATTGACCCAAAGTTAGTTCATCACGAACTTCGAATAAAACCAAGTACCCCCCCCCCCCCTTTTAGGCAGAAGGTGCGCAAAGTAGCTCCAGAATACCATCGAGCAGTTGAAGTGGAACTCCGCAAACTACTGGACGCAGGATTCATCAAAGAAGTTAAGTACCCAACATGGATCTCTACATGGTCATCGTACTGAAGAAAAATGGCGGAGTAAGGATATGCATCGACTTCACCAACCTCAATAAGGCTTGCCCTAAAGATATCTATCCACTGCCAAGCATTGACCAACTTGTTGAGGCAGTTGAAGGATACGAAGAAATGTCATTCATGGATGGATACTCTGGATACAATCAATTATTCCTAGCAGAAGAAGATCAACAACATACATCATTCTATACACCACACGGCCTCTATTGCTACGTAAGAATGCCCTTTGGATTGCGAAACGCAGGGGCAACCTACCAAAGAATGGTGGATGCAATTTTCAAACCATGGATTGGAAGTACGCTGGAAGTATATGTGGATGATATGCTCGTTAAAAGCAAGCTGCGCAAAGATCATCACCAAGACCTAAAAGATATTTTCCAAGCAATGACAGTGCACAACATGAAGGTAAACCCAGAGAAGTGCACTTTTGGTGTCACTTCCGGAAAGTTCCTCGGATATTTGGTGACGAAGAGGGGCATTGTAGTCGATCCTGCTAAAATTGAAGCCATCGTAAGAATGCCATCCCCAAAGAGTTTAAAAGAGGTTCAGAAACTCAATGGTTCGCTGGCTGCGCTGGGGAGGTTCATATCCAAGTCCTCGGACAGATGTAAGCACTTTTTTAACATTCTCAAAAAAAGAAGCAAATTCGAATGGACGGCAGAGTGCGAGGAAGCTTTTCGAAATATCAAAGAATACCTGGATGAGATCCCTATATGACAAAAACCAGACCCTGATGAAGTGTTGGCACTATATATAGAAACAACAGAAGATGCAGTCAGCGCAGTATTGGTTAAAACCAACACGAACATAGAGCAGCCCATATATTACATCAGCAAGACTCTGAACGAAGCAGAAAGAAACTAGACGAAGATCGAGCAGCTCATCTTGGCGTTAGTATGGGCAACCCTGAAACTCAGAACTTAATTTTTGACTCACTACGTACGCGTCCGATGCAAATCTTCGCTAGAAGCAGTCCTTAAAAAACGCAAGAAAAGTAGGCAGAATTGTAAAAGGGAATACTCACCTAGATCAATTCAATATCATCCATGAACTACAACACTCTCAAAAGTCACAAGTATTAGCAGATTTCCTAGCAGACTTACCATTGGATAACTGCGAAGAAGTCATCATCGAAGGACGAAAGGCAGTAGGACTACCAGAGATGGACGAAGGTAAAGACCCTATAGACATCTTGGAACCAAAAAATCCTAGGCGATGGGAAGTCTTCGTAGATGGGTCTAAAAATAAAGAAGGGGCGGGGATAGGCATCGTAATCACAACCCCAACAGGAGACAGTATCATACATGCTTTCAAGTTAGAATTCAAGGGGCATACCAACAACATAGTTGAATATGAAGCAGTGGTGCATGCCCTTCAGTTGATAATAGAAATGGGCATAACTGACGTGCGTCTGACAAGCGATTCACAGCTAGTCATCCGACAAATAGGGTTGCAATATAATGTTTATGACAGAACATTGTCAGCATACATGGAATTGGTGCAAACACTGGCATCACAAATCCCAAACATCAAATTCCGACACCTGGCAAGGAAGGAACTCAGGCACGCGGATGACCTGGCCTACATATCATCGATGCTCAGAAACGAGGACGTCAAAGCAATCAAAGTAACCAGGATTTACGAGCCTTCAATTGATATTCAAGAACTCTGCGCTGCACAGCAGAGGAACCACGCAGAAGAAGATATGGCAGATGATGACGTGGGAGAATTCATCGCGGATGATTTCCAAGAAGACGACATCATGGCTAAGGCAGATCAAGATGAAGACTTCATCAAAGAAGAAGATTGGAGATCTGAGATTCATCTTTTCCTAAAAGAAAGAATTCTACCCTCAGACCTAAAGCAAGCCAGAAAAATACAGTCAAGGTCAGGAAGATATGATCTGAGAAAAGAAATTTTGTACAAAAAATCTTTTCTCGGACCATTACTACGTTGCCTATCCAGATCCAAAGGACATTTGATTTTGAAAGACATACACCGCGGCGACGCAGGAAATTACAGCGGAATGAGATCCCTAGCAGATAAGGCGAAAACTCAAGGATATTACTGGCCAACAATGATACGAGACGCTGCAAGAATGTCACGAAGATGCGAAGAATGCCAGCGTTTCGCCAAAAAAATCCACGCACCAGCAACAATGTTAAACCCAGTAGACAGCCCTTGACCATTCTCAAAATGGGGCATAGACATCGTGGGTCCCCTAATCGAAGGATCAGGGAAGAGAAGATTCTTGATAGTGGCCACAGACTATTTCAGCAAATGGGTAAAGGCTAAAGCCCTGGAAAGCATTCGAGACGCAGATGTCTTCACATTCATTTTTCAAAACATCATTTGCAGGTTTGGCATACCAGCTGAGATTGTATCTGACAATGGCAAGCAATTCCAGGGAAAAAACATCGACTTACTCTTCGATACTTTCAAAATTCGAAAGAACAAGTCAACACCAATTTACCCTCAAAGCAATGGTCAGGCAGAAGCCACAAACAAAACCCTCGCACTCATCCTCAAAAAGCAGTTGGACGAATACAAGAAGCGTTGGTGTGAGAAACTACACAACGTTTTGTGGGCTTATAGGACAACTCGAAGATCAACCACGGGAGAATCCCCATTCTTACTCACCTATGGAGCCGAAGCTATTATCCCAACAGAAATAATCATGCCAACTACGAAGACTGAAGCATGGGAAAAGAACCTCACAGCGGACATGATGTTGGAAAGGTTGGATGATCTAGAAGAGAGGAGGGAGGCAGCACTACAAAAAATGGAAAACTATCAAAGGAAACTAGCAAGGGAGTATAATAAGAGGGTTAAGCTTAGAAATTTCGTAGAAGGGCAGTATGTGTTGAGGACCATTCCCCAATACCAACGAGAAAAGAAGTGGGGAAAATTAGCACCAACATGGGGGGACCCTTCGTCATACATGATGTTGCAGGAAATGGGTCTTATTATCTGCGCAACCTAAAAGGGGAAATCCTCAAACACCCATGGAATGAAAAATATCTCAAGCCATATTACCCGTAGAGGGCAACGCAGACCTGCATCTACGTGAAGAGCACCAGAAGAAGAAAACGACGCTTGCGATCGACATGTTTCTATCTCTGAGAGAGGAATAGCAAACCTCAACCTATCAATCAAGCAAACTTTTGGCAAAAAATAGGCAATACATGGAGCGACATATAACAAGACGACTGCGTGTAAATATAACACCTCATGAGAACCCTACACCTGTAAATACAGCTTCCGCGTCAATACTTCATCCTCCTGTTTTTTACTATTTACTACCTCAGAGGTTCCATCAATGGAATTCTTCTAAATGTAACTCAACTGAATAGAAACTTTAACCCTCTTTCACCCGTGGACATAGACACTCTGTTGTCGAACCACGTAAACACTGATGTTAATTGTTCTATTTTACTTGGGGAAAGTAGTCACCTATAATCTCTCGGGACTCCCCTATCAGCTTCTATAAGTGTAGGACCATGGGGAAGGCATCCAGCAGAAAGAGATACCCAACCAATCTTATGGCAGCGGGTTGACGGAATGAACATACATTCCAAACAACTCATATCCTAGAACGCTGCCCCGACCCCCACCATCTGGGAATCCTCTGGCCCAGGATTAGCCAGCGGGGTGACAGGTCTCAAGACGTTCACGAAGATACACATATCTTCGGGTTCGCACTCAAACACTTCACTTACACTTATGGCAGCGGGTCGACGGAATGAACGTACATTCCAAACAACTCATATCCTAGAACGCTGCCCCGACCCCCACCGTCTGGGAATCCTCTGCCCAGGATTAGCCAGCGGGGTGACAGGTCTCAAGACGTTCACGAAGAGACACACATCTTCGGGTTCGCACCCAAACACTTCATTATCCCTGGTTACAGTCGGTTATATTCCAAATTAACCATAACAATTATCAATTCATTAAAAGTTGATTACAGGCTTGGAAATGGTACGCGGAAACAAGAAAATACAAAAGGAATCTCACGAAGCCTCATAATCAACAAAGATCAACTCTCTACAAAAATCTACTCGGATGATTCAACCCCACCAGCAGGTTTAGCAATCTTCCCCTTCTGCGTTGAAGGTACGCTCCCACCCGAGGAAGGGCCTGAAGAACCAGATGTAGGGGGAGGGGGTTTCTCACGGCGCGGATAGCTCCTGATGAGGCCATGCTCGATCTTCAGATCATACTCAATGCTATCCAGAATTTTGTTGGTCTCTTCCACTAGTTGACACCGAGCCTTGTACGCAATAACAGTATTCATCATCTCAGCCTTTGACAACAACGAGGAAAGGCGACTCACTTCCTTCGAAGCGGCTTGGGCAGCCTCGTCCCTAGCTGTAGCTAAACCTTTATGATAATTAATCTGACTTTCCTGATGCACTAATTGAGATTGAGCCTCCGCAAGCTCTTCATTTGCAGTATGAAGCTGACCCTGGAGCTCCGCAAGGAAAAGAAAAACGCAGATGGTTAGGTCCAGGAAATTGCAGAATCATACTCGATAATATAAGCATATACCTTCGACTCTCGCCGTAGCTATTTCATATTCGTTAAACAGCAGCATCACGGGCTTCACCAAGAAAATCATACTCATCTGACTACTTCTTATAATCGCTTGAAGGGTTGAAAGGGCGTACTGACTTGCATCTAATTCTACCTGTTTCATTGAATCCAAGTGACGAAGATGATTGACCTTATTGTTTAAACCCTCCAGTCCCTTGTTGAGCCGGTACATATTTACTTCAAGATTCCTCTCAGCCTCAGCTTAGCGTACCACATTGATAGACGCATTTATGTGTCTAATTTAGCCCAATTGTATATTGTGTTAGTACCCATTTTTGTACTTATTATGGCTTTTTATGTCCCTGTAGGTATTTCCGGAGAAATAAGCTTTTGCGGCGAAATTGGTTAAAAAAATGGTTTTTGCACTCGTGGGAGAAAATTACTATACAGACTCTCACTTTGGATAAGGGGTAACCTAATTACTAAGGGGTGATCCATTTCCAGGCAGCTGCTAAAGGGACACCAGAACTGGATAGGGGGAGGTCTTCTTCAAATTTCAAATACTGGTTTTTGGCGGGAAAGGCCATGCATATCGCTGTTGAATTTTGATCCGATTATTGGAGCTGTTTTAGGGAGATTAAACACCGGAAATTGATTGGGATGGACGTGATATGGATATAAAATTCTAGTATGGATGATTTCATGGGCTTAATTGGGCTAGAATTTACTGGGAAAAACAATCAAAGTTAAAACAGAGAGACGTGTCCTGTTGTGCACTTTCAAAGATTTTTGAGAGATTTCTGGAGGACTTTGACGATGGATTAACATGTACACGGTCTTATTCAAGTCTAGGGAAGAGTTTGGTAGCTATTTTATAGCTAACAGCATGTGAAAAAGCTCAACAGAAGGGATTATTCTCTCAACAGCGCAGAGAAGGAAAAGAAAAGAAAAAGTCGGAATTTATACGAGATATTTGGGGTCTGTGGGATATATAAGAGTGCTTTCAAGTCATAAAAAGGGTTAGAAAAGTTTAGAGACAAATAGGAGAGAGTTCAGAGCCGAAACGAGGAAGATACCATTGATTGTTGCTGCTGCTGCTGCTGTTCAAGGAGGAAGAAGAAGAGGAAGAACAGACCTGCTAAGGCAGTCGTTCTTCATCAGTCTTAAAACCAGAACACGCTGTCGCTGTTTACAGCACACGGCTTGTATCGTTCTTTCCAACAGCTTACACCCTGTGTCGCTATTTACAGCACTTTAGTTCTATCGTTTCTTCTCAGCACTTACACCATTTGTAACAGTGACGCTGTAACACTTCTACAGCGTTGCTAATTCCTATTTCATCATATAATCATCAATAAAAACACCTATTTTAGCCATGAATTTATCTTGTGAGTGTGTTTTTGGGATGAGGAGCTAAACCCATTAGCCGAGACGATGGAGTAAGCCATTGGCACAAAATTTATTGGTATAATTCTAATTTTTACATTTATTTGCAATATTATTATTTGATTATTTGCATGAATTAAAATTGAATTAATAGTTTTTATTGAGTAATTGTGAATTGACTTGATGAAGCATGCTAGGTTTTAGTAACTTTTGATGTTTTATACTTTTTAATTACAATTATTACTTCAAAAACTTATTTGAGGCAAATATTAGAATTGATTTTAAAGATAAAATTGCATAAGAACTATTTAGAGTTTACTATTAAAATGGTCATTGGTGGAATCCTAGTCTTGGTATTTTTCTCTATAACTTTGAACAACTCTTTTTATTTGCCTGTTTAAATTTAAATCTAAAAACTGTTTTCTTCACAAGTCTGATACGAATCCGTTTTACCACTTCAACTACAATCACTATTTGAAAAACCATCAAATTTTTGGCGCCGCCGACGCGGACTTGTGTTTAGGTAGCATTTTTTTTAGATTTTTTTTTTTATTATTATTCTTGTTCTTCTTTACGTTTTTGGTTTTTTTTTGTTTCCTTGCAGATTTTTGAAGTTGGAGCGAGAGATAAATTTGCCAAAGCTTGTGGTGATTTACTTAAAGTTTGGGAGTGAAAACCAAAGCTAAAGAAGCGAAAAGAAGAAGATTTTCTTTATTTTGTTAAAAAGAGAGAAAAAAAAAGAGAGACATTTTTATTTTTGTAATTTTTTTTTTTAGACTTTATTTTCTTTTGTATTTTTTTTTATGGACTTTGGACATTAATTTTGGGACATTTTTATTTTTATTTTTAAACCCTACGGAAGGGTACCCTTAAATACAAACTGTGTGCAGGGAAGGACGACGATTACGATATCGTCTCGGCCCCTCGGGTTCGCACACGACATAGGAGTCGTGGCCCGAGTCGACTTCAGCGGTTCTTCGCCCGTCTGGTACGGGAGGTAAAATTCTAAACACCCGCGAATCTCCTGCAAGCGGGTTACTGGACTCCTTAAGGTGAATATATGCTGAGGACTTGAATATGGACTGTTTTTAAATTCCTAGTAAAGGGCAAGGCCTGGCCTAAACAAGATAAGGGTTCGGATTTCATCACCGCTCCCTTCTTGCCCGCCTTAGGAAAACGAAACCTAAAGCGAACCTAAGCCTAAAATTTGGACTAGAAAGAGACCTATAGGGTATCGAGCTTAACAGGATAATCATTCGAAAAATATTTGTTACTCTTTTAGGCACACCTCAAAGTTCTTGACGGTTTATGTGAGTTGAATGCGTGACTGCGCCGCATTGGATCGGTGAGGTTTTGGGTATCAAAGCTCCATTGAGCTTCCCTCGCCTCGATTCAACTTACATTGGCTCGGATTGATTCCAGAGGGGTGTGCTCCAATTGTAACGAATTCCCTTTCGAAGGATTAGAAGCTGGTCTAGAAACAATCTAAGTGGAGCCATCATGCTTGTTGTTTGCTAGAAATCTTTAGGTTTGCTGTGGTAGAGTCGAGTCAGCCTGCTGTGTGTTTGCTAGAACCTTCCTGTTAGGATTTTTATTTCTTTTTGAATTCTTTTTAGTGTATCCCCGATTTTGTTAGGGCTTGGAAAAGAGATACTCTAGGTCGATTGATTAGCGAAAAACCTAGTAGTTCTTCTGATTTAAGCAGGGAGCTCGAAGATTCTTCTTTTGAGAGCCCTGTTTTTGGAAACTTCTGTTTTGAGAATCTGCCTCTTTGTGAGGATAGTACCCCTAGTACTTCTGTTGTGCCAGCGATGGCAACCTTGAAAGATTACATGTTCCCAACTAGGACCAACCGAGCTTCATGCATTAAATTGCCAGCCACTACGGCTAATTTCGAGATAAAACCTAGTATTCTTCAAATGATCCCTATATTCTTAGGAAAAGATGATGAGAACCCTTATTTTCATATTAGGGACTTTGAGGAAATCTGTGGGACAATTAGGATAAAGGACCTTACCGATGAAGTCTTGAAACTTAAGATGTTTCCCTTTTCTTTGAGAGACAAAGCCAAGACCTGGCTGAACAACTTACCGTCTGAATCCATAGAAACATGGCAGGAACTTATCGCTGCCTTCTATATGAAGTTCTACCCTAAGCATAAACTGCAGCTGTTAGGCAGAAAATTAGTGCTAGTGTGCAACAAGAGGGAGAGTCTCTTTATAGGTTTTTAGAGCGATTCAATGATCTCCTATCTCAGTGTCCTCACCATGGATTTGATAATATGAAACTCGTACAGATTATTTATGATGGTTTAGACTATTCGACCAAAGCCATGGTTGAGTCTATGTGCGCTGGTGAGTTCACTAGTAAAAATGCTGATGATGCTTTTACCTTCTTAGGAGCTATCGCTGAAAAATCCCAACAGTGGGAATCTTGTGTTGAACCCCCTAAAAGACTCTTGGTCAATAGAAGTAGCACCAATATGATAGATACGAGTTTTGCGTCAGATGCTAAGTTTGCTGCTTTGTCCAGAAGGTTAGAAGCTTTAGAAATGGGTCAGTCTAAAAATAGGTCCCTTGTTGAACCTAATAGAGCCTCTCAAGTCTCTAGTTGTGGAATAGATCCCGATAATTCATTTTGGGAAGGTCAAGTTAGTGAAGAACAAGCCCATGCTGTCTATAACAACTCTAGGTTTGAGAACCGTCAGAAGTTTGACCCATACTCAGAAACCTACAACCCTGGTTGGAGAAACCATCCTAATTTCTCTTGGTCTAAGGGACAGAGTCAAGGCCAGTCTAGTAATTATCAGCCTCCCCCAGGTTTTGGTTTTAAGAACTCTTCAGGTCAAACCCAGTTTCAGAACACTTCCGAGAAAAAGATCTCTACCTTAGAGGAAGCTATAACTATGTTAGTAAGTAACCATGACATGCTATCAAAGAACCACATGAGCTTTCAACAAGAAACTAGGCAAGAGTTGAAGAATAATTCCCAGAGTCTTGCCAAATTAGAACTTCAAGTAGGACAAATAGCTAAGTTTATAAGTGAGAGAGAAATGGAAGGTTCCCTAGTCATACTGATCCTAACCCAAAGGAGAGAAATCGTACAATCATGTGAATGCTGTCACAACCCTAAGAAGTGGAAAGAAAGTTGACAACAAGGTCGCCATGCCTGATAGTGAACATGCTGTAGTTCACCCTGCTGAGCCAGAAAATGAGGAGACTGATAGAGTCTCCAAAGAGACCAATGAGGGTCCTGTTGAGCCTCACTTTGTTCCCAGAGCCCCGTTTCCCCAGCTGCTAGTTCCGACTAAGAGGGAGTCCAACTTTAATGATATATTGGAGGTTTTTAAGCAGGTTAATATCAACCTTCCATTATTAGATGCAATTAGGCAGATTCCCTCTTATGCCAAGTTCCTTAAGGACTTGTGTACGCGAAAGCGTAAGCTCAGTGTCCAGAAGAAAGCCTTCATAGCTAGTCATGTGAGTTCTATTATTCAGAATACCACTACTCCTAAGTATAAAGACCCAGGGTCCCCTACCATTGCTTGTACAATAGGTAAGTACCGTGTTGAAAGCGTTGCTTGACTTAGGAGCCAGTGTGAACTTACTGCCATACCATGTGTACCTTAAGCTAGGACTTGGTGAGATGAAACCTACCCAGATAACACTCCAGTTAGCTGATAGGTCCGTTAAAATCCCTCGTGGTGTGATCGAGGATGTTCTTATTGAGGTCGACAAGTTTATTTATCCAGTGGATTTCGTGGTCCTAGATACCCAACCTGTCCCCGACCCAGAGAACCAAATACCTGTGATTTTAGGTCGCCCATTCTTAGCTACGTCTAATGCGATCATAAACTGTCGAAATGGTATATGAATCTTCGTTTGGTAATATGACTATTGAGCTGAATATTTTTAATGTAAACAAGCTACATTCTGAGCTAGATAGCACATGTATTGAAGAGGTGAACATGATAGGAACCTTAGTTCAGGAGTCATTACCAAACATCGTATCGGAAAATACATTGGAGAGTTGTTTATCCCATTTTAGCCTGGATTTCGACGATAATAGTAACATTGAACAAGTAATGCTCTGTTGGATTCTGTTCCTATGTTAGATATTGATATATGGAAAATAGGTTCGAACCATTACTAGCTTCTGAGTCTATCTTAACACCTTATTTAAAAGAGCCTCCTGAGTTGGAGTCTAATTATACATTTTTAGGCCCACCCGAGTCTTTCCCTGTGATTATAGCCTCCGATTTGGATAGTGATCAGGAAAGTAGTCCAGAGACCGTGCTTCAAGAAAATAAGGAAGCCTTAGAGTGGACCATAGAAGATATGAAGCAAGCTGAGGATGAACCACCTGATTATGACTTAGAGAAAGCAATTGACCTTTTTCAAGAACCCGATGGTCTAGAAATTAGGAACATTGTGACTAGTCATTGTAGAGGCACCCAAAATTCTAAGTTTGGGGGTAGAGATTGTCAATTATCCCCAATAGAAGTCCCTAACTTGGGACTCAAGCCTAGTGCATCTGAGGTATCGCTTGAGTGTATTCAGACTCCACAACCTGATCCGCCTGATAATGTCCAGGAGAAAATCCATATGTTAGAGACCCGTTTTTCGGATGAATCTGTTTGCCGAGACACTCATATGAAGCCCAAGTGGGCACCTCAGATAAATCCAGTTGTCTTGCGAGAAACTTTAGATCAGGTTGTGCTCTATCTGCTCATTTTTCTGATCTTGAGCATTTGTCTCCTATTTGTGGCAGTTCTATTTGGTCTTATGGACCCACAATTATTTCGACTATTGGTATACGACTTTGGAAGGTGAAAATTCTTTTTGAGGTATTTGATGTCTAGCTAATGACTATAAATTTAGCATTTACTGGGAGGCTCCCGCGTTCATGTGATACGGTAATATCCTTCCTTATTTCTTTTCCCTCCAGTGGTAATAGTTTCTCCTTGTTCATGCTTTTATTTCATCTTAGAACATTGAGGACAATGTAAGATTTAAGTTTGGGGGTGGGGAAGAAACACTTTTTGTCACCTTTTTGCAATAAATAAACTCCAGAGCCTAGAAATTTATGCCTATTGAGGATTGCACTAACTAATCTAAGTGGATGGAAGCATTTTGATTGTAGGAGTTTGAGGAACCAATCTGATTAGATGGAAACATCTAAAGAGTCTATTCATAAAAGCACAGAGCTCAGGTGTTAGAAATAACATGATAGTTTCACCATATCTCGTTGAGTCCTTTTCACTTCTATTTTTTTTTATTTTTTTTTAAACTATGTTTCTCTAAGTGATAGGTGGGGCCCACGATTCAAGTTGTTACCAATGCTAGGGTGAATTAGAGTGATTGAGATACCATGAAAAAAAAAAAAGTTGAAAAAAGTTGAAAAAAAGTGAAAAAAAAAAAAAAAAAAATTGAGACCAGACCATTTGACCAAAAGGAATAAATTCAATAAAGTCGACCACTGGTACCCTTGTATATGCCAGTTGTGTTGACCTAGAGTTAGGTTATCGACCACTGGTACCCTTGTATATGCCAGTGTGTTGATATTAGTCAGACTAGTATCTCAATCCATTAGGATAGGTTCATTTTGGCGGAGGCCTTCAGACAGATATGGGAAACGTCGTTCACTTAGTAAACATCAAAACCATCTATGTTTTCTATATCCATCTTCTTGATCTATCCATGTGATTAGTTTTGACTCCGAATATGATGTCCATAGTGCAACTATCTGAGTAGAGCTCTGTCACTTTATATGAATTTTAGTATGCTTGAGTGCAAACTCGTGTACAGCAATTGGAATTTCGCATCAGGGTACTTCTTCCTGTAGTCAATAAGTATGCCAACCAAGGAGATTCTTTAGTGCCTTCCAAGGTTCTGCGTAGATAGCTAAGGTCTGGAGTACAGGTTTTGTGGGTATATCTCTGGTAAGCCCTCCCGAGACTATAACTCGGCCACTAGGGCCACCTAGGGGTTTAAAGGCTTATTGCATACGCTAAATGCAATCGACGATGCCTGCGACAGTGAGTTAGGATTTTATTTTTAGTTTGATTTGCTCGGGACTAGCAAATAATAAGTTTGGGGGTATTTGATAGACGCATTTATGTGTCTAATATAGCTCATTGTATATTTGTTAGTACCGATTTGTACTTATTATGGCTTTTTATGTAGTAGTTTTTGGAGAATAAGCTTTTGCGGCGAAATTGGCTAAAAAATGGTTTTTGCGCCGTGGGAGAAAATTACTATACGGACTCTCATTTTGGATAAGGGGTAACCTAATTACTAAGGGGTGACCCATTTCCAGGCAGCTGCTAAAGGGACACCAGAACTGGATAGGGGGAGGTCTTCTTCAAATTTCAAATACTGGTTTTTGGCGGGAAAGGCCATGCATATCGCTGTTGAATTTTGATCCGATTGTTGGAGCTGTTTTAGGGAGATTAAACACCGGAAATTGATTGGGATGGACGTGATATGGATATAAAATTCTAGTATGGATGATTTCATGGGCTTAATTGGGCTAGAATTTACTGGGAGAACAATCAAAGTTAAAACAGAGAGACGTGTCCTGTTGTGCACTTTCAAAGATTTTTGAGAGATTTCTGGAGGACTATGACGATGGATTAACATGTACACGGTCTTATTCAAGTCTAGGGAAGAGTTTGGTAGCTATTTTATAGCTAACAGCATGTGAAAAAGCTCAACAGAAGGGATTATTCTCTCAACAGCGCAGAGAAGGAAAAGAAAAGAAAAAGTCGGAATTTATACGAGATATTTGGGGTCTGTGGGATATATAAGAGTGCTTTCAAGTCATAAAAAGGGTTAGAAAAGTTTAGAGACAAATAGGAGAGAGTTCAGAGCCGAAACGAGGAAGATACCATTGATTGTTGTTGTTGCTGCTGCTGTTCAAGGAGGAAGAAGAAGAGGAAGAACAGACCTGCTAAGGCAGTCGTTCTTCATCAGTCTTAAAACCAGAACACGCTGTCGCTGTTTACAGCACACGGCTTGTATCGTTCTTTCCAGCAGCTTACACCCTGTGTCGCTATTTACAGCACTTTAGTTCTATCGTTTCTTCTCAGCACTTACACCATTTGTAACAGTGACGCTGTAACACTTCTACAGCGTTGCTAATTCCTATTTCATCATATAATCATCAATAAAAACACCTATTTTAGCCATGAATTTATCTTGTGAGTGTGTTTTTGGGATGAGGAGCTAAACCCATTAGCCGAGACGATGGAGGAAGCCATTGGCACAAAATTTATTGGTATAATTCTAATTTTTACATTTATTTGCAATATTATTATTTGATTATTTGCATGAATTAAAATTGAATTAATAGTTTTTATTGAGTAATTGTGAATTGACTTGATGAAGCATGCTGGGTTTTAGTAACTTTTGATGTTTTACACTTTTTAATTACAATTATTACTTCAAAAACTTATTTGAGGCAAATATTAGAATTGATTTTAAAGATAAAATTGCATAAGAACTATTTAGAGTTTACTATTAAAATGGTCATTGGTGGAATCCTAGTCTTGGTATTTTTCTCTATAACTTTGAACAACTCTTTTTATTTGCCTGTTTAAATTTAAATCTAAAAACTGTTTTTTTCACAAGTCTGATACGAATCCGTTTTACCACTTCAACTACAATCACTATTTGAAAAACCATCACACATCAGCCCTAGACGCAGCTAAAGCTTTGCTGAGAGCACCAGCCTCAGCTCTAGCGTCATCTCTCTCCCTAGCAAGACGCTGAAGGTAATCTTTAACATCAGAGGTCTGAGAAGAACGAGCTTGACGCAATTCTTCTTCCAAGAAATTGATCTTAGCTTCCAATGATGAGACCTGTTCTCGGGATTCACGAAGATTATCACGCGTCCACAACAACGTTCCATCAAACAAACGACGATCATTGTTATATTGGTTATGCAAATCAATCATTTGGACTCGCCTGACCCGCCACTTCTCTGCCAGAGCATTATGTTCATCGGCACGAGCATTCCACTTATCAGCCTCGCTCTTTATCTTCTCTACCAACTCTGCAATGCGAGATTTCTGACGCTGCCGCTCTTTTCGAAGCCATACTAACTCAGAAACTCCACCCACTGAAGATAGGGTGGGGGAGGGAGACTCATACAGAATACTAATTACGGTAAAGGACAACAGCAAGGAAGAGAACATATAACCAAACCTATAACAGCCGAAGAATTCTTCTTGGCCTCCTCCAATTCACTACGAACCATAGCAAGATCCATACGAAGCTTCTCCTCCTCCTTGCCTATTTGATACTTAGCCTTGAGGAGACTCTTCAACTCACATATCTCCATATCCCTATCAGCGATGACAGTCTCAGCCGCAGTAAGCTCCTCTTCCCGAAGACGAAGCTTAGCCTCCAACTTAAGGGATTTGGCCTTAAAAAACTGGTACAACATGTGATTGCAATGCTCACTCCTCATCATCTGCGAATCAGAAGATTAGAACACCCTGACTCTAAAAATTGCTAAAAACTGATACCAGGCGAAATGATAAGAGAACTCACCTCTAATATCCGCTGTTGGGGAAATCCATACTGATACCCATCAGCCAACTGATAGACGCATTTATGTGTCTATTTTGTTCTCAATATTCTATATTGTTAGACTCGATTAAGTACTTATTGTGTTATTTTGTGTTTTTGTAGATGTTTTTAGAGAAATAAGCCTTTGCGGCGAAATGAGCTCGAAATGTAATGTTTTACACCCCAGAAATGTACCGGAAACACCCCAAAAATGTCCCAGAGGAACCCAGAAAAATTACTATTTCCACCCAAATTACTATTCGCACCCCAGCACTCTGGATAAGGGGCACCTTCTTCTCAGTGGTATGATAGAAGCCAATACAATGATTATCGACCTGAATTTGAATATGGACATCATCCTTTCTATGACCATGTTGGGAATAGTGGTTGGGAACGCCATCATTTGGAAGGATATGGGTCATACCCTGGTGAGCACAATTACTATCCACACATGCATCAGTCTTACGAGCAATAAGATTATAGTACTAGTTCTTCGTCTCTAGAGGATACAATCAAACTATTGAAAAGTAGTCCTTTTTATGATCCCTCTGTTCCTATTCCTCCTTTAGAAGAGTCCCTCAGGAAGTTAGCTGAGTCGACGCGTAAGTTAGCTGAGATGAATAATATAATTATAGATGAAAGAACTACAATAATGAGTGAACCTTCTTTAGAAGACCACCTCAAGCGGATAGCTGAGACGAACGAAAGAATTGCTCGAAATTACTTGAATTTCCAATATAGTGTATCAAATAATACCCTTGAGAATGAAGATAGTTATTTACATAATCAAGATAACAAGGTTAGAATTGGTAGCACTACTTGTTTTGATGAGGTTCGATCTTTTTCATGTTATTATGATGAGGATAGTGTTGATGGAGAATCATACTTATGTAGGAATAGTGATCAGGAAATGGATACTCCAATTGAGCTTTACAATGATAATATTATTTCTATTTCAAATCCAAATAATTTTAATAATTATTCACCTGTTCAAAAGGACGAGTATTTGACTAGAGATACCCTCGTTTTAGACGATGTAGTATTTCCTGTTTACAAAGCCGATAATGATTTAGAGGAACGAGTTTATTATGAGAATAATGTTTTAGAGTCTAGCGATTTAGAAACAATAGTCTTAGACGAAGAAGATGAACTCGTAGATCTTTTAAATATGAGTGAGGATGCATCACCTGAGTATAACCTAACAGAAGCAATTGACTATTTTCAGGATTCCAATGATCTAGAAATTAAGGAAATTGTAGCTAGTCTATCTAGAGATACCCAAAAATCTAAGTTTGGGGGTGATTATCATTCTCCTTGTGCCATACCTTTAGCTCTTAATGAGATCCCTCATTTTGGACTTGATATCTCTGCCTCGACAATTTTATAAGATTACCTTCATACTCGTTTTCCCGAACCTAATGATGTCCAAGAAGAAGTTCAGTCGTTAGAAACCCATCCTCTAGTTGATGTGGTTTGCCCAGGCTATGATCCCCAGATTGACTTTGTTTTCCCACCAAATAGTTTTCTTCCAACTGTGGGAACGTTTATATTCCAAATGTGTCGAATATTAAGTTATGAGACTAAACCTAAATGCTTTAGGAAATTAGAATCGACACATTTGCTTAAGAATGACCACTACTCTCATTGTGGTCAATTATTTAAGTCATATCTGATTGACTTAGAGGATCCGCAATTATATAGGTTATTACTCGTGATTCTAAGTTTGTATTTGAGTTTTTATAGACTCTAAGACCTAGTGATTCGGATCCCATCTATGAAGAAACACAACCAATGAAAATATTCTATTTAGACCCTTTCATAGAACCTGAACCTGAACCGCAATTAGCGATAGTTTTCAGGAAACTAGGTAAGGGCATGCTATTCTTGTCCATTTTCTTGGCTCACTGCAGTTTCATATGGTCAGCTCTATTTGGTTTTGAAGACCCACAGTTATTTCGACTGTTACTTTATGGTTCGAGTTGACCAATCCTTTTCTAAGTCTGGCTGAAGACTTTAAACTTAGCACTTCTTGGGAGGTATCCCATGCTCATGCACCACGGTAATATCTTTCCTTAACTCTTTCGCTTCAAATGGTAACAGTTTCTCCTTGTTCATGCTTTTAGTTTCATCTTTAGAACATTGAGGACAATGTTAGATTTAAGTTTGGGGGTATGGGAGAAACTTTTTAGTTGCAATTATTAAACTCCAGAGCCTAGAAATTTATGCCTATTAAGGTTTGCACTAACCAATCTAAGTGGATGGGAACATCTTGGTTATAGGAGTTGAGGAACCAATCTGATTAGATGGAAACATCGAAAGAGTCTATTCATAAAAGCACATAGCTCAGGTGTTAGAAATAACATGATAGTTGCACCATATCTTGTTGAGTCCTTTTCATTTTTTTTATTTTTCATTTTTTTATTTTTTCATTTTAAACTATGTTTTTCTAAGTGATTAGGTGGGGCACACAATTCAAGTTGTTACCACTGCTAGGGTGAAGTAGAGTGATTGAGTTACTAAAAAAAAAAAAAAGACCGGACCAGTTAGACCAATCGAAATAAGTTGGATAGCAATATGCGTGTGTTCTCCCTGTTTCCGTCTCCTAAGCAAGCGTGGAATGCAGGACCCGTGGGAACTATCGTGTAATCTGCTGAAAAGAAGCATGCGCTTGGATCAAAAAGATCTATTCATGTCGTTAAGTTAAAAAAAATAAAAATGGTTATTGTTCTGTATAGTCAACTGCTGGTTCCCTTGTATTTTCCAGTTTGTTGATCTAGATTTAAGTTATTGACCACTGGTTCCCTTGTATATGCCAGTTGTGTTGATATTAGTCAGACCGGTATCTCATTCCATTAGGATAGGTTCATTCTGGCAGTGGCCTTCAGACAGATATGTGAAACATCGATCATTTGGTTAACATCAAAACCATCTACATTTTTCTATTTCCATCTCCTTTTTCTATCCATATGATTAGTTTGACTCCGAATATGATGTCCATAGTGCAACTATCTGAGTAGAGCTCTGTTACTTTATATGAATTTTAGTATGCTTGAGTGCAAACTCGTGTACAACAATTGGAATTTCGCATCAGGGTTCTTCCTCCCATAATCAATAAGTAAGCCAACCAAGGAGATTCTTTAGTGCCTTCCAAGGTTCGACATAGATAGCTAGGGTATGGAGAAAAGGTTTTGTGGGTACACCTCTGGTAAACCCTCCCGAGATTAACTCGGTCACTAGGGACACCTAGTGAGTTAGGATTTTATTTTTGCTCGAGGACTAGCAAATAATAAGTTTGGGGGTATTTGATAGACGCATTTATGTGTCTATTTTGTTCTCAATATTCTGTATTGTTAGAATCGATTAAGTACTTATTGTGTTATTTTGTGTTTTTGTAGATGTTTTTAGAGAAATAAGCCTTTGCGGCGAAATGAGCTCGAAAAGTAGTGTTTTACACCCCAGAAATGTACCGGAAACACCCCAGAAATGTCCCGGAGGAACCCAGAAAATTACTATTTCCACCCAAATTACTATTCGCACCCCAACACTCTGGATAAGGAGCACCTTCTTCTCAAATTCAAAAATTCAAAAAACGATTTTGGCGGGAAATTTCTAAACAGTTCTGGCAGAATTTCGATCGTCAATATGAAGGGGTTATGGGTCGATTCAATGGATGAAATTTGGTATAGAGATGTGATATAGGTTAAGGAACATAGTATGGGTGACATGATCTATCAAATTTGGCTGGAATTTTCGGTATGATTCACACACCCAAAACAGAGCAGGTGTACTGTAACACGAGCAAAATTGAAGTTCTTGTGTGCGTGGGGGAGTTTTGCTGGCGTTGGAAGAGTGTTGAGGCGTGAATAAGTCGAATGGGAGCGTGCAGGAAGCAAGTTGACGTGAGAAAATTCTTTAACTGGCAATTATTCTCTATTTTTGGCAACGAGGAATAATCGAATTAAAGAGAGTATATACACAATCAATGGTCGGATTTTTGGCCTCAATTCTCTATAAACACAGGTACAATTGAAGTGAGAGAGGTGGTCGAGAGTTGGGAGGAGAACAGAGGAAGTTGCAGAGGAAGAATCACGAATTCTCTCTGTTGCTGCTGTTGTTCGTGATGAAGATGAAGAACATGAAGAACGGACTTGCCAAGACAGTCGTTTAATAACTGTCGTAGTTTGCCTTCATTTGCAGCAGTTATTCGCAACACTTCCTTTTTATCGTTCTGTAATAGTGGAGTCTGTAACGCTTATAAACGTTGCAATTTCCCGATTTTCTCCATTTTTCACCATTGTAAACCATTTTTGAGCCATAATTAAATATTTTGAGAGTATGTTTGCGATGATGAGCTAAAACCCAACACTAGGACGACGGAGGAGGCCGAGCTTCATACATGGGTAATTTTATTAATTCTTTTTAAGACTTTTGCATTAAAAATTAATTGAAATATGATTTGATAAAATTGGTTGTTATTTGATTAGATGGGTCATGCTTAGCTTAGGTGATTTGATGTTCCATGTTAAACATTTACAATCAATTTTTTGAGAATCTACTTTGGAAAAATAAGAGTCCATATAACTTATGTTTTGAGCGATTATTGTCGAGAATAATTCATTGAGCCCTATTTTATGAAGATTGGCCGAATCATTAGTCCCAATACCTCTCACCATTGTTAATACTTTATTGTATATATTTATCTTTTTTATTAAGTCTAAAAAAATTATCCTTCACAAATCCGAGAGTTTGAACCTTCATTACTACAACCATAATCAAAAATACTAATCATTTTGGCGCCGCCGACGCGGATTTGTGCTTAGGTAGAATTTTTAGGTTTTTATTATTTTTATTATTCCATTTGTTCTTTTTTACGTCTCTTTGGTTGTGTCTTTGTATTACAGGTTTGAAGTTGGATACTAAAGACCTTGGAATCAAAGCTTAAAGCTAAAAGAGAAGGAAAAAAGACAAAGCAAAAAAATAAAGAAAAAAGAGAGAAAAAAAAAAGAAAAAGAGAGAACTATTTTATTTTATTTTAAGAGACTTTCCATTTTTTATTTTTATTTTGTAATTATTATTATTATTCTTTGTATTTCTTTTCATTGGACTGGACTTTGGACAATTTATTTTAATTTTAAACCCTACAGAAGAGTTATATAAAAAAAAATAAAAAAATAAAATTAAATATAAACTGTTTGCAGGGAAGGACGAAGATTACAATATCGTCTCGGCCCCTCGGGTTCGTACATGACATAGGAGTCGTGGTCCGAGTCGACTTCAACGGTTCATCCCCCGTCTGGTACGGGAGGTAAGTCCATCGAAACACTCGCGAATCTCCTGTAAGCGAGTTACTGTATTCCTTAATGTGATTCATTGATTGAGGACGAATTTGGACTGTTTTTAAATTCCTAATAAAGGGTAAGGCCTAGCCAATACAAGATAAGGGTTCGGATTTCATCACCGCTCCCTTCTTGCCCGCTTTAGAACGAGACCTATAGGGTAACGAGCTTAGTAGGAAAGTCGTTCGAAAAATATTGGTTACTCTTTTAGCATACTTCGAAGTTCATGATGGTTTCTGTGAGTTGAATGCGTGATTGCGCCGCCTTGTGATAGCGGTGAGGCCTTGGGTATCAAATCTCCACTGAGCTTCCCTCGCCTCAATTCAACTTACGTTGACTCGGATTGATTCCAGAGGGGTTTGCTTAAATTGTAACGAATTCCCTTTCGAAGGATTAGAAGCTGGTCTAGAAACAATCTAAGTGGAGCCATCATGCTTGTTGTTTGCTAGATTTTATAGGTTTGATTTGGTCGAGTCATCCTTGTTTGTGATTGTGTAGAATTCCCTTGCAATTAAGAATGTCGAAGTGGTATGATAGAAGCCAATACAATGATTATCGACCTGAATTTGAATATGGACAACATCCTTTCTATGACCATGTTGGGAATAGTGGTTGGGAACGCCATCATTTGGAAGGATATGGGTCATACCCTGGAGAGCCCAATTACTATCCACACATGCATCAGTCTTACGAGCAAGAAGATTATAGTACTAGTTCTTCGTCTCTAGAGGATACAATCAAACTATTGAAAAGTAGTCCTTTTTTATGATCCCTCTGTTCCTATTCCTCCTTTAGAAGAGTACCTCAGGAAGTTAGCTGAGTCGACGCGTAAGTTAGCTGAGATGAATAGTATAATTATAAACGAAAGAACTACAATAATGAGTGAACCTTCTTTAGAAGACCACCTCAAGCGGATAGCTGAGACGAACGAAAGAATTGCTCGAAATTAGTTGAATTGCCAATATAGTGTATCCAATAATACCCTTGAGAATGAAGATAATTATTTACATAATCAAGATTACAAGGTTAGAATTGGTAGCACTACTTGTTTTGACGAGGTTCGATCTTTTTCATGTTATTATGATGAGGATAGTGTTGATGGAGAATCATACTTATGTAGAAATAGTGATCAGGAAATGGATACTCCAATTGAGCTTTACAATGATAATATTATTTCTATTTCAAATCCAAATAATTTTAATAATTATTCACCTGTTCAAAAGGACGAGGATTTGACTAGAGATACCCTCGTTTTAGACGATGTAGTATTTCCTGTTTACAAAGCCGATACTGATTTATAGGAACGAGTTTATTATGAGAATAATGTTTTAGAGTCTAGCGATTTAGAAGCAATAGTCTTAGACGAAGAAGATGAACTCGTAGAGCTTTTAAATATGAGTGAGGATGCATCACCTGAGTATAACCTAACAGAAGCAATTGACTATTTTCAGGATTCCAATGATCTAGAAATTAAGGAAATTGTAGCTAGTCTATCTAGAGATACCCAAAAATCTAAGTTTGGGGGTGATTATCATTCTCCTTGTGACATACCTTTAGCTCTTACAGAGATCCCATTTTTTGGACTTGATATCTCTGCCTCGACAATTTTATAAGATTACCTTCATACTCGTTTTCCCGAACCTAATGATGTCCAGGAAGAAGTTCAGTCATTAGAAACTCATCCTCTAGTTGATGTGGTTTGCCCAGGCTATGATCCCCAGATTGACTTTGTTTTCCCACCAAATAGTTTTCTTCCAACTGTGGGAACGTTTATATTCCAAATGTGTCGAATATTAAGTTGTGAGACTAAACCTAAATGCTTTAGGAAATTAGAATCGACACATTTGCTTAAGAATGACCACTACTCTCATTGTGGTCAATTATGTAAGTCATATCTGATTGACTTAGAGGATCCGCAATTATTTAGGTTATTACTTCGTGATTCTAAGTTCGTATTTGAGTTTTTACACACTCTAAGACCTAGTGATTCGGATCCCATCTATGAAGAAACGCAGCCAATGAAAATATTATATTTAGACCCTTTCATAGAACCTGAACCTGAATCGCAATTAGCGATAGTTTTCAGGAAACTAGGTAAGGGCATGCTATTCTTGTCCATTTTCTTGGCTCACTGCAGTTTCCTATGGTCAGCTCTATTTGGTTTTGAAGACCCACAGTTATTTCGACTGTTACTTTATGGTTCGAGTTGACCAATCCTTTTCTAAGTCTGGCTGAAGACTTTAAACTTAGCATTTCTTGGGAGGTATCCCATGCTCATGCAACACGGTAATATCTTTCCTTAACTCTTTTGCTTCAAATGGTAACAGTTTCTCCTTGTTCATGCTTTTAGTTCATCTTTAGAACATTGAGGACAATGTTAGATTTAAGTTTGGGGGTATGGGAGAAACTTTTTAGTTGCAATTATTAAACTCCAGAGCCTAGAAATTTATGCCTATTAAGGTTTGCACTAACCAATCTAAGTAGATGGGAACATCTTGGTTATAGGAGTTGAGGAACCAATCTGATTAGATGGAAACATCGAAAGAGTCTATTCATAAAAGCACATAGCTCAGGTGTTAGAAATAACATGATAGTTGCACCATATCTCGTTGAGTCCTTTTCATTTTTATTTTTATTTTTTTTTCATTTTAAACTATGTTTCTCTAAGTGATTAGGTGGGGCACACGATTCAAGTTGTTACCACTGCTAGGGTGAAGTAGAGTGACTGAGTTACTAAAAAAAAAAACGGACCAGTTAGACCAATCGGAATAAGTATTAACACTTGGATAGCAATATGCGTGTGTTCTCCATGTTTCCGTCGCCTAAGCAAACGTGGAATGCAGGACCCGTGGGAACTATCGTGTAATCTGCTGACAAGAAGCATGCGCTTGGATCAAAAAGATATATTCATGTCGTTAAGTTAAAAAAAAATGGTTATTGTTCTGTGTAGTCAACTGTTGGTTCCCTTGTATTTGCCAGTTTGTTGATCTAGATTTAAGTTATTGACCAATGGTTCCCTTGTATATGCCAGTTGTGTTGATATTAGTTAGACCGGTATCTCAGTCCATTAGGATAGGTTCATTCTGGCAGTGGCCTTCAGACAGATATGTGAAACATCGATCATTTGGTTAACATCAAAACCATCTACATTTTTCTATTTCCATCTCCTTTTTCTATCCATATGATTAGTTTGACTCCGAATATGATGTCCATAGTGAAACTATCTGAGTAGAGCTCTGTCACTTTATATGAATTTTAGTATGCTTCAGTGCAAACTCGTGTACAACAATTGGAATTTCGCATCAGGGTTCTTCCTCCCATAATCAATAAGTAAGCCAACCAAGGAGATTCTTTAGTGCCTTCCAAGGTTCGACATAGATAGCTAGGGTCTGGAGAAAATGTTTTGTGGGTACACCTCTGGTAAACCCTCCGGAGATTAACTCGGTCACTAGGGACACCTAGTGAGTTAGGATTTTATTTTTGCTCGAGGACTAGCAAATAATAAGTTTGGGGGTATTTGATAGACGCATTTATGTGTCTATTTTGTTCTCAATATTCTGTATTGTTAGACTCGATTAAGTACTTATTGTGTTATTTTGTGTTTTTGTAGATGTTTTTAGAGAAATAAGCCTTTGCGGCGAAATGAGCTCGAAAAGTAGTGTTTTACACCCCAGAAATGTACCAGAAACACCCCAGAAATGACCCGGAGGAACCCAGAAAAATTACTATTTCCACCCAAATTACTATTCACACCCCAGCACTCTGGATAAGGAGCACCTTCTTCTCAAATTCAAAAATTCAAAAAACGATTTTGGCGGGAAATTTCTAAACAGTTCTGGCAGAATTTTGATCGTCAAAATGAAGGGGTTATGGGTCGATTCAATAGCTGAAATTTGGTATAGAGATGTGATATAGGTTAAGGAACATAATATGGGTGACATGATCTATCAAATTTGGCTGGAATTTTCGGTATGATTCACACACCCAAAACAGAGCACGTGTACTGTAACACGAGCAAAATTGAAGTTCTTGTGTGCATGGGGGAGTTATGCTGGCGTTGGAAGAGTGTTGAGGCGTGAATAAGTCGAATGGGAGCGTGCATGAAGCAAGTTGACGTGAGAAAATTCTTTAAATGGCAATTATTCTCTATTTTTGGCAGCGAGGAATAATCGAATTAAAGAGAGTATATACGCAATCAATGGTCGGATTTTTGGCCTCAATTCACTATAAATACACGTACAATTGAAGTGAGAGAGGTGGTCGAGAGTTGGGAGGAGAAGAGAGGAAGCTGCAGAGGAAGAATCACGAATTCTCTCTGCTGCTGCTGCTGTTCGTGATGAAGATGAAGAACATGAAGAACGGACTTACCAAGACAGTCGTTTAATAACTGTCGTAGTTTGCCTTCATTTGCAGCAGTTATTCGCAACACTTCCTTTTTATCGTTCTGTAATAGTGGAGTCTGTAACGCTTATAAACGTTGCAGTTTCCCGATTTTCTCCATTTTTCACCATTGTAAACCATTTTTGAGCCATAATTAAATATTTTGAGAGTATGTTTGCGATGATGAGCTAAAACCCAACACTGGGACGACGGAGGAGGCCGAGCTTCATACATGGGTAATTTTATTAATTCTTTTTAAGACTTTTGCATTAAAAATTAATTGAAATATGATTTGATAAAATTGGTTGTTATTTGATTAGATGGGTCATGCTTAGCTTAGGTTATTTGATGTTCCATGTTAAACATTTACAATCAATTTTTTGAGAATCTACTTTGGCAAAATAAGAGTCCATATAACTTATGTTTTGAGCGATTATTGTCGAGAATAATTCATTGAGCCCTATTTTATGAAGATTGGCCGAATCATTAGACCCAGTACCTCTCACCATTGTTAATATTTTATTGTATATATTTATCTTTTTTATTAAGTCTAAAAAAATTATCCTTCACAAATCCGAGAGTTTGAACCTTCATTACTACAACCATAATCAAAAATATTAATAACCAACGCCATCATATCAGCAACAGTCGAGGGAGCATCGACTACTAGAGCAGCCTCCGAGGCCCGAAGATTCTTATCCCACGCTACTGCAACCTGGTCCTCGGGAGACAATTGCATCATCTTACGGGTATAGGCATCAGAGTTCTTCTCACTCTCCACCACAGGGGCTAGATTGGGTACGAACATCAAGTTCTTCTTCTTAAACCAAGCTAAGATGGCATCATCACCCTCCAGGATCCGTGACTGAGGAAAATCATCTCCAGGAGACCCAACCGAGGCTTTACCCATGTCCGTGAATTTAGCACCCGAAGAGTTCGAGGCTACTCTTGCGTCCAAATCTGGAAGGTCTCTAGCACCGCTCCCCTCTGGAACATCACTAGCATCCACGACTCCCTTACCCTTCCCGTCCACCTTGTTAGAATTACCAAGCACATCCCAATCATCGTTGGGGGAAAGCAGGTTGAACTCAGAAGCCAGGCCCAGGGCAGCGTTTATGTCAAAACCATCCTCCGCAGAATAAATCCGACCAAAGGAAAACTCCTGAGACATAGCAGGAATTTCACCACCAGCACCCTCATCACCAAGGCCAGTGCTATCATCACCAGCATCACTGCAACCCGCAGGATTAGCTTCGGCACCAGCATCATAACACCCTGCGGGATTAATCTCACCACCAATACCGCTGCCACCGGCGGTAGTATTCCCTTCAACAAATTCATCAACATCATGACCGGGAGGGGATGTATCAGTACGCTCTTCTATGTCAGACACATCTTCATCCTCGCCAAGCTCAGTCACAGGACTGTTAACTTCTTCATAAACCTCCGCCTCCTCGATTGTTGCGGTGGTGGACTGCTTGGGATTTATCCTCCTCTTCTTCGTCGCCTAAAAAGACAAGGCACAAGAATAAAAATCCCTAACTTTGAAAAGAATTAAAACTGCCTCAACTAAAGGACAAGGCATATAGAAATCTTACCTTGACAACCGCAGCATTCTTCGCCTGAAGATCAGCATCGGAACTCTCTTCGTCATCTCCATCAACAACATCGAGGGCATATTGGAAATTCATGCCCTCAAAATTCAAATGCCAAGGACGGAAATTCCCATAACGAGCAGGAGGAGCCGTACGTATCTGGCTATCTGGGTAGGACGCCATCCTTGCGGACCTGGAACCCACCCCCAAGCCCAGGGACCAACAACCTCAATAACAGTTGTCATTCATAGTCATGATCACGCTTGATCCGCTCACGAGTAGGAAACACCAGTTTGTTAGTAGAATTCTCTGTACCCGGGACGTACTTCACCTTAGCACCACTTACTTCACTCAGAAGGCGTATCTCACCACGAGGAGCGGCAATATTCCGAAGACTCACACTCCACGGTTTACGATTCCTACTGTTAACATAGTCACCGAAAGACTTGTTAAAATTCTCAGGCGTATACCACTCCCTTTCCTCAGGGTTGGGAACATAAAGAGTCATCATTGTCTCTCCTTTTCTCCGAAGATAACACTCCCTCAGTGCACGAAGATAATTCCCATGAAGTTGGGAAATAGAGCGACAGTGTGTGTTCTTCGAAGAACCCTCTCGACCAGCCAGCACATCATAATAAAAAGAATCCCCAGACTTGTACAAAGGCAACATAAGACCCGCTTCAAAGTCCCCCACCGTGGTCAGCAGATGAAATTCATCAAACTTATACGTCGATATCAGCTCTTAAGTAATATCATCATCAGCAGCGTGAAAACGAACATCGAATAGTTGAAGACCATGTTTTTCCTTGAAAACCTCCAGATCAATATGTTTGAAGGTCACTTTCTTCTCCCCAACAGCGACGCTGCGTATCTTCTGAGAAATATCCTCCTCCTCCACGGGATCAGGCACAGAATCCTTCGAAGGGTTTCTATCGGAAGCTTTTCTCTTAGGCTGAACCTTAGATGCATCAGTCTTCGAAATCACTTCTTTCGAAGACCTCCCCTTGGGTCGAGACACTGGAGGGGGAGGTAGAGGATGTTGGTGAGACGCGGAAGGAGGCGCCACTGACCGAAGAGGTAGGACATCCCGCGTTCACTTAGGATCATCACGCGGATTAGCTGAGGGACGAGAAACAGCATACCGGGAGCCAGAAGTCTCTTTTGGCCGGTCCCCCTTCTGCGTATTCCCTCTATGCGACTCACTCCTCTTCGAAGTTAAGCGCCTCTGACCAGAAGAAGACGAAACCTTATGAACGCGGGCATCACCTTGGGAAGATTTAGACGAACCTCCACCAGGCGGAGAAACATCAGGATCCCTACGCGGAGGAGATCTACGCGGACTAGGCGGTGGAGTTTGAAAAAAAAACCGCGGATGATCAGCCATGTCTGCGTAGTACACAAACAAGTTTCAGATTTCCGCGGATATAAAACGAAAATCAAAAAACCCAATTTCACCCAGTTCTTCATAATCATGAACCATATGGAAAAGAAGAACAAAACCTAAATAAAAAGAGGAAATAACAAATAGGGGCAACCATACACGAAGGACGATATCATTACTGTTTATAATGACGAACAGGGGCAATCATACACACATCTGTATATATGTTCTTCATCACAAACACATATAGCAGCAACAGAAAACGAATATATTTTTCAAAAGATAATCATGCACAGTAGAACCACTTACCTATAAAGGAAAAATCAGGGTCGTAAAGAAAGCTTCGAGGAACAACAACAACAGCAGAAAAGCTCCGAGGAACGACAACAGCAGCAGTAACAAAGACAAAAACAACAGCAGCAGCAGCAACAATTAATAACAAGGAAACAAAAGCAGAGAACAAAAGTTCTGAGGAAAGAGAAGGAATGCAATTTATGACTAGAGAATTTTCATATTCACTATCATATATATATACAAAGAGAAATAAAACCGCCCCACTACCCAAGAAGAAGTTATTGCAAATAGTGGGGAACGTGCCCTAAAATCTAGGAAAATAATAAAGAGAAGATGAAGAGAGTAACACGTTTTTTCTTCCCACTTCGACTAACCGCCCAGTAGGATGAAAAGGGGGCAAATTGTAGGTACACATTTCATCTTCCGCCACGTGTCCACAAAGACACACGTGGAGGACATGCGGCTGAGAACATCAAGATATGATATCACACGTGGACATCCAAGAGACGCGCCTTATCAAGATAGCGTCGCCACCCACCAGATCCAACGGCAGGGGATCGAGGAAGACGGAAACACTAGAACACTGCGAAGCACTGAAGGATAACCCGAGATTCACTTTATACTATCCCCAGAAAGATCTAAGATCTACGGCTGGGGATAGTCAGACTGACGCAGACAAGACAGGGGCAGAGGACAACTTTCTACCGCGGACATACATCTCAACTACCCGCACTAAATACCCTCAAACAGCATACGTGTCAGTCAGCCTGTGGAGGAAGCGCAGATAACACTGAATATTCAAACGGAACACGCAGAGAAGACCAAGAACACGAAGACCTCTGCGTAAGCGGCACAAGACACAAGAGGATACGGTTATAACGGGCTTCAGAAGTGAACCCCATGTAACCACCCTATAAATACCCCTCTCTCCCAAGTGAAGAGGGGGAAAAGGGGAGGGGGAAAAACATTGAGAAGAGAAGAGGAGAGAGACAGAGAAATAGAGAAAGTGTAAGTGAGGTTCCTCCTACTACGCAGGCTTATATTAGTCTCAAATTCATTCGACTATTTCGGTAATCCCCACCATAAAATGAAAACCCAATCTCGGAGACAGGGATCTGAGTGAGAATCATATAAGTTAATCGTTTCGTCTATGTTCATACATCCATACTTTATATATTCAATTCATTACTTATATCATATCATGTTCGTACATTTTATACTTCGTCCATTATTTATCTTATTGTATGAGCTAAGGACAGTGATTGTAATTGATGAGACGAGGAAGAGTATTAGAACTCTGAGTCAAGGATTCGACATAACCAATCCGTTCCCTTCAGGCGCAGCCTATTTATTGTATTGTCATGAGTCTGCGCGCATTGTTTGTAATACTCAGATGACTTTGATCTGCGTGTTCACAATCACGATTATTCGTTATGAGATGAGGATCCATGGGAAACTAAAATACCGTTCAATATTGAAGACAATGGTTAAGAAGAGTTTGATTTGTCAACCAATTTAGGGATAAGGAAGATTAGAATGAAGATTATTCACGGAACAGTACACACTGAAATAGTTTACAAAACTTGATTTTGTGATAGAAAACTTAAAACTCGTTACGTGGCACCTAGACCTAGGAAGCCATCATGGCATCATCATGTTTTACATTCATTTTTGCCGAGGTTACATTTACATATATATCAACCGCAAATCACAAGATTCACAACACAACTTTTCCAAACAAATTTGCCATCATCTCAAAAACCATCAAATGACATGATTTTCTTTTCCTATTATTGTATCTCATAATTAAAATTAGAGGTTTTGGAAGGATTTTTATTATACAAAGAATATTTCCATGCAAGGAATTTTTCTTACAAACTGTGGGGTATGCATATAACAAAATTCAAAAAAATTAAGCATTTTCACATTAACCATATCATAACTAGTATAACTAATTCATGGGGTACCGTTAGTGTTTTTTGGGTATATACAGGAAGATCCTTGATTTGATACCAGTCCGTCCACATTGATTTACGTCTACAATAAAACTTTCTTAAAATAACACTCGTTAAAATAATAATCCTTCTAAAATAATAAAATTCTTTAGTTCATATAACAATCCATCACAAATCGAAATTTCAAGGATGTCTGAATAGTTTTTTTCTTCTTTCGAACACCTTATGAATAGATTTTTTTTGTGAAGCAGATTATAAATGACATAAAATGATTTTCTACTTTTTTTTATTTATGTTTTATCGATCATATTAAAAAAGACAACCTAATTTCTCAAATTTAAGCAAAATATCATTTGATTCATATCTCCTGTTTCCATATCACTAAATTTTGGATTACGATATATAACGTTTTCCTTTCTTAGGATTTATTTTATTTAAAATACCAAAAAATAACAAATTAATATATTGTTGACGTTGAGTTTGGAAAAACAAATATGAATCAATTGTTTCGTGCACACTCGTTATAGGAGTGTGCACAAAATTGGACTCTTAAAATTCTTCTCGCTAAAATAATAATCTCTCTAAAATAATAATTTTATAGAAGTTTTACTGTACATGACCGACCTTGGAAAACATTATACAAAATCTGAATATCACTCTCATCACCCCAAAGAGAAATTTAATCAGAAAAAGAAGTCCACCTATGGGTTACCATTTTGATCCCAAGGTTGCTACAATCAGTAACTTCTCATGGAATTGGATTATGTTTTGATCTTTCGTCCACCTATTGTTTTCAATTTAGGTATTATCCTTGTTCCAAATAGAATTATACTTCAGAAAAAAGAAAGGAAAAAACACCACCATAACCATCATAAATCAATTTTTTTTCTTTTTATCAAAGAATAGCAAAATAAAATGAAGTACTTACGAGAAAGTAGGTTAAGATTTTACTAATAAAAGAAAAATAAGAAACACATAAAACAAGTTGAGCGCAGCTTGCGGGGAAAATTCGCAAATTCATCTCCTAATAAGTATTCATTGCTTCCTCATATTTCCAAACTAGTTGAAAATCGAACCCCATTTGAAAATTCCTTCTCGTAGTCATCATTGGTAATTATTTCATTATCTTTATTTTTTTCTCTTAGTCATCACTCTCAAGTTCCTTTTGATCCATAGTGCCCAAATTACTGCAAAGGGTATCAAATCCCCAACTTTTCTTGTGGGACTTTTCCCATTATATGATTTCCAACATTTTGATTGTTATATTATTGTTGATTTATACGTCCAAGTCTAAGACATACAAGAAGTAGTCCAAATCTCTTTTCAGAAGTTGCGTCGCAAGAGAATATTATGGCCTATACTATTCAAATCCTCAATATCGTTGCATAAGAACATTTGAAGTTGCTTTGCATCCTCTTCTATTCAAGTTGTCAACTATTGGGATTGCAATTTGCACCACAAACCAATTAAATAATTACACTTTAAGTGGAATATGTTTACTCTACACATAGCTAAAACTCAATGAAGTTGTATTCTCATTTTGTTTCATTATATATTCATAAGCAATGATGCAGTATGAATCATTCTTGGGCAGCATGACATATAGTTTTCTTCTTTGTTTAGTTTGTCGGGTCTCCTAACAATTTTACCATACTTGTGAATTCATCTCAGCTTCTTCAGCCGATGGATTTTTTTTCTTCAGTTGAATCGTTCATATTCCTTGCCCAATGAGGTCAGCTACTTTTGTATCTTTATCGGATACAACATTGACGCAGGGATACTGAAGGAACTGAGAAACTATGAGTAGCTTACTTGGTATCAACTATATGAAGTTGTTGTAGTCAATTTGTATAGCGGCGTAATTCCGAAAATATTCAAAACGGGACTATATCCTTAGATTTTTCTTCCAAGTGGTTTTCCTTGTTAACAAAATATTGTGCGTTGCGTGCTTTACTTTACTTCCTCATTATGTTTTCTATCTTTATAATTAAAATAAATACACTTGTATGTTTATCAAACTTGGTACGATCCTATAGATAGGTTCCTTCACGAATTTAAGCTATATAGCAAGTTACTTCCTGTTGAAGTAATATTTTGCCAGTTATTGTATTTGTAAGATTACACAAGGTGTACCTGTTAGGTTTCTACGAAAATATTTGGCGTACTTTCACTGGTGTTTTATTATCTACATCATTACTTATGATATTCTCTCGATTTACACTCAAACATGTTAATGATTTATATAATTGAAGTACAACCAACATTAGATTTTCGACAACCTCCTTCCTTAACATCTAAGAAAATGAATGTGTTATCTTCAAATTACAAGAGGATACACTAATCTCCAAGTGAAGATTGAAGCCTGGTTTCATTTGTAACTGTTTTGCCTTTCTAAGAAGTTTGAAAAGAAAAAGAAAGATAATGAATCTCCCTATCTTAATCCTCTTTGATATTGAAATTCAGATTTTGAGATGCCATTTACTAGAATCAAAAATTGACTCGAGGATAAGCACCAAAACACCCCGGATGTTGAACTGCCATTTATTAAAATTGAAGATTAAACCAAGGATAAGCACCGTAACACCTATCTTATTAATTTTATTCCAAAATCAGTTGCCTACATTAGACGGTTAAGACAGTGCTAATTGACATTGTCAAGGCCTTTCTTATATCTAATTTGCACGTCATCCCAAGGATTTGTATCCCGCAGTCCATTAGAAATGAGTATTTTATCCTGTATTAATTTGATCTCTCTTAGAAATGCCATCTAATGTTCAAAAATAACTACCCTGGAATTTACAATTGGCACTTTTGAGATGATTCTGCACATGCTATGTGGGATTTGTCCGGCGGTTAAGAGTTGGAATTTTGCTTAAAATCTACCTTGCATATACTTGTTCCTAAAGTTTAGGAACTTAAGATCTAAGTTAGGAAAAATTGTTCCTAAAGTTTAGGAACTTAAGATCTAAGTTAGGAAAAATTGTTCCCAAAGTTACGGCTTCTTAAGGTCCAAGTTAGTTTCTCTATATAAAGGCTTACAATCAGAGGTGTAGAGACAATCCAACCTAGATGAGTGGCAAATCCTTGTGCTTAGGATTTTGGTCTTTTTGTTGGGAGGGTCGTGTGCTACCGTGAAGGTCAATATCGGTGTGAGAGAAAAACTTGTAGAGAGAGTATTTTGGTGTTCTAGTGTTGCGTGTTTAGGGCTTCGCCCTAAACCAAGTTTCAAGTATTTCCATGTTTCTCCTCTGTTACTAGCAGCTACGAAGAAGGTGTACAAGAGAAGACATGAGGCTGGTTTGAGGAATGGTTAGAAAGTTGATTTTTGTGCTTTCTTCAATGGTGTTCTCGGGTATGTCTTGTTAACTCTTTGGGTCTTGTCTTGGGTTGCGGAAAGAGCATGTAATGGTCTTTGATTTAATGGAAGTTGGTGTTGGCCGTGGATGTAGCCTGTAAAGGTGAACCACGTATATCTTGTGTCGTGGTTGTGTGAGATTTTTTTATCTTTTGTCTTTCTTATTATTTCTCCATGTTTGGTTCAAATCACCAATTTCCCTTTGTGATCCTGATTTCCGCTGCGCTCGGGGTGCCAATTTTCCCAACATGCTACTCACCAAGCTTACGGGCCTTAAATGTTGAGATTTGTTTGACTCGTCTTTTTTTGACATGAGACTAATGAAAGCACAGTTTATTCCAATCCATTTTATTATCCTCATAAAAAATTTGTATCACAGACATTATATCATGCTTTATGATAGACTGTGCTTCTTTGTAGAAATCCAATGGGTGCCCGCTAGAACCAAGATACTTTATTTTTATATGACTCTTGGTGGTTTACCGCTCCTCATTAACTTCTATAGGTCTCTCAATCCAAACATCCTCCTTGTTAGAGCATTGCTCGGTCGAACTCGCATGCGTTGCTATCTCAAGCATGTTTGTCAATGTTAGTGATCAAAACTATAAGTCTTGATTTCTAGTCTATTATAGCTAAGTCTCGGACTAGGATAAAAAGTTTAGTTGAGCTCAAGGACTTCATGGAGATTCATCATACAAGTAGAAGAACTACTCAAGGAACCCGTGGAACTTCTCAACAAAAAGGTATGTGAAGACTTGAACTTATCTGTCGCTCAAAAGTCTATCTACTCTATCTCCTACTTCTTGAGACAAAAAGTCGTATGCTATGTATATAGAGTTAGATTATACACATTTGGTATTTCGAGCCGAGTATATCTCGCCTATCTATATCTCGAAATATGTGTTGGTAATCTTTTCGCTTCAACCAAGTTTATCTTTACCTAGTGACGAAAGTCATGATATGTTTCAATCACTTTGAAAATTACTTTGACGAGAAATGGTGTAACAACTGTATAACGTCCTCTAAGAATGTTTCAATGATTAAAAAGAGAGTTTAGATTACATAACCAATGATGGACATAAGCATTGTTGTGGAAACACACTTATGTATAAATCTTATTCCTTGAACCAAAGTTTGCGAACTTTGTTAATCAAGAGAAACCGGAAGAATAACTTGTTTCCAAGTCCACGAACTCAGTCCACGAACTGCCGAACTTCTCATCCCGAGAAATTCTGATGGAGTTGACAAACTAATTGCGTGAGTACCAGTCCGCGAACCGGCGGAAGGTCTCTTGCCGAGATTTTCTGCTGGAGTTTGTAAACTCTGACGGTTGGTTAAGTCCGCGAACCTAGTGTGCGAACTTAAGAAGGTTATATATCTGAAGATGATTTCTGAACTTAAACTTTAAAAAGACTAAGGAATGAAGTTTGCAAACTGTGGCTATAAAAGTTCATGAACCGATTCAAGTGAATCAAATCATCTTTGCTTCAATTGTGTCTTGTGTAGTTACATAAAATTTCCTTGCAATTGAACAACTCTCTAACCAGTTCATTTGAGTCATTTGAACTAGGTATGGTGAAGAAGCACATGGTTGATATGGAATGCTCATATGGCTAACCTTTTGGTTAACTATTGTTGAACCAACAATGTACACGTTTGGATACGGCTAACAAACCTAGAAGCGTGCAGTTCATTTGTGTATAACAAGCTAAGTTTTCGATCTAACGGTTGAGAAATATTAGCTTGAATCTAAATCAGGTTTTCATCTAACAATGAATATTGATTGCTTTGTTACCAAGGCAAAACCCTGATTTGAAAGACTATATAAAAGAGACATCTAGTATTGTGCAAAACTAATCCCCTCACCTTACGTGTGATACTAGTTTGCGTACTAGAGTCGGTTCTCCTTTAACCTTTGGTTTTCTTCTTCTAAAACCAGGTTAACGACTTAAAGACTTCATTGGGATTGTGAAGCTAGACCGATACTACTTTTATCGTAGTTGTGTGATCTGATCTTGCATCTTCTATCGTACGAGTACAATCAGATTTATTGGCTTGAGATTTGATATCTCCGATAGACAAGATATAAAAAGTAATCACACACATCTTCGTCTCATTGTTTGTGATTCCACAACATCTTGTTTGGCTACCGTACGATTAAGATTGTTGTGAGGTGATTGATTAACCTAGGTTGTTCTTCGGGAATATAAGATAGGGTTATCAATTGGTTCATGTTCACCTTGATTATTATCAAAACACGGAATACAAACTTTAGGGTTTTTCTGTGAGAGACAGATTGATCCTTTGATAGACTTGTCTGTGTGAGACATATTTGTTTATTGTCAAAGCCTGTGATTTTGGGTCGTAGCAACTCTTAGTTGTGGGTGAGATCAGCTAAGGGAATCAAGTGCGCAGTATCCTGCTGGGATCAGGGGCGTAGGGAGTACAATTGTACCTTGGATCAGTGAGAGACTGATTGGAGTTCAACTACAGTCCAGTATGAAGTTAGCTTGGAGTAGGCTAGTGTCTGTAGCGGCTTAATACATTGTCTGTTCAATCTGGACTAGGTCCCGGGGTTTTTCTGCATTTGCGGTTTCCTCGTTAACAAAATTTCTGGTGTCTGTGTTATTTCAATTTTCGCATTATATTGTTTTATCTTTATAATTGAAATAATACAGGTTGTGCGTTAGATCAATCAATTGGAGAGTCCGACCTAACGGTTGTTGATTGATATTGATTGACACTTGGATATTGGTCTTTGGTACCATCCAAGTTATTCCTTGTATTTGATTAGTACTCGCAGTTTTTGTTTGAGGAAATCAAATCAAGAGAGAGATATAAACTCTTTGATATACTTTTAATTGATTGAGTCTTATTGATTCTCTTAAAAATATATTCGAGTTTGTCCATACAGATTGCCAAGCGAAATATTGGGTGGTGTTGTTAGACCCCCGCTTTTTCACTCCTCGCTTGAGATGTTTGTAAAACTAGAAGTATAAGTTGAAGTCTCCATTAGTGTTATTACATTAACTCAGTTGGAGAATTCGTTCTGTATCGGAAACAATATCATTCATCCTCTATCCGCTACTATCAGTTCTTCTTCGACCTGGGAATAGTTATCATATCTTAATTAAATTCGTCCAGTACACTATATTTATATTTGAATGGTTGATTTCATATTCATTAAATATTTTTAAGAGAGCATTTGACAAATAAAAATAAAAATACTTCTTCCGTCTAATATATATGCAGAATATTTTGGATTTTGGTTGTCCATTTAGATAAGTGTTTGTACTTTTATAAATCCCGCTAGTCAAGCCCATATAGAAGATTCTAGAAACTTCCACACATCTTGTTTCCGAAGTTACTTGATACACAATATGGAATTCTAGGTTAGCTAATCCACAAAAAAGCTATTGTATTGAACAATATGAAATATCTCTCCCTAAGGGATTTATCTGTGAACGTAGGCATCACTCGCCGAACCACGTTAAATTCTTGTTTTCTTTATTTATCGTTTATATGTTTTCTAACCCTAATTTCGTATCATTATCATCAAATCAATCGTATTTTATACCTAAAAATATATTTTGGTACGAACAATACGCCAAACTCTAATTTCAAGATGACATTTTTCACTATATACTTATTTTAATATGGATGTTATCATTAAAATTAAGTTAACATTTCTAGTTTTTAATTATTGGGAATTGTTTAAGAATAAGCTACCAAAAAACATCCCAATTTGAAAACAAGTAGTTGTTGGAAAATGAGTTTAAATAGAGGACTAAATAAACACAAAGAGATTGTTGTACTCCTTACTTTCAAGGTTCGAATAGATTTCTTTTAGACAATTAGTTCTACACTCCCAATATTAATTGGTGATTGCAACAGGTATGTGAAATAATGCCTTCAGGATACGGTGTAAGCCCTATAACAGAGAAATTGGATTCAAGGTTTGTACCCCTTGACCCAATCAAGAACACACGAGAAAGATTTCTGATGATGCTTTAGATAGAAAGAAAAACAGGTTGAATTGATTGTTAAGAATGGGAGAATACTTTCACTACTCATAGGGATATTCATGCATGTTAATAATTCTTTTCATCACTAACAGACGCTTCCAAAAGCCATCAACTGTGGAAAACCAGAAAAAAAATTCCACGAGACGTTGTCTAACTGTCCCGCCTATTTGAAAATGGGCACGATGAAACTGGTTACATACCGTCTATTTTTACATTTTTTTCCATTTAAACAGTATCAAAATCTAACTGTCCATTTCACCCAGAAATTATTGACTTTGGTCTTTTTAACCAATTTTGTGTTTATTCAAAAGTGTTAAATCGGATGAAAGTATGACTGGTCTGTGAATGAATTACAAAAATGTAACCATTTTGTGACCTAATTACAAAAAATATGACCATTCTTTAAATGACCCAACAACAATTTAAATGGTATCCAAAGGCAATAAAGAGATGGCTGGTGGCATAAGAAGAAGAGGATAGTGACAAAGGAAGCAGCAAATAGGAAATGGCTTCCAACCACACAAATACGAAGCTACTACAGTACATGAAAAAGATTGGGACCGCTATTGGTGGCCAGGGTCCCGACACTTCACACGACGTCACGTTAATAGTAAACTACACTCGTTTTCTATTGTACTTGGTTCGAGTCGACTAAAGGGACGTCAAGACATAAACCAACGAAAGGAAAATGTTTCTCCTTCTGAATTATATACGAGACGACTTCCATCATATATTTGAAGGATTCCATGATACGACTTGGCAAGTTGGTATACCTTTTACGAAAAGCATCTATAGGTAAGTAGTAGACTAGTGTAAACAAGATAGTCAAGGATTCCATTGAAGTGCCAATATGGGATGTGATGATGCAGATGTGCCAATTGGCAATGCCGAAGTTGTCCCGTTCATATGCTCTTGTGGTTATTTTCTCTTTTTTAGAAAAGAAAAACATTTACTCACTAAGACATTTGAAAATTACATTTTAACTAGATCATTGTATCGACTGGTCATAGCAAATTTAGCTAACTGGTCAGTTGGTCGATTGCTAACACGGTTAACATACCTCTGATGTTACCCCCACCCCCATTGAAAATGACTAGACCAGGGTTTCAATGTCGACTAAAATCAAGTCTGACTTGTAGTGGGACTTGTTTTACCCACACAACGACTCCACGATTTTTCATTTGAATCGAGTACACCGAATTACAAAGCGATTCCACTTTCATTTTGTGCCACCGACTAACCACCAAACCATCACACCAATCTAGTGTTCCTACTATGCTGAAACACTTCCTGACCGTGCAAAGAAGTGCTATTACCTATTGTACATTCTAAGCATAATACACACATATGGATACATCAACAGAGAAGACAATCATGCAGTGAGCGGGCTATAAAATCATGTAGCCGATAATAATTAACCAAAAAAGAAAACAACATTTCTCATAAAAATCTGAGATTATATTTTTCCTAGTTTTTGAAACCAAATTACTTACAAAAAAAATATTATTCGTCCGCTTCTTTTAATATGCAGAGAGTGAGAAATGTTTTAGAGTATCTCATTCATGATCCGACATGCGATTCGATGCTTAAAATTGAAGAATGAGTCATTCACGGTTTACGATTTAAGGACCATGGATCAAAATCTATAAACTGCCTAATTTGAATAAGGAGATTATGATCTTCCTATAACCACCTATACAAACTACAACTTACTTGTTCTCAATCTGAAAAACTACTATAACATGTAAGAAAATCCTGATCTCCACTGGCAAGTATTATTTGTTTTTTTTTTTATGTGTTGAAATATCAAATTATTCCCCATTGAATTCCTCCAAATTTTCCAACTGGAATGGAATATTGCTACTGAAATTGCGTTGTGCATCCAAATAAACCTAAGAAAATAATATTTTTTTTCTCTTATCAATTATCTATTAGTCCATTGAATCGACCTACTTAAAAGAAGAGGTTTCGTGGTTGCGCTTTCAAGATCGCATCCCAGAAGTGAAGAAGTGACCCAGAGAAATCATTATGCGAAAACAAGCATGACTCTCTTTTCTATACAATTGGACTTGTGAGATCATTCGAGCGTATTTCCCTTGGTTTGTTTTGAGTCAATTTCATTATCGAGGTTAAACTCTCTGAGCGAAGAGCTTTTTTTAGAAGTGATCAAGATTTGTCCCCAGATGAAACGATTTGATCCAGTCCTAACTTCATATTTATTTTAGTTCATATAAGGTGGCATCACCTAAGCATGGGTTGCAGCATCACGTTCACCTGTTGTCGACTCACTATTTATTAAATTAAAAGGCACCCTTCATTCGTGCGTGAACAACTAACTAATTTTCGCCTCTCTCGCTCATCTCTCTTTAACAAGTCATTTATTGAAAACTGCAGTCGTTAATCTTACTTCCCTTAAGGCTTTTTTCATTATTTTAACCGTCCAATATTTCGTAAGAGAATTGGGAAAGCGTCCCACTCTTCTCAATATAGAGAGAACAAAAACTTTGATCAAATTCCACCGGAAATAACTGACCTTGTAAAGTGAATATAAAAGATCTCTAATAAATAAAAGAGCTTCATCAAGTAGTGAAACATCTCTTAATTAGATGATACTCGGTATATGGTTCTTTTAATCTATAAGTACCTTTTCTTTTTAAAAACATTTTAAAACAACCAACTTTTCAGATTTTGAAAATTTTGTTGTTTAAATGATCGTTTTTGGTACTATGTCTAAGAAATCCGATTATTTTCAGAGCGAATCATGAAATAAATTTAATTTATTTGACTGCATATAATAGCCAATATTTGACTTTAATTTGACTAAATAACGAGAAAAATTAATTTTTTTGACTGCATATGTGTCTACATATGGTAGCAAATATTTGTCTTTATTTGACTAAACATACTCCAACTAAGGATAGCTTACATTATCATCAACATCCATCTTTGTAGGGTTATACAAGAAAACCGAATGCATACCTAACCGTATTGGATCCGGGAATCCGCTACCGGACAAAGCCGAGATCAAAGACTAAGGTAACGGTATCAAACATTCATAATCGTTGATCCTAGGCTCAGTCAATGGTATCATGTGATATAACTGATTTTGTGTTCTAATTATAACAAGCAATATAATACACATGTTTTTTCGTTTTTCTCTACAATCTAGCAATGAACAACCATTATGGTAGAAAAATTATCAATTTCTAGCAGTTAACAAATTCATGATTGATGAAAGTTACAAATCTATAGTGACGGTAAGCCACGACTTAGCACGTGGTAACTCAGTATCTTCCACGGAAACCGAGTTTCTGTCAAAAATCCCAAAATAAATTTTGCGCTCGAATAGATAATCTCTCCATACACGATCTTAAAATGATTATGAATTCCTACACGATTTAAAGTATGTACCTCCAAATACGTGATCTTAAATTGATTATAAATGAATTCATAGGGGATATAAGAGTGCGTGTCAAACTAGAACGAGTATGAGTTCGTCGCACTGAAGTAGTTTTGTTCAGATTCCGACGAAAATGGATCGAGCAAATAACGGCGTTAAATATTTTCTCCAATGAGTTCATAAATCGTTGTTTTTATGAAAAATCCTTAAGACGTGAACAATATTTAACCTGAAAGCTTCATGATCATTAGCATCCACTATGAAAGAATTTCAAACTGTTCCTAAAAAACAAAGGTGAAAAAAACGGGTCCTCATTATTTGACAAGAACTTATTATCTTCGTTTTCATTAAAATCAACTTCAATACTACAATCAAAGACATCAATTGCTTCTTTTGAGAGGGAATAAAAGAGGAGACGTAGTATAGAAGCAGGAACTAGCAAGCTAGGTTATCGTGGAATTGGTTGTAGTTGCATAAAATCTTAGAACTACACCCAAAAAGATCTAAAGATTATACATCATAAAACATCAAAGTATATGCAAATGACAATAAACAAAGTGCATAGGAGTAAATGAGGACATTCATAATTTATGAGGTTCGACCATTTGAAAACATGATTGATTGTGTTACAAGGTCTTACCCTATCACTCAAGAATTACAAGTATGAACTCTCTTGTTACTTTATTCTTTCTCACTCTACTTTTTCCACAATGACTTACTCTAAAAGACTAAAACCATATCTCTCAAAACGTGGCTACCGCTTAGCATAAGCTAGGTGTTTATAGACAAAAGGACTTCATAAGGTATGTTATAGTGCTTCTCAGACTACTATGCTTTGTTGTTTCTCCTTGTTGCTCGAACAGACCTTCCTTTGAGACATCTCGTGTTACCTTAGCAAACCGATCTATGGATTATCAGAAGCTCTGATGCATCATCCTTTCCTCTATAGCTGCACTCATCTCTTCTGAAGCCATCAGATGAAAATTGATCATTAAATGATTTTTTTATGTTTTTCACATGTCCTCTCAGAGGCGAAGCAGTAGATATCTTGACTGTGGAGTAATCAGCTTTTATGGTCTTCTTTGATGCTTTTCATCTACCTTCTTATCTTGCTTTGTCTCCAGATATTCATCCAACGATCCATTATTTTGCACTCATACTGGTCCTAGTCCATTCACTTGGATGACAACTGAGTTGCTGCCAAATAATATTCAGGTGGAAATTGATCAGTTGGCCAAAGCTCATAGCAATTGCAAATTTTGCCTCTCTTTTCCAGCCAAGAAAATAAGCCTCATAGTGCTTGCTACAAAGACTTGCACACTTCGTATCACGCATCTATATGCTTAGTCTCTTAAAGCAGGGGCTATGTGCTGAGGCGGCACATGATCAACTTCCTGATAATAAAGTCACAAAAAATATACTAAAATATCTAAAAAATGGGTTGGGGAGGCACATGATCTGCCGTTTGGGTGAATTTTTCATCCCAGGAGCCACATGATTAGCCTCTTGGTGAATTTTTCTTCCCGAACGACACATGATCAACCTCTTAAGTGAAAGCAAGGTTTGAAAAACATCCGTTTTTTCAGAAAAAAACGGCCGTTATAACGGTCACACCCATATACCGTGGCCGTGAGGGTCCCCGAACCCGTGGCTATATAAAGCCGATAAATAGGAAATAACGACGGTTTTTTAGGACTGTTTTTCCGTTTTCACACACGTTATAACTGTTTTTCTAAAATTGAATTTTACGTTTTTTCTTCTAAATAACATTTTAAAGCAAGTTTTTTAGACAATTTTTTCCGTTTTCATGCCAGTTATAACCGTTTTTATATAAAAATATTTTTAAAATATTTTTTTACAATTTTTTATTTTTAAATTAAAAATTAAAAATTAAAAATTTACAACAAAACTTTTGAAAATAAAAGAATAAAATAACAATATATAAAAGATGTCGTAACAACGTTATTAGACGCGTTATAACTGTTTTCACGCACGTTATAACCGTTAGATAGGAATTTCAGATTAAAATTCTTTTTTATTTTCTATTTAATTGTTATAACGCCCGTTATTTTAAAATAACATATAAAAAACGCATTTTTTTTTCTAAATAACTTTTTCTTTTTGCCCGAAACGTGTCCACACCCGACAAAATACGGTCTAACGATCACACCCAATGGCCGTGACTTGTGGCGTGACCCGTTTTTCAACCTTGAGTGAAAGCACTCCTCCACTCGGTCTGTCTCACGGTGTAAAAAGTACTCTTTCATTTAGCCCCTCACTCAATTTGGCAGTGAACCGAGTATTTTCCTGCTCTTCGCAAAGACCGGCCCACTTTGTATCAGCCGTACTCTCTCCATTTCAGTTTGAGCATCTTTTCGTTTATTTAAGCAGTAAAAATACAACTCAGGAGATTATTTTTCTTTTTAAAATATTAGATTTTGTTGACCGCATAATGACTCTCTGCTCCAAAGTCTTAAAGAATCATCAAATAAAGAGCCGCGCGGCGCGCACTCACCTCATCTCCATATCCCATGACATCATTTGCTGTGTGTCACCACCTCAAGTCTTCTGCCCACGTCATTGCATATCACCACCGCTCGTTTCCAAGCGCTCCTTTCGAGGAAAATAATTGAAATCACAAACGAAATCTCCCCATACATATTATATAGATATAGAAATGAAACTGAATGGGAAGACTGATTATTATTATTATTATCACCATGAAAGAAAAAAATAATATGGAGAAGAAGAGAAGACATTCAGTTAACGGAGCAAACGAAGGAAGAAGAACAAAATCAAAAGATGATAACGGAGAAAGGACGGCAACAGAGGCAGATATAGAGGAATTCTTTTCCATTCTTAGACAACTTCATTCTGCCGTTAAACATATTCGTAGTAAAGATAATGGAAGAGGAGGAGCAGATGGAAAAGGAGATCGAGGAAGTAGTAAATTGTCATTAGCAGAACAGGGATCTAGTTGGAAACCAGTTTTTGAGTGTGGAGATTTTGAAGAATTTAAAGGATTTGATAATAATAACAATAACAATAATGGGAATAATAGTAGTATCAATAACAGTAACAAGAACGATGATGATGATCAAGGAGGGAAGAATCATAAAGAAACAGTCGAAGAGAATAACTTAGGTTTTGATTTAAATGTTGAACCAGATGACATCGACGATGATGATTCCGGTACCAAAACTGTTTAATTAGTTTCGTTTCATTTTATTTTACTATAATATTTTATTTTATTTTTTAGTAGTTTTTGAAGCGTTATGTAACGGCGTTTTTTTCTTCTAACTCTTCCTTACCGGTTGTTGTTCGATTACATCGGCGGTATTACTTACTGGTATTTATTTTTCTTTCAGATCGAAAATTAGCAATATGTAATGACTTTTTATTTTTCTTCTAAACTGTAAAAGAGGTGGAATTATTGTAGTAAGAAGGAAAAAGAAGAACTTGATGCTTTTGAATTTTCTGATTTATGTCTGTTGTGAATAGACCACAAGAATGTGATGAGTTGATTAGGAATATCACTTTTTTGTCAAAACTTTCGTTGCTAGTGACACCTGATTTCCATTAATTGTGGACCATAAAAACAAAAAAAATGCAAGGCGTTATTCTAGTTTTATCCCCGAGGCATGTGCAGCCTGAGTCGAGTTGTATACATCAAGTAGAGCTGTAAATTGTTTGTTCATTTGGTGGTAATATGAGTTTGATTCTTGTGTATACTCTCAGATAGCTACTATTCAGTTGAGTAGTATGACCCGCAACTACGTAATCGTCGAAAATACTATTCCTTGCCCAAATTGGTGGTCCAGATTGTGGCCTGAACTTACGTGGCTTTTGTTTATTGGCTAATCACTTTCGTGCCGAAACCTCCCATTTTTCACTACCGTGATTTTTAGGTTGTGAGATGGTGGGCTAAAATTTGGGTGATAATGAAAATGCCAGAGCCCATGCCGGAGCAACTGCTCGATGCTCAAATTAAACGAACCCTGATTTTGGGCATACCAAAATCTTCCTAGGCATACAAAGCACTAGTCCTAACTTGGGTGACTTTATAAGGGGTATCCTATGGGTTGGTTCAATTACCCATATGCTCTTAAATCTTTTAAATTACTAATCCATCCCTAAATATGCCCTTAAATCCTTTAAATTACTAATCTATCCCTAACCCTAATACAAAAACCTATAATCAATAAACCTAAAATCAGTTTCATAACCAAAATCAGTTTCATATCCCTAACCCCTTCTTCTTCCTCCTCCACAACAAACAAACCCTTCTTCTTCTTCTTCCTTTTTTTTCATCGTATCATCGCGGAAATTTAATCGTCGATTCGTGAAAATTTAGTCGACGATTAAACTCATCTATATAATGGGTCGTCGTAAGCCAGTATCTCGTTCAAATCGATCGACTGAACAACCTATTAAAGAAGAAGAAGATTTAGAGAGTGAAGAACAAACTCAAAATCAACCACAAAATCAACCGGAAGAAGAGATTGAAGAAGAACCAACTCCGAAAATGAGAATAAGAAGGTTAGTTCTACAAACCCATCTCGTATTTGATGTTTTAGATTGGTTTGGTCGATTTAATTCGTCAAAATCATGTTTCTGCGGCGGTGACAGTGTATAGTTCGGCGCAAAACAAATCTTAGTTGTGCGCCGAGCTGTTCTTGAAACTGAACCCTGAAAGTGCATATGGACGGCTCGACGTAAATCTGAAATCCGTTTTGAGCCGAACTTAGTGACACAAAGACTTATATTTAGGATCGGCTTATTCGATGGTGTTAGTTTTGTGCCGAATATGTTTTGTGAATTTCAGAAATTTTGCATGTGCGTAGGATCGGCTTGTATGGTAGTATTAGTTTTGTGCCGAATAAATGTTGTTTGAATTTCAGAATTTTTGCATGTGCTTAGGATCGGCTTGTATGGTTGTATTAGTTTTGCGCCGATTAATGTTGTTTGAAATTCATGAATTCTTCATGTGTAGGATCGGCTTATTTGTATGACACCATTTTGCGCCGAATAAATGTTTCAATTCATAAGTCTAGATTCGGCTTATTCGATAATATTAGGGTTGCGCCAAATATCATTGTTAAAATTCCATAAATTTTACAAGTGTATAGGATCGGCTTATTTATATGATATCATGTTGCGTCGAATACATGTTTGAGTTCATAATCATAGATTCGGCTTATTCGAAAGTATCGGTTGTGAGCCGAATATATAGGATCAGCTTATAATTGTTTTGTGGTATGAGCCGATCCACTGTCTGTGTAAGCTAATAAAAATTTCAAGACATGATTCGGCTCATATGTGTTATTTCGGGTAAGCCGAGCCTTCTTATTTTCTTACAAGTTTTTGGCTTTCCAAATCCCTTTGTTGTTCGAATTAGTTTTATAACTTTCATACTTGTGTCAGGACCAATGCAGCTACAAAGAGGAAGAAGATGGAGGTAACACCTTCTACTTATAAAACTCCCGATCCTAGAGGAGGAGGTAAGAAAAAATTGGGAGCGGGAGGTAGAGGAGGAATTTTAGAAGAAGAAGCTGAACAAGTAAGAATTGAAAGACAAGAAGAAGGAATAGCTGAAGATGAAGAAGTTGATGATAATCAAGAAGTTCATCAAGAAACACAACCCCAAGGAAAATCCAAGAAAGACAAGAAAGGTAAGAAGGTGGCAGAACCCGAGAAAGAGAAGGACGATGATGATCGACGGATCACTGGTTTACACATTCCTGATGAAGATGACGTAATTACACCTCGATCAGATGGTTTGCCTCATGGTCTTCCGGAAGATGGAGGAAATATGTTGATTGGTTATGTCGATTCTTGGGCGAAGAAAATTTATGAGACTCCTGATCACAACCGTGCAGTCCGAGTATTGAGACACTAGAGGGAAGCGGAATGGAGTCTTGATGAAGAGGTTCCTGAGGTGATTGCTTACGTACAACGCAGTGCTTTATGGCCTATCATCAATTATGGACATAAGGAATATAATAGTGTGTCGGCCTCTGCCTTTACCGAGCGCTTTTGTCCATAAACTTACACATTTAAATTACCTTTTGGAGAGATGACAATCACTCCTGATGAGGCTAGTAAGATTACATGCCTTAAAGCAAGGGGTGTAAGTGTGGATGCTGGTTTTTATGACATGAGTTGGGATGAGCTATACAATTTGTACCTGGAATACCTTGGTTGGGGTTCACACAAAACTGAGTTGGAGTTTTGTCGATCAGTTAAAGATGTCGATACCGTTTGCATACCAGGTGGTAGAAATAAGAAGAATAAGAAGATCAAGTTGACTAACTTGAAAAAGGAGTTTGAGAACACAAAGGAAAGAGTAACACAAGGTTTGTTGATAATGGATCCCGTCAAAGTGAAGCAAACCGGAACTACCTACTTGCTTTATACTCTTGGTAGAGACATCTTTCCCGACACTACCGGAAACCAGGGGTGTCAACGGGTCCGGGTCCTCCCGGGTATCACTAGACCCGGACCCGGACCCTACTTATAAAGGTTGGGTCCGGTTCCTAACGGTTCCGGGTCCGGTTCCTAAATTTGTGGACCCAGAACCGGACCCGTTTAAATACCCGGGTACCCGTCGGTTCCGGGTACCCATTGGCTCTAAAGAAAACTATTTAAAAAATCTCAAAAACTTAATATATTTCTCTTTTTAGCTTGGATTTAAGTAATTTTTATAAAAAATTATTATTATTTCTTATGAATGTACTAAATAAAGATTAAATGTAAGAGAAAAAATGTAAATGAGTAAAATATCAAAGCTAAAACTAGAAAAAATACTTATAATTTTGCTAAAAACATGAATAAAAGTATGAATAAACGGGTACCCAACGGGTATTACCCGTTTGGACCCGTTTAGATTCAGTCCAATCGGGTAATTACCCGTCGGGTCCTAAGTAGCTAATGGGTCCAACTTTAGGACCCGGAACCGGACCCAAGTCTACCGAATCCGGTTCCGGTTCCGGGTAATGGGTACCCATTGACAGCTAATTATCTCCAATTGGTAAAGAATCTTGAAACTTGTAACAAGTTTGCTTGGGGAACGGCTACGCTCGCTTACCTGCTGGACCAACTTGTAACAATCTTTAAAATTTTCTTCATAGACATCTTCGGTGATTGACCATATCAAAGCTTCCCATTCGCCTTGGAAAGAAGCCCACAACATCTCATTATGTTCATATGCTTTCAAGAATTCCTTCTTTTTCTTTACTCGTGTCTCCAACGGTAGCTTAGCAATATTCTCTAATTCTTTCAACTTAAGTGGTTGAATTATCGGTTGGCATTTTTTCCTCACATTGCACCATATGTGAAACGTACAAAGAAAATTGAATGCATCCGGAAATACCTTCTTAATAGCATACATCAACGATGAATCTTGATCGGAAACGAACACTTTAGGAAGAGTATCCTCCCGAAAGATTAACTTCAATTGTTCTAACCCCCAAACATAACTCTCTTTCTTCTCGTTTTTCATGAAACAAAAATCCACGGTGAATGGTGCCTTTGTCGAAGTATGCCCCACAATGTTCATCAACGGGATCTCATATTTATTAGTCTTGTACGTGCAATCCAATATAATAACTTGTGGGAAGCATATAGCCAATTGGGCGCATTCCGGGTGGGCAAGGAAAAGGTGTGTGACTTGACCGAATTCATCCAACTTCTTTTGCCAAGCGTAGTTATTCTTCACCCCTAACCACATTACTTGTTGCATCACCATCCTACCTTGCAAATTGAGTCTTCTAATCTTTTGCCTTGCATTGTAGATAGTTTGCATAGTCGACTTGTTATTCTTGTTGTCCGCCTTCAATTTGCTAAGAATCATAGAAGGTGGCAAACGTGCTCGTGTCATTTTATCCACTTCTAGCATCTCGTCGGGTTTGAGTCGCGCTACTTTCGCATGTCCATGAAGGTCTTTGGGACGTGGGTGGTTATGACGACAATCCATATCTTTATTCATTATCCAATATTGATCTTCTTTGTTCATGGACTTATTCTTGAGGTTGAAAACGATCTTGAAAGGGCAATTTCTTTTCTTCGTCTTCGTCCTATTCTTTCTCTCGGTCTTCCCAATGTATACAATACCCTTTTTAACCTTGCTAGCGCCGGTTCCACTACGCTCACAAATCATTTCAAACCGGTCCAATCGGCTTTGTTGTCCTTTAACTAGTACACAATTTATCTTCATCGCGTATTCCTCAAGCCAATCCAGAACTTCTAGTTTAGTTTTCCATATCTACGTTCATTCCAAAACAAGTAATTAGTAAGAAAAACTTTGGAATATTCCGACAACATTAAGGTAAACAAAAGGTTCTTACATACCAAATCATTTTGGAAGTGATCCTTGGTATCCTCGTGAATTATGTCTACTGGATCAGGTTGATTTTCCATGGGTCCAAGCACGATCTACAAAGAATATCACAAGGTTAAACACTAGAAAGGGAATATAATAACAAGGTTCGGCGCATTCGATAATCACATTATGTGCCGAACTATAAACATTTACAGGTTTCGGCTTATACGATATCCTCAATATGTGCCGAACCACGAACAATATTTTAACCCAAAAATTAACAAATTCATGTTCGGCTCAGACGATAATCATATTATGTGCCGAACCTTGAACATAAGAGGTTTCGGCTGATACGATATTCTCCATATGTGCCGAACCAGTAACAATATTTCAACCCAGAAATTAAAAAATTATGTTCGGCACATACGATTTTGGATATATAAGCCGAATTAGTAATGATTTTACTCCGGGCTATTCAGGATGTTTTTCGGCTTACTATGAAAATTTCATATAAGCCGAACTAGTGTCTAGCAAAAGGGTTGGAATTGGAAATTATAGGATCGGCGCATGCAGTAAACAGATTCAGTAAGTCGAATCGTTCATCAATTGGTAGATTCGGCTCATAGATGTGAGCCGAACCTCAACCTGTTTCGCCGAACCATGATTAAAAAAACCTAACTTTTGATAATTGAGAGCTATAGAAGTGAGATTAAGTATAGGATATAAGTGTACCTGTGTATTAGAAGCATTGGGTTCGTCATCAATGTCTTCATCATCTGGATTTGGCTCATAAAAATCATCATCTTGAGTTTGTGTTTGAGTTTGAGCTTGTGTTTGAGTTTGTGTAAAATCATTCTCATAATCTAAGAAATCAGCCATTTCTGGATCATTGTTGTAGTTAATATGTATTTTCCTAGTTTTTTAGATGAATGATGACCCACCTCATCCTCCATTGAATCAAGAATTAAAATTTTCTCACTTTCTCCTTCTCTTTCTCTCCTTCTTAACCAAACCAAAACTTTGATTTTTTTTCCTCAAATTTTTCATCTAAACAACTCTTATAATTCTGAAAATTATTTTAATCACTAAACAAAATATTTAATCACTAATCAAGATTATTAACACTAATACGTAAAGGGCAGATTTGCCATTAAAAATTTTTGGGTTAAGGGGTTATCTGATTTTGCTATTTCACAACCTTTTTTGTCTTCATTCAGTATGCCTTGGAAGATTTTGGTATGCCCAAAATCATAGTTCAATTAAACGGCTTGACAATTTTCCTACAAAGTTCAAACTGAAAAACCCATCAGGTTCTGAGATCTGAAATGGCAAAAACCTAAAAGGAAAAGGCCCGGCGATAATTTGTGTTTTTGATTAAATTTCACAAGTCAGAACGACAATGTATTTTATTTAGTCGGTCTTTGTGTTGTGTATGCCGAGGCCCAAGCAAGCTAATTTGGAGCTTTCCTCCGCCAACAAATGTTAGCTTTCATCTGTGGCAAGTGTGTTACATGGTCTTGCTCCATGGAACGGAAGCGTCATGCTCCTTTTTCCTGCACTGTTGGCAGGTTGAACGACTGATTTGGGATGACATGCACAATGTAACCATGGTGGGTTGAACTGGACTCAACCTGATTACAGCAGCGAACAAACTAAGTTTCTAGACTCCGGTGACGGAACACGAAAGAAAGAAAGTTATTCCTGCGATACTTTGGTGCATTCGGATTCACTTACCATTTGCTGGCGCAAACTCTATCTACCGTATCGCATAGAGTTCAACGAGCCCAGCTTGGCCGTCCATTTCATCTGGTAAGTTAATGATCCCCATTGTGCTACGAGCGAGCTGGCTCAATTTGGTTACACCTTGACCCAGGTACACACCGCACGTACGTCCCACAATCATTAAATAAATGCAGAGAAGGTTGGGTGCGAACTTGGCAGGCATTTCCACTTGCTAAACTTTAAAAGAAAAGATTACTAAGAAGACAGATGTAGATTTGTTTGGTGATATCACCGACCCAGCTCATTGCTCCCCATGATGTATGATTTTGATATCTCCTAATGAAGCCGTAAGACTTGTTTTACCCTATGATGGCAGTTTTTTATACTTCCATTAAACTTAAACCAAGTATTAGGTAAGTCTTTCTTGTTTCTACCGGCCATTTGTTAATACAAAACAAACAAACCATGCATATCATGTGATTTCGATAACGACAAAATTGACAATCAAATAACTGGTGTGAACGATGATTTTCTTTTGTTTTCATTTGAAACTGCAACGCGACAGCAGATTACACAGTATTAGGTAGATGTCAAATTGTTGATTTCATTGTAAAAAATCCATCATTAGTCGGCAAGTTGGGACTTAAAGAGCAGTTTCCTTGGCATATCTCACCATGGGAATTGCCTTTTCCCTACCTTGTTGGCAGTGGGGTGTGGGAACTCACCCATGTTTTTTGATTGTGTGTAATTTGTTCTTGATTTTATTCTTTCCGCAGCCATGTCTGACCGTCCGCGGCCTACTTATCAGACTCCTGATTCTGGGTTATCGAGATCTCCTCCGCGTCGAGAGTCTCAAGATGATGTTCGTCGGAGTCGAGTTTCTTCTGGAGCGAAAGCCTCGTCCTCTAGGGAAGAGAATCCTCCGATAATTCCATCTGGTTCTCGAAGAGTCTTTGATCGCTCAATGTCTCGTCCTCGTGATGATACTAGGAGTACGCAGGCTCCGCCCCGCGCTGTTGCTTTTGACATTCCTCCTCTACGTTCGTTAGTGCCCGAGCATCATCTACGGTCTTCTCCAACTTTTAAAGGGAAGAATACGAAGGGCGAAGCTCCTAGGGTTGAATCTTCAAAAAATCCCCCCGTGAAGAGAAAAGCTTCGGAAGCGTTCGTTAGTTCATCCGGCCCCGCCGAGGAGGATGAGGCTGCTCCCTTGATACGCAGTGTCTCTGTTAGCAGGAAAAAAGTAACCTTCAAGCATATCGATCTTGAAATATTCAAGGAAAAGCATGAGCTTCAAGCCTTCGGGGTTCGTTTCTATGCCCCTGAGGATGATATTACGTATGAGCTTATCTCCAAGTATGAGTTCGATGAATTTGATTTGTTAACGACGGTTGGGGCATTCGAGGCTGGTCTGATGCTGCCGTTGTACAAATCAGGTGATTCCTTCTACTACGACGTGCTCGCTAGTCGTGAGGGTTCTTCCACCAATACTCACAGTCGTTCCGTATCCCAATTATCGGGGAATTATCTCCGCGCCCTGAAGGAATGCTATCTGCGGAGTAAGGGGGAAACGTCGATGACTTGTTACGTCCCCAATCCCATGGAGAAGGAATGGTATACTCCTGAGAATTTCAATAACTCCTTCGGTGATTACGTCAATAGTAGGAATCGCAAGCCGTGGAGTGTCAGCCTTCGGAATCTCCCTGCTCCTCGAGGCGAGATTCGTCTGTTAAATGAGGTCAGCGATGCCAAGCTGAAGTATGTTCCTGGCACGGAGGCGTCCAGTTGTCGGAAACTCTTCCCCGCGCGAGAGAGGATCAAGCGTGATCATGACTACGAGTGGCACGCCACCGTTATCGAGATAGTTGGTCCGTGGGCTTACGGTTGGATTCCTGGTCCCCGCGGTTGGCGGCCTACCGAGAATAGTAAGCAGCGCGAATCTCCTCCTGTTCGCTATGGAGATTTCTGCCCCTGGCGTCTAAACTTTGCGGGCATGAATTTTCCTTATGCCCTGGACGTCGTAGAGGGAGACGAGGAGGATGGTTCCGGTGTTATACTCCCACCGAAGAATATCTCAGCTGCTCAGGTACGCAGATTCTAGCTGCGCTTCTTTTTTAGAACTTCCATCAGACGGGAAAAATAATTCTTTTTGTGGTGTTGGTTTCAGGTATTGAAGAAGAAAAAGATTAGGCCGAAGCAGTCTTCTACTACGGTGATGGGCGAGGTTGAGGCCCAAGAAGAAGTTACTAGTCCAGTGAACGAATAGTTTGCTGAGGACGAGATTACAGATGGGGAGGAACGTACTGGTACCTCCCCTATCAATGTCGAAGAAGAGGTCTTCGCTGGTCACGCTGGTGATGAAGGAAGGAACAAAGCTGTGGTGGCGGATGACGTTGTCATCGGGGATGTTTCCGTCCCTGCTGGTGATGTCGCGGATACCCTTCCCACTTCTCAAGAATTTTCTTTCGATCGGATGTATTCCACGGGGGAGTTCTTTGACGAAGCCCTCGATTTTCCCGAGGACTTCTCTTTACTTTCCCCCAATGATGATTGGGATGTTCTTGGTGGTGATGGTAATGGGGATGCTACTGTAGAAGATGTTGGTGCGGAGGAGCCTGCTGTGCATGTAGGCGCGGAGGAGCATGCCAACATTCGTGCTGAGGGGGTCGTGTCAGAGAAAGGAAAATCTGTCGTTGACGCGCCTGCCGATAGTCTTCCCCAGTCGCCGACGTCTGAGGGTGAGGACGCCATCATGGATTGGTTTAAGGAAAAGAATCTTCTGTTTGTCTCTCATCCCGCTCCTGTTGTTGCTGGGGAAAAGGAGTCAACCGCGTATACCCGTCGCATGATGGAGATGTCTTCTAAGGCGCATGTGTCTGAAGCCTGGGGAAAAAGGTTGACTGTTCCCGAAGCTACCCTCGTGTCGGAGCCTCCTTCTTCCGTTGCCGATATGATGGCTATCGCCGACGGGTATCAATATGGCTTTCCGCAGCAGCGTGTGCTGGAGGTAAATTTTCGTACATACTTCTACGTGACGATCAGACGTTTCGGTGAAATAATGTTTTGTCATCTTGATGTGTAGATGATGAGGAGCGAGCATTGTAACCACGTGCTGTATCAGTTCTTCAAAGCGAAATCTCTGAAGCTCGAGGCTAAGCTTCGTCACCGAAAAAAGGAATTATCTGCGGCTGAGGTGGAAATAGAAGAGCTGAAGAAAAGCCTTAAGGAGAAAGAAAAGCTGGGTGAAACAGAGGCTGATCTTCGTTCAGAACTTGTTGCATGCGCGCTGAGTTAGAGCAAACTCGTAGCCAAGTTTCCACTTTCACAGGTTTGGTTCTTTTCCCTCGCCGTATGTCGTCATTCTTTTATCTCTTAGTTGTTCTGTCTGAGTCTCCCCACCCTATCTCCAGTGGGTGGCGTCCCCGAGCTGATATGGCTTCGAAACGAAAGAGTCGGCAAAAATCTCGTATTAGAGATTTGGTTGAGAAAATTAAGAGTGAAGCTAAGAAATGGGATGCTCGGGCTGAGGTATGGCGCGCGCGGCATGTTCAGATGGTCGACATGCAAAATCTGTACAACCATGATCGTGCTTTATTTAATGGCACACTGCTGTGGACCCGTGATAATCTGCGGGAAGCCCGTGAGCGCACTTCCTTGTTGGAATCTAGGATTCAGCTGTTGGAAGAAGAATTACAGACGGCTCGATCCATTCCTCTTTCAGGGGTCCAGGATAATATGCTCTGTCTTGCCAGAGAAAGATGATGCTCGTGCTGAAGTCTACGCTCTCAGCAATGCTCTTTCCGTCTCGTGCCGACGTAGCTCGTCATGCTGAGTCTGAGAGGAATCTCGAAGTGTGCATGTACAGACTCAGCAAAGGGGTCTCAGAGATAAATAAAGAGGTCGACCACCTTCGTCATATGGACTCGATGAAGCAGGTAGAATTAGATGCCTGTCAATTTACTCTCACCAACCTTCAACTAGACTATAAGAAATTATCCGCGGAATATGATCATCTTGATGAAGCGCGAGATGCGGTTGTTAATGAGTATGAAGAGGCTTCGGCTTGTGTCGAAGGTATAATCCCATTTCATCGAGTGTGACCTTGTTTTTTTCTACGCTAACTCCGTGGTGTTGTCTTTTTCAGAGCTCGAGGGACGCCTTCGCGTCACAAATGAAAAACTTGAAAAGGCTCAATCTTCCTTAGCGCAGCAGGAAGAACAGACCAATCACTTCAAGAATTTAGCAGCAACCCGCGAGGAGGCCGTTGGTGCTGCTTCTGAGAAGTGAATCGGCTATCTTCGTTATTATCCCAAGCCCAACAGCGGACAACAGTTATTAAACACAAGGCTCGTTGTCAATTGGCTGAGGAGACGAACAAGATGCTGGAGAGGATAGAACTTGGCCTAAGGAATGAACATGGTCTCGTGAAGAACTATCCTCGTCGTCCCGTTCCTTCTGCCTTGCCCAGCTCCTCGGGCCCTCTTCTGGTGGGAGCGTCCCATCAAGTCTTCGGAATAATCCTGCCGATGGGGCCGCCACTAGGTAGAGATCGCAGCGTTTTGTAGGATCCGCGGCATCATTATACTTTTTGTAATCATGTAACAAGGATATTTTTTGCTGATGATCCTGTAAAAGGAATATTTTTTGATTGTGTATCCTTGACTTTGGCCTTTCACTTCTTGTAATCACCTTTATGAAATGAATCCTCTTCTTGATATACCTACAATGTTGTTTTGTTTTTATTTTAAGTATTTGTGAAAAAAAAACAAAAGTTTTTAAGTGTTTTGAGTGCGATACTGAAGGAAGGTACCTTCGTGATCGTCTTGAGACCTGTCACCCCGCTGGCGAATCCTGGGCCAGAGGATTCCCAGACGGTGGGGGCCGGGGCAACGTTCTAGGATATGGGATTAAAATATTTACGCACCCATTCCGTCGACCCGTTGCCTTAAGATTGGTTGGGTATCTCTTTCTGCTGGGTGCCTTCCCCCTGGTCCTACACTTATGGACACTGATGGGGGAGCCCTGAGAGATTGTAGATTAACTACTTTCCCCAATATTGTAGGTAGATTCCACTGACTTGATAATTTGAAAGCTTGTTTGATTGATAAGTTGAGGTCTGCAATTCCTCTTCCAGAGATAGAAACATGTGGAGCGGTCAGGCAGGCTCCCTTCTTCTTCTGGTACACTCCAAGCAGATTCAAATCTGCGTTGCTTCTATGGGAAGTATGGTTTGAGCCATTTAGCATTCCAAGGATGCCGGAGGACCTCGCCTTTTAGATTACGAAGGTAGTAGGAACCGTTACCCGCAATGTCGTGGATCATAAAAGGTCCTCCCCATGTAGGTGCTAACTTTCCCCATTTCTTTTCTTGCTGATACCGTGGGATTGTTCTCAACACATACTGTCCCTCTACAAAATTCCGTAGCTTTACCTTTTTGTTGTACTCCCTTGCTAGTCTTCGTTGATAATTTTCCATCTTTTGCAATGCTACTTCCCTTCTTCCTTCCAAGTCGTCCAACCTTTCTAACATCATATCTGTTGTGAGGTTTTTCTCCCAAGCTTCGGTCTTCGTGGTTGGCATGAGGATTTCCGTAGGTATGACTGCTTCAGCTCCATAAGTTAGAAGAAACGGGGATTCCCCGGTAGCGGATCTTCGTGTTGTCCTGTATGCCCATAAGACATTGTGCAGTTGTTCGCACCATCTTCCCTTATGCTCGTCTAATTGTTTTTTGAGTATAAGGGCGAGGGTCTTGTTGGTAGCTTCCGCTTGTCCGTTGCTTTGAGGGTATAAGGGGGTGGACTTGTTCTTTCTTATTTTGAAAGTGTCGAAGAGCATGTCTATATTTTTCCCTGTAATTGCTTGCCGTTATCAGATACAATTTCAGCAGGTATACCAAATCTGCAAATGATGTTCTGGAATATGAAAGTGAACACATCCGCGTCTCTGATCCTGGCCAAGGCCTTAGCCTCCACCCATTTACTGAAGTAGTCCGTGGCTACTATCAAAAATCGTCTCTTCCCCCTGATCCTTCGATGAAAGGCCCGACGATGTCTACGCCCCATTTTGCAAATGGCCACGGGCTATCGACGAGTTTAACATTGTTGCCGGCGCGTGGATTTTTTTCGCGAAGCGCTGACATTCTTCACATCGTCGGGACATCCTCGCGCATCTTGTATCATTGTCGGCCAGTAATATCCTTGCGTTTTTGCTTGTCAGCTAGTGATCTCATGCCGCTATGATTCCCCGCGTCACCATAATGGATATCATTTAGAATTCGATGCCCCTTCTTTCCGGGACAAGCAGCGTAGTAATGGTCCAAGGAAGGATTTCTATACAGGACCCCCTCCCGAAGATCATATCTTCCCACTTTGGAGAGCATCTTCCTAGCTTGTTTCCGATCCGCAGGTAAGCTTCCTTTTCGAGAAAGGCATGTATTGTCACCCTCCAGTCATCTTCGTTGCTGAAGTCTTCGTCTTGATTTGCTCTTGACAGGATGTCCTCTTCATCAAAGTCATTATGGATGTCTTCTCCTACCTGGTCTTCGATATTTTCTTCCATCACATCTTGATTGGTAGCGAAGGAGAATTGAGATGCAATCGAAGGCTCGTATACCCTTGCTATTTTAATACTTCGGCATTTTTATCCCTCAGCATGGATGATATATGCTAGGGCATCCGCGTGCCTGAGGTCCCTTCTGCATAAGTGCCGGAACTTAATGTTCGGGATTTGTGATGCCAATGTTTGGACCAAGGCCATGTAAGCTGAAAGGGTGTCATCGTACACATTATACTCGAGCCCTATTTGCCGTATGACAAGCTGCGAATCACTTGTCAGCCTTACATCGGTTACCCCCATCTCTATTATTATACGTAGGGCATGTACGACAGCTTCGTATTCAACAATGTTTTGGTATGCTCTTTGAATTCCAATCTAAGTGCCTGTATAATCCTTTCTCCAGTTGGGGTGATAATGACAATACCTATTCCTGCTCCTTCCTTATTTTTAGATCCGTCGACAAAGACTTCCCATTGTCTATGACTCGCAGGTTCGAGGATATCCATTGGATCCTTGATTTCTTCCTCGGCTTCTGGTATTCCCTTAATCTCTTCGTCGTTGTCAGGGGGAGGTCTGCTAAGAAATCTGCCAGACTTGGGACTTCTGAGAATGTTGAATTTCATGAATGATGTTGAATTGGTCCAGATGGGTGTTCCATTTGGCTATTCGGCCCACTTTTCCCGTGCTTTTGAGGACTGCTTCCAATGGTGCTTTGCATGGTACCCTGACGAGGTGAGTTAGGAAGTAGGTTCTCAGTTTTTGGGTAGCCCATACCAGTGCGAGGATGAGTTGTTCAATCTTAGTATAATTTCTTTCCGCGGAATTGAGTGTCTTGCTGACGTAATAGATAGGCTGTTTCTACTTTGTATTGGTTTTGACTAATACCGCGCTGACTGCGTCCTCTTGCTGCTATGTACAGTGCCAAAACTTCATCAGGGTCTGGCTTCTGCAGGATCGGGATTGAAGCTAGATGTTCTTTGATTTTTTGGAATGCTTCCTCGCATTCGCGGTCCATTCGAACCTGCTCCCTTTTTTAAGAATATTGAAGAAATGTTTGCATTTGTCCGAAGACCGTGCAATAAATCTGCCCAACGCTGCTATGGACCCATTGAGCTTCTGCACTTCCTTCAGATTCTTTGGGGACGGCATCTCTACTATGGCTTGAATCTTCTCTGGGTCTACCTCGATGCCCCTTTTCGTCACCAGATACCCGAGGAACTTCCCCGAGGTGACACCGAAAGTACATTTCTCCGGATTCACTTTCATGTGATGCTGTCTCATTGCTTCGAAGATATTCCTCAGGTCCTGGTGGTGATTTTACGCAGCTTGCTTTTGACGAGCATGTCGTCCACGTAGACTTCTAGGGTTCCTCCAATCCATGGCTTGAAGATAGCATCGACCATCCTTTGGTATGTTGCCCCTGCGTTTCGGAGCCCGAAAGGCATTCTGGTATAGCAATAAAGGCCATGTGGGGTATAGAACGCTGTGTGTGGCTGATCTTCTTCTGCCAGGGCTACTTGGTTGTAACCAGAATATCCGTCCATGAATGACAGCTCTTCGTACCTTCAACTGCTTCAACCAGTTGATCTATGCTCGGCAGGGGATAGCTGTCCTTTGGACATGCCTTGTTGAGATTAGTAAAGTCGATGCATATTCTAACCCCTCCATTTTTCTTAGGAACAATGACCATGTTGGAGATCCAGGTAGGGTACTTGACTTCCTTGATAAATCCTGCATCTAGTAGCTTCCGAAGTTCTGTTTCTACCGCCTCATGATATTCTGGAGCCACTTTTCGTATTTTCTGCCTGAACGGGGGCGTGCCCGGTTTGATGCGTAGTTCATGTTGGATTACTTTTGGGTCAATCCCCGGCATATCTCCTAACTTCCAGGCGAACACATCCGCATATTCCTTAAGTAATTTGGTTAAGGAATGTTTCTTCCTTCGTCCATGATGGTCCCATTTTGACCATCTTCGGGTCTTCTTCCGTTCCTATGTTGATTTCCTTTACGGGTTCTACTGGTGTGAACACAGGCTTCGGGTTTCCGAGGACTGGGGCGCTCTTTAATTGCTATTTAGCGTGTTTCTGTTCTTCGCTGGTTGTTGAGGTACTTGTTTCCGAGCCTTGGACATTACATCTTTCGTCAAGCCTTTCCTGTAGTTTCCTTAAGGAATAGGTCTACGGCTTCTCTTTCGCGGTTTCTTGATTTTACTCTTCGGATTTTTCGCTGCTCTTCTTGCTCATTGTTGATATGATCCTGAGTGGCCTGGCACTCTCGCGTAGCGATCGATCTCCCTTGATCTCCATTATTCCCTCAGGTGTTGGAAATCTGAGGTATTGGTGGTATGTTGCCGCAACTCCTTTGAGCTTGTGTACCCATTCGTCCAATAATGGCGTTGTAGGGGGAAGGGGTGTCCACCACACTGAATCGGGTTCCAGTTTCATGGGCCCTGCGTTAACCTGTAACACGATGTCTCCCAAGGGCTTCGTGGCTGCTCCATTGAATCCGTAGATGGTGTGATAAGAGGTCATCAACTGTTCATCATGGAGCTTCATCCGTTTGAATGCATCATAGAATAGGACATTTACAGAGCTTCCCCCGTCTATGAGGATCTTTTTGAGGTTACATCCAGCTACTGGTAATGTTAGGACCAAGGGATCGTTATGGTCTTCCATATCTTCTTCGATATCCTCATCGAAGATGATAGGAGATTCCATCCATTCTTCGTGTTCGTCCACCGCTATCCCATCGACCTTATATAACTCGCAGCGGTCTTCGAATTGCTTCCGTAACCTTTTTCCAATCTGCGCTGTGAGTGAGGGTCCTGTGGCTTCGGAACACGAGATGGTGTTGATTGTTCGGTTTTCTTCCGGAAGTTGGACTGGTTTGGTTCGTTTGGATCTGTCCTCGGTAACCTCCTTTCGTATGTAATGTTTGAGCTCTCCCGCATCAATTAATTTTTGGATCATTATTTTAAGGTTCTTGCATTTTTCGGTCTGGTGTCCGTTGAAACAGTGATACTCACAGTAATCTTTAGACTTCTCGGATCTCGGGGGCTGCTTTCCCTTAGACCATGGCCACTCTAAGTTTTCCCTCCCTTTGATCTCTCGTAGGATACGAGCATAGCTAGCGTTGAGTTTCGTGTAAACTTGATCTTCGAATTTTCGGTCGCCTGTTCTTCATCCCTCCGTTCCTTCCTATCTTCGTGAGGTCTCTCATCTGAGCAACCCCTTTTGGCCCCATTGGTTTGTTCCGCTGAATTGGTGCGGTGAGACCTCTGCGGATATGCCCTCGGGTTTTCCCGTTGAATTTCTTCAAGTCGAGCGTGCTTCTCGATAATTATTCGAGATCTCCTCTGTCTTGGGCACGCTCCCGTGAATTTCAACAAATAGGGGACTCATTCGGTCTAAGCCCCATTTGTAGCAGTTGATGCTTACCACTGGGTCCACGCTCCCTATGGCTTGGCAGATCTTATGCCATCTGTTTGTGTACTCCCTCGTGGTTTCCTTGTAGCCAATTGCTAGTGAAAAGAGCTTATCCATCCCGGTGTTTACAGTCTTGTTGTACATGTATGTTCTTAAGAATTTCTCTGCGAGTTGGTCGTATGAGTGGATGGAGTTTGGTGGCAGATTATCAAACCATGATAACGCCGATCCCTTCAAGCTTGACGGGAAGTATCTACAGAGTACGGCGTCGTTCTGACCCCATCTAGCTAAGACACGGTTGTAGTACCGAACATGTGCAGCAGGGTCGCTGGATCCATCATAGCATTCGAACGTCGGGACAGGGCATTTCAGTGGAATAGGGGTGTTGGCCAAGCGATGCGTTAGGGCGTGGAGTTAGCTTCTCTCATGACCTCTTCTAACCTTCCCCCACCTTGTTTATTTTTTAATTGCCTGATCTCTGCCATCATCTCATCTCGTAGTTCCTCCATTGCGCGTTGGTGCTCTAAATTCTTCAGCTCATTACCGTCTGACTCTCCATCGTCATAATCCGGGTCGGATACGCTACGTCTCCTTGTCGCGTCTTCATTAGCCGCTAGACGACTCTACAGTCTTGGTTTGGCTCTGGTGCTTTGGAGCTTGCTTCATCAAGTTGTTGGCTGGTCTTCGTGCTTAGAGCAATCCGCTCCTTTAAATCTTGATTTTCTCTGGCCAACAGAGCTACAGCTTCTGCGTAAACCTGCTGGTTCTTCCTCAGTTCCTCAAGCTCAGCCATTAGTCGGTGTGATTGGTTGGACCCCTGATTGGGAGTCCCAGCGCGTGCCGCTACAGCCGGGTGCCGCCCTCCTCCATGGTCTGTACTAAAGGTGGCAGGGGTTCAGCTTCGGTTGCTGGTGTTTCCAAATTGGAGTGAGCGCCCCTCTGCGGTGCCAGAGCCGCCGGTATGGTTTGATTCTGATTATTTGTTAGCGGCATTCCAAAGGTTAGAAGGTGCGCGGGTTGGAATGTTCTGGATTCATCCACCCTTTCTCTTGGTTGATTAAGTTGACTCATGGCGAAGGTATTGCTAGCCTCCGCAGCCTTCGGGACTACCGCAGCCTCCCCGTACTTTATCGTTGCTGCTCTGAGAGCCGCCGCTGCAACTGAATTAGCGTTCATGGGTGAAGTGATTTCTGCAGTATCTTGCCTTCGGTTGGTCATTTTAGCTTTGTCTCCTTTCTGCTTGCTTCGGGTGATGATCGGGGTTGTCCTGGGTGTTTCTTTTGACAAAGCTTTGGATTTTCCTGCTTCCTGCGTCTTTTCCATCACGTGCCCTTTTGTTGATAATGAAATCTCGCGTAAAATTTCCTTCTTTACTCACAACACGTTCTCTCTGCATAAGTTATTTCAAACAACAGAAACGGGAATATCCGCGTGAAGCGGGTTATTTGGCGAAATACAATTTTTCAAGAGGGAATTAATACCCGCAGGCTATAAAATACGGGTTAGAGTTTTATGAAAGGCGATCCTTAGTATAAAAACTACGAAAATTGTAAATCCGACGGATTTGAACAATAACCCGCTTAGAACAATAACTCTTATCGAAGACCAAAGGTGGGTTTTTGAACATAATACAGTTAACGAATGATCTATACGGTCCGAGCTGATAAAATCAGAGCAATCATATGCCAAATTAAAATGAAATCACAGGACAAGATAAATCTTTTACCGGGACGAAGTCCCTGTTTCTAGCGCCAAATTGTGGGCACCCAGACCACGAGGGGGTCCGAATGCTCACAATCAATCATTAACATCTAAAGAGATTATGATGATAGTACCCCGGTGTTGATTCATTGGCTCAAAACCTTCGGGTTTATCATGGCCTCATCCAACCACTCCATGCGTGGCGTTTGTGCATGGGATATAAATATTAAGGAAAACAAAACATATAAGCAAACATGCGCGGATCTAAATGAATGTAAAGTGCTGAAATGTAAATAAGACCAAGGTTTACGTGGTTCAACACTAAGGCCTACATCCACGGGGTTTGTTGTTTTACTATGTTCTTCACGGTTACACGAATAGTTGAATGACTTTTGGGGTTTACATGTTTCTCTCCTCTAAGGGATTAACTTACACTTACTATTTCTCTCTTTCTCTCTCTCCTTCCCTTCCTGATATTTTCGATCCCCTTTCCTCTTGGTGGAGATTGGATATTTATAAGGTTAGAACGTGGGACCCATCTCTGAAGACCGTTGGAACCTTATCTTCTTGTGTCCTTGCGTCCATCACGCGGAGGTCTGCGTTTGCCCCTTGATCCCGCAGAGGCATCCTCGCTCGTTCCACAGGTTGGTCGACACGTACACTGCTCAGAGTGTTTAATGTGGGTAGTTGAGGGGTCTGCTCGTGTCAGACAAGTGTCTTCTGCCCCTGTCAGTCCGTGTCAGCTAACTTTCTCTCCACCGTTGATCTTAACTCCTCTTTTGGGGATGAGATAAAGTAACTCCTCGGGGTTTATTCGGTGTTTCATGACGCATCATGTTTTGATGTTTTGGCCTGTATGCTTTCCACGTACCTTTTTATATACACGTGTCTGATAGTGAGATATATGTGTACACAGCAACACCATAAAACTTAGTGGGAACAAACAGGTCGGCATGGAATTGTGCGCACTTACCAGTCTAGGTATATTACCGACTTGACAGTTTTCTTTTTGGCTGCAACCGAATTTAAAACTGACGAGTGCTCTCATTTACAGACACTTCTCTGATCTTTAGGTTGAATTGATAATAGTAAATCTTGGGCAACTACTTCACTTGACTTGCAGATTAAATATGGTGCAAGTCGTCTAAAATCTTACCCAAATCTTTAAACACATAAAATAAAGAGAATATGAAATCAGAACCAACAACAGAGAAAATAATTTAAACAACAACCACTAATTAGGGGTTATAGGCCCCACATCCACTTATGTGCCATGTGATGATGATGTGTCCTATATCATAATTAAAGTAGATTAGGTTTTATTGTTGAATGATTCTAGGTTGACACTCAAAAGAATCCTAGGAAATCCCGTGAAGGGATCAGACGAACGAGGGTAAAACTTTGAGCACTGGGATTATCAATGGGCGGAGGTGAGTCCCTTGTTTGTGTGTTACGGTAGAAATTCCGAAATTTTCTCGCGGGATACAAAGCATTTTCGTTCATTATCAATGGTTATAAGTATATTGCTCAAAAAACAACATTTAAACGGTAATAATCCAAATATATCTTATAAAAGGAATAGTGAACCTCATTAGGGTGGTGATGGGTCCCAAACTAAATACCCAGCGATTCAAAAAAAACATATTTTGTGAGCGGTGGTTTTAGTTTTGTTTGGGAAGACAGTACATTAAAAAAAATTGTTTTAATATTTATTTTTGTTGATAACGATTCAATTGTATTGTTTATGAAAAATGTACTCACAATTGCATGTACAGTGCTTTCACAATTTTCCTTGAATATTTAGCTTCTAAATGCATTTCGTGGATCCCCATTTATAAAGTTTGAATTTGGATACCCTAATAAATGGCTGCGTATTTTTCTACTTTTTACTGCATTTGCGGGATGTTATAAGGACTTAGATTTGGGTTTACATCTTGTTTGTTTGCAGCTGACTCGTCGTCTGGATCTGAGTCAATCTGTGACTCGGGTCGAGTCAGCAGTCAGACCGTTTGTTTTGTATTTTGAGTCAGATCTGACTCGACCTATGACTCAGACATAACCTCTAACTCGGACCCATTTGAGTCAGGTAACAAAATACCCCTGACTCACGGGACCAAACCACTGACTCACGTTTTTTGAGTCAGATCTGACTCAAAACAAACATATTGAGTCAGATCCAGATGAGTCAGGTGATTTCACTCAGATCCAGACGACTCAGATCCAGACGACTCATATGAGTCAGGAGTAAACAAACATAGTGTTAGACTTGGCGACAAACTTCGTTTCTTCTTTTTTATTTTATTTTCCAGAAAAGGATGTTCCCCTCTGTTGATGGTGGTTTTTAGCTTAGAGTTGAAATCGCAAAACCTTGCATCTGATGTGACGTCACTCTGTAAGGAAACATAGCCACGTGTGCTATCCTCTCCACTGGCATATTCATTGAGCCGCTCAATATACTTACATGAAATTTATCCAGACTGGCGAATCCCAGATGTTCTGTAAATTTCGGCGCCTCGCGTATATTCACTTGATATAAGTTCCTCTGAATGCCTTTTGTGCTATGTTCTCCGGCTGAACTCTTAATGTTGATATGGCATGACGATTCGTGTTTACTCGCAGCAGAGTAGCACGAATCTCCAAGTATCAAGAATAAGATCTCTGCATAAGGTATTCAATCAGAAAAGCATGTTGCTCCCTGAAAACGAACTTAAAAGAGCTCTGTGTCGACATATAGAATTCAGTCAATCGTCCTGACTAACTTGCAAAAGTTAGGGTTTCGCGCCTCGCGCAATATACCAGACCTTGCTTGTCAAAATTAAGCCTAAACAAACTAAGTAATTAATCCGCCATGGATTAGCAGGTGCAGAACTTCACTCAGAATAAGAAAAAACAGGGAGCCGCAACAGCAAAAAGAGGTGTGGCCATGCCCGAGGCCAGCTAGCGCCATTGGCCACGCCCCGACCCTATTTCCTCGACCAATCAGGTCGCTTTAAACTCGCCATACTCTCACCAGAAGTATAGTCGCGCCCTATGTTTGGCCGTCCCCCTTTTGGGACAATCAAGTTGCTCTGAACTTGCCACCATACATTAAAGACCAAACACACCCTGCCGCACCACCATGCTAAACTGACAAGCCAAACGCACCCTACCACAACAACATATTGGTCGGCATGCCAACATGCCACTCTACCGCGGTAGCATGCCAACATGCCACTCTACCGCGGCAACTTCGCAACATGTCACTCTACCGCGGCATCATGCCAACATGCCACTCTACCGCGACAACTTCGCAACATGCCAACTTCGCAACATGCTACCTCGCAAACATGCCACTTCGTGGCAACCTGCCATAAATAGCCACCCACGACGAATTCTTCCACGGAGCCTTGGCCACGCCAAGCCCTAATTCTTCCACGGCGAATCCTCCCACGACGTCAAACCCTAACCTTAGCCACATAGCCAATTTTTAGCTTTGGCCATGCCGCAACATCACTGGCATACTACTATACCGCGGCTACTAGCATGCCGCTATGCCACAGCTATGCCATTGGCATGCCACTATGCCATGGTTACGCCACTGGCATGCCACTAGCATGTGGCCGACGCCACTTCGCTATACAACAAGATGTGGCCATAATCAATGGCTATCCTTCTTCATGAGATGCAATCTCAGCCATCCAAGTTCGGCACCAAACCGGTAAGTTCGCGACAAGTTTTAGGCGACTAGCCAAAACGAGCCTAGCATCACATGTTATTTACCTGCGGCAAGCCTCTCGATTTTAACTTGCCACACGTAGCAAAGTGCTACATGCTTTCGACGAAAACACTCGAGACATCAAACTATGTCATAAACTGGGAGATGCTCATCAGGGTATTGGTCTGGCGGTTTACAGCGTGCGGCGTGCAATGCGCCCGTTACAAGAAAGTGTCATGAAAAGGGATAATTAGTGGTGGTGAAAAGTAACGTGTAAACAATTCATTTCCTTCATCATGGAAGCGTAATAACTGGCGGTTACACGAATTCACTTCCCTCATCATGGAAGCATAACGTCTGACAGTTACAAGTTATTCTTTTCTTCTACCACTCAATCGTTTACACTTCCTACGAAACCAGGGTACGTTTCACTATGACTTGTATAAATAGGTCTCACCTATTTCCACCAAACAACAAGTTTTGGTCAGGAGAACAATACAACATCCAGAAATCATCTGATAGCTTTTTCATCCAGCTAGCAAGTTCTGATATAAGTCACAAAACGCCCGCACTTCCAGAATCAACTATTCTGGTCTCAACACTTTCTTCGTTTCCCTCCCTAACCCTTCTCCTTCACTTTGTGACCGAAGCAAGCCTGGAACAACTATTTCTTGGTTTAGGCCAGGATTGTACAGATTGATCTCTCGAATTAAAAGTACTCCCGTGCAGTACATTGTTTAGGGTTTAGATTCGTTTCTCACCCACACACCCGAAATTATCAAAATCAGCAGAAACGGTTTTCACCCACAAACACCCTCATATTATTAATAGAAATGAACTGTAACGTTCATAATTTGAGGTTTGATAAACCATTACATCTTGATTCCATATCTGTAAATTTAAATAAGTTAGAATTGCCCATAAACCATTTCCTGACCAGACATGTTTAATAACATACTTTTACCAAAGACTGCTAATTTGACTGCCCAAACTATGCTTGATCTCATAACTACAATAAAAGACTGAACTAAGAAATTGATATCAAATTTAGTGTTGTTGCAGAAATATCCACCAACGGTGTATCTTTGTCCTCTTTCCTTTGCGCACTTTCCTATGAGTAACAAAAGAGTAGGTTCCAAATCACTTCTAAAGGTGATGGTGTGTCCAATCTATTCGGTGACCCATTTGAAAACTGCCTTAACTCCTTTTTTTTAATGGATCTCTGGTTGCAGCGGTAGAGTGTATCCCTCTAGCTTCTCTGATATATGCGCTGTATAATCACATAAAGTCAGCCCAATTTCATAATTTGTATTTAGGGACATATGAACATCCATTAATTGAATCATATTTCGATATGTTTAACAAGACAAGATTGAACTCAAAATTTGTTTGTTGCAAGTCACAATCAACAAAAGTCATCGACTTTGTTTTTTTTTTCTAACATGTATATATTTAAGAACTTAAACATGAATGATACACGAGGTACATGGATCATTAGCCACATTGGTTTGTCTATCATAAGTGCTTCACCTTCAATCCATTACCTCTTGGTTAATGGTGAGAATTGTGCCCGTAATCTGTATGATTATCATGTCTTGAGAATTCTACCCAGAAATCGTAAATATTATGATTAGATAGATTATCAAAGATCATATCCTTCTTAGCTTATTATGTAAAAAATTCTCATGGATCATGTTCTCGTCTCTTGATTAGGAGTCGGATAGGCAGGGAGAACTCTACAAAGAGCATAAGAAGTGTTGATATCCACATCGAGTCGTTACAATTTGGAATCACAAGCGATTTGGTATACCTTGAGTCGTATAAAATTATATTGACTCTTTTCAATTTATAGGTGCGTAGAAGACAATTATGAAAACCACTAGGGAAATTCATAGTCATAACCACAGTCACAAGAAGGTTATCATCTACAGTTTTTAGCTCAGTTTGTTTCTTTTTCCATACATTCTTATGTTTCACCTTAGGATTATCATAAAAGGGATTCCAACTCAGCACCTTTTGAGATTTTGAGAAGAGTTTCTATTTGGAGAGAACAGTACGATGAAAGTTGTAAGTTGTGTTTGGGAGGAGGAGGGGGCTTTATTGTCTATCGTTGGCCTCTATGGTAGAATCGATCGGGGAGGCCTGAGAGGCTGTAGTTTTATAGGCAAAATTAGGTTTATCACAACCCTAATTCCTTTGCCTAAAGGTTGGACGTTTACAACCCATAATTTCAAGGGGATTATCTTTAATATATGATCTAGGTTTGATCACTTCCTGTGATGCCCAAACAAGAACATCGTGAAGTTTCTCATTTTTTATGCGAAAAGGACATCCTCTTTGCAGGTGACCTTTATTTCCGCAATAATAGCAAATACAAGGAATGTTCTTACCTGAATGCGGGCGTGCTTCCTTTTGAGGTTGATAGACTTTGCTCTTTCGAACATTGACTGTTGGTGAAGATATTTCACTTTTGAATTCAATGGAAGCCTTTGGTTGAGAAGAATCACTGGCCTTGAAAAGTTTTACCTCTTTGCTAGTACTTGGAGCGTTTATTCCCTATAGCCCAATCATCGTGTACCATGATGATTTTACTTGCTCCTAGCATTGAGGTTAATTTGTTCGAGCTAGTACTGAACTTTTTTCAAGTCCTCTTCCGACATCTTGATTTTATCAAGAGCAACAACTAGATCAGCCTCAAGGCGTTTTTCTCGAGCTAGACAGGCACTTTCTCTGTCATTAAAACTTATTTGATGGGAGTTAATCTTTGCTTCAGTTGCTGCAAGATTATCTTCCAACTTATAGAAATCTCGACGTCACATTCAAGTGACTTTTTACTTAGGTCATTCTCAGATCTTTGATGATCGAATCGTTACAGGACTTCCAAATATAAAAAACTTCGTAAGTTCTTCCCAATTTCTTATTTTTTCGACAGAGATGAGTTAGAGAAGGTGTAAGACAAGAAATCGTTAACCTTTTCTTTCAAAAAATTTTCAGGATATCGACATACCCCGAGATTTCCTCATATACATCGATTTACAATAGTTCTATATTTCTCTCTAATAATCTATTTGAAACATTCCCGAATAACATCAATGACACATATCATTGTTCCAGGATATTTTCAAATGATTAAGTATTGAATCATCATTAGATCATAAAAAATAAATTGTCGTTAACCAAATTCATCAAGTATGAATAAATATTCTTAAGCTTAGCATATTTCGAGAACGATATTTAAGATAAACTTGACTCGAAATTTCTGTTATGCATGTACTGTCTAATTTAGTCATGCGATAATGTATAATAGATAGAAAGGTGAATACTTGAGATATAAGTGGTTCAGTCTTTGTTAGAGCACTGCTCGGTTGAACTTGCAAGCGTTGTTATCTCAAGCTTGTTGTCAAGTTTAGTTTCCAAAACTATAAGTCTTGATTTCTAGTCTACTTATAGCTATGTCTCGGACTAGGATAGAATGTATAGTCGAGCATTAGACTTCACGGCGTTCATCGATTGAAGAAGAAGAACTACTAAGGGGAGCTTGTGGAACTTCATCAACAAAAGGTATGTGGAGACTTGAACTCATCTATCACTCATAAGTCTATTTCTATTCTATCTCCTATTGAGACAAAAGTCGTATAGCTATATAGACTTTATAGTATACACATTTGATATTTCAAGCTGAGTTTAACTCACTTACATATTTCTCAAAATATGTGTTGCTAAGCTTTCGCTTTAACCAAGTTCATCTTTATTCCTGACGAAAGTCAAAAGATGATCATGTGAAAATCGCATGGTAACATCTTACATAATTTATGTGAGACAGTCACTTGATGTAGACTCGAATGTTTCATATTGATCTATTGATCACTTGAAAATTGCTTTGAAGCTAATAGTTTGTGTGAGACAGCTATTCCCGTCTTCCAAGAATGTTCCAATGATTAAGATGGAGTTTAAAACGATTAACCATTGATTGAATATAACAAAGTATGTGTACTTGTATGCTAACTGTTGCAAGTTATTCAAAGTCCGGGAACCATAGTATGCATACTTGTACGCGTACTGGTTGGTTAGTTGAAAGTCCAGGAACTTCGTATGCATACCCGTATGCGTACCGGCGTAAACTTCAAGTCCGGGAATTCAACTGAGTTTGGAGGTATGCGTGCCCGTTTGCATACTGGCGAACCCAAACTATGTCCGGCCACTTAGGTATGCGTACCCGTTTGCATACTTGAGTGGGTTAAGTTCTATAATCGGATTTTTTATGAACTAATACATTTACTCCCTCCGTTTCAAAAAGACTGACCTATATTCCATTTTCGTCCGTTTCAAAATTGTGTCCAACTTCTGTTTATAGTCATATTTTTCCAATGATCTGTCTAGTCTATCATTTTTTTTATATATTCATAAATTCATTCTTAACGGGACAAGATCTAAAAATATTAAAGAAATTTGTACAGTTAAGGAAACAAATATATCATTCATTTCTTTTAAGAGAACATATATTTGGCTCCAAAAATTAAATTCCTTACAATGTTTATGCTCCATAAATTCAGTATCTTTTATATTTCGTATTTTTAATCCTCCTAAAATTTTTAGGTAGATTTTATTGCTTGCATTTTTATTAAAATAAAATAGCTAAGTAACTAAGGGTAGCCACGTAAAATACTATGCCCTCCTTAATATTTTGACAAAGTCAAAGCGGACAGTCTTTTTGAAGCGGAGGGAGTATATATTAAGGAATGCAATCTTTTGCAAACCGTGGCTATAATGTTCATGAATTGATTCATGTGAATCAAAATCGATTTTGCTTCGATTGTGTCTTGTATACTTCTATGAGAATATAAACAATTAAACAACTCTATAACTAGTTTCATTTGAGTCATTTGAACTAGTTGTGATTAAGATGAACAAGGTTGATATGAAAGTGTTCATATGGCTAACTTCGGTTAACTATTGTTGAGCCAACTATGTGGACACGTTTGGGTACGGTTACTCATACCTAAATGAAGTCACATTTCGTTTGTGTATAACAAGCTAAGTTCGATCTAACAGTTGAAAGATATTAGCTTGACTCTAATCAGGTTTTCATCTAACGGTGAATATTGAATGCTTTATTACCAAGATAACATTGATTTCAAACCCTGATTTGAAGACTATATAAGGGAGAACTCTAGCAACTGGAAAACCCAATCCCCACACCTCATGTGTGATACTAGTTACGACTAGAGTCGATTCTCCTTTAACCTAGGTTTTTCCTAAAACCATTATAGGTTAACGACTTGAAGACTTCATTGGGATTCATAAGCCATACCCAACTATTTTCCTATAGGTGCGTGTTCTGGTCTTACTTTGTTCTATCGTGTTGAGTACTATCTTCTCTAAGATTTGCTCGAGATGTAATCTCCGATAGGTAAGACAAAAAGTAGTCACAAACATGTTCGTCTCATCGTTTGTGATTCCACAATATCTTGTTTCGCTTCCATACGATTAAGATTATTGTGAGGTGGTTGATATTACTAGGTTGTTCTTCGGGAATATAAGTACGGTGTATCAATTGGTTCGTGTTCACCTTGATTTATCAAAAGACGGAACAAAAACTCATAGATATTTTTGTGGGAGACAAATTTATCTATTCAATAGAATTTTCTGTGTGAGACAGATTTTTTTATCAAGTCTTCGACTTTGGGTCGTAGCAACTCTTAGTTGTGGGTGAGATCAGCTAAGGGAATCAAGTGCGCAGAATCCGGCGTGGTTCAAGAGGCGTAAGGAACGCGACTATACCTTATTCAATGTGAGATTAGTTAGGGCTCAACTACATTCCAGTCCGAAGTTAATTGGTAGTAAGCTAGAGTCTGTAGCGGCTTAATAGAGTGTGGTGTTCAAATCTGGACTAGGTCCCGAGGTTTTTCTGCATTTGCGGTTTCCTCGTTTACAAAATTTCTGGTGTATGTGTTATTTGTTTTCCGCATTATATTTTTATATAATTGAAATATCAAAGGTTGTGCGCAGTTCAATCAATTAGATAATCCAACCTTTGGTTGTTGATATAAATTGATTGACACTTGGATATTGGTCTTTGGTACCATCCAAGTTATTTCTCATATTAATCCGGCTCACAGATTTCTATCTGTTCGGTTGCAGATTGATTTGAGAAATTGAGATATAACTCTTGGATGTATTTTCCTTGATTGAGTCTGACTGTTTAGTTGATTCTCTTGGAAATATAGTTGAGCTAGTTTATACATATTGCATGAACGAAATATTGGGTGTGGTTGTTAGACACCCAATTTTTCAGTCTTCACTTACCTTTTGTTGAAGAAATTCTCCAAAGATTCTGTTGATATTCTCCTTCAAACGGTAGAACGCAGTGATATCCGATTCTCATCTACACACTTATATCCTAATTCGAGACTTGACTAAATATATACTAGAAATCAAGATATAGTTTTTACAACTAAATTTTACAATAATCTTGAGATAGCAACACTTGTGAGTTTGACCGAGCAATGCTCTAACAAGACTGTACGTCGAGTTCATAGGTGAAATATTCCATTCATATCATTACTATCAAACAACTGATATTGTAAATATACTAACAACAACTTGGTTATCATTTTCAAGAATAAAGTTGTGTAAATATGGTACCCAAGGGTCGTGCCAAATGCTCACACTTCTTTCATCATCAATAGACCAAAGAAAACCTTTCTTCAGGTCACTCCCAATAGATATGATAGCTTTCCATAAACTGGAAGAATCACTAACTCTGTTTACATTCTAGGATGAATCAATCCGAAGGTATTTAGCAAAAAGTAATTGAACCCAGGGTATATCTTGCTCAGTAAGAAGTCTCCATCCTAGTTTCACCACCATTGATTTGTTCAACAGATCCAGGAATCGAATACCAAGCCCACCACAATCTTTACTTTGGTTAAACCACTTCCAGTTGATTAACTAAATATGTTTAAACTTTTTGTTATGTCCCCACCAGAAATTTTGAAGTTTGTGTAAGTCTGTTCATTACCCGTTTAGGAATTATTGTCATCACCGTAAAGTAAACTGGGATGAGAGTGAGAACTATTTTGACCAACTGTGTCCTTCCAGCATATGTCAGATTGTGGTGTTTTCAATCTGCTAGTTTAACATCAATTTTCTCAATTAAAAAGTCATAGGTTTCACACATGTTAGTTGGTTGGAGGATATAATTATCATCTAAGAAAACTTATTAAAAGACATTACAAGGATACCTTTAAAAAATTGGTACAAGAATTGGGTTAGGAAAGAAACCAGCGGTACATCGATTGTCTCTGTTTGCTTATGCATCAGAGTTGCATTAGCCCAACCAATAGAGTACATACAAAACATCAAACCAAAAGTTAACATAAATTTCAAAATTATACCGTGCAAACATATATAATAATTTATAAAATAATTACTAAGATAAATCATCCGAAAAAATCTTCCTATAACACCAACTCTCCTTTGTTAATTTTCTTCTTAGCAATTCTAAAGCTCATTGCAGAGCGTAATGATAATGTGTTATAAACTAAAAGGAGACACAGAAAGTAGAGAGTTAATTTTTTTGCCAACAACTGTCTAATAAAGTGGTTAAGGCACCCCTTTTCTTCCAGAATGCGGGTGGGAGGTCGGGGGATCTATTCCCACTAGGGAAGGTTGGATCCCTCATTTTCACCAATTTCCTCTATGAATATAGCTGAGATTGGATCTTGTTGTGGTGGTGGTTGGATTAGCAGTGGGGCTAGTCGAGCTTACTAGGTCTATTCAGAGGGTGGGTCTAGCTGTTCCGTAAAAAAAATAAAAAATAGAAAGAAAACAAGAAGATAATCTCATTAGATATTACACTACGAAGGAAACGCTCTCTACTTATAAGGAGAAGAGAATAGTGTTTATAATGGAATTTTTTTTTGATCAGAAAAATTAATATATTAATTAAGCAAGATAGTACATTAATTCTACAATTTCATTTTTGTCGAAAACACTATAAACAATACTGTCTGTCTGAATTTTTTGTTGAATATGTTTTGATAAATGTTGTATTCTTCTAGCTCTTGCTTCCTTTGCTACTGAATCTGCTGATGTATTGTGATCTCTGTTGATGTATTTTAACTTGGCTTGTGGAAGATTGTTTAGTAGGAATAGAATGTCTTCAATGGTATTCTCTGTCGCCCAGTCAGTTACTGTATCTTTTTTGTTAATGCAGTCTGATAGGACTTTACAATTTGTGGCGATGTAGACGCTGGAGAGAACATTTTCTTTTAACCAATTAGGGCCTTCAAAACTGATTTTGATTCTGTGTGTAAAGCCGAGGAATCCCAGTCTAGACCTGCAAAAATATGCATAAAAGTTTCTTGTTCTACCGAGTAAAGGATGAAAGCATAACCCATGGATAGGTTTTCCTTGTTGAAGGAGGCGTCTGTAAAAATTATCCAATCTGAATTGAAATTGTTCCACCTATGAATCGATGTTTTCTTTTCTTGTGAGCCTTTTTGAAGCTTCTCCTTATTAATCGGTTGAGCTTGTAAAAAATTCCTAATGGTTTGAATCAAAACATATGGATCTGGTTTAGTATTCCCAAATATTACTTCGCATCTATGTTTCCACAGGAGCCAAGCAACTGTAGCGATTTTTTCACAGTGCTTTGAGTAATTAGTACTAAATATCCATGTAACGACCCACTTGACAATTGAATCTGTTTGGATTTGCGAAATGACTATGTTTAGATCGCAACCAAACCAAATTGCTCTAGCGAAAGGACAATGTCTAAAAAGATGGTCTTCTGTTTCCGCCTCTTGAGAATTACAAAGGGGGCACTCTGAGGAGATTTCTGTATTGTGAGCTGCTATCTGCTATTTGTTGGTAAAGCTTTTTGTACCATTTTCCAAATAAAAAGCCGAATCCGAGGTATTGTCTTTAAACTGCAAATATTTTTCCAAGGAAAATCAATATTTTCTTTATCATTGTTACTCTGGTTGATTAGGTAGTTGTAGATATTTTTTGCCGAGAAATTGCCGGAAGTATGGTGCGCCCATCTGATTTTGTCCTTATTTTCCTTATTCGGGGTAATTGCTAGAATTTTTTCTTTAATGTTCGTGGAAAAAAATTCATCTAGTTTTCCAATATCCCAATCACCTTCAGAGGTTAGAAGTTCATTAACCTTTTGCGGAATCGGTTCTGTCTTATCAACTGGATGGCTTAAGGGACTTGTGCTAAATAACCATTTGTCTTCCCATGTTCTGGTATTTTCTCCATTTTTCACTTTCCAAACGTAGTTCCCTTTTAGAATATTAAGACCCTTTTGAATGCTTGTCCAAATCCACGATAGTTCATAATTTTTTGTTGGTTCAAAAGGATTCGTTCCCTGGAAATACTTCGCTTCTAACAGTTTTACCCATAATTGATCTTTTTTTGTCATCACTCAGCTAGCTAGCTTTGTTAGAAGGTCTATATTGAAATTATGAGGATTCTTAATTCCTAAACCACCTTGGCATTTTGGTTTGCACATGCCTTTCCACGCCTTTATATATCTACCTCTTGCTTTAGACTTATCCTTATTCCACCAAAAATCTCTCTGAATTTTGTCCAATTTATCTAAAGTATCTTTTGGAAGCGCAAGCATCTGAATTTGATAAGTTGGGTATGACTGGAGAATTGATTGAATTAGAACTGTCCTACCTGCTTGCGAGAGTAACTTTGATTTCCACCCTTGTAGCGTATTGTAGTACGTTTTCAAAAGAGGTCAAAGTTTTCTTTTCTATTTTTGTCGAAAAATAGAGGTGTACCAAGATACCTATCATGTTTTGTCAACAATGAGACTTTTAGGATTTTTGCAATTATTTTTGCATGTTTCGGGTGAATTTTTGGGCTGAAGTAGATCCCCGATTTCTTTAAATTTATCATTTGACATGTAATTTCCCCAAATCTGGATAATATATCCAAAAGATTTTTTGCTTCTCCTGAATATGCCATTGTGAATAGAAAGCAGTCGTCAGCGAAGTGAAGATGGGATATAGTAGGAGCATGTTTGTTTATTTTAATTCCCGAAATTTTCTTTTCTGATGTTGCTTTCTCCAGAAGTCCAGAGAGAACTTCCATGCAGATTAGAAATAGATACGGAGATATGGGATCTCCTTATCTAAGGCCTCTAGAGGTGGAGAACGTTGGGCCTGGAGATCCATTTAGAAGAATAGAGAAAGAGGTTGTGGATATACACTGGGAGATTAGGTTGATCCGGCCCTCATTAAATCCAAATGAGGATAAGGCTTTTTTAATGAAAGGCCACTCCACTCTATCGAAAGCTTTTGAGAGATCGATCTTGAGAGCTAGAAATCCTTTTTTCTTCTTTGACGTTTTCATCGAGTGTATCAGCTCATGGGATACGATGATATTGTCGGTTATTTGTCTTCCTGGCAGGAAAACTGATTGGTTTGGAGAAATTAACCTATTCAGGATGGGTTTTAGTTTGTTTGCTAGAATTTTTGAAATAAGTTTATAAATTGTATTGCTGAGGCTAATTGGAAGGAAATCTGTCGGGGTTTGAGGGTTGGAGAGTTTGGGAATTAGAGTAATGAAGGAGTGGTTCATTTATTTTTCTAAATACCCAGTTCGAAAAAAATCTTGTGTATAATTAATTATGTCTTGACCTAGAATATCCCAATTTGCTTTTAAAAAACCCGGTTGGAAACCATCAGGACCTGGAGCACCCCAAGGGTTCATGTTTGCAAGAGTTGACCAGATTTCATCTTTTGAGGGAATTTTGGTTAGAGAAGTGTTTTCTGAATCAGAAATACATGGTTGAATAATTCCTTCAAGCTCTACGTTGTAGTTAGAAATTTGGGATGCACCAATTTGGGAAAAGTGATTTTTTAGGAGTGAATTGATTTGATCTCGGTCAGAAATCCAGAGCCCAGATGGTTCTCTGAGATAATGAATTGCATTAATTTTTTTCCTATTTGAAGCGGAAGCATGGAAGAATTCGGTGTGTTGATCGTATTCCTTAAAAAAATTATCCTAGAAAGTTGGTGGTAGTAATCATTTTTTATTTTATACCACTTTCCTAATTCAACTTGTAGAGTTTTGAGGATATCGATCTTGGAAGCTATGTTTCCGGAGTTATGAATATTGTCAATTTTTCTACTAAGGGTCTTGATATTTTTATGAATATTACCAAAAACATCATAGTTCCACCGGGTCAGATCAGAAGAGAGAGATTTCAAGGTTGAAACGAAATTTTTGATGTGGGAGTTGGAAGAATGATTAATCCAAGAAGCTTCGACCATCGATTTAAGAGTCGGATGAGATTGCCAAGATCTAATGCATCTAAAAGGTTTGTGTAATCTTTTCGATTCCGGGTTGGTATCTAAAAGGATAGGGGTATGGTCTGATCCCGCTCTGGTTAGGTGACTTACCTTTGTGTTTGGGAACAATTGAATCCATTGGTAGGATGTTAGAGCTCGATCTATCCTTTCGCAGATATTCGAATCTCCACTTCAGTTGTTTGACCATGTAAAAGGAGCGCCTTCATAACCCGCATCTTGGAGTCCCATAGAATCTATAATCTGTTTAATAATAGTTTTACTGCTTGAGCTTGTGTTATTTCCTCCCTGTTTTTCTGCTGGGTCCAGAATGATATTCAGGTCTCCAATTAGGACGCAAGGTTTTTGGACCTGATTTGCTAGATTCTGAATGTGAGACCATTTAGTTATTTTTTTTCTTCCGCTTCAACTGCGCCGTAGACACAAGTTATTTCGAACATTTTATCGTCACATGAACCTTCAAAATGGAAAACATTAAACTGCGCTGATACTAATTTTAATTCGACATTGTTATGCCATGCAATTGCTAACCCCTTAGCTATTCCCACAGATGGAATAATAAGCCAATTAGAGAATTTCGATTTTTTTAAAATAAGATCCATTTTTTCAAAAGGGGCTTTAGTTTTGGAGAGGAAAACTATATCTGGTTTGAAATCACTGTACAAATTATTTAGATGATCTTTAGTTATAGGAGTACCAATACCCTGGACATTCCATGAAAGAATCCTCACGGTGAAAAAATTGAAATAGGGGAAAAAATTAAAATCAGATAATCGGGTAAAAACACTGAAGAAACCCTACACTTAAGATAGACAAAGCTTTGAAACAGGCTAGGAAAAAAAGCTTCTATTGGCAGAAAACCTCAGGACAAGTAGGAGAATAAAAATGCACAGAAAAAGGACAACAAGTGAATAGTAAACTAAACAGAAACACTAAAGCTTAGCGGAGGAAAGAGGTTTACACAATTGCCTAAATAGAAGCAGATTAAGCACAAAGGAATTTATGTCAAAAGCTGATCAGAAAGATAAATGACTACTAAAAACAAACTATGGAAAAGCAGTATAAGAGAGAATACTAAAAACAAGCTACCAAAAGGATACTAAGCTAAGAATTAGAGATCAGACAAGAAAAGATGCTCATAGGCTCTGACTTTTTCCCGTTACACCAAGTTCTTCAAATGGGGATATAGATATAGATTCTTCAAGTAGAGGTACGATGCTAAGGTGATAGAGTTGCTCCCAAAAGTATCTTCAATTCCACGCCTTTAAACCAAAAATGATGAAACAATTTAACTCTTGAATATAAATGAGCATTATCACAAATAGATATTGACGATCCAATCCCAATTGCTTCTCTCATCTCTGTATGCTTATGACTGAAACGAATCACAGAGTCCACTTGAAAGAAAATATGAGATTATGAAGTTCAAAGTTCACCCTAATGTCAAAATCTGTAAAAACACTGAAGGTAGAGAAATCTAAATCTGATAATTGCCATGACAAAGAAAATTCTGAAACTAAGATGAATGAGAGAGATAAAACCCAGATTTTACTTTTTTTTTTTAAAAAAAAAAAAACAAGAGAAGAAAAGTTCTTCAACTGGACTCCAAATGAAAACCAGAGATGACACCCAAAACTCTCCTAACTAAATACATAAAACTCTATGCACCTCAAGCCAGCTGAAACTGGTTAAAAACACCTCAAGATTAGCAATACCCAAAACAATGACCATCTTGAACTTTCATGAACTTTAGAAAAACCAGAAAACAATTTATGTCTGAAAAGGACAAGAAACTACCCAAATACTCAAGTTCAAGGAGAAATAAGAAGATTAAAAAGATGAACCACATCACCACTGTCAAGAAGCAACCGTGGTGATACAAACAACCCAGCTAACTAGCTACCAGACCTTTTTTTTTTTTTTTTTTTAAGGAGGAGCTTGAAAAACAGACCAAAAGACTAGAGATGCATAACGGTGCTGGAAGAATGGATGACCAAATCCAGAGTTTAAAGGGTGTAATAATGAATAAGAAATCAAGTGAAGAATCAAAAAATATCAAAATCCATATTACATAGGGCTTTGTTTAAATTGGAATAAAATTAATGAGATTGTAAATGGCCGAGATGGACATCACCTTCTCAAATTGAAGCAGATTAAATCAAATCCATTAAAAAGTCTACTTCAAATTAGCAATTATCAGTCTATAAGAATTTAGGGTGAAAACAAACATCATAATCTCAAAATAGGGTAAAATTAGTACCTGACCCATCAATTAACCGTCTTCCTCATCAGCTCTGAGAAGCAATATTGTATGGGATTGAACGAAACTTGCAGAGATAAAAGACTAGCTCCCACTTCCTTGAATTAATTTTTGAATCCCCTTAAATCTAAATTAGATCCATGAACTTGTGTAACGGGTTGCGCAATGTGAAACCATATTCAGAAAATTTCAGGCGCGCACCCATTTCCTATACGAAAATTATTCTCAAACCCATAATTTATGAAATTCTGTTTTGTTCTTCTCTGAAGGGAAAAAAAACACTTCTTCAATTCGTTTTCTTCTTCCCAAGGGTAAATCTTCATAACACTTGAATTATGATTCTTAGTGCTCACTCTCAATGGATCAGTGATGGTGTAATTAGGGTTTATAAAGGAGAGATGTGGAATCGATAAGGTTTTTAATCTCGAACTCTTGATAAAAAATATATTTTAGATCTGATTGATGCAACTAAGGTTGGTATTATGGGATTGTGATTCAATTTGAGGTTTCTATACGATTTCCTTTACTGATTCGAAGGGTTTCTTTTGGTTTCAAGTAATGAGGTTTCACTCTCAGTCTTCGTTAATTAATAGTTTTTGGAGTTCGTTCAATTGATTTCCTGAACTCGTAGCAAAAGCAATTAGTTCCTGGTGTTCGATTACATTTGCCGAAAATGGTTTTCTTTTGCTTATGTTCATATTGCCGCTGGATCCTTTACTCAACATGGCAAGATATTGCGGCCGGATGCAGCTTTAGTTTTAATCCGCGCTTATCCACGGAGAATGGTTTGTAGCGTTGCCCAAATTCTGCTGATATGGTTCTGTACTACGGCAAGTTATTCCGTCTAAGAAATCCATAACTTCAAAATCCAACTTCAGAGAGCAAACTAGCATATTCTACTTTGAAGTATTTGTAAGAAAGACAATTTTTTTCTTTTTTGTAACGTGTGGGAAGACAAGGATCCGGCAACAAGTTGTTTCCTTTTTTATGATCGGCAACAACATCTCATTATTATACCAAGAAGACGATTGAAGTAAATGCGTTATGTACTAGTATTGCAACCAATAAAAGAGGATGAGTCTACCTTTGGCTCCTCTAAACTATACTTAAATCCGTTATAAGGTTTCTGCCATTTTCCTGAGGGAGAATAATCTAAGACTCAAGTATATTGGCTTGATGTCGTTGAGGGCGTTGTGCTACTGTTCATGGTTGCTGCCAATCATGTCAGCGAGAATTACATATAACGAAGATGGCAGTGATGTTATCTACCGTATAGTGGCTGAATGGTAGGAGATCAAAGAGGTGTTGGACAAGTTTGAGTTGAATTAGTTTGAGATGGCGAATTTAGTGTTTTGAATCTGAGATAATAAAACAGGGAGAAGCTCGGGATGATAAAAAAAAGGAAGAAAAGGTATTGGTCGCTACTCGCTAGTTTATCTTGGTTCAGTCTCATATGACCCATGCTCTTCTTTTTCTAAATATCCACTACTCCCACCACTCCATAGACCATGCACACATTTATTTTCTTTCGTTTCAATTGTTTATTTTCTTGAAGAACATGGTGCCCATTACTGAGTCTCATGAAGATGAGGTGTTGCCGTGTTGGTCTATGGTCAGTGAACATTGATGAAGTTTTTGGAGTTATTGTTTGTGTTGGTGTCGGTCATAATGGTTGAATAATTTGTTATGCAGCTATGAAAATGATTGCATAAGCTGTTATGCATATACAAAAGTTGTTGCATGACCTATTATGCAGTCCCGTAAATGGTTGCATAACACGTTATGCAGTGTTTTTTGTTTTTGCATAATTTGTTATGCAGTCCAGAAAACGGTTGCATAACACTTTATGCAGCTATTTTTTTGTTAGTATTGAAACCAACAAAAAATAAGGTTGCATAACTTGTCATGCGCCTACGATAATATCTATATAACATGTTATGCAGTCGTGAAAATATGGCTGCATAATGCATTATGCATCGAGAAAATTGTTGCACTATCTTTTATGCATCGAGAAAATATATGCATAACCTGATATGCATCCGTAAATATGGATGCATAATGCATTATGCATCAATTTTTTATGTACGCACTAAAATCAACCAAAACAATGGCTACATAACTTGTTATAGAATATGCATAATTTGTTATGCAGCCGAGAAAATGGTTGCATAGTTTGTTATGCGTCTGCAGAATGTGTTATGCATATTTTTTGGTGGCTACATAATGATTATGTATCAAGTTTTCGAAAATTTTGCCTAAAATGATGATCACCTCCTATTTTTTCGTGAAAACCAAAAATTTGATATTCTTGTTTGTACTCGTTGCGTAACTCTCTTAAAAGTATTTCCAACGATATAAAATTTGTAAAATCCCAAGGCACGGATTTTTAGATATGTTATATCCAAGTTGGGTTGCCAAATATACCCTGATGCATAACCTGTCATGCGGATGCATAATCCGTCATGTAGACAATTTTTGATAATTTCATATAATTATGGGTGTCCCATAACTAAAAATTAATTGTGGGTCTGACAATAAGAATATTATTTTTTTGGGCCCGCGCCTAATTTTCCCCTATCGAAAACATTGGCCATGGCCATTGCTGTGGAGTACAAACTAAATTAGTTCTAAATAGGTTACTTGTTGATAGACCGCTAAACCTTGATGCCCCTTATTTATTTTGTAATGTTTTTCTTTTTTGGGATATTTTTTTTCTTCATTTCAACTCCGTTTATTGACCATTTATAATGAAAGTTTCTGGATAAAAAATATCTTTTTTGTTGTAGGTTTTACGACCCATAGATGTGCGGCTCAACTAGATAGTTAGGATTTTGCCTCTCTTGTATATAATATACTAACATTATGTAATAATATAGACTCTTATGAATAAGAAAGTTTATGCCTCTTTCCTTCTCTCTCTCTTTTGTCAAATTATCACTCCAAAACGTTATCAGCACGATGCTACACCGCCGAGCTAACGTTGGATTTTATTTTGATTTTTTTTCAATCGATCGAATGCAGATTCAAAAATCGCCATAGTCATTGGATTTGTACCTCTGTTCTTGGATTGAATAGTTAAAGCTCCGCATTATTATTGGATACTTGATATTTTTCCCCAAAATTTGAATGTTCTGTCGGATGTAATCCACTTGCTAGCATAGTGAAATATGTGCAAAGGGACATATGTATCATGAGACAAAGATATAATTTTGTATTTGGTAGTAATAACGCCAACACACAAGTATCAACCGAAAATGGGATCAGCTAAAATGTAATTCTAGCTCCCATCATAAATGAAAGAGTTGGAAATGCACCAGGTCATAGGTGTTAGTATATACAATGTAATGTGTGTATCATAGTAGCAACCAATTTTCACATCAACTTTAATGGCAATAAGAAATTTGCCTAGCCAATTGACTATCTTATTCAGTTGAACTGGATCCAATGTTATGGAATGAAAACACGAGACATAAATTCTCTAAAGAACTTGAGATATATTGGGTGAAACGTAATATATATTCACTTTAAAGTACTTGAGTTGAATCCCATTTTTGTACGTAATAAGGCCACACCACTTATTAAAACTCTCAAGACCCAAATGTCTAACTGATAGTTTTTTTTCTTCCACTAATTTAAGGAATATACACTAGTTGTTGAACTAATTCCTTATAATGTAACTATGATGATTGGATCATCGAGCGAAGCACTGCTCAAAATTTTGTTGCCAAGATGGAACAAAGATTAAAAGTCACAAAAGCTCTATATGTGCCGAGAGCTAATCACCTTGTTAAATTCCAAAGAGACCCATGCAAGTGGATATCATGTGGAAACTCACAATGATGAAAATGTAATAAAATGCATCTTTTATAGTCTCTTATGTATTAGAGAAACTAGTGAGTCAATCTAGTGAAATTAAAATCACTATAGTATTTGGATTATTGAATCCATATTGACACCAACGATGAAATGTTGGGAATTGACTCATACAGGCTTTGACATAACCATAAAGCCATTTTGGTTGTGACATGATGATCGTTTTGAAATGGCTCATACGTACATCACTTTATTTGAGTGAACGAGAAAACGGGAAAAAGATTGACAAAATGCGAAGTGACGACATATCTCTCAATAAGTGTTTTCTAAAGTACTATATGCACAACCCCCTTCCCATGATGCTTTTGAATAAGAAAGCATATCACTCATTTTAAAAAGCCTTCATTGAAACAGGATCGAGACCATCCTAAGATGCCAATGGTAAACAATCCATATTACAAAAAAAACAAGGTGATATTTAGACAAATATCCATGCAGAATACGGACTATTAAAGTGACTTATGGCTCTGTTGGATGTTTTGACATTTTGAACTAGTTATAGTTCCCATAAAGTTTTGCGTTTGGAAAACTTCTACCACATATTATACATGTAACGGCCCACCACCCCTTGTAAATGCTATCTAGTGCACATCAAAAGGACTTGATGGTTATTGCATATTTAATAGGATCAATGAAGAGCATCCTATACCCAATGGTCTCGCACAGCCTACCATCAAATGTTACAGATGATGTCTAAGGCATAGGTTATGCGTACCAACCTACCTTTTATTTCTTTGGGGATATGCAATATTAGTGCATCGTTGCTTATTCGTTTTAGAACTCAATATTAGTCAACCTTTTTTGCGTACCAGTTGGTAGCTGGATATAATCCCGACTTTCATGTTCTTACGCATTTTTGGTTGCACTATAAATGTGCCACTACGAGTCCACATCGTACTATGATGGGTCACAAAAACGATTACGTAGTTATGTTGGATATTTACTCCTAACAATTATCCGCGTTTTAAACCTTTGGCAGGAGATCTCTTACCGCTAGATTTGCAGATTGTCATTTTAATGAGACAGTCTTCCCGTCGTTAGGGGGAGATAAGAAAAGGTATTTCTAAGGGAACGACATGAATTTTCGTGGTGTGTTCCCATTATGTCTCATATTGATTCTTGTACTCCACAAATGTAAATGTGAAGTGACATAGAATAATCGATTTTCAGAATGCACATTGATGTCGCTAAAGTGATGAGATCACACATACCAGCTGCAAACCTACCTGTAAGGTTACAAATCCTCAATAAGGGATATACACATAGACTAAGGTGTTGCAACTACATTTAGTGGAAGTGTGGTTGAGGCCGTGACTCCATAAAGGAAGTTGGAGAGACCACTTGGTTCGATCAATACTCACCTAGGAAGGAAGTGGGTGAGTAAGGCACAACTTATATATTTCATCATAAATCATCGCATAAGATTGTCTCTGAATATGTCCATCAATCAAACTGGAGGACCCTCCGAAGTTTAAATGATTCCAGAGCACAATGAAATCCTGACGGATTATGAGACATGAGCCAATGGAAGGATCATGCGTACACAATGATGATATAATCCATAGATAGTTGCTCCAAAAGTAGAGCAAGATGAGATCGAACCAAGCTCCTTGTTGATTAATGTCAACGAAGAGAATATTTGGCCTATACAATCCAGGTAGAACTCGGTTCTTTGACAAATATACAAGTATTTGGTATGGTAGTGCTAACCAACCAAGTGTAAAGCCTATTGGACATACATGATTAATTTGTCGCAAACCATAATGAGAAGAAAGCAGTCTTAAAGGATAAAGATTCTCCTTGTGGCGCGAGGTTTCTCACAAAGCCCTGGAATTGTTCACTTATAATGAATGTTATAACATTCTGCTACTTAGTTAACTTGGTAATTTTAAAAGGATTTGAAATGCAGCATATGTATGTGGTTGTTACGTATCTCTGAAAGAATCAAGAGATAACGTATATTTACAAAAGTACTTGATACACTTGTGTTTCCCAAATCAAGTGACTCTAAACCACAGAGAGTGTTTACAGTTAGATATAACGCTCACTTATAGATTGAAGCAATCAGGCGGATGTGGTATACCCGTCTAAGTGACTATTTGATTTGGAAGGGATAGACAAGTAAGGTATTTTTCCTTGTGTATTCACAAGAAAGTTCCTGATTTGGAATTGTAACTATCTATGTCGATGGTACAGACATGATGGGTAATCTTGATGTAATAAGAGACCTTAAAAGCTATTTGAAATCCGATTTTGGGATGTAAAGTCTGGGGAAATCTCGACCGAATACTGAGCTTGTGGTATATTAATCCATCAGTTTTCATATGTCTAAAGTTATCAGGAAATTTAGCAAAGACATGCAGCTTAATAGCACTCCCATGATTAGTCGAGGTTCAAATGTAACTAACTGACCATTTTGTCTAAAGGAAGATGACGAAGAAGTGTTGGGAAATTCCCATATCTAAGTACAATAGACACATTGTTGTACTTAGTATAATAATGTACTCGATTAAATTTACATCCTCGGGGAACTTGTTAGCTAGATATAGCTCAGCGCCAACACAACGTCATTGGAATGGTATAGTGAATGTTATCATGTACTTAAAAGTCACCATTGACATAAATTTGTTTATCCCTACAAAGACATAAAATGAATGCTAACGAAAGTGCAATCCAAAGGTTGTTGATTATGAAGGAAAAATAAGTCTCTTCTCCAACGAAAGTAATCAGGGGGAGATGCCGACATCAGGGGGAGGATCCAAGGATATGATGTCGACATATTTTACTTCGAAATTGAAGCTGTGTTGTACTCTTTTCCCCTTCGATCGATAATAGTTTTTCCCAAAGGGTTTTATTACTCGACAAGGTTTTTAGCGAGCCAACACTAAAAGCATCAAGTATGTTGAACGTCGAAGAAATAAAGATCGCGTTGATATTACTAAAAATATCTGAATCAAAGAAATGAAACGCGATAGTTTGTTAAGAAACGTTACTTCCAGAATCAACAAGATGGTCTTGTAAACATTCAAGTCACCAAATTAAATGTGATAAAATCCTTTTGACTGCATTAGACTAATGAAAATTGTCTGACATCAGGGGGAGCATCTAATGGTGTGTTGAAATATTTTCCTTCACCGAGGTTACTTTTTCCCGTTGGGTTTTGTTACTCGAAAAGGTTTTTAATGACACAACAACAAACACCGGGAATGTAATTTTCCATCTAAGGATATTGTCTTTCCCACGAGGATTTTCTGCCTTAGGAGTTGTGAAGCAAGTAATCAACTTCAACGGAGCAAAGTGACCATCTGCAACGGATCACCTTTACTTGCATCTGTCATGTTGTACTCTTTTTCCTTGTCAAGGTTTTAATGAGGTAACATATTCGAGTCCAGCTATGTTATAAGTTTGCTTAATATTGTACTCTTTTTCTTTAGTTCAGGTTTTGTCCCTCTGGGTTTTTTCTGACAAAGTTTTAACGAGGCAATTAAATTAGACTCGCCGGTCTTTGAAGATCATAGTGCATGTGATGAACTACATATAAATACGAGACGACATGTGAAGTACTACATGTGAAGAGTTGTACCAAGGTTTTATCCCACTGGGTTTTTCCTTGTCAAAGTTTTAATGAGGCAATTGATTTCGTCACAAGTTATCAAGGACAACACGACATTTGAAGAACTACATTGGAAGCACTATATGTGAAGCACTGCGTATGAAGTTCTATTGGACCGCACAAGAGGGAGTGTTGTAGGGCTTACGGCCCAACTAGATAGTTAGGGTTTTGCATCTCTTGTTTATAATATACTAACATTATGTAATAATAGAGACTCTTATGAATAAGAAAGTTTATGCCTCTTTCCTTCTCTCTCGCTTTTATCTAATTATCACTCCAATTTTTTTTTATTATTGTCCGACTAAATTTGACAATTATTATCAAACTAAACATGGTAGCATAGAAATAACAGGTTCAAATTGACGTTATGTTCAGAACCAACAAACGAAAACATTAAAATAGAGAATAGCTCGCAATCAACTTCTTAAGCTTGTTTCTTCGCATTTCGTTTCGAGAGATAGTCCTTCTTCAACGGACGTTCCACGACTTCTTTCTTTTTAAATACTGCTTAGTTAACGGTTGAAATAGATACCATTCTTAAATCCTTTAAGCTATGAATGCTTTCAGAAGCAGGCTTTACCAGTGATTCATCGCGTAAATCATTTAAGAATATAAGTTACTTTCAAGAAAAAGAAAAAAAAAGAAGTTGAATTGATTTGTTATGCTATCAAGCCAACTAACCATTTCTTTTCTTCTGAAGCATACATATAAACATATCAAATACAAATAACATACATAAATTGTCTTTCATGGTCTTAATAATCATTTGAAAATTAACAGGTTCAAATTCTTGTTAAGGACCGAAGTCCGAACCAACTAACAAAATCATTTAAAAATAAAAAATTTAGTGTTTCTAATACAATATGGACTATCAAATTTAGATTGTTTCTCATATTCTGAACCATTAAATTATTTAAAAATTGCAGGTGTAGGCTCTAGTTCAACCGACGAGGTTTAAACTCAAGATCTCTCGCAATCCTGAAATGCATTCAAGAAAATTATCTTTTATTTTTTTATGCTATTTGTGAAACGATAATAGAAATGAATCAAATTCATGTCCTTGTGAGTTGTGATAAGCTGATCTCTCTACCCATTGAATCAGTTTTTTATAAGAAAAATAAAAACTCATAGCAGAAGAGTATAAGGATTTGTCTCCTTGGATTGAGTCTGTTTTATCAAGGCACATTGTGCCTGAACCTCATTAAGTTCAATAAAACGTTTATTCTTATAAAAAAAAATTGATAGATATTTTTTTTTAAATAGTGATTTCTGGCCAAGTCATAAATCACCAGAGAACTGGTTTATTTTAGCAAAAAGGTTCAAAACAAGTGTTGTAAACTGTTAGTTAGGATTCTTAAGGTTAGCGGGATTACAAAAACCGAAACATATCTTGAATCCCCTTTATTCTTTAATAGATCAAAGAGTTTCAATTATCAAGTTATGCTTGATAAGGTTTATAGTAGTATGCGGGGCTGGGAAGGTAAATTACTTACTCGGGCAGGTACAACTACCCTCATTAGTTTAGTGACTATGGTAATGCCTATGCCTATGTACCAGATGATGTGCTTTTCTCTCTCAAAGAAACCTCTATATAGACTCAAGGCTTTGCAAAACGACTTTTGGTGGCAGAAAAAAAGCAACTGCAACAAAGGTTTGTGTTAGAGCACTGCTCGGTCGAACTCGCATGCGTTGCTATCTCAAGCATGTTTGTCAATGTTAGTGATTAAAACTATAAGTCTTGATTTCTAGCCTATTTATAGATGTCTCGGACTAGGACATAGATTGTGTAGTTGAGCTTAGACTTCACGACGTTCATCATTTGAAGAAGAAGAACTACTAAGGGGAGTTTGTGGAACTTCATCGACAAAAGGTATGTGGAGACTTAAACTCATATATCACTTGGAAAGTCTATTTCTATTCTATCTCCTATATTGAGACATAACACTAGTGGAAAATAGAAATAAAACCACTGTCAGGACCAGAAGTTCTGAAAACCAACTGGGGTGCTGAAAGATTTTTATTGGGTGTCTTAGTTTCAATGAGAAGTTGTGAACCTGCATTCTTGTACAAGAAAGAATCCCTAGAATCTCCCTTTTTTAGTTAACGAACACGATAAAGAAGACATGCAGAGAGTTGAATATTTATAAAATTGATAAACTATATGTTCTTTAATATCAGTGTAATTCTTCTTATTTCAAACCTTTCTTGAACCTACACATGAAGTGACCAATTAAATTGCAAGCCCTTTCATACCAAATCAACCTGTTGTGCCAAACCTGCAAAGAGATACTACTAATTTGAACTGAACTCGTACAGTATTACAGAAACAAGAAGAAAAAGAAACAAGAGCTCAGAAACAAACCCTGTGTAAGTATCAACACAATCAGGCATATTATAATTGATCACAATATTGACGCGTTCAATGTCTAAACCTGTATTAACCAAATCCTTGAAACCTTTATAGAGACTCAACCTATGAAATAATAAAAGAAAAAATCCAACTTCAGGTGTGCCTTCGTTTTTCTTAGTGATTTAATTTTCAGCAGTAAAGGCAGATCGTATTATGTTGTTAAAACTGAACCATACGATCATTTTAAAATAAATTGCAGTAGTATAATTGTGCATTAACCAAATCACTAGAAGATTCACTAGGCACTTGAACCTTCATGCATACACATCAATGTAACAAGCCCGAAATTAATTAGATGAAATCTAAGGAAAAAATGAATGTATACCTTTCTTCCCGATACATTCCAGAATGGGTGCAAATTGATGGGAAGTTGCACTCAACATGAGGCATTCTTTTTCTAGTAATTCTTTGTGGGTCTTGATGCTAAAAAAACCATTCAACACAACTACTTTAGTATCAGGCGGGGTAAGTGCTGAACCACTCAAACTTAGTACATAACTTACTGGGTAACAATTACTTTTGAGTAATTTTTTGGTGGGTCTATTAGTTTTATAGCATAGTATATGTCACCATTCAGCCATCCACCTCAACAAAAAGAACGTGCTATTTCATAATGTTGTTACTATATAACATACACAGAAAGCCCCGGGATTGAACAAGTATCCATAAGATACACTAACAAATAGATAAAGCCATTTATAACATTCCAGTCTTCTTTAATCTTCATCTGAAATTGTACCTCAACATGAATGAACTAACATTAACAGAGAGATGTGCTGATTTCTCAAGTGTTGATGATTATCTCCTTTTGTGTTGTGAAGTGTCAATAACATTAACAGAAAGATGTGCATCAAGGTCAAATTAAGGAGATCATGCTTACACAAACCTTTTTTTATTTATTATTTTATATTGTTAAGAACTCTAACCCATGACCTTAAGCTACATACATGCCAACCACTGAGATACGTGTTATTTGGTAAGCATACACCATCAATCCATGGTAACTTTTTCTAAAATTAACAAGACCGTTTATTTTATACCTGCAGCTTTTCATCCTCCCTCTTATCTATTGTGAGTTGCTTTTGCAATTCCTGTATTTTTATCGACAAATCCATCTTTTCTGCCTACAGAATACATTGAGAAAAGTGTCAAAAGTGAAAAACAAGAATTCAACAATAACTTATCTCCTACAGGAAGGTAACGAATGGCAGTACACCAGGAAAATTGGCATTAAAAGGTGGTACTTGCATTTGTTGAAGTTTTTAGTCGTTTGATAAGTACTTCAAGCTCATTTGTCTGCATAAATTTCAACTAACATATAAAATGGAATTGCATAATATCATCACCATTAATCAGAGTGCACTCACAACACAGGTACCTTGTACTTTCTCAGTCGCAATGCTGCTTGCCATTCATTAGAGAAGAGCCTTTCTTCATAACTTCTAAATAAAGCATCAGAATAGTGTACAAGATGAAAATGTGTTTGGCACTGTCTCTGTATACACTTCTTGTCTACACTTTTTTTTAGGCTCAGCGAGCTCCACTGCAGGTTTAAGGTACTGCTCCAAAATTGTCCTTGAGCTGCATCATTGCGAAGGTAAAAGAGATATATCAGCTCTCTGTGATGCATACTAGAGTCTTTACCAAACATACTAATGGTAGTGAAATGTATTTTTTACTTGCTAGATCGAGTTGCAGCCAACCACTTTCCAACCAACCGATATAATTTGAAGCTTCTTTGTTCACCTTGTTATTGTGTAAGACGTATTTTGCAAGATTGATAGACATCTCATGTTGACATTGAGCACGTAGCAACTTAGCTTCTTTAAGTTGTTATACATACAAGATCATAAAGTAATAACATAGAAACCAGTCCCTCATCAAGGTCATAACTGGAATATAAATGAGAAGGCAAAGAGGCATCCAGGAAGCAAATGCACTGCTAAATTAAGCTTAACAGTCATACGTTTATGGTTCAGATGAGGAGGATAAACCCAGGGTTCCAAGTACATAGTTGCTCAAACTAGGCTTTTTGATAACATTTTTAGGCAAAGAAACAATTTTGCTACAAGTTCCACCAACTAAGACCTAGAGATTATCATACATAAAATGGTAATGAGGCAGAAATCTTGCAACTTCTAGTAACATTAACACTGCAAAAACAAGACGTAGTTCATCAGAAAAATTGTCCCTCATCAAATTTTAAAAAAGCACTATAATTTCCTCACCTAGTTCTTTAAAAAAAAAAACCGGAATAAAATGATTCTTAGGCCAAATTATGAGGTCCAACACGACAAAAGTTCCAAAAGGATTAGGCTCTTCCATACAGAGAAATAAAATACTTAAGAAGTCCAAGTTTCTAACTAACAAAAACTATTTATGGGATAGCACAAAACAAGTCTCTGTATTACTACTAAACTGATCAAACTATCAATGATTTTATGAACCAGACGAAATCTTTCATGCTATGAATTTTTCACCAACACAACATAAAAAGTCACAGATTCATATACTAGCTGAGAAACCTTCAAGTCCAACTACCCACACGCATGAACGAAACAACACACAACACGACACAACTATAAATCTGCACACACAATTGGATATATGCTCAATCCCAAATCGACCACTTCTCTTATAAGCTCCGGCTTTAATAAAAAATCCTGCACCATTACAAAACATTCACATTAGCCTCAAACTTTAAACTTTAAAGTTCCATACATACTAACAGAAATCGAAAAATAATTCCAATTTCTAGGGAGTGAGGGAAAAACCAAAAACAAAATCAATCTCATAAATCCAAAATCATATCAATTTCACTCGCAAGATGTAATTAACTTTCAGAAATCCAAAATCACTATCAATTTCCTAAAAAAATATTTCTACATTCTAGCAAATCAATCAAAATACAAAAGTTACATCAATTTCGTTAGAAAAATTTCTCAAATCTAGTTTTGAAAAACACCAAAACAAGATCAGTCTCAAAAGACCTTCAAAAAACCAAATCCAATAACCAAAAACAGAAACTAAATAAAACCTATAAGTAAAATCTATCCACAGAACTAACCTCACGAAACAGAGAAATCTTTCTAAGAACCCTATATTTCTTCACACAAGATACATATGAGAGTTTCATTTGTGATGGATCTCTTTAAACAAGAAGAAGAGGAAGATAACCTAATATTGATTCATAAGCGACTTATTATTATGATTGAGAACGAAAAACGACTGAAACATAGAGTTGTGAGAGAGGATTAAAGGAAGAAAGAAAGAAGGAGGCCGAAGGAGTAAGACCGAGATAGAGATAAAGACAAAGAAGAGAGAGGATTATAGAAATTTCTTTCTCTCACATCCGTTTTTCAACTCCAATTAAAGATGTGTATTTTGACAAATATACCCCCTAAAGAAACTATTGTATCAGAGAGAAGTTTCAGTAAAACGACTGTGGCTCACAACACCTATAGTTACAGCTGCACGACAACAGTAGTTTTCCTGAAGACTAGAAAGTGGTTAAAAATCCATTTTCCACTAGTATAATTCGTATTATGATATAGTTTTCTATATATACATTTGAGATTTCGAGCTGAGTTTATCTCGCTTACATATTTCTAGAAATATGTGTTGGCAAGCTTTCGCTTCGACCAAGTTCATCTTATATCATGTGAAAATTTCCGAGTAACATCTTACATGGTTTGTGTGATACAATCATTTGGTGTTGTCTTGGAATGTTTCATTATGATTATTTCAATAACTTGAAAATTGCTTTGATGCTAATAGTGTGTGAAAATGGCTATTGTCATCCTCTAAGAAAGTTTCAATGATTGAAATAAGAGTTTAGAACAGTTAACCATTATTGGATATGTCATGTTGTGCACTCTTGCACATATGTAATCCATGTCCGGGAACCAAATTATGCGCATCCGTTTGCATACCTGTTGGTTTGAGAAATCTGGGAACCTAAGTATGCGTACCCGTTTGCATACTGGCGTACAGGTTCATGTCCGAGAATTTCTGCTGGGAAGTTCGCGTACCCGTTTGCGTACTGGCGAAACCCAATCTTAGTCCGGGTATTTCAAGTATGCGTACCCGTTTGCATACTTGAAGGTTAAAGTTCTAAAATCTGTTATGAACATGAACATAAACATTTATATAATGAGGAATGCAATCTTTGCAAACCGTGGCTATAATGTTCATGATTGATTCGAGTGAATCAAAATGATTTTGCTTCAATTGTGTTCTTGTATAATTCTATGAGAATATAACAATTGAACAACTCTTTAACTAGTTTCATTTGAGTCATTTGAACTAGTTATGGTTAAGATGAATAAGGTTGATATGAGAGTAATCATATGGCTAACCTTGGTTAACTATTTGTGAACCAACATGGTGTACACGTTTGGGTACGGTTTCATAAACCTAAATGAGGGTACATTTCATTTGTGTGTAACAATCTAAGTTCGATCTAACGGTTGAAAGATATTAGCTTGGTTGAATCAGGTTTTTCATCTAACAGTGAATATTGAGTGTTTGTTACCAAGGTAACTTGGATTGCAAACCCTGATTTGAAAACTATATAAAGGAGAACTCTAGCAACTGGGAAAACTAATCCCCACACCTCTTGTGTGTTACTAGTTGCATAACTAGAGTCGATTCTCCTTTAACCTTAGGTTTCTATCGAGACCCTGTAGGTTAACGACTTGGAAGACTTCATTGGGATTGTGAAGCCAGACCCAACTGTTTTCTTTGTAGTTGCGTGTTCTGATCTTGCCTGATTCTATCGTATTGAGTTCAAAATTGAAATAATTGACTCGAGATTAATTTCTATGATAAGCAAGATAAAAGTAATCACAAACATCTTCGTCTCATCGTTTGTGATTCCACAATATCTTGTTTCGCTAGTCGATTAAGATTGTTGTGAGGTGGTTGATAATACTAGGTTGTTCTTCGGGAATATAAGTCTGGTTTATCAATTGGTTCATGTTCACCTTGATTTATCAGAAGACGGAACAAAAACTCTTGGGTATTTCTGTGGGAGACAGATTTATTCAATCCTATAGACTTTTCTGTGTGAGACAGATTTGTTTATCAAGTCTTCGACTTTGGGTCGTAGCAACTCTTGGTTGTGGGTGAGATCAACTAAGGGAATCAAGTGCGTAGTATCCTGCTGGGATCAGAGACATAAGGAACGCAACTGTACCTTGAATTAGTGTGAGATTGATTAGGGTTCAACTACAATCCAGTCCGAAGTTAATTGGTATTAGGCTAGAGTCTGTGGCGGCTTAATACAGTGTGGTGTTCAATCTGCACTAGGTCCCGGGGTTTTTCTGCATTTGCGGTTTTCTCGTTAGCAAAACTTCTGGTATATGTGTTATTTCTTTTCCGCATTATATTTTGCTATATAATTGAAATATCACAGGTTGTGCGTTAAGTTCAATCAATTAGAATATAGACCTTGGATTGTTGATTTAAATTGATTGACACTTGAACATTGGTCTTTGGTACCGTTCAAGTTACTCCTCTTATATTCAATCGGGTTCGCAGATTTCTATTTGTTGATTGCGGATTGAATTAAGAGTTAGACATATTAAACTCTTTGATATAATTTTCTCTAGATTGAGTCTGAATGTCTAGTTGATTCTTTAGAAAGTATATTGGAGTAAGTCCTCTCAGATTGCCAAACGAATTGTTGGGTGTGGTTTTTAGACCCCCGCATTTTCAATTGGTTTAAGAGCGGGCAAACACATTAAATACCTCATAAGTTTGTGTTTGTAGTGATCTGATATGGACAAAAGTGCTATCTCTATAAACGTACCACCAGTCTTCGATGAATCAAATTACTTGTGGTGGAAAATTGCTATGCGTGCCTTTCTTCAAGCGTGTGATTTTCAATCATGAATTTATGTAGTTAATGGCTACGATGCTCCCGTTGTGGCAGTAGTGAATGCAACCGTTCCTAAGGATATTGGTGCATATGACGCTGCTGAGATACTTGTTGCAAAGCAAAACTTCGACGGTTTGAATGCCATCATACATGCCATTACCCCAGATATTCAGCACCATGTGACTATGTGCACTCGGTCTAAAGATGCTTGGGATATCTTAGAAACCTTATTCAAAGAGAATACCAGTGAAAAGGAAGCTAGGATTCAAAACCTTAATTCCGATTGGGAAAACCTTTGTATGGAAGATGAAGATTCATTTGATGAGTTTGATCACAAAGTGTCTAAAATTGTTAATGCATCTTTTGACTTTTGCATTGGGTAAGACTATTCCTGAAAATGACATTGTGATGAAAATTCTCAGATCGCTGCCATCTAGATACGATTCTAAGAAGCATGCATCGTTGAAGGAAATAACCTTGATGCTCTCTCCAGAAATACGTTGGTTGGAAAGCTAAAGATCTTTGATCATGATTCATGAGCATACATCCAAAATCGGAAAGGATGTTGCCTTCAAAGCACAAAAAAACACTAAATTACTTGACAAAAGTAAAAGTGTTTATGTCTCTGAGGATGATTTTTCTGCGGCTGATTCATCAGATGAAGATCTTGACAAGTCAGTCTCTTTGATCACAAGACAGTTTAGAGACCTTCTATTGAAGATAAGTAAACGGTTCTCCAGAGACAAACCCAGATCATCAGTTAAACCTCACAACCGCATTCCTCCTGAAAACGGGGATGCTGACGAGGCTGATGACGAGGATATACCACAATGCTTTAAGTGTAAAGGTTTTGGTCATTTTGTAAATGAGTGTCCAAACCGTAGAAAATACACTGGGAACAAAGGTCTTGCTGCAACTCTTGATGAAATGTCTAATCACTATGATTCCAATGAAGACGAAAAATCAAGTGTTCCACTTCTTTGTGAAGATATTGATTTTGATAATTGTAGCAATCATACATCACTCTTGATATTCTTTCGGAAGAAGACTCAACCAATCTGGAAGAAAAAATTAACCTTTCTGTTGGAAACTCTCTGTTTGATTTTTCAGTTTCCACTTTTGTGTCTAACAGCTTGCACATCTCGGGCGTCTGAATCATCTTATCCATTGATATGCTCTTATTGTTCACTCAAAGGTCATGAACTTTCAAAATGTTGGATCATGGTTGTGTCTCCTCATTGCAAGCTATACTATGAAAAGCGTCCATGAGTATATAACGGGAGCATTAGGTCTTCCTCCAAGAGTCGTATCCCAAACTGAGAGATTTTTCCTGCCGTTGAAAAACGCAAGCGTCGAAAAGACACATCTTACTTCTCATCTTATTTGAGTCGTACCTAATGGTGAAGTGCGGCAAGCTAGCAGTTAAGATATGGACACAACTGTTCAAACTCTTTCGTAATATCGAAAATAACATGGCATCTGACATGGCGCTCTGATTTTGTAGTATTTCTGGAAATCAATGTCCTTACACGACATAGGATCTGTGGATTCCCCTTTATACAAGAAGAAGAATTGATTGATTGGCCAGGTACTTGATATCCGGCTATATTGTAAACGAGGGGTCGGAACCATTAAATCAGAAATGAGCCTATAATCTAGCCACCGTAGTTCTTGGGTGGTTGTTACGGCCATGCGCCATAATGAAAGCACACACATTAAAATCCCTGCAGAGCACCGGTCTGTATCTTACACCTGAAAGGTACACAATTAATATCAACCAAATAATCGATCGATTTTGGCTTTTAATGTGTTCACGGTTCTGTGTGTCTTTGATCGGTTGTACTCTGTGCTGTTGTCGTATAATCGAGAGTCAGTAGGACTGCTTCAAAACCAGGTAAAATAATTGATAAATAATGTTACGCATCTAGATCCAAGAAGTCTTGGACTAATCTACTCCTTCCTTGTCTCTCTAACATCATCATCCCTGACCCTCATTAATTAATCAAGTAATGCAGAACCAAACTTGTCGTTGCGGTGCGAAATGTTCCACGTAGTTAACTCGATACCGAAGAGGTTAGATAGAGGTTGCGAAAGAAACCGTTCATGAATCTTGAACCTGACACGAAAGGGCGTATGTGCTGTGTGGTGGGTCGGTTGTGTGTATTCTTTCAGAAAATATCCAGATGGTACTTGAGGCCGTGAGTGTTGGGGATAAGGTTAGGTTTACGTGGCTTCTTGCATGCATCACATGCTATACGTGTGTTCGACTTCGATCTACTTTGCAGAGCCCACACTTTGTGGCACAAACAACTTTCATCTAGTGTTTGTTTGTTGGATATTGCATTAACTGATGCTAAATTAATATAATTTAGCTCTGCTATCTTACCGACGGCTCGGCTAGTGCATGGTGAAAATTAAGAGCAAGTCTTATGATGGGAAGATTTCATCGTCCACACCATTTCAGCATTTCAAATAGTCCATGGAAGGTTAAGACTCAAGTATAGTGGTGGAATCGTAGAAACGATAATCAAAATAATGTTTTACGCTAATAAGAATAACGTCAATCAAAAGAATGTCTTACGCTAATAAGAATAACGTCGGAAAAACGTTGATATGATAGCGCTTAACGGTATTCAGAATTAAGGCTGCACACGGTGCGGTTCGGTGCGGTTATGTGTAAAACCGCAGGCATAACCGTGTGAAGTGTGGTTTCTACATTAGAAACCGTAGCCGAAGTGCTAGAACTACGGTTCGATTTTTAACCGACCGACAAAATTCGATTATTTTTACATTCGGTTCGGTTTTAAAATGCAAGTTCCTGCATTTGAAACTTGTCGGATTTCCTTCAACTTTTTATCATGTTTTCACACATTCAAGTTCAACCATACAGAAGTTATATATTTTTTTTTTGAAGGAACAGGGGGCTACACTGAGCCCCTAGACAATTTTAGATTCAACTGTACGACAATTTCAAAATTCTCTTATACAAAAATTAAACTCCGTATTAAAATTTACAACCAAAGAAAAATATAGTTACAATTGAAAACTTAGAAGGATATTCAAATCAAAATCATAAATAAATCCATCCACATGACTTAGATCTATCCAGATAACACAAATACAACTTTTTTCTTCTTCTTATTGCTTCTGTCAATCTTGTTTCCTACCTGCAGTCATATATATACATACACATATTCATGCAGTAAATTAAAAACCCTAGAAATAAAAATTAAGAAGAAAAAAAAGGCATAAATAAATACAGAAACGGAGGGATCAAACTGAAACCTTAGAAATCAAAAACTCCCAAATTGAAAATATAAGAGGGATTATACCAATTAAGTTCAACTTTACAACTTTAATTATTATCAATTGATGGAGATGGTTTATTCTTCTTCCAAAACTAAACAAATAAGAAAAAGAGAATGTAGAGGAGGTCGTGGTGATGGAAGTTGGAGTTGCCTATGGTTGTAGACTTCTGTTGACAGTGAATGAGAGCCTGAGATGAGAAGATTGGAGAAGATGCGTTGAGGAGAAAACAAACAGAGAGACAGAAAATGTGATTTAGTTTTTAGGGTATGTAAAACTTTGGTTAATATACATAGATGAATGGTTAGGATTAAAAATAACATTCAGATCAATGGCTACAATTTAATCGGTTTTTCGGTGCGGTTACTATGCGGTTATGGGTGAAACCGTTAACCGAACCGAAGATCTAACGATTATCAAAATTGAAACCGTGACCGACCGTTGGATTATCGGTTCGGTTGTTGTGGTTACGGTTCGGTTTTTCAAAATAGAGCCTAAAGTTATTAAAATTAGCGTTTTTCCTCAGCCATTAGATTTTCAATGGCTCGTTTTAATGTACGGATAAAAAAACACGTTGATATGAATAGCGCTGAAATCTATTAAGATTAGTGTTGGGCGCTATTCTGATCTGTGCTTCTCGTCCTCTAGCGCGCTATTCCGAATAGCGTTTTACAGTAATCTGATTAATTACCGTTTTCGTGGATTCCACAGAGTATCCCACGAAACCATAGAACATGATTTGGAAAAACTGTGGAAAACAACAATTTGGAAGCCACTGGACTTGACATTCCATAATTTTTCCACACTTGAAATAGGTTAGATTCCACCGTAAGACTTGCTCTAATAAATGGCTAAATCTTTACAAAGAAACGATATCTAAGAGCAGTTCCTATTTGAATGAACAAACTTAAAGTTTGTTCATTTTTCTCCCACTATGGACTCAACAAACATGAAAAAATGGATGGACAAACCAACAATTTAATGAAAAGCCGGGCGTTTAATGGAAAGCCGCGTGGGCCTACAAAATCCGCGGGGTTTCTACCAAAGCCGCTCACTTCAAATTTTGTTTCCCAAATATTATTTTACTATTCTTTATCTCACTTTATCTTATTTTATCTTATTTATCTTATTTTATCTCACCTAAATCCAATATTTTAAACTTTAACTATATCCTACCAAAATATTAAAAAGAAATCGTAGTGGGACCCTAAAAATCCAAATTTGTTGATTTTGCTCTGATTTACCATAGTGCAAAACCGTGCTTGTTAGGGGTGAGCAACGGACGGACGGTTGCGGATTAGGGGTCACCCGCAACCAAACCGTCAAAGTTGCGGATTTGGGAATTCAAACCGTGACCGGCCCAATCACCCGCGGATTTTTCCTCTGCGGATCAGCGGATTTTGCGGGACGGTTGCGGATTAACCGCGGATTTGATCACAAGAATCATCAAAAAAAAACTAAGTATAGAAACTAGAAAGTTACAAACTATAGTACAAACGTTTTTTTAACACAAAAGAGTTCTAATTCAGTAATTCAAAAGCAACAATAGACATAAGATAGTTAACAGCTAACACAAAAGAGTATTAATTCAAATGCAACAAGTCTGGTGCCAAGCCATATGAATCTCTGATGCCAAAAACTGAAAAAGAGACCTTGGATTCGAGTACTAGTTTATTCAATCCATGATAGATATGTCTGGAATTTCCTGCAAGATTTCTGCCGCATCTGTAAAATGAGGAGGAGTTATAGATAATCAGTAAACACTAAATTTGGGCATCATTCTGATCATAAATATTGATATATGGTTCCCACTACAAGATTAACATGCAAAAATTGTTCCCACTACAAATCAATGACCTAACAATACCAACAAAAATTCGACTCAAATCAACAAAATAGAGAGGGATTTGGAAATCAGTTACCTTACCGTAATAATCAAGCGATTTGATGTCTACCCAAATCAAAAGCCTCCCAATACTCAATTCCTATGATAGAAAATTTTAGTGGGAAAATATGATTAACAACTCCATCCAGGCTAATCATTGTTATTAGAAGAATACAAACCTTTCTTTGTAACGCTTCCTCGTCTATATCCCTTCGTCTTCAGCCGACTAAAATTATATTTCTTTTCTTCCTGGATGTGAAGGAAAAGCTATCAACATTAATAACCCCTTAAAGAAACGAAAGAGAAAGAAGAGAAACTTTTACTTTAAACCAATCACAAACATGCAATCGATTTGGGGAAAAAAATTAAAAAATTTAATTTTTCTGCAGTCAAAACTAAAGTTAATCGTTACTTACTTCTCTTCAAATCGATAAAGATGTTACAACCAATGAAGAAGAAATTACTTCTCTGCAATCGAAGATGAGACGATGAACTCGATGAACTCGAAGAAAAAAAGATGAGACGATGAACTCGAAGAAAAAAAAAAGGCTATTAGGGTTTAGAAATATAAGATCCTTATATATAAAACCCCAACTTCCCATATTATCCTTAATACTTTTAATAAATTCCCTAAATGTCCTACGGTGCGGGTAATCCGCGGTTATCAAATCCCAACCGCAACTGTAACCGCACCGCGTGCGGATTTGAAAATGCACCCGTGTCCGGTCCATAATTCTTGCGGATTGGTTTTTACCCGCAAATTTGTGGACGGATACGGATGAAAACCGCGGTTACGGTTTTTCTGCTCAGCCCCGATGCTTGTTCATCCACGTGGCTCAACAAATTTTTTTTTTGTTGATTGTCATAGGAATTGCCCTACGTGTGTTAACTTGCTAATAACGGTAGCAGCTTTGACATATCCGCTATCAAACTCTTCCGTTCTTGAGAATTCAAAATAAAGTGTGGCAGCCGTACAATTAAAGAAAGTTAGCAAAATGACTCACATCCATATTGTCATAGTCTCAGTCTCCTGTGAAATAATGGACCTACCTATGGACTGTCTCTTCGTTCAATTTGTTTTATAAAACGGAAAATTGATCATTTGTCTGAATATTGTTAAATTACGATTCAAATGGACGAGTAAAAAATAGTTTGGGTGAAATGACCAAAAAGAAAAATAATAATTTATCCTAGCTTAAATTTAAAAAATAGCAAGGAAGAAACTGGATACATCCTGTGTAAATTAAAAATAAGAAAAAATATTTGAAAATGGGCACGATGAAACTGATTACATCCTGCCTATTTTTACATTTTTGTCCATTTAAACAGTATCAAAATCTAACTGTCCATTTCACCCAAAAATTATTGATTTTGGTCTTTTTAACCAATTTTGTGTTTATAAAAAAGAACAAAACTAGTGACAAAACCCCTAGGTGAACAAACTAGTGATAAGAAAAAACCGGTCATATTATTTTTAACAAATAAAAACCGTTTCAAACAAAACTGGGACAAAAACCCCAATTCAAATAAAATTTTTAAAATTTAGTTTTTATTTGATTTCTAAATTCCAAAACTGACCTCCCGTATATAAAAACATTTTTCAAAGGAAATTTTGGTGAAAGAAAACAGTAAAAACAATATTTGTTCTCTCTGAATCCAAACAAATCAGATACTAGTCTAATTACGATTCTTCTTTCCTAGTTTTCTTCGTTTTTTTCAGTTCCATATCTAGTTTAAATTCAAAGATTCGTCATCGTCTTCTCCCAATTTCAATTCAAAGATTCAGAGAGCAATTTTAGGTTTGATTGAAGAATCGGAAGAGAAGCTACAAGTTTTGAGATCTGTTTATTTGAGATACGTAGAAGAATCAAATTCGGTTATTTATTCGAAAAGAGAAGATAAACATAGTTGTTTTATTCGAGATCTGGTTGCAATTCAGTTTAGCTGAAATCATATTTCCGCTTTTCAAGTTGAAATTGAATCTCGAATTGAAGAATCCAGCTGAACAATCAATCAACTTCGTGTTGATCATCTTCGTCTTCGTACTAATCTTCGTCTTCAAGGAATCAATCAAGTTTTTAGGTATTCAATTCTCTTTTTTGTGTTGATTTTTGATTTTGTTTGTGTGAATTTGCTAGTCACTCTTGTCGAATAAACTGAATTGATGTTAGCATATGATTTTTTTATGTTTGTGTTGATGTTCTTATGAAGGATTCCATCTCTTTGGAACTGTTTTTCAAAAAAAAAAAATTGTTGTTGATATTCACATCTGGTGAAACTGTTTTTGGTTTCATCATTTTGTTCTGTAGATTATGGATTCTGTTCTCGCACTTGTATGTCACAAAAAAGATTGTTTAACTCTTCGTATTCGCCTCCAAGAGTATTTTGTTAATTTGAAGACTAGTATATGCTCAAGTTGGTGTGAATTCTCTCCTCCTTCTATGGAAATTTTTCACATGGTTGATGATCAGCAAAAGGTCATTCATTCTGATTTTGATCTTCAATGTTTGGCTCTATTTAGCATGTATAATAAAGAAGGGATTATGGAGTTACTCGTAAGTCACAAAGCTGAGAGTTATGGTTCAATAAGTTCAGGAATTATAGCTTTTGATGACCAGCCACAAAGTTCTGGAATTATACCTTTTGAGAAGCCACGGATTGATTATGATGTTCCAGATAAAATTAAGGAACCGTTGAAGTCTGCTCACTGGTTACATCTTTTTCAAGGAGTTGAACAGTTGTTTCCGGGAGGTGTTGAACAAGTTCGTTGTGATTTACAGAAGTATCACGCAGCAGCTGGTTATGAATACATGGTATATAGGAATGAGAAGTTGAGGATTGGTGCACGTTGTGCTAATAAGAACAAAGAGGAGAAATGTGACTGGCATTTATATGTTGTGTCTGTTGATGGTGTTGTAGGAAGTCCTTTTATTATCAAGGAACTAAATAATCAGCATACTTGTGTTGGTGGATTTGTTAACATGCCACGGATATCGAAGAAACTAGTTAGTAGATTGATTATTGATGAAATTAAACAGGATCCTAATAAGAAAACTAAGCATATTATGGAATCTTTTACGAGAGACTTCGGCTTTGACATTAGTCGTTATTATGCATACGCAGGTAAGAAGCATGCACTGAATACTTCATGGGGAGAGAACGAGAAATATTTTATGTCCTTGAACTGGTATAAAAACAAGTTGATTGAAACCAATTCTGGTTCTCACGTGGTTTTGGAAGTTGAAGAAGGGACCAATAATTTCAGAGGATGTTTATCTGTTTTGAAGCTTGTAGTCGTGGATTCAATTTCTGTCGTCCTGTATTATTCGTTGATGCGGCTCACTTGAAAAAAGTACCTTGGTCATATGATGGCAGCAACAGGTCTAACCGGAAATGATGGTAAGGTTTTTATCATTTTTTTATGTTGGTTTCATCATTTTTTTTATGTTGGTTTCATCATTTTTTATGTTTGGTTTTCATCGCATCTTATGCTTGTGTTATGCTTTCTGTTCATGTTACAGAAATCTTCCCTCTTGCTTATGGTGTGGTTTCATCGGAGAATGAAGCGAACTGGAAATGGTTTTTGGATAATTTGAAGAAAGTCCTTTCTCCTTTGCGACCAAAGCTTACTTTTGTGAGTGATCGAGGTATTGGATTGGTAACACAAATTCCTATTGTTTTTCCTGAGGCTTTTCATGGTTGGTGCTACTGGCATATGGAATGCAATAAATACATGCTTACCAAAGAGTTGCAAAGTTTATAACAAATATGTATTGGGACTGTTTAAGAAATGTGCGTATGCTTCTACTCATAAAGAATTTTCAGAGAATTGGGATAAGTTGAGGAAGGTTCAAAATCAGAAGTTACAAGACTATCTAAGTAGAGCTCCTCTTGATAAATGGGCAAGTTTTTTCTTCAAGGGTCGACGATATGGTAGGTTGTGTTCAAATATTGCTGAGAGTTTCAATGGTTCGGTCGTTGAAGAGAGAGAGAAGCCTATAGCCATCATGGTTGATGAGATCAGGGTGAAGCTAATGGACCAAATGTGTAAACGTCGCGAGGACTCTGCTAACTTAATGAAATGGCGTCAAACTCTATGTCCAGAATATGAAGCTCTACTCCACGACAACAAGATGCATGGATGTAACTACCAAGTCACCAAGTCGTCGGAATATGTGTTTGAAGTTCATGCTTCATTAACACAGACTGTCATTTGAAAAGAAGAACATGTTCTTGCAACCGTTGGCGTATTGACGGTTTCCCGTGTGCCCATGCTGTCCGTTGCATCATGGTGAATGGAGAAGATCCTTACAATTATGTTGAGCACTACTTTACAGTAAAGTTCTACCGAGAATCGTATAAACATGCAATCAATCCTGTTCCCACAGTCGAAAAGCCCGTGACAGTGTCGCCGAAATCGATGGTTTTTGGTCCGAATAATGGACCACAACCAGGACGTCCATCGAAGAAGAAGAGGATTCCTAATACAGGTTCAGTTGCCAATAAGAAGATGAGAACCTGTGGTTCCTGCAAGGTTTTGACCACCCATAATAAACGGACATGCCCTTCTCGTCAGATTTCATGAGAACTTGTAGTCATTTCGACTAGACTACAATATGTGGTTCCTGCAAGTCATCGAATTTTACTCTTAGTTTCGTTTGCTAGACTACAATATGTGTTTCATTTACTATTTCATATTTTTGTTTTAGAAGTTAATATGCTGCAGGTGTTTTCATTTTATATTTTGTCTAAGAATAATAAGTTTGATTAAGTTTAAGTTTTTCAGAATTTTTACAGGCCTTTATAGTTTGGTGTAACCGAATCAGGTTTCATCATTTTTTTGATGAAACCAGAAAGGGTTTCATCTTATTTTGGTGGAACCATTGTTTTACTGTCACTTTTTCTTCTATATTTTTTGACAACACAGTAGATGATGTTTTGTCTACTGTTTATTGGTGCCGCAAATATATGACACATCATTTATGGATAGTTTTTATAAAAATGAGACATCATATTTCTGTAGACATAAGCTTTTAAGGAAATACAACTGAAATAGCACGAAATCGTTTTTATATAAACTGTAACCATTTCACAAGTACTTTAAACTTCAACTAAAACTTGAATCTGCAAGGAGAACTGTATGTCAAGGAGTATCATCATTACAATAACCATTTCAAAAGTAATTTAAAATTCAACTAAAACTGAATGTTCAATAGGACGGGCACGACATGCGAGTATTATTCTATATTGTCAAGGAGTATCTTCAACGCCAACTTTGGTCTCATATTATGCACCTTTTCTCGTATATCATCTGTAGACATGTTTCCTTTCAAGAGGCTCTTCATGTAATAGCAAACATGCAGGCCACAATCGTTCCTGAAAAACCAAAACAATGTCTCAATTGTTACAAAGTGACTAGCTGAGAGTGTTCTGATATTAGTATCTATATGTAAAGCATTCGGTTACAAGTGATGTAATGATTTCAAGCATATGCATATGTGAACTATAAACTTCCAAACATAACTTACCCTATTTGTTCACAACATGTAGGGTTGTGCAAAGAGTATGTTGTTGGCTGACTTGCCTGCTGATCACAGGGGAGCTTTGCGTCGTGCTGTGCAAATGCTGATACTATACGTTGTTTCATGCTTTCAGCACTTTTTCTGCATTCCTCTCCCGTGGAAGCCAAGGAGTTGTAGTGATAAAATTCCCCGGTTTCAAAATCAAAAGAAAGCAATGTCCAATGGTTTACATCTCCAAGTGATGTCAGCAACGGAACGAACAAAAACCGCACGCTATAATCCATTTTGTCGATGAAGCCTTCTATTACAGCACCACATTTCTTTCCTAATGAGTGACATGTCTGAAACAAAATACCAGATAAAAGCTCCTTAATTAGTTACAGACATGCAAGTTTGATGAAACCAAACTTTGTTCCATCAAAATTAACCATATAAACAACATCATTTTTGTTTTCCACAACTATTTTTTATGCCAAAAAATTTACATTAAAGAATTTCGGAGTAAACTTACATAGGCAAATGTGCTTATAAACACAGCTCTCTGGTACTTTGGAGAACCATCTTGTTTCAACTCATTTTTTTTGATGTTGTTTTGCAGCTTCAAAATGTAGAACTCTATAATGTCTCCTGCGACGTCACCCTCTCTCAAATTATCATCTTCCCCGATATATGTAATTGAAGATTTAAATGCTCCCACGCCGTTGACCTGTTAATTTTATTTTTTAAAAAGCTAGTCAATGATGGATAAAAAAAGGAGAAACAATGCATAACTTGGAACAAAATTTTGATGAAACCAGTCTTGGTTACATCAGTTATTTCCCAAACCTTTCATTGTTCTTTCTGAAAAAAGTGGTCACGAGGGGTTTCTCATTTCTGTTGAGTACTTTCAAGATCTTTCAAGTTTCAACTTCACCCCCTGTACTTCCTGCACCTTCTTGTTCTCCTTGCACTTACGAGCTGTAACCTTTCTTCTTTTTTTCACACTGGTGTTGTAATCCTGCATTCTGATAGGTGGAACCAAATTCCTTCTGTCTTCCCTCATTCTTGTAACCATGTTACTCATCCTTTGCGCAGCACTGAGTTCTCCCTGTCCTTTCTCTTGACTGTCACACTGCGACAGTCCTAAATCAAATCCAGGTTGTTCATTCTCTAACTCAAGTAAATCATTCGCCATCTTTACAGCTGGGTAGTAGTATACGCTTCCAACATTTGGCTTTGACGACGAACAACCTTTCTTATTGTATTCGTATTCCATTTTCCTGATAACATCTTCATCAATTACAAATTGAGTTTCGTTTTCTTCTTGTTCAATAATTTGCTTCGACGAAGAATCTTTGCTCATTTCAGATTCCACCCGCTCTGCCACCTTGATATCCTCAACGGTATTTGGAGTCAACTCAGTACCCTCTCCTTCTTGTTCATCATTGGTGACTGGCATCGACGAAGAAGCTTTGCTCATTTCAGATTCCACCCGCTCTGCCACCTTGATATCCTCAATGGTATTTGGAGTCAACTCAGTACCCTCTCCTTCTTGTTCATCATTGGTGACTGGCATCGACGAAGAAGCTTTGCTCATTTCAGATTCAACCCGCTCTGCCACCTTGATATCCTCAACGGTATTTGGAGTCAACTCAGTACCCTCTCCTTCTTGTTCATCATTGGTGACTGGCATCGATGAAGTAGCTTTCTCCATTTCAGATTCAACCCGCTCTGCCACCTTGATATCCTCGATATTATTTGGAGTCAACTCAGTACCATCTCCTTCTTGTTCATCATCGGTGACTGTCTTCGACGAAGAAGATATGACCTGCTCTTGTTCAGATTCTTGTTCATTCTTGTTCATTTATCATGTTAACATCCCTTGTTATAACCTGCAATATTAAGATACCTAAGTTATTTTATTTTTCATCTTCCTGTGTCAAAACCTAATGCTGTAAAAATCAAAAACTTCTGAAAGAATAAAAAGAACTGGCCAATTCATCAAACAAACATTAACTTGAAATGATGAAACCAAATCTGGTTCCATCAAAAGAATGATGGAACCAAATCTGGTTTCATCAAAAAAATGATGAAATGTATAAGAAAATTGTAATATATGCGAGTAATTCAATTGTTACTAAGAAAAATCAAATCTATCTTTGTACCAGTTGTTGTTCCCTGTCCTCGGCATCATATTTTGCCAGCAGTGATTCTTCTTCTTTAGAAAGAACATATGTAGTATTGGTCCTAAGCTTTTCAATCAATGCTCGTGCAAATTGGTATTTGGCTTTGAAGGAGTTAGCTTCACTGCTAGCACCAACATTTTCTTCATCTTGCACTTTAACCGGCACTTCATTTTCTTCATCTGGCACAACAATTTCCACTTCATCTACGGGATCAGCCAAGCGCATTTCTGATTCGTCATACTGAAGCAAGAATGATCCCTTTCGGTGACCAATATTCTCCTGCAGTACACAAGAAAAATTGGTTTCAGCTAAAAAATTTGATAAATCCAAAACTGGTTTCATCAAAAAAGTAAATCTGAACAAGAAAATATTTACCAAAATTCGTTTAAAATAAAACAGACGACATACCAAGAAAGCATTTTTAATGGTAACAAGTAATGGTAAGAACTCATAGCAATAATCTAATAAAACCCTCGAAGATTTCGAATATTGTCTAACAAAAATATCAAATAAAACCCTCGAAGTTATCTAAGAAACAAAAATTCAGCTAGAATTTTTGATGAAACCAAAATTGGTTCCATCAGAAAAGTAAATCTTCTAAGTAAATATTTACCTTAGACCAAAGTTCTGTTTTTTCTTCAAGATTCTCGAAGTTAGACAATACTTGTTGACAGATGTTGCTAAGGTTCCATCTAGCAAACCTCGGATACTTGTCTAGCCCATGCTTTCTTTGTGCGATCTTTGTCATCTCTGCCAACCAATACTGCAAAAAAAAAAAACAACCAATATTCAAATTAATCATCAAAAACAAGTCGCTTATTATTCAACAACCAATATTGAAAAAAAATACTGAACTTATGAAAAAAAAACAAATCTTAACTTACCAGAGGGTATATTACACAACCAACAACATTTTCTACGTCTGTTCTGTTTGTCATTATCGAATCAAGTACATAGTCATGGAAGACTTCCGGCCAGCACACCTTGTTCATATCAAACACCATATACAAGTACTTTGCTGCGAGAGTCTGCCCACATTTGTTAGGGACAAATACTGAAACCAACAGAAACATTACGAAAAACTTGACAAAGTCATCCGCTCTGGTTTCATCATTTGCGGCTTCCAGCATACGCTTTTCAATATCGGTTTTTTTCGTCTTTTTATTTCCAGCAAAATAATTAGCCACAAAGACGTTAACCTTTTTAACCAGATCTTCATCAATGTCGTCTGCTTCTACATAATTCACCATTTGGAAACCAAAAGTCACAGCAAAATGTTCTGGAATTGTCCGCAAAATCATTTTCCTTGATCTTGCTAATTTGAAACAATACGGGAGCTTACCATCAAGTCTGTTTTCAATTGTACTTAAAAACATTATTACTGCTTTTGTCTTTTTGATGAGCTCATCTTTGTTCATTACGCCATCATAGAACGGCTCAAAGAAACGCCAGAAAGGACATGATTTAAGAGCTTTCAAATGCAGTTGCTTGTTTTTTATCAACGCCTTAATTTTCACTGCTAGCTCGCACAAATGATGCAATGAGCACCTGTATGGTTCCTTATCTCTTTTTTTACCTACTGTGAAACCAAAATTAAACCATAAGAGAATAATAAATAATAATGATGAAACCATAAGACATAAACTTGTAATGATGAAACCATAAGCACGAACAAAGTGATTAAACCATAAGCATAATTGAAACTTGTATGAAACCATAAGATTACGTAACATAGCGCCAATCTCCACAGTTTGAATTCAAATCAACAGCCAATAACAACTCTAGAAGTAAACCAATAACTAAAAATGATGAAACCAATTTTGGGTTTCATTAAGAAACAGAAAATGATATCTGGTTTCATCGCAAATCTGTTACATCATTCTTGCAGACATAAACCTAACAAATGAAAAGTGATGAAACCAAAAATGGTTTCATCAAAAAGACCATATTATTATGATGTAACAGATTAACAATTGGTGGAACCAATTTACCAATTGGTTGTAAAATGATGAAACCCATAATGGTTTCATAAAAAAAAACAGATTATACTTTGGTTTCATCAAATAAGAAATATGGTTTCATCAAATAGAAAAAAAAATATCTGGTTGCATCAAATATACAAGCAATTGAAATCTGTTTTCATTTGGTTACATCAAACAAACTGAAACATAAACCTAAACCAAAGAAACGATGTAACCAAATGAAAATAGAACCTAACCTAAGAAATGAAACCTAAAAGCAAACTGGAAAACCAACCCAGAAATCAAATGAAACCTAATAATCTTTTGAATTCAAACTCGAAATCAACTTGAAAGCAAATTCGATTTATTACCTTTAGGAGATGGTTTCGCTATTTTCTTTAGCTTTTCATCTTTCTTTTTCGCCTGTTGATTTTGTTTCTTCGCCATTTGTGGTTGAAAAATTAGGTCAGATTTTGTAGCAGTGGTTGAAGTACGCAACCATAGAATAAGAGAAGAAGGTAAAATCGAGAAGATGATGACGAATACAGATTGATTTTGAACGATTTTGGCTTAGGGATGAGCAGATTGATTTTGAACGAATACAAGAGCGGATTGATTTTTGAACGAACAGATTGATTTTGAACGAACAAGAGCGGAGGTTTTAAGAAATTTTGTCCGTTACGCAGGTTGTAAAGTAATAAATTAGTGGGTCGTTTTCTTTCTCAGTTTCTTTTGGATTGAATTAGGGAAGGGTAGTTTAGACAGTTTATGATAATTGGGGTTTTTGTATCATTTTTGTTTGGATGGGTTTTTTGTAGATGGGTTATAACCCCTTTGGGGTTATAACCCGCGGACCGAAAAAAGAAAAACGCTGCACATTTACGCATTTTGCACGTCCTTTAGTTTATGCATGTATTTTCGATCCACTATTTTCAAATGACCCGCATTCACCGCAGCTGTTTTTCCGCACAAAGACGCATTAAGATATCTACGTAGGGTACCACGGTCCTGTGCATATCTTTGGATGTGGATCGTCTGCCCTTATAAAAATGTAGAACAAATCTTGAAATGTACATCTTTGATCAAGAGAAATGTATTGGTTACATCTTTTTGTGTGGGACTTTCTTTTTGGTGTGGGACTATCTACTTCACATGGGAGTTTTAATTTCGGCGTACTGGTTAATCATATAATGGCTTATCAAAGAACCAAAATGAATCAATAATGTTGCCTTTCTGCACAACCAGCAGTGTATTCCATGCCAGTGATCCACTTTAAACAAGTATAAAGTAATCAGAAAAGATCAATAATGTTCCAACTAAGTTCACTGCAGCTTCCAATCTACTCACCCCAAGCATGTATAATCGTCTTGGCAACGATCTTCATATCGCATTCATTGTGTGACTCAGGTCCATTCAAATTGGCAGTTAACGCTGCCATAAATATTATAACATATACTAGATTTTGTGCCCGTGCTACGCACCGGGCGGATCCGAAAACCAACCATCATTTCTCTTATAACCATATTTTCGATTAGTTATGGCTCGGCTTCGCCTCGCCCCGTCGCTTAGAATTTTTGATTTCGATTAGGTGTGGCTCGGCTTCGCCTCGCCCCGTCACTTAGGATTTCTGATTTCGATTAGGTGTGGCTCGGCTTCGCCTCGCCCCGTCACTTAGAATTTCTGATTTTGGTGTGGCTCAGCTTCGCCGCGCCCCATCCCAATGCATGTCTTGAATTTTTGAAGTGTTTAAAATAAACCCGTCAAAAAAACACCTTGATCTTGTCATTCTTGCCAGCACCAACACCTTTTGTCATTCTGGCCGGCAACAATACCTTGATTTGGTCCATCCGAGTATCAATCTATCTAGTATCATTCTTGCCAGAAACATTATGTTTTCAACAGACTAAAGAAACAACATTACGATGACCAACACATGAATGGTCAAAAAAGCAATCCAAATAAACATACCACGCCTTTCTCAGGGTCTTCTAGATTGGTAAACATCCATGATCACTATTTTAGAAGAACAAACATTAAACTTAAAAGAATGGGAAAACTAAAAAATTGTGATTCATGTCTTTGTTAACAATGCCAACAGTATTGTCCGTATAAACGTAGAGTTGAGGATCATGGTCTTAAATGAAGATACAATCAAAATGATACAATTTTAAATCATTAACACGTCCATTGCCACTGCACTTGATCAAATAAATTTAAGCACTTAACACTCCCCGCCTCGTCGCGATCCACTAAATCTTGAATTTGATGGAAGCTCTATCCATCGTGATATACTAAACCTTTATTGTAGACTGCAGCTTCAACTGGTCTTTCAAGCCTTCCTCAAATATTTTGTGTGCATGACCTGATGTTACCACAACCGAGTTTAGTGTGTTCTCCTAATCCCTTGTTTCATCTTCTTCCCACCATATCTGTCTACTTCTTTGTTCGTCCATATCCCACAAACTCTTGGTTCCTTAAATGACTCTCTAATATCAGAATATGTTGATATAGTTATAATTCAAAAGTAGGTGTTGTGCTTTTTTAGTAATGGTTTTCAGGGAGCAAAGTATAGCTTCATTAAGTTTACTTGCGAACAGACGCGGCTAAGAAAAATGTTCACTTTAGCACCTATCCACTAAACCTTGAATTTGATGGATGCTTCCCAACAAAAATTACAGATAGCCATAACCACTCAGCAATATATAATTCTTGAAACTTGAATTTCAAATCAAAAATATTTGGTAGTTGAATCTAGGTAGGCACAATGTGTGTATTAACTATTAACTAAAAATCAGGGTTATCCAGCAGCATAATTACCAAGGAAAAAGATATAATCTATAGATTAGCTAGTAATCCATAATTCAATTACTCAAGCAATTTTTATCAATTTCCAAAATTACATCAAACTTCACCCATGGGATCAAACTATATCTATCCAGAATTACTCAAAAGAATTGCGGGCTTTACAAAGGGTAAGAAAATACTATAGATAATGATGCAATAATATCCATAATTTTATTAATGATGCAATAGATCTCGGCCCGTTCAGGACCAATCAAAAAAAATTTACTTCAGATTTTTTTGGGAAGTCTTGAAAAAATGTAGTGCAACAAATCAAAACTATTGGGGACAGTAAATGCTATGAAGATAGTAGAAGCTCATCAATGAAGATATCATCAAAGCTCTTTTGATTGCTGCCAAGTCTTAATCCAGGGAATCCAATGAGTCCATCAATACCACTCGGTTCAATCTCTGATTTTATGAGAGTCATTTTTCATTTTTCAAATACCCATATACCACAAAGAGAGAACTCAATGTTAAAATGAACTCAATATGTAAAACACCCATTCAAAGAAAAAAGAAGAAGAAGTAAACGGATGCACTTAGTTGGACTAACACTTACATTGTTAAAATCAACAATCTGCAAGTTTATCAACAGCACCTGCAATATGATGAGCATCAGAAAACAATAAAATGCACACAATCAAATAACTCATAAGTGATGAGTGAAACCAACTAAACCTGAATCTCACCTTAATTTCCTTTTTTCTTATAATAAAAAGAGAAACTGGCTAACCTCAAGCTCATGGTTCCATTTGTACCTGCATTCTAAAAAAAACTAAACCAATCAACTGAACAACTGATGCAGAGAATTCCATATTTGCAACAGCAGAAGCTCTCTGAATTTTTACGAATCAAAACATAAATCGGAATCTTAAAAAAGAATAAGGGAATTAGGGGTTTGTCGCTAAGAACCTGGGGATAAGGAGATATGAAACCACAATTAAATAACAACATAATTGAGAGACAATTGACTGCAAAAAAAAGAACCTGAACAACTGATGCAGGCTAAATAGAGAACCTTCTATGAATCTTTGAACTGCTGCAAAACAGTATGGATCATCTCTTTCTTTTTATTCAATAAAGTTTTACAAAAGAAAGTATCACATTTAACATTCCAGTACCGTGGAAGGTAAACTGGAAAAAAAAAACATAACGAAAGGCCTTTTACCTTTCTGTGATTATGGTCTCTGCTATGTACAAAGTTTGATAATTACCCTTTTGTTTTTATATGTAAAATTGAAACCCCATCTGGAAACTATCTCGTCTCTTGACCTCTTCCTTTTGTTATTGATCATAGCTATCCTGCGAAGCGAAAGAAATAAATGGGATGAGAATAGGAAGAAGAAAAACATTCGGGATATACAAAAGGGTTAGGATCAAAAGAAAAAAAAAGAACTTACGGGATATACAAAACAAATCCAAGAACAGATTAGTAACATCAAACGGATAAATCAATGAATAGATTCAACATTAATAGCTTCATATCCCTGCTTCTTCTCTAATTCAGGCCCTTAACTCCATCTTCCACAGTACTATCATAACCGCTAGCACCATCACATGTAGCTCCTAATCAACACCATTGCAGCAAAAACTTAAATAGAGATGTGTAGGTGGTGGAGAGGCAGATGCAGAGTTTGCTCCACCGGTGGAAGAAAATAGCGAAGAGAGGCGGAGGCAAGTTATAGGTTTAACTGAGTTATTGTTTTTGTTTAGGTTTTTACGCATATTAGGTTTTGCAAACTTAGGAATGACATGACGATTGTTAATGAGAATTATCAGGGATGATATGGCACAAAAAGAAAGAATTTCTAAGCAATTTGAGAAGAAGAGGGTGAGGATCGCTTAGGATTTTAAAGGATTAGATGAACAAACTTTTGAAATGAATTTGCCCTTTTTTTTCAAATTTGACTATCTCCTGTCCACTTGAGAAATGTTTTTACACGTTATAATCAAACACGCATCTACTTCTATTCAAAAGTAGGGGAAAACAAAACTTTAAAACATGTAATGTAAGACCAAACTAAACCTTAATTTAGGTCAATGAATAGCTACTAACTTCTCAATAATCCAACCTTTTTCGTAAGTTTCGAATCGTATCACTATTTCTTTCTTTATCTTTTATGCTCCTTTTGGATATAAATGCGTAACTCTAGCGTGGCATGCACATAAAGAAAAAAAGCTACTTACGTACCTCGAAGGCTCCAACTACCATGCAGCTAAAGTCATGCGTCTTGATGCCATACGGAAGCATCGATACTTAAGACGGACAACAGGGCGTAAGTTGAAATGAGAAAAATATAAAGGAAAAACAAAGTACCGTGTACTTTCGTATTGCTATCATCCGATAAAAATTACGGATTTGTCCAAATATTTTTAAAATATAATTCCAATGGACGAGTAAAATTTAGTATGGGTGAAATGGACACCAAAAAAATAGCAAGAATGAAACTGGATTTATCTTGGTTTAAATCTAAAAAAGAATGACGTTGAAACTGAATGCATTCTGATGTAAATTAAAAATAAGAAAAAGTATTTGAAAATGAGTAGGATGAAACTGTTTACGTCCTGACTATTTTTATATTCTCGTCCAAGCAATGCTATCCCACGCAGCTACGTGGGATGGCTCAATAAGCTAGCAGGGTTGAAACCCTTGGATGATAATATGCATATATTTTCAGCCATTGAGATGAAACTACAGCTGTATCAGTGATACTATTGCAAATAAGTCCTCTATTTTCATTTAACTAAGTTAAAGTAATCCCTGCAGTTATCTATGTTTCGTTTACAAGGACTTCTCATTAAACAAAAAACGAGAAGTTATCTTTCACCACTACCATTAGCAATCGCCCATCTTCTTTTCTTTCTCATACCAATTCAACAACAGACAACAGTAACAGTAGCAGTCTTTCTTGGATTAACTCTTTCTTTTTCATTATCATCTCCGCCTAATCAATCGAGCAAACAAACAAAAAATCCCCAAATTAATTCATAAACCTTAAATCAAAGAAATAAATGGAACTTAATTATTGAACCCTGAATCGTCAAGGAATTGGTATTGAATTCTCAAAACCTATTCAACACAAAAAAAAAAGAAAAAAAAAAGGAAAATAAATCGAAGGAATAAAAAAGGGACAGAGTAATTTTATTTCTCTTAAAGAGTAAAACCCACAAATAAAGTTTAGCCATTTTCAACACAGGGGTTCAATAACAGAGCCACTTATTCAAAAATGTCAATTTCAAGCAACTAAAAGAGTGAACAACAAAACAAGAACATATACCATCAATCATGGATACTTGAAAAATCACGAAAAAACTTAAAAACTACAAGTAGTAACTAATAATCTAGGGATAATGATTAGCAGATTGAGGATAGATTTAAGCCTAAACTTTAAGAAACTATTAATCGTCGACCGGCTAAAAAAAATTGGTTGTATGTATCACGGATTGTATTCTTGTAACTTGTGAGTACTCCGTATTATTAATGGTAGCAGTGGTAGAATTACAGACCTCCATTTTTGGTAGAAGAGAAAGATCATGGGATGTGGAAAGGTTAAGAATGTGATGCCCGAAATACCCTTTTTAAAGGATGTAAGTTGAATTAAAAGCAAATCAGAGGAGCTATTTTTAATACAACAACTTCGCCAGCTGTAATTCAATTAAAAAAATGAGTCAAATCTAATTCAATGGCTGCGGAATGCGGATACAAACTCACTGCTAAGAATCTGTTTGCTTATTAAGGTGCCCCGCCCAGCTGCGTGGGATAGCATTGCTCTTCCCGTCCATTTAAACAGTATCAAATTTTACATGTCTTTTTCACCTAGGAATTGTTGATTTTGGTCTTTTTAACAAACTTTTTAACCCATTGTAGCAATCTTTATTAAAAACAAAGTCTTACCGTCTTTTGGTTAAAAAGACCAAAATCAACAATTTCTGGGTGAAAAAGACATGTAAAATTTGATACTGTTTAAATGGACGAGAATGTAAAAATAGCCAAGATGTAAACAGTTTCATCCTACCCATTTTCAATATTTTTTCTTATTTTTAATTTACATCAGGATGCATCCAGTTTCATCCTCACTCTTTTTTAAGTTTAAGCCAAGATGAATCCAGTTTCATTCTTCCTATTTTTTGGTGTCCATTTCACCCATACTAATTTTTACTCGTCCATTAGAACCATGTTTTAAAAATATTTGGACAAATGACCCATTTTTCTTATTAATATCATGTTCATTTTCTCATAATTTATAAAGAAGGATACCAGTTTTTTGGGAGCTAATACCATTCGGACGATCCAACGGTCTGGATCTGTTGAGATTTATTTGTCTTATATGCAATGCAGCCCGGAGGAAAGCTGGTATCCCCTTTATCAATACTGAATGTCTGTAAAATTAGATTCTTTAACTTTGTATCCACTTCAATTCTAGATGGGGTTAGTTTCTTTAAAATTTCATTATTGTGTTTGAAAAATAAAAAAAAATGTCATCATTGATTCATTTGACACAAAAAGAAAACCATAATCTTAAATTTATGGGTAACATCTGTTAAAGTTATTTAGATATTTTCTTTATTGTAGATTGATTTTTCTCTCGCACGATAATCATCTCAGATATCAAATTATTTGGCTGAATCAGAAAGAAGATATCATTTAATTGCATTAAAGGTGCTGGTAGCATTGTTTTATTCTTTGTTCTATATTGACAAAAGACGAACTTAATTTTCAAAAAACGGGAAGTGTGGTTAGCGTGTGATGTAGTCACTGGCCTAAACTAAATACGAAAAAAGAATCAGTCTTATTCAAAGGGTTAGGTTCTTTCTTAGGTAGTCCGATAGATAGATAAATATCAACTCAATATATACTACTAAACAGCTCAGCTTTGTCTATAAGTCAATTCTTCCTCGTTTTAGTTTATCATTCCAATTGCAGCAACTGCTCCTACTAATTGATTTGAAAAAACTATTTGAACAAATTAGCACATGATGTCTACCAAATTTGAAGGAAATTGGACGGCATTAGGTACCGTGGTGGATGAAGTCGTTCTTAAAAGTTGGTTGATAAGGTGTATTGGTGGTATTCCCTTAAACTTTGAGATAACATTTATAATGCCCGCCCAAATACATTTTGAACTTTTTTACAGAATAGCTTATGAGTTGCTTAAATTTAATAATTTATTGAAATCTTAATTCTTGAAAAGGGGCCACCTAGCTCAGCTGTTCATCCCCATTTAACATAGGTTTCATGCGCTCTAGGAGATCCCAGGTTCGACTTCCCGATGGCGTTGCATGTGAAAACTAAGGTGAAAATTTAGTAAGTGTTTTCATCGAAGCAGACATCATGACGCTGGAAAATTTACTACTTGCACCAAACTATTAGGCGTTTTAAATTTCAACCATCAGATTTTATGTTAGATATTAAAATCTAGCAATTATGTTATTGTCGCCCAATGATTGCGCGTTTTTATTATTAACCGTCAATCTTTCTTTAAAATTAAAAATCTAACGGCTGTAATCTTGCTGCCCCAAAACATAGAGCACTTTCTTGATTCAAATTTGAATCACGATAGTGCTTGGATATTAATTCAAGCTGACGTGTCGGGCTTTGCATCTTAACTCTAGATAAGACTAAGCCTATGGATATACCATAATCTACTGGTATTTGGATTATTTCTTTCCTAGAAAGGTGACAAGAAAATATGAAAACATGGTAACTTTTGATATTGTTATGAGTTGGTTGCATGATTTTAGTAGGAAATTAATTATTCCTAAAATCTCGGCCATAAACTGGATCTCGGCCATAAACTGGGGGGAGATTGATTTTTTTAATTTTTGGGTTTTGAACATTAAGTTGAATCGGTAGACTTTCGGAACCAAAAACTTGATTGTGAACTTTAAAGTGATAGTCAGACATGAACATACTTTTGACCCAGAACTGGTGTGGTGATCTACAATCCTGCTTCGTGTTACAATACTTTCCTAAAAAAAACGTTTGGATTTACAAAACTGTATGGAGGAAACAAAGAAAACTACATACAAAGGTTTAAAACTGATAATACCCATAATCAGAATCAAAAGGCACCTGCTAACTTTATAATGAAAACAAAAGACAAAGAAAAGATTAAAACTAAACTGATAGAAACTAACTAAAACGTGATAAACCTGTAAAACATCATATGAAACAAAAGATTAAGAACTTTGAGTTTCATGGAAAAGAGAAGAAAACGAAAAATTTCATGGTGTTGAGTTGACTCAGATAATATCGCCCGCTTTATAGAGCGCTCTTGGTTAAACCTTCTAATTGCTCCTCAATCCGCCTATGTGCCAGGTAGATTAATCTCCGAGAATGTATGCATGGTCCAGAAATTGTTCAAGCCATGAAGAGGAAAGGAGGGAGAACATGACACAATTCTTTAATGGAGTTTCTAGATACGTTCTAAAGAAATTTGGTTTTGCGGATAGATTTCGTCAGCTCATCCATCAGTGTATTAACACAACACAGATAGAGATTATGCTTAATGGTTCTCCAACTGTTTCTTTTAAACCTACAAGAGGTATTAGACATGGGGATCCTCTATCCTTATCTATTTAACCTAGCCATGGAAGCATTCTTTAGACTGATGAACCATTATGAGGAAACAAAACAGCTTACAGGTCTGAAAATCTCAAGATCATCTCCAAAAATCAATCACATACTCTTCGCGAACAACTTCCTTCTTTTATGTAAATCTAATTTATCTCAAACTACAAAACTATTGTAGGTTATTAAAGATTTTAGTCTATGTTCGGTTCAACTTATTACCTTCAGCAAGTCAGCAGTTTATTTTAGCAAAAATATGAATACATCAAGTTGTCAGGACATCAGCGGTATAAAATAAGTTAGATTGATGAGCATCAATGAAGGAAAAATATCTAGCTTTACCTTTCTTTGTAGGCAGAAGAAAACAATCCCCTTTTCAATTCTTATTGACAAAATAGATGTAAAACTTTTGAAATGGAGGAGCAGTAATATGTGGAATGTATCTAGAACTATGATGGTTATAAGTAAAACTAACGCTATACCAATTCATCATATGACCAGTTTTAAGTTACCTGTAAACAATATTTCGAATATAAATTCAAAACAACAAGCTTTTTGGAGAAATAGAAAGACAAATAAATGCAGACATATCATCTCTTGGAATAATTTTTCCAACCAAAAGAAGTAGGGGGTTTTGGCTTTTGTGATCTGCAAACGTTGAATAGAGTCAAATTTGCATGAAAGATGTGCACAAATGACTCATCTATTTGTGCCAAATCTTTACAGGAAAAATACTTTGCGGGTGATTAGATTTTTAATCTTAAAACCATCTGCAAACTCTATTTGGTCCTGGAGGAGTATTTGTTCGGAGCTAATTTTTATTCGGAATTATAATCGATGATGTCTAGGAAAATGTCAGAAAATCAAGATCTGGAAATATCGCTGGATCCCTGATTCCCATGATCCACCTGTTCCTAAGCAGAGTGTTATTTCCCCATAGAATACGTGTATGTTTGGCAGCTTTTTAATCCCCATAGGTTCATTTGAAATGTTAATCTCATTTATAATGTTTTCAACCATGACATGGCAAGAAAGATTTTCAAGATCTTCGTTCACCAGAACAACAGAGATAGGACTCTTGAGAAGAGTGAAATATTTTCAGTCAAATCGGTGTGTGGGATAATATATGAGAAGAAGCATCATTAAAACTATGTTGGTCGAAGAATGTAACATGTCTTCAAGAGAATCTGGAAGCTTCCGATCCTGCCAAGATTCAGGCAATTCTTTTGGAAGTGTATCAAAAATATGTTACCAACAAGAGATAAACTTGTAGTCTTTATTCCTAATCTTGATGATGCATGTCCTTTGTGTTCTCAACATCCAAAAATAACTTCTCGTGTCATCTTACACTGTAATTTCTCAGTGGCGATCTGGAGTGCAACCATTGGATGGAAACCAACATGCAATCTCAATATTGAAGAATCTATTTGTGATTAGTTTGATAATCTGAATCTGAATCAGCTTTCTGAAGAGACTCTAATTAAAAGAGTCATAGTAACTTGGTGCATTTTGTCAAGCAGATGTGATACTATCTTTCAGGCTAACAACAAATCACAATCTCTGATCATTCATAACTGCATGAGATACTTGGATAAATAGTATACTAGGATTGTTACTAATCCCAAACTAGTAACTAGACAAAATAGGAATAATGCTCATCGGCAGCCTCCACCTAGGGGTGTTTTTACTATAAATTCAGACAGTTCATATCATGATAAATCTGAAACTAGTGGCATAGATCTAATCCTCAGTGATTTTGCAAGGGTTCATGAAGGATCTAAATGCATCTACCTAACAGAAGCAGGAAATATTGAGCAAGTTGAGTGCAAATAACTATGGGAAGCAGTGAATTAGGTAAAAAACATTGAAGCTAGAGAAGGTTTTCTTTGAACTTAAGTGAAAGCTCATGGTAGACGCAGTTAATAAACAAGTTTTTACCACAGATTGGAGACTTCGTAATTTAGTGAAAGATATTAAACTTATATTTAGTAGTTTTAGCTCGTGGAAATCTAACCATGTGCCAAAGGAGAGACATAAAGAAGATGACATATTGTCTAAACTAGAGAGAGTGAGTGGAGTACATATATCCTCCACTCCTAGAAACATTGATATTCAATTTCTAGAGGATTCAAATCATGTAATCGGCTGATGTTATATTTAATAAATATTTTGTTTCAGAAAATGAAAATTATTAGAAATTTCTATAATCCAACATTTATCCTATCTGCGGTTGTACGTGTCATAGACACTCCTTTTTCAGTGATAATTAATGGCATTACTAACACAAAGATCGCCACCAGAAAAGAGTTATCCAAGGCGATACTATCTATCCTATATATTTTTTTCTACTTTTCGAAGTTTTGAATGTTTTATACAGGCAAGGAACAAGACTATATATAAGGTTTCTGAGTGAGCCAAAATTGTGTGAACATAAGTCTTTTTCGTTTCGCCGATGATATCTTGGTGTTCCTAGATGACCTTATACCGTAAATGATCTTTTTAAAGATTCTATCTCTGGATTTGAAATCATTTCAGGCATGAACATAAATTTCGCGAAATGCAACAGTTTTGTAGTGGGGGGAGGCCACTAAGTTTGCTTAAATAACAATGATGTTAGGTTGGGAATCAGAGATTCTTCCTTATTCTTACATAGGTCTTCCGATGGAAGATTCCTTCTTGGCACTCAAAAGTCAGAAAGTGTTAGAGTACCGCTCGGTCTCGTAAGTTTTGTTATCTCAATCTTATTGTCAATGTCAGATGCACAAAACTCTATCTTGTTTCTAGTCTACAAAAGTCAAGTATCGAAATAGTGTTAGAGTATGGTAGTTAAGTATCAAACATCACTGAATAATCCTTGAAGATTGAATACTGAAAAACAAACGAAGATATTTGGAGAATTTCATCGACAAAAAGGTATGCGAAGATCGAACCATCCTATTTACTCATGGAATTTACCATTCTATCTTATGAGACTATGTCATATGATTCTGGTAGATTTAATATTACAAAAAAGAAATTTTGAGTCCAACTTGTCTTGATAAATCTCTCAAAATATGATTCAAGCAATGGATGTTCATAGATCCTTAGCAATCTCGGTTAAGAACACTTTATTATTCATGAACTATTTAGTTACAACTTGATTATTTAGAAATTTTTCAAGCAATGATATGTATTGGGAATATTTCAAAAATTTTAAAGAGATTCTTCAGAACTTACTGAATTCTGGACACTGGATAGGTATACATACCTAGTACGCGTACCCTAGGGGTCTGAATTTTGAAAGTGGGATCTGTACGGATACCCAATATGCATACCCCATGGTTCTGAGTTCGTGAATAAGAGAAAGGTACGCGTACCCCTGGGATCTGAGTTCATGAATGGCTAAGGGTACACATACCCCACAACCTGATTTCACAGACTTCCCATATAGGTATACGTACCCCTTCCGAACTAAGCAGATTCTCATAAAATATTTTCACAAAGATGTTTGGCATTGCTAAAACCCTAATAAACAATTCTAAGAAATTTTTTTTCACTAAATCACTATGTGTTTGTGAATCATGGTTTAAGTCTTGAGTGTTAATGAACACCACCTACGAATGAAAGTTCAAAAGGCATACTTTCCAACTGAACTATCATTGTTACACGGTTCGAGAACCCTGGACCATAGCGTATACTCATTTATGTAATTTCAAGTCGGACTTCTCACATGCTTACATGAATTCCTAATTAATAAGAATTTCATCTAAGCTGAGAAAGTGTTTACTTGGATCTCCAATTATCTTAGCTTGAATTCAAAGCTACCTAGCTATATAGAGCCTTGAAAATCTATAAATAGAGAGACTCATGCAAATGGATTTCTCAATCCCTGACACTTTTGTGTCCTAGTTGTTAATCTAGAGTAGTCCTCCATAACCTAGATTCTTCGTGAATTGTATTCTAGGTTACGACTTGAAGGATTCACTTAGGTATTTGTGAAGCCCTGTCAGACTATCATTTACCTGAAAGTTCGTGTATCAGATCTTTTTCTTATTGATCTTTAGGGTTCTCGTAATCTCATATCAGGAACAAGATAGATAGAAATAACAAAGTTCTCTTCGTCTCAGACTCTGTGATTTCTCAAGATAGATATCTAAACTCTTCTTTGAATTGTTTGGATTGTTCTTAAGAGGCAGTTACGAATCCGGGCTTCTCAGCTAACTGAGTGTAAGTTACCAGATTTGTGAGGTTTGATGGACTTTATCTACTGCAAACATATTTATAAACCTATATTGAAAAATCAAAATCAAAATCAAAATCAAATAGGCTTATCTGTTAGAGGCACATTAGTACCAAAATTCCTCACTGAGGTTGAAGCAACTCTTAGGATGTAAAGGACGTAGGTTAAGAAATCAATCGCATAGAACCTTGGGAGGTTCAAGAGATGTAAGGAGCGTGATCGCAGCTGAATTGTTTGAAGGATTAATTCGTTCCCAACTACATTCTGGTCTGAAATCTGATAGTATGCTAGTGTCTGTAGCGACTTAATACAGTTTGGTGTTCAAAGTTGGATGAGGTCTTAGTGCTTTTTATGCAGGTGCAATTTTCCTCGTTAACAGAATTTATGGTGTCTTGTGTTTTTCTTTTTCATATTATATTGCTCTATCTTTATGACAAAATATCACAAGTAGTACTTAATCAATCTCGATAATTTAAATCCTTAATAATTGAGATCAATAACGAGACTTTCTCTTGTTGAATTCGTATCTTGAAAGATAAATTACAAGTTTCATACTTGTCAGAATTCAGATCCTCTTGATTTGAATATGAACATATTGATCTGATCTTTGATATTAATTTGTGTGGTCGTCCAAAAACTCTTCTACACAATCAGGTTCACGGATTCTTAACTAAATCTATACATATTGATTGAGGAAGAGAAGGAGAAAAACTCTTCATACATATTGTTCAAGGGTCTTTGACTTAGAACTACTTGCAATTGTATTGAGTTTTATCCATACAGTTTGCGGAACGAAAAATTTGGTGGTGTACTTGGTACCCTCTCCTTTTCATAAAACATTATAGGTAGGTGCAAGAACAGATTCATCTCATGGAAGCGATCAAAAGTGTTCTTTCCAGTATCATGGCATATATGCTTTCGCTCTTTATAGCTCCACCCAAAATTATCGAATCCGCAGAAAAGGTTTTACATAATTTTATATGGGACTGAAAGGTTATCACTATGTTACTTTGAAGAAATATTGCATACCTATTATGGCCTGAGGTTTTGGCATCAAATCGGTAAATACTATGAATAGATACCTCTTATCAAAATGGTGGTGGAGGTTTAATCATTAAAAACACAATGTTATGTGGGACTTTTATTGTGTCAAATTATCAATCTACATAACTTGACAGAGAAACCTAAAGCCAAACCAGACAAACAATTGTGATGTGTGGAAAGGAATCTATTCATGCTTAACTTTTTCAAGAGTTGGACCTTTCTAAAGGTAGAATACATGAACGCAATCAGATCTTGGGAAGATCATTGAGTAGGAAAGCGTCCACTGAATGAAACTTGTCCTAAAATTTATTGTATCTCCGCAAAAAATTAGATAAATCGTAGATGCGCTGACCAGAGATGGCTCGTGAAATCTCGATTTCGGCAGACTGATTGACCAAAGGCACATAGACAAAGCAACATCTCCCTCTTTAATAGTCAAGATTCTATCTCCTCGGAAATCGATAAAGAGAGGATTTTCTCGGTTAAATCCGAAAAAAATTTGATGAAAAGGGGCTATGAAGTCGAATCAAAAAATCTGAATATTGTATCAGGTCTAGGCCTTATTTGGTAAAATTTATGATTATCTATTTATGATTATAGATAATCATAAATTGATAAGTGATTTTGATATAATCATTTTTCCCAAACACTTTTTTTGGAATAATTGATTATCTTAGAATGATGATCTCAAAAAGGAGAGGAAAGAACAATGATCTAGGATATTTTTTTAATCATATGTTGTTTTTTCGTCTCTCTCTTCATAGTTTAGAAAAATTCAATTTGAGTTTCTTAAAAAAAATAATTGATTATAATAAATTTTCAAAACAACTTTTTCCTGTTTATGGAAATAATGAATTTTTTCAATTATGATTAAAATAAGCAATTATTATAATGGTTACCAAACGCATATAAAATCCATTATAATCTGGATAATGGATTATGGGCTGATAATCCATTAAAATAATGGTTACCAAACATCCCCTAGTATCTGGGCACACAAAATTAATTATTTCTTTGACAAGTCTTCCATAAAAGAAGCTTCTTGTAGGCGACCTTTTATACAAGGTTTTATTTTTTAGTAAATGGTTGTTTCTTTATTGTGAACACGGTGATCGGCGAAGCATTTCTTATTTGCAACGAAAAATTGGTGTTATTTGTTGTCCCCATACAAGCAAAACTTAGGAAATTCTGAACAATATTGATTTGTTTTTTTGTTTTCTTTGAAGCAAAGGGTGGCAAGTGAAAAAGTGTTCTTCGACTGGCCATGCTCTTTAGCAACTGTTGTGGATAGCATATGTCAGAAAATCTGAAAATGCAGGGATAACATTGTTTTTAACAACAAAAGTTAATCTTCTTGCGCATTGATGAACAAATAAGATGTCAAGTTTTCTTTTGGTGCAAGAACTATGAACGATTGTAGGGAGTTTACTTGGGTTAGGTGAACACTAATTGAGGTGGTTTCTTTACAAACCAGGCGTTTCTTTTCTATTTTTAGTTTGAGAATTTTCGATCAGCCTGGGATGTGTTGAGTCCGTCGATTGTTTTTCCTAACATTGAAGTTGTTCTTTCTTTGTTTCCTTAGTCTGTCATATGTAAGGCTTTTTAGTAATAATCATTTTTACCTTTGCAGATTAAAAGAAAAGAAAAGCAGATATTAGTGAGTGGTGTTACGTTAACATGGAGGTTAATGAAAGATGAATAGCTTCTAGCTAATCGCATGAACTGTCATGTTAATCGCATCTAATACGTTACTTCACCATCTATCAATCCGACAATTAATTGCTGGTAATCAGCTGACCAAAGCCAAAACAACGGATGCCAAAATTATACGTTGTAGGAAGTATCGATATCTTGTAATCCGATTTTGTGTACACTCTCGACATTTCAATCCTGCGAGAGTATAATGCACGATAGAAAGATGAGTAGCTTCTAGCTACATGTATAGGAAAAAAGAGAAGGAAATAAGTAGCTTCTAGCTTTATAAAATGACATCTTCTAACTTTAGTAAGAACCTAATAAAAGGGTCAAATTCTTTATATATTGAATTGGTCTATGTCTCAAAAATGGTCCATGTCTAAATAAATAGAGAAAGGGAGATGCTCAAGCACATATCTTGTTTTATTTTGCAATCCAACTAACCATTCCAAGCTAATCTAAAAAGTAAAGGATAAACCCTATTATTCCCATGTACTATCTCCTAACTCTAATCTAATCACTTTATGTTAAGAAAATTATTAGTGGAATCAAATTTACTTCAACTACTTTTCATTTGAAAAACCAGCGTAGGAAAATTATGGTCATCTTTTTCTTTTTCTCGTAAACCAGATGAAGATTCTAGTCAGACAATTTCAGATGCTATAGATATGGATAATAAAAATTTGAAATAATGGAGAAGACCATTTGATTCGGTTTACCAAGAAAAAATAAAGACCGTTTAATTTTCATTCAAGAGAAATGTATCTGCACAAGTGTCCTACCTAAGGGGATTAGAGCTGGCAAACGGGCGGGCCGGGGCTGACTTGTTACGGGTTATACGGGTTCGGGTTAACACGGGCCAAAACCTGCGGGTTGATATTCTTCACGGGTGGTCATTTTCTCAACCCGCGTTCCTAACGGGTAAAGCTTGCGGGTTCACGGGTTAGCCCGTGTTTCTAGTTAGAACTTGCCAGAAACCGAGTTTCCTCTGATTTTTGGTCTATTTCAGGCCACATTCAGGCCATCTAAAGTTTAAGCTCCTTCCTTGCAACCTAGCATTTATCTATTTCATTTAATATTTCGATTTAATTCAATCAACAGATTCAACAGTGTGTCACACTAACGAAACCTTAATATCAATTTAAAAACTTAATGAAAAGATCAAAGAATCAAGATTCAAAATTGCAAAACTTAACAACAATCATTAGTAGACTTTAGACTGTTTGGTACTACTTCCTCGGTTCATGATATCTTCAACCAAAAACTAACAATTCTCTTTTGGAGAATCAATTAATCTTCTCTTTCGTAACTTCAATGTTAATAGAGTTATCTCTAAAACCCCAAAATTAAAAATTAATTTTTCAGAATATTGATTTAACCAATAAAACATGCTTACAAAAAAAATCAATATCTTAATTCACCATTTCAGATTCAATCATGATAGCGACTAGCTGTTCTTCATCTTCTCTCACGGCTCAGATGCATAAATTTAGTCAAACCCCTATCTCAATTTCTGCCACTAACCCATCTTCTGAATTGCAACATAAATTCAGATTTAAACCAAAATCAATTCTCGTTTGTCACAGTAGCAACGAAAATTCAAACCCTATCTTCTTCATAAACTTCTCTGTTTTCCTGATTCACTTTCAATTCCATCTTTTTCTCAAATTAACAGTAATCACCACCTATTTCTATCTCCATATTTAAATCCGTGTTGATTCTTTTCATCAATTGATAAGATGATTAAGAACTTTTTCGTTTCAATTAAAATTAAGAAGAAAATAAAGAGGAGCCTATTGTTTTGTCCATCAGGGAAGAATGAAGAAGAAGAGAAGAAGAAAAAGAAAGAAAAGAAGACGCCGCTACTATTAGGGTTTCTCAATTATATATGAGGGACACACGTTATATTAATGGGAGTGGGAGTATGGGACACGCGGCATAATAAATATACTGTAGGGAATGAAATTACGGGTTAACGGGTGAGCTTGCGGGTTTCACGGGTCGGTCCGGGTTAACCCGTTTTCCTACAAGCTAACATTTTTCCAATCCTAACCGGCTTGTTTATAAACCAGCCAAGCCGGGTTAGGATTTTCACGGACCGGGTACGAGTTTATCCGCGGATTTCGGCTTGTTTGCCGGCTCTAGAGGGGATGCAATAGTTACATAACGTTCTTAGTACCCTACCCAACAAGATTTACACGTACGCTCAATATTTATATTTCTAGTTCAAATTGTTTTTTTGATACTTTTAGAATACCCATTTAACATGAACATTTCGTAATTCCAACCGATATCCAAACACCCATAACCATAACCGTTAGCAATTTGAAACCAAGAACAGCCGCACCCAAAAGAAAAACTAAATCTAGATCCGTGATAATAGCGGGACCCAGTCGGATTTGAAACAAAATAATTCAATAGAGTTAATAATAGTACGAAAGAAGAGGGGTTCTGGGTATAGTGATAAACATAGGCAAGACGTGCGTGATGACTGTGAAGTATCCCTAAAATACACGCGCCTTCTCCTCCGTACTCTCTCTCATCTTCTTTTTCATTTTTAACTTTTTCTATTCAAATCTCACCGTTTCTTTTCAAAATCTCACTATTTAAATACCCTTCATTTCTCATTCTCTTTCTTCCTCCATATCCACACACACCCTTCTCGTTCTTCCCCTTCCTCTCTGTAAACTCCATACCTTCTTCTGAATCTTTCTTTCCCTCCTTCAATGGAATCATCATCCATCACAGCAACAACTAAAAACTCCAACAACAAGAGAACCAGAGATGACTCGTTTGAATTATTAGAGTCTTCCCTGGAGACTAAGCGAATCAGAGAAAACCTTCTCATCCTTGACGATGATGAATCTGATGAGAGTATTACTCAAGATCTTGATTCTGTCATGAAGAGTTTTGAAGAGGAAATTTCTCTTCCTCCTCCTGGAGATATGAATAATTTTGTAGTAGGTGGTGATGTTGATGAACAACCTGATTTAGGTTTTTTATTGGAAGCTTCTGATGATGAATTAGGTCTTCCACCGTGTAATTTCTCATCGTCTTCTACATCTACTGCCAGTACTGAAGGAGATGCTGAAACGAATTATGATAACAGTACTACTACTACCGTTGGAGGATCAGATCAAATCTGGAGTTTTGATGATGATCAATTCCCAAATTATCAAGATTTTGGAATTGATGATGAGAATTTACAACAGCAGAATAATAACAATATTATCAACAGTGATTTATTAGGAGGAGATTTTGGGGACGGTTTATTTGAGTATTCTGATGTTCTATCGGGATTATCTGATTTCTCGGATTTTTCATGGAGACCTGAGACTCTTCCCGCTGTGTAACGGTTTCGTTTTGCTGTTTCGTTCCGGTGATTCTGTAAATCAGTAAAAGTAAAAGAGAAGGAAAAATGATGATATATGTAGCTTAGAAAGTCCCAAAAAAAAATTATGTAGTAAAATTAACAGTTAACTATTATTAAAAGGCAAGGCAAAACCCTGTTTTAACTCGTGATAAATTATTTGTTACATCAAATTTTAACTTATCGCCCCATTGGATGCCTATTTTGACGATTTCTTTTTTTTTTTGTGGAACATTTCGAGGGGATTTCATAAGATCTCCCAAGTTCAGTCTCTATTTTGCCTTGCTCCTCTTGGTCTCAAGTATGAGAGTCGGGTTTTCTAGCTGACTTAGCTATCCCCTTGGTTTATTTTGACTTGGCTAGCACCTGGGGTTAACTTTGATTGACATATTCAAATGTGTGCAATGGTTGAACCGTTGGCGTTGAACTTGCAATTTGGGTTGGATTTTTTTTTTTGCTTAACCGGAATAGGTTTGAGTGTCACTGTCAACAGTGTGGGCAGCGAAAATGAGCCACTCCTTGCATGGACAAAAAATAGATAAATTCGACATCATATCGTATGAACAATAGATAGTTTGCCCATACTACTTTTTGACAGAAAATCCAGTCTGCCAATAATGCGATGGTTCGTTTCCATTGAATGTTGATTCGATACACTTCTCTTTTGAATGTTAGGCCATCACCCAGTGCACATTAAAAATTGGCAAACGTATGTTGGCGAACAAGTCTACCTACCAAATGGGGCATCACGTCGGATTCATAGCCAGTTAAGCCACTACGATGGCTTTTTAGTAAATCGATTCAATATTTCTTTTTCTTATTTACAGAAATTAAAATGCAACGCTTGGTGGGTCTTGAAAATCGACCACGCTTGACACATGATTTCACAACTAACTTAAGGCTGAGTTCGCCGAAAGATTCAACAGTCGGTAGATTTATTTCTTTATTACCAACTCTCCCACAAAAAAACAATAAGAAGTTCCTTGCTCATCTGTAGTCTGTACTCATTCGCCATCCGAAAAACGAGCGGATGCAACTTTGGGCATAGATGGTCAATTGCCTTCATGGATTGCCAGAAGGCCCAGAACCCTGATTTTTTTTTTGTCCTTTCCCTTTTGAAATCCTCCTTCCGTTCAAGTACTCGTGGAATTTCCTCTTTGATGCTGGAAGCACCATGCATGGAAAGTTTCAAAAGAGACCAGCAAGATGAACCCTATTTATATTTTGTAGTATTTGTTCGGGATCGGAATCGGAATCACCGAATCTCGTTGCTGGATTTTAAGAAAGTGGTCATGGTTCTTCTAGCAACATGAACAATCAAGTTGCGATATCAAAGAATCAGATCTGAATCGGGATATCTCACAAAGTATAAAGAATAAAACAATCCAAGACATGCAAGTAAAACAAGAAAAGCATGGCATCCTCCCAGTGGACAAACTTTTGAGTTTAACATTGGCAATAGTTGGGTATCATCTTCGGGCACCAAATGGCCCTCAAACCTTCGAAGTCCCAGCTAGGTATACTATAGCGGTGCCATCTGCCAACTGGCCTGGCTAAGAAAAACCTAATGGTGTATCAGGCTTCGTGGCTTACAGGAACAAAAGGAAACAGAATTTCGTAAAAGTATTTCTTGGAATATTGGATTTAAACACCACTGCTTTGGTGATCAACTCTGGTTTTATTTGACGATCGGCGAAAACAAATGTACTGCACCAATTGCCAAAGTGGAAAACCGGAAACAAACCAAAATTTCACAAATCTAATTATAACGTTAGCATTATTGTCCAAAATAACGGTCAAATGAAAATGAAGCAATTACAAAGAGAACCGAGTTCTGATACTTTATTTTGGGAATTCAAAAACACAAGAATCCTATATCAGATTTGATCGTTCAAGGTCAGAACAAGAGCACTCTTGGGACGTGCTGTATTTCTCTTAAAATGGAGGTACATAATATTGAACAAAGAAAGTCTCAATTGTCCACGTTACTCTTTGTTTGTCACTGTTGTACTTCCCTTTTGTATTAGTACCTACCTGAACTTTACATACAATTTTCCATGCGCAGATACGCTTACCTTTCCTGGTACGCGTAACACATACAGATCTGTAGTGTATTGTTGTACAACTACAAGGTGATGAAGATGATAGTTAGCAGCAAGTTGCGTTCTTTCTCTGAAAATCAGAGCTTAATTTTCAAGTTGAAAGCAAAAATGTTTTTTTCATTGATGAAGATAAGATTACAGGGATTGGTCTTTTAATACCCAGTGGTAGACAACAACTACCAACGGCTCTTACAACATCGATTAAATAACACAAAACTCGGGGAAATGCTAAACTCTATTTCAGACAACTTTAAGTACTGAGTCGACTCGTTAGAACGGTGGATCAACTAGGATTTGGTGGTAACTCATGTTGTGGGTACATGACAATGCCTCCCCCTTTAAACATCCTTGTCCTCAAGGATGAAATCTGGAAATTGTGCTTGAATATGAGACAGGTCCTCCCATGTAGCGTCCTCTGCAGCTGAGTTAGACCAATGAACTAAAATTTGAGAAGCAGATTTGTCACCTCTAAGAGTCAGTCGAGTGTCTAGAACAACAACTGGTTCAACCAAATAATGATTATTGTCATCCACCACTGGCAGTTGGAAAGCAGTCGAAGCTTTAAACCCAATATGCATTTTAAGCCGAGACACATGGAAAATAGGGTGGATTCTGGAACCAACTGGCAGCTTCAATTTGTAAGCAACACTGCCAATTCTCGTCAGCACTTCAAATGGTCCAAAGTATTTGGAAGACAACTTAAAGTTTTTCCTGAGAGCAACTGAGGTTTTCCTGTAAGGTTGCAATTTAAGATAGACCATATCACCCACTGCAAGTTCTCTGTCAGTACGCTTTTGATCTGCAAAAAAATCCATTCTGTCTTGAGCTTTAACTAAGTCCTCCCTCAAAAGTTGTAACATAACATCTCTGTCTTTAAGAATTTCCACTGAAGCAACTGAGGTTGTGGTTGCAACTGGAAAGCTTAGGTGAGGTGGGTAGTATCCATACAAAGCTTGAAAGGGTGACATCTTCAAACTAGTATGATAGTTGGTGTTGAACCACCATTCTGTTAATGCCAACCATTGAGTCCATTGCTTTGGGTTAGAACTAGTCATACATCTGAGGTATTGTTCCATACAAGCATTTGTTCTCTCAGTCTGACCATTTGTTTATGGGTGGTAGGAAGCACTGAGTTTAAGAGTGGTGCCCAATGATTTGAACAGAGCTTGCCAAAACTGACTGATAAATATCTTGTCTCTGTCACTGACAATGGAGCTTGGAATGCCATGCAATTTGAAGATGTTATTGAGGAATTCATTTGCCACTGTAATAGCTATGAATGGCTGACTCAAAGGAAGAAAGTGATGGTATTTTGTGAGTCTGTCAACAACCACTAAAATAACACTCTTTCTGTTAAACAGGGGAAGTCCTTCAATAAAATCCATAGAGATATCTTTCCAAGCTGCCTCAAGAATTGGCAATGGCTGAAGAAGGCCACTAGGAAAAGTAGAACTACCTTTGTTGCATTGACATACCTCACATGAAGCAACAAATTGAAGAATATCAGTCTTCATATTGGGCTAGAAGAAATAGGCCTTTTTCCCTCTGGTAGGTACATAACATCCCTGAATGCCCCCCAATAACAGAAGAATGTAAAGATTGGATGATAGAATGTTTAATGTTATTGTTAGAGCACTGCTCGGTCGAACTCGCATGCGTTGCTATCTCAAGCATGTTTGTCAATGTTAGTGATCAAAACTATAAGTCATGATTTCTAGCCTATTTATAGATGTCTCGGACTAGGACTAGATTGTGTAGTTGAGCTTAGACTTCACGACGTTCATCATTTGAAGGCGAAGAACTACTAAGGGGAGCTTGTGGAACTTCATCAACAAAAGGTATGTGGAGACTGAAACTCATCTATCACTTGGAAAGTCTATTTCTACTTTATCTCCTATATTGAGACATAAGTCGTTTTACGGTATAGTTTTCTATTATACACATTTGAGATTTCGAACTGAGTTTATCTCGCTTACATATTTCTCGAAATATGTGTTGGCAAACTTTCACTTCGACCAAGTTCATCTTATATTCTTGACGAATGTCAGAATATGATCATGTAAAAACTGCCGAGTAACATCTTGCATGGTTTGTGTGATACAATCATTTGGTGTAGACTTGGAGTGTTTCATTATGATTATTTCAGTATCTTGAAAATTGCTTTGATGCTAATAGTGTGTGAAAACGACTATTTTCATCATCTAAGAAAGTTTCAATGATTAAAATAAAGAGTTTAGAATCATGTAACCATGTTTGGATATAAACATAGTGTGTTTCATATTTGTGTATAAGTCCAAAACCGAAAACCTGAAGTATGTGTACCCGTACGCATACTGGCGGTTGTTGGATGTCTAGGCAAGTATGCGTACCCGTACTCATACTGGCGGAAGTCTCACGTCCGTGGATTTCTGCTGGAGTTTGGAATGTAAATTGGTATGCGCACCCGTATGCGTGCTGGCGTAACCAAACTCGGTCCGGTTACTTAAGTATGCGTACCCGTTTACATACTTGAGTTGGTTAATTTCTAAAATCGGTTGTGTACATGAACTTAAAAATTTATAAAATAAGGAATGCAATCTTTGCAAACCGTGGCTATAATGTTCATAGATTGATTCGAGTGAATCAAACCGATTTTGCTTCAATTGTGTTCTTGTATTCTTCTATGAGAATATACCAATTGAACGGCTCTTTAACTAGTTTCATTTGAGTCATTTGAACTAGTTATAGTTAAGATGAATAAGGTTGATATGAGAGTAATCATATGGCTAACTTCGGTTGACTATTGTCGAGCCAACATGGTGTACACGTTTGGGTACGGTTACATAAACCTAAATGAGGGTACATTTCATTTGTGTGTAACAAGCTAAGTTCGATCTAACGGTTGAAATATATTATCTTGGTTGAATCAGGTTTTTCATCTAACGATGAATATTGAATGCTTTGTTACCAAGGTAACTTGGATTGCAAACCCTGACTTGAAAACTATATAAAGGAGAACTCTAGCAACTAGGAAACCTAATCCCCACACCTAATGTGTGTTACTAGTTGCATCAACTAGAGTTGATTCTCCTTTAACCTTAGGTTTCTATCGAGGCTCTGTAGGTTAACGACTTCAAAGACTTCATTGGGATTGTGAAGCCAGACCCAACTATTTTCTTTATAGTTGCGTGTTCTGATCTTGCTCGATTCTATCGTTTGAATACTATCTTCTCTAAGATTTTCTCGGGGTTTAATCTCCGATAGGCAAGATAAAAATTAATCACAAACACATTCATATCATCGTTTGTGATTCCACAATATCTAGTTTCGCCATCATTCGATTTAGATTATTGTGAGGTGTAGATGGTGGATTTTCGACAAGGGCTAAAATCGTAAACTCATAATTATACGAAGCTCTTATCCAGCAATCAGACGTGAGTATTGAGACACGGGTGTCTCATCGAATTCTCAACAGAGAGTACTTTCTCTCAGAGTACATGTAGATATGTAGTCTCACGACTGGACAACGACATATCTCATGAATACTGAATACTTTCAGTGATTATTTCTATATAGTATCACGAGATGGACGGCTCCTAGACAGCTTGCTCTGCTTGTATAGAGCGATAACGTCTTCAGGAACAAACAACGAGTTTACCCTGACTATATAAAGGATATGACTTACCGACAAGCTCATATCGGGATAATTAATGCTCCTAGACAGCTTGCTCTACTAGTATAGAGCCACAAAGTTAATTATTCCTAATTACAATTGCTCCTATTCCATGGTCGAATCCACGACTGGTCCCATGGAATGGAAATAACAATTGCTCCTATTCCATGGTCGAATCCACGACTGGTCCCATGGAATGGCAATAACAATTGATCCTACTCCATGGTCGAATCCACGACTGGTCCCATGGAATGGCAATAACTGTTGCTCCTATTCCATGGTCGAATCTGCCACTGGTCCCACGGAATGGCAATAAACAATTATTCTGATTCTATGATCGAATCCACGGCTTTTTCTCATAGAATAACAATAACTATATTATCTCATTACTCCGATTTCATGATCGAATCCACAACTGGTCTCATAAATGGTAATAGATAAATCTTAATTACTCCGATTCTATGGTCGAATCTACGATCCCATGGAATGGTAATGCTCACTTTATTATTCTGAATTCGTAGTCGAATCCTCAGCTGATCCTATGTATTAATAATAAACATCTTATTACTCAGTTTTGTGAATTATTTTCCACTGAATTCCACAATTAGTAATAAATAATCAGCAACCGGGGGTCTGAGCTACCTCTAAGTAAGCCCCGATTCAAATGGTGAAAGTGTATTCAACGACGACACACTAACAGTCACCGCACGAACGAGTATTTCAAAATACAACGAAACGAAGAACCTATGCAAAATAGGGAAGAAAATAATAAATAATTAAAAATATTGACCAAGATGCTGGGAACACGTACACACGACCTACCGACCGTGTCGTGGTCAGTTCCACGCCAATTTTATATTTTTAATACATTTTTATTATTTTCCATGATTTGATTGAAAATTCTCTCATCTGATCAAATCTCCTTCGTCTCGAGGAAGCTCCTCGGTTTCATGGTACTTCCATAAATCCATAACAAATAATATAAAATTAAGGAAAAGAGTGTGGGGCGTGACCATTTGCCAACCGGCCATGCCTTGGTCCCAGCCGGCCCCACACCCCACGGTTCCTTATTATTTTTTTATTATTATTATTATTATTATTATTTCTCTAATTTCATGAAAAAACTCCTTGATTTCATGGTATTTTTTGCACAAATCATCATATAATAATAAAATAAAATAAAATAATGAAAACTTGTGGGACCGGGCCACTAGCCGGCCGGCCAAGCCCTAGCCGGTTCCACACGCCCTTTGCTTTATTATTTTATTATTATTTATCCTATTTTTCCTTGAATTCATCAAATTCCTTGATTTTATGGTATTTCTCTCAAATTAGGAAAAATTCCCTCAAATCATCAAAAATACCTAAAATTATGAAAAACTCGTGGGACCGGTCCATAACCGGCCGGCCATGCCTACATGGTCCCACACTCCCGTGTTTTTATTATTTTAATATTTTGCTTCCATGAACTCATGAAAACTCCTTCAATTCATTGAAACTCCCTAAATTCATCAAATTTCTCAAAATTCATGAATTTTTCATAAAATCATCAGAATATTATAAAATTAAGGAAAAGGCACCACGGGACCATGGTCACTACCGGACGACCATGCCTTGACCACGACGGTCCCATGCCTCCTCATTCCTTATTTTATAATTATTTTTCATCATCTCATGGTGTTTTCCTCAGTTTCGTCGAAACCCTAATTTTGGCATATTTTCTCGAATGGATGCTCAATTGCACGCCAGAAAATATCAAAATTCTCAGGACTGAGACACGGACGCCTTGGGGACACGAGCACGCTATCTTTACCGACCAAGATTGTCTCTTTGGCTCATGGAAGCCGGTCCCATCAATTTTCACAGTTTTGACCTAATTTGCACAATTGCTCGTATTAGGTCCAAAACTCTTCCAAACACTTTGGATTTTCATGAAGTTATCGTCAGGCGGTCACGTGACAACCCAGGGCTGGTTTCATGACTCCATGGTCGGTCCCTCGCCTCGTCATAATTAATTAGGTTTTCTCACCTAAGGCTCAGACGAGCATTTTTGAATAAATGATTAAGCCAGCATTTAATCATTCTTCCACCAACAAATCGTCAACTCTTCAGGAGTTCTTCGTATTTGCTCACGTGAGCATATGTAGACTACATGGTTGATCGACGGTCCCATGTAGTCGCTCCCTCCTTCGTCCCATGGTTAAAACTTCTGACGAACCATGAATTGATCATCAATTGATCAAATTAGGGTTTCTGAATCCAAGGATCATCATTCCAGATTCCAACCTTAATAATTTTACGACGACCTCATGGTCATTAATTTTATTAATTATGCTCGGTTCAACGACCAGTATTCTAATTAACATTTTTGGTACGCTGCCAATAATCCATCAGATGAGCAACACATACTCAGACGATCAAATATTCAACAATTCATCACATGAGCAACACTTGCTCAGATGATAAATATTTTCTCAAACCAAGGAATATTGGTTCAACAATCAATATTCAACGATCCATCGAATGAGCAATACTTGCTCACTTCATCGTAAGAACTATACCCCTGTCTCATGACATGTTCAATTCATGAGTTTCAGAACATCATGTTCAACTCAGCAATTACATGGACTCATCTTCCCATCAAACCACGAAGTCATCAATTGACTAACATACCACGGACGTCAATCGTGTCACTTTGGGGGGATATCACTTAGGGTTTTGGTCTGGCGGTCTACGACACGTGTGTTCAAACACACGATGTAATGTGAGCAAGTCGTGTAATTAGTTGAAGGAATTCACGAGGTAGTGGGTGGAAAATCGACCAAGTATCCACACGTTGAGCAACTGGTTTCAAACACGATCTCCACTTCCCCACTCCTTGATTCCATCAACTGTCACACTTCATGGGGTCATGGTGTCTAAAATTCCGGCAATATAAATAAGTCTCCGACAACACGAGATCATCAACTCATCAATTGAGCAACTACTCTCAATTGAGCAATTTCAATCATTCAGAGCTTATCATATTCAGAATTCACACACCCACAATCTTTGATTACCATTGATTCCACACATTTCCCAGCTTCCCTCCTACAGATCAACCCATCCTCTCTTGTGACCGAATTTACTCTGGAACGTTCATTGTCTTGATTTAGGCCGGAGTACTACAGATTGATATCTCGAATCTAAAGCACCCCTTTGCAGCGGTGCATCTGTGTGAGGTTTAACATTTCGCTCGGTTCGAGGAGTCTCCTCCGTACGGTCGTCTCCTCAATTCCTTAAAAACTAGCAAATCGTTTTTCCCCATCCACAGATTGGCGACCACAGTGGGAGATCATTCTCTCGGTTGCAATATCAATTCGGCAGGGTGGTCGGTCTTAGGTATGGTTCAGTTACCAATCCGGGTTCAACACCCAACTCTAACATTGAAATTCCTAGTGGTACTCCCAGCAAGTACTACTCCTATTAACGTTGCAGGCTCTAGTGGTAGCGCTAACACCACTCCTTCGTCCAGCAATATCACGTCACATGTTACTATCACTCTTCCAAGCACTGGTGCTCCAGAGATCGCCCCTGCAAGTGACGACACTGGCGCCATCAACAATCCACTCTTAGGTTGGTCTCCTGAAGAAACCAGAGGAAATCAGCTTGATCTCATGAAGGTTCAGACTGACGTGGATGCAACACAGAAAGAGTTGTATGCTAATCTCAAAACTCTTACAGACAAGTTTGCATCTGAACGAACTCAGCCTCAGGGCGAAAAAGGAGAAGCTAAAGAAACATCTTCAACTGCTGATCCTGAGATCTCTACAATCCATGTTGTACAAGATGAAGAATTCCACAAAGGTGCAGATGACTCTCCAGCAAAGGAACTTGCAGGCTTCATCGCTCGTGAGGACCTGGAACGCTTCATGGAGGATCGAGGAATACAAAGCATCATCTGTTCATCGTTATCAACCTTCATACCCTGTTGCTACGCAAATAATTCCTTTCCCGAAGGGCTACACTTCCCCAACGTTCGCACTATATAACGGAACATGGAGCGCTCGAGAACACGTCTCTCGATCCATGGAGGCACTAGGAGAGCATGAACAAAACGAAATGATCCCAATCTATAGAGCCTTTCTCTGCGACTCCAGACTCTCTCAGAACTTCATGAAGCAGCAAAACGATCAGCGACTACTACACCCGCTTTGCTGAGCAAAGTCTACAAGGTCGAGGAACCTCGGAGCAACCGATGCCTGATCAACAAACAATACAATGTCCAACCTTCCATGAACGTTATTGCTCAAGAAAAAGGAAAGCTCCTGCTCAAACATGAGACATCCAACACCTCATCCTACAAAAGCATCAAGAAAGGATAACCAATCTTACACAAACCTCGATCCGGCATTAACGAACGGGGAGATGATCAGACATACTCAAACTTATCATGAAGCAGTGATTGAGTTACTAGAAGTATGGGTTCAAGATGGTGCAATCAAATCTCTGCTCATCATAGAGAGCCAACTGAAGAAAAATGAAGAAACCCAGGTACCGTCACCTTCATAGATTCATCAAATCATCTAACAAGTAACTGCAATATTTTGAAGCAAATTTTCAAAGAGAAGGTTGATCCACAATAGCTTCAACGGGGGACTGAAGAAGTACACAAGAGTCCTCTCCCAATCAGAAGCTTTACACTCTCTCTGAACAACCTATCAAAGAGGCAGCTCAATCCTGGTCGAACGTGAATTGCTCTATCTGTCGAAGGCACGAAGGCACGAAGGAGAGACATGTTCACAGCACTGAACACATCATGTCAAAAAGTCCATTCTGAAAATACTTATTGAGACTCCATCCACGGACCAAGAGGTGTACGACTGGGGACTGCTTACCACAATCAATCTCAGAAGAAACGAATTGGGAAGAACGTTGAGCGATGCTGACACCGCCATCAACAACATTCCACTGAAAACCATCGGATCCACATGCATCACTCGACAAGAAGATACTCATGCTCCATCTCAATCATAGACCTTGAAGGAGCGCTCGGAAATACTTATGGCTACATCATTCTCAAAGTGAACATAAGTTCAACCTGGACAGAAACCAAGTTTCACATAATCAGGAAGATCCAGGATATGACACGTCCTTCAGAAGAGCGTGGATCCACGCTGAAAAGATGGGTACTTACAAAGCGCCTTTGGTTACATATCTCTCCAACAAAGAAAGTTCTGATCCAGAAGATTTGACGGACATTCCATCATCAGAGCACTTGGAGGAATTTCGAACTTTGACGAGATTGAAGCAAGAACCTGCAAAAGATGCATAGACATTCATCAAAAGGTTCCACACTCAGGCAAGTCTCATTCCTCCCGTGTCTACGTCATTTATTTCCTCATATGCTATGTAGCATGGGGACTTAATTCTGCTAGCAACTCTGCAAGACATTATGAATGGTAACTTCACCGCATTAGTATTTTACCAAGTGGTTGAATCTGACATTTCTCTGAATCGATCACTGAGACGTTCATTGCTGAGATAATGTCCAAACATGGCAAAAAACACTTTGGGAGTTTCTACATAGCCTTGCAGGAGCGTCCATCTGTGCCACAAAATTAGAAAGCTCTGACTTTTGCACAAGTTTTGAATCCCACTGCTGCAAAGAAAGGAATGCTGAATCAACAGAAGAAAGTCGGGGCCCAGACGATCAAACCTAAGACATGCTCAAGGGGTATGACGCTTCAACGCTCAATCATCTAAGAATCCTTCAAAATTATACTCCCAATCAAAGAGTACACCTTCGATAATGGCGCCTATGGCTTCAACAAAAATATCTCGACACTGATTCAACACCAGCACGACACTACATTCGATAAGTCTTCATTATCTCATTATAAGACTTCTGAAGCAGATGCAACATCATTCACACATGAATGTTACCAACTCCTTCAACATACACTGGGCAACCTGAGGTGATTCCTTGAAACTTCATCGATGGGACTTCTCTACATCACAAAACCCTACATGACTGAGGAACTTGTTCCCTTCACCGATCTAGAACGGAGATTTCTGCTGCTATCTTCCACAACAACGTGGATTCACTTACAAAGCCGCTTCACGATACAGTCATGCTTTCAAGAGCACTCAGGTTGAACTCCCAGTATACCGGATTCTCAACTCACTAACTAGTTCGTGAACGTAAAAGGCTCACTGGATGAAGGAACAAAAATTATATCTATAATCATAGTTCTAGCCTTTTCGGTCTTTAGAGCAACTTCAACCATGGTATCAACATCAACAATAATCTCTAGAGGAACACCATCCATGATCTTAGCATCGACAAGGATATCTGGAGCATAATAATTCATGGTCTCAGCACCAACAACGGTCTCAGGAGCAACATCCTCATGACAAGGCTCCATCAACTAAACATTCTCTGAAGTATTGCTCGAGGAAACGGACTTCTCGAAGCACTAATGATTCATATCAAGGCGTGTAGATATGAAATATGCTCACATGAAAGTCTTTCTGAAGATTGCACGATGGGAGGGCACAACACCAAAGTCTTCTACAAGATGTTCTCATCACCTCTACAAATGAGATACAACATACTTCAGCAAATGGGTTTACAAAAACGTACCAACGAGTGAGGAATGAGACGATACTTCCTCTACAAAATATGTTCGTCTATGTCTCTTATACAACCTACCAAAAGGGAGCATCAATCGGACGTACGAGCTGAAAGATATGGCCTTTACCGTCAGGTCTACGAAATCTGAAAAAATTTGTACGGGATTAAAAATTACAAATGTGCACGCTTCGTTGGATGACCTCTACAACTCCAAATTTAGTGATTCTTGTCTCATGGGATAACTCAGTCTCTTAGCTTCAAAATTTAGGGTCAAGCATCAAATTCCAACTCGTATGAGGTTCCTACATCTTCCAAAGCGTACAATATGCAAGCAGCAATTCTTAGACGGTATTCATGACTTCCACAGTCGATCGGTGTCCACCAGGTCTTTCCACTAAGTACTTCATCAAGGTACCTCCAACTTAGACCATCTAGGTCTTTAAATCAATTTTTCTACCTGGGTCCTCTATCCAAGTCTTGCTAGAAGAAGAGAAAACGAAGAGGAGAGATCTAACCAAAATACTGGGGACTAACGATCCACTGATCATGACGACCAATTTCACAGTCCAAGACTCGTGGCACCAGACTCTCATGTGCTAATCATTCATCATAAAAGTAATGCTACCATCGGGACATGAAACCGTGGTCATTACATCATCCCCTCTCAAGAGCAACCTCAGTTATGGTCCCATGACCAGGGTTTCAGAAGCGATGTTTCTACGACTGACAGAAGCAAGATGGCGCTGCAAGCACCATGATCATGTATCAATCAAGGGGTCCTTATCTCAAACTAATCAACGACATTAAAATCCTTCACCAACCGTTCAAGACACAAGCGAGTGGTCTAAGAACACAACATGAGTGTTTTACAGCAAGCTCGACTGAGATGATTTTACACTGTCCTGTACTCCTCGGTTCGAGGAGTCTCCTTCGTACGGTCGTCTCCTCAATTCCTTAAAAACCAGCAAATCGTTTTTCCCCATCCACATGAGGTGGCTGATAATAATAGGTTGTTCTTCGGTAATATAAGTCCGGGTTATCAATTGGTTTATGTTCACCTTGATTTATCAAAAGACAGAACAAAAACTCTTGGGTATTTTTGTGGGAGACAAATTTGTTCATTCTATAGACTTTTCTGTGTGAGACAGATTTGTTTATCAAGTCTTTGACTTTGGGTCGTAGCAACTCTTAGTTGTGGGTGAGATCAGCTAAGGGAATCAAGTGCGTAGTATCCTGCTGGGATCAGAGAAGTAAGGAACGTAACTGTACCTTGAATCAGTGTGAAATTGATTAGGGTTCAACTACAGTCCAGTCCGAAGTTCATTGGTAGTAGGCTAGTGTCTGTAGCGGCTTAATACATTGTGGTGTTCAAACTGGACTAGGTCCCGGGGTTTTTCTGCATTTACGGTTTTCCTCGTTAACAAAATTCTGGTGTCTGTGTTACTTCTTTTCCACATTATATTTTGTTATATAATTGAAATATCACAGGTTGTGCGTTAGGATCAATCAATTAGATAATCCAACCTTTGGTTGTTGATTTAAATTGATTGACACTTGAACATTGGTCTTTGGTACCATTCAAGTTACTTCTCTTATATTCAATCGGGCTCGCAGATTTCTATTTGCTAATTGCAGATTGAATTAAGAGTTAGAGATATAAACTCTTTGATATACTTTTCTCTAGATTGAGTCTGACATTCTAGTTGATTCTCTAGAAAGTATATTGGAGTAAGTCCTCTCAGGTTGCTTAACGAATTGTTGGGTGTGGTTGTTATACCCCCCGCATTTTCAATTGGTATCGGAGCAGACAAACACATTAAAGACCTTATAAATCTGTGTTTGTAGCGATCTGATATGGACAGAAGTGTTATCTCTATAAACGTACCACCATCCTTCAATGGCTCAAATTACTTGTGGTGGAAAATTGTTATGCGTGCCATTCTTCAAGCGCGTGATTTTCAATCATGGGTTTATGTAGTTGATGGCTATGATGCTCCCGTTGTGGAAGTAGGAGATGCGACCGTCCCGAAGGATATTGGGGCATATGACACTGCTGAGATACTTGCTACAAAGAAAAATTCCGACGGTTTGAATGCCATCATACATGCCATTACCCTAGATCTTCAACACCATGTGACTACTTGCACTCGGTCTAAAGATGCTTGGGATATCTTATAAACCGTATTCGAAGGGAATACCAGTGAGAAGGAAGCCATGCTGCAAAACAAAAATTCCGATTGGGAAAACCTTCGTATGACAAATGAAGATTCATTTGATGAGTTTAATCACAAAGTGTCTGAAATTGTTAATGCATCTTTTGCATTGGGTAAGACTATTCCTGAAAAGGACATTGTGATGAAGATTCTCAGATCGCTGCTATCTAGATACGATTCTAAGAAGCATGCCATTATTTAGGGAAATAACCTTGATGCTCTCTCCAGAAATACGTTGGTTGGAAAGCTAAAGATCTTTGATCATGAGCATACATCCGAAACCGGAAAGGATGTTCCCTTTAAAGCACAAAAGACACTAAATTACTTGACAAAAGTAAAAGTGTATGCGTCTCTGAGGATGATTTTTCTGAGGCTGATTCATCAGATGAAGATGTTGACAAGTCAGTCTCCTTGATCACAAGGCAGTTTAGATATCTTTCATTGAAGAGAAGTAAACGGTTCTCCAGAGACAAACCCAGATCATCAATTAAACCTCACAATCGCATTCCTCCTAAAAACATGGATGTTGACGAGGCTGATGACGGGGATATGCCACAGTGCTTTAAGTGTAAAGGTTTTGGTCATTTTGCAAATAAGTGTCTGAATCGTAAAAAATACACTGGGAACAAAGGTCTTGCTGCAACTCTTGATGAAATGTCTGATCACTATGATTCAAATGAAGAGGAAAATTAAGTGTTGCACTTCTTTGTGAAGATATTGATTTTGATCATTGTAGCAATACATACATCAATCTTGATATTCTTTCAGAAGAAGACTCAACCAATCTGGAAGAAAAAATTGACATTTCTGTTGGAAACTCTTTGTCTGATTTTTCAGGTTCCACTCTGTGTCTAGCAGCTTGCACATCTCGGGCGTCTGAATCATATTATCCGTTGACATGCTCTTATTGTTCACTCAAAGATCATGAACTTTCAAAGTGTTTCAAGTACAAACACAAAATGAGATATGTCAATAAACTTTAACGAATAGCGAATCTGAAAATGCGGGGGTCTAACAACCACACCCAACAATTCGTTTAGCAATCTGAGAGAACTTACTGCAATACACTTTCTAGAGAATCAACTAGACTTTCAGACTCAATCTAGAATAAAGTATATCAAAGAGTTTAATATCTCTAATTCTTAATTCAATCCGCAATCAGCAAATAGAAATCTGCGACCCCGATTGAATATAAGAGAATTACTTGAACGGTACCAAAGACCAATGTTCAAGTGTCAATCAATGTAAATCAACAACCAAAGGTTGGATATTCTAATTGATTGATCTTAACGCACAACCTGTGATATTTCAATTATATAACAAAATATAATGCGGAAAAGAAATAACACAGACACCAGAATTTTGTTAACGAGGAAACTGCAAATGCAGGAAAAACCCCGGGACCTAGTCCAGATTGAACACCACATTGTATTAAGTTTCTACAGACACTAGCTTACTACCAATTAACCTCGGATTGGACTGTAGTTGAACCCTAATCAATCTCACACTGATTTAACGTACAGTTGCGCTCCTTACGTCTCTGATCCCAGCAGGATACTACGCACTTGATTCCCTTAGATGATCTCACCCACAACTAAGAGTTGCTACGATCCAAAATCGAAGAATTGATAAACAAATTTGTCTCACATAGAAAAGTCTATAGGATTGAGTAAATCTGTCTCCCACAGAAATACCCAAGAGTTTTTGTTCCGTCTTTTGATAAATCAAGGTGAACAGGAACCAATTGATAAACCTGACTTATATTCCCGAAGAACGGCCTAGTTTTATCAATCACCTCACAATAAACTTAATCGACTAGCGAAACAAGTTATTGTGGAATCACAATCGATGAGACGAAGGTATTTGTGACTACTTTTTTATCTTGCATATCGGAGATATAAATCTCAAGCCAATTTTACAATTGCACTCAATCACGATAGAAACAACAAGATCAGATCACACAACTACAAAGAGAATAGTTTGGTCTAGCTTCACAATCCCAATGAAGTCTTCAAGTCGTTAACCTACAAGGTCTCGAGAAGAAACCTAAGGTTAAAGGAGGATCGACTCTAGTTATGCAACTGGAAACACACAGGAGGTGTAGGGATTAGGTTTCCCAGTTCCTAGAGTTCTCCTTTATATAGTTTTCAAATCAGGGTTTGCAATCCAAGTTACCTTGGTAACAAAGCATTCAATATTCACCGTTAGATGAAAAACCTGATTCAACCAAGCTAATATCTTTCAACCATTAGATCGAACTTAGCTTGTTACACACAAATGAAATGTACCCTCATTTAGGTTTATGTAACCGTACCCAAACGTGTACACCATGTTGGTTCACACATAGTTAACCGAGGTTAGCCATATGATTACTCTCATATCAACCTTATTCATCTTAACCATAACTAGTTCAAATGAAGCTAGTTAAAGAGTTGTTCAATTTCCATATTCTCATGGATTTATACAAGAACACAATTAAAGCAAAATCGGTTTGATTCACTCGAATCAAGACATGAACATTATAGCCACGGTTTGCAAAGATTGCATTCCTTATTGATAAATGTTTTAGGTTCATGTACAACCGATTTTAGAAAGCAACCTACTTAAGTATGCGTACTTAAATAACCGGATTTGAGTTTCTTTTAGTTTTCAAACTCGGCAGAAATTCACGGAAGTGAACTTTCCGCCAGTATGCGTATGGGTACGCGTATTTTAGGTAACCGGTTGAGTTTGGTTTTGGATTTCAAACTCAGCAGAAATTCATGGACGTTAACTTCCGCCATTATGCGTACGGGTACGCATAATTACCTAGTCTCCTACAACCTTTTTGTGTATGCATACTTTAGGCTCCCGGTTTTGGACTTATACACTAATGTGCGAACACACTATGCGTATACCCAAAGATGGTTACAAGATTCTAAACAATTTATTTCAATCATTCAAATATTCTTCTATAAATACAATAGCCGTTTTCACACACAGTTAGCATCAAAGCAATTTTCAAGATATTGAATAATCATTATCGAAACATTCCAAGTCTTACACCAAATGATTGTATAACACAAACCATGTAAGATGTTACTCGGAATTTTTCTCATGATATAAGATGAACTTGGTCGAAGCAAAAGCTTACACATATTTCGAGAAATATGTAAGCGAGATATACTCAGCTCAAAATCTCAAATGTGTATAATAAAAAACTATATCTTAATACGACTTATGTCTCAATATAGGAGATAGGGTAGAAATAGACTTTCCAAGTGATATATGAGTTTCATCCTCCACATACCTTTTGTTGATGAAGCTCCACAAGCTCCCCTTAGTAGTTCTTCGTCTTCAAATGATGAACGATGTGAAGTCTAAGCTCAACTACACAATCTATGTCCTAGTCTGATACATCTATAAATAGGCTAGAAATCAAGACTTATGGTTTTGATCACTAACATTGACAAACATGCTTGAGATAACAACGCATGCGAGTTCGACCGAGCAGTGCTCTAACAATCTCCCCCTTTGTCAATTTTAGTGACAAAACTATCAACACGACTCGAAATCTTCGTCACTTCCAAATGCTTGATCTCCTTGGCATCTTCAACACGACTCGAAATCTTCGTCACTTCCAAGTACTCCATGATTCTAAACGTGTTCAACTCAGCATCATAGTTGTTGATTATCCATAGGGATAATAATGAGAAAACAAATGCGCTCGATTATTGTTATACAGTGTCATAGTATTATTACACAACATCGAAGTTCAATTGTATCACAACTTTGACAACAATACTATGGTGATATTTATCACTCCCCCTTAGTCAATACTTCATCTCTACATGAAAACCACTCCCCCTTACATAATGATCCGTAAACCATATGTATTTGTAGTATCACACTTCACATTAATTCTCCCCTTTTTTGTCAATATAAATTGGCAAAGGTACGAAAACTAGTGGGATCCTCATGAAATTTTCATAGAGATACTTCATAACCAAAAGAGAATACCATATCAACTTATTTAGATGCCATCATAAAGCCGAAGCTAAATGAATTCATCAAGGAGTTTATAAAGATACAAGATAACCCCTATAATATTCCACAGCTGCACTCCCCACAAAGATTTGGAAATTAAGCACAAGTTCAAAAAGAACTCTCCCCCATAAAATGTCATTCCCGAAAGAACAACAAAGGCGATCTTACTTTCACAAGAAAAGAAGGATTTCTTTGGACATAAACAAATCACATGAAAACATGAATTTGAATCCAAAGTATTCAATTGAATTAACCACAAAAGAATCCATGATTAATCCTATCAAAATGCACAACTAAATTAACCACAATAAAACCCATGATTAATTCAGTAGGAATTACACAACTAAATTAAGAACGCGAAATTGGGGATTAAAAAACTAATTGGGGGATATAGGAAAAAGATAAAAACGGGATCCAAATATCAAATCAGGGTCACCCCTTATCTAAGTATTTTTTAAATCCTAATCTACCCCTCACTAATCAGGGTTAGTGGTTAATAATAATTAGTAAAAATATTAAGTATTTGTTAAATGATTAGTGTGTATTTGTATTTGGGTGAATGAGATGAGAGTAGAAAGATGGAAAAAAAATTGAGAGGGAACTTTTTTTGGTGAAAGTGGAGGACGATTGTGAAGAGAGAATTGCTGCTAAGAGGTTGACAATTTAAATTTTTTTTCTTTGAATCCACCATTGTTGCAGCTGAAATAGCTCGGTGCCGGCATTGTATTCAACCGGAAAAACCATGCCGGCATTTGTTAGAAATTTTCATAAATGTTTGCCACTATCCGGGGGGGTCCGGGACAAAATTTTCTGGTTTTAATCAGTCCACTTCCGGCACAGTCAGTTAATTCTCTAGCATGCCGGTACCTATGCCGGCATAGTATGTTGCTTAAATTTCTATGCCGACACATGATGAAAAGTATCCAGGAAATTTCAAATTTTTTTCACTTGACTACCGGCATTGATAGATTTCTATCGAGCATGTCGGCACTCAGTTCCGGCATTGAATGTTAGTTACCAAGTATGCCAGCACCATTTTCCGGCATAATCTTCATCAATTCCGGAATGATATTCATCACCTCCGGTGATGTAATTTTTTTTTATTTCCGACATGGTCTTCATCACTACCGGCATGCTCATCATCTATGCCGGCATGGTCTTCATCACTACCGGCATGGTCTTCATCTATGCCGGCATTGGTCTTCATCACTTCCAGCATGTCTTCATCACTTCCGGCTTGGTCTTCATCACTTCCGGCATGGTCTTCATCACTTCTGGCATGGTCCTCATTCCGAATGATTAAAAAAAATCGTTTTCAAGGGAGTGGGGAAATGGGGAATATTTAAAAGGGAGTGGGGAAAATTTAGAGTTTGAAAGGGAGTGGGGAAAAATCTAATTTGAAAGGGAGTGGGATAAATGGGGGATATGATTTGTTTTTTGATTTTAAGTTTTTTGATTTTTGTTTTGAGCAAAGGGTATTTTAGTATTTTCATACCCCAAAAATCACCCCTTAGCACATGGGTTGGGGGAAGTAACCTATATCCCCCAATTAGTTTTTTTATCCCCCAATTTCGCGTTCTAAATTAACCACAAGAAATTGATCAATCCAATTGGACATGCTCAAATATAAGAAAACTTATGGAGCAACACAGTATATGCACAAAAATGTGGATCGGATATTGACCAATACTGCAGAATAGACAAGGATTCATTCTATTTTCCATCACTATTTGCACAATGACATACAATAAACTTAATCCTTGTAAACAAAAGTTTTATCCTTTCTTTCATCAAAACAATGACACAAAAGGCTTTAACTTTTGTAAAGTCAAAAGTTCATTCTATCTTCTATCAATACTTTCATACCAACATTATAGAGATAACTTTTGAACAAGTATGGGACAGTCACAGGTTCACGGACGTAAACAACATATCCCATAACACTTTGCAATAAATAAAATCATAAAGATTAAAATTGCAAAAATCATCTTCCAAATAACTTAGAATTTATCTAAATAAATCTAAAAACATTGAAGAAAATCGTTGGACATAGCTATGTGTACTCACAATAATGGCTATTCCAAACCCTAGTTATTCTTCTAAAAGCATAAAAAGAAGATTTACTAGACATAATCAAAAACAACTCTAGAAACAAAGAGCAACCACAAGCAATAATTAGAGATCCGGTACGGAAGCTTCACTGGTTCCAAGACCTTCAAGCTTGTGACAGACATGGTTGACAGAAGCTTCAGACACGGTATCGAATGATTCTTAAGTCGTGTCTTCATTATAGCAAGGTCGGTGTTGACCTTTATCAAATCAGTTCTTAACCCATCTAGCTCTTTTAGAGTGTTAACAAGCAACAACTTTGCATCATTAAACTTATCAATAAAGTTTTGAACAACTTCATTAGAAATCTCTTCACCATCCTCAAAATCTGACAAAACATTAGGAGATTGAGATTTTTTTTTGTTCTTAGCTTTGCTGTGTTTTGGAAATTTGGAATTCTTTCATATCTAATTGATATTGGAAGGACTTCCATGTTTAATCAATAAAATAGGGTTATTCTCGACAATTATACTCTTTTTAGGGTTGTGAATTGTGCGTGTGTGAACCTGTGTGGTTAAAGGTTCCGTAACCTTACATTTCTTTTCCTTCTCTGGAATTATTTTTATCTTAAGAGTGTTTGTGGAGCTTAAATTGTGATTTCCTCTCACAAACCCATACACGTATGGATACTCCAATCATCATGTCTTCTGATGGAAAAGATGTTAATATGATTGTTAATCCATCCATCAAGGAAAAATAGAAATTTATGTTACCTCCAACTTTGAAAAGAAAAATAAGGAATGTAAGGAAGCCAAGAGTTGTTCCTTCAAATTCTCAGAATTTTTCTGGTGTTCTTGAAGAGTTGAAGGAAACTAGGAAGGAGATTCAGCAAATAAGGTTTGTTGGAATTGACTCGTTTACTCACGAACCCTATGTACCTATGGTTGTTGACGACAAGGAGTTCGGGGACGATAAAGAATTCTTCAAAGGTCTCAATGTCTAGTAAACTTCTTATGAGAATTTATTTATTGTGTTTTTAGAAGGATTACTAGGGTTTGGAATAGCCATTATTGTGAGTACACATAGTTATTTCCAACGTTTTCATCTTCAATGTTTTTAGATTTATTTATTTAAATTCTAAGTTATTTGGAAGATGATTTTTTTGCAGTTTTAATCTTTATGATTTTATATATTGCAAATTGTTATGGGATATGTTGTTTACGTCCGTGAACCTGTGACTGTCCCATACTTGTTCAAAAGTTATCTCTATTATGTCGGTATGAAAGTATTGATAAAAGATAGAATGAACTTTTGACAAACAAAAGTTAAAGCCTTTTATGTCATTATGCAAATTTTTGATGGAAGAAAATGATACACTTTTGTTTACAAGGATTAAGTCTATTATATGTCATTGTGCAAATAGTGACGAAAAATAGAATGAATCCTTGTTTAATCCGTAGTATTGATCTATCTCCGATCCACATTTTTGTGTATATACTGTGTTGCTCCGTAAGTTCTCTTATGTCGAGCATAGCCAATTGAATTGATCATTTTTTTGGTTGATTCAATTTATATTTTTGGATTCAAATCCATGTTTTCATGTGATTTGGTTACATCCAAAGAAATCCTTCTTTTCTTGTAAAAGCAAGGTCGCCTTTGTTGTTCTTTCGGGAATGACATTTTATGGGGGAGAGTTATTTTTGAACTTGTGCTTTATTTCCAAATCTTTGTGGGGAGTGCGGCTGTGGAATATTATAGGTGTTATCTTGTATCTTTATAAACTCCTTGATGAATGCATTTAGCTTCGGCTTTATGATTGCATCTAAATAAGTTGATATGTTATTCTCTTTTGATCATGAATTATCTCTATAAAAATTTCATGAGGAACCCACTAGTTTTCGTACCTTTGCCAATTTATATTGACAAAAAGGGGGAGAATTAATGTGTAGTTTCATACTACAAATACATATGGTTTAGAGATCATTATGTAAGGGGAGTGGTTTTCATGTCGAGATGAAGTATTGACTAAGGGGGAGTGATAAATATCACCATAGTATTGTTGTCAAAGTTGTGATACAATTGAACTTCGATGTTGTGTAATAATACTATGACACTGTATAACAATGATCAAGCGCATTTGTTTTCTCATTTTTATCCCTACGGATATTCAACAACTATGATGCTGAGTTGAACACATTTAGAATCATGGAGTACTTGGAAGTGACGAAGATTTCGAGTCTTGTTGAAGATGCCAAGGAGATCAAGCATTTGTATGAGAAGCTACAAAGTTATATTTATTTTGTAATCCATATGTATTGATAGTTTTGTCACTAAAATTGACAAAGGGGGAGATTGTTAGGTACTGCTCGGTCGAACCCGCATGCGTTGTTATCTCAAACATGTTTTTCAATGTTAGTGATCAAAACCATAATTCTTGATTTCTAGCCTGTTTATAGATGTATCGCACTAGGACATAGATTGTGTGGTTGAGCTTCACGGCGTTCATCATTTGAAGACGAAGAACTACTAAGGGGAGCTTGTGGAGCTTCATCAACAAAAGGTATGTGGAGGATGAAACTCATATATCACTTGGAAAGTCTATTTCTACTTTATCTCCTATATTGAGACATAAGTCGTATTAAGATATAGTTTTCTATTATACACATTTGAGATTTCGAGCTGAGTTTATCTCGCTTACATATTTCTCGAAATATGTGTTGGCAAACTTTCACTTCGACCAAGTTCATCTTATATTCTTGACGAATGTCAGAATATGATCAAGTGAAATTTGTTATGTAACATCTTACATGGTTTGTGTGATATACAATCATTTGGTGTAGATTTGGAATGTTTCATTATGATTATTTTAATATCTTGAAAATTGTTTTGATGCTAATAGTGTGTGTATCACACACGACTATTGTCATCCTCTAAGAAAGTTTCAAGGATTGAAATAAAGAGTTTAGAATCATCTAACCATGTTTGGATATAAACATAGTGTGTTCTCACATTTGTGTATAAGTCCAAAACCGAGAACCTGAAGTATGCGTACGCGTACTGGCGGTTGTTGGATGTTTGGGCAAGTATGCGTACCCGTATGCATACTGGCGGAAGTCTCACGTCCGTGAATTTCTGCTGGAGTTTGGAATGTAAATTGGTATGCGCACACGTGCGCGTGCTGGCGTAACCAAACTCGGTCCGGCTACTTAAGTATGCGTACCCGTTTGCATACTTGAGTTGGCTACTTTCTAAAATCGGTTGTATACATGAACTTAGACATTTATAAGTTGGTTAATCAAACCGATTTTGCTTCAATTGTGTTCTTGTATTCTTCTATAAGAATATAGCAATCGAACGGCTCTTTAACTAGTTTCATTTGAGTCATTTGAACTAGTTATGCTTAAGATGAATAAGGTTGATATAAGAGTAATCATATGGCTAACTTCGGTTAACTATTGTCGAGCCAACATGGTGTACGCGTTTGGGTACGGTTACATAAACCTAAATGAGGGTACATTTCATTTGTGTGTAACAAGATAAGTTCGATCTAACGGTTGAAAGATATTAGCTTGGTTGAATCGGGTTTTTCATCTAACGGTGAATATTGAATGCTTGTTACCAAGGTAACTTGGATTGCAAACTATGATTTGAAAAATATATAAAGGAGAACTCTAGCAACTGGGAAACCTAATCCCCACACCTCCCGTGTGTTACTAGTTGCATCAACTAGAGTCGATTCTGCTTTAACCTTAGGTTTCTATCAAGATCCTGTAGGTTAACGACTTCAAAGACTTCATTGGGATTGTGAAGCCAGACCCAACTATTTTCTTTGTAGTTGTGTGTTTTAATCATGCCTGATTCTATCGTTTGAGTACTATCTACTCTAATATTTGCTCGAGATTGAATCTCCGATAGGAAAGATAAAAAGTAATCACAAACACCTTCGTCTCATCGTTTGTGATTCCACAATATCTAGTTTCGCCATCATACGATTTAGATTATTGTGAGGTGATTGATAATACTAGGATGTTCTTCGGGAATATAAGTCTGGGTTATCAATTGGTTCCTGTTCACCTTGATTTATCAAAAGACAGAACAAAAACTCTTGGGTATTTCTGTGGGAGATAGATTTATTCATTCTACAAAATTTTCTGTGTGAGACAGATTTGTTTATCAAGTCTTCGACTTTGGGTCGTAGAAACTCTTAGTTGTGGGTGAGATCAGCTAAGGGAATCAAGTGCGTAGTATCCTGTTGGGATTAGTGACTTAAGGAACGCAATTGTACCTTGAATCATTGTGATATTGATTAGGGTTCAACTACAGTCCAGTCTGAAGTTCATTGGTAGTAGGCTAGTGTCTGTAGCGGCTTAATACAGTGTGGTGTTCAAACTGGACTAGGTCCCGTGGTTTTTCTGCATAAGCGGTTTTCCTCATTAAAAAATTCTGGTGTCTGTGTTATTTCTTTTCTGCATTATATTTTGTTATATAATTGAAACATCACAGGTTGTGTGTTAAGATCCATCAATTAGATAATCCAACCTTTGGTTGTTGATTTAAATTGATTGACACTTGAATATTGGTCTTTGGTACCGTTCAAGTTACTTCTTTTATATTCAATCGGGCTCGCAGATTTCTATTTTCTGATTGTAGATTGAATTAAGAGTTAGAGATATAAAATCTTTGATATACTTTTCTCTAGATTGGGTTTGACTGTCTAGTTGATTCTCTAGAAAGTATATTGGAGTAAGTCCTCTCAGATTGCCAAACGAATTGTTGGGTGTGGTTGTTAGACCCCCGTATTTTCAGTTATTACCTGAGCCAATGTAAAGTCTTCCCTTAAATCTCAAGATACCTTCCTTGTAAGTAATTTTAGGATGTGATGGAGAAATAAGCAGCTGAGAAATGTATTGTTGTGCCACGGCATCATCTTCATAACTAGACAAAATGTCTTGTTTCCATTGAGGGGTACTTAAGGATAAAGCATTACAATCTGCAGATTGTGCTGGCAGTCTTGACAAAGCATCAATAACTTTGTGGTCCATACCTTTTTTTGTATTTAATGGTGTAGTCAAAACCCAACAACTTAATGAGCCACTTTTGTTGAAGAGCACTAGATAGTCTCTGATCTATAAGGTATTTGAGACTCTGATGATCAGTGTGAATAACAAAATGGTTGTAGGATAGGTAATACTTCCATTTCTGTACAACCATAACAATAGCCAAGAACTCCTTCTCATAAGTGGACAAGGCTGAAGCTTTAGGTCCCAGAGATTTGCTGTAAAAAAAAAATTGGTCTACCCTCTTGCATGAAGACTGCTCCCACACCTCTGGCACAAACATCAGTTTCCAAAATGAATTGCTTGGAGAAGTCGGGTAATGCCAAGACTGGAGCTCTTATCATTGCATCCTTAAGGTCAATGAAGGCTTGTTGGGCATCTGAATTCCATAGGAAGGCATCCTTCTTGAGTAAGCCAGTGAGAGGTTTATCCAGAGTGCCATAGCCTTTAATTAATCTTCTGTAATATCATGTCTAACCTAGAAATCCTCTTTAGTGTTTCAGGGAGGTAGGTTGAGGCCAAGTTTGCATGGCAGCAATCTTGTCAGGATCTGCAGCAACACCATTAACAGTTATCAAGTGGCCCAAATAGTCCAATTGGGGTTGAGCAAACACACACTTGGATAATTTGGCACGCAAAGAGTGTTGTCTCAAGACAGAGAAAACCTGCTGCAAATGAAGAATATGCTCTGCCAAAGAAGAACTGTAGACAAGGATGTCATCAAAAAATACCAAAACAAATTTCCTTAGATATGGATGAAATATGTCATTCATAAGAGCCTGAAATGTAGCAGGTGCATTAGTTAGGCCAAAGGGCATGACCCTAAACTCATAATGACCATGGTGGGTCTTGAATGATGTTTTATGAATGTCGGGTCCATAAACTCTTATCTGGTGATACCCATATCTTAAGACAATCTTAGAAAAAATGGTAGCTCATTTCAATTCATCAATCAGTGGAATGAGAAATTTGTCTTTAACAATCAGATCATTGAGTTTTCTATAATCCACACAAAATCTTCATGTACCATCTTTATTTTTCATAAGGAGAATGGGAGAAGCAGATGGGTTGTGACTGTTTTGGATTAAGCCTGCAAATAACATGCCTTGAACCATTTGTTCTACTACAGCTTTATGAATGTATGGGCATCTGTAGGGCCTCTGAGAAGTGGGACTGAAATTAGGTTTAAGAGGAATTTTGTGGTCCAAGGCTCTAGATGGGGGTAAAGTAGTTGCTTCAACAAAGACATCAGAAAAAGAATCCAAAACTTCAGAAATTTGTGAAGGAATAAGAGTGCCAGGTGTTGATGAAATGGCAAAAAACTGACCAATTAATGTAGGAGTTTTACTCTTGAGAAATTTCCTAAGAGAAGAACCAGTAATAAGACCAAAAGAAGGTTTAAAAGAACTCCCCTGCAGGGAAATGTAGCTGCCTTTATGCAGAAAGGAAATCTTGAGTTGAGAAAAATTGAAGGTCGCATCTCCCAATTGTTGTAACCAATTAGCTCCCAGTACCATATCATAACCCCCTAATGGTATAACTCTTAAGTTAGAAGAAAATGGGTAGCCATGCATTTCCCAATGGAGATTTTGACCCATGCCTTTACTGAGAATGCTATCCCCATTGGCTACTGTAACCATCATGTGACCTGTAGGAGAGGCATGGATGCTCAGTTTATCCACCAAGTTTGAATCAATGAAACTATGGGTACTGCCGGTGTCCACCGGAACCATAATAGGGTGCTTGTTCAAATGACTTGAAATTCTTGTTGCATCGTGAACAACATGTCCAGTTAAGGCATGTAAAGATATCTCAATAGGGGAAATACTAGTGGAAGGGGAAGCAACATTGTTTTCTTCAGTGGATAGTTGTTCATGCTCTTCTACTTCTTCATCAGATATCATCATAAAGAGCTGTTGAGTTTTGCACTTGTGGTCTTGCCTATAAAATTCATCACAATTATATCATAACCCTTTATCTTTTCTCACCTGCGTTGGAGCATGAGTAAGTCTTTTAATGGTGGAATTGAATTGTCTGGTGATTTTGTAGTTAGAGTGGTGGGGTGTGTCACAATGTTTGTAGTTACTGAAGTATTGTACTTATTGTAAGAGGGTGAAGAAGAAAAGAATGGTTTAACAGTTGAGGAAGGACGAGCAACAGATAATGGTGTAGGAACAAAAGGTCTAGAGAAATATTTGAGGGGTTTTGGGTGATGACACAGTGAAGCTTGTTGCATACTTGCTAAGAAAAAGCCTCAGATATAGTTTCAGGTTTGAACATCTTCACAGTAGTGCGTATATCTTCTTTCAACCCACTAATAAAGTTGAGGATATAAAAACTCTCTGGTAACGAGGGGTTGTTAGCAACCATAAAACCCTTGTAATGTTCCCACTTATCATAGTAATCTTCCACAGTAATAGTTTGACTAAGTGTATTAAAACTACCTACATAATCATCCTGTGCAATATCCTCAAATCAAATACATAAATCACAAATAAATCCATCCCACTGAATAAACTTTTTTACCTTGTTGGTAGTTTAAGAACCACGAATCCACCTGAGAGTCAAAGTGGATTGCAGCCATATCAATACGATCTTCATCAGGAAAGTTGTGAAACGAGAAATATCTTTCACATTTAAGAGCCCAGACACGAGGATTAGTGCCATTAAATCGTGGAAAATATACTTTAAGAGAACGAGAGAACTTACTGTGGTTGTTACTAGACATAGACTTGATGAGCTGACGAAGATTAGTGAATGAATTAGCAGGATCAAGCTGAGGTTCACCGGATAAATTTGGATCTGGGGGTAAATTCAAATCTGGTTGAGGCTGATGATTGTTTTCTAGCAAATGAAGGATAAGGTTCAATTTGGAATCAACATCAGATACTGAAGATTTCAGTGAATTAATTTCAACTTTGATTTCGTTAATTGAAGTGGTGTTTTGAGCAATAGAAGTGGTGTTTTGAGTAACAATAGTAGTGAGTTCTTGCAGTTTTTCTCTATTTCCATGGTGACAGGTTCCAGGATGGAGTATGATAGTTAGCAATTATAGTGTAATGTTGTACAACTACAAGGTGATGAAGATGATAGTTAGCAGCAAGCTGCTTTCTCTCTGAAAATCAGAGCCTAACTTTCAAGTTGAAAGCAAAAATGGTTTTTTCATTGATGAAGATAAGATTACAGGGATTGGACTTTTAATACCCAATGGTAGACAACAGCTACCAACGACTCTTACAACATCAATTAAATAACACAAAAATCGAGGAAATGCTAAACTCTAATTCAGACAACTTTAAGTACTGAGTCGACTCGTTAGAACGATAGACCAACTAGGATTTGGTGGTAACTCATGTTGTGGGTACATGACACGATCCTTTGTGTAGTGATCCCTTCTACACGTCCCAACTGAAATGCTGAAACAATAGGAACAATTCCTTTCTCGTTCATACATCTGGTCTTTTTCTCGTAACAAAAATCTGTGTGCATATGTAATTTAAAGTCAGCTTTATCCATTCATAAAGAACTCTGTCGTCAAATATTAACTGTTAATTTTTTCCCCTTCAGAGCATAGACCTCGACGTTATTTTCTCTTGAGACATCAGAATATAGTTTGAAACCGCCAAAGAAGACGCCAACAAAAAATAAAACATAATGGGTGTTAGGAAAACCGTGGGTTTCCTAGTTTAAGTCTGTTTCCATATTGAGATGGATTTCCTAATCTAGGTTTTGTAGAGTTTAGGAAAGAGTTTAGTTTCCTAATAGGAGACTAATACTTGGTGTCCAAGTTTGTGTTTTCTATATTTATGATTAGAATTGTAGGTTTGTAGACATATGACCTAGAAGAGTGGTAAATCCTTGTGCTTAGGATTTTGTTCTCTTTGTTAGGGAGGATCATGTACTACCGTGAAGGTCAAAATCGGTGTGAGAGAAAAACTTCTAGAGAGAGGATTTTGGTGTACTAGTGTTTAGGGTTTGGGGCTTTGCCCTAAACCTAGTTTCTAGTGTTTCCATGTTTCTCCTCTGTTAGTAGCAGCTGAGAAGAAGGTGTAGAAGAGAAGACATGAGGATGGTTTGAGGATTGGTTAAAGAGTTGGTTTCAATGGTTTCTTAAATGGTGTTCTCGGGTATGTCTTGTTAACCCTTTTGGCTTGTCTTGGGTTGTGTAAAGAGCATGTAATGGTCTTTGATTAAAATGAAAGTTTTCCTGGTAGTGTTGGCCGGGGATGTAGCCTGTAAAGGTGAACCACGTATATCTTGTGTTGAGGTTGTGTGTGCTTTTTTATCTTCTATCTATCTTATTATTTTTCCACGTTTGGTTCAAATCACCAATTTCCCTTTGTGATCCTGTGTTCCGCTACGCTCGAGGTGCCAATTTTCCCAACAAAGGGTACATAAATCCCCATCAACAATGTAATCTTTTGGACGAACTACAGAAGTTTCCTGGGTTTCGTAAAATCACCCAATTTCTTCCTATAGGTTTAATGAAATAGCAAGACAACTAGGAAGAACAGTTTGATATAATGTTCAAATGGCAAGTTGAATATACACTTTCGAATTCCATCTAGCCGTTATTTACTTTTGTACAATTTTGTGCAAGAATATTTGGAATTCACCATAAGCAGTTCTCTATAAACTAATTTAAATATCCTCCCAGTAAGTTCACACAAAGTCCGATGAATATCATTATACCACTAGTAGAAGATCAAATGTTAATCAAATCCTACTTTTTTCTGAAGCATATTATGGAGAAGATTTTTGATTGGGGCAAAATCTGAAGGGGGCATGAGGGACCAATCATAAGCCGACCACTATCCTTCTACTTTTGAACGGTTTCTAACAAATTTATGTTACTCCTAGTTTAATCTTCCTTTATATATCGGTAATCTTGTTATCTCCCCTCCATTAATATACTAAGTCATATGAGCTCCCATATCGCACGGTGTGTTTGATACCCCTCTCAAATTAAATTAGATAAAATCTTGCTAAAGAGCAATTCTGGAAAGAACACTTGGCGGTACTCTATTGGTCGAGACGTTAAAACATGAATTACACTCTGTTTACACCTTGTATTTAACTAGACGTTTGTAACACCGTTAGCGAAAACGTGGGTATACAACACTTATGTGAAGATTTACAGCTAACTAATTACTTACACTTGGTTTACACCAAATACTTAACTGGTGTTGATGGTGGATTTTCGACAAAGGGCTAAAATCGTAAAATCATGATACTGCATGTTTCTGACCTGGCTTCAGGAACGCATGTGACGACTCATATTTTATGACTCGTGAACCGTTTCACGATCTCTGACCGAGCAAACATTCCTCTCAGATCCATGATGAATATGTTTCTCGAATGGCCTTCCCGACTGAGCGTTCGATGCTGCACATTTCATCATGACCTCTATGTAGAATCAAATGATTGGGCGGTTCTCTGGACATAATTGTTGGTTAGAGAGCATAACGCCTTCAGGACGTCACGTTGCTCGATGTTCCCTGACTACATAGAAAGACCCACCTCTACATAGAATAATGATTGGGCGGTTCTCTAGACATAATTGTTTGTTAGAGGTCTTAACGCCTTCAGGACGTCACGCGTTCGTTGTTCCTTGACTATGTAGAGAGGTCGTGTATAGAATCTTGATGATTGGGCGGTTCTCTAGACATAATTGTTTGTTAGAGAGCTTAAAGCCTTCAGGACGTCACGCCGTTCGTTGTTCCCTGACTATACACCCCTTAGAAACGAATATGATGCTTCAACTATCTCATATCTCGATTCTTCAAATAGATTAATTATATCGTGACATTCATCCACTGAATTCCTAAAATATAATCTATTATATCTCATTACTCTGTTTCTTGAATCTCCCGGCTGGATTCATGGATTAGTAATAGATAACCATTTTATCTCATTAATGTGTTCCTTGAATTCCCCGACTGGATTCCATGGATTAGTAATAGATACACAATTCATTTTTATTACTCCATTTCAAGAATCATTCTCCGCTGAATTTCATGAATTAGTAATAATTACTCAACAATCGGGCGTCTGGACTATCACTGAGCAAGCCCCAAGAAAATGGTGCAAGTGTACTCAACGATGATGCACGAACGAGCACCCAAATGCACGAACGAGCATTCAAAAATATGGACAAACGAGGAAACCTACACAAAATAGGAGAGAGAAAAAAAAAAAAAAAAAGGCTCCCAGGGACCGGACCCACTGGCCGGCCGGTCAAGCCTTCATGGCCGGTCCCCCACGCCTCTTCCTTTATTTTTTCTTATTTTATTATTTTCATAATCTCATGAAGACTTCTTCATTCGAGCAAATTTCCTTGTTTGAGCAAAACTCACGGTTTCTCCATATTTTCCTTAAACGATGAAAAATAATAAAAATAGGGAAGGTGTCACGGGACCGGGTCACCTAGCCGTATCCGGTCCCATACCTTGCAATCCCTTGCTTTTCATAATTATTATTTCCCTCATCTCATGATACTCCAGCGTTTGAGAAACAAACCCTAGTTTTCAGTATTTGCTCAAATATTGTTCAAACCATGAAAAAACCAAAAAGTCAAACGACCGACTAGGCTACTCACGTCAAATATTAAAATATTATTATTTTAATATTCTCAAAACACTGGTCACATGAGCGAAGTTCTACTTGCTCATTCGAGCAAAATCAAGAATTTCAGTCAAAGATCAAACTCTTCTGAAAACCCAAAATATTGCTCAAACGCACACCAGAAAATACCAAAACTCTCAGGACTGAGACACGGACATCATAGTGACATGGCATGCTTCCTTGACTGGCCAAGACCGGCCCTAAGGCTTGCAAGGATCCGGTCCCACACATCTTCATAATTTTGACTTAATTTGCTCAATTTCTCATATTGGGTCCAAACTCTTTCCAACCAACTTGGAATTTGCTCAAACGACCATCATCTGGTCCCACGACCACCAAGGGCCGGTCTTATGCCTTCTTGGTCAGTCCCTCACTTCTCCATAAGTAGGTTTTATAACCTAATGCTCAGACGAGCACTATTCTAACAAATGATTAAACCAGCATTTAATCATCCTTTCACCCAATTGGTCAACAAAGGACTTTGGTGCATGCTCATACGAGCACCTGGGCACTACATGGTCGTCCATTATCCCATGTATACAGTCCCTCCTTCACTCAGTGATTGATCTTCAATAAATCACCAACTGATCAGGAATCAATCAAAATTAGGGTTTCGAACTGCTCTGCAAATCATAATTTTGAGCAAGTTTAAACACTAATAATTTTATGTTGATCCAGCAATCAACATCTTAATGAATTATATAATATTCGGTCCAGCTACCAATATTTTAATTAATATTTTATTTGGTCATGCTACCAATAATTCATCAAATGAGAAATATTCGCTCAGACGAGCAACATTTGCTCAAACGAGGAATATTGATTTAACCATCAATATTCAATAATTTTATTTAGACGTGAGCAACATTGCTCAGAGTGGTAATAATGATTCAACTATTAATATTCAACGATTTATCATACGAGCAATATTTGCTCAAACCATCATCATGATTGACTCAAGAACTATACGTCTTAACAGACATGTTCAATCCATGAATCACTGAGCATTCGTCAATCATGCTCAATTCAACAAAACTTAGACTCACTGTCTAATCAAGTCAACAACTGACTACTCAAATACATGTTTGCTTCGCAGACTCCACGTTCATGAGACATTAATCACGTCACATGGGGGATATCAATTAGGGTTTTGGTCTGGCGGCCTACAACACACGATTGTCTGGGGATATCAATTAGGGTTCATCCACGATGAGAAATGTGAGTAAGTCGTGCAAGCAGTTGAGGGAGTTAGCAAAGTAGTGGGTGGAAAATCAACCAAGTCTCTGCACGACCTGGAACTGGTTAACACACGATTCTCACTTTCTCACTCTTTTACTCGAGCAACCGTCACACTTACTGGGATCAATGTGTTTATTATTCTGACAATATAAATAAGTTCTGAATCGATGACTAAAGGAAAATAATTCTCTCGATCGAAACTTATTTATACAATTCACATACTTGCAGAAACCTTCAACACATCTACAATCCTTGATCATCATTGATCCCAAAATTCTCAGCTTCCCTCCTACAGATCAACCCATCTCCCTCTTTGTGACCGAATTGACCCTGGAACGTCCATTGACTTAGTTTAGGCCGGATTCCTACAGATTGATCTCTCGAACTCAAAGTACTCTCATGCAGTGCATCTATGTGAGGTTAAGCAGTTTTCTCGGCTGAGGAGTCTCATCTGAACCGTCGCCTCTTCACTTTCCTAAAAAACCAGCAAATCATTTTTCTCCATCTACAGATTGGCGACCACAGTGGGAGATTAAGCTCTCGGTTGCAATCTCACATTTTCAGAAAATAGCTGATCTTAGGTCAGGTTCAGTTACAAATCCTAACACAAACAACGTCAGCACTAGCAACAACAGTGGTACTCCAGAAACTATTCCTGCTTCCAACAACGGTGCTGGAGATACCACTCCTCCTCAAACCAACATTGGAAATCATCCTCTCTTCGGCCGGCATACTGAGGAAGTCAGAGAAAATCCGCTCACCATAGCTGATCTCATGAAGGTCCAGGAAGTTCTCGCCAAAAATAAAACTGATATGGATACTACTCAGAAGGAGCTATGCAATTATCTCAAAACGCTTACAGACAAAATGTCATAGAAAACTCAGGAGGGGTCGGAGAAAGGAAAACCCAAAGAAGTTGATCATGAAATCTCCCCAATTCACGTGGTGGATGATGATGAAGTCCGCAAAGCTGCAGATAACCCACCAGAGAAGGAGGCCGCAGGTTTCATCACTCATGAAGATCTGGAACGCTTTATGGAGGCTCGAGGAAAAGAAAAGACACCATATGTCCATCATCATCAACCTCCATATCCTGCTGCTACACAGAGGATTCCTCTCCCGAAAGGCTATACTTCTCCAATGTTCACACTCTACAATGGAACGGGGAACGCCCGAGAACATGTTTCTCGATTCCTGGAGGCATTATGAGAACATGAACACGATCATGTTGTCTGTTTGAAGGAGTTCTCAAAGTCTCTCACAGGACGAGCATATACTTGGTACAACAACATCGCACCAGGGAGCATCACTGGCTGGGGAGAAATGGTTAATGCTTTCTACCTAAAATACTTCTTTGTCTTGGAGCAGATTACTCTCTCTGATTTAGGAAGAATGTCTCAGAAGAATACTGAACATCCGAACGACTACGTAAAAAGGTTCAGAATCCAGGCTTTGGATTGTCATGACCCAAATGTCACTGAGCAGCAACTGGTGGAATTGTGCATCAACAGAATGATCCCGGTCTACATAGCCTTGCTGGAAAATCTCCGGTTCCAAACTTTCTCGGAACTTCACGAAGTGGCCAAGCGATCAGCAAATACTGCTCCATCCCTACTGGAAAGAACGAAAGCTGCAAAAGTCGAGGAGACGCGAGACACTCAAGGCAATGTCAGGCGCCTGATTAACAAACAGTACAATGTTCAACCCTCCATGAATGTTGCTGAAGGAAGCAAGAGGAAAGATAAGGCACAACAACATAAGAACGTTCCCCCAGCATCTCATCCTACAAAGGCGCCAAGAAAGGACAATCAAACTCGAAACACACAAGCACCAACTCAGCGTCAGCATAATGACCAAGAAGAACCAGACTTTCCTTTCCCCATTGAAGAGGTGATCGAGTTATTGGAAGTCTGGATCCAAGATGGTGCGACCAAACTACCTTCCGTCAGGAGAGAGCCGACAGAGGAGAAAGTAGAGATTCCGCGCTATTGCCGCATTCATAGGTATGTCAGTCATTCGACAAGTGATTGCAGAACTTTGAAGCGCATATTCAAGGAAAAGGCCGATTCAGGAGAACTGGGGACCGAAGGTGTACAAAAGAATGCTCTCCCAATTAGAACCTTTACGCTCTCTGAACAACCAGTCAAAGAAGCAGTTCAATCATTGATAGAGCATGTATGCGAATTGCTTTATTTGTCAAAATCTCAAAGGGGAGACATGTTCGCGGCTTTGAACCACATAGTGTCTGGGAAATGACTATATATTCCAAAAACGCTCCCTGAACCTCCAACCACTGACAAAGAGATGTACGACTGGGGATTTATCACCACAGTACACCTCAAAGGAAATTAATTCAAAAGAGTGCTTATCGATGTTGGCACAACTATTAACATTGTTCCTTTGAAGACTCTCGGAGCTGCAGGCATCACTCGACAAGAAGCCACTCATGCTCCTGTCTCAGTCAGAGATCATGAAGGAATATACAGAAATGCGTATGGTTACATCTTTCTCAATATGAAAGTTGATTCAACTTGGGCGGAAACCAAATTTTATATAATCAGAGAAGATACAGGGTATGACATGATTCTCGGGCGTACGTGGATTCATGCTGGAAAGGTAACTACAACACCTTCAGTTGCACATTTCTCTGTTAAAGAAAGCTCTGATTCGGAAGAAATTGAGGACGATCCATCATTCGAACATCTGGGGAAAATTGAAGCCTTAATGGAACTTACACAAAAACCTGAAGAGAGCGCGTACGAGTTCGTCAAAAGGTTTCGTACTCAGGCAAGTCTTATTCCCCTCGTGCGTTCATATTATCAACTTTGAAACATGATACCCTGGTCTGGGGACTCAATTTTACTCATAACCTAGCTATCACCAAACGTTATGAATGGTTAGTCTCGCCTCAGCAATATTTCACCAAGTGGTTGGACGCAGAGCCTCTCCAAATCCAGCGTCTCACTAACACAGTCATTACTAGAATAATGACCGAGCACGACAATCAATATCCTATGTACTCTCCCTTACGTGAGTGTTCACATGTGTCGCAGGATTGGAAAGCTTCACAGACATGGGATCCTACTGTACGAAGAATTCTGAAGTAGAAGATATCCAGGGCACGAGCAACCAAGCCTAACAAATTTCATGAAGGGGATTTAGTTCTCAAGTCAACTAAACGTAATCTCCATTCCACAAGGAGCACTAACTGTAAATGGACTTTTATGATTGCTAATTCAGCAGTTGGAGGATATTACAAATTAGCCGATATGAAGGGAAAGACAAGTGTGCCAGTGATTCACGAGAATTGGCTCAAACCCATTGACGCCTGAGACATTCAACATCCTGGTATGTTTTATGTTCAAGGCACGAACGCTTGAAACACCTAACGCTTGCATTTTAGGATTTTTCTTTCACATGTATTTTCAATTCCTCTAAGAGTTTGCAATTCTTGCATTCAGTATTTGAATTCAGCAATTTATCAAAGTTCTTTTATTTAAAGAAAATCTCTATCAATTCCAAAAAGAAAATCCTCAATCACTCACTTATTCAAAACCAATCAAAAAATCAAAACCAAAATAAAACCTCACATCTCTCAGAAGTTCAAGGTTCAAGGGATTATGGAAAAGAAACTAAAGGAAACCAGTAAAGCAAGATTTCTTTTCCTCTGCAGCTTTCAAGACTTATAAAGTTTCCTTGGCTGACTCCAATTCTTTGGTCAATCTAGCAATCTCAGCCTCCTTCTTCATCACATCATCACTTGTCAGAGGTATATTCTTCTCAACTGCTTCTTTAATGGCTTCAATTCTCTCACGAAGCTATCCCACATTAAAACCCAGTCTCTCAGAATGGTCCAAATTGTACTCCCAATCAAAGAGTACATCTGGAGTAACAGTACTTCTATCCCTGGTTCGTATATCGTCTATAACCCGTAGGAGATATCCTACTTGATTATTCGAGAAATAACTTCTTTTTGGGTTTGTGGTGACGACAATATGACCATATCTCTTCCGTATTTCTTAATACATGCCTACATATGCAATGGAACGCTAAATCCACCGACTCGCTCGTGATACGAGAGTAACTCACCAAATAAAGGAACAAAAGCAATCCCTGTAGTAGAGTATTTACGCACCATTATGCGATTCTCAACAGCTTCTCCTATTTATGGAGTAATCTCTTCCATCGATGGAGCAAGAGCAGTTCCTTCCATCATAGCTTCGGTTCCCACCGTCTCTGGAGCAGTAGCAACTTGAGCACCATTCTCTGCAACAATTTCAGTAGCAACATTCTCATGACCCTGAGGTGCAGATCTGGTAACACCACCATTTTGATTTGTCGTATTGTTCAAATCATCATAATTGGTTTCATTATTCTCAACTTCGGCATTTGGGACCTAATGTGAAGATTACATGAGGTTAGAGCAATCCAAGCATGAAAACCAAAGGAGATCATAAAACCCAGAATGTAAGTGAACTAACACTATCTAAGTTCTTTATTATACATCCAAGACATGAGCAAATAGTGTGAAAGTCATGAAACACGTTTTTCAACAAGCTCGTCTGAAGAGATTTTATACTGCCCTGTATAAGATGACAAACTGAGAGAAATTGGTAAGGATTCTAAGGTTTAGTCATATACCATTCTCTTCACATTGATGTCCGTTACAACATATCAAAATTTCATAGCAATCGGATAAACGAGAAAAACTATGTGGCCAAAACATTCAACTACATGCCTGCTGAGAAATTTCTGAAAGTCTCCTGGAAGTTAACTGTTTCACTGATTTCGACCCCTAAACGCTCAAAACTTAAAAAACCTATGTGAAAAAGTTTGGAAATCTCCTGAGCATTAGAATACATGAGTAGATCGCGAAAATCCGACATCGGGTGAAGATTTTATGGCGTTTTTGCTAAAAGACTGAGTTCTGAATTTTCTGGTAACGTATTTCGGTAAAACTTTTCATTTATTCATGAGAATTCTCATTCATTCATCAAAAAATCAGCAATATTATACTTCTATCAAGAGAATACAAAATGGATACTTACTTGAGGGATTTCCAAATCGTTCGAAGGATTAATATGGACGGCATCAACATTGGGAGCACCATTACCTTTATTCGGTCCCGATTCTTGAGGGTTCTCTTTCTCACCACCATTTGAATACTAATGAAAAGCATGGCCGTGTTGGTTTTCCATGACAATCTCCTCCTGGATGTATCAGCAACAATCATTATTATTTTACTCAAGAAGTATCATGATCGATCATACGAAGAAATAATTACATCGACATCATCTTCATCACTGGACTCTGGCTCGATTGAATCAAGACGGAGATCATAAATACTTGATGGAGCGAAATTCTGGAACATATAACAAACGTTGGTTTCATCATCCTAATTGTGCGGACAAGGAAAAAGTCACGGTAGAAGGAATATTAACAACTCACCAAAGAAACGACTGGGGACTTCACATTATTCGGTATCATCCCATAATTCTTCCTACTTCTGCCTTCTCCACCTTGGGGACCTGTCTTGCACTTCCGATAAGTCTACATGAATTCGAGATCTCACAACACGGCCATCCTACAGCAAAGTTAATAAAATAATTAAGATGTGATTATCATGTATTTACCAAAATTACGAGGAGGATACTTACCTGTGAACATTCCAGAGGCGTTTTTCTTCTATCACCACTAGAAAGATGTTTCAATCTTGGTCGATCACCGATCATGTCAGCGGAAGGGAACTCTCGTACCAGAGACTTAACATCCATCGAAAACTTATGCAAGCGCTAAATTTGTTGATGCCAGAAGTCTATATAACCTGGAGTTACGTAGGTAACTCGGTCAAACAAGGGAACAAGTAATCATTTCCTTCCACATGTGTGCAATCTAAATGAGCCTTCAGATGCTCAACCGACGGCTTATTCATTTGATGACCTGAAGTACACTGATCGAGACCTATTTGTCGAGATTCTTTGTCGATGTTATATTTTTCCATCTGGAATTTTCCGTGCATTACTGACACTAAATAACCAGAAGTGCAACTCAGTATAAAAGATTTCTCTCCATCACTCAGGACGATGCCAGATTTCAACGTGGCATTTTCTTCAGCAGCATTGAAAGTGACCAATTGTGAGAAGAGAGGAGGAACCGACACCCAGGGGCGAAAACTAAACTCAGATTCGTTGTCTAAAACACTGGTGAGGCGTGTCTTGTGTTTTGGTTGCTTCGTGGGCCAACACATAATCTTGGAATTATCTTTCTCAAGGAAAGAATGACGAGTGTCAACATTTGGTCCTTGAAAGACGCTACGAGGCATCAGAGCATAATTCTCAAAGTGCTCCCACACCAAAGCTTGGAGAAACATCGTATTAGCATATGTTTCAATTTTCATGAAGCCGTTAGAAACGTTGGAATCTATGACTAAGGAGTCTAAGTTGGAAACAAGCAAACCCAAGAACAGACTACCGATAGGAAGTTTCTCACCTTTATCCACTTTAATAGCAAAAGGAATCACAAATGGCTTCAACAAATGTCCAGTATCCTCAAGAACGTCTCTGGAGAGCCACAAGCATAAGAAGGCAGCAATGGTTAATGTACCATCAACAGGTTCTTCAGGAATTCTATCTCTCGGCCACCAGTGCTTCAACCAACGAGCATAGAAAATTTTGGGTGACTTGTTAAACTCATGCATCGTAGCTTTTAATACGTTAGACGTTGCAGTCTCCTCTGCTGAGAGCTCTTCAGGGAAATTACCAGTAATCGGGAGATGAAATAAAGCGACTACATCTTCCAAAGTCATGGTGAATTCTCCCCATCTGCATATGAAAGTATGAGTATAAATGCACCAACGAGCAAGCAAAGCCACCATTACCTCGTATATTATGATTAATGATTAATTCCCCAGCTGCTTGAATAACTCATGTCACATGTGCACGATCCAGTATGGTCCTTACACGGCCGTAACCCAACATATGTCTTGCCCATCCAGAAAAATCCGTCAAAGGCTTTCGGGAAAGCTTGAATTCTACATGAGAAGCCGAATAGTGTTTCCCTTGCAGACAGAATTGATTTATCGCGTGAGGAGATACCAATTTGTTCTGAGTAGTAAATCTGGGATTTATGAGCAGCCGAAACGAGGAACCTGAGGGACGCTTTTCGGGTTTATACTGAAAAACAAAGAACTCGTCTTCAGTATTCGGAATGTTCTTAATTTTAGGGGTTTCTTCTTCTTATCTGGAAGTCCCGGAATCATCATTTCTGGAAGACGTATCTGTAGAAGTATCCTCCCTAGAAGTTTCCTCTCTAGAAGAAACATCTCCGGAAGTATTATCATGGGAATTAGTCATCTCTGCAAAGTTGTTGTGACATCCATATACAAATTTCATCAACATAATGGAATTAATGAACGACATAATAAATAGGATGCTCACATCAGCGTCTACAAAAATGGTAATTCTCAACTCTTACCTATTTGCGGTTTCACTAGATGTAGTGATAATAGCGTAAAACTTCAAAAAACTTGCTCGCTCCTTCAAACCTGCGAAGACGAGCAAAATTCATTATTTAAGGTCGACACCTAACTTTTCACGAAATTGTGAATCATTCACATAATATCTTCATGTGAACATTCACTGCTTTTCTACCGTGTGTACACACACTATATAATCACAAAATTCATACATCATTTCATCACATGTAATTGTGTTGCTTCCAACAATTACTCAAAAATCAAAATTTGATTTTTAGCAAAATTCTATAACTCACTACATCTAAAAAAAAAATTACGTGAGTTGTTGTAAAAAAATAATTTATTTCGCTCGAACGAGCATTCGTCTATGAAATGAAGGCCTTTTCATAATATTTGTAAAGGTCCACATGTTAGAGCATTGCTCGGTCGAACTCGCATGCGTTGATATCTCAAGCATGTTTGTCAATGTTATTGATCAAAACTATAAGTCTTGATTTCAAGTCTACTATAGCTAAGGTCTCGGACTAGGATAGAAAGTGTAGTTGAGCTCAAGAACTCCATGACAATCATCATACAAGACGAAAGACTACTCAAGGAACCGGTGGATCTTCATCGACTAAAATGTATGTGGAGACTTGAACTTATCTATCACTCAAAAGTCTATTTATCTCCTATCTTGAGACAAAAGTCGTTTTGCTATATAGACTTAGATTATACACATTTGCTATTTCGAGCCGAGTTTAACTCGCCTATTTATTTCTCGAAATATGTGTTGGTAAGCCTTCGCTTTAGCCAAATTCATCTTTACCTAGAAACAAATGTCATGTTATGTTTCAATCACTTTGAAAATTGCTCTGACAAAAAATGGTCTGTGAATAACGACTATATAACGTTCTCTGAGAATGTTTCAATGATTGAAATGAGAGTTTAGATTACATAACCAATGATAGGATATAAGCATTGTTGTGGAAACACATATATGTATAAGTCCTTATTTCTTGAACCAAAGTTTGCGAACTTTGTTGATCAAGAGAAACAGAATGTGGCGTGAGCAAAGTCCGCGAACTCGGTCGGCGAACTGGCGGAAGTTCTCGACCCGAGAATTTCTGCTGGATTTTCGACAAAGGGATAAAATCGTAAAATCATGATACTGCATGTGTCTGACCCGGCTTCAGGAACGCATATGACGACTCATATTTTATGATCCGTGAACCGTTTCACGAACTCTGACCGAGCGAACATTCCTCTCAGAGCCATGATGAATATGTTTCTCTAAAGGCCTCCCCAGCTGAGCGTTCGATGCTTCACATTTCATCATGACCTCTATGTAGAATCAAATGATTGGGCGGTTCTCTAGACATAATTGTTTGTTAGAGAGCTTAACGCCTTCAGGACGTTACGTTGCTCGTTGTTCCCTAACTACATAGAGAGACCCACCTCTACATATAATAATGATTGGGCGGTTCTAGACATAATTGTTTGTTGGAGGGATTAACGCCTTCAGGACGTCATGCGCTCGTTGTTCCCTGACTATGTAGAGAGATCGTATATAAGATCTTGATGATTGGGTGGTTCTCTAGACATAATTGTTTGTTAGGGAGCTTAACGCCTTCAAGACGTCACGCCGTTCGTTGTTCCCTGACTATACACCCCTCAGAGACGAATATGATGCTTCAACTATCTCATATCTCGATTCTGCAAATAGATTAATTCTATCGTGACATTCATCCACTGAATTCCTAGAAAATAATCTATTATATCTCATTACTTCGTTCCATGAATCCGCCGGCTGGATTCCTGGATTAGTAATAGATAACCATTTTATCTCATTACTCCGTTCCTTGAATTCCCCGATTGGATTCCATGGATTAGTAATAGATACGCAATTCATTTTTATTACTCTATTTCATGAATCATTCCCAGCTGAATTTCATGAATTAGTAATAATTACTCAACAACCGGGCGTCTAGACTATCACCGAGTAAGCCCCAAGAAAATGGTGCAAGTGTACTCGACGATGATGCACGAACGAGCACCCAAATGCACGAAAGAGCATTCAAAAATATGGACAAACGAGGAAACCTACACAAAATAGGAGAGAGAAAATAATAATAATAATAAAATAAAAAGAGGCGCCCAGGGACCGGACCCACTGGCTGGCCGGTCATGCCTCCATGGCCGGTCCCCCAAGCCTCTTCCTTTATTTTTTCTTATTTTATTATTTTCATAATCTCATGAAGACTTCTTCATTCGAGCAAATTTCCTTGTTTAAGCAAAACTCACGGTTTCTCCATATTTTCCTTCAACGATGAAAAATAATAAAAATAGGGGAAGGTGTCATGGGACCGGGTCACCTAGCCAGCCGTCCATGCCCTAGCCGTGGCCGGTCCCACACCTTGCAATCCCTTGTTTCATAATTATTATTTTCCTCATCTCATGAAACTCCAGCGTTTGAGCAAAAAAACCTAGTTTTCAGTATTTGCTCAAATATTGCTCACACCATGAAAAAACCAAAAAGTCAAACAACCAACTAGGATACTCACGTCAAATATTAAAATATTATTATTTTAATATTCTCAAAATACTGGTCACATGAGCGAAGTTCTACTTGCTCATTCGAGCAAAATCAAGAATTTCAGTCAAAGATGAAACTCTTCTGAAAACCCAAAATATTGCTCAAACGCACACCAGAAAATACCAAAACTCTCAGGAGGATATCATGGTGACACAGGGATGCTTCCTTGACCGACCAAGGCCGTCCCTAAGGCTTGCAAGGAGCCGGTCCCACACATCTTCATAATTTTGACCTAATTTGCTCAATTGCTCATATTGGGTCCAAACTCTTTCTAACCAACTTGGAATTTGCTCAAACGACCATCATCTGGTCCTACGACCACCAAGTGCCGGTCTCATGCCCTCTTGGTCGGTCCCTCACTTCTCCATAATTAGGTTTTATCACCTAATGCTCAGACCAGCACTATTCCAACAAATGATTAAACCAGCATTTAATCATCCTTTCACCAATTGGTCAACAAAGGACTTTGGTGCATGCTCACACGAGCACCTGGGAACTACATGGTCGTCCATTATACCATGTAGTCGGTCCCTCCTTCACTCAGTGATTGATCTTCAATAAATCACCAACTGATCAGCAATCGATCAAAATTAGGGTTTCGAACTGCTCTGCAAATCATAATTTTGAGCAAGTTTAAACACTAATAATTTTAATGTAACCCAGCAATCAACATCTTAATTAATTATATAATATTCAGTCCAGCTACCAATATTATAATTAATATTTTATTTGGTCATGCTACTAATAATTCATCAAATGAGCAATATTCGCTTAGACGAGCAACATTTGCTCAAATGAGGAATATTGATTTAACCATCAATATTCAATAATTTTACTCAGACGCGAGAACCATTGCTCAGAGTGGTAATAATTATTCAACTATCAATATTCAACGATTTATCATACGAGCAATATTTGCTCAAACTATCATCATGATTGATTCAAGAACTATACGTCTCAACAAACATGTTCAATCCATGAATCACTGAGCATTCATCAATCATGCTCAATTCAACAAAACTTAGGCTCACTTTCTAATCAAGTCAACGACTGACTAACCAATCACGTCACATGGGGGATATCAATTAGGGTTTTGGTTTGGCGGCCTTCAGCACGTGTGTTCATCCACGATGAGAAATGTAAGTTAGTCGTGCAAGAAGTTGAGGAAGTTAGCAAAGTAGTGGGTGGACAATCAACCAAGTCTTCGCACGACCTGGAACTGGTTAACACACGATTTCCCACTTTCCCACTCTTTCACTCGAGCAACCGTCACACTTATTGGGATCAATGTGTTTGCTATTCTGACACTATAAATAAGTTCTGAATCGATGACTAAAGGACAATAATTCTCTCGATCGAAACTTATTTACACAGTTCACATACTTGCAGAAACCTTCAACACATCCACAATCCTTGATCATCATTGATCCCACAATTCTCAGCTTCCCTCCTACAGATCAACCCATCTTCCTCTTTGTGACCGAATTGACTCTGGAACGACCATTGACTTGGTTTAGGCCGGAGTCCTACAGATTGATCTCTCGAACTCAAAGCACCCCCGTGCAGTGCATCTGTGTGAGGTTAAGCAGTTTTCTCGGGTGAGGAGTCTCATACGAATAGCCGCCTCTTCACTTTCCTAAAAAACCAGCAAATCGTTTTTCCCCATCGACAACTGGACGTACCCACGTCTGTTAGGTATATAATGCATCCTTTTATGATATTAGCTAATACTAACTGGATCGGTCCTACTAGCTCTTTAGTTTTTTTTCTTTCCCGACTTTCAACTACTCCTTTTATGTTTCCATCTTCTACACCACGAACCGAAATCCAACAGATACTTATCGAAAACTTTAGGGTATTTTTTGTGAACCTTTTTCGGTGATGACCATGGCCAAGTACCGAGATTCAAATCGATTGACTGGTGATGGTGCTGAGATATGGTATTTCTTCTTTTTTATTATCGTTTTTTCCTCAAGTTGAGTATAGAGTTTTTGCAAAGAGATTTGAGACAGGTGTGTCAAGTTTGAGATTTGAGATTTTGGTTTTTTTTATATTTTATTCATCTGTTACCAAAAAAAAATAATTTATTCAATTTGTTTGGTTTCGAATTGTGATCCCTATATGCGATCTTCTGTTTAATCTGTTCATATGAAGTTTAGTATTTGAAATTTTGACTATGAAATAGAAATTCCAATTGTATTTATGGAGAATTTAATGAAAACCCTAATTTTATATTCGCCATCATAACACTATCATCACCAGGTCACTGAAGCAAGAATTTCTGATGATTTCACGGGTTTTCTTTTTCGAGGTAAGTTTTTTTAAAACCCTAATTACAATTACAATTTGAATTTGTAAAGTATTCCCCGCAATTGTATCACTGATATAAAATAACACAATTATAATTACTTGTTTTTGAATTTGTTTACTTAATTGCGTATATGTGAACTTTAATTTTTAGGGAGGTTTATGTGATTTCGGGTCACAAATTCTGTTGCAATTTGACATTTCGACAAAAATTAGCACCACAAATGCTTTAAAATTTGAGATTCAATTGGATTCCAATATTGCTACTCTAGCTCTAAGTGTTTATATAACCTTTTGACTTGGGCTCCTCAAGGTACAATATTGCTAAAACTAATGTACTTCATCAGTTTCAAAGTAAAATTGTATGCATATTAAGTGAAGATGCATGCTGTCTACTGTGATTTCTCTATAACTTATGGCCTAACCGCTAAAAATAAACTTTTTTGTTATAGGTCCCATCACTACATAGTGATAGATGGTGGATAACCAAACATATTGTTATATGTATTCATCATAGTGATGTTCATAGATTTACCCTTGGGCTACTGTTGATGTCATAATTGATATGATTGAGAACTAAATTCGACGTAAAAAATAAAAATTGATCTTGGTTTATATTTCGGCTTTTTTTTCTTTCTCATTCTTCTTACACGAACAAAGATGAGTATTGATATCGTTTACGTTCTTCTCTCAATCTAATTTTGAATTTACTGTATGAAAATAAGATTTTTAGTTATATGTTACTTGAATTTTGTCCAGATTTTACACTTGGTGCCGATATTTATCTAGGTTGGAGTTTGATACATAAACCATACATTGACTATCAATGACTAATGGAATTTTAAAACATTAATATAAATGTTAACAGTGTTAGTTTAGTATTAACACGTTTTTGTTATCGTCATCGAACCTTAAGGCAATCTTTAACGAATAGTAGAATTTTTTTACTCGTAACGCAATTCTACCTGCACTTATCTTTTTTTAAAAGTCGAAATTTAATAAAATTAAAACTCGGTGGCGTTTAATCGGTATAAAGGTGAGACATTTTACTTTATTTCTTGTTTATACCTAATGTCGTATTGCAAAAAGGTTTGTTTAAATCAAGAAATGCTTTCTCTTTTTTATTTATTTATTGTTACCTTTTTCGATTTCTTTTGTTTTGTGACTTAAAGCTGAATTTTTACAACAAGTTGAGCAATAATATGATAACTGGATGATCTTGGCCTTAGGGAAAGGAGGGTAGCAAAGAAATGAACCTGATAGTGAGCAATGGGACATTAATGGGATTTTTCCGTAAGTATATATTCAATTATTAAGACAAGTTAAGATACTATTACTTCGCTCTTATAATTTTTGATAAGTAAAATTATAATTCATATAGATTTTTCCAAATTCTCACCTATATTCACTGCTCAACAGTTTCATACTTTTTAGAATTCAGATCCTCATATATCAGATACGACTAGAGTCACTAGATTAATCTTGGATATTGATTTTTAAGATTGTCCAAGAACTCTTCTGCACAATTAGGTACGCGTACCTTTGGTCTATACATATTGATTTTGGAGGAGAAAGAGAAAAAACTCTATATATAATCTTCTTCAAGGGTTTTTGCTTTGGTCTACTTGTGATTGTATTAGGTTTTTCCATACAGGTTTTCAGACGAAAAAGTTGGTAGTGTACATGGTACCCTCTCCTTTTCAATTGGTATCAGAGCCGACAAACACTGGCAGACTTAATAAGTATGTATTTGTGTCGACGTGAATCTATGGTAAAGAGTTTTATCTATGATAACTTAACATTAGTTGTTGAAAGTGTTGTGTTTATGAATTTTATTTGTTCCCTCTCGTAGGTAGGTGAATACCTTGCTCCCATAAAACAGTCGAGTATTGAAAATTGTCCTATTATCTTACTGATGATTCTGACTCATAAGTGGAAATGGAAACAACCAGAGATAGTGATGAAATTCTTAAGCATCTTAGGATTCAGGCTTTTGAGGTCAACATGCTGGAAAAAAATTCAATACTCTCATTGGTAAGGTTAATGAAAAGGATTCACTAATAAGGATTCTCGAAGAAAAGGTTGAGTAGGTATGCAATTTATTTCACTTGAGGCACAACTGGAGAAAAATACTTGGAAGTTAAATGTCTACAAGATACTCCTCCTACTCATTGTAGTATTTGTAAATATGAAAAATTAGCCTTATCCATGGCCTATAAAAAATTAAGAAGTGATAAAAAGTGATTTCCGATGATAATCATGATGCCCTAACAGAATCTCTTTCAGCATTCCATGTTCAATGTGTCACTACTTTGATAAGGGATGAACAATTAAAATTCTATGACCAGAAAAGATTGTCTCAAGAAGGAAAAATGTTTCTGATAATTCTTGTGCCAAGTATACTCTCTATGATTCCATCGGAACACATATGCTTTGCTACTTTTGTAATACCGAAATATACGTTCGAAGGATGTGTAATCTTATATTGGAGTACAGTCGAGTACGTGTCTCCAAAATACCTTGAATACCATCCTAAAAGGTGTAACTAACATTCAAAATTCTAAATCTCTTGGATCAAAAACAATAGTTCTGGGTCTCATACCAATATTTCATACTCCAGGAATGTTAGTTCAGTTTACTCCACTAATAATCGAAAAGAAAGCAAGAATAGTGGCTCAAAACATTCAAAGAATAACTCAAAGAAACCTTCGAAAATATGGGTTCCTAAAAATACTCATATTATTTCTAAGAAACATAATGTGATACTAGTTAAAGAAATTGTTCAACTTGGTAACATGAACTTGATGATCACAGGTTATAATGATCTCATAGGCAAGTTATCTTGCACCTTCAAGGAAAAACAGATGAATTCTAATAAAGTTCCAACTTCACCCCCTTCTATGACGACAATAAATTTTATGATAACTTCTCCCATGTGAAAGGTTCATACACAAATATAAACTTTGGTATGTCTTTCATGGTGAGTGTGAAAGTACTCACCCTTGTGTTTTCTAAGCAACAAAAACTTGGATCCTCATCATTATCAAAAATCATGTAAGATGAGGATTGCAAAAAAAAAGGTGTTCTATTTGATTCAAATAGTTTTGTTATATTATTACTCTTTACACTTCATCCATAAATCAAATTTAAGAAATTTTTTTACATCTTCATGTGTTGAGCCTTCGGTCCAAGAGATGTATTCATCATCCAAACTGTTATGTGGCAGGTTGGGTAGAATGGTTCAATGTATACAATGTTTATCGTTGATTGTCTTTATGCACCATCACCATAATTCACTGATTGGTGCAACCACATCTTGGTATAAGTCCAAAATGTAATGACTTTATGTGGGTATCAACAAATCTTATGCTATTTGTATTATATTCTCCCTGCTTATCTGACTCCTAAGCAAGAGACGAGAACATGATCCATGAGAATTTCTGCATAACAATCTAAGATAAGGTTATGCTCTAAGATTTTCTAATCATCTAAGTTGATATTTAAACTTAATCAATATTTATGCTCGAACCCGAGAATTTCTGCTGGAGTTTGTAAACTCTATCTGGTGTATTAAGTCCGCGAACCTAGTCTGCGAACTTGAGAAGGTTATATATCTAAAGATGATTTCTGAACTTAATCTTAAAATACTAAGGAATGCATTTTCAAACCGTGGATATTAAAGTTCATGAACCGATTCGAGTGAATCAAATCATCTTTGCTTCAATTGTGTAGTTACATAAGATTTCCTTGCAATTGAACAACTCTCTTAACTAGTTCATTTGAGTCTATTGAACTAGTTATGGTGAAGAAGAACATGGTTGGTATGAAACGCTCATATGGTTAGCCTCTTTGGGTAGACTATTGTTGAACCAACAATGTACACGTTTGGGTGCGGTTAACAAACCTAGAAGCGTACAGTCATTTGTGTATGACAAGTTAAGTTTTCGATCTAACGGTTGAGAAATATTAGCTTGAATCTAAATCAGGTTTTCATCTAACGGTGAATATTGATTGCTTTGTAACTAAGGCAAAACCCTGATTTGAAAGGCTATATAAAAGAGACATCTAGTATTGTGCAAAACTAATCCCCACACCTTACGTGTGATACTAATTTGCGTGCTAGAATCGATTCTCCTTTAACCTTTGGTTTTCTTCTTCTAAAACCAGGTTAACGACTTAAGACTTCATTGGGATTGTGAAGCCAGACCGATACTACTTTTATCATAGTTGTGTGATCTGATCTTGCATCTTCTATCGTAATAGTACAATCATATTGATTGGCTTGAGATCGTGATAGTTCTCCGATAGGCAAGATATAAAAAGTAATCATAAACACCTTCGTCTCATTGTTTGTGATTCCATGACATCTTGTTTCGCTACCATATGATTAAGATTGTTGTGAGGTGATTGATTAATCTAGGTTTTTCTTCGGGAATATAAGACCGGATTATCAATTGGTTCCTGTTCACCTTGATTATTATTAAAAGAGGGAACAAAAACGTTTAGGATTTTTCTGTGGGAGACATATTGATCCTTTGAAAGACTTGTCTGTGTGAGACAGATTTGTTTATTGTTAAAGCCTGTGATTTTGGGTCGTAGCAACTCTTACTTGTGGGTGAGATCAGCTAAGGGAATCAAGTGCGCAGTATCCTGCTGGGATCAGAGGCGTAGGGAGTACAACTGTACCTTGGATCAATGGGAGAATTAATACAATGTGTATTCAATCTGGACTAGGTCCCGGAGTTTTTCTGTATTTGCGGTTTCCTCGTTAACGAAATTTTGGTGTCTGTGTTATTTTTATTTCCGCATTATATTTATTTATATAATTGAAATAATACAGGTTGTGCGTTTGAATAAATCAATTGGAAATCCGACCTTTGGTTGTTGATTTATATTGATTGATCCTTGGACATTGGTCTTTGGTATCGTCCAAGTTATTCCTTGTGTTTGATTATAGACTCGCTGATTTATATTAGCTTGAGTGAATCAAAACAAGAGAGAGATATTAACTCCTTGAGATACTTTTACCTAGATTGAGTCTGACTGTCTATTTGATTCTCTAGAAAGTGTTTCGGAGTTAGTCCATACAGATTGCTAAGCGAAATATTGGCTGGTGTTGTTAGACCCCCATTTTTTCAATTGGTATCAGAGCAGGTAAACACGTTTAATACCTTACAAGTCTGTGTTTGTGGCGATCTGGCTCTATGGACAGAGGTGCTATCTCTATTAACGTACCACTAGTCTTCGATGGCTCTAATTACTTATGGTGGAAAATTGCTATGGGAGCTTTTCTTCAAGCACGTGATTTTCAATCATGGGTATATGTTGGCTGTGATGCTCCCGTTGTGGCAGTTGGAGATGTAAACGTTCCCAAACCTATTGGTGAATACACCCTTGCTGAGATAAATGTTGCAAAGCAAAATTCCGACGGTTTGAATGCTATCATACATGCCATTACCCCAAATATTCAGCACCATGTGTCTAATTGCACTCGGTCTAAAGATGCTTGGGATATCTTAGAAACCATATTTGAAGGTAACTCCCGTGAAAAAGAAGCCAGGCTTCAAAACCTTAATTCCGATTGGGGGAACCTTCATATCGCAGATGAAGATACATTTGATGAGTTTAATCACAAAGTGTCTGAAATTGTTAATGCATCTTTTGCATTGGGTAAGACTATTCCTGAAAAGGACATTGTGATGAAAATTCTCAGATCGCCGCCATCTAGATACGAGTCTAAGAAGCATGCCATCGTTGAGGGAAATAACCTTGATAATCTTTCCAGAAATACATTGGTTGGAAAGCTAAAGATCTTTGATCATGAGCATACATCCAAAATCGGAAAGGATGTTGCCTTTAAAGCACAGAAGAACACTAAATTACTTGATTAGAGTAAAAGTGTTTATGTCTCTGAAGATGATCAGTCTGAGGGTGATTTTTCAGATGAAGATCTTGACAAATCAGTCTCCTTGATCACAAGACAGCTTAGGGATCTTCTATTGAAGAAAAATAAAGGGTTTTCAAGAGACAAACCTAGGTCATCGGATAAACCTAATAATCGTGTTCCTCCTAAAAACAGGGATGCTAACGAGGCCGATGATGAGGATATGCCACAGTGCTTTAAATGTAAAGGTTTTGGTCATTTTGCAAACGAATGCCCAAATCGTAGAAAATACACTGGGAACAAAGGTCTTGCTGTAACACTTGATGAGATGTCTAAGATCTATGATTCTGATGAAGATAGGAAATCAAGTGTCGGTCTTCTATGTGAAAACATTGATTTTGATAACTGTAGTAATACATATATCAATCTTGATGGTTTCGGTGAAGATAAGAAGCCAATCATGCTGGAAGAATCAATTGACCCAACCTTTGGAAACCCTGTCCGTAATATTTCAGGATCTACCGTGTGTTTAGCTGCTGTTGCACCACATATGCCTGAAATATTGACGTGCTCGTTTTGTTCTCAGAAGGGTCATGAACTATCAAGATGTTACAAGTACAAACATCAATTGAGGCACGCCAACAAACTTCAACGAAGAGCAAATCAGTTAGCAAGAAAGCTTAAACTTGCTCAGAAGACCGCCGAGGTATGTAGGATTTTATCTTCGTCTAAGAAGTTAGTTTCCAAAGACAAAACAAGACCATTTGAGAAGAAAGTATGGTCAAATCGCTTTGATAGACAGAAGTCAGAGGATTCCTCTCATGAGGAAAATGGTGGACGAATCATTGTTCACCACAGCACAAATTAATTGTGTTGCTTGGTAAATCTTGTCTCATGTGCCTGTTCAAAAGAGACAAGGTTGTGAACGCACAGGCTTTAGGAAAAGTTTTCTTAGGTTTATTCTTTTCTGTCTATCAAATAAAAGGAAGGGTTACTTTCGACAATTCTACTCTTTATAGGGTTTAGAGTTGGACGTCCTCGAACCTGTTTAAAGGTTTCGAACCCTACATTCATTTTTCCTCTTTGATATTCATTATATTCCAAGACTGCTTGTAGAGATTGTGAATTCCAATCACAAAAATCAGTTGGTTATAGTTGTTCTAATAAGCATCATGTATTTGGATGGAAAGGATTTCAACATGATTGTTAAGCCATCAATCAAAGAAAAAGAAAAATATCCAGTAATTCCGTCCTTGAAAAGAAAAAGGAGGAATACAAGAAAGCCAAGGGCTGTCCCTTCTAACTCTCAGAAATTTTCCGATGTTCTTGATGAGTTGAAGGAGGTAAGAAAGGAGATTCGTGATATAAAAGCTTGCGTTTTAAGATCTTTGGAAATTCAGAAAGCCCTGGTTCGACATCGTCAGCCAAGACGGTTTGTTGATATTAACTCATATCTTCACGAACTTTATGTACCTATGGCTGTTGACGACAAGGAGTTCAGAAATGATAAATAATTTCTCAAAGACATTGTTGCCTAGTATGTCTTATTTTTGGATTAGTTGGAAGAATGACTAGTGCTTTGAATAACGATGATTGTGACTACACATAACTATTATTTTCATCTTCTTGTTTTTAGGCTTTTTGGTTTAAAATTCTAAAATTATTTGGAGGATGATGTTTTGCGATATTGCAACTTGTTATGGGATATTTGTGTTTACGTCCGCGAACTTTGTTGTCCCATATTTTGTCAAAAGTAAAGTCGTTCATGATCGGTATTCATGTATTGGTTTAAGAATGAATAGACTTTTGACATATACAAAATTTAAGCCTATATTCTCAACCCTTGACGGAAGATAGGTTAAAATCTTTTGTATCCAAGGATTATTGCTATTGTGTATACTTGTGCAAAATAATGAATCCTTGTGTATTCCACGGTATAGATCTTCATTGATCCATCTTTTTTGTATTACCGTGAGGCTCCGTAATGTGTCTTATGTTGAGCACGATACGACTAAGTTGATTAATTTTTGATTAGCTTGGTTGGTTGTTCCGTAAGATACTTTATGTTGAGCATTTGTGAACTAAATTAATCATCTTGTTTGGTTATTTAATTATTTCTCCGTAAGTTCTCTTATGTCGAGCAAAACAAATTACAATTAAATTGATTACATTTGTGATTAGTTTGATTATGTATTCCAATTAGATTAATTATGGGATCTCTTTTAATTAATCTAGTTGAGTTTTCATATGTTCCATGAGTTTTTCATGTGTTGAGTATATGAACGGCTATCTTAATCATTTTCTAATGGTTATGTTAGTCGTTGCTCCGTAAGTTTATTTATGTTGAGCACAAATGAATTAAATTGATCACTTTTGTGTTTAATTTGATTATGTATTCCGATTAAATTAATCATGGGTTTACTTATGAATAATTTGATTGAGTTTTGGATATAAAAATCATTCTCATGGTTTTGGTGTCCAATGAAATCCTTCGTTTCTCTTGAAATTAAGGTCGCTCGTTGTTGTTCCCTTGGGAATGACATCAAATGGGAGAGAGTTCTTTTGAACTTGTGATTAATGGTCATATCTTGAGGGGTGTACGGTTGTGGAATTTTAGAGGGTTTATCTTGTATCTTTAAACTCCTTGATGAATGTTGTTAGCTTCGGCTATATGATTGCATCTAAATAAGATGATGTGTGTTTCTTTCTCTCAGTCATGAAATGTCTCTTACGGAAATTTCATTATGATCCCGTTCTTGTACCTTTGCCAATTTTATTGAAAAAAAGGGGGAGAATTAATATGTAGTTCACACTACAAATACATATGGTTTTCGGAGTATTGACTAAGGGGAGCGATACATATCACCATAGTATTATTGTTGAAGTTGTGTTACAATTGGACTTTGACACTATATAATAATACTATGACACTGTATAACAATGATCGAGACCGATGTTTTCTCATTGTTATAGTTACGGATCTTCAACAAAGGTGATGCTAAACCTACAACCTTTGGGATCATTGGCGTACTTGGAAGTGACGAAGATTTCGAGGAATGTTGAAGATTAGACATGTGGAATAGGAGCTACTAAAGTTTCATTATCTTTTTTGTATTCCATATGTATTGATATTTTTGTCACTAAAATTGACAAAGGGGGAGATTGTTAGAGCACTGCTCGGTCAAACTCGCATGCGTTGCTATCTCAAGCATGTTTGTCAATGTTAGTGATCAAAACTATAAGTCTTGATTTCTAGTCTCTTATAGCTAAGTCTCGGACTAGGATAGTAAGTGTAGTTGAGCTCAAGGACTTCATGGCGATTCATCATACCAGTAGAAGATCTACTCAAGGAACCTGTGGAACTTCTCGACAAAAAGATATGTGGAGACTTGAACTTATCTGTCACTCAAAAGTCTATCTATTCTATCTCCTAGTCTTTGAGACAAAAGTCGTATGCTATATATATAGAATATATCATACACATTTGGTATTTGGAGCCGAGTATACCTCGCCTATCTATATCTCGAAATATGTGTTGGTAAGCTTTTCGCTTCGACCAAGTTTATTTTTACCTAGTGACGAAAGTCATGAATGTTTCAATCACTTTGGAAATTGCTTTGACGAGAAATAGTGTAACAACTATATAACGTCCTCTAAGAATGTTTCAATGATTGGAATGAGAGTTTAGATTACATAACCAATGGATTCCTTGAACCGAAGTTTTAGAACTTTGTTGATCAAGAGAACCGGAAGTATAGCAAGTGCCAAGTCCGCCAACTCAATCCGTGAACTGCCGAAGTTCTCAAACCCGAGAATTTCTGCTGGAGTTGAAAAACTACTTGCGTGAGCCAAGTCCACGAACCGACGTAGTTCTCGAACCCGAGAATTTCTGCTGGAGTTTGTAAAATCTATCTGGTGTATTAAGTCCGCGAACCTAGTCTGCGAACTTGAGAAGGTTATATATCTAAAGATGATTTCTGAACTTAATCTTAAAATACTAAGGAATGCATTTTCAAACCGTGGCTATTAAAGTTCATGAACCGATTCGAGTGAATCAAATCATCTTTGCTTCAATTGTGTCTTGTGTAGTTACATAAGATTTCCTTGCAATTGAACAACTCTCTTAACTATTTCATTTGAGTCTATTGAACTAGTTATGGTGAAGAAGAACATGGTTGGTATGAAACGCTCATATGGTTAGCCTCTTTGGGTAGACTATTGTTGAACCAACAATGTACACGTTTGGGTGCGGTTAACAAACCTAGAAGCGTACAGTCATTTGTGTATGACAAGCTAAGTTTTCGACCTAACGGTTGAGAAATATTAGCATGAATCTAAATCAGGTTTTCATCTAACGGTGAATATTGATTGCTTTGTAACTAAGGCAAACCCCTGATTTGAAAGGCTATATAAAGGAGACATATAGTATTGTGCAAAAATAATCCCCACACCTTTCGTGTGATACTAGTTTGCGTGCTAGAGTAGATTCTCCTTTAACCTTTGGTTTTCTTCTTTTAAAACCAGGTTAACGACTTAAAGACTTCATTGGGATTGTGAAGCCAGACCGATACTACTTTTATCGTAGTTGTGTGATCTGTTCTTGCATCTTCTATCGTAACAGTACAATCATATTGATTGTCTTGAGATCGTGAGAGTTCTCCGATAGGCAAGATATAAAAAGTAATCACAAACACCTTCGTCTCATTGTTTGTGATTCCATGACATCTTGTTTCGCTACCATACTATTAAGATTGTTGTGAGGTGATTGATTAATCTAGGTTTTTCTTCGGAAATATAAGACCGGATTATCAATTGGTTCCTGTTCACCTTGATTATTATCAAAAGACGGAACAAAAACATTTAGGGTTTTTCTGTGGGAGACAGATTGAACCTTTGATTGACTTGACTGTGTGAGACAGATTTGTTTATTATTAAAGCATGTGATTTTGGGTCGTAGAAACTCTTAGTTGTGGGTGAGATCAGCTAAGGGAATCAAGTGCGCAGTATCATGCTGGGATAAGAGGCGTAGGGAGTACAGCTGTACCTTGGATCAGTGAGAGACTGATTGGGGTTCAACTATAGTCCATTCCGAAGTTAGCTTGGAGTAGGCTAGTGTCTGTGGCAGCTTAATACAGTGTGTATTCAATCTGGACTAGGTCCTGAGGTTTTTCTGCATTTGCGGTTTCCTTGTTAACAAAATTCTGGTGTCTGTGTTATTTCTATTTCCGCATTATATTTGTTTATATAATTGAAATAATACAGGTAGTGCGTTTGAATCAATCGGTTGGAAATCTGACCTTTGGTTGTTGATTGATATTGATTGATCCTTGGACATTGGTCTTTGGTACCGTCCAAGTTATTTCTTGTGTTTGATTATAGACTCGCTGATTTCTATTAGCTTGAGTGAATCAAAACAAGAGAGAGAGATATTAACTCCTTGAGATACTTTTACCTAGATTGAGTCTGACTGTCTAGTTGATTCTCTAGAAAGTGTTTCGGAGTTAGTTCATACAGATTGCTAAGCGAAATATTGGGTGGTGTTGTTAGACCCCCACTTTTTCAGATGCAATCATAAAGCCGAAGCTAAATGCATTCATCACGGAGTTTATAAAGATACAAGATAACTCCTCGAATATTCCACAGCCGCACTCCCCACAAAGATATGGCAATTAAGCGCAAGTTCAAAAGAACTCTCCCCCATTTGATGTCATTTCCGAAAGAACAACAATAACGACCTTACTTTTACAAGAAAAGAAGGATTTCTTTGGACACCAAAAACCATAAGGAAACGATTTTGTATCCAAAAAATTCTCAATCAAACTAATCACAAGAGAACCCATGATTAATTTAATCGGAATACACAACCAAATTAATCACAAACGAATCTATGGTTAGTCTAGTCGGAAATGCTCACATAAGAAGTCTTATGGAGCCGCACAATATATACATAAAATATGGATCAGGGAAGATCAATACTGCGAAATATACAAAGATTCATTCTATCTTCATCACTGTTTGTATAACGACATACAATAGACATAATCCTTGTAAACAAAACTTTATCCTATCTTCCATCACTATTTGCATAATGACATAAAATAGGCTTAAAACTTTTGTAATGTCAAAATTTCATTCACTCTTTTATCAATACATGCATATTGATATATGAAAGACTTAACTTTTGACAAGGTATGGGACAATCATAGTTCACGGACGCAAACACACATATCCCATAACAAATTGCAATATATAAAACCATAAAGATTAATACTGCAAACACAATCTTTGCCCTTGGAAGGTAGAATCAATCTTTTTCGCACGGATTTACACCAAGAGTCGTTACCAAAGGCGTATAAAAAGATTTTCTTTACAAAGAAGAACATACAAAGTCATTAAAGACCATGCATCATAGTTCACATAAGATGATTGTGAACATTCAAGAATCCCATAACAATGCGTACTACTGCCCATTCTTGAATTTCCTTTTTTGTGATTCACCAACATCATTCTTGTAAAAGCTACAAATGAGCTTATAAGAGAATTACTCCAAGAATCCAAGTGCCCAAGTCTCGTAGAACAAGTGCGACGAAACGGAGCAAAACACTCAAAAACAAGATACGGGACAAAGACCAACCTCAACTCATTCACATTTAGTATTTCTCATCACCATTTTGAAGATAATTTGAAGAGGAAGAGAATGCAAAAATAATGAGGTCATTTCGAGTTCGGACGAAGAAGTTACGACCAAAACAAATTTACCGAATATCGACGTCAAGTATGCTTACGTGTTTGCGTACCTAAACCCCTGTATTTTGATTTTAAATGATGTTATGCATACTTGATATGTGTACCATGTAGTCCAAACATCCCGAACTATTATTTTCAAACCTAAACATTTAAGAACCTTAAACACAGATCAAGTTAGGTAGAAAAGAATGATAAGAAAGGTATGTGAATCATTATAAGTTCTCTAAGCAAATAAAAGCACAAATCTTGCTCAAGTTTATATACATACCTTTTTAGATGAATCCAATTGAATTCTACAGCCTTACCAAACATAATCTGTACGCCCCAATTTTCGTGCTTCCCTCATCGTATACATAACAGGGCATTCCTTGGTGAGGATGCACTTAAAACACACTCAAGTTGTGTTGAGGTGAACAACACCTTGCTCACCATAAGTGACTTTTAGATTATCATGAAAGAGATCACTTTTAGAACCTTTCACATCCAAATCCATCTTTCCAAAGAACTCTTTAAGTTCCAACATCATGGATACTTCGTTCTCCATAGTCATGGAATTTTCTGGGAGATCATTCCTTTTCACACTCAAAGTGTCATTAACTTTCTTTGGAACCCACTTATGAGTGCGTTTAGCAACAACCAGAACCTTCTTCCCGTTACTCTCTTCAAGATTTCTCGAAAGAGGATTGGATTTACTATTCTTTTGCAAGTTAGTCTTTCTCCAACTGGGAACATTGGATCTTGTCTTCGTCTTTACGAAGTTATCCTTTTGATAACCATTACGATTGTGAAAAGGATTCGTATGACGTTTATAGGCAAAAATAGGTTTATCACAACAATGATTCCTTTGCCTAAAGGTTGGACAGTTACAACCTGTAGCATTAAGGGGATTAGCCTTAACATATGATCTTGGTTTCACAATTTCTTGTGATGCCCAAACAAGAACATCATGAAGTTTCTCATTCCTTATACGGAAACAACATCTCCTTTCTTGGTGACCTTTATTTCCGCAATAGTGGCAAACATAAGGAATGTTCTTACCTCGATCCGTATGTGCTGACTTTGGAGGTTGATATACTTTGATATTTCGAATCTTAATTGTGGGTGAAGGTATTTCACTTTTGCCATCAGTGGAAACCTTTTGTTGAGAAGAATAACTCGCCTTGACAAATTTTACCTCTGTGCTAATACTTGGAGCATCTATTCCCTTATAGCCCAATCCTCGTGTATCACGATGATTTTTACTTGCTTCTAGCACAGTAGTTAATTTGCTTGAACTAGTATTGAAATTTTTCAAGTCATCTTCAAACATATTGATTTTATCAAGAGCAGCAGCTAAATCAACCTCAAGGCATTTTTCTCGAGCGAGATAAGCACTTTCTCTGTCATCAAAACTAATTTGTTGAGAGTTAAACCTTGCTTCAGATTCTGCAAGTTTCTCTTCCGACAAAAAGTACTTTTGATAAAGATTATCACATTCAAGTGACTTCATACGTAGGTTTTCCTCAGAATCCTTGAGGATCGATTCGTTAGAACGATTCGAAAAATAAACACCTGCGTAACATCTTCTCAATTTCCTGTTTTCTCGACAGAGAGGAGTCAGAAGAGGTGAGACATGAGAAGTTGTAATCTTCTTCATATTCCACGAGTCCAAAAACTTAACATACTCTGAGACTTCCTCATCAACATCTCTATCAATATTCTGAATCACCTTCATCAGAAAGTTCATGCAACTGTTCTTCTAGGAGAGTTTCCCAATCAACAGTTTTCACATCAAGAGAATGTTTAGATATTGACTTAGATGTGACAGTTCTCTCAGGTGAATCCAAGCTTTTAGAATCATCTGGTAATTTCTAAACAGGTACTTTATTAGAGATAGACTCGCCCATAATCAGATCGCTACAAACACAGACTTATAAGGTCTTTAACGTGTTTGCCTGTTCTGATACCAATTGAAAAAGCGGGGGTCTAACAACCTCACCGAATATATCGATTAGCAATTTGTATGGACTAACTCTAATATACTTTTAAGATAATCAACTAGACAGTCAGACTCAATCTTAATAAAAAGTATATCAGGGAGTTCATATCTCAATCTCTCGATTTGTTCTTTACTCAAGCAAATGGAAATCTGCGAGTCTTTATCAAATACAAGAGATGTAAACTTGGATGGTACCAAAGACCAATATCCAAGGATCAATCAATTTCCAATCAACAACCAAAGGTTGGATATCACAATTGATCGATACAACGCACAACCTGTGATATTTCAATTATATAACAAAATATAATGCGGAATAGAAATAACACAGACACCAGAATTTTGTTAACGAGGAAACCGCAAATGCAGAAAAACCCCGGGACCTAGTTCAGATTGAACACCACACTGTATTAAGCCGCTACAGACACTAGACTGCTACAAACTAACTTCGGTCTGGATTGTAGTTGAACCCTAATCAATCTCACACTGATTCAAGGTACAATTACGCTCCTTACGTCTATGATCCCAGCAGGATACTACGCACTTGATTCCCTTAGATGATCTCACCCACATGTAAGAGTTGATACGACCCAAAGTCGAAGACTTCAATAAACAAATCTGTATCACACACAAAAGTCTATGATAATAGATAAATCTGTCTCCCACAGATAAACCTATGAGTTTTTGTTCCGTCTTTTGTAAATCAAGGTGAACATGAACTAATTGATAACCCGGACTTATATTCCCGAAGAACAACCTAGTATTATCAATCACCTCACAATAATCTAAATCGTATGGTAGCGAAACTAGATATTGTGGAATCACAAACGATGAGACGAAGATGTTTGTGATTTCTTTTTATCTTGCTCTATCGGAGATATAATCTCAAGTCAATTATTCAATTGAACTCGTATGATAGAAAATGGCAAGAACAGATCGCTCAACTATAAGAAAGTAGTTTCATCTCGCTTCACAATCCCATTGAAGTCTTTAAGTCGTTAACCGACAGGGTCTCGAGAAGAAACCTACGGTTAAAGGAGAATCGACTCTAGCAAAACCAACTAGTATCACACAGGAGGTGTGGGGATTAGTTTTTCCAGTTGCTAGATGTCTCCTTTATATAGTTTTCAAATCAGGGTTTGCAATCCAAGTTACTTTGGTAACAAAGCATTCAATATTCATCGTTAGATGAAAAACCTGATTTCTCCAAGCTAATATCTTTCAGCCGTTAGATCGAAACTTAGCTTGTCATACACAAATGAAATGTGTTTCATTTAGGTTTGAGTAACCGTACCTAAACATGTACACTTAGTTGGTTCACAAATAGTGAACCAATGGTTAGCCATATGAGCACTTTCATATTAACCGTATTCATCTTTCTCATAACTAGTTCAAATGACTCATAAGAACTAGTTTAAGAGTTGTTCAATTGCTTAGGTCTTTATTCATAGACATAATTGAAATAAAATCGGTTTGATTCACTTGAATCAATTCATGAACAATATAGCCATGGTTTGCAAGGATTGCATTCCTAATAATTTATTGTTTTAAGTTCATGAACAACCGATTTGAGAAATAACCAGCTTGGGTACGCGTACGGGTATGCGTACCTTAGCTATCGGATTTGAGTTTACAAACTCAGCAGAAATTTTCGGTTCGAAAACTTCCGTGGGTACGCGTACGCGTATGCGTAAATAAGGTGACTGGTTTACTAGTTTACAAACTTACAAACTCAGTAGAAATTTTCGGTATGAAAACTTCCGCAGGTACGCGTACTCAACCTGTCTCCTTCACCAATACCGCATGCACACATATGCACGCACTTGGTTTCCGGCACATGGATTTGTACACTAATGTCTGTACACATTATATATGCTTATATCCATAGTTGGTAATCTTAACTCTACATTTCAATCATTGAAACATTCTTCTATAATGTTATAACAATTGTTATTCACGACTATCGTCATCAAAGCTATTTTCAAGATTGAATATCTTCATGGCTTGTGTCACGGGTAAAGATGAAAATGGTTAAAGCAGAATCTCACCAACACATATTTCGAGAAAAAGATACGCGAGTAAACTCGACTCGAAATAGCAAATGTGTATGTATGAAAACTATCATACTTATACGACTTTGTCTCAAGAGTAGGAGATAGAATAGACTTTTGAGCAACAGATAAGTTCAAGTCTCCACATACCTTTTTGTTGGATGAAGTTCCACTTATTCCTCGAGTAGTTCTTCATCTTCATAAGATGATCGCCATGGAGTCTAGAGCTCAACTGCACTTAACTATCCTAGACCGAGACTTAGTATAAGTAAACTAGAAATCAAGACATATAGTTTTGATCACTAATATTGACAAACATGCTTGATATAGCAACGCATGCGAGTTCAACCGAGCAGTGCTCTAACAATGAGTATGTTTAAAAAGAGATTTATATTTTTTAGAACTCTTGGCTAAGGAAAACGGTCCGCGAACTGGTTTACTCAAATGGAAACTCTTATGTTCTTACTTTGACCCAATTTCTAGAAAGAGGTCACGGAACCAACCTTACTTATGGAAGTATTCCTTCACCATATATATACCACAAACTTGAGTTGAATTTTCTAATTCAAGTCTCTCTTGCAATTAATCATGTCTTCCATGTTACGTACCATGTCTCATAAAAACATGGAAGAAGCTCTTGGGAATAATTGCAGTGGTATTTGGTCAAAAGGGAAGAAGAAAATAACTTTGGTAGAAGATGAAGTGGAAAACTCTGGTACTACTGAGGATCATCCTAATGTGAATTGCTACCTTGTTTATGATCATCAATATGTAGAACAAGAGGAGACGATTTCTGCTAATTTGTTTATGATTTTCTAAAATAATAGGAGGAAAAAAATCAATTTTTGAAGCATTGAAAGGTCAAGACATGTTGAGAACTGAGTTGAAAAAGGTTTCATCTATCCATGTTCTCATGAAATCAATGACTTTCTTAATGAAGATATTTTCTCTGTCGAATTTGTGGATGTTGTTGAAGACAAACTTAAAGGTCTCAAAATCAATGATGCTTCTGGTGGTATCTAATTAGATGTTTATTCTTTTTAGTTACTAGTTAACTCCTTATAGGAATTTTGTTGCTATTTTTTTAAGGAGGAACAATAGATTTTGGAGTAGCATTTCCATGTGTTTTGCATCAGCTATTCCAAATACTATCATCTTGCAATAATTAAGTTTATTTATTTAAACTTTATTTTGGATATGGCTTGTTGTTTGTACCTAAAATTTGGTTCTAGGGTAAACAATATACCGTTGAGGTACTTTCTTTATGTTCAGAGATATAAACGGTACTAGACAAGCCTAAACGAAGAAAATGGTCGTTCCCTCTTGATTTAGTTACAAGGAGAGAAGATGGGTTGATCTTATGGGAGGGAAGCAGAGAAGGTTGAGGAATCATAGTGGTGATGAATTGTGTGTAAGGTTTTCGAACTATGAAAAACCATAGCTTTTGAATGGTAAGCTTGTTCTGTTTTCTGAAATAGACGAAGGAATCTACTTATAGTTGTTAAGGATGCACACTATTTTCCTAGTAAGCAGTGAAGGTAGTGATGGGATGGAGATATGGAGATGGTGGAGGTAATGGTAAGGGCATGCCCCTTATTCTAGGAAAGCTTCTGGAAGCCTCTTAACCATTACTCCATCATCTCTTCAATCGCTTTAAACTGTCACCACTACTTGTTACTTTCTCATCATGAGGCGTTTCCACGTCGTATGTTTTTATAAACCACCATACCGATACCCCATGAAGAATCTCTCCATGTAACATGTATTAATTTTTCGTAGGAATTAGTGGAGTCATGGACTACCTCTTTTCTTAACTAATCTATAGTCATGATGTGCTTTGAATGGGTGTTCAGCTCTCAACAAGATGACCAAGCATTCTTGTAGTAATATTGAGTCTTTGTGCGACTCAATAAGCATGATATAGCCGCAACATGCATTGGCATACCGTGACATGCACTAGGATTGGAAGGTGTTGTAAATGTCCAAGTATGCTAGAAAGGTACCATGGAAAAGTGTTGGTGTTGGAAACAACGACCAAGGCGAATAGTGGGGCCGACGTAGGCCATGGCCAAGCGTTAGCGCTGGCAGCAACGACCATGGTGGCACTGGCAGCGACACTTGCCAAAGTGTTGGTGAAGGACATGTTTATTGTAGGAACGACCTTGCCCCAAGGGGTATTTTGATGCTGCGACATGCCTAGAGTCTCTCAATGTTTCACGAGACTTGGCGTTGACACTGGGTTGGCATCATGTTTGGTTAGCGATGCCATTTGGATGTTACTTTCATTGGGAAGACGACAAAACATCGATGTTGTTTAGTTAATAATATGAGTATAGAGTGCATATATAAAATATTCAAGGAATCCAGCTGGGAAGTTTGTGACTTGAGACAATGTCAAATATTTGAGTCTAAATATTAACGAATCAGACGAGTTTAATGAATTCATCTAAGAAATTATTGCAACTTAAACAATTTTGGTGTTGCTCTATACTGGTGGTCATCCATTCATGAGCTCTGACATCTGTTTAGGAACCGGAATATGTTGCGGATGTGTGTTTTATATAGTCAGAGAACATTTGGAAAGTAATTGTAACCAGCACCAGTGGCATTCTGATGACAATATTGCATTATACTAGTGGCTAATCCATCCAGGAGCTGTCAAATTAGTGTAGGTTAGATAAAGAAGTGAGTACGGTATAAGTACTGAAGTACTCCATAAATTTACATAAAATGTTGAGAGCTCAACTGATGAAGCCTAGCTGTAGATGGGGAAAAACAGTTCGCTGGTTTTTTAGGAAAGTGAAGAGACGATGGTTCGCGCGAGACTCCTCAACCGAGTAAACTGCTTAACCTCACACAGATGCACTGCACGGGAGTGCTTTGAGTTTGAGAGATCAATCTGTAGGACTCCGGCCTAAACCAAGTCAATGGTCGTTCCAGAGTCAAGTCGGTCACAAAGAGGGAGATGGTTTGATCTGTAAGAGGGAAGCTGAGAATTGTGAGATTAATGATGATCAAGGGTTGTGGATGTGTTGTGGGTTTCTGCAAATTGATGAACTGCTGAGTTTTGTGAATAAGTTTGATCGAGAGAATTGTTGTCTTTTCAGTCATCGATTTTAGACTTATTTATGTTGTCAGAATAGTAAACACATCGATCCCAGTAAGTGTGACAGTTTCTTGAGTGAAATAGTGGGAAAGTGGGAGATCGTGGTAAAACCAGTTCCATGTCGTGTGGAGACTTGATTGATCATTCACCCACTACTTTTATAACTCCCTCAACCGCTTGCACGACTTACTCACATTTCTCATCGTGGATAAACACACGTGATGTATGCCACCAGACCAAAACCCTAATTGATATCCCCCATGTGACGTGATTCATGTCTCACGAACGTGGAGTCTGCAAAGCAGATGTGTATTTGATTAGTCAGTCGTTGACTTGATTATACAATGAGTCTAAGTTTTTATGGAATCGTTCATGATTGACGAATGCTGAGTGATTCATGGATTGAACATGTTAGACATATAGTTCTTGAATGATGTTGATATTGCTCGTCTGAGCAAATATTGTAAATTCGACGAATTGTTAAATATTGAGTTGAATCAATATTCAACGAAATATTGATATACTGAGCGAATATCGCTCAATTCGATAAATTACGGAATATTGATAGTTGGATCAATATTCGATCAACCGAGCAAGTATTGCTCAATTCGATAAATTACTAAATATTGATAGTTGGATCAATATTCGAGCAACTGAGCAAGTATTGCTCAATTCGACGAATTATTGGTAACGTGACCCAATAAAATATTAATTAAAATATCGGTAGCCCTCCGAATATTATGTAATTAATCCGGATGTTGATTGTTGGGTCAACATAAGTTTATTAGTGTTTAAAATTGCTTAAAATCATGATTTGCAGAGCATTTTTTCGAAAACCCTAATTTTGATCAATTGTTCATCAATTGATGATTTATTGAAAATAGGCCACTGAGTGAAGGAGTGACCGGCTACATGGGATGATGGACTACCGTGTAGCACCCAAGTGCTCGAGTGAGCGTGCACCAAAATCCTTTGTTGACTGGTTGGTGAAAGGATAATTAAATGATGTTTTAATCATTTATTAAAAATAGTGCTCGTCTGAGCATTAGGTGATAAAACCTAATTATGGAGAAGTGAGGGACCGGACAAGGGAGCATAGAACCGGCCCTTGGTGGTGTGGGACCAGCTGACGGTCGATTGAGAAAATTCCAAGTTGGTTGGAAAGAGTTTGGACCCAATATATGAGCAATTGAGCAAATTAGGTTAGAATTGTAAAGATGTGTGGGACCGGCTCTTTGCAAGCCTTAGTGCCGGCCTTGATTGGTCAAGGAAGCATGCCTGTGTCACCATGACGTCCTTCTATCAGTCCTGAGAGTTTTGGTATTTTCTGGTGTGCGTTTGAGCAATATTTTGGGTTCCAGAAGAGTTTGATCTCTGACTGAAATTCTTGATTTTGCTCGAATGAGCAAGTAGAACTTTGCTCACGTGACCAATATTTTGAGAATATTAAAATAATAATATTTTAATATTTGGCGTGAGTAGCCTAGTCGGTTGTGTGATCGTTTGACTTTTTGGCTTTTTCATGGTTTGAGCAATATTTGAGCAAATATGGAAAAACCAAGGTTTTTGCTTAAACGGAGGAGTTTCATGAGATGAGGTAAATAATAATTGTGAAAAAAAGGGATTGCAAAGTGTGGGACCGAACATGGCTAGGGAATGACGGTCGTCTAAGTACCCCAGGTCCCGTGACACTTTCCCCTATTTTAATTATTTTTCATCGTTTAAGGAAAATATGGAGAAACCGTGAGTTTTGCTCAAACAAGGAAAGTTGCTCGAATGAAGGAGTCTTCATGAGATCATGAAAATAACAAAATAAGAAAAAATAAGTGGGAATGTTATAAATACCCTCCATTTTGGTTGACCTTGCATAAATACCCCTAAGGGGTAAAAATTAAGATTTTTGGAGTCAACTTGAGAAAGTTGCTTCCGCTTTTTGGAAGCAACTTGTATAAAGTTGTGTCCACTTCTGGAAGCAACTTGTGCTAGTTGCTTCCACTTTTCAGAAGGTATGGGTATTTTTAAAAATTGAATAAGGATATATTTCAAGAGGTAGATTTTGAGGGGTATTTAAATAATGTTCCCAAAAAATAAAGGAAGAGGCGTGAGGGACCGGCCAGCCAGTGGGCCCGGTCCCTAGGCGTCTCTTTTATATTTTTTATTATTATTTTCTCTCTCCTATTTTGTGTGTGTTTCCTCGTTTACCCATATTTTTGAATGCTCATTCGTGCATTTGGGTGTTCATTCGTGCATCATCGTTGAGTACACTGCACTATTTTCTTGGGGCTTACTCGGTAATAGTCCAGACGCCCGATTGTTGGGTAATTATTACTAATTCATGAAATTCAGCGGAGAATGATTCATGAAACGGAGTAATAATATAAAATGTTTATCTATTACTAATCCATGAATCCAGCCAGGGAATTCAGTAACGGAGTAATAAGATATAATAGATTATTTTCTAGAAATTCAGTGGATGAATGTCACGGTAGAATTAATCTATCCGCAGCATCGAGATATGAGATAGTTGAAGCATCATACTCGTTCTGAAGGGTGCATAGTCAGGGAACAACGTGCATCATCAACGTCCTGAAGGCGTTAAGCCCTCTAACAAACAATTATGTCTAGAGAGCCACCTGAATCTATACACGGTCTCTCAACATAGTCAGGGAACAACGTACATCGTCGACGTCCTGAAGGCGTTAAGCCCTCTAACAAACAACTATGTCTAGAGAACCGCCCAATCGTTATTTTATGCAGAGGTGGGTCTCTCTATGTAATTAGGGAACTACGTGCAACGTCGACGTCCTGAAGGCGTTAAGCTCTCTAACAAACAATTATGTCTAGAGAACCACCCAATTTATTTGATTATACATAGAGGTCATAATGAAATGTGCAGCATCGAACGCTCATCCGGGGAGGCCTTTCGAGAAACACATTCGTCATGGCTCTGAGAGGAACGCTCACTCAGCCAGAGTTCATAAAACGGTTCACGGATCATAAAATATGAATCTTCACATGCGTTCCTGAAGCCGCGTCAGAAACATGCAGTATCATGATTTTATGAGATTTTGACCTTTGTCGAAAATCCACCATCAACACTAGCATATATATATATATATATATATATATATATATATATATATACTTACAGACATGTCTCTGATACATGTTCAACGGAGAATTCACAAGTTTTAACCTTGTTAGAAAACCATCATCAACATTAAGTCCTCTGCTTAGCGCGGAACAGTGATACAGTAAGACAGAAAATATTGAAATTTGAAAGTCAGATCCAGAGTAGTTACTTAGCTTTTATCTCCTCTAGTTAGTGTCCTTGGCGTAAACTTGGGATTTGAGACCATACTTTCTTGTGGGAAAGTAACAAATTCTGGTGCTTAGGATTTGATTACGTAACGCCAGATGCTAGTGATGATATCAGCGAGGCAGCAATAGACACGTAATGGGCATCCATAGATGAAGCCTCAAGTTGCAGCCCGTTATAGCAAGATTTGAAGTAGCGGAAGCCGTCTTGAGGAGTTGATGATAAACTTGAGTTGTGTATGAGGCTAGCAATGGACTTCGACATCTTAAGATAGATTTAAACGGATCAATCTGAATCACTGGAGATCTGTTATTTTTCTCATATTAACAAGAGTACTGAATAAAAACGCTGGCAGCAACAACATCAGAAGTTGAGAGAGTCACGGTTACAAGAGTGAAGTAATGGTAACACAAGGTTGGTAATGTCTTATGATGTTGTGAAATATTTTAGGATATGTTGTGGAACATGAGGAAATGGTCTTTAGGTAGATGGGGATATATGGGTGGATGAGGTCTCTCCGAATCCGAGTTTATTAAATCATGTATGGAAACCCTCGCTTGCGCACTATTCTCTCCATGAGTCTTAGAGTCTTCATACAATGTCAGTTTCTGACGTTTGACCCTAACTTTTAAAGCTAAGAGATAAAGCTATCATATGCAAAAATAATCACCTGATTCATATTTTTTACGGTCAATCATCCATGTATGGACATTTGTAACTTGTAATGTTGTGCAATTTTTCAGACTCCATAAACTTTAGCGAAGGAGCCACTTATTTTAAACCGCGAATCCATTTGACGTTCTCTTTTGGTATGTCGTAGAAGATACATAGATGAACATTTCTCATGAAGGATGTGTTGTCCCGTTCCCTACCCATTGTTTCAATTTTCAATTTAGAGCATCGACGAATAGGAGAGCTTGTGGTGGTAGGTGCTGGAATCATAAGGGTATGAGCTTAATGAAGAAATTGTCTCTGTGAATGATGTCTCAGCTCTGTGTGAAATCTTACTCCATGGAATAAGAAAGGATATGTTTGCAAAGGCAAAATGTACGTGCATTTTCTCGGTGTGAAGAGAAGTTTTAAGGCCCGATCACTAGCATCAGAGTGGCGTATAAGGAAGTTATGGCCTAAGCACCTTGGTGCGTCAGCAGTAATTTTCCGGTCCGTCACAAATCATTTCTTTCAGTATCCCTGCGCCTATTACCAATCTAGTATATGCACGTGAATCCTTAGATAGAGTCCACCATCTTATGTCACTCCACCCGTTGTGGAGTCTTCTATCACTCAACACCTTTGAATCGTATTCTGAAACAGTAAATGACTAATGTTTTTAAGTAGTAGATGTATTAGTATCCTATATTAACAATTTAATAAGAGATATGTTGAGTTACAAAGGTTCTTCCGTTTAATCAATATAAACTCATTTGTATTTGTTTAGATCGACTAAGATATAAAGAATATCAAAGATAATCAATCTTAATTCACAATCAATCAAATTTGGATCTGAAAAGAAACACCAACTGATAGATCGCCGATCTATACAACAAGTTATAAAAGGTCCATAAAGATAAATGAGCTTCTTGGGTCCCAGTTGATCAAGTGTGCACGAAGTATCACAAAAATCAGAATACCAAAAACAAATCTTCGAGTCTTTAAATCTCCAGTCTTCAAAGTACATGCACAAACAACCTAACGGAGTCTGTTAATAATGGGTTATCACAAGTCCTATCTTCATATCTTGAATCAATAAAGCAGATCTGAATCTTTGATCCTTGATCTAGTTCAAGTGACCTTATACCAGAAGAGAAGGATCACAAAATAAACAAATTAGGTGATATTAAGGTTCAACTATACTATTAGTCAATCAAAACAATAACCGAAAACTAAAATAACAATATGATCTTAGTATCTGCCAACGGTACTAATAGACGTTTCTTGATCCAAAATAAGTCTTTAAATGAAGCGGACGTAAGATATTTCACCTAATTAGATATTTTCTTCTCCAATGACTATTACGAGAATATTGCTAGTCGGCTTACCTCACACTGAATACAAGTTAATGAAGTACGTGTGCCACGTTATAAGTTTCTAAGAAGAACAAACTTCACTATTAATAATGACCAAGGTAGTTTGGACGCCAAGGAATTTTCAAATCGAAAATACTAAAAGATATGCGATAAATACCAATTTTCGGTTTTGTATAATTCCAGCCGTTATCCAACTAATATACCAAAATATCTCATGGATAACAACTCAATATTAGCTAGCATACAAGTATACTTTACTAATATGATATATGTAGATATGCTTTAATTACTGAGAAACTAAAGATATATAAATTTTGAATATCAAAAAAGATAATATTGAATATTTCGGTTAGGATATCACCTTGAGTGTTAAGAAAAATACTTGAACATTAAGTAATAAGAGTTTAACACATGATCAAAATGTTATGTCGGCATTGTGAACTTTCCATATTACCCAAATCGGATTTCCGATAGTGGATCGGAAAAAGATTTGATTGGTTATCGTTAGAGATCGTACTTGCTATAGATCCCAAAGTAAGGTATCGGTCCTGCTATAGATTCATGGGACCGGTCCTAGTATAGATCCTTCTTTAAGGGATCGATCCTAGAAAAGATCCTTTGTTTTTTTTAAACTACGAAACAAGTTCTACAAGTCTAATTACTTAAACTCATGTAGTTCAACATAGTTTTCTAGGCATGGAATCAAACCAAAGTTCAACATACCAACTAGTAACAACTTACATATTAGTGTTTTATCGCATTTACGAAATCTCAAAGGTAAACATTATACTTTGTATTCCAATATACCAAAAATTTATGAAGCAACAGGTATATACTTCCTTGACACTTTGGTTATATAATGATGAAGTCATCAATACCAGAGATATTAAATATACTTTGCATGTTATGTTTTCAATCCAAACTGTTAGAGCATTGCTCGGTCGAACTCGCATGCGTTGCTATCTCAAGCATGTTTGTCAATGTTAGTGATCAAAACTATATGTCTTGATTTCTAGTTTATTATATCTAAGTCTCGGACTAGGATAGAAAGTGTAGTTGATCTCAAGGACTTCATGGCGATTCATCATACAAGTAGAAGAACTACTCAAGGAACCGGTGGAACTTCTCGACAAAAAGGTATGTGAAGAGTTGAACTTATCTGTCACTCAAAACTTTATCTCCTACTTCTTGAGACAAAAAGTCGTATGCTATATATATAGACTTAGATTATACACATTTGGTATTTGGAGCCGAGTATACCTCGCCTATCTATATATCGAAATATGTGTTGGTAAGCTTTTCGCTTTGACCAAGTTTATCTTTACCTAGTGACGAAAGTCATGATATGTTTCAATAATCTTGAAAATTGCTTTGACGATAAATGGTGTAACAACGATATAACGTCCTCTAAGAATGTTTCAATGATTGGAATGAGAGTTTAGATTACATAACCAATGATTGACATAAGCATTGTTGTGGAAACACATTTATGTATAAGTCCCATTCCTTGAACCAAAGTTTGCGAACTTTGTTGATCAAGAGAAACCGGAAGAATGGTGCCAAGTTCGCGAACCCGGTCCGCGAACCGACGGAAGGTCTCTTGCCGAGATTTTTTGCTGGAGTTTGTAAACTCTGCCGGTTGCTTAAGTCCGTGAACCAAGTGTGCGAACTTAAGAAGGTTATATATCTGAAGATGATTTCAGAACTTAAACTTTAAAAAGAATAAGGAATGCAGTTTGCAAACCGTGGCTATAAAAGTTCATGAACCGATTCAAGTGAATCAAATCATCTTTGCTTCAATTGTGTCTTGTGTAGTTACATAAGATTTCCTTGCAATTGAGCAACTCTCTAACTAGTTCATTTGAGTCATTTGAACTAGTTATGGTGAAGAAGAACATGGTTGATATGAAATGCTCATATGGCTAACCTTTTGGTTAACTATTGTTGAACCAATAATGTACACGTTTGGGTACGGTTAATAAACCTAGAAGCGTGCAGTTCATTTGTGTATAACAAGCTAAATTTTCGATCTAACGGTTGAGAAATATTATCTTGAATCTAAATCAGGTTTTCATCTAACGGTGAACATTGATTGCTTTGTTACCAAGGCAAAACCCTGATTTGAAAGACTATATAAAGGAGACATCTAGTATTGTGCAAAACTAATCCCCACACCTTGCGTGTGATACTAGTTTGCGTACTAGAGTCGGTTCTCCTTTAACCTTTGGTTTTCTTCTTCTAAAACCAGGTTAACGACTTAAAGACTTCATTGGGATTGTGAAGCCAGATCGATACTACTTTTATCGTAGTTGTGTGATCTGATCTTGCATCTTCTATCGTACGAGCACAATCATATTGATTAGCTTGAGATTTGATATCTCCGATAGGCAAGATATAAAAAGTAATTATAAACATCTTCGTCTCATTGTTTCTGATTCCACAACATCTTGTTTCGCTACCATACGATTAAGATTGTTGTGAGGTGATTGATTAATCTAGGTTGTTCTTCGGGAATATAAGACCGGATTATCAATTGGTTCCTGTTCACCTTGATTATTATCAATATACAGAACAAAAACTTTAGGGTTTTTCTGTGGGAGACAGATTGATCCTTTGATAGACTTGTCTGTGTGAGACAGATTTGTCCATTTTCAAAGCCTACGATTTTGGGTCGTAGCAACTCTTAGTTGTGGGTGAGATCAGCTAAGGGAATCAAGTGCGCAGTATCCTGCTGGGATCAGAGGCGTAGGGAGTACAACTATACCTTGGATCAGTGGGAGACTGATTGGGGTTCAACTACAGTCCAGTCCGAAGTTAGCTTGGAGTAGGCTAGTGTATGTAGCGGCTTAATACAGTGTGTGTTCAATCTGGACTAGGTCCCGGGGTTTTTCTGCATTTTCGGTTTCCTCGTTAACAAAATTTCTGGTGTCTGTGTTATTTCAATTTCCGCATTATATTGTTTTATCTTTATAATTGAAATAATACAGGTTGTTCGTTAGATCAATCAATTGGAGAATCCGACCTAACGGTTGTTGATTGATATTGATTGACACTTGGATATTGGTCTTTGGTACCATCCAAGTTATTCCTTGTATTTGATTAGTACTCGCAGTTTCTGTTTGAGGAAATCAAATCAAGGGAGAGATATAAACTCGTTGATATACTTTTAATTGATTGAGTCTTGTTGATTCTCTTAAAAGTATATTCGAGTTTGTCCATACAGATTGCTAAGCGAAATATTGGGTGGTGTTTTTAGACCCATGCTTTTTCAATTGGTATCAGAGCCGGAAAACACCTTAAACCTAATAAGTTTGTGTTTGTTCGTTCTTTAAAAATTTTCCCATGGGAAATTTCTTTGGAAAACTTGCTCTTGGCATCTGTAGCGCACGCCAGATTTCCTTAAAGATTGTTCAAAGATTATTATGGCTATGTTGTAGTATTAATTTTGCGGTAAATAAGAATTCGTTGCTCGGACTTGAAAAGATTTTTAAAACAAAAATATATACAAAATTTGTCATAGGATCAAGAGACACTGGGACTCAGGATTCCACCATTAATCATTCACAGGATTCATATATTTATTCCAAATAGTTATAGCTCAAATAATAAGGACTCTCATTCTTGCCAAGGTAGATTTTTAGAAGATTAACTGTAAATCGAAAGCATGGCATATCAAAAGCACTATGACCAAGCATAAACCATCAAATGAAATGACAATCAATTAAGAAAAATCATAAAACGATTAATAAAAAGTGCAAGTAGTCAAAAAGAATTAAATATAATTATCATATGCGTGAAATATGGCTTCCTCCATCATCCCAGTATTGGGGTTTAGCTACTCATATTAATCATGTTCTCAAAATACATTTTTATAGCTCAAAAAGTTGATTAAAAGATGAGAAAATGCTAAAATAAAGATTCGCAACAGTTATAAGCGTTACAATTGCGCTGTATAAAACAAAAATGAAGTGTAGTAAAGAACGATACAACCTTAGTGCTGTAAACAGCGACACAAGTGAACTGCTGCGGGTACTGTTGAAGAACGACGCTTCTGGAGCGTCAGTTCTTCATCTTCTTCCTCCTCCTCGAGCGCAGCAGCAGTAGCAGGAGAGATTTCTCCCCTTCGCTTCTCTCGGCTCCAAAACTTCCCCAAACTCTTGATAACCCTCTATCAGCTCCCAAGGGTCCCTTTTATACCCAACAGGCGCAATGAATCACTCGCAATAACTCCACATAATCCTCCATTACTCGGAAAATATTTTTTTTCCATTTTCTTCACTGTCAGCCGAGATATGATCTTCTCTATCCCCTCTGCCTGCGCATATAAGCTGTAATACTTCCATAGTTGCATAAACACTTAAGAAGATCAGATATCTTCCCCATTTAGTCCACAAAACTTCCCAAAAATTCCTCTCACAGAGAACTCGAACGTATCTCCCCTGTTTAACTCTCGATTGAAAGTTAGCGGATTCTAGCCAAATTTAACTCATTCCAACGCTCAGAATAATCTTGTTATACTCAATAGATATGACCCAATTAATTCCAGCCATTTAGTCTCTCCACAAATCCATCGAAAATCAATTTGAAAATCTGTCAGGGAGAGAATATATTTTCCCGCCAAAACCATTATTTGAAATTTTTGTTTCCCGCCAAAATTGTTCTTGATGTTTTGATCAATTGGTGATTATCCAGCCAATTCTAACTGAATTCGATCATACCACTATCTCTGTTAAGCTCAATGGAAGATACCCAATGATTTTTAGCTGTTTATTCTCACCATAAGACCTCCAAAATCCTAACCCTAATTTGACAGCACTATTCACCCATTTTCCCTCCAAAATTCAAATATTTGAAATGTTGAAGATGGTGTCCCCCTAATCCAGTTTGGGTGTCCCTTTAGCAATTTGGGCTGAAATAGTAATTTTGGGTGGAAATAGTAATTTTTCTGGGTTCTTTCAGGACATTTCTAGGATGTTTCCGGTGCATTTCTGGGGTACTTTCGGTGCGCTATCAACGGAGCTCCAAACGCCGCATTTTAAACCAATTTCGCCTCAAAAGATTATTTTTCCAAAAACACCTATAAATAAATAAAACACCATAATAAGTATAAAAATGGGCACTAACAGTTTTTTACCCCCAAACTTATTATTTGCTAGTCCCGAGCAAATCAAAACTACAAAATAAAATCCTAACTCACTTTCGCAGGCATCATCGATTGCATTTAGCATATGCAATAAGTCTTTAAACCCCTAGGTGGCCCTAGCGGCCGAGTTATAGTCTCGGGAGGGCTTACCAGAGATATACCCACAAAATCACTACTCCAGACCCTAGATATTTAGGCAAAATCTTAGAAAGCACTAAAGAACCTCCTTGGTTGGCATACTTATTAATTACAGGAGGAAGTACCCTGATGCGAAATTCCAATTGATGTACACGAGTTTTCACTCAAGCATACTAAAATTCATATAAGTGACATAGCTCTACTAAGATAGTTTCACGATGGACATCATACTCGGAGTCAGACTAATCATATGGATAAATTAAAAGATGGATATAGAAAAATATAGATGGTTTTGATGTTGACTAAGTGAACGGTGTTTCTCATATCTGTCTGAAGGCCACTGCCAAAATAATCCTATCCTAAATGACTGAGATAGTCTGACTAGTATCAAATCACTGGCATATACAAGGGAACCAGTGTAAGATAATCCTAACTCTAGGTCAACACAACTGGCATATACAAGGGTTCCAGTGGTCGACTTTATTGAATTTTATTCCGTTTGGTCAAATGGTCTGTTCTAAATATTATTTTTTTCATAACTTTTTTTTTCATTCTCAGTCACTCTATTTTACCCTAGCAGTGGTAACAACTTGAATCGTAAGCCCCACCTAATCACCTAGAGAAACACAGTTTAAAAATAAAATAAAATAGAAACAGAAATGAAAAGGACTCAACAAAATATGGCGAAACTATCATGTTATTTCTAACACCTGAGCTTTGTGCTTTTATGAATACTCTTTAGATGTTTCCATCTAATCAGATTGGTCCCTCAACTCCTAAAACCAAAATGCTTTCGTCCACTTAGATTGGTTAGTGTCATCCTAAATAAGCATAAATTTTTAGGCTCTGGAGTTTATTTATTATGCAACTAAAAAGTTTCTCCCAATACCCCCAAACTTAAATCTAACATTGTCCTCAATGTTCTAAAGATAAAATTAAAAACATGAACAAGGAGAAATTGTTACCATTTGAAGTAAAAGAGTTAATGAAGGATATTACCGGGTTTCATGAGATTGGGTTACCTCCCAAGAAGTGCTAAGTTTAAAGTCTTCAGCCAGACTTAGGAAAGGTTTAGTCAACTCGAACCGTATAACAGTAATCGGAATAACTGTGGGTCTTCAAAACCAAAAAGAGCTGACAAAAGGAGACTGCCACAAGCCAGAGAGTGATAGTCTTCCTTAAACAGATGTGTCGACCCTAATCTCCTAAAATAACTAGGTTTAGTTTCAAAACTTAAAAATTGACACATTTTAAACTCATGTGTTCCCACAATTAGAAGAAAAGTATTTGGTGGGAAAATAAAGTCAATCTTGGTATCATAGCCTGGGTTAACCACATCAACCATAGGATGGGTTACTAACAACTGAGCTTCTCTCTGGACATCATTAGGTTCAGGTAAAAGTGTACGAAGATAATCTTGTAAGATGGTTGAGGAAAAAATGTCAAATCCTACACGAGGGAACATTCTAAGAGTTAAAGCACCCGGAGACTGATAATCACCCCCAAACTTAGAGTTTTCTGTGTCTCTAGAAAGACTGGTTACAACTTCCCTAATTTCTAGGTCATCGGATTCCTGAAAATGGTCAATTGATTCTTCTAAGTCGGGTTCATCCTCACTCATTTCTACGAGTTCTTTTTCTAAGTCTAATGTTTCTAAATTTCTAGACTCTAAAACAATATTCTCCGAATAAACTCGTTCCTCAAAACTATCATAGGCTTCGTAGACAGGAAATACTACATCGTCTAAAACGAGGGTATCTCTAGTCAAATCCTCGTCCTTTTGAATAGATGAATAATTATTAAAATTATTTGGATTTGAAATAGAAATAATATTATCATTGTAAATCTCAATTGGAGTATCCATTTCCTGATCACTATTCCTACATAAGTATGATTCTCCATCAACACTATCCTCATCATAATAACATGAAAAAGATCGAACCTCATCAAAACAAGTAGTGCTACCAATTCTAACCTTGTTATCTTGATTATGTAAATAAATATCTTCATTCTCAAGGGTATTATTGGATACACTATATTGGCAACTCAAGTAATTTTGAGCAATTCTTTCGTTCGTCTCAGCTATCCGCTTGAGGTGGTCTTCTAAAGAAGGTTCACTCATTATTGTAGTTCTTTCGTCTATAATTATACTATTCATCTCAGCTAACTTATGCGTCGACTCAGCTAACTTCCTGAGGGACTCTTCTAAAGGAGGAATAGGAACAGAGGGATCATAAAAAGGACTACTTTTCAAAAGTTTGATTGTATCCTATAGATACGAAGAACTAGTACTATAATCTTCTTGCTCGTAAGACTGATGCATGTGTGGATAGTAATTGGGCTCACCAGGGTATGACCCATATCCTTCCAAAGGATGGCGTTCCCAACCACTATTCCCAACATGGTCATAAAAAGGATGATTTCCATATTCAAATTCAGGTCGATACTCATTGTATTGGCTTCTATCATACCAGTTCGACATTCTTAATTGCAAGGGAATTCTACACAATCACAAACAAGGCTGACTCGACCAAATCAAACCTATAGAATATAGCAAACAAAAAGCATTATGGCTCCACTTAGATTGTTTTCTAGACCAGCTTCTATTCCTTCGAAAGGAATTCGTTATAATTTGAGCACACCCCTCTGGAATCAATCCGAGCTAACGTAAGTTGAATCGAGGCGAGGGAAGCTCAGTGGAGCTTTGATAACCAAAGCCTCACCGGTATTACAAGGCGGCGTAGTCACGCATTCAACTTACAGAAACCATCAAGAACTTTGAAGTATGCTTAAAAGAGTAACCAATATTTTTCGAAAGATTTTCCTACCAAGCTCGTTACCCTATCGGTCTCGTTCTAATCAAATTTTAAGCTTGGGTTTGCGTTAGGTTTCGTTTACCTAAGGCGGGCAAGAAGGGAGCGGTGATGAACTCCGAACCCTTATCTTGTATTGGTCAGGCCTTGCCCTTTACTAGGAATTTAAAAACAGTCCAAATTCGTCGTCAATCAATGAATCACCTTAAGGAATACAGTAACTCGCTTACAGGAGATTCGCGAGTGTTTCGATGGACTTACCTCCCGTACCATACGGGGGATGAACCGTTGAAGTCGACTCGGGCCACGACTCCTATGTCATGTACGAACCCGAGGGGACGAGACGATATACTAATCGTCGTCCTTCCCTGCACACAGTTTATATATATATATATATATATATTTTTTAATTAATAATACCCTTCCATAGGGTATGAAAAATAATGTCCCAAAATTTAAATTCCAAAGTTCCATAAAAAAAAGTGCAAAAGAAAAAATAAAGTCTAAGAAAAATAAAAAGTCTAAAAAAAATAAAATACAAATATCTCTCTTTTTTTTCTCTCTTTTTTTTATCAAAATAAAAAAAATAAAAAATCTTCTTCTTTCGCCCCTTTCGCTTTGCCTTTTACTCCAGTCTTTAAGTATTCACCAAAAACTTTGGCAAAATTTTCTTTCGCTCCAACTTCCAAAATCTGAAAGAAAAAGACAAAAACCCAAAAACGTAAAGAAGAAAAAAATAAAAAAAATAAACCTAAAAAAAATAAAAACAAATCTATATACAAGTCCGCGTCGGCGGCGCCATTTTTGTTGTAGTATTAATTTTGCGGTAAATAAGAATTCGTTGCTCGGACTTGAAAAGATTTTTAAAAGAAAAATATATACAAAATTTGTCACAGGATCAAGAGACACTGGGACTCAGGATTCCACCATTAATCATTCACATGATTCATATATTTATTCCAAATAGTTATAGCTCAAATAATAAGGACTCTCATTCTTGCCAAGGTAGAATTTTAGAAGATTAACTGTAAATCGAAAGCATGGCATATCAAAAGCACTATGACCAAGCATAAACCATCAAATGAAATGACAATCAATTAAGAAAAATCATAAAACGATTAATAAAAAGTGCAAGTAGTCAAAATATAATTATCATATGCGTGAAATATGGCTTCCTCCATCATCCCAGTATTGGGGTTTAGCTACTCATATTAATCATGTTCTCAAAATACATTTTTATAGCTCAAAAAGTTGATTAAAAGATGAGAAAATGCTAAAACAAAGATTCGCAACAGTTATAAGCGTTACAATTGCGCTGTATAAAACAAAAATGAAGTGTAGTAAAGAACGATACAACCTTAGTGTTGTAAACAACGACACAAGTGAACTGTTGCGGGTACTGTTGAAGAACGGCGCTTCTGGAGCGTCAGTTCTTCATCTTCTTCCTCCTCCTCGAGCGCAGCAGCAGCAGCAGGAGAGATTTCTCCCCTTCGCTTCTCTCGGCTCCAAAACTTCCCCAAACTCTTGATAACCCTCTATCAGCTCCCAAGGGTCCCTTTTATACCCAACAGGCGCAACGAATCACTCGCAATAACTCCACATAATCCTCCATTACTCGGAAAATATTTTTTTTCCATTTTCTTCACTGTCAGCCGAGATATGATCTTCTCTATCCCCTCTGCCTGCGCATATGAGCTGTAATACTTCCATAGTTGCATAAACACTTAAGATGATCAGATATCTTCCCCATTTAGTCCACAAAACTTCCCAAAAATTCCTCTCACAGAGAACTCGAGCGTATCTCTCATGTTTAACTCTCGATTGAAAGTTAGCGTATTCTAGACAAATTTAACTCATTCCAACGCTCAGAATAATCTTGTTATACTCAATAGATATGACCCAATTAATTCCAGCCATTTAGTCTCTCCACAAATCCATCGAAAATCAATTTGAAAATCTGCCAGGGAGAGAATATATTTTCCCGCCAAAACCATTATTTGAATTTTTTGTTTCCCGCCAAAATTGTTCTTGATGTTTTGATCAATTGGTGATTATCCAGCCAATTCTAACTGAATTCGATCATACCACTATCTCTGTTTAGCTCAATGGAAGATACCCAATGATTTTTAGCTGTTTAGTCTCACTATAAGACCTCCAAAATCCTAACCATAATTTGACAGCACTATTCACCCATTTTCCCTCCAAAATTCAAATATTTGAAATGTTGAAGATGGTGTCCCCATAATCCAGTTTGGGTGTCCCTTTAGCAATTTGGGCTGAAATAGTAATTTTGGGTGGAAATAGTAATTTTTCTGGGTTCTTCCAGGACATTTCTGGGATGTTTCCGGTGCACTTCTGGGGTACTTCCGGTGCGCTATCAACGGAGCTCCAAACGCCGCATTTTAAACCAATTTCGCCTCAAAAGATTATTTTTCCAAAAACACCTATAAATAAATAAAACACCATAATAAGTATAAAAATGGGCACTAACAGTATATACAAATGAGATATATTAGACACATAAATGCGTCTATCATGCTAAAACCTCCGGGTTCTCATGATAATCTTACTTCATCTAAAAGGGAAGATTTAGATGTTAAGAATCAATCAGAAGGAAAAAATAAAAAGGAGGAAAGATTGAGAAAACGCTCGACACGCTCAAGGATATGGAACCTCACTAGATTAACTCTTGATCTCTTTGAAGAATACTATCGTGGTGGATCAATTGATAAAGATCTATTCAAAGCTTTCGAAGGCGTTTTTAAATTCTTAGAAAAACTTAAATTTGTTAAGTCTAAGAATCGTTCCGAAAAGGGTTCTGTATGTGTTTAATCTGTTAATATTATGCAACCCAGAAATCGGAGGTATCCTCCTTCTAGCTAGAACAAACGAAGGATAGAAAGCTCTAACTGCCCTGACTATCATCATTACTTTGATTATACTACATGGACTGTTCACACATATCAACCAGAAATGTCGCATGAGAATCCCTCTGCGCATTATGCCTCATGGTAACAATGATGGCAATTCCCCATTTGTATATATCTTGGAATGGGGCAAGAAAATGGTTTGAGTTGTGTACAGTTTTGTTATTGTGTTTAAACATCAATTTTAGCTTTCTATCACATCCGTTGTCGTTCAAATGTGTGTTGTCACGGAATGCATAACCTTTAATGTGAAAATGGCTAAGGAAATCCCATCTTTCTTATATGTGTCTCGGTTCATGAACGGGTCGAAGCCCATTTGTGGTCTTATAAAGAAGAAGTTCGCGCACCCTAGTCTTCTTCATCACCCGTCCGCGTACGTGAACCTCTAGGGTTTTGTGTGTTTCCTCCATTGAAGCTTCATTGGAAAAATTGAAAGAAATGTTCAAGATTCAATCCAAGTAAGTATTTTTCTCTTGATCCTTTCATTTTTCTAGTCCCATGATGAATTCTAGAAGCAATAAAAGGAGCTCTAAAAACCCAAAAACCTCTAGCTTGAATTCTTCTTGTGACCAAAACTCTATTATAATTAGGTTTGTGGATGATTCTTGTGTTAGAGTGTTTTATAATATTGCTTCAAAAGGTTTCATCCTAGAAAAGAATTTGTATTTTTCTAGTGGGCATGAAGAGGATTTGGTATGCTTTAAAAAATTCAAGCTTGGAAATATCTTTGATGGTCTTGGTCAAGGATTTGATTCTCTTACAAGGATTTTATATACCAATATTCATGATGTTGATTACAACAAGATGGAATTCAAATCCATGATTGGTAGAGAAAGGTTTCTTGTTGATAGAGAATTAATTTCAAAGATTACCAAAATCCCGTTGGGGAACGCACGGCTTCATAGACCAAGTGATGAACGTCCATCTTGTGATGATATCTCGGTTGGGATTTGTGGCAAGAAGGTCGTTTGGAGTCAAGGAAAGTTCCCTACTAATAATCTTAGTATTGCTTTGATGGCTTTTGGAAAACTTGGTATCCCCAATCTTTGTCCCTCCACAATTGAAAATTCTTGGTGGAGTCACTGATGGTATTTTTCAATGTTGTTGTAGTAAGATGATTTGTTCACTCAGATTTGTTGAGAATTTGTTTTAAGACTTAATAAAGAAAATAAGGAAAAATATTATACACAATTGTCACAAGATGAAGAGACGCTGAGACGCGGGATTCTACTACTTTTCATATTGTTATGCTTCAGTCATTAACTCTAGACAATATAGCTCAAACAAAAGAAGTTGTGACTCTAGTTCTTTGCCAAAAATAGATTTCGTAAAATATTATTTGTAAGTTAAAAGCATGACGCATCTAAAGTATTTAGAACTAAGCATGCGGCATCTAACAAAATAACAAATAATTAACAGAAATCATAAAGCAATTAAATCTATGTAAAAAGTCAATAAAAGAATTAATTCATTTACCACAATCATGAAAAGTTGCTTCCTCCGTTATCCCAGTGATAGGGTTTAGCTCATCATGTTGTTGGAAACACGCTCGAAATTCATTATTATTGCTCAAAAATGGTTTACAAATGATGAAAAGGAAGAAATATAATGAAAACTGGGTTTGTAACAGTTATATGTGTTACAATCCAGAATGACCCACAATATGTGTCACTGATACTGTAGCAAATAAGTGCCTCTGATGTACGACCCTCGGCTGTGAGTCGTTATCACTGTAGAAAAACGACTGTCTTTGCTGGTACGTTCTTCGTGTTCTTCAGTATTTTTTTGCTGCTGCTGCAGATTTCTCTGCAGCTTGATTTTTCGACTCTGTGGTGCTCTATTCTATCCCCTAACTCTCCATCCCCTCTAAAACATACCAGCAGGCTATATATACTCGACAACACCAAGAACAACTTGTAATAACAACACATAATCCTCCATTACTTGTTATTATTCTCGCCTGCCCTGTTAAGGAAATAATCTCTTATTCTTCTCTCTCATGTGTCTGTGGCAGATGAAACTTTCCAAACATGTTACTATCACGCCAAAGATTGAGTGAAACTCTCTCTGATCACACGCCATCATTCAGTTATACACGGGGAAGGAGAGAGACAACACGAGATATTCTCGTGCTCTGATTCACCCAAATCCACGTAACCAACTCATTTTGTCGAATCAAATCTCATTACCATCCCTGTTTGAATAAAACATGCCCAAATCAAACAAAATCCGAGAGAAAGTCCAACACAAACTCTCTCGAATTCATGTCAGAAATCACCGCTGGTGAAAACTAGTTTCCGTGTCTTCCATGTTTTACTTTGAACTGATCATCCAGCCAAATCTAATTGATTTTAAATCCCATACCATCTCTGTTATGCTCAAACAGAACTTCCCAAAGAATTTCAGCCATTGAATCACACTGGAACACCTTCAAAATCCGAACCATAATTCTGGTCGTATGCTGCAATATTTTCCCGCCAAAAGTATAATTCAAATGGAGAAGATGGCCTCCCCCTAATCCTGTATGGGCGTCTCTTTAGAATTTGCCTTCTGGGGTGTAAATAACAGCTAGTGTGCCCCTTAGTAATTGGGTACCCCATATCCAAAACTGCGAGTCCAAATAACATGTGTCCTCCGGGTGCCTTTAGCAACTTTTCGAGCCGAATTTTCCAAAAATGTTTATTTCCCAAAACTACCTACAAACACGAAAAACACCATAATAAGTACAAAATCGAGTGCCAACAATATATAGTATTGAGATCAAATTAGACACAAAAATGTGTCTATCAAGTACCCCCAAACTTATTATTTGCTAGTCCTCGAGCAAATTTATTCTAGAAAAGAAAAAGACCGAGTTGTAAACTCGGGAGGGTTTACCAGAGGTGTACCCACAAAACCATGACTTCTAATTGGTCACAAGTATCCAAAGAGCTATGAGGACATACATATTCTCAACCTATCTCCAAGTAACTAGAATGCCAGAGAAAATAAAGGTGTCAGCTCTAAAGCTGACTGAAGAAAAGGGGAGACACATCCGCAACACTGCTAGATAAAGATATATCTGCTACACAGCTAGATAAACATTGTAAGATGCATCTGCTTTACAGCTAGATAAGATTAGGAGAGAGATAAAGATGAGAGGGACATCTGCTACACCACTAGACTAATTACGTGTGATGAGTTGAACCAGTGCTGGAAAGATCTCGTGCCAGATGGAAAGCAGACTAACAAAGCAACCAATATGCATCTCTCTTTGACTCTCTCATAGTACTCAGTAGAAACAACGTCTTCTTCAGCTTCAACTGTTGATGATAAACTCTCGAACCTCGTAGAACCTTGACAATTTAACTTTTCTCCTTAATTTCATGCTTGAAACTTCCTTATAGATTTCTACTTCCCTATGGCCTTATTGAACAAAACGTAACGATGATTTTTTTTTATTTTTCAATTTTTTTTCTTTCATTTTTTTTTTATTCAGTAACAAAACAATTACAAGACAAAAAGTTTACATGGTCATGAGAGAAGGACTTAGAACTTGGATCTTCGCAACTTGTGATGTCTTGGTATCATGAACTTCAACAACTTAAATCGTTTGCTCTTATAGATTTTTGTAACTAAGTCTTCAACTTTGATTTTTGAATTATTCTCTTCTATTGTTGCTTCTAAACCTTAAACGTCTTCAACTTTCTTCATAGATTTTGATGTCGCCCCGCTTGTTGATGATGATAAGTTTCTACTGAGAGAGAGTCGTAATCAGTAACTAAGACTACATTGTGAGGTTGCTTTGTCTTTCTGGCATTTCCTTCTGACCTACTTGCCTTTCCATCATGGATGGTTAGGTCCATCACGGTTACCCTCTAAAAGGAACAAGTTCTCTCCTGAATTTCAAAGATCTCAATGTCTTTTTCTCTAATGTCTCAATAGAATGTTATCCCTAGAAATTCCAATTTCCATCTTTTGGGTGAGAAACAATACGTAAACTTAGCTAACTGGATACTATGTGACGCTAGAAGTTTCTCCCTTACCCCCAAACTTAAATCTAACATTGTCCTCAATGTTCTAAAGATAAAATTAAAAACATGAACAAGGAGAAACTATTACCACTTGAGGGAAAAGAAATAAGGAAGAATATTACTGTGTCGCATGAAAATGGGTTACCTCCCAAGAAGGGTTAAGTTTAAAGCCTTCAGCCAGATATTGGATGAATTAGTCACCTCGTAGAATCATATAGCAACAGCCGGAATAATTGTGGGTCATCTGGATCAAAAATTATTACCCACAATAGGAGGAAACTGCAACAGACCAAGAAGATACCGAACATACCCTTGCTTAAGACAACTACATCTAGTTGTGGTTCAGGTTCAGGCTCTATAAAAGGGTCTAAATAAAAGGTTTTCATCGGTTGGATTTCCTCAAAGGCATTCTGAATATCAGGCTGAAGAGTCTGGAAATACTCAAGTAAGAACTTAGAAGCGCATAACAAAAGCCTGAATAACTGGGGATCCTCTAAGTCAATCATATTTGACTCACACAGCTGACCACAATGAAAGAGGTGGTCTTCCTTAAGAAAATGTGTCGACCCTATTCTCCTAAAGTAATTAGGTTCAGTCTCAAAACTTAATAACCGACACATCTGAAAATCATAAGTTCCCACAATTGGAGGAAAAGTTTTTGGCGGGAAAACAAAGTCAATTTGGTTATTATCTCCTGGGTAAACCATATCAACCAGAGGATGGGTTTCTAACAACTGAGCTACTTTCTGGACATCATTAGGTTCGGTAAAATGAGTATGAAGATAATCTTGTAAGATGGTTGAGGCACAAATGTCAAGTCCTACACGAGGGAACTTTCTAATAGTTAAAGCACACGAAGAATTACCCCCAAACTTAGAGTTTTCTGTGTCTCTAGAAAGACTAGTCACAACTTCCCTAATTTCTAGGTCATCAGATTCCTGAAAATTGTCAATTGATTCTTCTAAGTCTGGTTCATCCTCGCTCATCTCTACGAGTTTATGGTCTTCTAAGATTAGTGTTTCTAAATCGCTAGACTCTAAAACATTATTCTCAGGGTAAACTCTTTCCTCTAAACCATCATCACAATCATATAAAGGATTACCAGCGAAAGTTTCTAGTAAAGGCTTATTAACTAAGGTGTTAATCATAATAACTTCCTCTGATTCACTGATAGGCACATCAAATAATGGATTATCCAACACACTGCATGCTAAAGGATCATGAACTGCATCGTCTAAAACGGTGGTATCTCTAGTCAAATCCTCATCCTTTTGAATAGGTGAATAATTATTAAAATTATTTGGATTTGAACTAGAAACAACACTATCATTATAAAGCTCAATTGGAGTAACAAATTCCTTATCACTATGCCTACATATTTCATGTTCTTCATCAATACTATCCTCATCATAGTCATCATTATTATAATATGAAAATAATTGAACCTCATCTAAACAAGTTGTGTCACCAATTCTAACCTCGTTATCTTGATTATGTAAATAACTATCTTCATTCTCAAGGGTATTATTGGATACACTATATTGGCAATTCAAGTAATTTCGAGCAATTCTTTTGTTCGTCTCAGCTATCCGCTTGAGGTGGCCTTCTAAATAAGGTTCACTCATTATTGTAGTTCTTTAGTCTATAATTATACTATTCATCTCATCTAACTTACGCGTCGACTCAGCTAACTTCCTGAGGGACTCTTCTAAAGGAGGAATAGGAACAGAGGGATCATAAAAATGACTACTTTTCAATAGTTTGATTGTATCCTCTAGAGACGAAGAACTATTACTATAATTATCTTGCTCGAATGACCGATGCGCGTGTGGATAGTAATTGGGCTCACCATGGTATGACCCATAACCTTCAAAAGGTTGGCGTTCCCAACCACTATTCACACTATGGTCATAAAAGGAGTAATGTCCATATTGTTCAATTGGATATTCATTGTATTGGCTATTATAATACCAGTTCGACATCCTAACTGCAAGGGAATTCTAAACAAACACAAAGAAGGCTGACTCGACCACAACAAGCCTAATTTATCTAGCAAACAAAAATCATGAAGGCTCCACTTAGATTGTTTCTAGACCAGCTTCTAATCCTTCGAAAGGGAATTCGTTACAATTTAAGCAAACCCCTCTGGAATCAATCCGAGCCAAAGTAAGTTGAATAGAGGCGAGGGAAGCTGCGTGGAGATCTGATACCCAAGGCCTCACCACATTACAAGGCGGCGCAGTCACGCATTCAACTCACATAAACCATCATGAACTTTGAAGTATGCTTAAAACAGTAACCAATATTTTTCGAATGACTTTCCTATTAAGCTCGTTACCCTATCGGTCTCGTTCTAGTCAGTATTTTAAGCTTAGGTTCGCGTAGGTTACGTGTTCCTAAAACGGGCAAGAAGAAAACGGTGATGAAATCTGAGTCCTTATCTTGATTTGGTCAGGCCTTGCCCTTTACTAGAAAATTAAATCCGATTTCAGGTCCTCAACATATATGCATACAAAATCATCCAGTAAACCCGCTGACAGGGGATTCGCGGGTGTTTAGAATTCTTACCTCCCGTTCCAGACGGGGGATGAACCGTTGAAGTAGACTGGGGCCACAACTCCAATGTCGTGTACGAACCCGAGGGGCCGAGACGATATCGTAATCGTCGTCCTTCTCTACACACAGTTTATATTTAAAACTACCCTTCCGTAGGGTTTAAAAAAAAAATAAAGTCCCAAAGTTCAATGTCCGAAAATTAAAAAAATGTCCAAAAATAAAATCTTACAAAAATAAAAACCTTAATTACAGTTTCTAAAATAAATAAATAAAATAAAATAGAATATCTATATACAAAAAATTTCTTCTTCACTCCTTTTGGATTCCTCCTTTCTTTTCTTCTTTGGCATCGCTTTTGTTTTCAGCACTTTCTCCCCTTTTCTTTAGCTCAGTTCCAAATCTGAAAGCAAACAATACCAAAAGGAGTAAAAAGGAACAAATAAAAAAAACCTAAAAACAAATTTATAAACAAATCCGCATCGGCGGCGCCAAAAATTGATGGTATTTTTCAATGATGTTGTAGTAAGATGATTCGTTCACTCAGATTTGTTGAGAATTTGTTTTAAGACTTAATAAAGAAAACAAGGAAAAATATATATACACAATTTTTCACAAGATGAAGAGACGCTGAGACGCGGGATTCCACTACTTTTCATATTGTTATGGTTCAGTCATTAACTCTAGACAATATAGCTCAAACAAAAGAAGTTGTGACTCTAGTTCTTTGCCAAAAATAGATTTCATAAAATATTATTTGTAAGTTAAAAGCATGACGCATCTAAAGTATTTAGAACTAAGCATGCGACATCTAAAAAAATAATAAATAATTAACAGAAATCATAAAGCAATTAAATCTATGCAAAAAGTCAATAAAAGAATTAATTCATTTACCACAATCATGAAAAGTTGCTTCCTCCGTTGTCCCAGTGATAGGGTTTAGCTCATCATGTTGTTGGAAACACGCTCGAAATTCATTATTATTGCTCAAAAATGGTTTACAAATGATGAAAAGGGAGAAATATAATGAAAACCGGGTTTGTAAAAGTTATATGTGTTTCAAACCAAAACGACCCATGGTATGTGTCACTGATACTGTAGCAAATAAGTCTTCCTCTGATGTACGACCCTCGGCTGTAAGTCGTTATCACTGTAGAAAAACGACTGTCTTTGCTGGTCCGTTCTTCGTGTTCTTCAGTATTTTTCTGTTGCTGCTGCAGATTTCTCTGCAGCTTGATTTTTCGACTCTTTGGTGCTCTATTCTATCCCCTAACTCTCCATCCCCTCTAAAACATACCAGCAGGCTATATATACTCGACAACACCAAGAACAACTCGTAATAACAACACATAATCCTTCATTACTTGTTATTATTCTCGCCTGCCCTGTTAAGGAAATAATCTCTTATTCTTCTCTCTCATGCGTCTGTGGCAGCTGAAAATTTCCAAACATGTTACTATCACGCCAAAGATTGAGTGAAACTCTCTCCGATCACACGCCATCATTCAGTTATACACGGGGAAGGAGAGAGACAACACGAGATATTCTCGTGCTCTGATTCACCCAAATCCACGTAACCAACTCATTTTGTCGAATCAAATCTCATTACCATCCCTGTTTGGATAAAACAGGCCCAAATCAAACAAAATCCGAGAGAAAGTCCAACACAAACTCTCTCGAAATCATGTCAGAAATCATCGCTGGTGAAAGCTAGTTTCCGTGTCTTCTCTGTTTTACTTCGAGTTGATCATCCAGCCAAATCTAATTGATTATAAAGCCCACACCATCTCTGTTATGCTCTAAACAGAACTTCCCAAAGAATTTCATCCATTGAATCGCCCTGAAACACCTTCAAAATCCGAACCCTAATTCTGGTCGTATGCTGCAATATTTTCCCGCCAAAAATATATTTCAAATGGAGAAGATGGCCTCCCCCTAATCCTGTATGGGCGTCCCTTTAGAATTTTCCTTCTGGGGTGTACATAACAGCTAATGTTCCCCTTAGTAATTGGGTGCCCCATAGTAATTGGGTACCCCATTTCCAAAACTGTGAGTCCAAATAACATGTGTCCTACGGGTGCCTTTAGCAACTTTTCGAGCCGAATTTTCCAAAAATGTTTATTTCCCAAATATACCTACAAACACGAAAAACACCATAATAAGTACAAAATCGAGTGCCAACAATATATAGTATTGAGATCAAATTAGACACAAAAATGTGTCTATCAGTCACGAGTTTGCGGAATTGTTCTATTCCCTTGATTCGGGTATTTCAAGTCTCGATATTTGTGGCTTCATTATCTCTCAAATGATTTCGATGACTTCACCCGTCAAGATGTTGGGTTACCTTGCTTGATTAGTCAAATTTGTCGTGATCGTGGGTGTGATTCAATTGGCAACTCTCTTGGGGTCCCCAAACCAGTTCGTCCGTGTACCTTTAGGCGCATAAGGGAAAATGCTTGCAAGCGACAAAGAATCGCTTCTCTTGATTTTAGTGACCCTACTACCATGAGCTTTCTTCAAAAAATTCATAAAGGTGTGTGTAAGGTTGATTCAAGAGTGAAGTGTGTTCAAGAACAATTGTCTTTGGTTGCAACGAAGTTTACCGAGCTCGAGGAAGAATTAAACACAATTAAAGCATCTTGGAGTATCTCTGGTGAGGAAGAAGATGAGTAACGTGTGTTTTTGTTGCCTAGTATGTCTTCTTTTTGGTTTAGTTGGAAGAATAACTAGTGCTTGAATAGCAATGATTGTGACTACACATATCTATTATTTTTCATCTTCTTGTATTATCTTTTAGGTTTATTGGTTTTAAATTCTAAAAATATTTGGAGGATGATGTTTTTGCAATATTAATCTTTATGATTTGTGATATTGCAACTTGTTATGGGATATGTATGTTTGCGTCCGTGAACTTGAAGGTCCCATACTTTGTCAAAAGTAAAGTCGTTCGTGTTCGGTATTCACGTACTGGTAAAAGGATGAATGGACTTTTGACAAATACAAAAGTTAAGCCTATATTGTCAATGTTTTTGATGGAAGATAGGTTAAAATCTTTTGTTTTCAAGGATTATGTCTATTATTGTTGTTATGCAAATAATGATTTAAGATAGAATGAATCCTTTTGTATTCCGCAGTATTGATCATCCCTGATCCATATTCGTATGTATTACTGTGAGGCTCCGTAATGTGTCTTATGTTGAGCACGATACAACCAAGTTAATTATTTTTTATTAGCTTTGTTGGCTGTTCCGTAAGGTACTTTATGTTGAGCATTTTGAACTAAATTAATCATCTTGTTTGGTTATTTAGTTATTGCTCCGTAAGTTTTCTTATGTCGAGCAAAAAAATTGACAATTAAATTGATTACTTTTCTAATTAGTTTGGTTGTGCATTCCAATTAGATTAATTATGGGTTCTCTTGTAATTAATCTAGTTGAGTTTTTTTTTCTCCATGAGTTTTCTTATGTTGAGCACAAACAATTGAATTGATCACTTTTTGTGTTTGATTTGATTGTGTGTACCGATTAAATTAGTCACGGGTTTTACTTGTGATTAATTTGATTGAGTTTTTGGATATAAAAAATCATTCTTATGGTTTTTGGTGTCCAATAAAATCCTTATTTTCTTTTGAAATTAAGGTTGCTCTTGTTGTTCTTTCGGGAATGACATCAAATGGGGGAGAGTTCTTTTGAACTTGTGCTTAATGGTCATATCTTGAGGGGTGTGCGGCTGTGGAATTTTAAAGGGGTCATCTTGTATCTTAAAACTCCTTGATGAATGTTATTAGCTTCGGCTATATGATTGCATCTAAATAAGATGATGTGTGTTCTTTCTTTTTAATCATGAAATGTCTCTTACGGAAATTTCATTATGATCCCGTTCTTGTACCTTTGCCAATTTTATTGACAAAAAGGGGGAGAATTAATATGTAGTTCACACTATAAATACATATGATCTTCGGGTCATTATGTAAGGGGGAGTGGTTTCCATGTGAGATGGAGTATTGACTAAGGGGGAGTGATACATATCACCATAGTATTATTGTTGAAGTTGTGATACAATTGAACTTTGACGTTGTGTAATAATACTATGACATTGTATAACAATGATCGAGACCGATGCTTTCTCATTGTTATAGCTACGGATCTTCAACAACGGTGATGCTAAACTTACAACCTTTGGGATCATTGGAGTACTTGGAAGTGACGAAGATTTCGAGGAATGTTGAAGATTAGACATGTGGAATAGGAGCTACTTAAGTTTCTTTATCTTTTTTGTATTCCATATGTATTGATAGTTTTGTCGCTAAAATTGACAAAAGAGGAGATTGTTAGAGTATTGCTCGGTCGAACTCGCATGCGTTGCTATCTCAAGCATGTTTGTCAATGTTAGTGATCAAAACTATAAGTCTTGATTTCTAATCTATTATAGCTAAGTCTCGGACTAGGATAGAAAGTGTAGTTGAGCTCAAGGACTTCATGGAGATTCATCATACAAGTAGAAGAACTACTCAAGGAACCGGTGGAACTTCTCGACAAAAAGGTATGTGAAGACTTGAACTTATCTGTCACTCAAAAGTCTATCTACTCTATCTCCTACTTATTGAGACAAGAAGTCGTATGCTATATATATAGACTTAGATTATACACATTTGGTATTTCGAGCCGAGTATACCTCGCCTATCTATATCTCGAAATATGTGTTGGTAAGCTTTTTGCTTCGACCAAGTTTATCTTTACCTAGTGACGAAAGTCATGATATGTTTCAATCATCTTGAAAATTGCGTTGACGAGAAATGGTGTAACAACGATATAACATCCTCTAATAATGTTTCAATGATTGGAATGAGAGTTTAGATTACATAACCGATGATGGACATAAGCATTATTGTGGAAACACATTTATGTATAAGTCATATTCCTTGAACCAAAGTTTGCGAACTTTGTTGATCAAGAGAAACCGGAAGAATGGCTTGTTGCCAAGTCCGCGAACTGCCGAAGTTCTCAAACCCAAGAATTTCTGCTGGAGTTGACAAACTACTTGCGTGAGTGCCAGTCCGCGAACCGGCGGAAGGTCTCTTGCCGATATTTTCTACTGGAGTTTGTAAACTCTATCGGTTGCTTAAGTCCGCGAACCTAGTGTGCGAACTTAAGAAGGTTATATATCTAAAGATGATTTCCGAACTTAAACTTTAAAAAGACTAAGGAATGCAGTTTGTAAACCGTGGCTATAAAAGTTCATGAACCGATTCAAATGAATCAAATTATCTTTGCTTCAATTGTGTCTTGTGTAGTTACATAAGATTTCCTTGCAATTGAACAACTCTCTAACTAGTTCATTTGAGTCATTTGAACTAGTTATGGTGAAAAAGAACATGGTTGATATGAAATGCTCATATGGCTAACCTTTTGGTTAACTATTGTTGAACCAAAAATGTACACGTTTGGGTACGGTTAACAAACCTAGAAGCGTGCAGTTCATTTGTGTATAGCAAGCTAAGTTTCAATCTAACGGTTGAGAAATATTAGCTTGAATCTAAATCAGGTTTTCATCTAACGGTGAACATTGATTGCTTTGTTACCAAGGAAAAACCCTGATTTGAAAGACTATATAAAGGAGACATCTATTATTGTGCAAAACTAATCCCCACACCTTACATGTGATACTAGTTTGCGTACTAGAGTCGGTTCTCCTTTAACCTTTGGTTTTCTTCTTCTAAAACCAGGTTAACGACTTAAAGACTTCATTGGGATTGTGAAGCCAGACCGATACTACTTTTATCGTAGTTGTGTGATCTGATCTTGCATCTTCTATCGTACGAGTACAATCAGATTGATTGGCTTGAGATTTGATATCTCCGATAGGAAAGATATAAAAAGTAATCACAAACATCTTCGTCTCATTGTTTGTGATTCCACAACATCTTGTTTTGCTACCATACGATTAAGTTTGTTGTGAGGTTATTGATTAATCTAGGTTGTTCTTTGGGAATATAAGGCCGGATTATCAATTGGTTCCTGTTCACCTTGATTATTATCAAAAGACGGAACAAAAATTTAGGGTTTTTATGTGGGAGACAGATGGATCCTTTGATAGACTTGTCTGTGTGAGACAAATTTGTTTATTGTCAAAGCCTGCGATTTTGGGTCGTAGCAACTCTTAGTTGTGGGTGAGATCAGCTAAGGGAATCAAGTGCGCAGTATCCTGCTGGGATCAGAGGCGTAGGGAGTACAACTGTACCTTGGATCAGTGGGAGACTGATTTGGGTTCAACTACAGTCAAGTCCGAAGTTAGCTCGGAGTAGGCTAGTGTCTGTAGCGGTTTAATACAGTGTGTGTTCAATCTGGACTATGTCCTGGGGTTTTTCTGCATTTGCGGTTTCCTCGTTAACAAAATTTCTGGTGTCTGTGTTATTTCAATTTCCGCATTATATTGTTATATCTTTATAATTGAAATAATACAGGTTGTGTGTTAGATCAATCAATTGGAGATCGACCTAACGGTTGTTGATTGATATTGATTGACACTTGGATATTGGTCTTTGGTACCATCCAAGTTATTCCTTGTATTTGATTAGTACTCACAGTTTCTGTTTGAGGAAATCAAATCAAGAGAGAGATATAAACTCGTTGATATACTTTTAATTGATTGAGTCTTGTTGATTCTCTTAAAAGTATATTCGAGTTTTTCCATACAGATTGCTAAGCGAAATATTGGGTGGTGTTGTTAGACCCCCGCTTTTTCACAAACGACCTGAAACAAACATATATATAAATGGAAAATAAGTCAATATGTATTACTAACCTCGAATAGAAGGATGATGTTTACGTTGATGCTGATACGTCTTCAGGTTCTTCAGAATAACATGAGTTTGTATCAACATTTCCAATGTTCCTAGTCTAACCTAATGAAGTTGACTCCAAAAAACCAATCAAGCAGATTCGAGATTTGGAGCTAAAATATGGCAACCAAACTTAACATACCAACGCTTAGTTGGTTCAACCGAGCAATGCTCTAAAAAAACAAAATCGGGATAATTCCATGCAACTGATCTCCCGTTAAAAGGAAAATATTTGAAGTACAATAAGTGAGTTAGTTACTGAAAAAAATTTAGTTATTTGTCGTTTCGGGTTTCGATCCAAATAAGTTGAAACCAGAAGTATTCATAGAAAGTGAAGCGACCCAAGATAACAGACTATGTCTTGGCATTCATGTGCATAGACCGGATTGGTTATAGGCGTAAGGATATTGAAGGAACTGAATAACGAATGAGTGTTTACTTGGTCTTAAATATACGAAGTTCTGGCGGTCAATTTGTATAACAGCTTAATTCAGAGATCTCAAAATTTGACTAAGTCTCGGATTTTCCCGTCAGACAGTTTTTCTCGTTAATAAAATTGTTGTGTATGTGTGCTTTTACTATTTTCGCACTAAAATTATTTAATTATAAAAGAATTATATTTATAATCGTATGCTTGAAAGCCATGGATTAAAAAGATTTGTGGTGTACTCGGCACCTTCACTTTTTCACTATTTGCTTATGATTTCAACTTCTCAAGTTATTTATTTAAGGTTCACAATAACTGGAGCACATGTTGAGGAAGTTTAATATAACCTATAATAATAGTTTAACAATTTCAAGGTTATGGTATCCGTGATTTTATAGATGTAATATCCTTAAAATACAAAATTATCTAGATGTAATAGTTTTACCAGGATTTACATCCCGGGGAATAAAAATCTCTTTTAAAGCAGTTCCTCCTAATACACTGTCCGACCTGGTTATTTTAGGATCGTAGACTATATTGTTCCACCTAGATTGTCAAGCTAGAAGTCTTACGATAGATGTCCGAGATTCCCGATTCAACTAAGGTCATAGGTTACCAAGAGAGTCATCATAGAGACTTGAGATCTCAATAAACGAAGGTTTATCAGCACAAAATATTCAATTAGTCCTGAGTTAAGCATGCTTATAAATCAGAATACCTTAACCTCTGGAACCGGAGAACTCACTTGATGTTGTCTTGTTTTGAAATCCTCCTGGTAATATCTTTATATATATATAGATATATATATATAATTTACTTCTCAAAAAGTATTTAATTATGGATTATCATGGCTGCAAATAGAGGCACTAATTTGCTAGCGTACCAATTTAATAGTGAATATTGTTTTTTCCGATGGATTTTGGTATCCACTGGAGCAAATTGGTACCTATTGGCAGCATTTTAATTATTATTCTGATCAATCTCACTTTATGGATTTGAGAGTCCATCAAAAAAACACGCGACTAAATGCATGTAGACTTTTGTATAAGGCATATTCTTATGCACATGTCAAACAACATAGTTTGCCACGTTTGCACCCATTATGGGTATGGCAAAGTGGCAAATGTAAGTGTCTACGTATCAAATATACCACTTAGGCATACGTGACATAGTCTCTAGCGAGCGATAGATACTCCACCGCTAGATGGTCTTCAACGCACTCAACTATCAGAATAACGCATGGGCTAGTCTTTCTATCGCTCGTCGCTATGATCATTGCTCGACAATGCATCATATAATAGCCAGAAATTCACCCATTATAAATACTCAGATTCAAAATTATTTCAAATCACACTATCTCAACTTCAAATTTATTTCAACATGGATATTGCTCGCTTTACTTGAGAAGAAGATGTTTCTCTAATTCGATGTTGGATATTAGTTACAGGCGATATTGGACTCATACCTCTACCACCAGGACTTGAGCGTACAAGGACTCGTATCTCTACCCATGACTTGGACAAGTACCACCATGACCGGAATATCCCGGAGTACTCATGTCAAACATCATGCCTTCCCTCGCTCTTTGCATCTCACTCAAGTGAAATCTCTGAAATCCATGTAGTAGATCATGATAATCGTTCAACTGGGTATGATACTAATCCGGTGTAGCATCTATCCCTAATATGGATAAGTCCATTCGAGTACACTTGGAACAATCAGAACAATAACAATATCTCTTAACATAGATATAATCTCCATGTCCAAGGAAAATGGTGGCACAGTCGACGATGAACCTGCTTAATTAAGTAGGATATGAAAATGTGTCGCCTGTCTCTGGTGGAGGTTGAGAAGGTAGATAATAATCACCAAGTGGCATCCTACCTATAGCTGGGTAATCATCCCGACCCAAATTTCGAGGTTGCATAGCAATATTGGGTTTAAAAATAATGTTAAACCAATAAAGGTACTCATTTCTAGAACTCGGCTCCTGGATCAAATTTTCAGCTTCTTCTCAGTGTGAACCATCCCTTATTAATTTCACCTGGTCATCTCGAGAAATATCTTCACTTCAATATGGTTGATGTCTATCTCCATTATTTTCTTCAACTGAGGAAATAATCTTCCGTCGTAATACTAAACACCCTTTTCAGAAATAAGACAGTATAACACAATTTTCTTAAGGCTTAGCTCTAGCATTTTCAGGGTTTCCATTTTTTCGAACTCATGGATTTTTTTATACGGTATGAAAACAAGGTTAAGGATTATTCTTCCAAACTGTTGAGTCCTCTGAATAATGGCAGCATCTGACCATCTTTAATCTGTTCGTTTTGCCAATTATCGACATCGTACTTCTGTATGACTGGAAAAGCATTGGTGTAACTGTGAAGAGAAGGTTCACAAACACGAAAATATGTAAAACACCAGTACTGAAAATAATAATATCGTTGGTTCCTACCATGTCAAAATAATAAATAAATAGTTTGAAAAATATTGGTTCTTACCTCCAACACTCCCCCAAAACCATTGAAGCTTTCTTTGACACACATCGAGCAATTACAAAGGGATATGTAAAGTTCTGATAAATTTGGAGACCCTCAGTCATATCTTGGTGATCTAAATCTTCTAACGATTCGAGAAAACCGATTAATACCACTGAGCTAGCATTTGGAAATAGACATTGGCCTATTGCCCACAACACAAACACATGTTCGAGTTCCTCGTAGTGTTTAGAGTATTCATGTCGTGTATTATCTATCCTGTTTTGGTTCATTTTCCTAGCATAACGTTGTAAAAAAAAAAAAAGAACCGCCCAGTCACCTTTAATCAACATGCCTTTATTTGTCTATATGCTAGGTTTTCTTCTGTTAGAGCATTGATCCGTCGAACTCACAAGTGTTGTTATCTCAAGCTTGTTGTCAATTTTTTTTGTCAATACTAAATTTTGATTTCTAGTATACAATTAGTTAAGTCTCGGATTAGGATAGAAGTATTTAGTTGAGAATCGGACATCACTGCGTTCTACCGTTTGAAGTCGAAGATCAACCGAAGCTTTTGGAGAACTTCTTCAACAAAAGATAAGTGAAGACTGAACCACCTATTTCTCAAGTTATATTAATTCTTTTATCTATGAGTTGTAATCGCCTAACTAATTAGACTATCGCAAGCATAACAAGAATTTCGAGTCAAGTTTATCTTGGTAATTAGTTATCGAAATATATATGACTAAGCTTAATGAACATTTATTCATACTTGAAAAATTTCGTTTAAGAGCAATTTATTGTTCATAATTGAAGTTATGATTTAAGAAGTATCATTCGAAAATAACCTGGAACAGTGATATGTGTCATTGATGTTATTTGAGAATGTTTCGAATTGATTTAGAAAGAAATCTGGATACAGGACAGTATGCATACCGGATTACATACTGGTGAAAACTGTTACAGGTCTGGAATCGGAGTAGCTATGTGTCGACAGTGACTTAGTGGTAATCATACCCGGTATCTATACCACAAAAAGTATGTGAACTCGTGAACCTGGAATGGTACGCATACCTAGTATGCATACCGAAAAAACTGTTGGTTTTGAAACCGGTGTGCTATACATACCCGATACGCAAACCAGAAAAGTTCTGTATGTTCCGGAACTTATATTTCTCAGAAGGGTACACATACGCGGTACATGTACCATGACAAATATATCACGAACAAGGTTTAGTACGCGTACCTGGTATACATACTTGCCATGTCGAATATTTTCAGATGCACATAAAAATTATTTTTGTGAGATAATTATCATTTGAATAGATTTCTGAGAACACTATATAGACATGATTGATCACATTATAACTTATGGTTGTGACTCAAACTTAAAAATCTTAAGTGTTATAAAAATGATTAAGCTTATGGTTCAATCGGCTAGTTTCGGCTAACCGTCCATGAACAATGTCTTTGTACACGTTTTGGTTATGGTTCATCCTAACCAGAGTGTATATCTTGTTATGTTAATCTCATTTCAAAGATTCATCTAACAATGGATATTTTTTTCTTGGTTCCAAAGCTATCTTAGCTTAAATCTAAAGCAACTTATACTTTGAAAGTCAATAAAAGGGGAACCTCAAGCAACTAGGATCTTTGAATCCCGACACTACTCTTTGTGTGTCCTAGTTGTAAAGTAGATTCGTCCTCTTCTTAGAATATTTCTAGAGTTTAGCGACTAAAAAGACTTCACAGGGATTTGTGAAGTCAGGTCCAACTATCTTTCATCTTGATAGTTCGTGTATCATGATCTTGTACATTTGTTGAGTTTCTCACTTGAACAAGATAGATAGAGTTCTCTTAATTCTCTTCATCTCAGACTTTGTTATTCCATAGGTTAAATACTTGTGAGTTGAATATTAATCTAGGCTGCTCTTATGGAAGCATAAGCCCGTATTTTGAGGTTGTCTAGACTTTGTCTATTGCTATCAATTTCTAGTATCACCTTGATCTACGATCATTTAGGAAAACACCATACATGCTTATCTATGAGAGGTAAATTGGTTTAAAAACTTCAATTGGTTTGAAGCAAATCTTAGGCTATAAAGGACGTCAGCTAAGGGAATCATTTGCGCAGAGTCCTTCTGTAATTCAAGAGGCGTAAGAAACGCGACTGTAACTGAATTGTTGTGAGGGTTTAATTCGGTCTCAACTACATTCCAATCCGAAGTTAATTGGTAGTATGCTAGTATCTGTAGCGGCTTAATATAATTTGGTGTTCAAATCTGGACCAGGTCCCGAGGTTTTTTTGCACTTGCGATTTTCTCATTAAAAAAAGTTTCTGGTGTATGTGTTATTTCTGTTTCCGTATTATATTGTTTATCTTTATAATTGAAATATCGCAGGTTGTACGTAAATCAATCAAAGTAGATACATCCATCCTGTTTCTTGGATACGACTTTATTGGTTCTTGGATATTGATTTTTGAGATCATCCAAGAACTTTCAGACGTAAATCAGGTTCACGGATTTGGTTTTGTCAACTTTCTGATCGTGAGATAAAGAGATATAACTCTGAATATTATTTCTCGATTGAGATTCATTAAGTTGAACTTTCGGAATTGTATTTAGGTTTTGTCCATAGAGGTTGTATAAATGAAGTCTTTTTTTCAATCTATCTTCCGACTCCCGTTTTAGTCTGTTAAATGGAAGTAAATTTCCCATAGGGAATTCCGGTCAACATGTACAAATCTAACAGTGTAACTCCTATTTAACAACATATTTATAATTAGAGTTTGTTAAATTTTATAAAACTAAAAACAAAATCTAATTACAAGAAAAAAAAAAAAACTTACCACATTTAAAATCTTTGAAAAAGAGTATTTGTAGTCTTCCACCATCATTCGAATATTTGAATTGTATGGTTTCTAGGTTGGAGTATATCATATAAACGCCACCAAGGATATCTCAGACTCACCCACCTCTTAAGTGACTGAATTAACTCGTTCTGGTTGGTCAAATATGTGCGCAGGGAGTATACCATCACCAACTAGTTGTCTAACATGTTGAAACTCAATTTTTTTTATCCTACATATAATTTAATCCACTGGCTGGGATGCTAGTAGATCCTTTGTTTTTCTGTTTCTTTTTCTTTTCTTACTCATATTTGGAAGGAAGTAACTAAAGAATTTTGTTTAGGAGAAAGAAGATAAGGCGTAGAGAGAAAGAAAAGGGGAAGTGTGGTATTTATAGGCACTATACACTTAGCCGTTGGCGATATTGAATCGTACATCAGTGATATCAACAATATCGAGCGATATTCAGAAAACAGCCGGCGTGGGAATCTCCATGGCTGACAAAATAGAGAGTATCGCTCGATGAGATTCGATCGCTCAACTCTTTGACTACCTGGTATGACAAATGATTTTTTTTTTTTGCCAGGAATAGGCCTAGGGTTGCACATGGGACGGGACGGTACGGGTTTTTTCCTAGCTCAGTACCTGTACCTCCCTATGGCCGGTACCTGTACCTTGTACTTGTACCTGTACCCGTGTAGTACGGTACGGGATGGGACTTGTACCTGTTTAACTCGGTACGAGACATGACCGGTTCTTTACCTGTAGCATATGTTTAAAAAAAATCCTCTTTTTCCGAATAAGCTAGAAATTGAACGCACTGCAAGAATTTGAATTCACATCTTACCTCAAAAACATTGGAAAGCTCGCGAAGATATAAAATGCGTAAGACAAGCATCCCACTTTGTACATTGAATCCCGGTCGACAAACTCATAGTATGGAAACTGCACATATTTTGAAAAAGAAACACTAAAATTAGTTAGCTGGAGACAACGAAGGCATTGCAAAGCTACATTAACAAAATACTAATATTCACAAGAAACAAAGTAACAACGGTAAAAGGATACTTAAGCAACCACGTACACTGGCGAATTGAGTCTGAGTCTGGTAGGTCAGCAATAGAATGTCGTAGTCTGCGAAGCGTCATATTTGACGCCACATGGTAAAACAGGAAGCAAACGTGAGTGAGGAGGAAAGTTCTGTGCGGTACCTGAGACATGATTTTGAATATCAATCGGTACAAGAAAAGTTTAATGAACCAGAAGACATGCATATATACTACACCAAAGTTCATGCAGAAGGATCATAATTTGTAGCGTGCGTTGTTCATCTTTCATGAAGGAAAAGTATATGAAGCTCCAAAAACAGTCCAAAAGTAGTGTTGCACCTAAAAGAAGTATGAATTTCACTCGCTAACATACAAATCCATACAAATCCTCGGTACTATGGGACAGGACGGGAATAGCCTAGAACCGTTACTTGTACCTACTCTAGCCACGATACTAGTTTTTGATACTTGTACCTGTCCCATCTGACCGCATTTCCGAGACGGTACCGGTACGGTTCTTGTGCAGCCCTAAATAATAAATATTTTGATTTCCGGGAAAAGACTCTTGATACGAACAAAACCCGACGCCCGGTGGGTGTTACCCATAAAATAATGAGAAGCGCCTTATACTCCCCTGGCGGGCCTGGCCCTTACCCATAAAATAATACTCCTAGATCATTCTTTCCTAATAACTTTGGGGTTTCTTTTCTCTAAAGTTTCTCTCTCACGCCTATTTAGACGTACAAAGGTCTTCCAATCGTCTCTCTTTCAGTGACCGTGCGGATCGGGGAGAGAGACGAAATACTAAAAAATCCTCAATATCCTCATCATCCTTGAATCAAAACCAGATGAAGATTAACGTCAAGACTCTTAAAGGTTCTCACTTCGAGATCGAAGTGAAACCTGAAGATTCGGTACTGTTTTTTTTTCTTCCCAAATTGATCTTCTGTTTTAATCGATTAGGGTTGTTCTAGTTCTCAATTTTAGTTTCCTTGTACTTATATTATCATTGTATTTTGTAATTTAAGTTTGTCTGGTTTATTGTTGAAGTGATTGGTATCTGATTTGATCGAGTTAAAGTTTCAATTATGACAAAAAATTGTTTGTTTCTGTTCTAACTATCTTTCAAAGTTGGTTGAGTTTTGAAGAGACATGTTTGAATTATTGCTGAACTCATGATTTCGTATTAGAGATATTATGTGTAGCGACGCATACCCATTGAAGCTTGAATCTCACTTTTATTGCTGTTGAACCTGTGACGCTACAGTTTTTTTTAATAGATATTTCAGCTGAGGTGTGTTAGTTTATGTGTCATTGAGCGGCATAGAATCCTGGAACTGAATTGAACACATGAATTGAAGGGGTCAAGTCAAGTAAATTTAATATGTGTTGTGCACCACTGTAATGCCGTGATTAGTAACGCAGGGATTGTTTGGTGTTGTCATTAGCAAAACACCTGAACTGAATTTTCCTAATACAGGTATAGAATAATCTTTTCTGTGATGTGTGGTGACTGCTGGGTGCCTGGGTAATTAGATGCAAGACTGTAATGTATTTTAAATTTTTTCACAAAGATGTTGTAGTTGGTAACACAGGGGATTGGGTGCCTACGTGTCTTGATTTGTTGCGTAAAGATACCTTAATTAGAAACACATGGGATTGTTTATGCGGGTTTTTAAGGTTGAGCTAGGTAGGAAATAGGGTATGGTCGTCATATTTTTTGTTGTATAACTTATAAATATTGCTAGTGGCAAATGCATCCAAAACCTTTTGATTGTTTTTGAAGTTGATTGCTTTTTGTGGTGTTCTTAGATAATGGATTGTTATTGTTTTTGAGCAATGTTATTTTCATTACAGGTTGCAAATGTTAAGACAATAATTGAGACAACACAAGGTTCCGATGTTTACCCCACGGCTCAACAAATGCTTATTCATCAGGGTAAAGTTCTGAAAGATGAAACAACAATGCTTGAAAACAACGTTGCTGAGAATAATTTTCTGGTCATTATGTTGTCCAAGGTAAGATGTGGCTAATTATGTGGGTTATGCATTTATATCTCTTGTTTGTTGCATGATTTATCTCATCATTGTTTCTATACTTGAGTTACCTTTCAAGTTATTGCATTTGTTTTAACGGAAGCATGGGACACGAGTAGGGCAAACATGTGAGACCAGATGTTCTGCTATCTAGATGAGATAGAACCGACTGGTATTTACGGTTATATGTGTGTGGATGTGTATATACACAAATATTGCTACTGAGATATGCAACCTTCTTTTGGTACTCCACATAAATAGTTCTCATGCTTCCTTTTACCTAAACAATTTACCTCGTAGCTAATCAAGGGAGAGTTTTTCTTATGTGTATGTACTGCATGTTAGATCATGTGTGTATGTACTGCATGTTAGATCATGTAGTCATACAAGTGTCCACTCATCTCTCTATGTCTGACTTGCTTAAATGATTTCAGAAACCGGCATCCTCTGGACCTTCAACCACACCCGCTAGGCTGGTGCGTACTAAAATTTTGTTCCCATCTGGTTTATGTGATTAGACCTGTATTCTCTCTTCACTGGGAAGAAATAACGTCTCTATTTTGTAGGCGACTCCCTCTGCCACAGCTCCTGCATCGACAACCCCTGCTCCAGCTCCTGCTCCCGCATCAACAACACCTGCTCCAGCTCCTGCACCTTCATCTTCACCCGCCACCGCTCCTGATTCTACTATCGCTGCTGCGTAAGTTGTTCTGTCCTTTACGTCAAGTAAAAACAATATGTTCTTGTATATTTCCTCAAGGCTTTGTTGTAATCAATGATTAAATGACATTTTACTTTTATTTGTTAAAGTAGCACCGAGGGAGATGTCTATGGGCAAGCGGCATCCAATCTTGTCGCTGGAAATAACTTTGAGGCAGCCATTCAACAAATCCTTGACATGGGAGGGGGTACTTGGGACAGGGATACTGTAATCCGTGCTCTACGGGCTGCATTTAATAATCCAGAGAGAGCTGTTGACTATCTGTACTCTGTAAGTTCGCTTCTCTATCCGAGCACACAGTATGCATGAAAAGTAGAATTTGCTTTTCATCTGTGCTAAATTACTTCTCTGTGCTACATTATTAGCGTTCAAGCATTAACGCAAGCCAAGTGTGTATCTACTGTTCATCTCATAATATATCGTGTTTGTTTCCTTTTCTACCTCAGGGTATTCCCGAGCAAGCAGTAGTTCCACCTGTGGCCCAACCACCGACAGCAGCGCCAGCTGTGAATGCTCCTCCCCAGGCACCACAGCCGACACTACCAGTTCCTTCCGCTGGGCCTAATGCAAATCCGTTAGATTTATTTCCTCAGGTATACATTTTCTAAATTCATCTCTTCAAGAGTTTAGGATCTTTAGATTGTAATGATCTCTATTCTTCTGTCACACAGGGACTTCCCAATCTTGGTGCTAACGCTGCTGGTGCAGGATCTTTGGATTTTCTTCGGAACAATCAACAGGTATCTCAACATTTCTGCTATAAAACATTAAGCTTCCTCTTTTGATGTCTTCCCCAAAAAATAATTTGAGAATTTACTTCCCAAAAATATCTGATGATGTCTTCTTCATCCAGTTTCAAGCTTTGAGAGCTATGGTGCAGCAAAATCCCCAAATATTGCAGGTATTAGCTTTAATCCTTGTCAGGGAACCCACGTCTAATATCCCAAGTGTTTTTCTAACACCATTCTTTTTACAGCCGATGCTTCAGGAACTTGGAAAGCAAAACCCACACCTAATGAGGCTCATTCAAGAGCACCAAGCTGATTTCCTTCGCTTGATCAATGAACCTGTTGAAGGAGATGAAGGGTGAGACCTCGCTTCCCCTTTGTTCTTTGAACATCACTTGAAATTGATAATAATAGTATTGCTAATTTAATTGGTTTATGACCTCAGGAATCCATTGGGCTCAGCAGTGCCACAGACTATAGCAGTCACACCAGAAGAGCGTGATGCCATTGAACGTGTAAGTTTATCCATTCCTTTTACTGTTTATTTTAAAAGTGATGGTTTTCTGCTAGTCCCTAATACTTGTTAGTTGGTATTGACTGTTGGCACGTATATATGTTTATGTTGTGTTGGCAGCTGGAGGGAATGGGATTTCCTCGTGCAGTTGTACTGGAGGTTTTCTTTGCCTGCAACAAGAATGAGGAGTTAGCTGCCAATTACCTTCTTGACCACATGGATGATATTGATGATTGACGTCTGAAGAAACAAAACTGCTTTTTTCTGTTCCATTTTCTCTTGGTTCCCTGTCAACAACTTCAGCCCCACACAGTCTATAGTGTTAGATGATCTAAAAAATTCACTTGAAAAGTGAGTTTTTGGATGTTTTCTTCCTCCATTTTTCTTTTTTCTTTGGTTGGAAAATCCAGTTACAGTGCCTATCATTAGCCTTAGATTTGTTATTATTGTTATATATAAAAACTGAATTATCTCGATCGAGGTAGTTGACTATTCTTTTTTTTAATTCCCCCATTTTCTTCGGTACTTTGGATGTTAGGCGCCCTGAGTTAGGGTCAGCCCTCGGTGGATTTAACAGGTCCCGGGTCATTTTTGTTGAAATCCATCCCTAGCAATTTTTCTTCACTGATCAATTATGCTGATCTTAACTCAAGACCGGTTAGATCTCGCGGATCGGCATAAATAGGTCCGTGTGGATTCAAAGTCACTTGCAAAATGTTTGCGGATGATTTGACATTGCACCATAGGCCTCAATAATTCAAAATTCAACAGGAATTGCCCATGAACGGGGTAGTTGGTCCAGAATCCAAAAAACTGTTCGATTCTGTTTGGATGAGTTATCTCCACATATCTTATCTTTTAAAACGAAAGCTAAAATATCTCGTGGAACTCTAGAGCCAAAGCAAAACTCACTAAAACTAGAGTTACTACCATGCTATCATCCATTCCACAACCTTCCATGGCTCTCTGTATTAACAATGGAGGTACTGCTATTTGCAACACAACCACCACCCCCACTTCTCAAACCCACCTCTCATTTCGTCCTCAAACCATTATTTTAAACAACCCAAGTAAAAGATCTTCACATATTGCTACTGCAAAGAAAATCTCTTCTAGAACTGGTAGGTTTGATAGCAAAAACAAGAAAACTACTGGTGGTGGTGGAGGAGGAACCAGTACAACCACAATTGAAGAAGTGGATGAAGTTATTGAGAGAGAAAGAAGTGAAAGGGATTTAGCAGATGGAGTTGTAACTGGAATTGATGATGGGTATTTCTTGCCAGAGCTACCTGGTGATAAACCTGATCCTTTTGAAGGTGCTCAATGGGATGGTCTTGGTTTCTTTCTTCAGTATCAGTGGGCTTTTGGTGTTGTCTTTGCGGTAACAATTTCTTCCCTTCCCTGTTCCTTTGTGTGAATTTACTATTTTTAATAGTCTTTATGTCATTTTTATGAGTTAATTCGTCAATCAACAAGACTTCCATAGAAAATTACATGGTAGCTTCAACTTTGAGATGCATAAAATTGAATAGCTGGTGCGACATATCTTCTTTATTTGTGGAGTTGCCGTTACTTCATTTGAAGGCTCGTTGTTTTTGTAACTCATGGGTTCTTTACTTTTTGCAGCTGATTGCTTGTGGAGTTGCCGTTGCGACTTACAACGAAGGGGCGACAGACTTTAAGCAGACAACGGTATACAAGGAGTCGGTCCAGTCTAGAGAGTTGTTGGAAGAACCAGAGACTTCAAATGCAGATGTTTTCGAGGGAAATCCAACTGAAGAAGCACCTAGTCTAGAGTAAGCACTTCAAAGAACTTAAAACAAGGTCTGCATTCAGTTCATGCTGTAATTGTAAGGACTAAGCATACAAACAGGGGTCTCAAAAATCTCTCCCAAGGTAATAATAGTACTGAAGTACACTTTTATATGTTGTAAATTTTCCATGGCTGTTTTGTTTGTGTATTCATAGTGTATGAGAATGCTAATACTTGATAGATCTCTCAAATTGGAATGTTAAAATCTAGATGTAGATACGCTTGAGAAACATTACGACCTTCTTTTGTTATGTAATTTGGCATGTAGAGGGCAAGAAAGATTTGAGGTTTATTGAAAGCCTACATTTCTCATATGTATGATGGAAAATGAAATGAATACATGACTCATATAGAAGATGCTCCAAACACTATCATTTGTTCATATTGCTACTAAACTTTTAAGACTTTTAGATTTTCAGAAGAAATTGAACCATAGTAGGTCTAAACTGCATTCTTTTATTCTTAATATGTAAGTGGAACTACATGAAAACTTAAGCACTCATATTGTAATCAGAACTAGATGAAAGCTCTTGTCAATAGATAGATTGTTGCAATTGCCACAAAAGGAGCTTGTCTGAATGTTAACTTTTGACCGTTGCTCTTGCGGAAACCCATATTTGGCATTGGTGCCATTGCGGCCATAGGTGGAACTGTAAATTACATAGATGTGAGCGTTAGATGAAGCAGTATAGACTTTAACAGGAAATATCTAGAACCCAGTGTGGTAAATATTAGAACATACCAGGTTCAGGCTCAGGTGAAGAAGTATTTGAACTGGTTCCCTGTAACACTTGAATGTCAGGTGCGGGAGAATCAGCTGATGGAACCAACCCTTTAAACCAAACTAAACCAGTTCATGTATTAAGCGTCAATCAAAATTTATTAGATTCGGGTGCAAGGGAACCCAGTGTAAAGAACTACTACTAACTACTCAATATGAGAAGAAAAGCTGCTGTCTAACAAGAACTGTAGGAAGCTTAAGCATCAGTAGTACGGAGCTTGTATTTAACAACTCGAATAAAAGATTAACGTTTAGTGGGTAGCAAAAAGCTTTACAAATGACAGTTTAGAAGTTCACAATGCACAGTTGTATCACCTAGTTACATACCTGGACATGAAGTTGTATCGAGCTTAATCCTACAGAGAGCAGGAAGCCTTAAACCAAGTGTTTGGTTAATAGAAAAGAAGTTGATTGGATTATCACTACTAAGCAAAACACAGAGGCAGTTTTCTTCTTGAACATAGAGATCCATGAGGTTGTCACAGCACAGACGTGCTGGTGCAGGCATAGTTCCTTGTACATAGGGCAAGCAGGGTACTAAAGTTAGCAAGCGAGACCCACATTCAATAATGTCGGAGCCTGTCGAAGGAGATTCAGCTTCTGGGGAAGCAAATGGAATTGAAATAAGGAGAAGTAGTAACAGAGGAAGGATATGGAAACTTGAATGAGAAGCCATTGAACGTCTGTTTTGCTTTCACTTTCTGTATGTTTGTGTGTGTTCAGGCTCTATAGGATGAAGCAGAAGCTAGTAGAGAGCTTTTTATAGAATGAAATTTTCTGTTTTTAGGGTGTGAACTTCTGCATGCTAATGGATGGAACTTTGCATTTTGTACTAGTTAGTTATAGTTGTAGTTCATGACTAGTATGTGTGTGGTGGTACTTCTGTTCGTTAATTGGAATTACTTTTTCAGGTTTGACCATGGTCTCTATAAGCCTTTTGTATTTCACAATTTATACATGTTTTCCAGATATAATCTTTCAATTTGTGCCCCTGTTGTAAGATCGCGCTGATATTCTCACACCAGCTAACATTAGTACTGAAGAAGATGCTCCAGCCTGCAGAGCAGGGTTGTCGAACAACCAGTGACCATGTGGAAACTGGAAAGAACCAAGTATATGTCTAACCGGACTCTATATTGATCAGCTCTTACGGATCCTACAAGCTGCTCTAAGTTACAAACCCATCTGAAGTTTAGGCAAGTCTATGAAGCAGACAAAACATGAGAACACCTTTGCAAATATGCAGTTACAAATTTGCCAAACTACTTTAAGATGAATGCCAAGAATAAACTGTGTTGAACAAATCCTAATCTAATGACTACTAGTCTACTACCCTTTACTACCCTTTCTTCCTTCGTCAATCTCCTCGGAATCAGATTCCATAACATTGATTCAAACATAAGTAACCATTCAATCATATTTGTTTGCATCTGACTCGTGGTGAGTTAACCCATGATACGTCGCGAGTCAGGCATCAGACTCTTTGTTTTTAAGATGTGACTTGATACCTGATGTAAGCACCCGGATTCGGCAAGAGCTGAAGACACTGGAATGGGGGCTTCAGGTGATACCAAGCCGAAGCCACCATCGACGATGACATCGCACAAGCAGGGTGTCATCAGAAGATGATTAGTGGTTGCTTAAATAAACCCCATATAGTACACTATACGGCTAATGACAAAAGTCTTACTAGAAAAGGTATTAGGGTACACGTGTACGGTACCTTCATATTAGGCTTTGCCTATAAAAGGAGAGCTATCCTCCAGAGATAGACAGAGCTTTTCAGAGAATTGTACTGTGTATTGGGATTAGTCTCCTCATAACCTTGTATTAATTTAAGGGTGTTTACGTTTGACGACTTCATTGGGGACTAATCCTCAATACCACTACACAAAATCATTAGAAAAAACATATGGAGTCATCGGTCACTGAAAACCCTAGCATTATGGCTTCGGGCAATGTTCCTGTTAAAACAATTGGAGGAATAATGACAGCTTCAGGTACGAAGGATCGCAAAGTCAACAAGCGAATCTCGAGTTCCGAATGCCGATAACAGAAGGTTCGGAGACACAACATCCAAATCCACAAATAAGAGTAGGTCAACCGAACGCATCTGGGGATGTGCAAAGACAAGTTGAGGAAATTCCGCAAACACAGACTGGGACGGAAAGAACAAGTTCACAAGTAGGGATGCATAGGCAGCCTTTACCTACTTCACAACAACTTGAGATACAACAGATGCGTCAGGAATTAGCGGATTCCGACAAGAGGAAGTTGGTCCTAATGGATAGATCAACTGAACTTCAACCCGAAGGAGGTGATAAGGATCTTGACCCGTTTGGATTACCACAACATCCCTTCTATTGCTGAGCAAAGCTCAACGAGACTCATTCGGCAGACGGATCTCATCCTCCAGGCAGAACCCCCAACGTAGTGAGACACCATGCATCTTCCGAGTGCAAAAGGAGGGTTTTCATAATTCAGATGGACAACACAGTAAAGAGCAAGACCATATTGTCTTAGTCGAGAAACATATTGCTAAATATCTTGAAGAACATTATAGCCTAACTCCACCCACAACGAATTATGTTATGCAATCTCCGTTCACCCAGGGATCATTAGAGAAATCTATGCCAGCAAAATACAAACAACCCAAATTCCGACTTTTTGATGGTTCCGGAAATGCGACGGAACATGTGTTTCGGTTTCTTATGACCCTAAATCATGCCACAAACGATTCTATTTGCTTGAGAGAGTTTGGAAAATCGCTTGCCGGTTCAGCATTCACATGGTTTGTAGGGCTGGAAGAAAATAGTATCTCGTCTTGGAATGATATGCGCAATCAATTTATGAAAAATTTTACTCGCGGCAAAAGCAACTCATAATTTTGGACATCTGCAATCATAATTATAAGACCTGTAGAAAATACTTGGATTTTGCGAGAAGCTTTCGGGCAGAATGTTTACGAAGCAATGTCAAGATCCCAGAAAAAGAACTTGTCAAGATCGGTATTAGCCGATTGCCTACAGAGCACAGTTTTATCTTAGGAACTGTCAAGTTGGAAACTTTCACAGAAGACGCGTGCTCCCGAGCCGATGACGCGGCATAAATAAAAGTTCTGGGTACCAAACAATGGGGACATTCTATAGCTTATGCTAAAGAAGAAGGAAATATCATACAAGGCAAGAGATCAGCAAATTTCAGAGATGAAAAAGGATATAAGAGGGGCAGCGTTACATCTGACGAAATTGTTGAACCACCTGACTTCCCATGTCCACTCGAAACAACTATCGAACTATTGGAGGAGAGTGGAGGAAAAATGGCGATAAGACTCTTCTATCTCCAGCAAAGGAACCTTCAGAACAAGACAAGAGACATGCCAGATACTGCCATTTTCATAAGAAGATCGATCATGCAACAAGGGACTGCCGAACATTTAAATGGAAAATACACAACAGACAACAGAGGGGAGAGATCGATTTCGAACAAGACACTCATATCCAAAAAGACCCATTACCACGCCATGTATTCATGTTCACACACGAAGACGTTGAAGATGTGGTTGAGGCAGTATGTATCGTTTCCGAAGCAGACAATTATGAATACATTGCAGCCATTGTAACACAAAAACCACTTTTCGCAAACTACTTTGATACATTGAATTTCACAGCCGAGCAGCGTCAAATTGCAGCGGATGTACAGTATTGTCCAAAATTGCAGCAAATGAAGGAGTACAACAGTACTTCTTTCGCAGATACTCGTTATGTTGGATAAACTTCAACAGTAAGCCTAAGATAATCTCTAACAAGTTGGTTAGGATAAGAAAAGGCAATTGATGTAATCCTAAGGGAATTAGAAGTCACCTAGTTCTAAGAAAAGGAAAGACATGTAATAAGGTAATATGACTAGGAAAAGGAATTCATAGTTCTATATATATATATGATCACCAAAGTTGTGGTTTATCATATGAGCAAGATTAGAGCTTGTGTTTAGTTTTGAGAGATTTTCTAAACATCAATAAAGAGAGTTGTCTTTATATAAGCTAAGTTTCATCTTGCAGTTGTCATTAATTGGTATCAGAGCTTGTTTCCGAGCCATGGAAAACGAAACTACCATTGTGGGTGCAAAACAGTTCACGCCACCATCAATACAAGTTCCAATCCTCAACGCCACAAACTACACAGTATGGGCCATGAGAATGAAAGTACTGATGAAAATCTACAAAGTTTGGGAAAAAATTGATCCTGGTACATTGGACCCAGACAAAAACAATGTTGCCATTGGATTACTCTTTCAAACAATACCATAATGTCTTGTTCTACAAGTTGGTGAACAGGAAACTTCAAAGAAAATTTGGGATGCAATAAAGGCACGTAATCTCGGAGCTGATCGAGTTAAAGAAGCCCGTCTGCAAACCTTAATGTCTGAATTTGAAAGAGTGAAGATGAAAGACACTGATACTATTGATAGCTTTGCAGGAAAGCTATCAGAGATAGCCTCAAAGGCTGCGTCACTTGGAAAATCCATTGATGAAGATAAACTGGTAAAGAAGTTTCTCAATAGTTTACCAAGATCCAAGTATATTCATATCATAGCTTCTCTCGAATAAGTCTTAGATTTAAAGAAGACTAGCTATGAAGATATAATTGGAAGATTGAAAGCATATGAAGAAAGAATCCTTGATGAAGAAAACAATGGAGAAACTCAAGGAAAACTCTTGTACACAAACTCTTACCAACAAAACTCTGCGACAAGAGGAAGAGGTCGTGGAAGAGGTGGTAGAGGAAACAGAGGCCGAGGAAGGGGAGGAAGGTTTAACTCACAAGATAGAACAACAAGTCAGAATGATCAAAACCAAGGGAAAGAAAAGAAGGATAAATCAAACATTATTTGTTACAGATGTGATAAACCAGGACACTTCTCCTCTGTATGCCCTGAAAGGATACAAAAGATGGAAGAAACAAACAAGAATGAAACAAGGGAAGCAGATACAACTCTTTTCAGCACGAAGTTGTATTCTTAAACGAAGGGAAACTAATACCAAAGAACTACGAATCAAAGGATGGAGAAGAAGGAATCTGGTATTTAGATAATGGAGCCAGCAATCACATGACTGGTAAGAGACACTACTTTTCTGAACTCAATGAGAAAATCAAAGGACAAGTGAAGTTTGGGGATGGATCTTCTGTAGAAATTAAAAGGAAAGGATCAATTCTATTTCAGAGCAAGACCGGGGAACAGAAGCTTGTCACAAACATCTACTTCATCCCAAACTTACAAAGCAACATTCTAAGTTTAGGACAAGCTACAGAAGTTGGATGTGATGTTAGAATGCGACAAGATTATCTAACAGTTCATGACCCAAGTGGAAGACTTTTAGTTAGAGTCTCACGCTCACAGAATAGACTCTACAAGATAAGTCTCATGATTGGAAGGCCATTGTGTCTGAATATGAGACTGGAAGATCAGACATGGAACTGGCACGCAAGGTTAGGACACATAAGTTTTAGAACCTTAAAAACTATGTCTCAGAACAAGATGGTTCGAGGGCTACCACAACAAAACGGAGTGGTGGAAAGGAGAAACAGGACTCTAATGGAGATGACAAGAAGTTCTTTAAAGGCTATGCAGGTACCTAATTATATATGGGGAGAAGCTGTACGACACTCCACATACCTAATAAACAGGATACCTACGAAAGCTCTGAAAGACATGACTCCATATGAAATTTTGCGAAAGAGAAAACCAAACATAGATCATTTAAGAGTGTTTGGTTGCAAAGTATACGCAAAAGTTGATTCTGCAACTCTTAAGAAACTGGATGATCGATCTCAGACTCTTGTGCATCTAGGAATTGAGCCTGGATCCAAAGCTTACAGATTATTCAATCCAACAACAAAAAGAGTGATAGTGAGTCGAGATGTGGTATTCGATGAAAAAGCAAACTGGAACTGGAAAGAAACTAATGATGGACCAAGTAGGGATCCAGGAATGTTTCACATGAGATGGGGTCAAGTAATTGATGAAGGCGAAGGACCCATAATCATCAATACCAATCGAAACAATGATGTTAATAAAGAAGAAGAAGAGAATAATGAAAACACTGAGAATAACGAAGAAGTAGAAGAAGAAGAAGAAGAAGAGATCGATGAAATAACTCAACCCATTCCACTGCGAAAATCAACAAGATAGATACAAAAGCCACAGTATCTGGAGGATTATGTTCTTCAAGCTGCAGAAGAATGTGAGATTATGCTACTTTCTGTTAATGATGAACCAAGGAATTTTCAGGAAGCAAAGGTCTCGACTAAATGGACACAAGCATGTAGAGAAGAAATTATTTCAATCAACAGAAACAAGATTTGGTTTCTAGTTGATAAGACAGAGGAAGCATCAAACTCATGGGAAATTCACCACTTAGACGTTAAGACAACATTCTTACATGGTGAATTGCGAGAAGATGTGTATGTTGAACAACCAGAAGGTTTTGAAGTAAAAGGACAAGAGCATAAGGTTTATAAGTTATCAAAAGCTCTATATGGTCTAAGACAAGCTCCTCGATCCTGGAATACAAAGTTAGATCAAATCTTAAGAGAAATCAGATTTGTTAAGTGTTCTAAAGAAACATCAGTATACATAAGAGAAGAAAAGGGAACGCTTCTTGTGATTGCAGTCTATGTGGATGATCTATTTTTGACTGGAAACTCCCTTAAGGTGATCAATGAGTTCAAGAGAGAAATGTCATCAAAGTTTGAGATGTCAGACCTCGGAAAACTCACTTATTACCTTGGCATAGAAGTCCATCAAGGAGTAGATGGGATTCAGATTAAACAAGAAGCTTATGCAAGGAGAATTCTGAAAGAAGCATGACTTGAAACTTGTAATCCAACTAAGATACCAATGGAGTTTGGACTTAAAGTTTCAAAGGCACAAGAAGAAGCTGAGATTGATCCAACGAGTTATAAAAGAAATGTTGGATGCCTTAGATACTTGTTACACACAAGACTAGACTTGGCTTTCTCTGTGGGAGTAGCAAGCCGTTATATGCAGAGTCCACGCAAGTCTCATGGTGATGTAATAAAGCAGATATTGAGATATCTAAGAGGAACAATCAGTTATGGATTGAAGTATGGTCGAGGAGGATCAAAAAGAATTGTCGGGTATAGTGACAGCAGTCATAATATTGACCAAGATGATGGAAAAGGTACAACTGGTCATATATTTTATCTAGGTGAAGCACCTATTACATGGTGTTCACAGAAGCAAGACACTGTAGCCCTCTCATCATGCGAAGCTGAGTTCATGGCCACAACAGAAGCAGCTAAAAAATCAATATGGCTTCAAGAATTGTTGGGTGAAATCAAAGGAAGAGAACCTGAAAAAGTTCTCATCAAGATTGATAATAAGTCTGCAATTGCACTCACTAAAAATCCAGTGTTTCATGGGAAGACGAAACACATTCACAAAAGGTATCATTTCATACGAGAATGCATCGAGAAGGAGGTCATTAACGTAGAACACATACCTGGAACTGAGCAGAAGGCAGATATATTAACAAAGGCATTGGCTCAGATCAAGTTTGAAGAGATGAGAAAATTAATAGGAGTACAAGATTTTTCTCAAGCACAGTTGAAGCTTAAGGGGGAGAATGTTGGATAAACTTCAACATTAAGCCTAAGATAATCTCTAACAAGTTGATTAGGATAAGAAAAGGCAATTGATGTAATCCTAAGGGAATTAGAAGTCATCTAGTTCTAAGAAAAGGAAAGACATGTAATAAGGTAATAGGACTAGGAAAAGGAATTCATAGTTTTATATATATATGATCACCAAAGTTTTGGTTGATCATATGAGCAAGATTAGAGCTTGTGTTTAGTTTTGAGAGATTTTCTAAACATCAATAAAGAGAGTTGTCTTTATATAAGCTAAATTTCATCTTGCAGTTGCCATTACGTTACCCATATAGACGTGTAATCTTTCGAAATTGTCTTCGTTCTTCCTTGTGAACTTGTGCTCGCTTAGCTGAAGGAGTTTTGATAGGATTGGCATATGTGGTCTCCCAATCGGGGATTGGAGTTGAGTGGATATGAGTGACTATTTCGTTTGGTTCACTAAGCCCATTGTAGAAGGCTGCTTCGGCCAAATGTGCTTCCTCAGTGGTGAAAGAGTAGATTGAAGCGGGTACGCGTTTCTCATTTTCCTTTAAGATGAACCTGATACACTGATGGTAAGTAGAGGGTACGATCCCGTGTTTGTGCAGACATGGCCTACCTAAAAGCACATGGTAAGCTGAATGCGCATTCATGACATAAAAGGGTTTACTAGCTCGGATATGGCCCACTTGAACTTCCAGTTTGATAGTCCCTATTGTTTGTTGTATGAGTCCTCCAAAGCCTCGGATTTCTAATAGCAAATTTGTTGATGTTTTCTTCTTTGATTCCAATACTCTCTGCAACATGTAAGGGATCAAATTGAGTGATGTCCCGGTGTCCACAAAGGCTCTCTTAAATTTATGTTTTCGTATTCCCGTAGTAACATATAGAGGTCGAGTATGGTCACAAAAGGAGGGGAGCCCCATGGGGTTTACATGAGTACTCGAATATGAACAAACGACAATGCCAACTCATGTAAGCAACAATGCAAATCAATAAAAGGCCTTTAGAAAAAAAAAAAAAAAAAACTTTATTTTTTTCTCTTGTCCGAAAAGTCGGCCTATTAGAAGAACCAAAGGAAAGAGAAGATTAGCCAAATGGAAAAAAAAGAAGACGTATTTATAAGCCTTCGGAAAAGTTGATGTGGACGGCATACCGAAAAAATCTACAGTAACTTCATGACAACCACGTGCAAAGTAAATACAAGTATCAAATGACCAATTCCTTACCTCCTTGATCGACCAATGACGCCTTTGTTCCACCTCTGTTCCGAACCGACACCCGAACATGCTTCGATGACTTTATAAAAAGTGAGCAACTCTATAAGAAGTCAAATAAAATTCAAGAAAAACTCATGGCAGCTTCGACAGTACATACTCACCTCGGTAACGCCAGCAGGATCTATTGGAATAACTTCGCTTTTATCTTTGCCTTTCTGAGCCGAATCTGCAGCAACTCTACCTCTCGACCCAAGCTTTATCCCGTGAGCACTAGCAATGCGGGATGCAAGTTTAATACATCCTCGAGCATTTAAAGAACGAGGACTGGTGATGCCCATCAGAACCGTAACAGAACATATGAAGTCAATCATCCGAGTCAGTTCTTCATACCAGTTAGTACACCATGCCTGTGAAAAGATAGGAGGTCTCTTCAGAGATGGAACTGGCAGACGAAATGGGAGATCTTGACAACACTTCGGCTCTCCTGATTTAAAGACAAACCGACGATAACATTCCTCTGTAAGGCTCTTGTCATCCAGGAAAAGGGGTATTTATATGGAGGCCGATCCTTGATCATAACCTAACTGCCTGTCAACCCTATCAACATTATAGCCGACAGCACAAAACTTACCCTCAAAATACCCAGGGATAAAACCCGGAGTCACCATTGCTACGAAATCCCATTCATCATCATCAAGTTGTGAATTTTCTGAGTCCAACACGTCATCGAGGAATACATAATTTGGACCAAGAAACAGAGCGCCCCTGGGGTTATCACCATATGGGCGTGCCCGAAATGACTTCAGTTTATCGACAATCCACGGAAGCTCGTTACTTGCCTTTTTTATGTGAACGTTCTCGTATAAAGCAGTACGGGGATGACGAACCAGTGCGGGAGGCAAACGACCAGCAGTAACAACAACACTATCTCTTCTCACAACCAAATCTTGAGTCCCGGATCGACTATCAGGAAATCGTATCCAGAACCACATCTGCAGAAAACTGGTAGGAACGTAGCTCTCAACTATGTATTCATGACTGTTTACAGTTTTCACATCCGAGACAAGAGCATCTAAGTGGCGGTATACTCCACCTAAGAACATAGGGGATAAAGGATAGGTAACTCCCCTTGACATCTTCACAGCTATCCGAAGAATGTCATCCCAATTATTGTCCTTCGGCGAGCACTCGAAAAGATCATGAATTAACCAATACGTCAAGAAAACAGCAAGTTCGGCGTCATCGTTATGACCATGAGTTGGAGGATCATAAGATTTCACCAAGGAAATGAGCTTCTTCTTATCAATCACTTCAGTAATATAAGGTGTCCAGTAATTCATCCAACCCGATAGGGAGGCACGCTTGTCCTCCTTAACTGCCGCTCCCGAGGTACCAGTACTCACTTTACGAGCTATAGTCTTTCGGACTTCCACTAAGGCGTTGAACAAATCCGAGTCTGCAGTTGTCATAGTGCCTTCGGGGTTAGCTTCTTCGAAGCTGTGAGAACTATGTAAGGGCGACAACATCTTCTAAAGTGGGAGAATCTTCTCCCCAGGCAAAGACTAATGTTTGCACACCAGCAACCCATCGAAAAAATGTGTGCACACCAGCAACCCATCGAAAACAAGACATGGGGAGAGCCTTGTTAGCATGAAAGATACTCTGATGAGCGGATAAGTTCAGAGCATCTTCAATATTAAGCTCTCCAATACGTTGTAAGTGATGTGGCTTCGAGAAGATATAATGCTTCCACGAGGACCACTCATGACTTACGAGGGTGGTCGAAACAAATTCTATGGGAGGTTCTCGGTAATCACCGCGTTCAATGCACATCCAAGGCAGGTTCTCGAGTGGAAGGGTCTTAGGAGGAGCAACTTCGGGAACTAGCAACATCAGACTCTCATATATAGTCTGAAACTCTGTTGTGGTCATTTGGGGGATGAAGCGATCTTGAAAGACAAGACCCGGAATTAGGTGTATCAGAAGATTCCGCTCCAAATAAGCGTAACCTCCTCATGTCTGCGAAATCTTCCTTGGACAAATTCTTACCAGCATCGATTGTGTGTGGTTCCATTTTTGAGACGAAGTTATTAAAACCCGAAGACGATAAAAGAGTGAGGGAAAAGGAGAATGAAGAAAAAGAGAGAAAAAGAAAACTTCTAAAAGTGAACAACGAAGAAAAGGAAATGGAGGGGACGTATTTTATACGAAAAGAAACAGAAAGACGAAGAGTCGAGACGCTTGCGAAAAGACACACACGTTTCGATCGGCTGATGGGGAAAGAAGCGGCCGAAGATGGGTGAAATGTTGGATCCTGCCTCATGACTGGTGCCAACAACTGCCGTTAGATATCACAAGGCAGAAAATTATGCCCATATATACTCATACTGAAAAAGCGGGGGTCTAACAACCACACCCAATATTTCGATTAGCAATCTGTATGGACTAATTCCAATATACTTTTAAGAGAATCAACTAGACAGTCAGACTCAATCTTAATAAAAGTATATCAAAGAGTTATATATCTCTTTCTCGATTCAATACTTACTCAAGCAAATAGAAATCTGCGAGTCTAATTGAATACAAGAGAAATCACTTGAACGGTACCAAAGACCAATGTTCAAGTATCAATCAATTTCAATCAACAACCAAAGGTTGGATTTCCCAATTAATTGATTCAACGCACAGCCTGTGATATTTCAATTATATAACAAAATATAATGCGGAAAAGAAATAACACAGACACCAAAAGTTTTGTTAACGAGGAAACCGCAAATGCAGAAAAACCCCGGGACCTAACCCAGATGGAACAAACACTGTATTAAGCCGCTACAGACACTAGCCTACTACAAACTAACTTCGGTCTAGATTGTAGTTGAACCCCAATCAATCTCACACTGATCCAAGGTACAGTTGCGCTTCTTACGTCTCTGATCCCAGCAGGATAATACGCACTTGATTCCCTTAGCTGATCTCACCCACAACTAAGAGTTGCTACAACCCAAAGTCGAAGACTTTAATAAACAAAACTGTATCACACAGAAAAGTCTACGGTAATAGATAAATCTGTCTCCCACAGAAATACCTACGAGTTTTTGTTCCGTCTTTTGATAAATCAAGGTGAATAGGAACCAATTGATAACCCGGATTTATATTCCCGGAGAACAACCTAGTATTATCAACCACCTCACAATAATCTTAATCGACTAGCGAAAGAAGATATTGCGGAATCACAAACGATGAGACGAAGATTTTTCTGACTTCTTTTATATCTTTCCTATCGGAGAAATCAATCTCAAGCTAATCCTATGATTGTACTTAGTACGATAGAAACATCAAGATCAGATCACACAACTACAAGAAAGTAGTATCGGTCTGGCTTCACAATCCCAATGAAGTCTTCAAGTCGTTAACCTATAGGGTCTCGATAGAAACCTAAGGTTAAAGGAGAATCCACTCTAACTAATACAACTAGTATCACACAGGAAGTGTGGGGATTAGGTTTCCAAGTTGCTAGAGTTCTCCCTTATATAGTCTTTCAAATCAGGGGTTGCAATCAATGTTAGCTTAGTAACAAAGCATTCAATATTCACCGTTAGATGAAAACCTGATTAGATTCAAGCTAATATCTTTCAACAGTTAGATCGAAACTTAGTTTGTTACACACAAATGAAATGCACATTTATCTATGTTTGTGTAACCGTACCCAAACATGTACATCTAGTTGGTTCAACAGTAGTTAACCAAATGGTTAGCCATATGAGCAACCATATTCTTCTTTACCACAACTAGTTCAAATGACTCAAAATAACTAGTTAGAGAGTTGTTCAATTGCTTAGATCTTTATAATAGACACAATTGAAACAAAAACGATTTTATTCACTCGAATCGATTCATGAACTTTATAGCCACGGTTTGCAAACTTGCATTCCTTAGTTTATATAAGTTTAATTTCACGAATAATCGTTTTTAGAAAATAGCCAACTTAAGTACGCGGACTTAAGTACCCAGAATAAGTTTGTTTTCAATTCACAAACTCCAGCAGAAGTTCTCGGGATGAGAACCTCCGACAGTACGCGGACTAGTTCCGATTTTTCTGAGCAGCAAAGTACGCATACTTTGGTTCAAGGAATAAGGACTTATATATGTATGAGTTACCACAAAATGCTTATATCCAACCATGGTTATATAATCTAAACTCTCATTTCAATCATTGAAACATTCTTAGAGGACGTTATATAGTTGTTATTCACAAACCATTTTTCGTCAAAGCCATTTTCAAGTGATTTAAACTTAACATGACTTTCGTCACTAGTAAAGATGAACTTGGCCAAAGAGAAAGCTTACCAACACATATTTCGAGAAGTAGATAAGCGAGATAAACTCGGTTCGAAATAGCAAATGTGTATAATCAAAGTCTATATAGCAAAACGACTTTTGTCTCAGGATAGGAGATAGAGTAGATAGACTTTTGAGTGATAGATACGTTCAAGTCTCCACATACCTTTTAGTCGATGAAGTTCCACCAGTTCCTTGAGTAGTTCTTCGTCTTTGTATGATGATCGCCATGGAGTATTGACCTCAACTATACTTTCTATCCTAGTCCGAGACTTAGCTATAAGTAAACTAGAAATCAAGACTTATAGTTTTGATCACTAACATTGACAAACATGCTTGAGATAGCAACGCATGCGAGTTCGACCGAGCAGTGCTCTAACACATATCATGTCAATAAAGGACACAATAGAGGACTCAATGGCACAACAAGGGGCTGTGAAGGAACAACCCGAAGAGATGAAGTCAGTGCGCGAACTGACTGCTACCACAATCACAGATTTGGCCGACAACCAAGGGGCTAATGTAAGCACTCGGATTCGGCAAGAGACGAAGACACTAGAATGGGGGCTTCGAGTGATACCAAGCCAAAGCCACCATCGACGTTGACGTGGCACAAGCATGGTTCCTTCAGAAGATGATTAGTGGTTGCTTAAATAAACCCCATTGTAATGGTACACGTGTACGGCTAACGACAGAAGTCTTACTGGAAAAGGTATTAGGGTACACGTGCACGGTACCTTCATATCAGGCTTTTCCTATAAAAGGAGATCTATCCTCCAGAGAGAGAGAGAGCTTTTCAGAGAATTATACTGTATATTGGGATTAGTCTCCTCATAACCTTGTATCAATTTAAGGGTGTTTACACCTGACTCAGATCTAACTCTTGACTCGAACCTGTTTGATTCATTGGACCAAGTTACTGACTCACATATTTTTGAGTCAATTGAGTGAGATCTGACTCAAAAACAAACATATTAATTGAGATCTGATTCAATCAGGTGATTTCTATCATATCCAAACGACTCAGACCCAGACCAATCAGGTGAGTCAACGGTAAACAAATAAGATGCCTTTCATGTTCGGTTGTGCTAGACACACCGTGAAAAGTTCACGGTGATATCACCGAAAGAGACAAGTCCCCGGAACCCACGGAAAAAAAGAGGATGATTTTTAAATTTTAATTTTTTGTGGGTCCTCTTTTTTTCCCTATGTGTGTTGGGGTGATTCCACCGTGAGAAAATCGCCGTGGATCTAGCATTATTCTTCATGTTTCAATTCAACTCCTGTCCTTGGGGCGACATCGATATTGGAGAGTAAAATGAGGTCCACTAATTAGCATACATACCAAGACACGCTACTAATTTCCTCTCCCATCCAAGATATTTTGTAAGATTAAATGCTTGCCACATCATCTTTCCCTAAAAAAACAAAAGATAAGGGGGTCTTTCCAGTGCTTGTTTTACATTGTTGCTGGTGAGTGGTTTCAGAGAAAAACCCTAAGAATGGCAAGCATGGTGATACAAGGTGTAATGAATAATGGAGATGCTGCTGCACTTGTTGTTTTACCATTGTTTTCATCACTTTCGGGTTCAAGTTTTAGATTCAGTAGGAGATCTAATCCTACGTTTCTTCTTTCAAATGGGATTCTCAAGGTATCATCTTCATTCTTCAGTCTTGCTCAACTTTTGTTTCTTTACTCTTCCATGTTTATTCTTGTTTAGCAGTTGAAATCTAAGGTGAATGATACTATTCAATAACAACTACTGTAGTACAAAATTATGCTCCATTTTCAGTACCCTTTTCCTTTAATTTGTTAATTTTCTTTAGGTCTATGCATTTGCTTTAAAATATTATATGGAAGAATGTATTAGCAATCTTGATAAATTTGTAAACTATTGTGTCTCAACTCTGGTTAGTTCAATTAGTATTGTGCAGTTTTAATATACATTTGTTTGTCTATCTCATAAGGTATCTTCTCTATGCCCATGATTTTTGATTCACTTATGAGTGTCCCTCCTTATCCTTTTATTTTAGAAACTGGAACTGATACTGAAAACCAGTTTTCGCTCAGTTCCACCAGGATGAGCTACTTCCAGAGAGAACGATATAGTTCCAAGTAGGTCAATAACCTAAATGAACGACCCGTCGACACTACTACGCTTGACCTTGAAGGTTTGCTAATAGAGTTTGGGCGTGAACCTCACAAGTGTTGCATAATGAGATGAATTTGAACGATGTATGGGTCACTTATACGTGCTAGACTTTGTTTCAATCCTAAGTGTGCCTGATCTTTCTGAGTAGGTCTTTAGGAAATAATTTGGTTGTTTACTTTCATCTTCCTAGATTTCAACTACTTCCGGAATAGTTAATGCTGATTTTCTTAAAGATGTTTTTCCTTTCCAGAGCTTCAATTCCTTTGGCTTTTCGAAGGTAGGTATTAAGCTTGAGAAGTACAGACCAAAGGTGAGAGCATCAGGGGCTTCCAATGATGATACTACTACACCTCCGGTTGCTCCTTTAGAGCTTGAATCTCCGACAGGTCAGCTTCTCTCACAAATACTGCAAACCCACCCGCATTTACTCCCTGCAGCTGTTGATCAACATCTTGAGAACCTTCAAGCTGAGCGAGATTCTCCAAAAGAAGAAGATTCATCCCAAACTCAAAATCTCCTATACAAGTATGTTTTCAAGTGACCCATTTTCTTATCTCTAATAATATTTGAGCTAATATGTTGTCTTCATTTATGTAGCCTTCTATTCTTGCCATTTCAATGTTGTTGTTAACTCAAACCTCTAGATCAACCTGATGCAATAAAATGAAGCAAACACCTTTTTCACTGCTGGTATATTCTAGATTTTAGTTAAAATATACTAGATCAGTGCAAAATTGTTGATAGGGTGAAAAGTAGTTGTACTTTTACAAACCATTGCAGTCCATGTGTGTTTGTTGAGTTTGGGATGGATGAATCTTCTTCTTTTGGAGAATCTCAGCTCAGCCCAACTCAAAATCTCTTGTACAAGTATGTTTTTAAGTGACCCTTTCCTTCTAATAACATTTGAGCCAGTATGTTTGTTTTCTTTTATTTAGCCTTCTATTCTTACCATTTCAATGTTGTTGTTAACTCGAACCTCTAGATCAACCTGAAGCTTAGGTAGTGATGCGATGAAATGAAGCAAACGCCTTTTTCACTGCTGGTATATTCTAGATGTTAGTTAAAATATACTAGATCAGTGCAAAATTGTTGATATGGTGAAAAGTAGTTGTACATTTACAAACCGTTGCAGTCCATGTGTGTTTGTTGAATGTTTCATATTTCTTGGTGGTTATGGAAACAAACCAACATTTTAAAATGTTTTGACTTCCAGGAGAATCGCAGAAGTTAAAGAAAAAGAAAAAAAGAAAACTTTAGAAGAGATAATCTACTGCTTGGTTGTCCAAGACTTCTTAAAGTATAAAATCATGATGATTCCTTTGATATCAGTTCCAACAGATGATCCAACTGGTAAGGTAGATGCTTGGCCAAACCAAGAACAGAAGTTAGAGTCTGTTCATTCCTCTGAAGCCTTTGAAATGATTCAGAACCATCTATCACTTGTTCATGGTGAGCGAGATGGGGGCCCTCTCAGTAATACTGTCCAAATCAGCAAACTCAAGCTCGGGAAGCTTTATGCAGCCTCCATAATGTATGGGTATTTTCTCAAAAGAGTTGACGAAAGATTTCAGCTTGAAAGAAGTATGAAAACTCTTCCAAAGAGTTTGAATAAAGCACAAGAGATTTCCCGAGAACCACTTCCAGAAAGCCCATTCTGGGATCAGGATTCATTATTTCGAATCCCACCTGATGATGATATTGATGACGAAGGAGTCATCTCAAATTCTGCTGAAGTAAATACATTGAAAGAATATGTTATGTACTTGGATGCGGATACACTACAGAAATATGCAACCATAAGATCAATAGAAGCTATTTCATTAATTGAGAGACAGACCCAAGCATTGTTTGGAAGACCGGATATCAAAATTGCCGAGGATGGTTCAATCGATATGTCTAACGATGAGGTAATTGGGATTTCATTCTCCGGGTTGGGACTTTTGGTATTGGAAGCAGTTGCATTTGGATCGTTTTTGTGGGATGCTGAAGGATATGTTGAGTCTAAGTACCATTTTTTCAAAATCTGATTGAACCAGATAACATTTTTGTGCTGTAATGCAAATGATGTAAATTGGTGTATAAAGTTTTCATATTATGAAAAACTAGGGGTAGTTTTGTAGACATGCATCTTATGTTTCTTGGTTACTTGAACAGAATTTCATTGCAGAAATGGACTCACTTATTTTGGTATCCACATATTGGTCCCAATTAGTCCAACATTGTATGATTGTTATATTTTTGTTGTGCAACTTGTAAATATTGCTAATGATAATTGCATCTGAAACTTGTTGACTTTTTAGGAAGTCGATTGCTTTTGTGGTGTTCTTCGTAGATTATATTATTACAGGTTGCAGATTTTAAGACAATAACTGAACCAGTACAAGGTTCAGATTTTCACCCCGCTGCTCAACAAATGCTTTTCATCAGGGTAAAGTTCTGAAAGATGCAGCAACAAAAATGATTGAAAACGGCGTTTCTGAGAATAATTTTCTGGTCAATATGGTGTCCAAGGTAAGATCAGATAGTTATATGGTTTATCTATTTGTATCTGTTGTTTGTTGCATGATTTGTCTCGTTAATGTTTTCATACTTGAGTTATCTCTCAAAAGATTATGCTTTTTATTGAGACAAGTTTATTACATTTGTTTAAACTAAAGTATTGGATGGATACAAGTAGGGCAAGCATGTGAGACTTTACTTCAGTTTTACGATGTAGTTGACGTAGAACAGACATATAGTGGCTCCTGATCACTTTACTTTAGTTTAACTATTACGGGAAGTAGTAGGATTGGTATTTACAGTTAGATGTCCGTGGGTGTCGCATATTGCTACTGAGATATGCAACCTTCTTTTGGTATTGAAGGTTCTCATGCTTCCTTGAACACCTGAACACATACACCTACACCTAATAGTTTTTCTTAGGTGTATCCGCTGCATGTCAGATCATGTAGTCATACAAGTATGTCATCGTTCTATGTCTGACTTGCTTAAATGATTTCAGAAACCTGCATCCTCTGGACCTTCAACCACAACAGCTTCACCCTCTAGTCTGATGAGTACTAAAATCTTGTCCCCGTCTGGCTTATGAGATAAATTCTCTGTTGTGTTTACCTTGTATTCTCTTTTCAAAAAGAAGAAATAACCTCTCTATTTTGTTGGCAATTAACCCCTACTCCAGCTGCATCGACAACACCTACTCCAGCTCCTGCATCAACGGCACCTGCTTCAGCTCCTGTATCTCCACCTTCACCCACCAGCACTCCTGATTCTAGTGTCACTGCTGTGTGAGTTGTTCTGGCCTTTTCAGCAAGTAAAAAAATAATGTTCTTTGAGTTGTTAGTTGTGTATTGCCTCAGGGTCTTGTTGTAATCACTGGTTAAATGACATCTTAATTTTTATTTGTTAATAAAGCAGCACTGAGGGAGATGTCTATGGGCAAGCTGCATTTAGTCTTTCGCTGGAAATAACTTTGAGGCGGCGGTCATTTAACAAATCATTGACATGGGAGGGGGTACTTGGGATAGGGATACTGTAATCCGTGCTCTACAGGCTGCTGTTGACTATCTATACTCTGTAAGTTGGCTTCACTTTTGGAGCACTTAGTATAAAAGGAGAATTTGCTTCATCGGTAACCTATTACTAGCATTACTTTCCTGTGCTACATTGTTAGCATTCTAGCATGAATGTTATGCATCTACTTTTCATGAATGTTATGAAATGTTACTTTCCTGTGCTGCTTCCTACATCAGGGTATTCCCGAACAAGCAGTAGTTCAACCTGTTGCCCAACAGTGGGCGCTGTGAATGCTCCTGCTCAGGCACCACAACTTACACAGCCAGTTCCTTAATCCCGTAGATTTATTTCCTCAGGTACTGATTTTATAAACATCTCTAAAAGATTTTCTGTTATATTTTGAAGTCGCATTATTTTGTTTCGACTTAAAATTAGTTCTACTGAGAAATGATGGAAACACTTTGGTGTGTATGCCGTGTTGTACTCCCAAACTTCGCACTGAATGGGAGCGAAGAGCCTTGAAAATCTAACAAAAAGACTCATATTTGGAAATTGATATACATAAATGAGAGCCAAGAGCCTTGAATCCAGGTTTTGAATGAAACCTTGTATGGCTAGACACAATAGGACTGAATTATACGCGTACGATTCATCCTCAATACTTTACCAACCAGGAAAAATTATATATATGTAGGTTCAAATTCTTTAATTAGGAATTCTACAAAAAAAAAAAAAAACAAAAAAAAAAAAAAAAAAAAAAATAATCATGATTACTTCGATCTATTCAAGATCAAAAAAATAATCATATTAAGAAAAAGTACAAGGAAAACAATAATGATATTAAAATGTAAGAAATAAGTTAGGCAACAAAATAATTAGTACCTTTTCTTATAAACCCTTTTACCAAAACCCAAGAGATAAAAAAGGAAAAAACTGGTACCATGGAGTTATGGCAGAAAATGCAAAGTCATGAATGATCTTGTTGTTTCTTCTTGTTCTTCAATATAACTCTTCTCTGTGAACCTTGAGAACACGGTTTTGGCTGGTTGTGTGGATCTGCTCTAGTCAAACTGTAGGGAAAGCGGCAGTTTGGTCCCATTATAGGTGGCTATGGTGACCAGAGCTGAGCCGCACAACCCGCCAATACTGCATCGGTGCTCTTCTATTTGAGAAGGTTTCCTTTCAGTTAGGGATCGACACAAGTTTAATATAACCCGAGCAGAGTTAATTAAAGATTAGAAAGACTGAAAGATTGACAATTAATAAAAGATTAGAAAGACTGAAAGATTGACAATCAATAAAATCAAAAACTAAACCTAAATCTAAAAGATTAGTTACAGGGCTCGGACATGCAAATCTAATTACTATTCACAGAATTTGTAAACCTAATATTAAGTCTCTATTTATATAAGAGCATCTCCAATGAGTCTTAATTCCTATATTTAAGGCCACATAGGATTGTTAGTGTTTTAACACAAAAAAACTTCTCCAACGGAAACCTCAAAGATGAATGTGAGGATGATGTGTGAGGTAGTTATTTAAACATCCGCTAATCCATCATCTGATTTTAGAGGTTCATTTAGAGGATTTAAAGATCCTAATCATCAAAATCTAAAGTAATTAATTAAAGAGTTAATTGATCAAGCTTTAAATTAATGGTGTAAAATATTTTCAAACTTTTATGGTCGGAGACGAATTTGTTTTCACTTCCATAAATTAGGGAAATTTGATCTCACATCCCTCAAAAATTGGTTACACATAGGATGCACATCAAGTTTCCATTGGAGATGCTCTAAGCCACGGAGGACTTCTTGCCGAAAACCCAAATCTAGATATAAGAAAATTTTAGCCGATATACATCGATTACTTGTTCAAAACTCGCTACTTCCACGCCTTAGTTTATTTACACATCACCGGGACGACGTGTCTAGAGAGAGGAAAATATAGTTAAGACGCGGCCGTAGATCTAATTGTTTAAAGGCTAAGATTTAGATCAACCATATCTACCTAGCCGTGATAGAAACACTTTGGTGCTTATAGATCCACCATATTTACCTAGCCGTGATAGAAACTCTTTGGTGCCTATTTTGTGTCGTACCAAAACTTTGCGAGGAATGTTCTCAGTGTCTTTTTGAAAGAAGGCTATTGTTGGGGCGTCACATTCCAATAGAGGGGCTTCACTTAAATTCTTAATGTTCAAAAAAGTGGTTCTGGGATATCCTAACACATATACAAAATGTCTAGATTACCCTTTAACTAGAAGTGATTTTACGTCCAGGTTTGGATTAATTCCAACCGTAGAATTTTATTTGCACGTAATTTTACGTCCAGGTTTGGATTAGTTCCAACCGTAGAAGCTCATTTTACGTCCAGGTTTCTTTTAATTCCAACCGTAGAATCCGATTTTACGTCCAGTTTTCTTTTAATTCCAACCGTAGAAGTGATTTTGCGTCCAGGTCTGGATTATTTCCAAAAGTGATTTTACGTCCAGGTTTGGACTAATTCCAACCGTAGAATTTTATATGTATGTAGTTTTACGTCCAGGTTTGAATTAGTTTCAACCGTAGAAGCTCATTTTACGTTCAGGTTCCTTTAAATTCCAACTATAGAATCTGATTTTACGTCCAGGTTTGGAATATTTCCAACCGTAAAAGTGATTTTACGTCTAGATTTGGATTATTTCCAACCGTAGAATTTATTTTACGGCCAATTTTTCTTCCCACAAAAACTTTACCCCAGAATTCACCCAGTATACAACAAAATTCATTAATTTAATTTTTATCTAATTAAATTAAGTTAAAATTAACTAAATAAGGATTGTTTAGTCATTACAAAATTATTTGAGATAAAGAGTTTTTGATATTACTTATGAGTGACCCGTTTTTATCCTATTAGGTGACACCCCTCTAATAAAATGTGACGCCCTAATAATAACCTTCTAAGAAAAATTTAACAAAAGAACTCATACTTGTTGGTAGTACTTTTCTTATCTTTCCCAAACTATATATCATTCCGGACTAAAAAATATTCACACGTGGTACATATATTTAGTTTCCATTTTTAGTTGAGATATTCCTGGTACATATATTCTGATTTCCATTTTAGTTGAGATCCCTGCATAAGTATATTTTTCATCATTATCCCCTTTCGATCGCTCAAAACCCTAATACACTATTACTATATATATCCATCTTCGGATCTTCTCAAACTCTTCAAGGAGTGCACATAAACCCTATACGTTATATACGGTTCACCAACAAATTCCTATACGGAGAGGGAGAATATTTTGGATTGATTTATATACACCTACGAGGTCTGTGACACTACAACAGAACTGTTAATAGGTCTAACACCATAGCTCACGGGAGTTTAATCTCCGATTTGAGTTCCTCTGATCAACAGAGTTCTTATTAGTAAACCGGTTAAGTTTTTGTTGGCAGGTGATCTAACTTCTTTTTTTTGTTTATATTAAGTCGATTAGTTGTGTGCTTGCATATTTGATTTTGATTTAGGTTTTTTAGTTTTTGAAATTTGCTTATAGATCGGCTAGCTAGTTTATGCATATCAATTTGATTTTTAGAGCTATTTTTTTTGTTTTGGCAGTGATACGGAACGACTCTATATTGGCAAACTCGGATCAAAATAGGTCTATGAAGCAGCCAAAACATGTACATGTGAACAAGAACACCACGAATATGAATGAAGAAGGAAAGAGATGCTTAATGTTTTGCCTTTGAATTAAGTTAGAAAGATGCAAATTTGCAATTATAAACTACCTTAACACAAAAGCTAAGAATAAATTGTAGTAATGAACAAATCCTAGTCTAATGAATACCCTTTCTTCCTTTGTCAATCTCCTTGGAATCAGATTCTCGGACTAAAGTACCTCTAACCAAGTCCTGGAGGACTACATAATTAGCTTATCATCATCCATTTTATTCTCAAATTCCTCCGGCCAAGTAGCTTTTTCATTCAAAAATCAACTTCTCTCTCTTTCTGGACAGTTATCTAATTGCTCACCCAGTTAGCCGGGCAAGGTGACCCTATGTCAAAAAAGGCAAGTTCTTAAAATTTTCGCCATGTCATCATTTGAAGTTTATGTTTTATGTTTTTTGGGTTCTAAAACACTGATTCATGTGTCCGAAAACTTGCATATATGTATTGGTAAACAACGTTTAAACTTGTTGACAATAAAAGAAATGTAATGTGGGTCCTTGTGTTGTGTTTTAGCTTAGTTTATCATTTTATTGATTTTCAAAATTATTAGTTACCTAAAAATAAACCATACGAAGACAAAAGAAAATTGTCGATGAGAATCATATGTATGTACAACTAAGGATCTATTTACTCTAGAAATCTCAGCCTTTCTGGATAATTCTATTTTATTTACTATATTTTAATGTTTCTTCACGACGAAAAATCTCATCATAGGTCAATGGCCAAAAGTGGTTTCTACGTAAAGCAATTTGCTAAATATGTCTAGTTTTTAATGTGTACACATATAAACATTTTTGATAATTTACGACATCTTTGGAAATAACTAATTAAAACTAGACACTTTTGGAAATTTTCTCATTATTTGAAGAGAATAACTATATTTATACCCAATTTTATTTTATAGGAAAAAGATATTTATTACCGTTAATCTCTTGAAAATTATTTCAACAATTTCAGCTAATTTTCTACTTAATTTCCAAAATTGATTTCCTAAGATCTAAAATTTAACATATAACGGTGTTAATAAAAATATAGTTTCCATGGTTAGTTGAGATTTTCTCTTATACAATTCATTATTTTTCCCCGAATAAATTTTTCTATTGTGCCGATGTGAAATCTAACATTTTTTGAGAAATGAATTTTGAATTGACTGGTTGATTATTAAAACACGTAAACGTATTTATGAGAACAATGAAACTTATAAATTAAATTAAATTTTCTAAAAAGAATTTCATTTGTATATCTAAAAAAACACAAACGTATTTATGAGAACAATGAAATTTATAAATTAAATTAAATTTTTCTGAAAAGAATTTCATTTGTATACCGGGGAAGTGGTCTGCTGAGATCAAAGAGCCACGTACATACACTTATATATCCCATTCGTGAAAGATATCTCGGCACTATTTTTTTGTCTTTACACTGTTTTGAATCCGGATATATTTTCAGCTAACTGATAATTTTGAAAATTAGAAAATGAAAAATTAGCTAAAATAAACTAGGCTGATACAAGATAATTAAGGGATCACAAACTCATATTTTTTTAATCGTCATTTACCGACACCTTCCTTAAAATACGGAATCTTAGAAATCCTTGAATGGCCGAAGTTAAAGTTATGCATTTAATGCTAACTTTATTCTAATATTTTAATTTTATTTTGTACTTGCTAACATTTTCCAGTGTTTTATATCGATAACACTTTCCAGTTATGTTGTATGGTTTTGAGGCTCAACATTGACTGCAACGCTTGCTACAGAAAACTTCGAAGAATTCTCCTTAACATGAAAGGTGATCGATTTTCTTATCATTTGCTTAATCAAAAGCACTTAGTTACAAGTATTTAAAACTTCTAACTTTGTTCGCCATATTTTGTTACCTTTTTTTTGTTTCAAGATTTGGAATCTCATTTGATAGAGAAGAGGCAGAACAGACTAAGTATATGCGGAAGATTTGTTCCTCAAGATGTTGCGATTAAGATTAGGAAGAAGATGAATCGCAGAGTTGAAATCTTGGACATAGAGTTTAGCAGCGACAATGAAGATGAAGACAGCAACAACGATCATGCAGAGAGCAGACCCTTCTTGTTTTCTGCTTAATTAATTAGTTATGATAAACTCATTACGGTTATTGATAATCAATAAGTTTTTAGTGGGAATTAACAAAGTGTCATCTACTTATGATGATATGATCCATTAAAATCACTCTTAAGGTGTAAAAATAATATTAAAGTATAATTTTTTGTTCATGTATAATAGTACATTAATTTAATTTATGTACAAATTTAATAAGTAAAAAAGAATAATTAAAAATTATGCAAATATTTTATTAGATTTTCTGGAATGTAATAAATGAAGACTACCTACCTTCAGCATGCTTAATCGGATTAGCTCAATTACCCACCTGTACTTCAATCTTTAATGTCGTGCCAAAATACTTGTATACATTTTAATTACCAACCTTTACTTTTTTCAACCAATGTATATGCATATGTAGCATTCAAGTTGGCGGGAGTAAAATTCTCTTTCTCACGTCTCCCATGAGCAAAAGGGTCATAAGATTTAATGTTTTTCTTACGCCTACTGTGGATCTGGCACTCATGGAGTATACACCAGAAGTTTCCAGTGTAATGCATAGTCTCTCAAACCTGAGTCTTGTTTGTAAGTTCATCTCGAGCGGACAGGACTTCGTAGTAAAAAGGATATTTCTTACTAAACAAGGGAATAAGCAAACCTGCGACTAATTGACCAACGTTGATCAGCAAGTTGTTCTCATCATAGGGAAAATCTTGAACCATGGATTATGTAAGAACGTCAGGACCATCAACAAATAAGATCTCAAACTTCTCCAAGTGAAGAGACTTTGAAATATGGGCAAGAGACCAGCTTCGGTAACTATCTTGGTCCTCCAACTGTAATCTTTGCAACTCATAGTACGAAGAGGTGGAGGAAGATTTCCGACAACAACTTCCTCTTGGGATGGCCATCTCAGCGTCCTTAGGTATCTCAGGAGAGTACAAGGAGGCGAAGAAGGTGTAGCATCGAGATTAGCAATCCGAGGAGATAGCTGAGTGGAATATCTACCCTAGAATCCTTATGGGTTGGTTTCTTCGGAAGCCTCATTATCACTAACACCAACAAAGGAAAGCAGTGTCCAACAACAACAAAAATCACAAGATCAAAAAAATTTGATTACCAAAATCAGAGATTCAACGCGAAATCAATTAAGCAATCATAAAATTAAAAACCCATCTTAAAGAAAAACTTCATAACATGTGATTGTGATGATAATCATGATTAAAGCATGGAAGATGAGGTACCAAAATTCGAAATCAGTGATCAAAGTAATCGAGGCAAAAACATGAGATTGCAAGCGCTAATTTCGGTTAAAGAAGAGCAAATCACTTACCAGTTATGAAGAAGGAATTGCGCGGCTGAGTAATCACCAAATCAAACTTCCAAGGAGTCAGCGACGAAGATGAACAATTAGAGAATAAAAGGCTGGCAGTGAAAATGGACAATCGAAGAAGATGAACAGTTGAAGAAAAACTCCATCTTAAAGACACAAATAAAAAGTGACGGGAGAAGAAAAGGAAGTTATGAATTTTTTTCCTTAAAAGTTCCTTTTATAGGCGGCAGGGAAGTTTAAAAATTTGTTGTCCCAAAATACGAGGAACAGTTATTGCATGAATGTACGAGTAGGGACCACAAATCATGCGTACAGAAATGGCGACTTGGTGGGAGTTCTTTCTTCCTATCCCACCCCCGAAAGAATACGAAAGAAAAGGGGCAAACTGTGAATACTATTTATCTTTTGTACACGTGTCGTCATCTGAACGAGCACATGTAAGATAACCAAGTGGTCCCTGCGGTGTGTGGATACATATGAAGTAGGGGATCCATTCTCAGTTTACTTTATCTCTTTACGAAGAGGATTCAGTCGACGGCGATGATGAAGAACTAGGCTCTAACCTAGGGACGTGGCTGCTGCCACCAAGTCAGAGATAGTTGAGGTGTCCACTCAGCGTTAAATGCAACGGGTATCTACCTAGGCGCGTGGTCTTCAGGCACGTGGATTGGGCTTGGGTGGCATAGTCTTACCGGGCAAGGTGAGCTGTCAAAGAGGGTACAAGATATACGGGGGAGCATCAAATTTCGATGGACATGGAGACGACGAAGATATACCTAATAAGGAAGCCGCTATAAATATCGAGCTTCACTTCCAAATATGTGATACATAATTATTGAGATAGAACTGGAGAGAAAGATTATACTTACCAAATGCTAAGAGATTGAGTACCAATACTTATATGAATTTTACTTGCTACATTTGAGAGCATTTAAGATCTTGTAACATCACTCCCAAACATAATATAATCATCACACATTACCCCGTGGACGTAGACGAAAGTCGAACCACGTAATATCTTGTGTCTCTTGATAACTTAGTATTAGTACCTAAAAATTACTTATAGGCAAAACAAATGCACCGCTGTGGTACTTTATTTTTGGGTTCGAGAATCAAAATCGAATAGGACAAGCCTAAACTACGATAGTAGCCGTTCCGTCCTGCTTCCATCACAAGGAGAAGAAAATAGGTTGTTCTTAGGGGAGGGAAGCAGAAAAATTTGAGAGATTGCAGTGGTATTGAATTATGTTTTCGAGTATTGAAAACTATGAAGAATAACAGAGCTTTTTGGGTTATGAAAGCTTGTTATGTCTTTCTGAATAGGCTAAGCAGCCTATTTATAGTAGTTTAGAATACACATTTTTTTTCACAAACAGTGGAAGTCGTGAGATTATGAGGAGATTGAGAATATAGAGATAGTGTAGGTAAGGTGCGATATATTAGGTAAGTTTCTGGAAAACCCCTTTATATCATTATCCCACTATCTATCCAATTGCTCACCACTACTTGTAACTTTTCACATGGGATGTTGCCACGTCGCATGTTGTTGTGAACCACCAGACCAATACCGTAACGGATCGGAAAATTACGCCTAGCGCGACAGGGAATGCAAGCATAACTTCCCCGATGCGCCATGATGATGCTACTTATCGGGCCTTAAAACTAGGCAAATGCACGTTCATTTTTCCTTGCAAGCATGCTCGCAGAGCATGATGCAGCTAACTTAGCTTCCATATTGTTCCAACTTATTATTGAACAAAGGCATAAATCCTTGAAGGCTATGGCCGATGCATCTTGCATGCATCACTGGACTTTGAGTCCTTTTTAGGCATAGTATATGCCTTCAACTTATGCATAGGCCATTATAGGCCTAATTCTACCTATTTCATTTAGCTTAGGAATTTTTGAGAGCATGCACTTGTCTTGCTATTGCCAAGGGTACATCAATCAAATGCATGTCGTACTTTCATTAGGCTTATGCAAGCTCCGCTAACTTGCATATTGATGTAAATTACTTTCTTAGACATGACCAATATGCCATTGGTGTATGCCTACGTCGAATGCCTTGATAGTAAGTATGAGCATCAAAGGAATGAAATGCAACTTGCCTCATCAAGTTTGGCCACAATTATCTATTGCATCACAATACCGAGACAAATGATACGAGAGGCCAATATGCCGCAATCATCTCGCAAATAGATGATACGAGCGACAAAGTGCTGGACCGAAAATGCTGCAACTCATTGCGGCTGCCTACGTACCCTTTCCTACTCTAAAAGGATCAAGCACAGAACGTAGTTCATCCTCGAAGGGACAACAACTTAAGCCAACTCGTTTGCAAGGTCGTGGCCAAGCAATAATGGTAATGGCCTTGTCCGTGTAGGCCATTTCGTCAAAATGCACAAAGGTTGCATGATACTGATTCTGCGGCATGGCATAGTAATTCCCATGCTTAATATGGTCCATTGGCAAGGCTACACAGCTATAAATGAGGCCTAAGCCTCATTTATGCTCTTTCGGTTAAGCTATGAAGCTTACTTGGTGCATAGTCCGCATATTGATGGTTTTTCAAATAGTAATTGTAGTAGTGGTAAAAACAGGGTCTTTTCAGACTTGTGAAGAAAACAATTTTTCTAGATTTAAATTAAACAGGCAAATAAATAAAATAGTTCAAACCTTTAGAGAAAATACCAAGACTAGGATTCCACCATTAACCAATTAACTAGTAAATTCTAAATAATATTGATGCAATTCTATCTTTAAAAATAATTCTAATATTTGCCTCAAATATATTTTTGAAGTAATAATTGTAATCACAAAGTATAAAACATCAAAAAATTTTAAAACCCAGCATGCTTCATCAAAATAATTCACAACTATTCAATAAAAACTAATATTTTAAATTCAATTCCATGCAAATAATCAAATAATAAATTGCAAATAAATAATAAAATTAGAATTATACCAATCAATATGGACCAATGGCTTCCTCCGTCGTCTCGGCTAATGGGTTTAGCTCCTCATCCCAAAGACACACTCACAAGATGAATTCATGGCTAAAATAGGTGTTTTTATTGATGAATATAAGATGAAACAGAAATTTGCAACGCTGTAATGGTGTTACAGCGCCACTGTTACAAAGGGGTATGGTAATTTAAGACTGCTGTAAACGATAACTATCTACTGCTGTGAAACAACAACAGTGGTATGAAAATAAGTCTGCTTAAGAACGACTGACTCTGCGAGTCTGTTCTTCGTGTTCTTCAGAAGCTTTAATGGCAGCAGCAGCAGCAGCGTTGTCTCCTCTATAATTGCTTCTCCTAGGCTCTCATCGACTCTAAACTCTCTCCTAAAGGTTTCTAACCTTTCTTTGATGTAAACCAACACTTATATAGCCTTCAGATTCCCTAGAAACTCGATCAAATTCGAGAATAAATCTCTTATTCTTCACGTGCAGTTTGAACAATAATTCCATCTGTCGATCTTTGTATGCGTCTGTGAGCTATTCTATTGCTCCCAAAATCTTCTCTGACTTGAACTCAACTGTTTTGAAGTATATCCCACGCGAGAATCTCTCCCAAATCTTTCAAACCAATTCAAAACCCTAAACAGGGACCGTGTGCACTGTCTTGACTTTGTGTGGATTTTATGACTTATCCAGCCCAATTAGATGGGTCTAATCGCTTCTAACAGGTCCCTTATGTCTTGTAGAGTCCGTGGGTACCAAATTTTCCCATTGAATCGCCTGCTAGGTCGCTCAAATCCTTGATCCAAAACTGTTGACGTTGCTGCCTTTTTTCCCGCCAAAATCCAGTTTTGAAACTTTGAAGATGACCTCCCCCTATCCAGTTCCGGTCTCCCTTTAGCAGATGCCTGGAAATGGGTCACCCCTTAGTAATTAGGTTACCCCTTATCCAAAATGAGAGTCCGTATAGTAATTTTCTCCCACGGGCGCAAAAACCATTTTTTAGCCAATTTCGCGGCAAAAGCTTTATTCTTCCAAAAACACCTACAAATACATAAAATAACCGAATAAGTACAATATCGAGTACTAACAATATATACAAATGAGCTATATTAGACACATAAATGCGTCTATCAAATACCCCCAAACTTATTATTTGCTAGTCCCGAGCAAATCAAAACTACAAAATAAAATCCTAACTCACTGTCGCAGGCATCGTCGATTGCATTTAGCGTATGCAATAAGCCTTTAAACCCCTAGGTGGCCCTAGTGGCCGAGTTATAGTCTCGGGAGGGCTTACCAGAGATATACACACAAAACCTGTACTCCAGACCTTAGCTATCTACGCAGAACCTTGGAAGGCACTAAAGAATCTCCTTGGTTGGCATACTTATTGACTACAGGAAGAAGTACCCTGATGCGAAATTCCAATTGCTGTACACGAGTTCGTACTCAAGCATACTAAAATTCATATAAAGTGACAGAGCTCTACTCAGATAGTTGCACTATGGACATCATATTCGGAGTCAAAACTAATCACATGGATAGATCAAGAAGATGGATATAGAAAAACATGTATGGTTTTGATGTTTACTAAGTGAACGACGTTTCCCATATCTGTCTGAAGGCCTCCGCCAAAATGAACCTATCCTAATGGATTGAGATACTAGTCTGACTAATATCAACACACTGGCATATACAAGGGTACCAGTGGTCGATAACCTAACTCTAGGTCAACACAACTGGCATATACAAGGGTACCAGTGGTCGACTTTATTGAATTTATTCCTTTTGGTCAAATGGTCTGGTCTCAATTTCTTTCTTCTTTTTTTTTTTCAATTTTTTTTCAACTTTTTTTTCAACTTTTTTTTTTTTTTCTTCATGGTATCTCAATCACTCTAATTCACCCTAGCATTGGTAACAACTTGAATCGTGGGCCCCACCTATCACTTAGAGAAACATAGTTTAAAAACAAAATAAAATAAAAATAGAAGTGAAAAGGACTCAACGAGATATGGTGAAACTATCATGTTATTTCTAACATCTGAGCTCTGTGCTTTTATGAATAGACTCTTTAGATGTTTCCATCTAATCAGATTGGTTCCTCAAACTCCTACAATCAAAATGCTTCCATCCACTTAGATTAGTTAGTGCAATCCTCAATAGGCATAAATTTCTAGGCTCTGGAGTTTATTTATTGCAACTAAAAGCTAACAAAAAGTGTTTCTTCCCCACCCCCAAACTTAAATCTTACATTGTCCTCAATGTTCTAAGGATGAAAATAAAAGCATGAACAAGGAGAAACTATTACCACTGGAGGGAAAAAGAAATAAGGAAGGATATTACCGTATCACATGAACGCGGGAGCCTCCCAGTAAATGCTAAATTTATAGTCATTAGCTAGACATCAAATACCTCAAAAAGAATTTTCACCTTCCAAAGTCGTATACCAATAGTCGAAATAATTGTGGGTCCATAAGACCAAATAGAACTGCCACAAATAGGAGACAAATGCTCAAGATCAGAAAAATGAGCAGATAGAGCACAACCTGATCTAAAGTTTCTCGCAAGACAACTGGATTTATCTGAGGTGCCCACTTGGGCTTCATATGAGTGTCTCGGCAAACAGATTCATCCGAAAAACGGGTCTCTAACATTGGATTTTCTCCTGGACATTATCAGGCGGATCAGGTTGTGGAGTCTGAATACACTCAAGCGATACCTCAGATGCACTAGGCTTGAGTCCCAAGTTAGGGACTTCTATTGGGGATAATTGACAATCTCTACCCCCAAACTTAGAATTTTGGGTGCCTCTACAATGACTAGTCACAATGTTCCTAATTTCTAGACCATCGGGTTCTTGAAAAAGGTCAATTGCTTTCTCTAAGTCATAATCAGGTGGTTCATCCTCAGCTTGCTTCATATCTTCTATGGTCCACTCTAAGGCTTCCTTATTTTCTTGAAGCACGGTCTCTGGACTACTTTCCTGATCACTATCCAAATCGGAGGCTATAATCACAGGGAAAGACTCGGGTGGGCCTAAAAATGTATAATTAGACTCCAACTCAGGAGGCTCTTTTAAATAAGGTATTAAGATAGACTCAGAAGCTAGTAATGGTTCGAACCTATCTTTCCATATATCAATATCTAACATAGGAACAGAATCCAACAGAGCATTTACTTGTTCAATGTTACTATCATCGTCGAAATCCAGGCTAAAATGGGATAAACAACTCTCCAATGTATTTTCCGGTACGATGTTTGGTAATGACTCCTGAACTAAGGTTCCTATCATGTTCACCTCTTCAATACATGTGCTATCTAGCTCAGAATGTAGCTTGTTTACATTAAAAATATTCAGCTCAATAGTCATATTACCAAAAGATAGATTCATAATACCATTTCGACAGTTTATGATCGCATTAGACGTAGCTAAGAATGGGCGACCTAAAATCACAGGTATTTGGTTCTCTGGGTCGGGGACAGGTTGGGTATCTAGGACCACGAAATCCACTGGATAAATAAACTTGTCGACCTCAATAAGAACATCCTCGATCACACCACGAGGGATTTTAACGGACCTATCAGCTAACTGGAGTGTTATCTGGGTAGGTTTCATCTCACCAAGTCCTAGCTTAAGGTACACATGGTATGGCAGTAAGTTCACACTGGCTCCTAAGTCAAGCAACGCTTTCTCAACACGGTACTTACCTATTGTACAAGAAATGGTAGGGGACCCTGGGTCTTTATACTTAGGAGTAGTGGTATTCTGAATAATAGAACTCACATGACTAGCTATGAAGGCTTTCTTCTGGACACTGAGCTTACGCTTTCGCGTACACAAGTCCTTAAGGAACTTGGCATAGAGGGAATCTGCCTAATTGCATCTAATATGGAAGGTTGATATTAACCTGCTTAAAAACCTCCAATATATCATTAAAGTTGGACTCCCTCTTAGTCGGAAACTAGCAGCTGGGGAAACGGGGGGGCTCTGGGAACAAAGTGAGGCTCAACAGGACCCTCATTGGTCTCTTTGGAGACTCTATCAGTCTCCTCATTTTCTGGCAGGGGTGAACTACAGCATGTTCACTATCAGGGGCGACCTTGTTGTCAACTTTCTTTCCACTTCTTAGGGTTGTGACAGCATTCACATGATTGTACGATTTCTCTCCTAGGGTTAGGATCAGTATGACTAGGGAACTTTCCATTTTCTCTCTCACTTATAAACTTAGCTATTTGTCCTACTTGAAGTTCTAACTTGGCAAGACTCTGGGAATTATTCTTCAATTCTTGCCTAGTTTCTTGTTGAAAGCTCATGTGGTTCTTTGTTAGCATTTCATGGTTATTTGCTAACATAGTGAGAGTATCCTCTAAGGTAGAGATCTTTTTCTCGGAAGTGTTCTGAAACTGGGTTTGACCTGAAGAGTTCTTAAAACCAAAACCTGGGGGAGGCTGAGAATTGCTAGACTGGCCTTGATTCTGGCCCTTAGACCAAGAGAAATTAGGATGGTTTCTCCAACCAGGGTTGTAGGTTTCTGAGTATGGGTCAAACTTCTGACGGTTCTCAAACCTAGAGTTGTTATAGACAGCATGGGCTTGTCTTCACTAACTGACCTTCCCAAAATGAATTATCGGGCTCTATTCCACAACTAGAGACTTGAGAGGCTCTATTAGGTTCAACAAGGGACCTATTTTTAGACTGGACCCATTTCCAAAGCTTCTAACCTTCTAGATAAAGCAGCAAACTTAGCATCTGAACCAAAACTTGTATCTACCACATTGGTGCTACTTCTATTGACCAAGAGTCTTTTAGGGGGTTCAACACAAGATTCCCACTGTTGGGATTTTTCAGCGATAGCTCCTAAGAAGGTAAAAGCATCATCAGCATTTTTACTAGTGAACTCACCAGCGCACATAGACTCAACCATGGCTTTGGTCGAATAGTCTAAACCATCATAAATAATCTGTACAAGTTTCATATTATCAAATCCATGGTGAGGACACTGAGATAGGAGATCATTGAATCGCTCTAAAAACCTATAAAGAGACTCTCCCTCTTGTTGCACACTAGCACTAATTTTCTGCCTAACAGCTGCAGTTTTATGCTTAGGGTAGAATTTCATATAGAAGGCAGCGATAAGTTCCTGCCATGTTTCTATGGATTCAGACGGTAGGTTGTTCAGCCAGGTCTTGGCTTTGTCTCTCAAGAAAAGGGAAACATCTTAAGTTTCAAGACTTCATCGGTAAGGTCCTTTATCCTAATTGTCCCACAGATTTCCTCAAAGTCCCTAATATGAAAATAAGGGTTCTCATCATCTTTTCCTAAGAATATAGGGATCATTTGAAGAATACTAGGTTTTATCTCAAAATTAGCCGTAGTGGCTGGCAATTTAATACATGAAGCTCGGTTGGTCCTAGTTGGGAACATGTAATCTTTCAAAGTTGCCATCGCTGGCACAACAGAAGTACTAGGGGTACTTTCCTCACAAAGAGACAGATTCTCAAAACAGAAGTTTCCAAAAACAGGGCTCTCAAAGAAGAATCTTCGAGCTCCCTGCTTAAATCAGAAGAACTACTAGGTTTTTCGCTAATCAATCGACCTAGAGTATCTCTTTTCCAAGCCCTAACAAAATCGGGCATACACTAAAAAAATTCAAAAAGAAATAAAAAAAATCCTAACAGGAAGGTTCTAGCAATCACACAGCAGGCTGACTCGAATTTACCACAGCAAACCTAAAGATTTCTAGCAAACAACAAGCATGATGGCTCCACTTAGATTGTTTCTAGACCAGCTTCTAATCCTTCGAAAGGGAATTCGTTACAATTTGAGCAAACCCCTCTGGAATCAATCCGAGTTTAAGCAAGTTGAATCGAGGCGAGGGAAGCTCAGTGGAGCTTTGATACCCAAAACCTCACCGATCCAATGCGGCGCAGTCACGCATTCAACTCGCAGAAACCGTCAAGAACTTCGAGGTGTGCTTAAAAGAGTAACCAATATTTTTCGAATGATTGTCCTGTTAAGCTCGATACCCTATAGGTCTCTTTCTAGTCCAAATTTTAGGCTTAGGTTCGCTTTAGGTTTCGTTTTCCTAAGGCGGGCAAGAAGGGAGCGGTGATGAAATCCGAACCCTTATCTTATATGGTCCAGTCCTTGCCCTTTACTAGGAATTTAAAAACAGTCCATATTCAAGTCCTCAGCATATATTCACCTTAAGGAGTCCAGTAACCCGCTTGCAGGAGATTCGCGGGTGTTTAGAATTTTACCTCCCGTACCAGACGGGCGAAGAACCGCTGAAGTCGACTCGGGCCACGACTCCTATGCGTGTGCGAACCCGAGGGGCCGAGGTGATATTGTAATCACCGTCCTTCCCTGCAAACAGTTTGTATTTAAGGGTACCCTTCCGTAGGGTTTAAAAATAAAAATAAAAATGTCCCAAAATTAATGTCCAAAGTCCATAAAAAAAAACAAAAGAAAAGAAAGTCTAAAAAAAAATTACAAAAAAAAAATGTCTCTCTTTTTTTTTTTCTCTTTTTACAAAATAAAAAAATCTTCTTCTTTCGCTCCTTAGCTTTGCTTTTCGCTCCCAAACTTTAAGTAAATCACCACAAGCTTTGGCAAAATTGTCTTCGCTCCAATCTTCAAAAATCTGCAAGGAAACAAAAAAAAACAAAAACGTAAAGAAGAACAAAAAAAAAAAAAAAACTAAAAAAAAAAAATGCTAACTAAACACAAATCCGCGTCGGCGGCGCCAAAAATTTGATGGTTTTTCAAATAGTAATTGTAGTAGTGGTAAAAACAGGGTCTTTTCAGACTTGTGAAGAAAACAATTTTTCTAGATTTAAATTAAACAGGCAAATAAATAAAATAGTTCAAACCTTTAGAGAAAATACCAAGACTAGGATTCCACCATTAATCAATTAAATAGTAAATTCTAAATAATATTGATGCAATTCTATCTTTAAAATAATTCTAATATTTGCCTCAAATATATTTTTGAAGTAATAATTGTAATCACAAAGTATAAAACATCAAAAGTTTTTAAAACCCAGCATGCTTCATCAAAATAATTCACAACTATTCAATAAAAACTAATATTTTAAATTCAATTCCATGCAAATAATCAAATAATAAATTGCAAATAAATAATAAAATTAGAATTATACCAATCAATATGTACCAATGGCTTCCTCCGTCGTCTCGGCTAATGGGTTTAGCTCCTCATCCCAAAGACACACTCACAAGATGAATTCATGGCTAAAATAGGTGTTTTTATTGATGAATATAAGATGAAACAGAAATTTGCAACGCTGTAATGGTGTTACAGCGCCACTGTTACAAAGGGGTATGGTAATTTAAGACTGTTGTAAACGATAACTATCTACTGCTGTGAAACAACAACAGTGGTATGAAAATAAGTCTGCTTAAGAACGACTGACTCTGCGAGTCTGTTCTTCGTGTTCTTCAGAAGCTTTAATGGCAGCAGCAGCAGCATCGTTGTCTCCTCTATAATTGCTTCTCCTAGGCTCTCATCGACTATAAACTCTCTCCTAAAGGTTTCTAACCTTTCTTTGATGTAAACCAACACTTATATAGCCTTCAGATTCCCTAGAAACTCGATCAAATTCGAGAATAAATCTCTTATTCTTCACGTGCAGTTTGAACAATAATTCCATCTGTCGATCTTTGTATGCGTCTGTGAGCTATTCTATTGCTCCCAAAATCTTCTCTGACTTGAACTCAACTGTTTTGAAGTATATCCCACGCGAGAATCTCTCCCAAATCTTTCAAACCAATTCAAAACCCTAAACAGGGACCGTGTGCACTGTCTTGACTTTGTGTGGATTTTATGACTTATCCAGCCCAATTAGATGGGTCTAATCGCTTCTAACAGGTCCCTTATGTCTTGTAGAGTCCGTGGGTACCAAATTTTCCCATTGAATCGCCTGCTAGGTCGCTCAAATCCTTGATCCAAAACTGTTGACGTTGCTGCCTTTTTTCCCGCCAAAATCCAGTTTTGAAACTTTGAAGATGACCTCCCCCTATCCAGTTCCGGTCTCCCTTTAGCAGATGCCTGGAAATGGGTCACCCCTTAGTAATTAGGTTACCCCTTATCCAAAATGAGAGTCTTTATAGTAATTTTCTCCCACGGGCGCAAAAACCATTTTTTAGCCAATTTCGCGGCAAAAGCTTTATTCTTCCAAAAACACCTACAAATACATAAAATAACCGAATAAGTACAATATCGAGTACTAACAATATATACAAATGAGCTATATTAGACACATAAATGCGTCTATCACATATGCACCTTCAACCAACTACCCCTCCCTATATATGTATTAAGGACATTTTTACAACTTAAACCGGGACCACTTTTACATTCACCAACACCATTTTTGAGGTGCTTGCTTCACTTTCATGGTCGTTGCCATGTACTTCTGAAAAATCGGCAATGATTGTTGAGTTTTCGTTTTGGCCCATAGACTAACTGCAATATTTCGTAATGATTACGCAATATTCTCTTGGCCAGCTCGCTCTGGCATATTGCACAACTGTTGTGCAATATTGGCCTTATGCACCATTTGATGTGAGATTGGTCTTTGGCCAATATATCTAGCAACATGATCTTGGCCAATATGCCAAACATAATGCCATTTTTGCGCGACATTATCCTTAGACCAATATACCTCTTACAACGCGATGGAAGTTTTGGATGAAGCTTCATCTCAGGACATGGCGCATCTATGAGCATGCGCTAAGCTAAAACACGGGGTGTTACAGCTATCCTAGTTGAAATAGGAATCCCATCCCAATGGCCTTAGCCGTATTGAGGCCAAACCCTAATTCTCGGATATGACCTAGTATAACCGGGCAGGAAAGTGATGCATAATGATTGCGCTTTACAGTATTTCCGGCCAAGTCAGTGTCCGACAATGATTGCACGATACTTCATAGATTGTCAAGAGCTGAGATAGCAAACCCTTGCATGGCCAGCGACGCGCAAATGTAGCGCTACACTGTAAAGACATTTCGCTAAGTAATGAAGCTTATCGACCGACGGAATGAAGCTTAATTGAGGGAAAGGCAAGGCCAAAATGATAAGATCCAACATGGATGTTGGCATTAAGGCATATCCATGGAATTGAGCTGGCCCAAACTCAAGGATGATGCAAGAAGGTAGAATAGGCCAGAAGTTGGTCTATGCATTATTTCAAGGAAGGTTTAAAACTTGAGTAATGCAAACAAGATAGTAATGCAAGAGTGGCATTGCTATTGTCGAGCAAATTGGCTAAGTGAAGTATATGACACATGAATAACCAGAATAAGCTTAAGGAGTTGGCCTTGATGATTGAAGCACAAGATTGACTGTGCATTGGCTTAGAGCAAGAAGTCTGCAAGGCCAAGATGGCTGAGCATTGGATCAAGGCCGAGTTCAGTAAAGAGCAACAATTGTGCAACACGTCTCAAGTGACGGTTAGGAGTTGGTTATTGGCTCCACAAGCATGCCAAAGACACGATATAAGGTAGAACGGTTATAAAGCAAGTTTATAAGCATGGGAGAGTATTCATTACTGCTAGAGAATAGGTGTTGGATGATGCCGCCAGTTTAAAGAGGAACTGGTTAAGTTGGCACAGTTATAGGCGGTTATGGAACTGCTTTATGGGACAGATGGTTGTTGTGCATAGGTTTTGGCCAGTAAAGTTGTTGTATAAATAGTCCTAATGCATGGGAAATTCGGCAGGCTTACATAGGAGAGTGTGAAACTCAAATTAAGAGAGTTTTTGTATGGCTAAGGCTTGGCTCAAAAGGAACAAGTCTGTGTAAGTCCCTAAGTGGGAAAGTTTTGTATTTCTTCCCTTTGATGCAATAAAATGAGTTGATTGTGTCATGTTCTAAGTGTTCTTGGTTGACTAATTGTTGTTGTAAATATATGACACTGTTTGAGTGCTTTATGGTTAGCATTTGAGAAGTTAAGAGAAGTGAAATAAGGTTAAAGACTTCCGTTGTAAAACTGAAGAGTTTATTGTTTGCATTGGTGCAAACTTATAAAGCTGAAGTGCAGGTGGGTGAAGCTTGATTCACGAAACCACTGTGCTGCCGGGTTGCACTTTCGCAGAAATTTGCAAGAGGCATTTGAAGGTGTGACAGTTTGGGTATCAGAGCTGTGTTTGGTATACAGTTCAAGTGTATTTGTTGCATAATACGTTGGTAATTCTTTCTCTCTTAAGCTATTTTCCTGTGAGCAAGTAAATGGTGCATTATTTTCAGAGAATTTGCATTATAAATGGGTTTTAATGGCATTATGATCGACGAAGAACTACCGGGTACGTTTGATCAATTAGAGGAGTATGGTGATCTTGGAAATCTAACCATAGACTTGGGCTGTGATGGCCTAGATATTCCTCTTGTTTCTGAATAAAATGGCAGGTTAGATTTACTTGAAGGAAGGACATCAGATTGGTTCAAAGAATTTGATGAAAGAGTAGGTGCAGTTGAGGACAAGGTGTCTGATGCAGCCTTGTTGAATTGCGAAACCAATGCTGAAGTGACCGAATTGAAGGGGAAATTCAGTGACATGAAGACCATAACAGGCCATGCGAAACAAATATCCGAGGAGATAACAAGCATTCGTAAGTTAATCAGTGATGGCATGTTTACAGGGGAGAACGTGAATGGAGAAAGCTCTAATCGAGTTTCCGAGCCAAGAGTTTATGTTGGTTCCAGAAATGCTAGAGAAATTGAGAATTTCTTATATGACGTTGAGGCATACTTTGAAGCGAATGGAACCGGGGAAAGACAAATGGTAACTCTCGCAGGAAATTACCTATACGGTGATGCAAAGGTTTGGTGGAAAACTATGCTGCAAGAAGACAAAGTTGCTGCTTATGCCAATCCTATGTCTTGGAATGACATGAAAGAAAGACTGAGATGTCAGTTCTGGCCGAGCAATGATGCTTGGTACGCAAGAGAAAGTTTACATAGGCTAAAAATGACGGGTACACCATAGGCTTATGCTGAAAACTTCCTTGCATTGGTGCAAGAAGTGTGTGGCATGAGTGAAGAAGATTAGATGTTCCAATTTCTGTCTGACGCGAATTCTTTAGTTATTGCTGAACTTAAGAAGCGCAAAATTCATAGTATCCAGATGGCTATTCAAGCGGTAAGAGAGCTTACCAGTTACACAACAACTGAAGATGTGCAAAGTTGTGAAGGTAAGGCCAAAGGAAAGGAAAAATGTGTAGGCAGTAAGCGCAAGAAAAAGGAAGATAAACTATTCCCTTCATCCCGGAAGTATAGGGGATGTTTCATTTGCAAGTGTTTGCATTTCGCGAGAAGTTGTCCACTCAAGGCGCAACTTAATGTATCAGTTGGGGATGATTATGAGAGTCATTCCAGCAAGACTCGTGAAAGCCGAAGTGAAAGTTCGAGGAAGAGACCTCACAGCTAAGTTGTCGCTTACTTCGACAAAGGCAGAAACTAAACTAGAACAAGAAGGAGTGTTGTTGTCTCCATTGGAAACACTTGGGCCAGAAAACAAGAGTGTTTTCTGAGCTTATTTTATGTAACTTTAGTTGTTGGTTGTTGCAAATTATGTGTGTAGAGTTTGGTTGTACATACTTTTATTTGAGTTTTCAAGTTTGTATATACTTTGCATTGGTGTAAGCAAGTTGCTTTGTTAATGAAGTTTTAGCTTTCCAAAATGATTGGTGTATCAATCATGTAATGGTAAATAGTCTGACTATGTAAGAGCAATAATGAATTAAGGTGTTTTCGTTTATAAAGTCTTGCCTCTTTATTTACGATGTAAAACTAGTTCATGGGGATATGATGCGATAGCATACTTAGCCTAACGTATGCAATAGCGAGACAAGTTGAAAGCCAATAAGCAAAGCATAGGACAAGGGTCCTAGTTGATGAAGTGATATTGATGTTTGGGGATTTCAATATGGCACGACGACATATAGGCAGCGACAGTGTAAACATACAACAAGAAAGAAATCCTTCCATCAGCGAGCATGAGTTGGGTAGAACTCATGGTGAAAAGTGGGGGTACAACAACCTCACCCAATATTTCGCTTAGCAACATGTATGGACTAACTCCAATATACTTTTAAGAGAATCAACTAGACAGTCAGACTCAATCTTAATATAAAGTATATCCAAGAGTTATATCTCAATTTCTCGATTCAATCCTTACACAAACAAATAGAAATCTGCAAATCTGATTGAATACAAGAGAAATTAACTTGAATGGTACCAAAGACCAATGTTCAAGGATCAATCAATTTCAATCAACAACCAAAGGTTGGATTTACCAATTGATCGATTCAACGCACAACCTGTGATATATCAATTATATAACAAAATATAATGCAGAAAAGAAATAACACAGACACCAGAAGTTTTGTTAACGAGGAAACCGCAAATGCAGAAAAACCCCGGGACCTAGTCCGGATTGAACACACACTGTATTAAGCCGCTACAGACACTAGCATACTACAAACTAACTTTGATATGGACTGTAGTTGAACCCCAATCAATCTCACACTGATCCAAGGTACAGTTGCGCTCCTTACGTCTCTGATCCCAGCAGGATACTACACACTTGATTCCCTTAGCTGATCTCACCCACAACTAAGAGTTGATATGACCCAAAGTCGAAAACTTTAATAAACAAATCTGTATCACATAGAAAAGTCTACAGGAATAGATAAATCTGTCTTCCACGTAAATACCTACGAGTTTTGTTCCGTCTTTTGATAAATCAAGGTGAACAGGAACCAATTGATATACCAGACTTATATTCCCGAAGGACAACCTAGAAATATCAATCACCTCACAATAATCTTAATCACTAGCGAAACAAGATATTGTGGAATCACAAACAATGAGACGAAGATGTTTGTGACCACTTTTCTATCTTGCCTATCGGAGAAATTAATCTCAAGCCAATCTTACGATTGCACTCAATCACGATAGAAACAACAAGATTAGATCAGACAACTATAGATGTGGATTTTCGACAAGGGTAAAATCGTAAAACAATAATTATACATACTCCGGATCTGACAGTCGGATGAGTAGTGAGACTCATGTCTCTCATTAAAGCATGAAAGCTCATGCCATAAAACTCTGACTGAGAAGGCTGTCTCTCAAAGTATATGTAGATGTGTAGTCTCCCAGCTGAGGCCACGACACATCTCATGAATACTGAGCAATTTCAGTAATTATTTCTGTATAGAATCGAAATATTGGACGACTCCTAGACAGCATGCCTGCTAGTATACAACAACAACGTCTTCAGGATGCAACCAAGTTTTCCCTGACTATATAGGAGAAATATGACACTCCGGCAAGTTCATGTTGCTAAACTCTCAGATAATTAATGCTCCTAGACAGCATGCCTGCTAGTATAGAGCCATCAATTAATTATCTCTGATCGTAACTGAATATCCAGCTATATTCTACGATTCTTAGAATATTTCGTTACTTCAACTTATGGTTCTTCCCAGCAGAGTTCCATGGGTTAGTGATAAATATTCAATGTACGGGCATCTGAGCATCGAATAAGCCCTGACTAAAATGGTGCAAGTGTACTTAGCAATAATGCACAGACCAGCATCTGAATGCACATACCAGCATCTGAATACACAAACGAGCATTTCGGAACACGAAGGAACGATGAACCTATGCAAAATAAGAAGAAAAAAATTAATAGTAAAATATTAACAAAGGCGCCAGGGGACTGGGCTCACCAGCCGGCCAGTCACCCATGACTAGTCCCACACCCAATTTTATATTTTATCATATTTTATTATTTTTCCCTGATCTCATGAGAATTCTCTCATTTGAGCAAATCTCCTTCGTTTCAAGGAAACTCCCAGTCTCATGGTGTTTCCGCATGCCAAGGAAATAATAAAATTAGGAAAAGGTGTCGCGGGACCAAGCCCACTAGCCGGCCGTCCATGCCCTGGCCGTGGCTGGTCACACACCTCATGGTTCCTTATTATTTTATCATTTCCTTCATTCCATGAAAACTCTCTGATTTCATGATTTTTCCCTAAACCCATGAAAAGTATTATAAAATTAGGGAAACTGTGGGACCGGGCCCTAACTGGACGGTCATGCCCTAGCCGGTCCCACATGCCCCTTATTTTATTATTATTATTTGTTTTGTTTTCCTCATTCCATGAAAACTCTCTGATTTCAACAAAATACCTTGGTTTCAACAAAACTCTTGATTTTATGATATCTCCCTAAAATCATGAAAATTACATAAAATTGGGAAGAGTGCCCTAGGACCGTGCCCATTGGCCTGCCGGCCATGCCCTGGTCATTTCCGGTCCCACACTTCATCATTCTCTATTTTATTATTATTTCATTTTCCTAATCTCATGGAAATTCCTTAATTTCATGAAATTCTTCAGTTTTTATAGAATTTCCCTAAAATTAGAGAAAAAATACAGAAAATTATATAAAATTGGGAAAAGTGATGCGGGACCTGGCTTGATAGCTGTCCGGTCATGCCATGGTCGGTCACACACTTTGCAATCCCCTATTTTATTAACTATTTTTCATCATCTCATGATTTTTTCCCAGTTTCAGCAAAACCCTGGATTCTGCATATTTTCTCAAAATGTTGCTCTAACGCGCATCGGAAAATATCAAAACTCTCAGGACTGAGACACGAATACCATGGTGACACAGGCACATCCCCTTGACCGACCAAGGGTGGCCCTAAGGCTTGCAAATAGCCGGTCCCACATGTTTTATTTATTTTGACCTAATTTGCTCAATTGCCCGTATTAGGTCCAAACTCTTTTCAAACAATTGAGGGTTTGCTCAAATGACCATCAATTGGTCCCACGACCACCAAGGGCCGGTCTCATGACCTCTTGGTCGGTCCTCATCTTTTCATGGCTAGGTTTTACTACCTGTCGCTCACACGAGCATCATTTTAATAAATGATTACACCAGCATTTAATCATTCTTTCACCAACTGGTCTTCAAGAGACTTTGGTATTTTGCTCATTCGAGCATCTGGGTGTTACATGGTAGACTCATCATCCCATGTAGCCGGTCCCTGCTTCGCTCTGCGGTTGATTTTCAATAAATCATCAATTCATTAAAACTAGGGTTTTGAATCCAGAGTTCTGCAAAACATAATTCTGAACAGATTCAAATACTGATAATTTTACGTTGATCTCGTGATCAACACCTTTATTTATTATACTAGGCCCAGCAGTCAGTATCTTAAATTAGTATTTTATTTGGTCCTGCTACCAACAATTCATCAAACGAGCAATATTTGCTCAGACTAGCAATATTTGCTCAAACCGGCAATATTTTTGCTCGAACTAGCAATATTTGCTTAGATTAAAGAATATTAGTTCAACTATCAATATTCGAAAATCAACAACACGGTTTGCTCAAGTTATCAATATTTATTTGACAATGAAATTTTTGCCTCAGCAGGCATGTTCGATCCATGAGTCTTGCAAATTATGTTCAATTCAGCAATACAAGGACTCATCGTCCCATAAAGTCAGCAGCTGACTCCACAATCACGAGACATCAATTGTGTCACATGGGGGATATTAACTAGGGTTTTGGTCTGGCGGTCTACGGCACGTGTGTCTAAACACACGACGAGAATGTGAGCAAGTCGTGCAATCAGTTGGAAGAGTTAGCAAAGTAGTGGGTGGAAAATTAACCAAGTCTCTGCACGATGAGCAACTGGTTTTGACATGATTTCCCACTTCCCCACTCTCTGACTCCAGCAACTGTCACACTTCATGGGATCATGGTTTTTTAAATTTAGCAATATAAAAGACCTCTGAATCAGGATTGAAAAGGACAAGAATTTCTCGACAAGTTCATACAGACAATCTTTCGTCTACACGAACTCATCTTCTGAGCAATCACTCTCAATTGAGTAAAATTAAATCATTCAGAACTTTCCTGCGCTGAATTCACAACACACCTACAATCTCAGATCACCATTGATCCCACACATTTCACGGCTTCCCTCCTACTGATCAACCCATCCTCTCTTGTGACCGAATTGACTCTGGAACGATAATTGTTCTTGGTTTAGGCCGGAGTCCTTCAGATTGATCTCTCGAACTTAAAGCACTCCCTTCTTTCAGTGCATCTGTGTGAGGTTCAACATTTCGCTCGGTTCAAGGAGTCTCCACACGGACGTCTCCTCAATTCCGTAAAAACCAGCAGATCGTTTTTCCCCATCTACAAATTGGCGACCACAGTGGAAGATTAATCTCTCGGTTGCAATCTCACAAGATGGCTGGTCTTAGGTATGGTTAGTTACAGGCTCCAATACAAACGACACTAGCACTAGCAACAACAACAATGAGGATATCCCAGAAACCATTCCGGCCTCTAACACTGACGATGGTGATGTTACTCCTCCTCACGCTAACACGGAAGGTCATCCTATGTTCGGCCGACACCCTGAGGAAGTCAGAGGAAACCCACCACCTACCATGGATGATCTCATCAAAGTGCAAGAAACTCTTGCAAAGAATCAAATTGATATGGCTATAACACAGAAGGAGCTGTTTGATTATCTGAAGACTCTCACTGACAAGATGTCAGAGACAACTCAAGGAAAGGGAAAGGAAAAGGAGAAATCCTCAGATGCTGATCCTGAGGTGGTTCCAATTCATACGGTGGATGACAACGAAGTCCGCAAAGCCACAGACGAACCATCAACGAAGGATAAGACATCACATGTCCATCGTCACCAGCCTCCATACCCTGCCGCTACGCAAAGGGTTCCTCTTCCGAAAGGTTATACTTCTCCGACCTTCACTCTGTATGATGGAACTGGCAACGCTCGAGAACATGTCTCTCGTTTTATGGAAGCCTTGGGGGAACACGAACACAACCATGTTGTTCGCCTCAAGGAATTTTTAAAATCTTTGAAAGGCAGGGCATACACCTGGTACAACAACATCGCACCAGGGACTATCAACAATTGGGGAGAAATGATTAATTCCTTCTACAGAAAGTACTTCTTTGTGTCAGAACAAGTCACTCTCTCTGATCTTGGAAGAATGTTTCAAAGAGTCAGTGAAAATCCCAATGACTACGTGAAGAGATTCAGAGTCCAGGCCCTGGACTACCATGATCCAAATGTCACGGAACAACAACTGGTGGACTTGTGCATCAATGGCATGATCCCGGTTTACAGAGCTTTACTGGAGAATCTTCGTTTCCAGACTTTCTCGGAGCTTCATGAAGCTGCGAAGAGAACTATTGCACCTGATTTATTGGAAAGAGTAAAATCTACAAAGGCTGAAGAATCGCGAGACACTCGAGGAAGCGGACGTCTGAAAAACAAGCAGTACAACCTACAACCCTCCACAAATGTTGTTGCAGAAGGGAGCAAACGGAAAGCCGAACCTCCGCATAAGCGTACTGCAACTCCTTCAAAAACACAAAAGAAGGATAAACAAGATGCACAAGCCCCTGGCCAACGTACAGAGACTCCTGATCAAGATGCACCCGACTTTCCCCTTCCCATTGAAGAGGTGCTCGAACTACTGGATGCCTGGATCCAAGATGGTGCAATCAAATTGCCATATGTCAGGAAAGAGCCAACTGAGGAAGACATGGAAAATCCTCGTTAGTACCGCTTCCACAGGTTCGTCAATCACCCCACAAGTAGCTGCAAAGTTTTGAAACGCATATTCAGGGAAAAATTTGAGTCAGGAGAACTTAATCTGGGGGCTGAAGGAGTGCACAGAGATCCCCTCCCAGTCAGGACTTTCTCCATCTCTGAAGAAGCAGTTCAGTCATTGATAGAGCATGTCTGCGAATTACTCTATCTCTCGAAGGCGCAAAGGGGATACATGTTCACAGCTTTGAACCACATAATGTCTGGAAAACGCCTATTGATTTCAGAAGTACCTCCTGAACCTTCAACCACTGACAAATAAATATATGACTGGGGACTGCTAACCACGGTGCATATTAAAGGAAATGAATTCAAGAGGGCATTTATTGATGTCGTTACTGCCATCAACATCATTCCTTTGAAAACTCTCAGAGCTGCTGGCATTGCTCGACAAGAGGCTACTCACGCTCCCATGGCAATCAGGGATCACGAAGGGACTTCAAGAGACGCATATGGCTACATCATCCTCAAAGTCAAATAAAGCTCAATCTGCACCGAGACCAAGTTTTACATAATCCAGGAAGACCCAGGATATGACATGATCCTTGGAAGAACTTGGATTCATGTCGGAGGGATGGCTCCAACGCCTTCGGCACATCCTACTGTCGAAGAAGGCTCTGACTCGGGAGAAATATAGGATACCCCACCATTTGAGCATCTGGAGGAAGTTAAAACTTTAATGGAGCTCACACAGAAATCTGGAGAAAGGGCACACGCCTTTGTCAAAAGGTTTCGTACTCAGGCAAGTCTTATCCCTCTTCATGCGCCAATAATACCAGTGTTCAAATATGCTACTCTAGTCCGGGGACTTCTCCCTGCTAACAACTTAGAAATTACAAAAAGCTACGAGTGGATAGTATCACCTCAGAAATATTACACCAAGTGGTTATGCACAGAGCCTCTTCAAATTGGTCATTATATCGAGGGATTCATTGCTGAAGACGTGGCTAAGCATGAAAGATGGTATGCTGGATACTACCCTTTGCACGAGTGTCCATATGTGCCTCAGCCATGGAATCAACAGAAAATATTCAAGGCGCGGATCACTAAATCGAACAAATTCAAGGAAGGAGATTTGTTTTTCAAGGCAACTAAACGTGATCTCCATTCTGCAAGGAACTCCAATTGGGAAGGACCATTTATGGTTGTAAGTCCATAACAGGAGGATACTACAGGTTGATCAACACAGATGGCAGAACCCTGCCAGTAATTCACGAGAATTGGCTTAAGGTATTTGTCTGAAATTATTGAGCATTTGAGTGACTGGACGTTTGAGCATTCATGGCGTCTGGGGTTTGACACTTAGAATTTTCTTTCATTGTATATTAATTCCTCCAAAACATTTGCAATACTTGCAATTAGTATTTGAATTCAACAATTTTTCCAATTCAGTTCATTTTACTTAAAGAAAATCTCTACCAAATCCAAAAAGAAATCCTTAATCATCTACCCAGTCTAAAACCAATCGATATCAAAACCAAAATAAAACCTCGCATCTCTCAGAAGTTCAGGAGATTATGAAAAGGAAATCAAAGAAAATCAGCAAAGAAAGACTTTCGCTCCTCTACATCCTTCAAGACTTGCAAGGATGCCTTGTCCATGTTTATCTCCTCAGTCAGCTTGGCGATCTTGTCTTTTTTCTCCAGCACAACATCATTGGGAAAGGGTATGTTATTCTCACACGAGTTCTTGATATCATTTATCTTCTTACGAAGCCACTTCACGTTGAAGCCAAGTCTTTCAGAATTCTCCAAGTTGAACTCCCAATCAAAGAATACATCTGGAGTCACCGTATTTCTGGCCCTAGAGCATATATCACTTACGGTACGCAAGACAACACTTACTTGCATTTTTAAATCATAAGCGCATCCAGGATCCCTGTTAACAATGATGTGACCAAACTTCTTCCATATTTTCTCGTACAAGCCCGCATATCCAATGGGAACGCTGAACCCACCAACTAGTTCATGATATGGGAGTGATGAATCAAATGGAGGATCAAAAGAAACCCCTGCACTTGGATATTCATACACCACTATACGGTTCTCAGTTACTGGAGCAACTTCTACAGTCAAGACAACAGCTTCTTCAATATTCTATACTGGTAGATCGGTTTCTTCTATCACTGAACCAGCAATAATCGGGGTTTCCATAACTTCAGTGACAACCTTATCATGGCCTTGAAGTGCATGGATGGTTGTCTCTTCATCAATAACTCCAGGGCATCTCGAGTTATCCTTATTGGTTTCAGTATCCTCAACTTCGGTATTTGACACCTAATGCGAAGATTACATGAGGTTAGAGCAATCTAAACATGAAACCAAATGAGATCATAAAATACAATGTACAAGAAGTCCAACATCATCAAGTTTCATCATTATACACTCAAGGAACGAGCAAATATCATGAAAGTCATGAAAATACGTTTTGCGGCAAGCTTGTCTGAAGAGACTGTACTCTGCCCTGTACTAGATGACGAACTAGGAGCAATCTACAAGGAATATGAGGATTAGTTATATACCATTCTCTTCGTATGGATGTTCTCTACCACATATCAAAATTTCATAACAATCCGATGAACGAGCAAAGATATGTGGTCAAAACGTCGAACAACGTACAGTCTAAAAAAGTTCTGAAAATCTCCTGGAAGTTTACTGTTTCGCCCTTTTCAGGCTCTGAACACGCTCAAAGCTTAAAAATATTCTTTGGTAAAGCTTTTAAATTCTCTGGGCTTAAATATACATATGCAGACCATGAAAATCCGACTTCAGATGAAGGTTTTATGGTATTGCTAAAAGACTGGGTTCTGAATTTTCTGACGACGAATTTTAACAAAGTTTTTCGTATATGCACATGGATTCTCATTCATTCATTCACAAATAAACAATTTCATACTTCTTTGAAGAGGTTACAAGATATGTGCTTACTTGGGGAGTCTCCGAAGCGATCAAAAAATTGGGATTGCCCGTGTCAACATCAAGAGGCTCATTACTTCCATTCGGTTCCGAACCTTTGGAATTTTCTTCATCTCTATTCTCAGAGGATGACCGAGTATCAGCACTCTCCACCTCCATGGAGACATCCTCCTAGACATATTCTCAAACAATTAGCATTTTACATATGAAGCATTATATTTGGCTATGAGGAAGAGTACTCACGTCATTTTCTTCTTCAACGCTCGAATCAGAAATTGTCTGCCCAGCAACAGAGAATTGAAGACCATCAATACTAGACAGAGCAAAATTCTGTAACCAAATAACAAATATTGGTTTTACGATCCTAGTAATACGGGTAGAAGAAGTCACGGCAGAAAATTGTCGACAACTCACCAAAGAAACAACCGGGGACTTTATGGTGTTAGGCAGCAACTTACAATTCTTGTTCCTACCTTCTCCACTGTGAATAACTGTTTCAGCTTCTGAGAAATTCACTTCAAGACGAGGTCTCACAACACGATTGTCCTGCAAAAGAAATTGAGGTGATAATCAAAGGCAATTATTTTAATTTTACGAAGAATGTGCAAAAGATACATACTGGTGAACATCCTGGAGATGTCTTTCGCTTATCACCGCCGGAGATGTGTTTCAATCTGGGTCGAGAAGCAATCATATCAGCAGAAGGAGGTTCTTTCACCAAAGGTTGACTAATCCTTACGAAATCATGTAAGCGTTCAAATTGCTGGTTCCAGAAATCTATATAACCCAGAGTTACATATGTAACTCGGTAAGCACAAGGAAACCAATAAGAGCTTCCTTCAACATGTGTACAGTCTAAACAAGTCTTAATCTGTTCCACCGATGGTTTGCTCCTCCGAAAAGTTGGAACGCATTACCCATCTGACGGGCTGCTCTGTTAATGTTGTATTCCTACACCGAAAAGTCTCCATATGTTGCTGCTATTAGATAACATGGAGTGCAGCTCAGCATGAAGGATCTTTCGCCATCGCTCAAGTCAGCACCAGATTTCAAAGCCATACTTTCTCCAGCATTGAAAGTTATCAATTGGGAAACATGAGGAGGAATCAGCACCCAGGGAGGGAAGGTAAACTCAGACTCATCGTCTACTACATCAATGAAGCGCGTCTTGGATTGAGGTTGTTTTGTTGACCAACGCATAATCCTGGCGTTATCCTTCTCGGGGAAAATACGTCGAGAATTAGCAGCATTCAACCCTTGAAAGATACTACGGGGAATAGGTGCATACTTCTCGAAGCGTTCCCACATCAAGGCCTGGAGAAACATCGTATTGGTGTAGCATTCAATCTTCATAAAGCCGTTCGAAACACTGGAGTCTATAACCAAGGAGTCCATGTTAGAGTACAAAGAACCCAAGAATAAGCTACCTATGGGAAGTTGTTAACCTTGAGCCATCTTAATGGCAAAAGGGATTACAAACGGCTTTAGAAAAGTTTTGGCGTCTTCAAACACGTCCCTGGACAGCCATAAACACAAGAAAGCAGCAATAGACAACATACCGTCAGGTTCGTCAAGAGGGACATCTCGTGGCCACCAGTGTGTTAACCAGTGAGGATAACAACCTTTGACAGAAGCCTTGTTAATTCTCTCCATCTCAGCTGTCGAGATGTTGGAAATTGCTTTCTCCTCCGTTGAAAGCTCTTCAGGAAAGTTACCCGTGATTGGAAGATGCAATAAAGCAACTACATCTTCCAATGTAATAGTGAACTCTCCCCAGCTGCATATAAAGGTATGAGTTGGAATGCACCAGCGAGCGAGAAGGACCACAATACCTCGTGCATCGTGAAAAATATATAAATCTCCGGATGATTGAATAGCTTTGGTAACTTGTGCTCTATCCAGCATAGCTCTAACACGAGGAAAACCCAGCATGTGTCTTGCCCATCCAGAAAATTTCTCTAAAGGTCGTCGAGAGAGTTTGAATTCTATAATTGAGGCAAGGAAAAGTCCTCGTTCAAGGAAAAACCGAATAGTTTCTCGAGGGGTCACCAACTTCTTTTGAATAACTGTTCTGGGATTTATCAAAAGGCGGAATGCTGGAGTTCTGACACGTCTTTCAGTGTCTTGCTGAACCGCGAAGAATGCATCATCTATATTTGGGAAATTTTTTATTCCAGGTGCTTCTTCTTCTTCATTACCAATAAAAGTCTCATCCACACACGTATCATATCTGGAAGTGTCATTTTCCTGGGAGTCAGACATCCTTGCGAAGTAGCTGTAATGTGCACAAAGCATTCTACCTCAGTATATTATCATACCAGGTGCAAACTTCGACAATATGATGGGGTCATATAATCTTACAACATGATACTTATGGAGACATCTACAAAAATGGTAACTCTTGACTCTTACCTCTATACAATTCCACTAACAATAGTGATTGTGCCGCAAGAGTTAACACTCCAAAATTAGTTCGTTCCTTGAAACCTGCAAAAAAGAACGAAGCTTTATTAATTTTCGAAACTGATTTTTCATAAAATCATAGACACAATTTTCATAGTATAAACATCCACAACTGAGCTATGAAATTTACACCAAGATAATATTTCATCATGAATAAGTTGTCTAATCTCGAGTGTTACTCAAAACCCATGTTTTGATTTTACAAAACAATAATAACGTGAATTACTCACATAATTTTCGAATTTTTATCTAATGTGAACAAACTAACGTGAATAAAATATGTCATATTTTTCATAATATGTCACGGTTTCATGATAAAAAAAAAAATCTCTTTTCCTTCGTACGATTTTTTTTCTTTGAAACGAAGGTTTCTTTCGGTTTTGTGAAAAGTTCACATCTTTTAAGATAAAGTTTTGGTTTCCATGAAAGCTCATAAATAAAATTTTATCACTGGACACGGGTCTATTTTAAAAGAAAAATCTCTCCCAAGTTAGAGATTATTGCTAGTCTCTTGAACCAATGATCAAACGAACATACGTTTAATAAAATAAGGGTTTTTCTACAAAACTCACACTAACATATACACATGTATAGAATTTTAACATGATAAAAGCATGAACGACTCATGAAATCAGCAAACAAAAGCAAAAAAAAATAAAAAAAAATTACCTGGTCGGTGCCGGCCGGTAGTTGGCCGGACGGTGAACGGACGGCGTCGGACGATGACGACAACTCCGGCGAATTTTTGCTGCTTCTCCTGATGCTCGGGCGTGAAGATGAAGAGGAGATGAAGATGGTGGTCGGTTGTGGGAGAAATAAAAAAAAAGGAGTAATTCCTTTTATATCAAATTTTATTTCCAAAACCTAATCCCATAAGGATTTCCTTTTCGGGCCCGGCCCGTGAATCCTAGACCAACCAAGGTTCCACCATCAAATCAGCGGTTCTACACCAATTTATGCTCGCTGGATGACGCTCTATTAGGCCACTGGGGTTTGCGCTCAAACCATGGTTTGCTCGTTCAGTTTAAATCCGGTAACATCTTATCTTATAAGTTCAATTACTTATTTTGTCTGTACCTAGAAAATCACCATTCAATGCTGACTGAGGAACATGATTGTCCCTCACTAAGCAGGGGACTTAATGTAGATGGTGGATTTTCGACAAGGGTAAAATCGTAAAACCATAATTATACATACTCCGGATCCGGCAGCCGGATGAGTAGTGAGACTCATGTCTCTCATTAAAGCATGAAAGCTCATGCCATAAATCTCTGACTGAGAAGGCTGTCTCTCAGAGTATATGTAGATATGTAGTCTCTCAGCTGAGGCCACGGCACATCTCATGAATACTGAGCAATTTCAGTAATTATTTCTGTATAGAATCGAAAGATTGGACGGCTCCTAGACAGCATGCCTGCTAGTGTAGAGCAACAACGTCTTCAGGATGCAACCAAGTTTTCCCTGACTATATAGGAGAAATATGACACTCCAGCAAGTTCAGATTGCTCAACTCTCAGATAATTAATGCTCCTAGACAGCATGCCTGCTAGTATAGATCCCATCAATTAATTATCTCTGATCGTAACTGAATATGCAGCTATATTCTACGATTCTTCGAATATTTCGTTACTTCAACTTATGGTTCTTCCCAACAGAGTTCCATGGGTTAGTGATAAATATTCAATGTACGGGCATCTGAGCATCGAATAAGCCCTGACTAAAATGGTGCAAGTGTACTTACCAATAATGCACAGACCAGCATCTGAATGCACATACCAGCATCTGAATGCATAAACGAGCATTTCAAAACACGAAGGAACGATGAACCTATGCAAAATAGGAAGAAAAATAATAATAAAAAAATATTAGCAAAGGCGCCAGGGGACTGGGCTCACCATCCGGCCAGTCACGCCGTGACTAGTCCAACGCTCAATTTTATATTTTATTATATTTTAATATTTTTCCCCGATCTCATGAGAATTCTCTCATCTGAGCAAATCTCCTTCGTTTCACGGAAACTCCTAGTCTCATGGTGTTTCCGCATGCCAAGAAAATAATAAAATTAGGAAAAGGTGTCGCGGGACCAAGCCCGCTAGCCGCCCTAGCCGTGGCTGGTCCCACACCTCATGGTTCCTTATTATTTTATTATTTCCCTCATTCCATGAAAACTCTCTGATTTCATGATTTTTCCCTAAACCCATGAAAAGTATTATAAAATTAGGGAAACCGTGGGACCGGGCCCTTATTTTATTATTATTATTTGTTTTGTTTTCCTTATTCCATGAAAACTCTCTGATTTCAACAAGATACCTTGGTTTCAACAAAACTCTTGATTTTATGATATCTCCCTAAAATCATGAAAATTACATAAAATTGGGAAGAGTGCCATGGGACCGTGCCCGGTGGCCGGCCGGCCATGCCCTGGCCATTGCCGGTCCCACACTCCATCATTCCCTATTTTATTATTATTTTATTTTCCTAATCTCATGGAAATTCCTTAATTTCATGAAATTCTTCAGTTTTTATAGAATTTCCCTCAAATCAGAGAAAAATACAGAAAATTATATAAAATTGGGAAAAGTGTTGCGGGACCGAGCTTGCTAGCTGGCCGGTCATTCCATGGCCGGTTCCACACCTTGCAATCCCCTATTTTATTAACTATTTTTCATCATCTCATGATTTTTTCCCAGTTTCAGCAAAACCCTGGATTCTGCATATTTTCTCAAAATGTTGCTCAAACGCGCATCGGAAAATATCAAAACTCTCAGGACTGAGCCACGAATACCATGGTGACACGATCACATCCCCTTGACCGACCAAGGGTGGCCCTAAGGCTTGCAAATAGCCGGTCCCACATGTTTCAGTTATTTTGACCTAATTTGCTCAATTGCCCGTATTAGGTCCAAACTTTTTTCAAACAATTGAGGGTTTGCTCAAATGACCATCAATTGGTCCCACGACCACCAATGGCCGGTCTCATGACCTCTTGGTCGGTCCTCATCTTTTCATGGCTAGGTTTTACTACATGTCGCTCACACGAGCATCATTTTAATAAATGATTAAACTAGCATTTTATCATTCTTTCACCAACTGGTCTTCAAGAGATTTTGGTATTTTGCTCATTCGATCATCTGGGTGTTACATGGTAGACTCATCATCCCATGTAGTCGGTCCCTTCTTCGCTCTGCAGTTGATTTTCAATAAATCATCAATTCATTAAAATTAGGGTTTTGAATCCAGAGTTCTGCAAAACATAATTCTGAACATATTCAAATACTGATAATTTTATGTTGATCCCGTGATCAACACTTTTATTTACTATACTCGGCCCAGCAGTCAGTATCTTAAATTAGTATTTTATTTTGTCCTTATACCAACAATTTATCAAACGAGCAATATTTGCTCAGACTAGCAATATTTGCTCAAACCGGCAATATTATTTGCTCAGATTAAATAATATTGGTTCAACTATCAATATTCAACAATTCAGCAACACGGTTTGCTCAAGTTATCAATATTTATTTGACAATGAAATTTTTGCCTCAGCAGGCATGTTCGATCCATGAGTCTCAGAACATTTGCAAATTATGTTCAACCCAGTAATACAAGGACTTATCGTCCCATAAAGTCAGCAGTTGACTCCACAATCACGAGACATCAATTGTGTCACATGGGGGATATTAACTATGGTTTTGGTCTGGCGGTCTACGGCACGTGTGTCTAAACACAAGACGAGAATGTGAGCAAGTCGTGCAATCAGTTGGAAGAGTCAGCAAAGTAGTGGGTGGAAAATTAACTAAGTCTCCGCACGATGAGCAACTGGTTTTGACATGATTTCCCACTTCCCCACTCTCTGACTCCAGCAACTGTCACACTTCATGGGATCATGGTGTTTTCAATTTATCAATATAAAAGACCTCTGAATCAGGATTGAAAAGGACAAGAATTTCTCGACAAGTTCATACAGAAAATCTTTCGTCTACACGAACTCATCGTCTGAGAAATCACTCTCAATTGAGTAAAATTCAATCATTCAGAACTTTCCTGCGCTGAATTCACAACACACCTACAATCTCAGGTCACCATTGATCCCACACATTTCACAGCTTCCCTCCTACTGATCAACCCATCCTCTCTTGTGACCGAATTGACTCTGGAACGACCATTGTTCTTGGTTTAGGCCGGAGTCCTACAGATTGATCTCTGGAACTTAAAGCACTCCCTTCTTGCAGTGCATCTGTGTGAGGTTCAACATTTCGCTCGGTTCAAGGAGTCTCCACATGGACGTCTCCTCAATTCTGTAAAAACCAGCAGATCGTTTTTCCCCATCTACAGCAACTACAGAGAAAATAGTTGGGTCTGGCTTCACAATCCCAATGAAGTCTTCAAGTCGTTAACCTATAGGGTCTCGGTAGAAACCTAAAGTTAAAGGAGAATCGACTCTAGCTTATACAACTAGTATCACACATGAGGTGTGGAGATTAGATTTCCCAGTTGCTAGAGTTCTCCTTTATATAGTCTCCAAATCAGGGTTTGCAATATAAGTTACCTTGGTAACAAAGTATTCAATATTCACTTTTAGATGAAAACCTGATTAGATTCAAGCTAATATCTTTAAACCGTTAGATCGAACTTAGCTTGTTATACACAAATGAAATGCACGTTCATTTAGGTTTGTGTAACCGTACCTAAACGTGTACATCTAGTTGGTTCAACAGTAGTTAACCAATGGTTAGCCATATGAGCACTTTCATATCAACCTCATTCATCTTCACCATAACTAGTTTAAATGACTCAAAAGAACTAGTTAGAGAGTTGTTCAATTGCTTAGATCTCATAGAAGTACATAAGACACAATCGAAGCAAAAACGATTTTGATTCACTCGAATCGATTCATGAACATTATAGCCACGGTTTACAAATTTGCATTCCTTAGTTTATATATGTCTTAGTTCACAAATAAACCGTTTTTAGAAAATAACCCACTCAAGTATGCATACCGGTACGCATACTTAAGTACCCGGATTGAGTTTGTTTTTAGTTCACAAACTCCAGAAGAAATTCACGGGATGTGAACTTCCGGCAGTACGCGTACGGGTACGCGGATTTAGCTTCTGGACATCCTGAACCAGTAAAGTACGCATACTTTAGTTCAAGTATTTTGGACTTACACAAGTATGACTTCACATACAACGTTTATATACATTCAAGGTTATATATTCTAAACTCTCATTTCAATCATTGAAACATTCTTAGAGGATGTTAAATAGAGGTTATTCACACACTATTTTTTATCAAAGCGATTTTCAAGATATTAAAATAACCAACATGATTTTCGTCACTTGTAAAGATGAACTTGGCCAAAGCGAAAGCTTACCAACACATATTTCGAGGAATCGATAAGCGAGATAAACTCGGCTCGAAATAGCAAATGTGTATAATCGAAGTCTATATAGAAATACGACTTTTGTCTCAAGATAGGAGATAAAGTAGATAGACTTTTGAGTGATAGATAAGTTCAAGTCTCCACATACCTTTTAGTCGATGAAGTTTCACCAGTTCCTTGAGTAGTTCTTCGTCTTTGCATTATGAACGTCGTGGAGTCTAGAGCTCAACTACACTTCCTATCATAGTCCGAGACTTAGATATAAGTAGACTAGAAATCAAGACTTATAGTTTTGGCAACTAAACTTGACAAACAATATTGAGATAGCAACGCTTGCGAGTTCGACCGAGCAGTGCTCTAACAATCTCCCCCTTTGTCAATTTTAGTGACAAAACTATCAATACATATGGAATACAAAATAAATAAACTTTGCAGCATCTCTTCCACATGCATGATCTCCTTGGTTCTTCAACATTACTCGAAATCTTCGTCACTTCCAAGTACTCCAATGATTCCAAAGATATTCAATGCAGCATCATCGTTGTTGAAGATCCGGAGCCATAACAATGAGAAAACAAAAGCTCTCAACCATTGTTACACAGTGTCATAGTATTATTACACAGTATCAAAGTTCAATTGTATCACAACTTTGACAACAATACTATGGTGATATGTATCACTCCCTCCTAGTCAATACTTCATCCCACATGAAAACCACTCCCCCTTACATAATGATCTGAAAACCATATGTATTTGTAGTGTGAACTACACATTAATTCTCCCCCTTTTTGTCAATATAAATTGGCAAAGGTGGTAGGACTAGAAAGAGTACCTACAATGACTGCAAGTGCACAATGTCCTATAGTAGACAAGGAAAATACAGGTCAATCCTCAGGTACAAGGTGGGTGTAAGTTTAAGCTATGGTCTTTCTATACTGATTAGAACAAAGAGTAACCAAAAGGGGAGTTTTGTTTGTCGATACGGCTAGATGATGGTAGTGACTGGAATAACAAAAACGAAAGCAAGGAGTAATCTAACAAGCATATAAATAAGGTGGTAGGGCAGTCGAATCCACCGCTTAACTACACTAAGTCAATTCAGTCCCAATACTATTCTTGTCCCTTATAATGGACACCGGTGGTCTTCCGCCTATCCAGGGCAGTTTCAGGAGGATGGTTTAGTGCCACTAAGATGATTCCTAATCCTAGTATTAGCTGCCCTCTCACAAAAAAAACAAACCGCAGATCAATCACTTAGATAATTAAACAACCCTGATATGGATATTCTAATCGCAACTAAGGTATTCCCCCAAAGTACTAACTGTCTGATTAAGGCACAACTAGTCAAAGGATCGAACAACAATCAATTAAGCATGAGTTGTAGCACAATCAACATAGTGTTATTCTAACTACAATGGACACATGGCATACGCCGTGAGATCAAAATGCTGAAGGCTCAGATTATATTTATCCAAAACATTATAGCATAACAAGAACAATATCAATACATGAACCAAACTTAGCAATAAATTAATGGTTTCATCTAAACCCTAACTATGAAATTAGAACATCATGGAGATAATAAAATCAAACATGAACTACTGCTTGGTGCACCGGCTAATCCGGGCATGAGTTTTACATCACACTGCCTTGTCTATTTATACACAATTTTCACTCAATCACTTAGAATTTGATAATTAGAGAGTACCCACTCACCAATAACACGTTTTCTGACAAACCCCTTATGCAATTCAACTTTACAGCTCCTTGATTTGATGTTTGCTTTAGATTTGAAGAAACCCTAGTCTTATCTCTTTCAATCATAGCTTCTACGGTTACTTTTTTTGATAAGGGAAAAGATAAAATGGAGAGAGATATAAACTAGGAGATTGATTGATGGCTCTTGAGAAGGTGGTTGTGCTCAGAAGTGGTCGGGAATTGAGGTGATTGATGGAGGTGTACTGGGATTTTTTGCAGAGCATGGAGAAGATGAGAACGAAGTGAAGGAGATGTTTGTTCGATTAGGAGAAGAATGGTAGGAGCTAGGGTGTTGAGCGGATACTTCAATTGTTGATGTCTCGGGTGGAGATGTCGTTGGATGCTCAGAAGTTAGATCGAATTCGACGGCTCATGATGGAACGGGTTTGGGTCTTGGATATTGGGTTTTATCTCTTGGAAGATCTTCTTCTAGGCCCAACTCTGTTCTCCAAGCTAATATCTCAAGCTCACGCCTAGTTTTAGCTCTTGCAAACAACATTCTTCACTTGCGGATGAGGTGCAAACAACATTCTTCACTTGTCGTCTCTCTTCCGTTGTCACCAATTCCTTGCTCTTTTGGCTCCTTAGTTCTTCCAAGCTTTACTTAGTACCTAAAAACACAAAATTAATTAGTACAAGTATTTATTGTTGAAAACAATGAAAACACAGAGTTTGGGATAATATATGATATTAACGCGCAAAAGATGAGTTAAATGCCAATAAAAAGGTGTAGAAATATGCACTATTTGACACTCATAAAAAGGTACGAAAACTAGTGGGATCCTAATGAAATTTCCATGGAGACACTTCATGACAAAAAGAAAGTACATATCAACTTTTTAGATGCAATCATATAGCCGAAACTAAATGCATTCATCTAGGAGTTTATAAAGATACAAGATAACCCCAATAATATTCCACAACCACACTCCCCACAAAGATTTGGCAATTAAGCACAAGTTCAATTAAGAACTCTCCCCCATAAAATGTCATTCCCGAAAGAACAACAAGAGCGACCTTACTTTTACAAGAAAATAAGGATTTCTTTGGACATAACAAATCACATGAAACATGAATTTGCATCCAAAGAACTCAATTAAATTAATCACAAGATAACACATGATTAATTTAATCAGAAATGCTCAACATAAGATAACTTACAGAGCCGCACAGTATATACATAAAAAATATGGATCAGGGAAGATCAATAATGCGGAATAAACAAAGATTCATTTTATCTTTCATCACTATTTGCACAATGACATACAATAGACTTAATCTTTGTAAACAAAAGCTCATCCTTTCTTCCATCAATATTTGCATAATGACATAAAAGGCTTAACTTTTGTTTGTCAAAAGTCCACTCGATCTTTTATCAATACTTGCATATCGACATATGAAAGACTTAACTTTTGACCACGTATGGGACAATCATAGTTCACAGACGAAAACACACATATCCCATAACAAATTGCAATATATAAAAGTATAAAGATTAATACTGAAAAATCATCTTCCAAATAAACTTTAGAATTTAAACAAATAAATCTAAAAACATTGAAGATGAAAATCATTGGACATAGCTATGTGTAATCACAATAATTGCTATTCGAAACTCTAGTTATTCTTCTTAAAAAACACAAGAATAAAAATTCTTATAAGAAGTTTTCCTAGACAAAATAAAATCAACAAGATAATGAACAAAGACAGACTCCTAAGCCAAAGCCGAACACGAACTGAAATCAAATAGACGTTTCGGAATCCTCACGAGCCTTGAGGTCTTTGAGCTTGTGATTGACAGCATCCACTGCATCTTCAGAGAAGATATCCTCATTGATAAGATCTTTAACATGTGTTTTTATGAGACCAAGGTCAGAAGTAACCTTTTTCAACTCAGTTCTTAACACATCAAGACTTTTTAAAGTATCAACGAGTTGCAGTTTTGCTTCCTCAAAGTATTTAAGAAAATCATGAACAACTTCGGCAGTGACCATATCCTCCTTCTCAATATCCTGATGTATATAGGCATAGTTACAAGAGGCATTAGGATGATCTTCTTCTACTAAAGTTCTTTTCTTCCTCCCTTTGGACTCAAAACCAATACCTTTATCAAGAAAGCCTCTCGCAAAGCCACCAGAACGTGAAGATGAAGAGGAAGACATTCTTGACAATCCACAAAGTAACCCAGAGTATGCATACATAACTCAAGGGTTTGGTATTTAAATGGTTTCTTAGGGAAGTTAATTTTTAGGGTTTCCAAAATTGATTCGTAACAGTAACACGAGTACCCGTACGAACACAACCCGACCCAAGGAAAATAAAAACACAAAAAGGTCGAACAAAGAAAATTTTTTTTTTGTAAAAAAACAAGGACGAACATCATTAGACATAACCAATACTTTAAGCAATGTTGTTTGCAGATAATAGTTTTGCTATGGACGATAAGAAAATAACTCAACTAAGCAGAAAGCAATTTTTTCCAACAGTATATCTTAATGACACATCTTACTCAGCAGGATTTTGATGAGTAAGTTTTCATCCCTTGTGATTAAGTAGCACAAGTATGAGCCCTAAGCTCATTAGGTGGAATGTGTTTACGGCTGAGTCTCTTTTTCCTTTCGAATCTAGGAAAGAATTCCTTTTGATGTGAGAAATTATCATAAAACTTATTGTCATCAAAGTATGAGACATCGTTTGAGTTCTTACCAGAAGAATTTTGACTAGAGGAAGTCGACAGCCTGTTGACGATTTCTTTATAACCTTCAATTATCACCTTTGGGTTATTTCTCATATCATCACTTTTTCTTCCTTCTCCCGATACTTTGTTCACACCAAAAACAACATTATCTCCCTTTTTGACAGAAGAAAATTCCTGATTTCTTCTTAGACGATTTTTGTTGAAACGTCTTTTATGCTTCTGAGAATTTGAGGAACTCATCGAACTGACTTTCCTGGTAGAATACACGGGGTGAGTATTGAGAACAATTGGTTTAGACATACGAATGTCAGTTATACCTTTGAGGATTAAATCTAAGGTGTGTTGAAGTCGAACAATGTAATTGTTATTCAACCGAGAGTTTCTCTTTTGCTTAACAGGCCCTTTTGAATCACAAAAGAGACATACTTTCTGATCACGAAGGTGATTAGATAGTACAGACTTAACATCATCATTTGGAGATTTCTTCCTTCCATGTGATGTGCAACATCCTTGATTAGTGGAGGTTACAGGCACATATTTTCCAATAGGAAGCGATTCTGGTTTTACTTCTGGAACTGGAACTCTTTCAGTTGTGATAGAAGTAGATGGTATAGAGGAATTTTTGGAACATCCTTGAATCGAGAGCTTACTCAAGCGATGTTCAATTTCCAAGGCATCCTTCTTAAGGCTTTCCTCGAGTAGGATACGTGAAGTTTGAACTTCAGCATTTCCTTTGGAGTCACAGTCTCTTACTATACCGAGAAGAACATTGACATTGTTTGTCAACCTATTAAATCTATCAGCTTGGATTCTAACGAGATTTAGAATCAGTTCACTCTCCTCAGTTGTTTTTCTTTCATCAATGGAGTTAGACTCTTTTGAAAGCTAATCGGGATAACACATGTCAGTGTTTGTCTGTCTCGTTAGAACACTAGGTTCTTCTATATTTGAGATTGACGAATCTTTCTCTTTTATAGACACTGTCGAGACAGAGCTTTTGTTTCTGGTGACGCGTTTGTCAGAGATATTATTGTCATACATATAGTCAGATCACTACAAACACAGACTTATAAGGTCTTTGGACGTGTTTTTCTGCTCTGATACCAATTGAAAAAGTGGGGGTACAACAACCTCACCCAATATTTTTCTTAGCAATCTGTATGGACTAACTCCAATATTTTTTTAAGAGAATCAACTAGACAGTCAGACTCAATCTTAATGAAAAGTATATCCAAGAGTTATATCTCAATTTATCGATTCAATACTTACTCAAACAAATAGAAATCTGCGAGTTTGATTGAATACAAGAGGAATTAACTTGAACGGTACCAAAGACCAATGTTCAAGGATCAATCAATTTCAATCAACAACCAAAGGTTGGATTTACCAATTGATCGATTCAACGCACAACCAGTGATATTTCAATTATATAAAAAAATATAATGCGGAAAAGAAATAACACAGACACCAGGAGTTTTGTTAACGAGGAAACCGTTGTTGATGGTGGATTTTCAGCAAAGGACAAAACCGTAAAATCACGATATTGCATGTTTCTGAGTTGGCTTCAGGCATGTGATGATTCATATTTTACGAAGCCATGATGAATATGTTTCCTGAAAGGCCTCCACTAGCTGAGCGTTCAGTGCCACGCATTTCATCATATCCTCTATGTAGAATAACGTAATTGGGCGGTTCTTCGTAAGATTGAGAGCAACAATGCCTTCAAGACGTCGGTGACACTCACTGTTCCCTGACTACATGAGAGAGACCCGCCTCTACATAGAAGAACGATTAGGCGGTTCTCCGTAGATTGCGAGCAACAACGCCTTCAGGACGTCGGTGACACTCATTGTTCCCTGACTATGTAGAGAGACTGTGTATATATCCAGGAGGTTCTCCGTAGATTATAAGCAACAACGTCTTCAGGACTTCGGAAACTCACTGTCTTCTGACTATGCACCTTCGGAATGGGTATGACGCTTTAACTGGCTAATATCCCTTCTGTAATAGATTAATTTGTCGTGACATTTACCGCTGAATTCCCAGAATGATCTATTATTGCTCCTATTCCATGGTCGAATCCACGACCTGATCCCATGGAATGGCAGTAACTATTGCTCCTATTCCATGGTCGAATCCACAGCCTAATCTCATGGAATATCAATAACAATTGCTCATATTCCATGGTCGAATCCACAACCTGATCCCATGGAATGGCAATAAACAATTGTATCATCTCATTACTCCGATTTCATGATCGAATTCACGACTAATCTCATGGAATGATAATAGATAATTTTATTACTCCGATTTCATGATCGAATCCACGGCTGGTCTCATGAAATGGTAATATTTAATTACTCTGATTCTATGGTTGAATCCACGATCCCATGGAATGGTAATACTTAACTTTATTATTCCGAATTCATGGTCGAATCCACGACTGATCCTATGAATTGATAATAGAACTACTCATTTTTATTGCTCAGTTTCATGAATTATTCTCCACTTAATTTCATAAACTAATAATAATACTCAACAACCGGGCATCTGGACTACCACTGAGTAGGCCCCACAAAAATGGTGCAACTGTACTCGACAATGATGCATGACTGAGCACCCGGATGCATAAACGAGCATTCAAAAAACATGGACATATGAGGAATCCTACACAAAGCGGGAGAAAAACAATAAATATTAAAATAATGAAGAGGCGCTCATGGGGCCGGGCCCACCGGCCGGCCGACCATGCCCTAGTCGTGGCCGGTCCCATGCCTCTCCCATTATTTTCCTTATTTTTGTTATTTCATGAACTCATGAAAACTCCTTGGTTTTAGCAACTTTCCTTGTTTTTGCAAAACTCATCAATTCTTCATAACTTCATGGATTCATGAAAAATAATATTATAAAATAGGAAAAGGTGTGCGGGACCAGGCAACATAACCGGCCGACCATCCCCAAGCCGTGGCCGGTCCCACACATCATAATCCCTAGCTTTTGATAATTATTATTCCTAAAATCATGAAACTTCTCTGTTTCAACGAAAACTCATGGATTCTCCATATTATCACGGTTTCATGAAAAATAATAATATAAAATTAGGGAAAGGCGTGTGGGACCGGGCAACATAGCCGGCCGACCATGCCCTAGTCGTGGCTGGCCCCACACCTTGCAATCCCTATACTTTTATAATTATTATTTTCCTCAATTCATGAAACTCCTTGGTTTGAGCAAAATTCATGATTCCTTCATATTTTCTCAAATTTTGCTCGAATCATGAAAAACTAAAAGCCAACATGGTCACATAACCGGCTAGCTTCTCACGACAATTTTAAATGTTAAAATGCCCTCATTTTAATATTTACAAAATGTTGATCAATTGAGTGTACATGCTCATTCCAAAATAGAATCAAGAATTTCAGTCAAGATGAAACTCTTCTGAAAATTCACAATGTTTCCCGAACGCACATCAGAAAATATGAAACTCTCAGTATGGAGACACGGACACCACGACAACACGTGCAGTCCTTCTTGACCGACTAGAGTCATCCCTAGGGTTTGCACAAAGCCGGTCCCACACGTTTTCATAATTCTGACCTAATTTGCTCAATTGCTCATATTGGGCCCAAACTCTCTCCAACCAACATGGGGATTGCTCAAACGACCAACAACTGGTCCCGTGATCACCAAGAGCCGGCCCTATGCCCTCTTGGTCGGTCTCCCATCTTTCATACTTAGGTTTCATCACCTAATGTTGAACCCAGCAATTTTTTCAATAAATGATGAATCCGGCATTTAATCATCGTTCTTTCACCAACTCTCCAACTGAGAACCCTGGTGCATGCTCACTCGAGCACTGGACACCACATGGACGCCATATCCCATGTGGTCGGTCCTTCTATCACTCATGACCTATTTTCAGCGATTCATCAGTTAACAAATAATTGATCTGAAATTAGGGTTTCGAATAAATGTTCTACGAATCATCATTCGGAGCAAGATTCAAACACTAATGAATCTATGATGGATTCAACAACCAACATCTGAATTAATTATATAATATTTAGTAATCTACCAATATTTTAATATTTTATTGGGTCATGTCACCAATAAATATTTCGTCGAATTGAGCAATACTTGCTCAGTTGCTTAAGTATTGATCCAACTATCAATGTTTAGTAATTTAGTAATTCGTCGAATTGAGCAATACTTGCTCAGTTGCACGTCAAATTATCAACGTTCAGTATTTTGTCGAATTGAGAAATACTTGCTCAGTTGCACGTCAAAATTAGTAATTCGTCGAATTGAGCAATACTTGTCAGTTGCTCGAATATTGATCCAGCTATCAATATTTAGTAATTTATCACTAATTTGTCGAATTGAGGAATACTTGCTCAATTGCACATCAAATTATCAATAATCATTAATTTGTCGAATTGAGCAATACTTGCTCAGTTGCTCGTCAAATTCTCAATATTCAATAATTCGCCGAATTGAGCAATACTTGCTCAGTCGCTCAAATACTGGTCAATAATTCATTACTGAATCTACAATATTGACATCATTTCAGAGAACTACATGTTCGATCCATGAATCGCTGAGCGTTCATCACTCATGCTCGATTCAACAAAACCTAGACTCATTGTCTGATCAGTCAACAACTGAATAATTAATACACGTCTGTCATGCAGACTCCACGATTCGTGAGACATCAATCACGTCAAATTGGGGGATATCAATTAGGGTTTTGGTCTGACGGCCTACAGCACGTGGATTCATCCACAACGAGAAATGTGAGTAAGTCGTGTCAACGGTTGAAGGAGTTAGCAAAGTATTGGGTAAATGATCAACCAAGTCTCCGCACAATCTGGAACTGGTTTCACCACGATCTCCCACTTTCCCACACTTTCACTCAAGAAACCGTCACACTTACAGGGATCAAGGTGTTCACGACTCTGACAATATAAATAATTCTATGAATCCATGATTGAAGACAACGAATGATCACTAGCTATCAGCAATTGTCGAATTTCTCGAGTAACTACTCTCAAGAATTCATCAATCTATCAGAACTTATTCGAACTCACCAGTTCACTAAAAATTGAAGAAACCTTCAACACATCCACAATCCTTGATCATAACTGATCCCACACAATTCTCAACTTCCCTCCTACAAATCAACCCATCTCCCTTTTTGCGACCGAATTGACTCTGGAACGGCCATTGACTTGGTTTATGCCGGAGTCCTACAGATTGATCTCTCGAATCTAAGCACTCCCTTTGCAATGCATCTGTGTGAGGTTAAGCAGTTTGCTCGGTTGAGGAGTCTCGACAACACGCTCGTCTCTTCACTTCCCTAAAAAACCAGCGACTCGTTTTTCCTCATCTACAGATTGGAGACCACAGTGGGAGATTAATCTCTCGGTTGCAATCTCAAGCTTTCACAAAATGGTTGCTAGCACTAGCAACGACGGTCGTACTTCAGAAACTACTCCTGCTTCCAACACCGGTGTTGTTTATACCACTCCTCCTCAAACCAACGTCGGCAACCATCCTCTCTTCGGCCAGTCTCCCGAGGAAATCATAGAAAATCCGCCTACCATAGATGATCAGATTGACATGGCTGCAACACAGAAAGAGCTATGCAATTATCTCAAAACTCTCACGACAAGATGTCAGAGAAAACTCAAGAGAAGGGAAAGGACAAAGAGACATCCTCGACTGCTGATCCTGAAGTCACTCCAATCCATGTAGTAGACGATGATGAAGTTCACAAGGCTGCAGATAACCCACCAACAAAGGAACCTGCAGGCTTCATCACTCGTGAAGACCTGGAAAGCTTAATGGAGTATCGTGGAAAAGACAAAACATCATATGTCCATCATCATCAACCTCTATATCCTGCTTCTACGCAAAGAATTCCTCTCCCGAAGGGCTACACTTCCCCAACATTCACACTTTACAACGGAACAAGGAATGCTCGAAAACACGTCTCTCGATTCCTAGAGGCACTAGGAGAGCACGGACACAACCATGTCGTCCGTCTGAAGGAATTATCGAAATCTCTCACAGACCGAGCATGCACCTGGTACAACAACATTGCACCTGAGAGCATCGTTAGTTGGGGAGAAATGGATAATGCCTTCTACAGGAAATAATTCTTCGTCTCAGAGAAAATTACTCTCTCTGACTAAGGAAGAATGTCTCAGAAGAACAATGAACATCCGAAAACTATGTGAAGAGGTTCAGAGTCCAAGCTTTGGATTGTCATGACCCGAATGTCACTGAAAAACAATTGGTGGACTTGTGCATCAACAGAATGATCCCGATCTATAGAGCCTTGCTGGAAAATCTCTGGTTCTAGACTTTCTCAGAGCTTCATCAAGCATCCAAACGATCAGCGACTACTGCACCTGCTTTACTGGAAATAGAAAAGTCTGCAAGGTCGAGGAACCTCGAAGCATCCGACGCCTAGTCAACAATCAGTACAATCTCCAGCCCTCAACAAACGTTGTTGCTGAAAGGAATGAAAGGAAAGTCGAGACGCAGAGCGCTTCTCCAACATCCCAGGCTCATCTGAAGGCGCGAAGAAAAGATAACCAATCCTGAAATGCACAAACCTCGACCCAACATCAACGAACGGGAAAATGATCAGACAGACTCAAACTTCTCTCTTCTCATGAATGATCGAGTTACTGGAAGTCTAGGTTCAAGATAGTGCAATCAAATTGTCGTTCATCAGAGAGAGCCAATTGAAGAAAAATGGAAAATCCCAGGTACTGTCACCTTCATAGATTCATCAATCATCCAACAAGTAACTGCAACATTTTGAAGCACATCTTCAAAGAGAAGGTTGATCCACAATAGTTTCAACTGGGGACTGAAGGAGTACACACGAATCCTCGAATCCTCTCCTAATCAGAACCTTTACACTCTCTGAACAACCAGTCAAAGAAACAGTTCAATTGTTGATTGAGCATATCTGTGAAATTGCTCTATCTGTCTAAGAATAAAAGAAGCATATGTTCACAACACCGAATTACATTGTGTCAGACGTCTGTCCATCCCGGAAATACTCCTTTAACCTTCATCCACATACAAAGAGATGCACGACTGGGGACTGCTTGCCACAGTCCATCTCAGAGGAAATGAATTCGGAAGAATGTTGATCGATGCTGACACCGCCATCAACGTCATTTCACTGAAAACCCTCAGAGCCGCAGGCATCACTCGACAAGAAGTTACTCGTGATCCCATCTCAATCAGGGACCTTGAAGGAACGCTCGGAAATACTTATGGCTACATCACTCTCAAAGTGAACATAAGTTCAACCTTGACAGAAATCAAGTATCACATAATCAGGAAGATCCAGGATATGACATGTTCTTCAGAAGAGCGTGGATCCACGCTGAAAAGATGGCTACTGGAAAAGCGCCTTTGGTTGTACATCTATCCAACGAAGAAAGTTATGATCCAGAAGATTCGGCGGACATTCCATCATCATAGGAATTTCGAACTTTGGCGAGATTGAAGCAAGAACCTGCAAAATATGCATAGACATTCATCAAGAGATTCCACACTCAGGCAAGTCTCATTCCTTTCATGTTTGTGTCATTGATTTCCTCATATGCTATCCTACCATGGGGACTCAATTATGCTAGCAACTCTGCAAGACGTTATGAATGTCAACTTCACCGTATTTTACCAAGTGGTTGAATCTGACATTTATCCGAATCGAGCACTGAGACATTCATTACTGAGATGATGTCCAAGCATGGCAAAGAACACTTTGGGAGTTTTTCCATAGCCTTGCAGGAGTGTCCACGTGTGCCACAAAATCAGAAATCTCTGATGTCTGCACAAGTGTTGAATCCCACTACCGCAACGGACAGGAATGCTGAATCAACAGAAGGTACTCAGGGCCGAGATGATCAAACCTAAGATTTTCGGTGCTTAAGGAATATACGCTTCAACGTTCAAGCATCTAAGAAGCCATCAATTGTACTCCCAATCAAATAGTACACCTTCAGTAATGACGCCTCTAGATTCAGCACCAATATTTCGATGACGATACACTAATTCAACACTAGCGCAATCAAAGTGTAACTAAACTACAATCGATAAGTCTTCATTATCCCATGATAAGATTTCTGAAGCAGATGCAACATCATTCATCCATGGATGGCACAAACTCCTCAACATACACTGGGGACTTAATCTTATTGGAGAAATTGATTCAAATCAATTTCAATAAATGTTATCCACATGACAAGTTCTCGTAACCTATGTGATTTCATGAAACTTCATCAACGGGACCTCTCTACATCACAAACCCCTGCACGACTGAAGAACTTCCTTTCTTCACCAATCAAATCCAGAATAAAGCCCCTAGCTATGGCCGGCCCCACACCTTGCAATCCCTAGTCTTTTATAATTATTATTTTCCTCAATTCATGAAACTCCTTGGTTTGAGAAAAATTCATGATTCCTTCATATTTTCTCAAATTTTGCTCGAATCATGAAAAACTAAAAGCCAACATGGTCACATGACCGGCTAGCCTCTCACGATAATTTTAAATGTTAAAATGCCCTCATTTTAATATCTACAAAATATTGATCAATTGAGCGTACATGCTCATTCCAACAAAAATCAAGAATTTCAGTTAAGATGAAACTCTTCTGAAAATTCCCAATGTTGCCCGAACGCACATCAGAAAATATGAAACTCCCAGTATGGAGACACAGACACCACGACAACACGTGCATGCCTTCTTGACCGACTAGAGTCATCCCTAGGGATTGCACAAAGCCGGTCCCACACGTTTTCATAATTCTAACCTAATTTGCTCAATTGCTCATATTGGGCCCAAACTCTCTCCAAACAACCTGGGGATTGCTCAAACGACCAACAACTGGTCCCGTGATCACCAAGAGCCGGCCCTATGCCCTCTTGGTCGGTCTCCCATCTTTCATACTTAGGTTTTATCACCTAATGATGAACCCGACAATTTTTTCAATAAATGATGAACCTGGCATTTAATCATCGTTCTTTCACCAACTCTCTAACTGAGAACCCTGGTGCATGCTCACTCGAGCACTGGGCACCACATGGAGGCCATATCCCATGTGGTCGGTCCTTCTATCACTCATGACCTATTTTTAGCGATTCATCAGTTAACAAATAATTGATCTGAAATTAGGGTTTCGAAGAAATGTTCTACGAATAATCATTCGGAGCAAGATTCAAACACTAATGAATTTATGATGGATTCAGCAACCAACATCTGAATTAATCATATAAAATTTGGTAATCTACCAATATTTTAATATTTTATTGGGTCACGTCACCAATAAATATTTCCTCGAATTGAGCAATACTTGCTCAGTTGCTCAAGTATTGATCCAGCTATCAATATTTAGTAATTTAGTAATTCGTCGAATTGAGAAATACTTGCTCAGTTGCTCGAATATTGATCCAGCTATCAATATTTAGTAATTTATCAGTAATTTGTCGAATTGAGAAATACTTGCTCAATTGCACATCAAATTATCAATAATCATTAATTTGTCGAATTGAGCAAATACTTGCTCAGTTGCTCGTCAAATTCTCAATATTCAATAATTCGCCGAATTGAGCAATACTTGCTCAGTCGCTCAAATAATGGTCAATAATTCATTACTGAATCTACAATATTGACATCATTTCAGAGAACTACATGTTCGATCCATGAATCGCTGAGCATTCATCACTCATGCTCGATTCAACAAAACCTAGACTCACTGTCTAATCAATCAACAACTGACTAATTAATACACATCTGTCATGCAGACTCCACGATTTGTGAGACATCAATCACGTCAAATTGTGGGATATCAATTAGGGTTTTGGTCTGGCGGCATACAACACGTGGATTCATCCACAACGATGAATGTGAGTAAGTCGTGTCAACGGTTGAAGGAGTTAGCAAAGTAGTGGGTAAATGATCAACCGAGTCTCCGCACAATCTGTAACTGGTTTCACCACGATCTCCCACTTTTCCACTCTTTCACTCAAGAAACCGTCACACTTACAGGGGTCAAGGTGTTCACGACTCTGACAATATAAATAAGTCTCTGAATCCATGATTGAAGACAACGAATGATCACTAGCTATCAGCAATTGTCGAATTTCTCGAGTAACTACTCTCAAGAATTCATCAATCTATCAGAACTTATTCGAACTCACCATTTCACCAAAAATTGCAGAAACCTTCAACACATCCACAATCCTTGATCATCACTGATCCCACACAATTCTCAGCTTCCCTCCTACAGATCAACCCATCTCCCTCTTTACAACCGAATTGGCTCTGGAACGACCATTGACTTGGTTTAGGCCGGAGTCATACAGATTGATCTCTCGAATCTAAGCACTCCCTTTGTAGTGCATCTGTGTGAGATTAAGAAGTTTTCTCGGTTGAGGAGTCTCGACAACACGCTCGTCTCTTCACTTCCCTAAAAAATCAGCGACTCGCTTTTCCTCATCTACAACCGCAAATGCAGAAAAATCCCGGGACCTAGTCTAGATTGAACACACAATGTATTAAGCCGCTACAGACACTAGCCTACTACAAACTAACTTCGGTCTGGACTGTAGTTTAACCCCAATCAATCTCACACTGATCCAAGGGTACACTTGCGCTCCTTACGTCTCTGATCCCTGCAGGATACGACGCACTTGATTCCCTTAGATGATCTCACCCACAACTAAGAGTTGCTACGACCCAAAGTCGAAGACTTTAATAAACAAATATGTATCACACAGAAAAGTATACAGGAATAGATAAATATGTCTCCCACAGAAATACCTATGAGTTTTGTTCCGTCTTTTGATAAATCAAGGTGAACAAGAATCAATTGATATATCGGACTTATATTCCCGAATAACAACCTAGAAATATCAATCACCTCACAATAATATTAATCGACTAGCGTAACAAGATATTGTGGAATCACAAACTATGAGACGAAGATGTTTGTGACTACTTTTCTATCTTTCCTATCATAGAAATTAATCTTAAGCCAATCTTACGATTGCACTCAATCACGATAGAAACAGCAAGATCAGATCACGCAACTACAGAGAAAGTAGTTGGGTCTGGCTTCACAATCCCAATGAAGTCTTCAAGTCGTTAACCTATAGGGTCTCGGTAGAAACCTAAGGTTAAAGGAGAATCGACTCTAGCTTATACAACTAGTATCACACAGGAGGTGTGGGGATTAGGTTTCCCAGTTGCTAGAGTTCTCCTTTATGTAGTCTCCAAATCAGGGTTTGAAATCTAAGTTACCTTGGTAACAAAGCATTCAATATTCACCGTCATATGAAAACCTGATTAGATTCAAGCTAATATCTTTCAACCGTATATCGAACTTAGCTTGTTATACACAAATGAAATGCACGTTCATTTAGGTTTGTGTAACCGTACCTAAACGTGTACATTTAGTTGGTTCAACAGTAGTTAACCAATGGTTAGCCATATGAGCACTTTCATATCAACCTTATTCATCTTCACCATAACTAGTTCAAATGACTCAAAAGAACTAGTTAGAGAGTTGTTCAATTGCTTATATCTCATAAAGAGTTGTTCAAATGACTCATGAACATTATAGCCACGGTTTGCAAATTTGCATTCCTTAGTTTATATATGTCTTAGTTCACAAATAAACCGTTTTAAAAAAAATAAGTATGCATACCGGTACGCATACTTAAGTACCCGGATTGAGTTTGTTTTCAGTTCACAAACTCCAACAGAAATTCACGGGATGTGAACTTCCGGCAGTACGCGTACGGGTACGTGGACTTAGCTTCCGAACATCCTGAACCAGTAAAGTAAGCATACTTAGTTCAAGGATTTTGGACTTACACAAGTATGAGTTCACATACAATGTTTATATCCATTCAAGGTTATATGTTCTAAACTCTCATTTCAATCATTGAAACATTCTTAGAGGATGTTAAATAGAGGTTATTCACACACTATTTTTCATCAAAGCGATTTTCAAGATATTGAAATAATCAACATGACCTTCGTCACTTGTAAAGATGAACTTGGCCAAAGTGAAAGCTTACCAACACATATTTCGAGAAATAGATAAGCGAGATAAACTCGGCTCGAAATATCAAATGTGTATAACCGGAGTCTATATAGCAATGTGACTTTTGTCTCAAGATAGGAGATAAAGTAGATATACTTTTGAGTGATAGATAAGTTCAAGTCTCCACATACCTTTTAGTTGATGAAGTTCCACCAGTTCCTTGAGTAGTTCTTCGTCTTTGCATGATGAACGTCGTGGAGTCTAGAGCTCAACTACACTTTTTATCCTAGTCTGAGACTTAGCTATAAGTATACTAGAAATCAAGACTTATAGTTTTGGAAACTAAACTTGACAAACCAGCTTGAGATAGCAACGCTTACGAGTTTGACCGAGCAATGCTCTAACACATGGCCAATACAAAGACACACACTTTCCAGGCAACAAGAAATGCGGTTCAAAGGAATAGTTGGAGACATATTGTCTTTGAAGGCATGGCGTATGGATAACTAAAAGGTTAGCTAGGTTATGTCCAAAATATAGTCACGGTTGTGTAGATGGGTTGTGCAACTCAATATTTTTTCTTTAGCGAGTTAGGAAAACCAAACTTGCATTTTTCTGGTTCGGGTATGCAAGATGGCACGTTCAGTATATAGAGTTTATACTTAGCCACATTCAGAGAAATGAGTTCTTGAATGATTTTGCATGATCAGAATTTGGCGAGGCATGAAGTGTAGAATTTGGGTGTCTTATGCAAAGGAAATCCCTATGCATTTTGTAACCTGCTTAACGGAGGGCATCAAGGACAACAGTCCAAGGCAAGTGCCAGAAAAATTGATTGAAAACGAAGGCCAAGTCGTTTATAAGTCCTTATCATGTTGATCTAGATGCAAAAGGAAAAGTAGGGAGGCGAAAGGATATGACAATGATCGTAGTGATCAGTTTGAGAAGAATCATTCTGTATGCATACTTAGGCGTAAATGATTCAAGTGGAATTCATGCCTAATTTAGAGGTATTGTCTAAGAAGAATTTTCAAGTTTGCAATTGAGTATTGATGCATGATTTGAGTAGCGGTTCAATCGTAATGCACAATTCTAAGATATGGCTCAAGTAGATGAGATCAATAGTAAGGCAGTAAGCCAAGTGATGCTGATGCTAAAGCATTAACAGTTGGCTAAGGTGTTTTTCAAAAACCAGAAATGATTGCTGAGTTTCAAAAGAGGTTCTGAAAGTGCATACGGCGAAGTTAAGACAAGTATAATGTTTATACTAGGTCGCGTTCAACGAGGGCGTTGAAAGAATTAGGTGGTGGTGGTGGGGGGGGGGGTCTATGACCGGTCAGGCAAGTGATGTATAATGATTGCGCGTTACAGTATTTTCGGCCAAGTCAGTGTCCGACAATGATTGCGCGATACTGTGTAGATTGTCAAATGCTGAGATAGCAAGACCCTGCAGGACAAGTAACGCGCAAAGGTAGCATTACACTGTAAAGAAATTTGGCTCAGTAGTGAAGCTTATTGGCCGACACAATGAAGCTTCATTGAGGTAAAGGCAAGGCAAGGCCAAAATGACAAGACGCAACATGCGATGTTGGCATTAAGGCATTTCCATGGAATTGAGTTGGCCCAAACTCAAGTATGATGCAAAAAGGTAGAATAGGCCAGAAGTTGGTCTATGAATTAGTTCAAGCAAGGTCCAAAGCTTGAGTAATGCAAACAAGCTAGTAATGCAAGAGTGGCATTGCTATTGTCGAGCAAATTGGCTAAGTGAAGCATATGGCGCATGAATAAATAGAATGAGCTTAAGGAGTTGGCCTTGATGATTGAAGCACAATGATTGACCGTGTATTGTCTTAGAGCAAGAAGTCTGCAGACCTAAGATGGCTGAGGATTGGATCAAAGTCGAGTTCAGTAAAGCGAAACAATTGTGCAATACGGCTCAAGTGACGGTTAGGAGTTGGTTATTGTCTCCACAAGCATGCCAAAGACGTGAGACAAGGTAGAACAATTATAAAGCAAGTTTATAAGCATGGGAGACTATTCATTACTGCTAGAGAACATGTGTTGGATGATGGCGCCAGTTTAAAGAGAAAATGTTTAAGTTGGCACAGTTGTAGGCGGTTATGGAACTGCTTTATGGGACAGATGGTTGTCCCATGCGTGTGCAACAGATGTGCACGGTTTTTTCCAATAAAGTTGTTGTATAAATAGTCCTAAGGGATGGGAAATTCGGAAGGCTTACATAGGAGAGTGTGAGACTCAAATTAGGAAAGTTTTTGTAAGACTAAGGCTTGGTTCAAGAGGAACAAGTCTGTGTAAGTCCCTAAATGGGCAAGTTTTGTATTTTTTTTCCCTTTGATGAAATAAAATGAGTTGATTATGTCATGTTCTAAGAGTTCTTGTTTGACTTATTGTTGTTGGCAATGTATGGAAATATTTGAGTGCTTTATGGTAAGCATTTGAGAAGTTAAGAGAAGTGAAACAAGGTTAAAGACTTCCACTGAAGAACTGAAAGTTGGTTGTTTGCATAGGTGCTAACTTATAAGGCTGAAGTGCAGGTGGGTGAAGCTTGATTCACGAAACCACTGTGCTGCCGGGTTACGCTTTCACAGAAATTTGCAAGAGACATTTGAAGGTGTGACACCTAGCCATATCATTCCTATGCCACAGACGGCTAAATAACGAGTCATAGACAAGTATACATTGGCCCAACCACTATGGATGGCTATTAACATGATACAACGTTATACGTTTTCTATGAAAGTCTATGACTAAAGTAAGATCCGACTATTTCGGTCTCAGTCGCCTTGGGTGGCCTTGGACATGTTATGCCACTTGTTATTTTATCGCCATAAACAAGCTATGTCAAAGGCCGTGCGATTATTTAGAATTTCCATATCTCACATAGAGATTATGGCCTAATATATTTCTCTCCATCTAATTAGTTGTAGTAGAAAGTGTGAACATGTTATCTACTTTTACGCCACCAGCATGCCATGTTAATTTATAGCATCATAACCAACTATTAAAGTGCCAATATATCTTCTAGCGCCTCAGAAGGCTATGAGGATGCCATGATACCTTGGATGGTAATGGCCAAGTTTTATCCCACAACAGCTCCAAGCTCATTGAATTATCTTTTAGATCTCAGCCTATTAGGCTAATCGTAACGCCACTACGGGATATATATGGCAGAGCCATTATAGGCCACTATGCCACTTGCTATTTTATCGCCATAAACAAGACGTGTCAAAGGCCATGAGATTATTTATCATTCCCACATCTCACGTAAAGATTACGACCTGACATATTTCTCTCCATCTTAGTTGTAGTGGAAAGTGTGAACATGCTATGCTACTTTTACGCCACTAGCATGCCATGCTAATTATAGCATCATAACCAACTATTAACGTGCCAAGATATCTTCTAGAGCCTCAATATGCTATGAGCGTGCCACGATACTTTAGCTGGTAATGTCCAAGTTGTTTCTCACAATAACTCCACAAAACACTTTCCAATATGCCTACGAGACATATGGCATATCCAACATGCTCAAAGATGTGCCACAGCCTGAGATGAAGCTTTATACAAAGCTTCTGTCACGTTTTAAGAGGTATATGGCCTAAGGACAATGTCCCGCAAAAGTGGCGCATTATGTTTAGCATACTGGCCAAGGGCCAATATCATGTTGCTAGCTATATTGGTCAAAGACCAATCTCGCATCAAATGATGAATTAGGCCAGTTGGGTAGATGGCTTTGAGCATTGTAACGCTACTTTATCGCATTATGCAGTCTGTTGGCCTAGAGACAATATTGCACAACAGTTGTGCAATATGCCAGAGCAAGCTGTCCGAGAGAATATTACGCAATATTGCAGTTGGCCTATGGGCCAAACGAAAACTCAGCAATCATTGTCGGATTTTCACAAGTACATGGCAACGACCATGAATAGTGAAGCAAGCACCTAAAAAATAGTACTTGGTGAATGTAAAAGTGGTCCCCCGGTTTAAGTTGTGAAATTGTCCTTAAGACATATATAGGGACGGGTAGTTGGTTGAAGGTGCATATGCGGGCTATGCAACAAGAAAGCTTCATAGCTTAGCCGAAAGAGCATAAATGATGCTTAGGCGTCGTTTATAGCTGTGTATCCTTGCCAATGGAGCTTATTAAGCATGGACATTATTTATGCCATGCCGTGGACTCAGTAATGCGCAAACTTTGTGCATTTTGACGGAATAGCCTACACGGACTAGGCCATTACCATTATTGCTTGGCCATGTTCTTGCAAACGAGTTGGCTTAAGTTGTTGTCCCTTTGAGGATGAACTACGGTCTTTGCTTGATCACTTTAGAGTAGGGAAGGGTACGTAGGCAACCACAATGAGTTGCGGCGTTGCCGGTCCAACACTTTGTCGCTCATATCATCTAATTGCGAGATGATTGCGGCATATTGGCCTCTCATATCATCTGGCTCGGTATTGCGATGCAATAGAAGGTTGTGGACAAACTTGATTAGGAAAGTTGTATTCCATTCCTTAGATGCTCATACTTCCTATTAAGGCATTCGACGTAGGCATGCACCAATGTCACATTGGTCATGGCCAAGAAAGTAATCTACATCAATATGCAAGTTAGCGGAGCTTGCATAAGCCTAAGGAAAATATGGCATGAGCCTGATTGATGCACCATTGGCACGAGCAAGACAAGTGCATGTTCTCAGCAATGCTTAAGATAAATGGAAGAGGCGGAATTAGGCATACAATGGCCTATGTTAGAGCACTGCTCGGTCGAACTCGCATGTTTTGCTATCTCAAGCATGTTTGTCAATGTTAGTGATCAAAACTATAAGTCTTGATTTCTAGCCTATTTATAGATGTCTCGGACTAGGATATAGTTTGTGTACTTGAGCTTAGACTTCACAGCGTTTATCACTTGAAGAAGAAGAACTACTAAGGAGAGATTGTGGAACTTCATCGACAAAAGGTATGTGGAGACTTAAACTAATATATCACTTGGAGAGTCTATTTATACTCTATCTCCTATATTGAGACATAAGTCGTATTACAATATAGTTTTATATATACACATTTAAGATTTCGAGCTGAGTATATCTCGCTTACATATTTCTCGAAATTTGTGTTGGTAAGCTTTCACTTCGACCAAGTTCATCTTATATCATGAGAAAATTGCCAAGTAACGTCTTACATGGTTTGTGTGATACAATCATTTGGTGAAAGATTTGGAATGTTTCGATAATGATTATTTCAATATCTTGAAAATTGCTTTGATGCTAATAGTGTGTGAAAACGGCTATTATCATTATAGAAGAATGTTTCAATTATTGAAATATAGAGTTTAGAATCTTGTAACCATCTTTGGATATAAGCATAGTGTGTTCGCACGTTAGTGTATAAGCCCAAAACCGGGAACCTAAAGTATGCATACCTGTGTGTATACAAAAAGGTTGTAGGAGATCGGGTAAGTATGCGTACTCGTACGCATACCGTTGGAAGTTCACGTCCGTGAATTTCTGCTGAGTTTGAAAACCAAAACCTAACTCATACGGTTACCTAAAGTACGCGTACCCATACGCATACTGGCGGAAAGTTCACGTCCGTGAATTTCTGTTGAGTTTGAAAACTAAAACAAACTCAAATCTGGTTACTTCAGTACGCATACCCGTATGCATACTTAAGTAGGTTACTTTCTAAAATTGGTTGTACATGAACCTAAACATTTATAAATAAGGAATGCAATCTTTGCAAACCGTGGCTATAATGTTCATGTATTGATTCAAGTGAATCAAACCGATTTTGCTTTAATTGTGTTCTTGTATAATTCTATGAGAATATAACAATTGAACAACTCTTTAACTAGTTTCATTTGAGACATTTGAACTAGTTATGGTTAATATGAATAACGTTGATATGAGAGTAATCATATGGCTAACCTCGTTTAACTATTTTTGAACCAACATGGTGTACACGTTTGGGTATGGTTATATAAACTTAAATGAGGGTACATTTCATTTGTGTGTAACAAGCTAAGTTCGATCTAACGGTTGAAAGATATTAGCTTGGTTGAATCAGGTTTTTCATCTAACGGTGATTATCTAATGCTTTGTTACCAAGGTAACTTGGATTGCAAACCCTGATTTGAAAACTATATAAAGGAGAACTCTACCAACTGGGAAACCTAATCCCCACACCTCTTGTGTGTTACTAGTTGCATAACTAGAGTCGATTCTCCTTTAACCTTAGGTTTCTTCTCTAGACCCTGTAGGTTAACGACTTGAAGACTTCGTTGGGATTGTGAAGCCATACCCAACTATTCACTTTGTGGTTGCGTGATCTGATCTTACTGTTTCTATCGTGATTGAGTGCAATTGTAAAATTGGCTTGAGATTTATATCTCCGATAGGCAAGATAGAAAAGTAGTCACAAACACCTTCGTCCCATCGTTTGTGATTCCACAATAACTTGTTTCGCTAGTCGATTAAGTTTATTGTGAGGTGATTGATAATACTAGGTTGTTCTTCGGGAATATAAGTCCGGTTTATCAATTGGTTCATGCTCACCTTGATTTATCAAAAGACGGTACAAAAACTCTAGGGTATTTCTGTGGGAGACAGATTTATTCAATCATATAGACTTTTTTGTGTGAGACACATTTATTTATCAAGTCTTCGACTTTGGGTCGTAGCAACTCTTAGTTGTGGGTGAGATCAGCTAAGGGAATCAAGTGCGTAGTATCCTGCTGGGATCAGAGACGTAAGGAGCGCAACTGTACCTTGAATCAGTGTGTGATTGATTAGGGTTCAACTACAGTGCAGTCCGAAGTTAATTGGTAGTAGGCTAGTGTCTGTAGCGGCTTAATACAGTGTGGTGTTCAATCTGGACTAGGACCCGGGGTTTTTCTGCATTTGCGGTTTCGTCGTTAACAAAATTCTGGTGTCTGTGTTATTTATTTATCGCAATATATTTTTCTATCTAATTGAAATATCACAGGTTGTGCGTTAAAATCAATCAATTAGAATATCTAACCTTTGGTTCTTTATTTACATTGATTGACACTTGAATATTGGTCTTTGGTACTGTTCAAGTAATTCTTCTTATATTCAATCAGGCTCGCAGATTTCTATTTGCTGATTGCGGATTGGATTAAGAGTTAGAGATATTAAACTCTTTGATATACTTTATTATATATTGAGTTTGTCTGTCTAGTTGATTCTCTAGAAAGTGTATTGGAGTAAGTCATCTCAGATTTCCAAACGAATTGTTGGGTGTGGTTGTTAGACCCCCGCATTTTCAATTGGTATCAGAGCAGGCAAACACGTTAAAGACCTTACAAGTCTGTGTTTGTAGCGATCTGATATGGACAGAGGTTTTATCTCTATAAACGTACCACCAGTCTTCGATGGCTCAAATTACTTATGGTGGAAAATTGCTATGCGTGCCTTTATTCAAGCGCGTGATTTTCAATCATGGGTTTACGTAGTTAATGGCTATGATGCTCCTGTTGTGGAAGTAGGGAATGCGACTGTTCCAAAGAACATTGGTGGATATGATGTTGCAGAGATACTTGCTGCAAAGCAAAACTCCGACGGTTTGAATGCCATCATACATGCCATTACCCCAGATCTTCATCACCATGTGACTACGTGCACTCGGTCTAAAGATGCTTGGGATATCTTAGAAACCGTATTCGAAGGAAATACCAGTGAAAAAGAAGTCAGGCTTGAAAACCTAAATTCCGATTGGGAAAACCTTCGTATGGCAGGTGAAGATTCATCTGATGAGTTTAATCACAAAGTGTCTGAAATTGTTAATGCATCTTTTGCATTGGGTAAGACTATTCCTGAAAAGGACATTGTGATGAAAATTCTCAGATCGCTGCCATCTAGATACGATTCTAAGAAGCATGCCATCATTGACGGAAATAACCTTGATGCTCTCTCCATAAATACGTTGGTTGGGAAGCTAAAGATCTTTGATCATGAGCATACATCCAAAATTGGAAAGGATGTTGCCTTCAAACCACAAAGGAACACTAAATTACTTGACAAAAGTAAAAGTGTTTATGTCTCTGAGGATGATTTTTCTGAAACTAATTCATCATATGAAGATCTTGATAAATCAGTCTCTATGATCACAAGACAGTTTAGGGATCTTCTATTGAAGATAAGTAAACGGTTTTCCAGAGACAAACCTAGGTCGTCAGTTAAACCTCACAATCGCATTCCTCCTAACAACAGGGATGCTGACGAGGCTAATTACGAGGATATGCCACAGTGCTTTTAAGTGTAAAGGTTTTGGTCATTTTGCAAATGAGTGTCCGAACCGTAGAAAATACAATGGAAACAAAGGTCTTGCTGCAACCCTTGATGAAATGTCTGATCACTATGATTCCAATGAAGACAAAAAATCAAGTGTTGCACTTCTTTGTGAAGATATTGATTTTGATAATTGTAGAAATACATATATAAATCTTGATATCCTTCCAGAAGAAGACCCAACTAATCTGGAAGAAAAAATGGACCTTCGTGTTGGAAACTCTCTGTCGGATTTTTCAGATTCCACTCTGTGCCTAGAAGCTTACACATCTCAGGCGTCTGAATCATCTTATCCATTAACATGATCTTATTGTTCACTCAAGGGTCATGAACTTTCAAGGTGTTTCAAGTATAAGCACAAGATGAGACATGTCAAGAAACTTCAACGAAGAGCAGATCCCCTAGCAAACAAGCTTAAACTTGTTCAAAAAATCACGGAGGTATGTAAGATTTTATCCTCTTCGAAGAAGTTGGTTTCCAAAGATAAGACAAGACCATTATAATAGAGAGTTTGGTCTAAACATTTTGATAGACAAGGTTCTATGAATTCCTTTCAAAAAGGTTATGGTGAACAAATTGTTGTTCACCGCAGCACAACTTAAATGTGTTGCTTTGGTGCATCTTGTGTCATGTGCCTGATCTGTGCACACCTCAGGCTTTAAGAAAAAAAAGTTTTTTTTTGTTTTTGCTTTGGTTTGCAAATTTGGAATTCTTTCTTTTCAATTGATATTGGAAGAGACTTCCCCGTGTATTTAATAAAAGAGGGTTATTCTCGACAATTCTACTCTCTTTAGGGTCGTGAATTGTGTGTGCATGAACCTGTGTGGTTAAAAGGTTCCGTAACCCTACATTCCTTTTTCCTTCTCTGAAACTCTTTTCATCTTCAGACTGCATGTTGAGTTTAAATTGTGATTTCCTCTCACAAACCCATACACGTATGGATACTCCAAGCATCACGCGCTCTGATGGAAAGGATGTTAATATGATTGTTAAGCCATCAATCATGAAGAAAAAAGAAAAATCTCCGTTACCTTCAACTTTGAAAAGAAAAAGAAGGAATGTGAGGAATCCAAGAGTTGTTCCTTCAAATTCTCAGAAGTTTTTTGATGTTCTTAAAGAGTTGAAGGAAGCAAGGAAGGAGATTCTGCAAATAAAGGCTTTTGTTATGAGAACTCTCGAAATTCAGAAGGCCCTGGTTCAACATCATCAGCCTAGAAGGTTTGCTGGAATTGACTCCTTTATCCATGAACCTTATGTTCCCATGGCTGTTGACGACAAGGAGTTCAGGGACGATAAAGAATTCTTCAGAGGTCTCAATGTCTAGTAAATCTTCTTTTCATGTTTTTAGAAGAACAACTAGGGTTTGGAATCGTCATTATTGTGAGTACACATAACTATGTCCAACGATTTTCATCTTCAATATTTTTAGATTTATTTATTTAAATTCTAAGTTTTTTGGAAGATGATTTTTGCAATTTTAATCTTTATGATTTTATATATTGCAAATTGTTATGGGATATGTTGTTTACGTCCGTGAACCTGTGACTGTCCCATACTTGGTCAAAAGTTATCTCTATTATGTCGGTATGAAAGTATTGATTGAAGATAGAATGAACTTTTGACATTACAAAAGTTAAAGCCTTTTATGTCATTGTTTTGATGGAAGAAAGGATATAACTTTTGTTTACAAGGATTAAGTCTATTGTATGTCATTATGCAGATAGTGATGGAAAATAGAATGAATCCTTGTTTATTCTGCAGTATTGGTTGATCTCCGATCCACATCATTGTGCATATACTGTGTTGCTCCATAAGTTTTCTTATGTTTGAGCATGACCAATTGAATTGATCATCCTCTTGTGGTCAGTTTAGTTGTTGCTCCATAAGTTCTCTTATGACGAGCATGACCAATTGAATTGACCACTTTCTTGTGGTTAATTTAGTTGTGTAATTCCAATTGACTTAATCATGGGTTTTCTTGTGGTTAATTTAGTTGTGCATTTCGATTGGATTAATCATGGATTCTCTCGTGGATAATTCAATTGAATATTTTGGATACAAATTCATGTTTTCATGTGATTTGGTTTTATCCAAAAGAAATCTTTCTTTTCTTGTAAAAGCAAGGTCGCCTTTGTTGTTCTTTCGGGAATGACATTTTATGGGGGAGAGTTATTTTTGAACTTGTGCTTAATTGCCAAATTTTTGTGGGGAGTGCGGCTGTGGAATATTATAGGGGTTATCTTGTATCTTTATAAACTCCTTGATGAATGAATTTAGCTTCGGCTTTATGATGGCATCTAAATAAGTTGATATGGTATTCTCTTTTGGTTATGAAGTATCTCTATGAAAATTTCATGAGGATCCCACTAGTTTTCATACCTTTGCCAATTTATATTGACAAAAAGGGGGAGAATTAATACGTAGTATGATACTATAAATACATATGATTTACGGATCATTATGTAAGGGGGAGTGGTTTTCATGTTGAGATGAAGTATTGACTAAGGGGGAGTGATACATATCACCATAATATTGTTGTCAAAGTTGTGATACAATTGAACTTTGATGCCGTGTAATAATACTATGACACTGTATAACAATGATTGAGAGCACTTTATTTTCTCATTGTTATTGCTACGGATCTTCAACAACTATGATGCTGAACTTACAACCTTTAGGATCATGGAGTACTTGGAAGTGACGAAGATTTGGAGTCGCGTTGAAGATGCCAAGCAGATCAAGCATTTGGATGAGAAGCTACATTTTTTTATCTTTTTTATAATCCATATGTATTGATAGATTTGTCACTAAAATTGACAAAGGGGGAGATTGTTAGAGCATTGCTCGGTCGAACTCGCATGCGTTTCTATCTCAAGCATGTTTGTCAATGTTAGTGATCAAAACTATAAGTCTTGATTTATAGTCTACTATAACTAAGGTTTCGGACTAGGATAGAAAGTGTAGTTGAGCTCAAGAACTCCATGGAAATCATCATACAAGATGAAGGACTACTCAAGGAACCGGTGGATCATCATCGACTAAAAGGTATGTGGAGACTTGAACTCATCTATCACTCAAAAGTATATTTATCTCCTATCGTGAGACAAAAGTCGTTTTGCTATATAGACTTAGATTATACACATTTGCTATTTCGAGCCGAGTTTATCTCGCCTATCTATTTCTCGAAATATGTGTTGGTAAGCTTTCGCTTTAGCCAAGTGCATCTTTACCTAGTGACGAAAGCCGTGACAAGTTTCAATCACTTTGAAAATTGCTTACTTTGACGAAAAATAGTTTGTGAATAACAACTATAGAATATCAACGTCCTCTAAGAATGTTTCAATGATTGAAATGTGAGTTTAGATAATATAACCATTGGAGGATGTAAGAATTGTTATGGAAACACATAACCAAAGGGGGAGATTGTTAGAGCACTGCTCGGTCGAATTCGCATGCATTGCTATCTCAAGCATGTTTGTCAATGTTAGTTATCAAAACTATAAGTCTTGATTTCTATCATATTTATAGATGTCTCGGACTAGGACATAGTTTGTGTAGTTGAGCTTAGACTTCACGGCGTTTATCACTTGAACACGAAGAACTACTAAGGAGAGCTTGTGGAACTTCATCGACAAAAGGTGTGTCGAGACTTAAACTCATCTATCACTTGGAAAGTCTATTTCTACTCTATCTCCTATACTGAGACATAAGTCGTATTACGATATAATTTTCTATATAACATTTCAGATTTTGAGCTGAGTATATCTCGCTTACATATTTCTCGAAATATGTGTTGGTAAGCTTTCACTTCGACCAAGTTCATCTTATATCATGAGAAAATTTCCGAGTAACATCTTACATGGTTTGTGTGATACAATCATTTGGTGTAAGACTTGGAATGTTTCGATAATGATTATTTCAATATCTTGAAAATTGCTTTGATGCTAATAGTGTGTGAAAACGGCTATTATCATTATAGAAGAATGTTTCAATGATTGAAATAAATAGTTTAGAATCTTGTAACCATCTTTGGATATAAGAAGAGTGTGTTCGCACATTAGTGTATAGGTCCAAAACCGGGAACCTAAAGCTGCATACTTGTGTGTATACAAAAAGGTTGTAGGAGACTGGGAAGTATGCGTACCCGTACGCATACTGGCGGAAGTTCACGTCCGTGAATTTCTGCTGAGTTTGAAAACCAAACTCATATGGTTACCTAAAGTACGCGTACCCGTACGCATACTGGCGGAAAGTTCACGTCCGTGAATTTCTACTGAGTTTCAATGATTGAAACTCATTATAGAAGAATGTTTCAATGATTGAAATAAATAGTTTAGAATCTTGTAACCATCTTTGGATATAAGCATAGTGTGTTCGCACATTAGTGTATAGGTCCAAAACCGGGAACCTAAAGCTGTATACTTGTGTGTATACAAAAAGGTTGTAGGAGACTGGGTAAGTATGCGTACCCGTACGCATACTGGCGGAAGTTCACGTCCGTGAATTTCTGCTGAGTTTGAAAACCAAACTCATATGGTTACCTAAAGTACGCGTACCCGTACGCATACTGGCGGAAAGTTCACGTCCGTGAATTTCTACTGAGTTTGAAAACTAAAACAAACTCAAATCCGGTTACTTAAGTACGCATACCCGTACGCATACTTAAGTAGGTTATTTTCTAAAATCGGTTGTACATGAACCTAAACATTTATCATGATAAGAAATGCAATCTTTGAAAACCATTGCTATAATGTTCATATATCGATTCGAGTGAATCAAACCGATTTTGCTTCAATTGTGTTCTTGTATAATTCTATGAGAATATAGCAATTGAACAACTCTTTAACTAGTTTCATTTGAGTCATTTGAACTAGTTATGGTTAAGATGAATAACGTTGATATGAGAGTAATCATATGGCTAACCTCGGTTTAACTATTTGTGAACCAACATGGTGTACATGTTTGGGTATGGTTACATAAACCTAAATGAGGGTACATTTCATTTGTGTGTAACAAGCTAAGTTCGATCTAACTTTTGAAAGATATTAGCTTGGTTGAATCAGGTTTTTCATCTAACGGTGATTATTGAATGCTTTGTTACCAAGGTAACTTGGATTGCAAACCCTGATTTGAAAACTATATAAAGGAGAACTCTAGCAACTGGGAAACCTAATCCCCACACCTCCTGTGTGTTACTAGTTGCATAACTAGAGTCGATTCTCCTTTAACCTTAGGTTTCTTCTCGAGACCCTGTAGGTTAACGATTTGAAGACTTCATTGGGATTGTGAAGCCAGACCCAACTATTCTCTTTGTGGTTGCGTGATCTGATCTTACTGCTTCTATCGTGATTGAGTGCAATTATAAAATTGGCTTGAGATTTATATCTCCGATAGGCAAGATAGAAAAGTAGTCACAAACACCTTCGTCTCATCGTTTGTGATTCCACAATAACTTGTTTCGCTAGTCGATTAAGTTTATTGTGAGGTGATTAATAATACTAGGTTGTTGTTCGGGAATATAAGTCTGATTTATCAATTGGTTCATGTGCACCTTGATTTATCAAAAGACGGAACAAAAACTCTTGGGTATTTCTGTGGGAGACAGATTTATTCAATCCTATAGACTTTTCTATGTGAGACAGATTTATTTATCAAGTCTTCGACTTTGGGTCGTAGCAACTCTTAGTTGTGGGTGAGATCAACTAAGGGAATCAAGTGCATAGTATCTTGCTGGGATCAGAGACATAAGGAGCGCAACTGTACCTTGAATCAATGTGAGATTGATTAGGGTTCAACTGCAGTCCAGTCCGAAGTGAATTGGTAGTAGGCTAGTGTCTGTAGCGGCTTAATATAGTGTGGTGTTTAATCTGGACTAGGTCCCGGGGTTTTTCTGCATTTGCGGTTTCCTCGTTAACAAAATTCTGGTGTCTGTGTTATTTCTTTTCCGCATTATATTTTGTTATATAATTGAATTATCACAGGTTGTATGTTAAGATCAATCAATTAGAATATCCAACCTTTGGTTCTTGATTTACATTGATTGACACTTGAACATTGGTCTTTGGTACCATTCAAATAATTTCTCTTATATTCAATCGGGCTCGCATATTTCTATTTGCTGATTGCGGATTGAATTAAGAGTTAGAGATATTAAACTCTTTGATATGCTTTATTCTAGATTGAGTCTGACTGTCTAGTTGATACTCTAGAAAGTGTATTGGAGTAAGTCCTCTCAGATTGCGTAACGAACTGTTGGGTGTGGTTGTTAGACTCCCGCATTTTCAGCCTATGCATAAGTTGAAGGCATGTATTATGCCTAAAAAGGGCTCAAAGGCCAGTGAAACATGCAAGATGCGTAGGCCATAACCTTCAAGGCTTTATACCCTTGTTCTGTAGTAAGTTGGAACGGTGTGGAAGCTAAGTTAGTTGCATCATGCTCCACGAGCATGCTTGTAAGGGCAAATGAACGTACATTTGGCTAGTTTTAAGGCCCAATAAGTTGCATCATCATGGCACATCGGGGAAGTTATTGTTGCGCGTCCTAACACTCTATGCGTAATTTTTTGGTCCGTCACAATAACCAAGTTGAATTTGGATGGAGATGAGATAATATTGCCGAAACTGAGCTAAGATTAGATCCTTTTTAGGATGTTGATTGGCCACAACCCCTAATAGCATATTAGGGTTCCACACACTTGTCCGTAACGTCTTTATAACTTGTAGGGGTAAAATAGTCTATGTTATGGTCTTGGCCATAGCTGGCCAAGGTCCCTTAAAGTCGTAACTCATGTGATCTGAAATTGGCCGCGGCTGGCCAAAGTCTCACGAGTTGTAATGGCCATGCCACAGACTTGGTCGTGGTTGGCCAAGGGCCCATGGAGCGGTAACTCACTTGACCACGACCCAAGAAGATGTGGGAAGTCTTCCGGGGGAGTTGACGTTAGCTTTCCTAGGAGGATTTGGGCATAGCATGTGAGCTACGGACTTGGCCAAGATCTGGCCAAGTTATACGAGTGTGGCAGGATAGGCCAAGGCTTGGCCGTAGCTGCCTAAGCTGAGATAGGCGTAGCAAGCTGTGCTACAAAGTCCAAGGTCAGGCCAAGTTATCTTGAGCGTGGAAAGATGTGTCACGGAGCTGGCCAATGGCTAGGCCAACTTAGGGTTTGCATCTTGGCCGTGATTAACAACTTGTGGGCGCGATATTGGTTTTGCCACATCTCTAGTCGTAGCTTTCAAGTTATGATTTCCCATGCCATGAACTCGGCCGATTGCCTTGGGATAATTCCAACTATGCCATTAGTCCATTCTTATCTTAGCTGGAGCGTTATGAGATGCAACGGTTGTGTTGTGGATTTAGCTATAGCTAGCCAGGGTGTTATGGGATATGCAGTATACGCTACGGGCTTGGCTGTGCTTAACCAATGTGCCGCAATCCTCGTGCCATTAATTATGACTTGATCATCATATGTCTATAATCTAGGGTTTGATTTTATGGCAACATGACACAACTATATTTGGAATATAATGCTATTCTAGTACGAATTTGAATACCATAGTGCCGCTATTGCATGTTCAAGGAACTCGGCCGTGGGAGTTTGTGACTTGAGACGATACTCGATATGACTATGTATCAAATATAATACTTTCAGTAGCATGTTAATTCAAGAATGGCGTCAAATCCTATTCTGAATATGAATAATGTCATTTACATAGCACAGAAAGTGTATACATTGGCGCACATGAAATAACGAGGTTTTTTTGCTGGGGAAATCCCTGAAATTTGGCATACATATACACATTTAGAATATCTATAGAACTAATGGGTCCGTTAATTGAATACACTTTATTGATTCTCTTGCGGAATACAAATTGTTTAATACAAATTCTCTATTCCTGATGCCGGGTCAGGGATTTTTATTATATTTCTGCAACTAGGGAAAGGAAATTTTACTATGCATGCCCTTATCAAAAACTCGCCATCAACACCTAGTAGCATTTACTTTATTATTTTGTTTATTGGTATTGCTATCTTTATCTTGAACGCCTTTTATTTACTTAGCAACATCATCTCAACTGAGTCATCTTTACTACTTAGTATACGATCCTCTAACCTTATATTACGCATACTCACCCGAGAATTAGTAGCCACGATTAACACTAATTAAACAAAGGTAGATTGAATATTACCAAAATCATATGGATAAAAGCTGCGCTGATATTACTTCTTAATAACTCTATTTTGTTTTATTAGAACGCGCAATTGGGGGATATCAGAACTAATTGGGGGATATGAATTACTTCTCCCAACCAAAGGTGTCTGCTAAGGGGTGTTTTTTGGGTGCGAAAATACTAAAACACCCTTTGGTTAATTAAAAAACATTATGAAAAGACGGTTATACCCTTAACACAAAATAAAAATCTAAAACTAAAATCAAAAACAAAATTCATCTCCCCCATTTACCTATCAGTTCCGGCACTCTTTTAGGGTTAGGTTTTGAATTTTTTTTTCCTTCCATATTCCTCTTCTTCATCGTTCATCATATACTCTATGATTAATCGTCGATTCAAAAATTTCTTCGTCGCTTAAAACCTACCCGAATCCATAAGAATGCCTCCACGAAAGAAATATGATGCCCAATCGAAATCAAAATTGATTGCTCGACAAAAAAAAAAAGAAAAAAGGATTGCTTTGATTGCTCAAGAGCAAGAACACGAAGAACAAGAGGCTTCAGACGATCAACTTCTCATAAACATGGCTTATGTGAGAAGGTAAGTGATTTAAAACTGTTTTAATTAGTGTTTCAATCGATTTATATCATTGGGTTTAGGTCAAAGTCGCAAACCCTAACTCAAACACTTGAGTTTCAGTAACTCCCGGCATAGCATGTTGTATGAATACCATGTCGTTACCTACTTACGACATTCGATTTTGGATGAAGACCATACCTGAACCCTGTTATGGCATCAATTTTAGTATGAATATTATGCCGTCACATAGTTAGTGAATCACCTGAAACTGAATATTTTGTACCGGCGTTGAAATTAGGTTGAATACCATGCCGGTATTCAGTCACAACATTAATTGGAATTTATTCGATTACGTCGGTAGTGAGCTTCTAATATACAGAAAACCCTAGGATTTTGTTATGAGTACCGGCATTGGTTTTAGGTTAAATTCCATGTCGGTACCTTGTTACGGCATGTGTTTGAATTTTACTTATGTGCCGGAAATGGTGTTTTGGTATCCAAGAACTGCCTAGGAATTACCTTAGGCTGCCGGCATCCTCTACAATTATTTGGCAATGCCGGCATTGTTTCCCGACATGGGGTGGTTTTAATTAACTATGTCGTTTCTTTGTCACGGCATGGTCGATATTTTGTTAACGTATGTCGGTAGTGATGATTCTATGTCGTTATGTGGTGTATCTATGCCGGCATTAGAAATGAAAGTTAGTTGTCTTATATTTATTTAGTGCTTCTTTCAAAATAGGTCTAGAGCAAAGAAAGCTAACAAAGGAAAAACTAAAGATGATGGCATTAAGAAAAGAAGGAAGGGAGGTCTTGGTACTCCTCAGTCTCTGCCTCCTATAGGGAAAGACCAAGGTCGCAAAAAGCGTTTGGGGGCTGATACAAGAGGTGAAGTTTGGGAGAGTGGTCGTGACCGTAGTAAACTCGTAATCCATGAACCTACTAAAACAGGTGTGCATGATGAGCAAGATGAAGAGAAAAGTGATGAGGAACATAATGAGGTTCATGCAAATCAATTAGCAACCCAAAGCCAAGTTTTATAGGAAGATGGTGGGACAAGTCAACAACCGACTCAAGGCAAGGGTGGTGTGGAAATGGAAAACACACAAAAACTCTTGCAAGTATACAAGGCCAAGTTTATAATATAGGGATAAGAAAGGGATCAGTCCACAGGGAGTAGGAGTGCTTAAAAGAAGTTTTCCTAAGCTATCAATGGGTGCAAAGCACTATGGCAGTGAGCAGTGATGGATGAAGGCAGATACAAAGAACTAAAACAGTTAACACAAGATGGCAGCACAGCAAGGATTAGATGGCAGATGATATAAAATAACAACAGCAAGGAACCAAGGCTGTAAGCCAAGGGCAGGGGTGAGATTGTGCACTGACTTCAGTGCACACAGCTTCAAAATGCAAGAACTAAGCAAAACAGTAAAGGAAAGTAACTAAGCAGTGAATAAAAGCAGAGCTGGAATTGTAAGTGACTGAAGAAAGGAATTGTGGCTAAGCTAATGGCTTAGAATCCACCTTGGTGTCCTAGCCAAACAATGTAGTTCTAGGTTGAAATTAAGACCCTAAGCATACAATAGGAATGGAAAGAAAATCAGCTTGCTCAACTAATGTGCTCCTAGCATTGACTGTCTTTTGACAGTACAATCAATCACAAGCACACATATGAGCACTAATCTCTCCCATTGCTCAAGAAAAACAAGCATTAAGGCTCTAACCTAGCAATTCATCATCCAACAATGCACTAAGGCTTCATCTGAGCCTTAGCTGCAGTAACTTAGTTCATGAAAAACATGTTAACAACATCAACATTCATCACATATGCTAATTGAAACAACATTCTCAACATTGAAGATAAAAATCAAAACATCATATAACATTCACTATCAACTGTCATGCAATAAATGAAATTGAAACTGTGAAATAAAACAGAACAAAATGTTTTTCTGGCTAGTCCAGAGATCATCCCCCTCTACCCCTCTACATCACCCCCTATTTATATCACCAAATACCCAATTTTTCCGAAACCCTAGAATTGAAATTAGGGTTTTCAATCTCCGAAATTTACTCACCAAAACTTTGAATTGACGTCGCCCCATGTCTTCTCTGCCTCTCTCGGTTCTTCTCCTGCTCCCAATCGCTACAATTACTCCCTAATTTGAGGTGTTTTATCAACCCTCACCTAGGTCAGTTGGTGAGAGAGGTTAGAGTGCTTCGAATTAGGGGGATGGGTCGTGTCGGGTAATGATGGAGATGGTGGAGTTGGTAGTAGTTGGTGTAGGTAGTGGTGGTTGTGGAAGTGGAATAGGTGGTGGTACGGCAGGGTATGGTGGTTCTGTTGCAGAGAGGGGGAGAGGAAGAAGAAGGTGGAGGTCGATATGGGTTAGGGTAGGGAGCTGTTTGGCTAGGTCATAGGGTTCGAGTATTAGTGTGTTAGGCGGGTGTATCAAGATGTGTGTACCACGAGCTGAAGTCGCTGGATATGGAGATGGTAGGTGGATCGGACGGCTAAGAAAGAAGCAGCTTATAGCGACCGTAGGATGTAAAATACAACGAAGTCTACGGTGCGAGATTAGGTTAGGTGTTGTAGTGTTTAGCGGAATCATCGGGATTTGATGCACAGGCATAGGAGCGACCGTAGGATGCTGAAATGCTTCGATCTGACGGCTGAAATCCGAGACGGGCTTGGATATAGAAAATGGGTTTGGGTGAGGGTTTTGGGCCTTGGGTATGCCAGTCCCATGTCTTCTTTAAGAACAATTCTTCCTCTTCAAGCCCACTTCTAGCCTTTTGGTCTTGTGCACGACATTCTTCGCGGCTTCCTTGTGTAATTCCTCCCGTCTTTTCACTACTTTTCTTCTCTTTTCGCTCCGCAATTCATCCAAACTTTATATATTACCTAAAAATGCAAAATTAGGTAAGAAAAATATTTATTCTTGAAAACAATGAAAATACAGAATATGGGATAAAATGTAGAATTACTGCGCAAAAGATGAGTTAAATGCCAACAAAAAGGGATAAAATTATACAATATTTGGCACTCATCAAATACCCCCAAACCTGAATTTTATTTGTCCTCAAGTAAAACAAAACTAAGGAAATCCTACCTATACCACTGTCGCTGGTCTCTCGAATGCATTTAGCATATGCACTAAGCCTTTTAAACCACTAAGTGTCCCTAGTGGACGAGTTGAAGTCTCGTGAAGGTTTGCTTAGAACGTACCTACAAAGTTCTAGGTCAAAATATAAGCTCAGATTCCATCAAATGTGACATGTGCAAGTCAGTTAAGCTCACAGCAAAATGGAGATGTCAATCTAGCTATCGAAGGCACAATCCTAGCACTGATAACAAATAAAGACATGTGATAAGAGTGTAAAGTGTATCTACACATGTGTAAAGAAAGATCTGAAGTTATGACTACTAATCACCAAGAGATAGTTTCTCAGGCTAAGAACCAAGGTCGAAATCTAGCTAGCTGTCCGGACTTTACGAGAATTGTGAATGAGTTGGAGGTATTTCACAATTACTCGCGTTGTACATCAATGGCATACACCCTCCTTGCTTATTACAATGAAACAACAAAATGACTATTTACATGACTCTTATTTACATTGACTACTCTCTTTTATTTTTGGAACAAGAGATGATGGAATTGATAAATACTTGATTTTTTTTGTATTTTTTTTTTTTCTTTTTTTTTTTTTTTTTTTCTGATATATACATCGTTTTTTTTTTTTTTTTTTTTTTTTTTTTTTTTTTTTTGAAAAAACACTTTTGATACATATACAAAAGGAAACAAAAGATTACATGACACTTTGCAAGAGGTAGCCCTTTTTGATGCACCCAGTTAAATTCGATGGTTGTCTTTCTTAATGTAACCTCCACCTTCTATCCCAACCAACCAAAGAACAAGCTAGTCAAGTTTCGTTCAGTATTCTAAAGTGATTGGCAATCGACTTCCTATCAAACACCTTGAAGATCGAGGCCATACATGTATTGGTAGATCGTGCGCGTGCAAATTTCTTATCACTATGTGAATTGTGCTAGAATCAGGGTGCCTAAATATCTAGACTAAGACTCCTAATAATTACATATTTGCACAAGAGTCAACATTTCAAGGTAAATGAGCTCCATTTTTATGATTTTTAATTTTTTTTTTAATTTTTTTGAATTTTTTCGATTTTTTCAAAAGAAGAAGGAGTTCGTTTTCAATTATAGCATATTATCATGGTATCTACTCTATACCCCCAAACCTAAACTAAACATTGTCCTCAATGTTTCAAAATATGGAAAGAATTATAAAACAATATATGAAGAGGAACATGCTGAGTAGAGTAAAAGGAGAGAGAATACCCGATTGTACGGCGAAAGCTCGTTTTTCAAGGCAAAAATCCATCATATTAGGAGTCACAATGGATGAGCACAAAATATATACAAAAGGAAATTTAACTAACACATTATCTACAAGAAAATTTTGGTTTTTAATGGGATTGGTTTTTTGTTGGGAAATTTGGTTTTGATGGGAAAAAGACAAATTTTGGTTTTTAGGGAAACATTTGGAAAACTTTTTGGTTATTTAGGGAAAGAGTGGACCAGTTTAGTCCACATAGACCGGGTCCTCCAGGTTGGTTGTTTCAATGTCGGGTGGAAATGGCTCAAGGAATGGCTTTAATCTCTGCCCGTTGACTTTGAAAACGTTCTTGTTGGAACATCCTCCAGCTCTACAGCTCCATGAAAAAACTGTGCGTACTAGGTACGGACCCTTCCATCTGGAACGCAGTTTTCCTGGAAAAAGATGTAATCGGGAGTCATACAGCAAGACTTTCTGACCAGGAGTGAAGGATTTGCGTAGAATACGCTTGTCATGAAACATCTTCATCTTCTGCTTATATAACTTGGCACTCATAAGCCTCATTTCTCAATTCTTCCAACTCGTTGAGTTGAAGTTTCCTTTGAATTCCAGCTTCGTCCAGAGAAAGTTCAGTTCTTGATTGCCCAGTAGCACGATGTTCTAATTCCACAGGTAGATGGCACGGCTTTCCATACACTAGACGATAGGGGGACATGCCAATTGGTGTCTTATAAGCTGTTCTATAGGCCCACAAAGCATCATTCAATCTTAATGACCAATCTTTCCTAGACGGGTTAAGTCTTCTAGAATGTGCTTAATTTCCCTATTAGAAACTTCACTTGTCCACTCGTCTGAGGGTGGTACGGAGTAGCAACCTTGTGAGTTATGCCATACTTGCGTACTAAAGACTCAAAGTACTTGTTACGAAAATGTGAACCGCCGTCACTGATGATAGCTCTAGGGGTACCAAAACGTGCAAATATGTTTTCCTTTAGAAATGAAAGTACCACCTTGTGGTCATTTGTTCTGGTTGCTATGGCTTCTACCCACTTAGAAACGTAATCAACTGCGACTAGGATGTACAACCTGTCAGAATGGGAAATGGACCCATGAAGTCTATCCCCCAAACATCAAAAATCTCCACAATCAAAATGGGGTTCAATGGCATCATGTTTCTCCTCGAAATGCTTCCTAGCTTTTGACAGCGTTCACAAGCAACACAATAATCATGGCAATCCTTGAACAATGATGGCCAATAGAATCCACACTGCAAGATCTTTGCAGCGGTTTTCTTGGCACTGAAATGGCCTCCACATGCTTGGTCATGACAGAAAGATATCACATCTTTCTGTTCAGTTGGGGACACATCTCCTAATGATTTGGTCGGGCAGTACTTAAACAAATATGGGTCATCCCAAAGGAAATGTTTAACTTCAGCCAAGAACTTATAGCGGTCTTGTCTCGACCAACGTGAGGGCATCCTACCTGTAGCGAGGTAGTTAACAATATCAGCAAACCAAGGAAGGTCTGAGATAGACATCAGCTGTTCATCTGGGAATGATTCTCTAATCAGCTCAAATTCATCAATAGACTCTAAAGTTAATCTAGACAAATGATCAGCAACCACATTCTCACAACCTTTCTTATCACGGATTTCGAGATCGAATTCCTGTAATAATAGTATCCATCGAATAAGGCGAGCTTTAGCATCCTTCTTGGAAAGAAGATACTTCAAAGCCGCATGGTCTGTGTATATGATGATCTTAGACCCTATCAGATAAGATCTAAACTTGTCTAATGCGAAAACGACGGCAAGCAATTCCTTCTCGGTAGTTGAATAATTGAGTTGGGCATCATTAAGGGTTTTGCTAGCATAGTATATCACATATGGTAGTCTATCAACTCGCTGTCCTAAAACAGCACCAACAGCATAATCAGAGGCATCACACATAAGTTCGAACGGAAGCTTCCAATCGGGTGGTCGGACTATAGGAGCGGTGGTGAGAAGGGTTTTTAATTCCTCCCATGCCTTCACACAAGCAGCATCGAAATTGAAGGCAACATCTTTGGAGAGAAGACTGCACAGAGGTCTGGAGATTTTGCTGAAATCTTTGATGAATCGCCGGTAAAAACCAGCATGACCTAGAAATGATCTGATCTCCTTCACAGAGCGAGGTTGTGGTAGATGTTGAATGAGGTCAACTTTAGCTTTATCCACTTCAATTCCTTTTTCTGAGATGATGTGTCCTAGAACTATTCCTGAATTCACCATAAAATGGCATTTTTCCCAATTTAGAACAAGGTTCTTTTCTTTACATCTGGATATCACGAGGGCAAGATGCTTCAAACATTCGTCAAACGAGGAACCAAAAACAGAGAAATCATCCATAAAGATCTCGAGAAAACTATCTATCATGTCAGAAAGAAAAAAAAATGCTCATCATGCAACGCTGAAAAGTAGCAGGTGCATTACACAACCCGAAGGGCATAGTCTATAAGCAAACGTCCCAAATGGACACGTGAATGTAGTTTTTTTTCCTGATCTTCTGGAGCAATGTGAATTTGGTTATAACCGGAAAAGCCATCTAGAAAACAGTAGTGACTGTGTCCAGACACACGTTCTAGCATTTGGTCAATGAAAGGGAGCGGGAAGTGATCTTCCTTGTTACTGTGTTCAACTTCCTGTAGTCGATGCATACTCGCCATCCTGTGGTTGTACGAGTAGGGACTAATTCATTCTTGTCGTTCTGAACTACAGTAATGCCTGACTTCTTAGGCACAACTTGAATGGGACTAACCCATTTGCTATCAGGTATTGGGTATATGATACCCGCATCAAGTAGTTTCAGGATCTCTCCTTTGACTACATCTCTCATGTTAGGATTAAGTCTCCTTTGCATTTCCCTAGATGGTTTGGCATTCTCTTCAAGGTTAATGTGGTGCATGCAAATGGTGGGACTAATTCCTTTGAGATCTGAGATGGTCCATCCTAAGGCCTCTTTGTGTTCCTTAAGTACTTCTAAAAGCTTACTTTCCTGTTCCGTGTCTAAACATGATGAAATAATGGGTAAAGTATCAGAAGAACCTAGGAATGCGTACTTCAACGTACTAGGCAATGTTTTCAATTCAAGCTTGGGTGGCTCAACAATGGATGGAATAAGCTTGGAATCAGAGAGTAAGGGTGGTTCCACTTCATATTTCCTTTCAGTGATGTCCATTTGAGGTACAGATTCGAGCAGAGATAGGACGTCACTACAGTATGCATCATCATAGGAATCTGGTTAAAGTTCTCCATACATGCTTGAAAGGGGTCGACGGATAGAATGTTAGTCAACGAATCTTGCATTAATCCTTCAATCATATTAACTTCATGCACATCATCATCATCAAGATTCACAGGTTGTTGACTAATATCGAACACATTCAATTCTACCGTCATGTACCAAAAGACAGTTTCAACACTCCATTACGACAATTAATGATCGCGTTGGACGTAGCCAAGAAAGGACGTCCTAAGATGACAGGAATGTGACAGTCTGGGTTTTGTACAGGTTGAGTGTCTAAGACAATGAAGTCTACGGGAAAATAGAATTTGTCAACCTTGATCAAAACGTCTTCGACCACTCCACGAGGAATCTTGACAGATCGGTCTGCCAGTTGTAGAGTGATAGATGTTGGTTTCAACTCCCCAAGACCTAACTGCTCATAAACAGAATATGGCAGTAGGTTAACACTTGCACCTAGGTCTAATAACGCTTTATTGACCGTGTGTTCTCCTATAGTGCAAGAAATTGTTGGACATCCTGGATCCCTAAACTTGGGTGGAGTTTTGTTCAGAATGATGGAACTCACCTGCTCAGCTAAGAAAGCACGTTTTTGCACATTGAGCTTGCGCTTTTGAGTACACAAGTCTTTGAGGAATTTGGCATAAGCAGGGATTTGCTTGATTGCTTCAAGAAAAGGAATGTTGATGTTGACTCTCTTGAACAGATCTAACATCTCATTGTAATGGGTACTTTTCTGTTGATAGATCAATCTTTGAGGAAATGGGGCAACAGGAGAATGAGTTGGCAAAGGGACATTCACAGCAGTAGAATTGTCGGCTTTCCAACTTGCTCAGATTCTTTGGTTTTCTGGGGTTGTGGAGACAGCGTGGAATTTGTATCAGATTCATTAGGTTCGCCCACGTTGTTCTCGATGACTTTACCACTTCGGAGGGTGGTAATGGCATGGACTTGATCGGGTGAGGTTTCAGTGCAGGATGTTGTGCCTGTTTGAAATATCCTCTTTGGATTTTGTTGGGGTTGGCTCGGAAGTTTACCCTTTTCTCTCTCACACATTTGATCCATCTTTTGATCTAGATTTTTCTGACTTTGCATCAAACTCTGGAACATTTCCTCTAGGGTGGATAATCTCTTGTCGGTATTGTGTTGAGGATATGATTGTTGTTGAGAGTTTGATTGTTGTTGAGGGTTTCTCGGGTGTTGATAACCTTGATTGTTCTGATATCCCTGATTGTTTTGATAGCTCTGATTGGGTTGAGATGGTCCTCCCTGAGTGGGTCCTTTGACCATGAAAAGTTAGGGTGGTTTCTCCATCCTGGATTGTAGGTCTGTGAATAGGGTTATGCTCTGGTTTTTGAAACATGGCATGTGCCTGTTCAAGCCTAGATTCCTGGACTGCAAGCAAATCGGGACAATTTTGGAATTGATGGTTGGGATCGTTACAAGCGGCACAACAGACGAAGCGACATGTTCTCGGAGAGTAGTGGTGGAAGGTTTTGAATTTTTATGTAGTTCTAACTCTTCTAATCTCCTAACTATTGATGCCATGTTTGCTCTTCCCTCGAAATGCTTCAATCCTAAAAGCCTTTGCTTCGGATGTAGTCTTTCTGGTTCACGGATGGATTCCCACTGTTGCGTCTTTTCAGCTACTTCAATCAAGAAGTCCCAAGACGCATCAGCAGTTTTGTCTACGAATAGACCATTACACATCGACTCAACCGTTGTTCGGGTGGACACATCTAGACCTTCATACAAAATTTGCACAAGTCTCCATTTTTCAAAACCATGATGGGGACATTGGAGCAATAATTCATTGAATCTCTCCAGGTATCTAGCTAAGGTCTCACCCTCTAATTGCACAAAGCTATTCAGACTTTGACGAATTGTCGCAGTCTTGTGGTTCGGGAAAAACTTTTTGAAAAACTCCTTTATGAGGTCATCCCATGTCATGATGGATTGAGGCTGTAAAGCATAAAGCCAGGCCTTTGCCTTATCTTTCAGGGAGAAAGGAAAAAGCCTTAACTTTAGGGTTTCGTCGGACATTTGAGTGAAACGCAGAGTTCCACAAATTTCCTCGAATTCTCTCACGTGGTGGTACGGGTTTTCATTCTCAACACCTCTAAAAATAGGAAGCATCTGTATTGTGCTTGATTTCAGCTCATAATGGCCATTAGCCTCGGGTAGCACAATACAAGAAGGTTGACTGGCTCTAGTTGGGTACATATAATCCTTGAGGGTACGGGGTTCTCCCATTGTTTCTGGTTGATCTGGACTGTCTCCCTCAGAACTTAGAATTTCGATAGGTTCGTCTGGGTTAATTCTAACAAGTCTGTTTGTTTGGTCTCTGTAGGTCACAATCATGTCCTAGTAGGTACCTTAACTAACATGTTGGTCAGACAGAGCAATCGGAAACAATTTGGCCCACAAGGGTTATGAAGATTTGGTTTTGAATGGGTGTTGGACTAACAAGGGATTTTGGTTTTTGGTTTAAAGTTGGGCTTTGGAAAAAATTTTGAACTAAACCTAGCATAAATTAGCACAACTCATCAAAGAAAATAAAAACAATAATAATGATTACAAGCCCATAAAAGAAAAATAAAAGAAAATAAAAGAAAAAGAAAATAAAAATAAAAATAAAAATAATTATTACAAGCCCAAATTAAAAATAAATTAATTATTACATACCCAAATTGAATATTTAATGGGGCCCAAGTGGGTTACTCATGGTTTAGGCTTACTTGGTTAAGGAGGGAAGCCCAATTAGGCTTTTGTTCCCTTTAGTTGCACAACCCAGTTGGGCTTTAGGATCGTCCTAAGCAGCTCACGCTCAAACCCAGCAACAGCAGTTGGGTTTAGCAGCCCAGCAGAAGCAACAGCAACGAAGCCCACCTCAGTTGGACGAGCCCAGTAACACTTGGCAAGCCCAGTTCAGTTGAAGTTGGTGAAGCCCAGTTCAGAGAAGTACAAGCCCACCAGTAGAAGGCAGAGCCCAGCAGCAGCAGGTAGCAGCCCAGTTGCTTTGTCTTGGCAGCAGGCTTAGCAGCAGCAACAGCAGCAGCAGCAGCTCAGGTGGCCTAGCAACACAGCTCTGCAGCAACTCAGCAACAGCAGCAGCAGCAGCAGCAACTCAGTGGCACCTGCAAGTGAACAAGAGTGCAATGATATCAGGAGACAGCTTCAAGCACAACAAGGTAAGATGCACTTTCAGCAGATTATGCAGTGGTAGATGAAAGACAGCAAGGAAAAGAAATTCAACACACAGCACCACTCCCCGGCAGCGGCGCCAAAAACTTGGTGTGGAAATGGAAAACACACAAAAACTCTTGCAAGTATACAAGGCCAAGTTTATAATATAGGGATAAGAAAGGGATCAGTCCACAGGGAGTAGGAGTGCTTAAAAGAAGTTTTCCTAAGCTATCAATGGGTGCAAAGCACTATGGCAGTGAGCAGTGATGGATGAAGGCAGATACAAAGAACTAAAACAGTTAACACAAGATGGCAGCACAGCAAGGATTAGATGGCAGATGATATAAAATAACAACAGCAAGGAACCAAGGCTGTAAGCCAAGGGCAGGGGTGAGATTGTGCACTGACTTCAGTGCACACAGCTTCAAAATGCAAGAACTAAGCAAAACAGTAAAGGAAAGTAACTAAGCAGTGAATAAAAGCAGAGCTGGAATTGTAAGTGACTGAAGAAAGGAATTGTGGCTAAGCTAATGGCTTAGAATCCACCTTGGTGTCCTAGCCAAACAATGTAGTTCTAGGTTGAAATTAAGACCCTAAGCATACAATTGGAATGGAAAGAAAATCAGCTTGCTCAACTAATGTGCTCCTAGCATTGACTGTCTTTTGACAGTACAATCAATCACAAGCACACATATGAGCACTAATCTCTCCCATTGCTCAAGAAAAACAAGCATTAAGGCTCTAACCTAGCAATTCATCATCCAACAATGCACTAAGGCTTCATCTGAGCCTTAGCTGCAGTAACTTAGTTCATGAAAAACATGTTAACAACATCAACATTCATCACATATGCTAATTGAAACAACATTCTCAACATTGAAGATAAAAATCAAAACATCATATAACATTCACTATCAACTGTCATGCAATAACTGAAATTGAAATTGTGAAATAAAACAGAACAAAATGTTTTTCTGGCTAGTCCAGAGATCATCCCCCTCTACCCCTCTACATCACCCCCTATTTATATCACCAAATACCCAATTTTTCCGAAACCCTAGAATTGAAATTAGGGTTTTCAATCTCCGAAATTTACTCACCAAAACTTTGAATTGACGTCGCCCCATGTCTTCTCTGCCTCTCTCGGTTCTTCTCCTTCTCCCAATCGCTACAATTGCTCCCTAATTTGAGGTGTTTTATCAACCCTCACCTAGGTCAGTTGGTGAGAGAGGTTAAAGCGCTTCGAATTAGGGGGATGGGTCGTGTCGGGTAATGATGGAGATGGTGGAGTTGGTGGTAGTTGGTGTAGGTAGTGGTGGTTGTGGAAGTGGAATAGGTGGTGGTACGGCAGGGTATGGTGGTTCTGTTGCAGAGAGGGGGAGAGGAAGAAGAAGGTGGAGGTCGATATGGGTTAGGGTAGGGAGCTGTTTGGCTAGGTCATAGGGTTCGAGTATTAGTGTGTTAGGTGGGTGTATCAAGATGTGTGTACCACGAGCTGAAGCCGCTGGATATGGAGATGGTAGGTGGATCGGACGGCTAAGAAAGAAGCAGCTTGTAGCGACCGTAGGATGTAAAATACAACGAAGTCTACGGTGCGAGATTAGGTTAGGTGTTGTAGTGTTTAGCGGAATCATCGGGATTTGATGCACAGGCATAGGAGCGACTGTAGGATGCTGAAATGCTTCGATCTGACGGCTGAAATCCGAGACGGGCTTGGATATAGAAAATGGGTTTGGGTGAGGGTTTTGGGCCTTGGGTATGCCAGGCCCATGTCTTCTTTAAGAACAATTCTTCCTCTTCAAGCCCACTTCTAGCCTTTTGGTCTTGTGCACGACATTCTTCGCGGCTTCCTTGTGTAATTCCTCCCGTCTTTTCACTACTTTTCTTCTCTTTTCGCTCCGCAATTCATCCAAACTTTATTTATTACCTAAAAATGCAAAATTAAGTAAGAAAAATATTTATTCTTGAAAACAATGAAAATACAGAATATGGGATAAAATGTAGAATTACTGCGCAAAAGATGAGTTAAATGCCAACAAAAGGGATAAAATTATACAATATTTGGCACTCATCAAAGGGCAAGGACAAAGTTAAAGTTAAAGGTTCGCACTTCCTCATACTGATGACATGATACCTGATCTTCCTTGTGGTAGAATTTGGGGTGAAGCTCACAATCCAAAAATACTATTTGACTACAAGGACACGTGGGCTCGTGCTATCTATCAAACCCGTGTAAGAATTTTTTATCTTTTGCATATGTATTGTTGTGTATTTATGTATAATCTCTTAATTGTATTGTCTCCTAATTGTAGGATCATAAGAAGGCTATGCGTGTTTGCCGAAACCAAGCCGCGGCTAATTGGGATTTGTCTAAGGAATGTGAAGAGGTCCAAACAATAGTAATGGATTCTGGTATATATGCTTTGGTTGAAAATTATGTGAAGCCTGATTCTGTGACAGTCAATTGCTACGTTGAAAGGTATCATGGTGAAACTGATACCATGCACTTCCCGTTTGGTGAGATGACCTTGATCCCTGATGATGCTCAGAACATTCTAGGCTTGAGTGTTACCGGAAAATCAGTTGCAGAAGGAGATAACTGTCCAGACCTAGAATGGTAGAAGTTGCACGCTCTGACTAACAAGCTGTTGGGTTGGGACTACAAAACTTCTTTGGTGAGATAACTTCTTTGGAAAGCTTCTATGTATCTAAAAATAGTATGACAAAGACTATCAAGCTGACGCTGCTTAAGAAGACCTTTGAAAAAACAAAGAAAAGAAGTTTGAAGGATGGATGGGACCCGACACAAATTCGTTATACAGCCGCTGCGTACCTGTTATTCATCTTGGGCACTAAGGTATTCCCTGACACTAATGGCAACAGGGTTAGTGCAAACCATCTTCAATACTTGGATCCGTTGGAAGAGGTCTTTAGCTATTCTTGGGGAACCGTGGTAATGGCACATTTGATGATGGAGATGAGAAGGGACTCTAAGGCTGTTACAAACCAATTTGTCGGGAATTTCACTCTACTCCAGGTAATTTTGTTTTTAAACTTATGTTCTTATGTATATCGTTCAAATGTACCCTTATCATGAACTTAGAAACAAAATTTACCGATTCTTATATATATCATTCCACATTGGTATAGGTGTGGGCTTATGAGCACTTCCCAACATTGTTCAAGGACTGCCCCTTCTTGAAGATCAAACACATTGACGACCCCGAGGAGCCTAGAGCCAAGAGATACGAGTTCAATAATATTCCGAAGCCCGATAACAATGGTCGACTGACAGATATGAGATTGGCTCTGGACGCGATGACTTCCAAAGATGTTGTGTTCGACCCTTATAATGAGGCTAGATAAAACCGCCAACTTTTGAGGTTTAATAACGTTGCATTTTACAATGGGCCGTTATTCCACCCAAAGGGATATATTATGGCTGATCCTCGACGTGTGATGCGGCAAGTTGGATATAAGAAATTCCCTAAATTCATGACAGCCTCTAATAAAAGGTACCGTCTTGACCTTTCTAAGTGCATGACAAGTTCTACAAAGTTGAGGGTAGAGTATGATCCAATTACAGAACCAACACATTGGAGGGACAGGGAACCACGTCGTTTGGTAGATATTAGTAATTGGGAGCTTGTGAACAACGGTGATGAAGTCGATCCCACCTACATTCATAATTACCTGTAATGGTCACATCCTTTTATCGTGCGCCCGGATGACATCCAAGTTCCACCCCAAAAAAAACCTCCCGTTCCAACTCCTACAGAGGCACCACCTACGATGGCCCAACTTAATAAGAGCGTCGGATTGCTAGTAAGTATTATTAATTGCTTAGTCGTTTAATGTACACAAAATCTTATATTAGCATATATATATATACTAATTATGTGTTGTATGTATGAAACTAGCGGTGTCGGCTTGGCAAGTTGAAGAAGATGATTGTTGCAAGTACGAGGAAGGAGAGGTGTTATCCCTTGAAGAAATGAAGGAAGTCGCATAAAAGCTTGATAAAACTGAAGACCCAAGTGCAAATGCTTTGTTCGGGGAAACGAGGAAGGTGCCGGCCCAAAAGAAGCAAAAGACCAAGTGATTAACTCTTTAGTTGTGTTTCTTTAGTCGTCTTGAACTTGGGTTTGTTTGTACCTCATGGTTAACTTTTTAGTTGTTTGGTTTAGTTTTGGTTTATGATACCTGGATTAAGAACATTTAAGCACAATCCAGTTGTTTGGTTTATGTTGAACATGTTTAGATTTCTAGTGAAATGTTTTATTTGCAAGTTTTCTTTACAGCAGAGGTGACGACATTGAAACTTCTAGCTTCTATAGTACCGAGACTGCTTCCGGCGATTGACAGTAATTATAATTCCATGCCGCCACTGGTACCGGCACGGAATATTTTCTATAAAACCATGTCAGGCACAATGGATGAAAATGACCAAGTTTCTGTGTAGATTATGGGTAGTGCCGGCATTAAAAAAATTATTGAATCTATGCCAATTCTGATTTTCTTACTCTTGCGTAGTTTTCCAGAATTCCGGCATTGGATTTGATAAATATACAATGCCGATATTGTTTATAAATAGGTTATGAATGCTCCATTTATTTCATTCCTAGATAATCTATTACATTAGATTTCAAACTTTAAATTCAAACATACTAAAACATGGTAATTGAGCACTTTTGGTTTAAGATGATCTCATATTTAGTACCCATCCATTTTCAACAATTGTGGAACCTTTGAGCCTTTCGCGAATATCTTCGAAGACATCGTCTGGAATCTCGGTGTCAAGGACCATCTTTATTGGTTCATCTTCTCTTTCAACATATTCCTTTCCCTTCATATAACACCCATCACACCCATCAATAGGCTTGCATTGGCCCTTGTGACTTTTTCTTGCCTCTGATAGTTCTACAGCTTTGTCAAACCACTGGAACTCATCGCATTTTGGTTGATTCAAACACCTTAGAAACATTCTTCCATTTTCAGCATCATTAGTTTTTGCAATCCAAAACCGGCATGTCCCATCACATTTCCTACACTGGGAATAGACAAATGGACAATCCATGGCTAAATGAGTAGGAGACTTGCAAATTTGACAGCTACAATGATGACTCTGTAAGAGAAAATTTAATTAGTGATACGTTCTAGTAAAGAAGATTTTAACTCTCGATAGTAATGGTGACTCCGTATGAGAAGATTAGTAATGGCAAGTGTACTTACTTTGCAGGTAAAGCTTGATGGTAGTTTGTTTAAAGAGCTTGTTGATGAATCGCCCATCGCTTGTGAAACTTGAACCGTGATTGCTTGATCAATTTTCTCACTCTTGCGTTCTTGAGAGAAGGATTTTTGTTATTCTCTTGGTGCTTTAAGTATATTTTTACCATGGAATGGTGGTATATCATATACTCCCTCAGTCCTAGTTTAGATGCCAAAATAGGATTTTGCACAAAGATTAAGAAACACAAAGAGAATAGTTTTTTTCCACAATTACCCTAGGTTAGTATTTAATGTTCTCAGTTTTAGATGTCTAGGTTTTTGTTGTTTTGTTGGAAAAAATCAAATTAGAGGAAATATATAGAGAAAAGTACTTAAAAGTGTCTCTTGAAAATTGAAATACACAATTCTCCAAATTATGGCATGATAAGTTAGGGGAAAATCATGATAAAAGGTGGAAAAATATGAAGTATAACAAGTATTCTAGGACAAAAAAATCCTCAATTTTAGCATCTAAACTAGGACGGAGGGAGTAGAATAAAACTCCAACAGTCATATTTTTTCAAAAAAAAACTAGCCGTTTTTTTGAATTCCACATATGCCGGCAGGGACGTGTGTATAAACACTATGCCGGGATTACTACCGGCGTGGCATTTTATATAAATAAATAACGCCGAAATTATCTGCAGATTGGCCAATGTTTCTGTATAAAATTGATAGTGTACCGACATAGATGGTTTATACAAAATCAATACCGGGAGTGTTTCCGACGATCAATATAGCTTGTCGACAATGCCGGTATTAAGAATTTCAAAAATTAAGACCGTTGAGGTGGTTCTCTATATATATGGATCTCATATTATACCCCAAATGGCCCAAAACCGTGTGTTGTCTCTATCCTAAGAAACTTAGTAGCTAAGTTTTGAAACCCTAAACCCTAACCTACTCATCCACATACAACAAATGGAATTGTTTGACTCCGAGGAAGATCTAGCAATCACCCAGGCATGGTATGCCGCAACTTGTCCTTCAACTATAGATAACGGTCTGCGGGGTTCCATGTGGTTGAAGATTTTTAACAAATTTACTTACGATTATGGGAACCCGAAAGGAAGAACTGCTCAACAAATCGAGCAACGACACGACATCATCCTAGATTCGATGGTTGAGTATTTAAAAATCAAACACAGGATCGAGCATGCTAGCCGTAATAGCTTACCCCCTCAACAACTCGTAAGTGTCTTTATGGTTTATTCGAAACATTCCATTTGTTTTTTCTTCAATCTATTTTTTTTAACAAAAAAGGTTCTTGTGTTGTTTTTGAAGCACAAAGTCGTGAAAGTGCGATACTTGGTGGAAAAGGGGGAAGCATTCACATTTGATGAAAACGTCCACCACATAGTAACCAAAGTTATAGAGTACCACCAGTTGGGTGAATCAGAGACGGATTCTTCGTAACAAGATCGATAAGTTTCTTAGTTTTTGGTTAGATTTTGTGGGTAGACCTCTATGTAAACCCTCACGAGACTATAACTCGTCCACTAAGGTCACCTAATGGTTCAAAGGCTTGATGCGCGTTCTAAGTGCATCCGTTTTTCCGTCGACAAGGAATAGATATGAAAAAAATTAAAATTCCAGCAAAATATCTTTGAAATCTCTGTATGACTTTATGTTCCTGTGTACAAACAACAGAATACCTGCATGGTTTGCTTATACTACTCCATGCCGGATTTGTATTTCCGGCATTCCGTAAATTTTCATCTTACGCCGGCATCAAACAATTTGAAAAATGAAGATTCTCTGACGGTATAACGGTCACATTATCTATTCTGGCATAGAAACCACCATGCCGGCTACACAATGTGCAAAAAAGAGCCGTTGGATCCTCATATATTTATTGCAATTGTGTGACCCATTGGACTTGTTACCTCAAACCAGAAAAGAAAAATTTTGTTTAGCTCCACCACATATCTCTGATGGCAGATCCATCACCAACTACCGAGTTCTTCGTAGCCATGGAAAAAGAAAAACTTAAGAGGAACAAATTATCCACTCCGATAGGAAATTAATCATCATCCACCCACCAACTTTATTGACCTTATACAAGAAAATATTAGAAGGAAGGAAGAAACCACCAAGTCAATTGCCGCAATGGAAGAAGAGATACTCAAAAGGAAAAGAGAAGAAAAAGAGGCAGCAATAGAAGCTAAATATCGCAAAGAAGTTAAAGAGATATACGAACGTGTAAAACAAGCGAAGATAGAAGCGGATGTTGAGGAAGAAACCCAATGGATTAAAAATTACTACATAGTATCGGATCTCCCCGAAGATCACCGCCCTTCAAACCTTTTTTGGGGTCTTGTTGAGGATGGTCCTTATATGCCGAAGTTTGTGGACGGTAAGTGCAAGCAACGCAAAATGGATTACGGGGATGTGTTTGTAGCGAATCGAACAATTGCCCTCATAAAATTATGTCGCAAATACAACGAGTTTCTCGCAAGATTCAGAGGGAATAGGTATCAAGCTCAGGACGCATATACCAAGTGGAGAAAATAGCCTTTTAGGCATTTCGAAGCTGCCTTGTTTGTTTAATCTCGTTACAACAAATGATGTTTGTTGCAATTAGCTTAAGAGCTTTCTATTTATGTGTTTAATCATTTAACCTTTTAATGTGAAAGTTATTATTATTATTTTAAGTTTGTGCGTTATAGTTGTATTCCTACTGATCAAATAACTTTCTCAAAATTCTCAGTTAACCATCATTCTTTCAAAAATATCAAGCACCACTACCGGCATGGATTGGTAACAATGAATCAACGCCGACACTATATAAATAAACTCAGTTGAATCCGTCAGACTGCCGACGTAGACTATAGATATTAGAAAACGCTGGAATAATAACGTTTTGTTAACTTTCAACTGTCATTAAAAACTTTGGAGTAACCATCGTACCAATTCTAACTCCTTATTCTTCTCCATTGTAACTGTCGCACCAATTATCCACGATTGTAACCGTTACAAACTACCTCATTAATCCTATTATGTGACGGTTACAGACTCATTAATCACATTCAATTGACGGTTATAGAACGGAAACGGTTCCATCTTTCTATTTATTTGTTTTACTTCTCGGCTATTCCAAAAGAACTTCCAAAACCACTAAATTACATTATTTTGTTTCATCCTCTAAACCAAATTCGTTCAATTCTTCAAATCCAAAGAAGAATGGGTCTTCGAAAACGTCCTGAAAAACCTAAACCTAATCCTGGAGGGACTGTTGTTGTTGGTGGTAATTCCAAATAAAAAGCATCTATTGAACAAGATGATGATGAGGAAATAACAGAGTTGATGAGGTAAGTTATGTCTATGTTTATTGAAGCATTTTTAGGGTTTATCCAATAATAGAAAACACAAATTGAAACTTGCATGTTTATTGTTTGTACTAGGTAAAAGGAAAATTTGAATTTGCAATTTAGTGAATTTGAAATTGAAATTTAGTGAATTGAAATTCCAATTTATTTTTTGCGTACAATTAAATTTGAACACAATGCCGGTTTATATTGCATGCAAGTTATTATAATGTCGTTATTAGAATACCGACATAAAATCCCTCTAAATTTCAACGCCGACACTGCTGCCGGCAATATCATTATGTTCACTGGCCATGTCGGTTTTGATTACCTTATTTTGTTAAATATCTGTAGACAATTCCCATATTACCGGCATAGAATTTGATTTACATACAATGCCGTTATTAAAATACCGGCATGGAATCCCTTTAGATTACAATGCCGGAACAACTGCCGGCAGTATCGTTATGTTCACCGTCCATGCCGGTTTTGATTTCCTTATTTTGTTAAATCTGTGTAGAAATTTACGATATTACCGGCATAGTATATTAGTACCTTTTCAACGCCGGCACCACTACCGGCGTTGATTTTATGTTTTCCATCAATGCCAGTTTTCTGTATACAACTCAGTGTACATATTGTACGTAGGTCCAGAGCAGCACAAATGAAGAAAGGAAAGGAAAACGTTGTTGATGAAGGAAAACCTAAGTCTTCTCGGCCTCGACGTAGTCGAAATGATCCGGAACGTGGTAAGGTCGTCATTCAGGAGAATGTCCCGGGGGGAGACACAAGCAGCGATGATGAGTGGGAGGATTTTGTACTTCCTGATCCAGCCCGAGCAGGTGGCTCATCCTCACATGGCTTAGGACAACCTGAAGTTCAAGCCGGTGAGAAAAAGGAAAAGGAACCACCAAATCACCTCCCAAAAACATATGACATGATTCCATAACGCAATGATGGCAAACAGTAGGGTCAGCCGAGAGATCCGAAACTTTTATTCGACTACAAGGACTCTTGGGCTCGTTGGATCTATTCAACTTTGTAAGACGTTTGCATCTTGTTATTATATTGTTTATATATGATCAGGTGAATTTAAGTTAGTTTGGTGTGCTTTTATAGGACCACAAGAAAGCCTTCCGTGTTTGCCGCCATCAACAAATGGATACATGGCCTTTGGAATGGGAGTGTGATGTTGTTCAAGCGACAGTCATAGCATCTGGGTTGTATCCCGTGATTGAAAACTATGTGGCCACTGATCAAGTGACGGCGAATTGCTTCTTAGAGAGGTTTTTTTCTTCAACTGATACCATGCATTTTCCTTTTGGCGAGATGACCATTATCCCTGAAGATGTCCAAAGAATATTAGGTCTAGGGATCCTTGGAAAAGTCGTTAAGGAAGGAGATCACAGTAAGAACATAAAATGGACCAAGATCTATCAGTTGACTAAAAAGTTGTTTGGTTGGGACGAGGCAACGACTAAAGCAAATATGTATGCATCAAAGAAGACCATGACAAAGACTATCAAAGTCGTCAAGCTCGGAGCTTTGTTTGGGAATACCATGGGCAGGGAATTGAATCGCGAACAAATTCAGCAAACTATCGCTGCTTATATGTTGTTCATCTTGGGCATCGCAATATTCCCTGACTTTAATGGTAACAAGGTGCATATGAACAACTTACAATACTTGTATCCCTTGGATAAGGTTCATGAGTATTCATGGGGCACTGCTTTCTTGGCACATTTTTTGGCGGAGATGCGTAGATCTTCTAAGGCGAAAACCTGTCAATTTAATGGGAATTTCACTGTATTACAGGTAATGTGAACTAGTTATTTTGCTTTCCAATTAGTTCTTTTCTTATACATTTCATTGGAACGATCTTTTATTGGCATAAGTGTGGGCTTATGAACACTTCCCAACATTGTTCAAGGAGTACAAATCTTTGGAGTTGACTTCTGGTTGGGAACCGTAACATCCTGTAGCTCGGAAATACCTTTTCGAAAATAATCTGAAGTCCAATAATAGAACTCGGTTACTCGCCATGAGAAAGGCTTTGGACTCTACCGCTGTCGAAGATGTTGTGTTTGACCCATATAGGAACGAAATAGGAGTTCACTTTGCAAGACATGCCAATGTAGCATTTTACAACGGACTATTTTTTAATCCAAAAGGATTTGTTATGCACAACCCTCTCCGTCTGATGCGCCAACTTGGGTACAAACAGATAAAGCTTACGGGTAAATCTAATCAGAAATTCTCTCATGACTTTCCTAAATGTCTAGCAGATGAACATCATACACTGGTAGTTTACAAACCTACTCATCTACTTGTACATTGGAATGAAAAGGAATAACAACAACTAGTGCTTAATAGGGTTGGTTGAGAATTGGCGGAAAACGGTTATGAGTCGGAACGAAACTTCCCCAGAGGTCATTTGAGGTACTCACATCCTTATATTGTACGCCGGCCACCGATGAAGTGCCTCCACAAGCAGATTCGCCTTCCACAACTTCAGATGAACTTAGTGTACCCGCACTTCAAAAGACCCTCACGTTGTTAGTACATAATTCTGGTTCACTTCCTATTATTTGATTATATATCTATAAACTTATAAAAGTTTACATACTAATGGAAAAATATGACAACAACGTTCGTGGCTAGGAAAATTGGGAAACTGGTTTAAGTGCAAGAACAAGAAAGGAGAGGTGCTGACCCAGGCGGAAATGAAGAATGTTGAGGAAAAGATAGACAAAATTGAAGATCCAAGTGCAAAGGCCTTGTAGAAGGAAACGAAGAAGAGGGTTCAAAAGAAACCAAGGACCGAGTAATCTAAGATGTTTGATAATGTTTCTTTTATAGTATTAGTTATGTCTTTGAACAATCTAGTGTGAGTTTATGTTTGTTTGTGTGTCTTGCTAAACTTTGGATATGGTTGTTTCAATTGTTGGTTTATGTTGATTTGATTTGTTGTTGTTTGATTTATTATGTTGGTTAACCTATGTCAAACATTACAGTTTTTTGTTGTTTTTTTAACACCGGCATGGTCGTAATTGTACCAACAAAGCCGGTACTCTGATTTTTTTTCAAACCGGAGGAAACTTAGATTTTCGACATGGATAGGATTTTTTAGACCATGCTGGTACTATTAATTTTTTGGAAACTGAGGCATCTGGGTAGAATTACGGCATCGATTGTAAATTTAATTTTAACGCCGACATTTATACTTATTTCTTTGTGTAATTTTGGTGCTATTCCGGCACTGATGGTATTTCGAATTCAAAGCCGGTACTAAAAAAACAAGTGCATTTCTATGCCGGGACTTATTCTCGGCATTGTAATGTTTGAATTTAATCATGCCGGCACCATCATAGAAATGTCAAATTATCGTTTAATGATTACAATTCAAACATCCAAAAAGCAAAAATTTGCGTACTAGTGAACCACACATATCAAAATTACTCATCATCACTTTCACATTTAAGAAGCTGAATTTCTCCCTTCTCTCGGGTAACTGATAGCTTCAAAGCATCCCAAAGTTGGTGGTTCTCCTCATACAATTTCATCCATTCCTCAAAGTGATTGGGGACTATATCCTTATTTTTTCTCATCGGACAAAGCGGTGGCAATGGACAATTTTCCTTTAGTTTCAAAATAATGAAATGATTTTCGTTCACAAATTCCAAAGCAATTGTTCTCTTTTTAAGAGATCCTTTGCATTTTTGCCACTTTGGTGTATAAGTTACTTGTTCGGTGGGGCCAAAATAATGAACAACACAGTTAAATGTATCCGCCACTAGATGCCCACAAACCGTCATTCTCATCCAATATTCGGTAGGAAGGAACTTCATCTCGTGCTCTGGCCCTAACACCCGAGCATACAAACCATTAAAATCTTCTTCATTATCTACCAATTGTTCATAAAAGCTCTTCTTTTTCATAAGTTGTTCGGCAATCCTCTATCTAGCGTATCGGCATGGTGTCATCCCTTTACTAACCGCTGTCTCAAAGATTCCTAATTGTTCGGTCACGGCATGATAGACACAATTTCCATTTCCATCGACATCATCCGTATATACAATATACTCGCGAATAACCTCGGGAAGTTGATGTACATAAGACTCTATTTTGGTATGGTAATCTCTATAAGTCTTACCTGTTTTCGAATCCTTATACATCTTCATATTACCAACTTTTAGCTTAAGTATATCCAATCCATCCTCTGCAATCTCTACATTTCCAATGTCTTCAGTATGTGACGGGAGTCCTTACTTCCTTGGCATTGGTCGCTTACCTTTGCTATCACTTATCTTGGGCGTGACTTCGGAATATTCAGCTTGATGTACTTGACTTGATGTAGGTTCCTTATTCGGCCTTTCATTTTTGATATGCAAAGCCGCCCCATCAACTATGAGTGTGACTTCGGAATGCTCACCTTGTTCAATCATTGTTGGTACCTTCCTAGGCCTACCCATTTTCTTTGTAACCTCTGCTACATCGACTCTAGGTGTGGCATCCGCTTTCTTGGATTGTTGTTTTTGTTCAATCGATGCGGGTACCTTCGTCGACCTACCTCTTTTCTTTGGAACAGGCACTTCATCAGCTTGTGGTGTGGATACTGAATCCGTCATTTGTTCTTGACTTGATAGCGGTAATTTCTTCGGCCTACCCCTTTTCTTTGGAACCGACACTTCATTGACTTATGATGTGGATACGGAATCCGTCATTTGTTCTTGACTTGATAGCGGTTCCTTCCTCGGCCTACCCCTTTTCTTTGGAACCGACGCTTCTGCGAACCTCGCTTCCGAAATCTCACTTCCGGTTGGATCTCGTTTCTTACTTGCTTGGAGTTCACATTCACGTTGACTCATTCCTTTTAATTCTTTTCGCCTTGTCGTTTTGGTTTGTAGCCTTCCGTTAGGATCTCCCTTTGTTGGTTCTTCACTGTGTGCTGTCCATGGACGAGTAATTAGCCTTTGTTGGCTCAACAAGACTTGTCGGCTAGCTGAGTTTCCATGTGAGTAAGCTTCAAAGAATTCCCTTGCTTCGGTCGTATCCCATGGGGATTGTCCGGGAGCTTCCGTAGGGGGAGGGTCGAAAGATAGTTGCTTCCAAAACGGATCGATAACCTCAATAGATATCACTTCTTCATACTTCACAAGCATATGACAACACGGAAACCCCAATGAAGACATGTCGGGACAAATACACACATCACCCGGTTTGCCGTAGTTTATCTCCTTTTGCATTTCTTTCATCATATGTTTTATTGCCCAATGAGAGACGTTGTATTCTATTCCTCGGAGCAACTGACCATGTTGAAGATATGAAGTCTTCCTTTCCATTGAGCTTTTCTCAAAAGCCTTCTTGATCCTATCGATATCACTCTTGAAGTATTGCTCCATTGCCTCGGTGACCGTAACCAAGTTTCCTTGGTTAGACTGGATAAGATCTTTAAATCTCCCATGAGCGGACTCCGCTATACTAGTTGCTTCATTCCCGTAGTGTCTATAACGGTTTTTCCATGCACGCAAAAAATTTTCCTTGTACTTATCCAACCATTGGTTCCAACAATACGAGACGGCACTTGGATACACTTTGTTCCAATTAGCAATAAACTTGTCCAAATTCTTTTCGTATGTATCCTCGGTAAGAGACCAATAAACTTTCTCCCAATTCTTTAGAAATTCCAACCACTTTTTATGATTTTCATCGTGTTATTTGTCCACTCGCTCTTTAATCTTTCATCTTCTTCTTTTTCGGGTGTTAGTTTCTTCTTGCGAACGTCTTCCTCTAGTTGAGTAATCATTCTCTTCTTAATATCCGCCTTAGAGGGTTCAAACAAAGCATGACAATGTTTTATCACATTTTGACCTATATGATACGTACATAGGAAATTTTGAGCATCCGGGAAGACGTCGGATATTGCATTCATTAATGCGTCATCGTTATCGGTTATGATGACCCTCAGAAGATGGTTTTCCCGGAAGAGTAATTTCAATTGTCGTAATGCCCAATTATAATTATGATCCCTTTAGTTCTCCATTAAACACCAAGCCATTGTGAATGATACCTTGTCCGATGTTTTCCCCACTATGTTGAACAACGACATATTGTATTTGTTTGTCTTATAGGTGCAATCCATCATAAGTACACCACAACATGTATGAGCCAATTGGGAAAGCAAAGGATGCGAAATGAATATTTGATGGGGTTTGTTGTCCGACCCTCTTTTAATAATACGGGTGTAGTTGTGATCCCAAGCTATCTTCTCAAATTCTTGCATAACGGTCCTACCTTCCCATTCCACCTTTCTAATAGTTGCTTGTGCACTATAAATTGTATTTAGAGAAGAAACGTTCGTATGATCCTTTTCCTTGAAACCTCTGAGAATCACTCTTGGTTTGATACATGCTTTATTCATTCTCTTTACATCCTCAAATTCATGAGGTTTTATCTTCGCAACTAGGGAGTGACCAACAAAATCTTTCGGATCCTGGTGGTTATGGCGGCCAAACCACACCGTACAATCCCACTCCTTGCCTTTTAGATAGAACACAAGATTAAATGGGCAGTTATCCTTCCTCGTATGAGTCTTGTATACCCTATTAGTCTTCTTCGGATATACATAATCTTTTCTCTTGTGTTCTTCTTCTTCTTCTTGTATTCCCCACTTCGCTCGCAAGCCATCTCAAAACGATTGCTTGAACCTTGGGTATTCCTCACCAAAACACACATGTGCTTAAGAGCCGTCTCTTTAGCCCAAGCAATTGCTTCGTCTTTATCTGTTATTCCCTGCATAACGACAAACACGGGAGAGTATAAGGTTCTTTATAAACAATCCCCACGTACAGTTCAAAAAATTGGGTGAAAAGTATTCTTTGGTAACATAACAGAGGCATTTTATAGTATTCGGGCGTATCCGGACCAAGCGGTTTGGAATTTGTTGGACCAATATATGTCACCATTTAAGGAATGAATGGAAAGAAATTAAAATTAGTTCTAAATAAAATTTAATTACGATGCTGGATACTAGTTCCGGCATGCTCCGCTAACGTTCCAACATACGAAATTCTAAACAACCAACGCCGGAAACCAGTACCGGCATTCTCGAATAATGTTCTGGCATTCTCGTTACATAAGGTTCCAAATCGGAACAGATTGCCGGTCTGGTCGATAATTTATAAACCACGCAGGTATTTAACTTCAAATTTCTTTATATTCTGGATGTTTTTCTTGTGGTACCGGCATAATACAATCAATGCCGGAAGAGGAGGTGCCGTCATGCTCGTTACATAAAGTTACAAGCCGGAACCAACTGCCGGTTTGGTCGATAATTTATAGACCACGCCGGCATTGAACTTCAAATTTATTTAACTCTGGATGTTTTTCTTGTGGTACCGGCATGGTAAAGTTAGGAGTGAACCATGCCGGTAGAATATTCGGTGGTAGGTAAAAAGTAAAATACGTGTCAGTATGAAATTTTTGGTTGAACACCACGCCGACAAAGTTTTCAAAATGGGGGATATTGTCAGCCGACATGGTATTCATACTATTTCTATGCCGGCACAAAGCTTTTTCAGAGAAAAAAATGGCGGATGCAAAGGAAAAAATCAAATTTTTAACAGACTAGCACCTGTACCTGAGTATTGTAAGTGACTGTATGTTGAACTTGTTTACTTTCTTGGGTTGGTTCTTCAAAAAACACTTCATGCTCACAAAAATCATGATCCAAGGGTGTTGGTTCATCATATAATTCCAATTGTGAGTTGTTGTCATCAGCTGGAGATTGAAGATATGCTTCTTGTTGTAGTTGAGCTAAAGATTCAGCAGCAACAATTCTATCTTCACAATCATCCTCTATTTTCAACAAAAAAAGTTCCCTCTCAAATATTTTTTCCATTCTTCTACTCTCACCTCACTCACCCAAATTCAAATAAAAATACACACTAATATCATTTAACAAATACTTAAGATTTTTACTAATTTTAGTTAACCACTAAACCTGATTAGTGAGGGGTAGATTAGGAATTAAAAAAATAATTAGATAAGGGGTGACCCTGATTTGATATTTGGATCCAGTTTTTGTCTTTTTCCTTTATCCCTCAATTAGTTTTGATATTCCCAATTGCGCGTTCTTTTATTAGTCCCCCAAATATGCCAAGATATACCAAGATCGCCCTCAACTACGCTAAGACTTTATATTAGATATCCATTGTGCGTATTTTTCCAGATATTTATTTATTTATCGAAGAAAAACGAACAAACAACTAAGTTTTATTCCGAGTTGGTCCTACACTCCTACTCGATCAAGTCCAAAGTCTGAAAAACGGGTTATAGGTCAGGTCATCGCCTATGCCCGTGACCGTCGTAACGCGATTTGATAGGTGTGAGCACGTTTCGGGCTAAAAACCCGTTGTTTAGGAAAAAAACACGTTTTTTTTTCAAAATAAATAAATAACAGGTGTGAAAATGAAAATATTTTTCTAATATTGAATTAATCATTATACAAAGCTTTTGGTTGGTAACCTAGCAACAAGCTGGGCTCCAACACCTTTTTGAATAACAACGCCTAATCTATGAAAAATAAAGCTACCAAAACCACTACTAGCGTCGTTACTAACTAAACAATTCTTCAGGCGCTTGAAAAAACACAAAGTATCCTCACCCAACTCTCCTAGAGTAGAGAAAGCCAAAACACTCAATCCATGGCCATGTGAAATACACTTGTCCAAGTATTTAGAGTGTTTACGTGAAACCGCATTAGATATAGCTTTCCCTGGGACGAAAGAGCGAATTCCATCACCTACGAAGGGCGAAACACCAGTGACATCCATACAAACATCCTTTCCGTCTTCCCAGTTAAGCACAAGAATATCAGCAGGTTTCAGCTCTTTGTCATCATTCGTCAGAAATCCCAAAGAAACTTCCTTACGAGCAGGAACACTAGCTTTGAAGCAAATGTCGACGACTACATCACGAACAATATCATGTCGAAACTTGGGGCCTATATCCTTAGCACAATGAAGTGCATGATCACCAAAGATGTCCATGGTTTTATTATAACTTGGGCACAAGCCATTCTCAAGAAACAATGGGATACCAAGACGATAGCAAAGTACAGCTCTAAAATGTCTAGGTCCAAGGCACTGATTAAGCCCAATGATGGGTACAGCCATTAAATAATCTTGTGCATGCTTCATACGGTTGCACTGCCACAGGATGGAATCTCTTGCGGACATAGAAAATTGGTCTGGGATTTGCTTCTTAACTGTATCAAAATAAGTGACTGCCAGGGAGTGCATGGATGGGGGGGCAGTATCATCGACACAGTATGTAGAAGGCAAGCCACATACCTGAGCAAAATTCTGTAGTGCAAACTGATAAGCAGAGCCTTTTTCAGTTGAGAATGAATTACCAAGGATCACCTTTTGTACCGAAGTCGTCTGACACTGAGAAGCAAGGTAACAATAGGCGCTAGTGTCAGCCATGGTGTAAATGCCAAGTCCACCATCTTTGATGGGCAAGGTAGATAGTCGCTGCTGTAGAGGACCAAACCCCGCACCATCACCAGTGATGAGAAGTCTCAAGTACTTAAGTAAGTGATCATCAAAAAGGGCAGTGGCAGATTGTAAGGCTGCAGGATTGGTAGTACGCATTGCAAAATACAATCTAGAAACTCCAGTGCAATTGCGGAGTAATAGCATCTCACTTTGAGGGTCTTTGAGTTTCTTGATAGCAAACATCAATTGAACAGTCTTATTCACCCTGCTCAACATCATATCACCGATAAAGTTCAAATCCAGACTCACCGGTCCACCCAATAGTTTAACACCATTAGAAGGTCTACCAATATCAGCGGGGAAAACTCCGTCAGCTGTGCTTCTGGGGTCAGTAGAAGGCCAAAAGACTTCGGTTTTCTTTACATTGGTATGGGTCTAGATGACGGTTTTAACATGCGTAAAAACTGTTATAATGGGTCTAGATGACGGTGTTACTAAGATTTTTGTTTTTATTTGTTTATTAATTTATTATTTTTAATTTTTTATTTTAAAAATAACAAAGGGCGAAAAATACTTTCATATTCTTTTTTTCTTTTAAATAACGGGTATAACGGGTGTGAAAACAGAAAAAACGGTATAAAAGACTTATATTAAAATGTTATTTAGAAGAAAAAACATGAAAATCAACATCAAAAAAACGTTATCACATGCGTAAAAACGGTTATAACATATATAATTAAGGTCGTTTCTTCCTATTTATCGGCGTTATTTAAACGCGCATTCGGAGATCCTCACGGGCCCGCTTTTTTTTTTTATTTTTTTTATCAGATATACAGGCATAGTCTTTTTTTTTTTATTTTTTTTATCAGATATACAGGCATAGTCGGCACCAAAGTATATATACGTATAATATCATCCGACTCAAATAAACTCAAATAAACAACTCGTACATAAAGAGATAGGACGGAATACTTTCTAGAGAAAACGTAAACACAGTATACCCAATCAGAAAGCATCCGAAAATTCCCTCCCGCTTTCTATTCCTTTCCCTCTTTCTGCCCAAACCCTAACCCTAGAATTCTGAAAACTCTCTGCAATTTCCATGGCTGGAGACGAACAAGATGTTCGTAAAAAACACCGTAGATCTTCTGAAGATGGATTAGAAGAAGATTCGAAGCGAAGGAAACACAGTCACCGTAAGAGTAGCCATCGCCACCACCACCGTCATCATCGACATCGTAGTAGTAAACATGACATTGATAAAGAAGATGTCGAGTATCTTGTATCTCAAAATCTTCCTGTTGTTGATGATAAAGAGGAAGGTGAAATTCTAGACGAGGAAGCTGAGGAAGGTGTTTTTGATGGGAAGAAAAAATTGGATTCTGATGTTGAATCTGGTGAAATTGATCCTCAGGAACGTGTTGAGAAACTTGATGATCGACATCTGGTAATAACTTTCCCTTTTATCGGCTTGTTTCTTTCATTCGTTTTATTTTGAGTTCTATTTAAAACCCTAATTTTGTTGATTTTGTGTATTTTCTTGTGTGTCCGATCAGAAAATAGATATAAAAATACTCCCTTTTATACCTTTTGCAATCCGTGATATTTGAATCGCATTAGCTAGTAAGGCAAGCATGGGATTGCTAATTGCTAGTTAAGTCAAACCAAGATTACTCTGTGATGCAATTGCAGGCTAAAGTTTAGATAGGCAAGTTATGAAGAGTGATGCCGTATAATAATTTCGTAAGACCTGCTTACAAGCTTATAGAACTTAATATTGATATGCACTTTATAGTCTTTGAGTTGATTTTAATTGCATATGTCATTGTTAATTTTTCAGGGGACCAGTGACGCACACAAACTTTCTGATGAAAAGGCAAAGGAAATTAGGCGTAATTGCAATGGGTTTTTGGAGCATGGTGAATCAGCAATTGACAGGCACAAAACTGATGGGAGTGTGGGAAAGAGTGTGGATGATGAAATTGATACTCAACAGGATTCAAGGATTGTAATAGTTGAGCACAGGGAGAAAAAAGTGAAAAGGCGAAGCGATGACTCGTTTTCCAGATATGGGTCCCCAGATCGTGTCAATGGTTATAAAGAAGACACATCCAATGCTGGTGATAAGAAGAGCCATAGAGGATCAAGGTCTGCAAAAAATGGTTCCACAAAGGACAGGCATGCTGAATCAGATGTTAGGAAAAGTCGTGGAAGGTCGAGATCTCCCGTCACTAGAGAAGAAGCTGACTCAAGAAAATACAGGAAAGTAGATGATAACTATATTAGTACTGAACATGTTAGGGATTCTGAAGACGATAACTCATTGACTTTGAAGAGACATTCAGATTCAGTTGATGGTGAAAGAAATGGTTTAGAGAGTGTGGAAAAGTCTGTTTCTCCCGGAAGCAACAAGTACAAATCTGTTGTACACTCTCCATCTTATGATAATTACCATGACGAGGCCCATGTCAGGAGCAGATCGGTGTCCCATGATCATTTTGAAGATACCAGTGGCCGAGTTAAGCTGCGTGATTCACCAGAGAAGGCTAAAGATGAATCTGACCATGAAAGAGTAGGTAGACATGGTAGAGAGGACAGGCCTAGGAATAGAGAACGGAGTAGTAGTTATTCTAGACACAGTGGACGGGAGAAGAGGCATGGCAGCGGAGACATCCAAGAGAAGGATAGAAATAGTAGCCAAGACGTACGCGAGAAGGATAGACATGGTAGACGAGACATGCGCGAGAAGGATAGACATGGTAGCAGAGACATCCGCGAAAAGGATAGACATGGTAGCCGAGACATCCGCGAAAAGGATAGACATGGTAGCCGAGACATCCGTGACAGGGAAAGGCATGGCAGTAGGGAAACTCGAGAGAGGGACAGAGGGAGGGAGAGGGAGAGGTATGACAGTCAGGTGGCTCGTGATAGGGACAGAAGTAGGGACAGAGGAAGAGAGTGGGAAGGACAAAGGCTGAGAGATACAGAGAGGGGTAAAGATATTGATAAAGACAAGGACAGGGGCAGGGATAGGAACAGGGAAATAGAAAGTAGTAGAGATGGTTATAAGGATATTAGGCGTACAAGACATGACGAATCAGAAGATCACCATGAAAGAACAAGATTAAAAGGTTCTGAGGTCGGTGAAGAGAATCTACAAAGGTACAATTCCTCTTATTTAATTGTGATAATTTATCTATAAAGCCGCCGCGAAATACTGTCATACAAATTGTATTGTCTTTATGTGTTTCAGGGATTCAGAGAAGCAAGAAAATGATGAGGAAATTGAACTGAAACTTCCTGAGCAAGAAGAGGAAGACATTGCCAGAATTAAGGAGGAAAGCAGAAAAAGAAGGCAAGCGATTTTGGAAAAATATAAAAAACAGCAGTTACAACAGGTTCAGCCTCAATCTGAAGTCCCAGAAAAAGGTAGCTTCACTTTAGCGTCACTGTAATTATGAATTTCTATATATGTATTTAGAAGCATATTTTGTTGGTATCTGGTTCATATTCGTCTCTTATATTTTATGTACCTTGAACCAGAGCCAAAGGCTTCTCTTCATACAGACAAGCTTCCAGAACAGTCTTCTCTACCTGCAAAAAACCTTCCAGAACAGTCTTCTCTGACGAAGACGGCCATTAGTCTTGTTCTTAAACTTCCGAGGAGTACGAATGATGGCTCAGATGCTGATGGTGCTGACCCAATATTTTCAGTAGGAAAATCGCCTGCACAGAATGGAACATTAGTTTCTGAGAAGACTCAAGGTGCTGGGGGACTGGGTGATGGCACTCCGAAGGTTAGCAAAATTGTTCACGACTCCGTGTCCCTTGGGTGCTGTAATATGTGGAAACAAAACTAATTTTATGTATTTTTAAAAATGTTTGCAGAGTGAGAGATCAACAGACATGTTCAGTGATGACATTTTTGGAGAATCGCCTGCTGGGGGTCGTAAAATGGTAACATATTATTTTCCTCGTATTATTTTTGGAGAATGGAACATTATTTTCCTCATGTTTCTTCCGGTATTGCAGTAAAAAAGCATTCTGTTCATTTGGTTTCCTGTCTTTGCAGGGGAAAGGAGATGGTTTGCAAGTGGAAAGAAGTGGCCTTAATGATAATTGGGATGATGCGGAGGGATATTACAGTAAGTATACTAGTATATGATCAACTCTTCCTTTTTTGGGTCTTTATTTTTCTAGATTCGAGTTTGGTTGTTGGTTTTCCATTTTTATAAGCACATGTTTTATTCTTGCAATATTATGTGCTTTATTTTTGTCCTGATGGTTAGGACATGATCCCTACAGGTTATCGATTTGGGGAAATACTCGATAGCAGATACGAGGTCATCGCTGCTCATGGCAAGGGTGTTTTCTCCACTGTTGTTCGCGCGAAAGATCTGAAGGCTGGGAAGGATGATCCTGAAGAAGTTGCCATAAAGATTATACGTAATAATGACACTATGTAAGTTTTATATGGTTTTCTTCAGAAAGGAAATCATGCTTTCAAAATTTTCCGATTGTCTGAAATATTGTTGTAATTTGCTCTTTATGAATAGGTACAAGGCTGGTCAAGAAGAATTGATTATACTGAAGAAGCTAGCTGGAGCAGATCCAGAGGACAGACGGCACTGTGTCCGATTTCTCTCAAGTTTCAAGTTTAGGAGTCATCTTTGTCTAGTTTTCGAATCACTCCATATGAATCTTCGTGAGGTTTTAAAGAAGTTTGGTCGTAATATTGGCCTTAAGCTGACTGCTGTGAGGGCTTACGCCAAACAGTTATTTATCGCGCTGAAGCATCTAAGAAATTGTGGCGTTCTTCATAGTGATATAAAGCCAGACAATATGCTGGTAGGTTAGCTTGCCTTCCCTTTTTCTTGGCGTGTGAAGGCTCTGATATTTTAAAATTGCTACTGTGCTTGTATCCTAGCAGCCTTTATCTGTTTACTTCCATTCAGGTAGTTTTGTAGTTTTTTTGTTTCTTTTCGATTAGTGTTCTCATGTGCTGGTTTATTTTCAGGTTAACGAGGCTAAGAATGTACTAAAACTTTGTGATTTCGGTAATGCTATGTTTGCTGGGAAGAATGAAATCACACCATATCTAGTCAGCCGTTTCTACCGTGCCCCTGAAATAAGTGAGTTTCATCTTTGTATTCCGCAGTAGAAAAGTACTTCTGTTTGCTACATCCCTGAGGTTCTTTATTACGTGCTTACATTTATTTATTTTTCTCTTGCAGTTCTTGGTTTGTCTTATGATCATCCCATGGATATCTGGTCAGTTGGGTGCTGTTTGTATGAGCTTTACTCTGGGAAGGTCCTTTTTCCTGGGCCATCAAACAATGACATGCTTCGGCTCCACATGGAATTGAAGGGACCTTTTCCAAAAAAGATGCTTCGAAAGGTTTGTTCTCATATTTGTTCATCCTTAATGAAACTAATATTTTCTTCTGATTGGGGAGCTTGAATCTGTGAGAACGGCATACCCTTCATTTTAGGATTATCTGCATCTTGATTCGTTTAATATAGCTGAATTGAATTTATTTTTTGGTTAGATATGCCATAACCTTCCATGTTCACTTCCAACAGTATTTGCTCATATAATTTTGTTATTACTCTTCTTCTAGGGAGCTTTCACCGATCAACATTTCGATCAGGATTTGAATTTCCATGCCACAGAAGAGGATCCTGTTACGAAAAAGGTGAACATTAATTTCCTGCATATTGAGCAATTGCTAATGAGTCCTTCGCTTCAGATGATAGAGTTACATGCAATTAAAGAGAACATAACACATGCAATCATCGATTGAGGCTTATGATTTGTTTTTGTAGGCAATAAAGAGGCTACTTGTTAACATTAGGCCAAAGGATATGGGCACAGTTATTACAGGGTCGCCTGGTGAGGATACGAAGATGTTAGCCAATTTCAGGGATTTACTGGAGAGAATATTTGTATTGGATCCAGACAAGAGGATGACGGTAGCTCAAGCATTGGCTCATCCCTTTATCTCGGGCAAGTGACAAAGACAGCTGGTTTTCTGACTCCAGACTGCTGTCGAGTTACATACATGTACATTATCATCTTGATTTTATATTTAGTTCTCTAATCAATGGGAATTTATTTGTCTTTGTCTTTGCTGCTCTGGCTCAATCACTGGACATGTTATTGCCGTGGAATAAGAGCGAGAAAGATGATCTGGAGACCTTCTCCTCGGCGGTTCTTTCAGTGGGGGGTGTTCTGTTTCTATTGTAAGACAACTCGCCGAAGGCGATTTTATCTCTTGTAACATTCTAGGTGATGGCCTTTATGTAGATTTGCAGTTTTCTTGTTTTATTTACTGTTTTTTCTTCTCTTTTCGTTTGGGGTTTATTTACTTCAGTTTGAACTTGAGCTCCTGCAAGTTATGCAGGTGTTAATGCATTAGAAAATCCGTAATTTGGCATTCAGTGATGCTGGATATATATGACATCTTAGACAATTGGTTCAATATTTTTTGCTTTACTGGGATGTGGTGTACTTCCTTTATATATTTTTGTCTGCATTAATGTTTCTTTGGGTTCTGGAGAGTCTAATTATATCTTTCATTCAGGGTTTCTTCCAGCTATGAGGCAACCAGTTCAGTGCTTTATAGATGCTTAGAAGGCAACCAAAAGAAGGTACCCTGGTTTGCTTATTGGGCAACTTACTGTGTCACCCTTAAAGTATATGACAAATTGACATGTCTCAACTGCTTAACTTTTGTAGTATATAATGTAGGATTTTTCTGAGGCTTTTTACTTCAAATGATTTCCCTCTAGAGATTGTGGTTGTCATTTGGTTCAGGAATGGCTATATGTTTAGTTTGTATTTCTTTTTTTTGTAAAGTATGCAGTAAAATGATCGCCAAATCGTAATGCATTTAGTTAGATTTATGCAACTAGAGATATGTCTTTCTTAGTGTGTCCCCGCTTTTACTTCCATTTTTAATTAAACCATCATATCTGATCCATGCTTTGGTGGTTATGGAGGCTTTTGCATTGGAGATGGATGGTTGCAGGCCTAGTCGTGAATCTTTAAAGGTGAGTTCAAATTTATTTACGTTATATAACAATTTTTATCGAGTAAGTTCATAGTAATTTGGATATTTCTTTGTTTAAAACATTGATAAATTCTAATGCAGCTTGTTGTTTTCTTTCTAGGTAATGGTTTCCAAGTTGTTGGGATGGGTGTAAGTTCTCTATTTCAGTGTTCTCTTTTTTCTTTTCCCTTCTCCCTTCTCTCTTGCTCGGGTTAGAATTCCACTATCAAACCCCCCCATTCTTCTCGGCTAATTCTCTTTTTTCACCGCCCTTAGAGATTATAGGTAAATTAGCTGGCTATATCCGTGGTATGATCATGTTGTTCTTAGATTTATTTTTATTAGCTGGCCCAAATCTGTGGTATGATCATGTTCTTAGATTTATTTTTATTTTGATGGTTTGGGTTCTGCTGTTACTGCTTTGGGTTTCTATTGTTGGTCTTATTGTCGGAAGTTGGTGGTGTTGATTTGGTCTGTGCATCATCAAGCATTAATTTTTCTTCTGCACAAGCCGTATTCTCGGCTTCCTTACCAGGTAACACTTATCTCCGTAGCAGAACAACACCATGAAAGTTACTTTGCAGAGACAAATTAGGTTTCTTTATCTGGCTAAATTTGTTTACCATTCTGTGGCAATTGAAGATGCAACTGGCACGGAACGTATTTACTCTCTTACCCTTCCCCAGCAGGATTAAAATCAGAACTTTTAAGCCCCAATCCTTATTTTTCATATTCGCAATGAGATGTTCAAAACCCCCTTTAATACCCTTCACCCCATACCTAAAACTGCACACAATAACTATTTCAGGCTCAGGTCTTTGCAATTCAATCTGTGGTTACTCAAACTTGTGAGTTGTTTCCCGATAAACCTTTGCTTAAGTACTTCTTAGTTCATCGTTGTTCTTTTTTCTCACTAAGTCCAAGCTCGCGATTGGCGAAAGTAGCCAAGCTAACCAATTTTCTGATCTTCTCATGAACCTGAACCCTGTAAGGCAAGTTATGTTTCTACTCCCCCACGTTCTTAGAGTATGCTCAGCAACTTTGTAGTATATAGTTTTTGCTTGATTGGTGGTTTCCTTTCTAGAGTATCTTATTAAAAATACCTTGTTATTTTGTTGCGGAACTCACGAAGTTTTATTTGTGAGGAGTTTTTGTTTGTGCTTCTATTTGCTTAGTTGCTTACTTTTGATTTTTATGAAGTGGTTCCAAGTACTATTTATTTTGGACCTTCTTATGTGCAGCTGTGGGAACATTCTTTAACATCTTTGAATTATCTTTATTAAGTTGTGAAGGTGTTGTAGTCACCCTGTACAATTTCCATCCTGATCAAACTGTTATAGTTGATGTTACCTATTCAGAGGCCTTATGGATTGGGTTATACAAGGGTCTGAGTTTAAAAGAGATGTTTTTCAGCCTTTGAGGCTTGGTACTCATGCTGCAAATGGTAGAATCGTGTTAAACTGAATCTATTTAGATTTTAGACATCCTTGACCTGTCTAGATGCGAAGTCTTTGCATCCTAAAATTGCACTTTGGTCCTCCTTGGGCCTAGAAGAGAATGAAGATAATTCAGTTGAGTAATGAACAACAGCAACAAGAACCTACGTCACTGTCAGAACATGATCAAGTTAATACTCCATCAAGGATCTAGTTCCAAAGTTAAAACTCCATCAAAGATCTAGTTCCAGATTCCAGTACCACAGAGTAGCACTAATATCCCATTAGCCTAACATCGTTTTCTCTATTGGCCGGTGCAGTCTCTCTTTTCTTGACCAGCTTTTGACACCTTTGGGTAAATTTATTTCAGGCCAGCTACTGCTTGTATAAATGTTAAATGTATTAGTCTTATTAGGTCTTAGCTTTGAGCGCAGTAGGATCAAGTATCTCTGTAGTCTCTTCTTTACTGCAACTAATGTGTTACGCGTAGTAGTTCAGTTTACATATGTTCTAGTCAGTCCTTTAAGCTGCCGTAGCAGCCCAGCATGTTAATCTTCTGTGTTTTCTTTTGTTTTTATCATCTTAGTAATATCTGGTGTAGAATATATGTTGTAATATTTTTTAACCTTGTAAGCTATTTAGAAAAACTTATAGCAATAGTGATACGTTGCGCCTACTTATCTTCTGAATCTGAGTATTGGAAGTATTTTTACATGTTTGACTGCAAACTAGTACTTCAGCTATGACTTGTAAACTACTTGAAGATTGACAAAGAATTACAGTAAAAACTCCATATATTGATACTCCATATATATTAATAAACTCTATATATTAATAAAAAATCATAGTTCCAACTTGGGCCGGTTGTAAATAGTAAAAACCTCCACATTTTAATATCTAATATCAATAAATTTTTTTAGTCCCGCTCTAAAGAATTTGCCTCCATATATTATCGTCACTATTAGAAAAATTTAAGATAAACTATACATATCTATATTCATTTGAGAAAAGGATGCAAGTTTTCGGATTGTTATCGCATCTTTTCATTTGCGGATGTATAAGACCTCATTACCATGTGCACCTTCCAACTTTTCGAGTATGTTTAAAGCTCCTTGGCATGAAACTTTTTGTATCTCCGTACCATCATCTTCATGATTATCCCTCTCTGTTTCTTTTCTAATTCCATCTATGATTTCTTGTTCCGTTAAAGCATATACGACTTGATATTCACATCCATTATACTTTGAGTTAGAATTTTTTTTTTTTTTTGGCGTACCTCCCTTTATAAATAAGTTCCGTATATTAATGATTTTATAAAGTCCATGGGTAATATATAGAGTTTTTACTTTATAGACAAGCAGGTGAAAAAAGTTCCGAACAATCAATTTGACAGTACCTAACTTCAGTGGACAGGACCGTAGAACCTTGGTTCCTGGGATTCATTATTGGAACTCAGGTGAGGACCAAGAGGAAATTAAAAATGAACTCTTAGGCCGGACATTCTACCCACTTCAAACTATTCAGCTTGGAACTAACATGGGACCCTCACTGGATCTGCAAATCAAACTCATAACCCTAGTTAGTAAGTTCGCGAATGATTCGCGAATCATTCGCGAATTTTTCCGTATCACGAATTTTAACGTTTTATTCGCGTACGTTTGCAACTCCGAACCCAAGTCGCGTATTATGTGGCATTCCCGGATTATTCGCGAATCGTTCACGAATTTTACGTATCCCGAATGATACGTCCGCTTAATTCGCCATAAATTCTTTAGCTTTTACTTTTCAAAGACTCCACTTTTTGGGCTTTACTGCCTCCCGAGCATACACGACCGAATATTAGACGTGTTGTAATTTTTATGAAACAAAAACGACTGAAGAGATTTGAAGGTGAATGTGAGAGAGATCTCAAACTCACTAACCAAGCATCTAAACCACTATACGACGTCCTCTTAGATAACTAATGTTGTATATATTATTAATATCATCATATTAAGTTTATTTTTTCTTTAAATAACTCACACATATGCATAAAAATTGGTCTATGACCTTATAAATACAAATTATTTGTTATATATAAATACCGAATTTTCAGAACCGAATTCACATTTATAAATCGAATTATACACGTACGTATGCCGTTCCGAATTACTGACGAATCACGTCCCGTTGACCGAATTTTGGACCGAATCTGGATTTTACAAAACCGTATAATACTCGTACGTTTACCGTTCCGTACGTTTGACGAATCCCAAATTGCTAACTAGGCTCATAACTGCAAGTCAGGTATTACTCTAATGGAAACAAAGTTGCTTATGGTCACTTTCCAACAGTGATCAAAAACATTGATGATCAAACATGCACAGTATTAATATGCTATCCAGATTGGAACAAATTTGATGTACCGGATGTTTTTTTTTTCCTGATTGTGTCATATGGCCCAACTTCAAAGCCATGCTGCTTACTGAAAACAAAGATCAGGAATCTGTAGCGTACCAAGTACAACTACAAGATGGATTCGAGGGTAACTAGCAGCAAGTTGCCTAACTTCAATTGAAACAATTTAGTTTTTCATTACATGAGTTTCAGGAGAGAAAAATGATTGGTCTTTAATAGACCAATGACCAATCCCTAATAACTGCATCAACAGCTATTATTACATCATAACTCAGTACTAACAGCTATTATTACATCATAACTCAGTACTAAACTCGAGGAATGACTCTTAAGGATTAATCCACCCTAGCTGAGCTTAGTTATTCCCCATTCAATAGTTACTCAGAAATACAAGGTTATGTGTAGTGAATCCCGTGGAACATGACAGAATCCAGTGGTTATAATCAGGAGCCAGCAAACCACTTTCTTCCATACCAAATCCATTCTCCACCGGGATGCTTACAGGGTCGACTTAATAACTGGATAAATGATAACGGTAAACACAATTAATAACACCAGACAAATTAATAACACCAGACACAGTTAACATCAAACACAAACATAGATAAAAATCTCTTTTCGGCAATCACCACACGCCCGATTCCCGACTAGTGTTTCACACTTTCTAAGGTAATCACAACGATCAAAGAGGCTCTAGTTTTGATGGGATCAGAGTGTGTTTAAGGACTGGATGGACAAGCAAGTTCTTCAAAGTCTTTTGGGACAGAGACACCATACACTTTCAAGTGATACTTTTTCTGAAAGGGGCGTAACTATTACTTTTTTCTGAAAAAGGGCGAAAGTATCGTTTTTTACTATTACTTTTTTCTGAAAAAGGGCGAAAGTATCGTTTTTTCTGAAACTGAGCGAAAGTATCACTTTTTCTAAAATAAGACGACAATATCATTTTTCCGAAACGGTGCGAAAGCAGTCGCAACAAACCCATCTATAGATCCTTCTTCGATCGGCCCTCCCACAGTAGAGATTGTACTAGTCATACTACAAGAGTGTATAGTACATTAGTACAATTAAAATAGAGCGAACAAGGGAAAAACTTAATGTATGTTACCCGCTTTCACCGCAACGTGCCTTAGTTACATAACAAAGTTTAACGTCAATGTAGAATTTATCGTCGTTTTTTGCATGTTCCTTCGTTATACAGTGAGAGAAAATGAGGGAGAAAAATGTGGGGCATTTCTTCATTAAATAGAAGGTTATTATTGGGGCGTCACATTTCATTAGAGGGCGTCATCTAATAGGACAAAAACGGGTCATCCAGAAATAATATCAAAAATCCCTTATCTCAAATAATTTTGTAATGACCGAATAACCCTTTAGTTAATTTTAATTTTATTTAAATTAATTAGATAATAATTAATTTCTACGGTTGGAATCAATCCAAACGTGGACGTAAAACCAATCAAAACCTGGACGTAAAATCAATTAATTTCTACGGTTGGAATCAATCAAAACCTGGACGTAAAATCAATTTATAGGTTGGAATTAAAAGGAACCTGGACGTAAAATTGAAATTTACGGCTAGGTTAACGAAAGGAAAATTTAGTAAACTAAACCTAGACGTAAATTGAAAATTACGGTTGGAATTCAACTAAACCTGGACGTAAAATCACTTCTATGGTTGGAATTAAAAGAAAACTGGACGTAAAATCGGATTTTACGCTTGAATTAAAAGAAACCTGGACGTAAAATGAGCTTCTACGGTTGGAAACTAATCCAAACCTGGACGTAAAACTACATGCAAATAAAATTTTACGGTTGGAATTAATCCTAACCTGGACGTAAAATCACTTCTACGGTTTTTAAGTTTTATTTTAGTTTAAGGGTAAGCTAGACATTTTGTATATGTGTTAGGATATCCCATAACTACTTTTTTGGACATTAAAAAGCCAAGTGAAGCCCCTCTATTAGAATGTGACGCCCCAATAATAGGCTTCTTAAATAATGAGATACAAAGAGGGGAAGAAAGGGGACAAAATTGATATCATAACATTTAATTTTTCCTTTAATAGACAATATATTGCTCCTTCATAATATCCTGATGAATTTCGTAAAATTAGTCCCAACCCAACATCTTTAGTTTCCTTTCTAAAAACAATATAATTTGATATGCAAAGAAACATGAATCAACCAACTATCAATTCTGACATTGTTTTTGTTAAAGCATCGCTCGGTCAAACTAAATTTTTTTGTATGTCAAGCTTGTTGTCAATTTTGTTGATCCCAAAACTATGCTTTGATTTATAGTCAGCTACAGTCAGTATCAAAATAGGAATAGAGCATGGTAGTTGAGCATCAGAATCCACCAATCGACCTTGAATATTGAAGACTGAAGAACGACATCGTCAACGGAAACTTCATCAACAAAGATATGCGAAGAATGACTATCCTATTTAGTCATATTATCTACCATTTTATCTACCGAGGCATGTCGTATGACTTTAGTACTATGATGAACATTGCAAAAAAGAATTCAAGCAATAAAGAGCAGTCAAGTTAGTTCTTATGTTCACAAACTGTTTTACTTAGTTCACGAACATGAATTTATAAATAAAGACTTGATAAATAAATCTAAATATCTCGTATACACGAACTAATTTGCTTAGTTCACGAACTGGTCGATTTTGAGATAGTCCTGGATACTATTTTTTCGATAGAACACAAAGTGATTTATGGAGTTTGCGAAATGCTTGATTTTGAATGTTTCATGTATTCAAGCACACCACTGTTTTGGACAGTTACCGAACTTGTCAAATAAAAAAGGCACTACTTGTTCAAAAACTACTATGGACAGTTCACGAACTGATTTCTGACTTGTAATATTATACTCCAATTTAAGCTTGTCGGTTCTGGAACTAGTCAACCATTGTTTCTTGGCAAACCACTTGCTGCATAACGTATACTCACGGTTGCACATATCTTCTTTGCTATTCAAGGAAAACTCCAAACATGCTTACATGTACAATAAACGATAAAGCCAGGATTTTTGGGTGGGTGGGGTATCATAGAGATTTTTTCCTTGCACCATAACCAGTCTTGCTCCTATAGTAAACAAGTCACCGCGGTTTACATCATTCACGATAAAAAAAAGGTAGCAAAAAACATGGCTTTAATATTTTAAGAAAATCAATCATTCCTCGTGTAGTAGCATAAATCCACACACTACATCCAACCAAGTATAAGATGATTTAACACAAAGTGAAGATAAACAAGCAAATGTATACACAAGGATATACGTGGTTTGGTATGATTACCTACGTCCACGGGGTGAAAGGATGAATGTTCTTATTTCTCTTCTTTGGTTACAAGTTGTTCTCTCCTTCTCAAATGGTGAAGCTCTCACAACTCAAGTATGATGCCTTGTTTTTCTCTCACCTTTTACCTACCTCTCTCTCTTTATATTTCCTTATATTTATAGGCCAAGGTCGACATACAACAAAATTACAATGTTGGTCACATTACATCAATTTAGCTGTTCCTTATCGGACCTTCACTGCTCGCCCTACTTTCTGGTTTGACCGATATTTCTTCACCCGAGGCCGAGTCTTAATCGTCCGGTTAACACGATGTCACCCTTCTCTTCTTCTCGTTCCTTTGTTTGACCATCTCCCTTTGTCTGATCGAGTGATTTCTGATTGTTTGCCCGACCTGTCAGAGGATAAGGATCATGTCACATCCGACCCACGTGATACCTCTCTCCTTGCGCCATCTGGTTCTATCTTGTGCTTCGCCGCTCTTTGTTCTTTGGTGTATCACAGCTTAGGATCTTGCCACCTAGCCCTGTGGATTATCTACACCTATATTTATGCCCCTTCTTTCGCTCGTGTGCTTGGCACGAGGGAAAGAAAATCGCTCTACCTTCCCACGTCCTCGAGCATGCCGAGAATTCCGCCATGCAGTCTCCCACTAATTCTCCCTTTATGACTTGTAACCGTTGCTGTCGGTTGAGGCGCTGCACCCTATAAATACCTACCTTCATGTTCTCTTTCCTTTGCTCGCCATTTTTCAGAGAAACCAAGTGTTGTTCTTCTTTTTTCTTTTCCTCCCACTTTACCGACGCCATTAATTCCGGTGATTCCCTTATCTTCTCTGTCTTCGGATTTGTTGTTTTTGTTGGTGAAGTTTGTGACAGTCGTGGTTAGTTCTTCCTTTTGCTTCTCTCTTCACCAACGTTCGTATCTCTCCGTTCGCATCTCTCCGTTCGCTTTCTGCCATGGCTACTTCTTCTCCGTCAATGACTGAAAAAAGGTGTGTGAGTGATACCTTCTCCGAGGGCGATGCTGTTTCTCTTGATTCCTTATTTTGGCTTGAGAGTCCTTCCCATCACGATTATCGTGCTATAAATTCCCTTTTTCCTGATGATTCTCCCTCTTTTTCATGTAGGGATGATAAGAGAGTCTCCAAAGACTTGTCTGATGATGAGTTTATTGAACAGTTGAAGGAAGAATTCTGTCTTCACAACTATGAAGTGACCCTAGTCTCGGGCCAGATGGGTGTGTTGAAGAAGACCGATGTCGATATGCATGAGCAGTCGTCCGAGGCGGTCATCATCACTCGTGGTCAGTTGGAACTTGGCCTTCGCTTTCCTCTATACAACCCTGCCAACCCTTTCTACTATGAGGTATTGTCGCAGCTTCGTCCGTATCGGGTCTTGACTCAGTGGAATGACAACACTTTCCGTCTGATGAATGAGTGGAGAGACCGAGGCGAGGGTCGTGGATCTACGGCCGATTGGTCGACCTATAAGCCTGGAGACGCTCCCGATTACACTTCTGTCAATTTTATCGTGAACTACCGGAGTGGGACAGCTACCAATGGCGACCTTGCTGGCTTTGCTGCTATCCCTCACCGTCAGAAATCTATGCCCGAGGGTGTTGACAGATTGATGCTAGATGCTGATCCCCTTGGTAAAGGTTCCAACAAGCGTGCTCGCTACACTAATGACCCATACTGGGACCGAGTTCCACTTCTTGTTCGCGGCCAAATTTTGCATGGTAGCTTTCCTCCTCCTCAATTTCCTGCAGAGCCTTATCCATTTCTGGGTGATTAACGATGATAAGGTATGTTGCTTTCTTTCCACTTTCTTTGATTCCTGCTGTATCGGCTTGGGGTACTGATTACTTTCTTGTCGTAGGTTAAGCCTCAGGGCGAGCCTACCAAATCGGCTTCTATTTCCAAGAAGAGGAGCGCTGACACAAGAGTCGAGGAAGACCAGGGGAAGATAACAAACATATAACTTTTATTCTAAGTACATGTACTTGCCCCTGTTTTTTTCCTTCACGTGTTCTGACGCTGAACCTTGTGCAGAAAATCCCTAGGCGCGAGGATGAAGATGTTGGAGGGTCCGATACTGTTGGTGGTGAAGGTTTGGTTCCAAGGCGTAATCCTCCTCGGGGAAGGGTGGCGGCGAAGGGAGTGGTGCTGAAAAGCTCGGACATTGTGATCGACATCCCCGATCAAGAAGATGAGGACGAAATATTCGGGGACGAGCAGCTGTTTGATGAGGATGCTGGTGGTCAGAAGGAAGGGGAGGTTCTTGCGGAAACTGCTATTATGACTCCTATCGTGCAGTCTGGAGCTCAGGGGCCGACCCATACATCGCTCCAAAAGCTGCCCCAGAAGGATGTTGGGTCTCCATCGGGTGTTCTAACATCTTTTACCATATCGGGCCCTATGTGTGATTCTCTTGGCGCATTACACTCGGAGGAGTTCGGCTCCTATACTGATGAGCAGATGATTGCTGCCGTTCCCCTGTATCCAGACATTGCGCCGGTCTTTGATAATCTGGTAAGTGGTTTGTTTGAACTCTTCGTTTTGATGTTTTCGAGCCTTACTAATCTCGTCTTGGGATGAAATTTGTAGGCGTTGAATCGGTCGAGGTTGGAGGCTGCACTCCGCCGACAAGAGATTAGGAAGTTGGAGGCTGCTCTTCAGCAGGAGAAGGAACGATCTCGTGACCTGGAGATCAAACTCGATGATGCTCAAGGTATATTGTTTACATAGTTGTGTTGATTGAGTTCTTCGTACCAATGTCCTGAGTCAATTATTGTTCTTCTAGCCGAAATATCTAGTATAGATCTAAACGCTTCTTCGGAATATATGCTTATGAAGAGAAAATGGGATATCGAGAAAGATCATGTGGAGAATCTTAGACAACGAATTTCCAATAAGGATGGGAAGATAGACCGACAGGAGGCCGAGATCCAGCAACTTCTAGAGGAATTGGACAGATAGATAACTTACGGGCTCGCTTGGGCATGTGTTCAAAGACTTGCTGATGATAAAACGTTACTAGCCGATAATCTGGAGAGTCAAAATGGTTCCCTTAGGCTTCAAAATCGAGATCTTCATGAAGATCGACGACGAATTTTGAGGGGAAAAGCTGTGGCCGAACAGTCCAACCGAGATCTTCTTGAAAGGACCAAGGGTTTCGATAAGATGTCCAGTGACCCAGAGTGGACCCAAGCCCAGTTATCGATGCTACAATTGTCCTATAATCGTCAGAGGGCCGAGTGAAGCGATCACAAGAAATATTTCCCTTCGAATGAATTCAATGAATAATACTATAATGAGTTAACTTTGAAGCTTTCTAAGGCCGAGGATGAGTTGTCCAAGTCCTTGGAGTCGTTAGAATCTGTGTTGTCAACCCTATCAGGTCTCTGGAGTGCATGCTGGGGTGGCCTTAAAACCGAGTTAATTTTGTTGTTTTTACTCCATGTTCTGCTATATTCCGTGTTTAACATGCTTATAATGTTTTGTTGCAGCCGAGCAGGGTCGTGCTAAGGATCTAGAGCGAGATGTGCACAACCTCGGGCAAGAGATAGAGCAGTGGAAGAATGCTGAAGGCGAGATGAAGGTTAAGCCGCCGAGTCGAGGTCCGAGCAGCTTCTCAGCAGATTGTGGACGAGAGAAACACTCATCAGAGCGAGCTTGCTGAGGCGATCAAGGCCGGTGTAAACGAGTACATCGCGCAAAAGCGCCGCGAGGTTGCTCAGAGGAAGGGAGGGGCCGGTGCCTTTTGTAGTGCTGCGCCACTAATTTTCCCTTTCTTGCGAGTTGTAATTCGTTTGAACACTTGTCCCATGCTTCTTCGAACAACTTCTTTAAATGGGGTGCTGCGTCGCCAAGTTTGTTTTTCCTTTTCTATTTTCCTTGACAATTTCCGCCTTTTTCATTGTGTTGACAATTCTCTTGACAATTTCAGCCTTATCTTGCTGTTTATGTTACACACCTGCATTTGATGTCACATGTATTGGTTATTAGTGCCTTTTCTGTCGAACACACTCAACAAGGAGGGTCACCGGGCCCGATGCCATGTCCCATCCGAGGTATCTCATCACTATCTTTTAGATTCAGTGGAAGGGTTATAGTCGCCCTAGGTCTAGGCCCGATAATCCTAAGTGGCTATCGACCAACCAACTCGGGCAAGTGGTCACGGCCACCTGCGATGGGGGTAACCTTTCATATGTAAGTAGGTTACCTAGATGAAAAGAAATCGTATCTTAACAACCTTTGGTATCTGGATTCCAACCACCAGTACCCTTAGGCTACCTCGGCATTTGCACACTGCCACTGCCCCGAGTATCGAATAGCAGTCAACTGTAAGTCACCTCGGCACTTCCACACTGGCTTTGCCCCGAGTACGAATGACCATTCGAGTGTAAGTCACCTCGGCACTTCCTCACTGGCTTTGCCCCGAGTATGAATGACCATTCGAGTGTAAGTCACCTCGGCACTTCCTCACTGGCTTTACCCCGAGTACGAATGACCATTGGTCGCTCATGTCATATTTCCTACCCCTCGCGGTTTTAAAGAAATGAATGACAAGTATGTTTACCTGTTTCCCTCGAACCCCTCATGGGTAATAGAGTTTCAGATGTTGAGCGTTCCACGGTTTTAACTCGGGTTTGCCGTCTGGTTTGAGTAATCGATAAGCTCCTTCGCCAGCTTTAGACACGATTGTGTATGGTCCTCCCCACCTTGCCGCTAGTTTACCGCCCTTTTTGTCACGTTCCCAATCGTCTAGATATTTCAACACTAACTGCCACGGTTGAAACTCTCTTGGTCGAACTCGTTTGTTGTATTCTCGTTGTAATCTCCTTTGGTAATTCTCCATTTTTTGCAACGCCATCTCCCTTGTTTCCTCCAAGTCATCGAGCTTGGAAAATATTAGATTTGCCTATATGTTTCGCCTTCAGGCTTCAGTTCTTGTGGTGGGTATCATTGCTTCAGTTGGTAGTATCGCTTCGGTTCCATAGGTCAACATGAAAGGTGATAGCCCTGTTGCTTCCCTTCGAGTGGTTCGATAGACCCATAAAACATTGTAGAGTTCTTCGCACCAATTACCGTATTCTCCATCTAATTTTTTCTTCATATTATCGGCGATAGTTTTGTTTGTGATCTCGGCATGCCAATTACTTTGAGGGTATATGGGGGTAGCCTTGCTTTTTCTGATGTTGTAGGTGTTAAATAGTAGGTCGATGTTTTCTCCCTGGAGCTGTTTTCCATTATCCGAGACGATGGACGCCGGTACTCTGAAACGACATATGATGTGCTCCCAAATGAACCTAAAGACGTCCTTGTCACGGATATGTCTCATTAGTGCCTCCTCCACCCATTTAGTGAAGTAATCCGTCGCGACTATTAAGTATTATCTCTTCCCCGATCCTACATGTAATGGTCCCACGATATCGATCCCCCACTTTGCGAAGGGCCAGGGGCTTACTACCGAGTTTAGAGTTATTGAGGGTGCATGTATCTTCTTACCAAACCGCTGGAATTCTTCGCAAGCTTGCGCCATTTGTTTTGCATCATCGTTCATATACGGCCAGAAGTATCCCATCGTTTTCGCACTCGCTGACAGACTTCGTCCCGAGCTGTGATTTCCGGATGCTCCATAGTGTAGTTCATTCAGGATTGTCTGGCCTTCTTCCTTACTTAAGCATCTTAAGAATGATCCAGGTATGATTTCCTGTATAGGATTCCGTCTTTTAGCTCATAAGTGGACGATTTGCTTTTCACTTTGTTGATCTCGGGTCGCCCCTTGGGTAACTCGCCTGTCTCCAAGTACGAATGAATCGGCTTTCTCCAATCTCCATCCGGATATCTGTCGGCCGTGTTGATAGACACGTCGATGTGCACCTCGGGTGTCTCTGGTATAGATGGGGCGAGGAGTCTTATGACACGAATACCCTCCACACTTGGGTCTGTGAGCTGGGATACAATATATGCCAATGCGTCCGAGTGTCGATTATCTTTTCTGCATATGTGGCGAAATTTGATGCTGGGGATCTGGTCGATATATAATTGGGCGAGCTCCCAATACTTCTGCAAAATCAGGTCGTGGATGGCGTATTTGCCTGTGATTTGTCGGATCACCAACTGCGAGTCGCTAGTTAGTATTACATCTTGTAGGCCCATCTCGACGATTAATCTCAGGGCGTGAATCGCAGCTTCTTACTCGGTGACGTTGTTTGTCGCCTTAAATTCCAATCTAAACGAATGGACCATTTTTCGTCCCTTTGGTGTGGTAAAGACTATCCCAAGCCCCGATCCATCTTTGTTGGACGCTCCATCGACGAATACTTCCCAACATTATGGGCTACTTTCTTCGAGTAAGTCGGCCGGGTCTTCTCGATCTTCTTCCATTCCGGGTATGTCCTCGACCTCATCTTCGTCGCTTAGTGGAAAATCTGCCACTACTTGTGCCTTCACTGCTGTCCTCATTTCGTAGAAAACATTGAACTGTTTAATTTGCGTCCCCCATTTGGAGATCCTTCCAGATCGGCCTGCATTGTCCAGTACCGCCTCAATAGGTGATTTTGTGAGCACGCGGATCCGATGGGCTTGGAAATACGTCCTTAGCTTCAAGGTGGAAAAAGCTAGCGCTAGAATCATCTGTTCCATCCTTGTATAATTTTTCTCGGCCGGACTTAATGTTTTGCTGATGAAGCAAACGGGCTTTTCCTCGTTCCCTTCATTTCGAACTAAGACTGCACTGATAGCATATGAAGTTGCCCGAGGTATAATGTGAGGACCTCCGACGGCTCGGGTTTTTGTAATACTGGAAGACTTGCAAGATGTAGCTTAATATTCTGAAACGCCTCCTCACAGGCGTCAGTCCATTTGAATTTCTCTCCTTTTTTAAGAGTGCTAAAGAAATCCTTGCATTTGTCGAACGACCGAGATATGAATCGCCCCAATGCTGCTATACTTCCATTCAACTTTTGTTCGTCTTTTATTGTGGCTGGTGACGACATCTCGAGGATGGCTCTGACTTTCTCAGGATCTGCTTCTATCCCCTTTGGAGTGATGATATATCCCAAAAATTTGCCCGATGTGACCCAAAAATCGCATTTTTTCGGGTTAACTTTCATTTTATATTCTCTCATCGTTCGAAAAATTTCCCGCAGGTCTCGTATGTGATTCTTGGCTAGGCGACGTTTTACTAGCATATCTTCGACATAGACCTCAATGGTGTTGTGGATCTGGTCTTCAAATATGTCGCCCACCAACCTCTGATATGTGGCGCCTGCACTCTTCAGCCCAAACGGCATCTTGGTGTAGCAGTATAGGCCCCTTGGTGTGAAGAAGGAGGCGTGTTCTTGATCCTTGGGAGCCAGCGGGATCTGGTTATACCCCGCGTATCCGTCCATCAACGTTAGTGCCTCGTACCCCACTATAGATTCCACCAGTTGATCGATACTTGGGAGAGGGAAACTGTCCTTCGGACAAGCTTTGTTCAGGTCGCTGAAGTCGATATAGATTCTGACTCCTCCGTTTGTCTTTGGTACCACGAACATGTTAGATATCCACTGTGGGTAGTGCGATTTCCTAATTATTCCCGATTCCTGTAACTTCTTTAGCTCATTCTCGACGGCCGCCTGTAATTCTGGTGCGATTCTCCTCATCTTTTGTCGGACTGGCTTGAAGCTTGGGTCGATCCTTAGATGGTGACAGCATACCTCCGGATCTATACCCTCCATATCGTGCATGTTCCATGCGAATGCGTCCATGTTTTACTTTAGCACCGCCACGAGCTGGTTTACTTGTTCTTCCGATAGTAAGGACCCGATCCTTACAACCCTAGGTTCTTCTACAATTCCCAAATTAATCTCCCGAGTAGGTTCCACGTCCGAGAAGTTTGGTTTTGATTCCTTCACCGGTGCTGTCTCCTTTAATTGCTATGAAGGCTCGTTTCCTTGTGCTTCGTAAGTCATGACCGCCTGCGAAATAACTCTTTCCAGTTCTTCCGCGACTTTGGATTCTTTAGCTCTTTTCTTCTCTCCCCTTTGTCGTGCTCGCCGCTCCTCATTTATCTGGGCATCGACCTGCATGAACTGTCGGGATGCCTGTGGATCTCCTACAACCTCAGCTATCCCCTTGTATGTTGGGAATCGTAGCCTTTGATGATAGGCCGATGCCACTCCTTTGATTCCCGCGATCCATGGTCTTCCGATTATAACTTCATAGGGCGAGGCGACATCAACCACACAGAATGTGGTTAAAGTATCTAGGTAACCACCTCCATCCGATACCCTTAAAGTTACTTCGCTCTTTGGGATGGTTACGGTCCCATCAAAACTGTAGATACGATATGTCGATGGGCGAGTATATCATCTGGAAACTCCATACTTTTGAACGTATCGTAGAAGAGTACTTCGTCTGAGCTCCCACTATCTACTAGTATCCTTCTTACCCCCCATTCCTCCAACAGTAGGGTGATAACAAAGGGATCACTGTGAGCTTGGCCGTTCATCGGGACATCCTGAGCCGAGAAAAAGATGGGTCGCATCATCCAGGATTCCATCGGCAAAGATTTTGCTACACTGAAAATTTCCTTCCCATTATGATCTCTTTTGTGGATTCTTGACATGATTCCAGGATTCAGATTATACGCTTGAGTGGCGAAATGGGAAATCGTGTTGACAAACTGTGTGGATCTGTCGATCAGGACCTGATGGACGGGTGCATCGGGCGCTGCGGTCGTCTTGGATGGGTGTCGGACGAACTGCCTCAGATAACCATATCTAATAAGGTGTTCCACGATGCCTTTCACTTCTCGGCAGTTATTTGTAGAGTGGCCTCGATATTGATGATAATGGCAATATTCTGGGTGATCCTTAGTCTCCTCGAACTGTATCCCTCTTGAAACTGGGTATATGATGTCACTCCTTTTTTCGACCTCTTTGAAGATTTCTTCTAGTGGAGCATTCAAAGGGGTGTATGTTCTCGCCTCGTGCCTCGGCCTCTTTCCTTTAGCCACCCATTCCTTCTTCCCATTTCCTCGCGTACGTGGGCTCGGTCTCTTCTCGGGCAGCCTTTGAATATCGTCCGATGTCGACTCGGGCACCACACAAGCCTCTTGTACTCCCCTATCCCTTGACTCTTCCTGAATTTCTTCTAGGGCGATGAAATGTTCTTGCATTTTCCTCATTTCTTTCAATGTTTGTGGTTTTTCAGTGAACATGACTATCCAGATGGGATATGACCTCCCAAGTGCGTTTTCAAACCCGAATATCTGCTGGTCGACGGGTATTTTCCCAATTTCTGTACACAAATTTCTCCATCTATCGGTCAATGATCTGAGAGGATCTCTGAACCTTCAGGCCAAGGTGAATAACCTGTTGACCCTGGGCCGAGGTCTGCTGTTGTGCATGTATGTTTCAAGGAAGCTTCGACTAGAGTCTCATAACTGTTGACTGTTCCTAGTGCGAGGTTGTAGAACCATTTCCTTGCCTCGCCTTAAAAACTTGCAGTTGCACATTACCATCTCATGGTTTTTCCATTGTATTAGGGACATTGTGTACATCTTCAAATGCTCAACTGCGTCTCCCGTGCCGTCGAACCTTGATAGGAAGGTGGGGAGCGTGCACTTAGGTGAGAAGGCCCTTAGTTTTAGCTCTTGGGTGAAAGGTGTCCTCTCGTCCTCGCTTATGACCTCGACGAGCTTATCTTCTTCGCCGGCTCCTGACAACTTCCTTATATTTTCCTGTAACTCTCTTAGGTTGGATTCAGTTACATTGTCGGACCTTGTGTTTCTCTGTTGATTATTCCTCTCGTGCCTTTCGTCGTCTGTCGATGAATCCTCGGGTGGAACGTATCTTCCGATAGGTGGTGTTGGGGGTGGTCCTGATCGACCGGAATTGCTTGGTCCTACTGCAGGTGGTACCTGCCCGATTCGCCCTTGGTGTCCTGATGTCCCTCGGCTAGAAGATCCTCTCGACCTCGACCTTAAGTTCCGTAGATGATAGTTCTCGAACTCTAGAGCTAGGTTCCTCTGCTGAAGATCCCTTAAAGCCGCCTCTTGCCTTCTTTGGCTCTCCAGAATTGCGAGCAGTGTTTGATCTGTACTCTCATGGCTAGAGTGACCATTTGGATGCCTAAATGGGCAGGGGGTGGTGCCGTCATCATTGGTGGTGGAGGTGGTACTGAGGGGGGTATCTGAGTCGATGTCGCCGGATCGATTCCGATAGTTGTTTCTCGTCCTAGTTGTACTCGCCTTATTCGTTCTTGCTCTCGCCCGAGGGCTTCTTGATACTCAGCTTGTCGTCTGATGTTTCGTCTCTGAGCATGCAAGATCAATGCTGCCTCATCATCTTCCGTGTCTGACGCGGTAAGTCCATCTATTTGATCATCCCTACCTGGGGGCGAGGCGATTCGCTCCAGAGGCGATGGGTCACCGTCTCGTCCCAGATCGATCTCCTCGTCCACAGTTGGCATACCCCTTGCAGCATCTCGTGATTCCTCTGGTGGTGGATGCCCGTTACTCCCTCGCCTCGTCCCAGTTACTCCTCCTTGCATGCTGTTACTGGAGATTGTGCGGTTCCTCAGAGTTCTTCCTATCCCTGACGTGCTAGCCATCGGACACAGTGTGCCGTTAGTCCGAGAGTCGTCCCTACCTACGTCAGTGAAAACATACAACACCTTACTTTGACCTGTTTTTGAAAAGTTTCTATAGTACGCACGTTTTTTAGAAGAAAAAGGTGACTGACACCAAGACTGAGTTTCAAAAGTACGATTCCCTCTGCTCTGCCATGCTGACCTCACCAATTTGCCCTGTTCAGATTCTAAGTGTCTCCTTTTAGACGGGTATCATTTTACGTCGTTTTCAAAGTTGCACGACGTCGCTTTCAGTACCGCGACTCTGCATTAACTACAATTTGTCCTACATTCCCTAGACTCAAAATCATTAACACCTAGTTCTCTGTGGGTAAAAGGTCCAAATTCGTACTTTTATGAGGTCAGCACGCCACGGCAAAAACTCGACTAAGACTTATGCACTCCCTTGGAACTACAAAGCGATGTCTTCCCTTGATTCCTTGGATTCCTTCACCGAAGACCAATAATCTCGCCGTGCTGTTGTTTTGGCATTTTCCCCGGCCAACATGGAACCTCAAATAACTTCAACCACACAGTGAAGATGTTATTTGGGAGTTTATGGGTATTTCGTTGTTGAACTCGCGGGACAAAAACTAAGATCAAAATACGAAGACAAGTGCGAAAAGTACTATGAAAATGAAGATTAAGACACGGAAACAGACTCGTCTACAAGCGAGACTAATCGACTGTTCGGGATCGACCTAACTGAAAATGTTTTCTAACGACTCGATCTTAACAACGAAAACTTAACTATCTCAACAGTCTTCAAACCAAACGATCATATACCGACTTTCACCGAGCAGAGTTCATCCCATAGCATCAACTAACACACAAAGTGTTTTTAGGAGCTTTTGGATCGTCTCTGTTGGCATATGCAGTCAAGGTATCCGGAGAACTTAGATGATCCCCTTAGTCGGCGCCAGAATGTAGTAGAATAAAACCACACACTACATCCAACCAAGTATAAGATGATTTAACACAAAGTGAAGATAAACAAGCAAATGTAGACACAAGGATATACGTGGTTCGGTATGATTACCTACGTCCACGGGGTGAGAAGATGAATGTTCTTATTTTTCTTCTTTGGTTACAAGTTGTTCTCTCCTTCTCAAATGGTGAAGCTCTCACAACTCAAGTATGATGCCTTGTTTTTCTCTCACCTTTTACCCACCTCTCTCTCTCTCTCTCGGTCTGCCCTTATATTTATAGGCCAAGGTCGACATACAACAAAATTACAATGTTGGTCACATTACATCAATTTAGTTGTTCCCTATCGGACCTTCACTGCTCGCCCGACTTTCTGGTTTGACCGATATTTCTTCACCCGAGGCCGAGTCTTAATCGTCCGGTTAACACGATGTCACCCTTCTATTCTTCTCGTTCCTTTGTTTGACCATCTCCCTTCTTCTGACCGAGTGCTTTCTGATTGTTTGCCCGACCTGTCAGAGGATAAGGATCACGTCACATCCGACCCACGTGATACCTCGCTCCTTGCGCCGTCTGGTTCTATCTTGTGCTTCACCGCTCTTTGTTCTTTGGTGTATCACAGCTTAGGATCTTGCCACCTAGCCCTGTGGATTATCTACACCTACACCTCATATAAAAATACAACGATTTTTAAGGTTAAAAAGATCATCTCTCATAATACTTTCGTAATATCTCATCATACGTATTAAAAAAAACAATATATTTATATTAAATTCTTATATTGCAAAAATTAATGTAAAAATAACTTTAAAACCTAAGTAATTTTCGTAACAATCACCATTAATTTCATATAAATAACGAATTTCATTTCATCTAATCATACTTATCCTAATCCTAGTTAAGAACCAAATCATTACAGTAATACAAATTTTAATTAAACAAAAATTCAATCAATCGTAATGTTAAAGAGTTAATTCATTAAAACAATGAAAAATTGTAATCATATAATTGTAAGATGTCACTATACATAGGCAAGACGAGCAGAAGTGCTCTTTATTTTATAGAAGCCGAGCATGAGACTAACACTGTTGGAGTAATTGGATAAATTATCTTTTGCCTGTTCGCAACTCTCTATAGAAGTCTAAACCTTATAATAATTTTCTCTCATGTTTGCTTAATTAGAAGACGGTTGGGAAGCTTCGTTCTCGCACACTTTGTAAACTATAAATTCAATAAAATTTAGGTGGGTCCAGGGATCCACACACCTCATTAATAGCTCCGCCCATATGTACAATATATATGTAGAAGTTAAGCTTGCTTGGTTACAAAGCAAATATGTAAACATGGAAACTAGTTCACGAACCTAGATTTGTTTTTAAGATACCGAACCTTGTTCATCAATATAAATAAATGATTCCTTGCACAGTAGAATATGAATCCTGGCACTTTCATGTTCTAGTTACGACTAAATTCATCATCTAAAAACCTAGGTTTTCTCTGGGAAAACTGTATCAGGTTACGACTTTGAAAGATGTTAGAGCATTGCTCGGTCGAACTCGCATGCGTTGCTATCTCAAGCATGTTTGTCAATGTTAGTGATCAAAACTATAAGTCTTGATTTCTAGTCTATTATAGCTAAGGTCTCGGACTAGGATAGAAAGTGTAGTTGAGCTCAAGAACTCCATGGCAATCATCATACAAGACGAAGGACTACTTAAGGAACCAGTGGATCTTCATCGACTAAAAGGTATGTGGAGACTTGAATTTATCTATTACTCAAAAGTCTATTTATCTCATATCTTGAGACAAAAGTCGTTTTGCTATATAGACTTAGATTATACACATTTGCTATTTCGAGCCGAGTTTATCTCGCCTATTGATTTATCGAAATATGTGTTGGAAAGTTTTCACTTTAGCCAAGTACATCTTTACCTAGTGACGAAAGTCATGACAAGTTTCAATCACTTTGAAAATTGCTTACTTTGACGAAAAATAGTTTGTGAATAACAACTATAGAATATCAACGTCCTCTAAGAATGTTTCAATGATTGAAATGAGAGTTTAGATAATATAACCATTGGAGGATATAAGCATTGTTGTGTAAACACATATATGTATAAGTCCTTATTCCTTGAACCGAAGTTTGCGAACTTTGTTGATCAAGAAAACCGGAATGGTGGCGTGAGCCAAGTCCTCGAACTGGCGGAAGTTCTCGACCCGAGAAATTCTGCCGGAGTTTGTGAACTCAGTCCGGGAACTTAAGTCCGCGAACCCAGTCCGCGAACTTCAGTAGGTTATATCTAAAAACGATGTTTGTGAACTTACTCTTATATAAACTAAGGAATGCAAATTGCAAACCGTGGCTATATAGTTCATGAACCGATTCGAGTGACTCAAATCGTTTTTGCTTCAATTGTGTCCTGTGTAGTTACTTAAGATTTCCTTGCAATTGAACAACTCTCTAGCTAGTTCATTTGAGTCACTTGAACTATTTACTGTGAAGAAGAATATGGTTGATATGAAAGTGATCATATGGCTAACCATTTGGTTGACTATTGCTGAACCAACAAATGTACAAGTTTCAGTACGGTTACACAAGCCTAGAAACGTGCATTTCATTTGTATGTAACAAGCTAGTTTTCGATCTAACGGTTGAAAGATATTAGCTTGAATCTAATCAGGTTTTCATCTAACGGTGAATATTGAATGCTTTGTTACCAAGCTAACATTGATTGCAAACCCTAATTTGAAAGACTATATAAGGGAGAACTCTAGCAACTGGGGAACCTAATCCCCACACCTTCTGTGTGATACTAGTTGTGCTAAGATAGAGTCGATTCTCCTTTAACCTTTGGTTTCTTCTTCTAAACCAGGTTAACGACTTAAAGACTTCATTGGGATTGTGAAGCCAGACCGATACTACTTTCTTGTAGTTGTGTGATCTGATCTTGTTGTTTCTATCGTATGAGTACAATTGGAATAATTGGCTTGAGATTGATATCTCCAATAGGCAAGATATAAAAGAAATCATAAACACTTCGTCTCATCGTTTGTGATTCCGCAATATCTTTTTTCACTGTGTCGATTAAGATTATTGTGTGGTGATCGATAATACTAGGTTGTTCTTCGGGAATATAAGTCCGGTTTATCAGTTGGTTCCTGTTCACCTTGATTTATCAAAAGACGGAACAAAACTCGTAGGTATATTCGTGGAGACGGATTTATCTATTACCGTAGACTTTTCTGTGTGATACAGATTTGTTTATTAAAGTTTTCGACTTTGGGTCGTAGCAACTCTTAGTTGTGGGTGAGATCAGCTAAGGGAATCAAGTACGTAGCATCCTGCTGGGATCAGAGACGTAGGAGCATAACTGTACCTTGGATCAGTGTGAGATTGATTGGGGTTCAACTACAGTCCAGACCGAAGTTAATTTGGAGTAGGCTAGTGTCTGTAGTGGCTTGATACAATGTTTTTTCAAACTGGACTGGGTCCCGGGGTTTTTCTGCATTTGCGGTTTCCTCGTTAACAAAATTTTGGTGTCTGTGTTATTTCTTTTCCGCAGTATATTTTGTTATATAATTGAAATATCACAGGTTGTGTGTTGTTCAATCAATTAGAATATCCGACCTTTTGGTTGTTGATTTAAATTAATTGACACTTGGATATTGGTCTTTCGTACCATCCAAGTTATCTCCCTAGTATTTGATAAAGACTCGCAAAATTGTATTTGCTTGAATATGTATCAAATCGAGAGATTGAGAAATAAACTCTTTGATATACTTTTTATCTAGATTGAGTATGAATGTCTAGTTGATTCTCTAGAAAGTATATTGGAGTTTGTCCATACAGATTGCTGGTAGGCATTTAAAGATGTGAAAATAAGACAATAAATGGATGCCTACAGTGATACCTGCAAGTGCACAGGGTCAGTTGTAGCTTGTGTGCAAGAACAGGGTCATTCCACAGGGACTTGGGAGTGTGCAATGAAGTTACACTATGCTGATAATTGATGCAAAACTAAATGCAAGGTCACAAGGCTGCAGTGACAGTGAAACAGAGATGGTAAAACATCTAACCAAGGCTATGAGCCAAGGGCAGGGAAGGCAGTGCACTGATTTCAGTGCACAACAAGATGTGAAGTGCAAAAGCTAAATAAAACAGCAAGGAAAACTCAACTGAGCAATAAGAATAACAGAATTAGAGTTGCAAGTGACTGTAAAAACAGATTGTGGGATAAGCTACGGCTTTGAATCCACCCTTGTGATCGAGCCAAATAATGTAGTTCTAGGTTGAATCCCTAATGGAACTAAGTGACAGTTAAGGCCAACTTAAGATCCTAAGCATACAAAAAGGGAATAACAAGATAATCAGCTTGCTCAACTGATGTGCTCCTAGTATTGACTGTCTTTTGACAGTACAATCAATCACAAGCACTAGTGAGCACTGATTTCTCCCATTGCTCAATCAATTCAGTGAACTAAGGCTTCTAACCTAACATTCCACTACCTAACAGTCCACTAAAGCTTCATCTGAGCCTCAGCTAGTGAGACTTAGCTCATGACTAACATGATAACACAAACATACATCATACAAGATAATTGAAACATGAATTCAAATATTGAACATAAACAGAGCATTGAACTACAACCCTTGAGACACTGGCTATTCCAGTGCTCTTGGGTGACACACTGGCTAGTCCAGGCATACCCCCTTTCACACACATCACAACTCTATTTATAGTTACACCCAATTCTCAAAAATACCTAATTTACAAAATTAGGGTTTATCCAAAAAAAATCCCAAAACAGTGAATTTAGGGTTTCGATTTCACCTAATTTGATGGGTCAAATCTTACCCACAACGTCGACCCAATCTTCCTCTGACTTCACTGCTTCATTCCCACACCTCAATTTCTTCTTTAGCTTCACCTAATTCATCAATCTCTAACCTAGGGTTTCAGAGATAGGAAGATGCGAGATTGATGAAGTAGGCGGCTAGAAGATGGGCGAATGATGGGTTTCGCTTTTAGGTGGAGTAGAGTGGTTTGGTGGTGTCAGGAGGTGGTGGTGATGATGGAGAAGGTGGTGACAGTGGAGTAGTTGCAGAGGGAGTGGGAGGAAGAAGATGGGTTCGATGGAAAGAAGGGGGGAGTGTTTGGCGATGGGTATAGGTGTAGGTTGTTACAGTGTGAAGCGGGTGTAGCCAATTCGATGTCCAGCGAAGCTGAGCCGTGGGATGCGGAAATGATAGATAAATCTAACGGCTAAGTGAAGAGGCTGGTATCGACCGTCGGATGCGTGATACACGAAACTGACGGCTCAAGATGGAGTTAGTTGTGTGTAGTGTTAGAAGGAGCTTCAGACTTTGATGTACTGGCGATGCTGCGACCATAGGATGCTGAGATGATCCAATCTGACGGCTAGAAAAGGAAACGGGTATGGATATATGAAATGGATTTGGGTGAGGGTTTGGGCCTTGGGTATGCCAAGCCCATATCTTCTTTAAGAACAATTCTTCCTCTTCAAGCCCACTTCTAGCCTTTTGGTCTTGTGCACAACATTCTTCGCGGCTTCCTTGTGTAATTCCTCCCGGCTTTTCACTACTTTTCTGCTCTTTTCGCTCCGCTATTCATCCAAACTTTATTTATTACCTAAAAATGCAAATTAGTTAATAAAAATATTTATTCTTGAAAACAAAGAAAATACAGAATATGGGATAAAATGTAGAATTAATGCAAAAGATGAGTTAAATGCCAAGAAAAATATATAGAAATATGCACTTTTTAGCACTCATCAAATACCCCCAAACCTGAATTTTACTTGTCCTCAAGTAAAACAAAAACTAAGGAAATCCTACCTATACCACTGTCGCTGGTCTCTCGAATGCATTTAGCGTATGCACTAAGCTTTTAAACCACTAAGTGTCCCTAGTGGACGAGTGAAGTCTCGTGAAGGTTTGCTTAGAACGTACCTACAAAGTTCTAGGTCAAAATATAAGCTCAGATTCCATCAAATGTGACATGTGCAAGTCAGTTAAGCTCACAGCAAAATGGAGATGTCAATCGCTATCCAAGGCACAATCCTAGCACTGATAACAAATAAAGACATGTGATAAGAGTGTAAAGTGTATCTACACATGTGTAAAGAAAGATCGGATGTTATGACTACTAATCACCAAAAGATAGTTTCTCAGGCTAAGAACCAAGGTCGAAATCCTAGCTGTCCGGAATTTACGAGAATTGTGAATGAGTTGGAGGTATTTCACAATTACTCGCGTTGTACATCAATGGCATACACCCTCCTTGCTTATTACAATGAAACAACAAAATGACTATTACATGACTTTATTTACATTGACTACTCTCTTTTATTTTTGGAACAAGAGAGGATAGAATTGATATAACTTGATTTTTTTTTTTTTTTTTTTTACATGCTAACACTTTTGATACATAACAAAAAGAAACAAAAAATTACATGACACTTTGCAAGAGGTAGCCCTTTTTGATGCACCCAGTTAAATTCGATGGTTGTCTTTCTTAATGTAACCTCCACCTTCTATCCCAACCAACCAAAGAACAAGCTAGTCAAGTTTCGTTCAGTATTCTAAAGTGATTGGCAACTAAAACTTCCGATAGAACACCTCAAGGATGAGGCTATACATGTATTGGTAGATCGTGCGCGTGCAAGTTTCTTATCACTATGTGAATTGTGCTAGAATCAGGGTGCCTAAATATCTAGACTAAAACTCCTAATAATTACATATTTGCACAAGAGTCAACATTTCAAGGTAAATGAGCTCCATTTTTATGATTTTTAATTTTTTAATTTTTTAATTTTTTTTTCAATTTTTTAATTTTTTCAAAAAGAATTCAAAAAGAAGGAGTTCTTGTTTTCAATTATGGCATATTATCTTGGTATCTACTCTATACCCCCAAACTTAAACTAAACATTGTCCTCAATGTTTCAAAAGATGTAAAGAATTATAATACAACATATGAATAGGACCATGCTGAGCAGGGAAAAAGGAAAGAGAATACCCGGATGTCGGCGAAAGCAAGATTAGAACTCCGTTATTCAAGGCAAAAATCCAACATATTTCAGTTAAGAGTCACATTGGATTAGCAAAATATGTACAAAAGAAACAAAAGATTTAACTAAGAAACTATCTACTAAACTCTATACAAGAAAATTTGGTTTTTAATGGGATTGGACTTTTTGGGAAAAATTTGGTTTTTAAGGGAATGAACAACATTTGGTTTTTATGGGAAAAAACTTTTTGGTTTTTAGGGAAAAAGAAAATTTTGGTTTTTAATGGGATAGGAGACCAAGCCCACTGTTGGGTTTTGCGAAGCCCAGCTACGTTTTTGAAAAACAGGCCCACTGCTGGTGAGTAAAGCTCACTGTTGGTTTTTGGAATTTTGAAATTTTGGCCCACTTGAACTTTGGTTCAAGCCCACAGTGCAGAAACAAGCCCAGGTAACAATTTGAAATTTGGGCTCTTAAATAGCCAAAGGTCGAGGCCCAACTGGGCTTTGAAAACGTTTGCTGTTTTTGGGTCAAGCCCACAGTGTAAATGTTTAGTTTTCAAATGGATGTTAAGCCCACAGTCCCAGAAATTTAGTTGGGCTTTGGCTAGCTACTAACTAAAATATGAGGCTCAACTGGGCTTTCAAAAGTTCAGTTTTCTTTAGTTAAAACAAAAGGCCCAAATCAATCTAAAACCACAAGCTCACAAGAAATTAAACAAACAAGCCCACCAGAAATTAATTACAAACCCAACAGAAAAATGGAAAAAATTATTACAAGCCCACAAATTAAAAATGGAAGCCCACAGGTTGGGTTCTCTTAATGGGTTTAGGCTTACTTGCTTAAGCACAACCCAGCTGCTCAGTTTGGTTGCAAAAGCCCAGTTGGGCTTTGGATCATCCTAAGCTTGTGTAGCCCAGTTGTGTTTTGGTCTAGTTACAGCAGCAGCAGACAACAACACAAGATCAACTCAGCAACAACAATAGGCTTGGCCTGGCAGGAAACAGCAGCAGCACCAGGTCAGTTTGTGGCAAGGTCACATCAACAACAACAGGGGCAACAGCTTCAGCAACAGCAGCTCTGCTGCAGCACCACAGGTAACAGCAGCAGCACCATTTGGGCTTCACAGCAGCACAACAACAGAAAGAGGCAGCAACACCACAAGCTTGATCAGCAACACCTCATGTACACTCTTAGCACAGCCCAGCTGCTCAGAAATTTCAGTTGCACAGCCCAGTTGGGCTTGGTTCTCAGCAGCAACAAGCTTGGCCTGGCTCACAGCAGCGGCAACAGGACAGCAAGGGAAGGAAAGACAGCAGCAGCAACAGGGGACCAGCAACACAGGCTCAGCTCAACAACAGCAGCTGTAGCAGCTCAAGGCAAGTTGCACAGCACAACAGCCTTTGAACAGCAGCACAGCAAGGTACCTGGACAGCTCAAGGAGAAGATTAGTTTCTTGCTAGAAGCTAAGAAGTTCAGCTGCACTACACAGCAGCTACTAAAACAACAAGTTACACTAAAATGCAAGAATGCAATGCATGATGAGTATGCTAGAATGAAACGATATGCAAAAGAGTATGCAATGATGCAAATGAACTAACATGCAAAAACAGCCAAGAAAAATTCAACACAACACAACCAAGTCCCCGGCAGCGGCGCCAAAAACTTGGTAGGCACTTAAAGATGTGAAAATAAGACAATAAATGGATGCCTACAGTGATACCTGCAAGTGCACAGGGTCAGTTGTAGCTTGTGTGCAAGAACAGGGTCATTCCACAGGGACTTGGGAGTGTGCAATGAAGTTACACTATGCTGATAATTGATGCAAAACTAAATGCAAGGTCACAAGGCTGCAGTGACAGTGAAACAGAGATGGTAAAACATCTAACCAAGGCTATGAGCCAAGGGCAGGGAAGGCAGTGCACTGATTTCAGTGCACAACAAGATGTGAAGTGCAAAAGCTAAATAAAACAGCAAGGAAAACTCAACTGAGCAATAAGAATAACAGAATTAGAGTTGCAAGTGACTGTAAAAACAGATTGTGGGCTAAGCTACGGCTTTGAATCCACCCTTGTGACCGAGCCAAATAATGTAGTTCTAGGTTGAATCCCTAATGGAACTAAGTGACAGTTAAGGCCAACTTAAGATCCTAAGCATACAAAAAGGTAATATCAAGATAATCAGCTTGCTCAACTTATGTTCTCCTAGTATTGACTGTCTTTTGACAGTACAATCAATCACAAGCACTAGTGAGCACTGATTTCTCCCATTGCTCAATCAATTCAGTGAACTAAGGCTTCTAACCTAACATTCCACTACCTAACAGTCCACTAAAGCTTCATCTGAGCCTCAGCTAGTGAGACTTAGCTCATGACTAACATGCTAACACAAACATACATCATACAAGATAATTGAAACATGAAGTCAAATATTGAACATAAACAGAGCATTGAACTACAACCCTTGAGACACTGGCTATTCCAGTGCTCTTGGGTGACACACTGGCTAGTCCAGGCATACCCCCTTTCACACACATCACAACTCTATTTATAGTTACACCCAATTCTCAAAAATACCTAATTTACAAAATTAGGGTTTATCCAAAAAAAAATCCCAAAACAGTGAATTTAGGGTTTCGATTTCACCTAATTTGATGGGTCAAATCTTACCCACAACGTCGACCCAATCTTCCTCTGACTTCACTGCTTCATTCCCACACCTCAATTTCTTCTTTAGCTTCACCTAATTCATCAATATCTAACCTAGGGTTTCAGAGATAGGAAAGGTGCGAGATTGATGAAGTAGGCGGCTAGAAAGATGGGGGAAATGATGGGTTTCGCTTTTAGGGTGGAGTAGAGTGGTTTGGTGGTGTCAGGGAATGGTGGTGATGATGGAGAAGGTGGTGACAGTGGAGTAGTTGCAGAGGGAGTGGGAGGAAGAAGATGGGTTCGATGGAAAGAAGGAGGGGAGTGTTTGGCGATGGGTATAGGTGTAGGTTGTTACAGTGTGAAGCGGGTGTAGCCAATTCGAGTGGGATGCGGAAATGATAGATAAATCTAACGTCTACAAGTGAAGAGGCTGGTATCGACCGTAGGATGCGTGATACAACGAAACTGACGGCTCAAGATGGAGTTAGGTGCTGTAGTGTTAGACAGGAGCTTCAGACTTTGATGTACTGGCGATGCTGCGACCATAGGATGCTGAGATGATCCAATCTGACGGCTAGAAAAGGAAACGGGTATGGATATATGAAATGGATTTGGGTGAGGGTTTTGGGCCTTGGGTATGCCAAGCCCATATCTTCTTTAAGAACAATTCTTCCTCTTCAAGCCCACTTCTAGCCTTTTGGTCTTGTGCACAACATTCTTCGCGGCTTCCTTGTGTAATTCCTCCCGGCTTTTCACTACTTTTCTGCTCTTTTCGCTCCGCTATTCATCCAAACTTTATTTATTACCTAAAAATGCAAAATTAGTTAATAAAAATATTTATTCTTGAAAACAAAGAAAATACAGAATATGGGATATAATGTAGAATTAATGCACAAAAGATGAGTTAAATGCCAAGAAAAATATATAGAAATATGCACTTTTTAGCACTCATCAATTGCTACGCGAAATATTGGGTGTGGTTGTTGTACCCCCACTTTTTCAATTGGTATCAGAGGAGGAAAACACGTTTAAGACCTTACATGTCTGTGTTTGTAGAGATGGCTCTAATTACTTATGGTGGAAAATTTATATGTGAGCTTTTCTTCAAGCACGTGATTTTCAATCATGGGTATATGTTGTTGATGGCTATAATGCTCCCGTCGTGGCAGTTGGAGATGTAAACGTTCCCAAAGATATTGGTGAATACACCCCTGCCGAGATAAATGCTGCAAAGCAAAATTCCGACGGTTTGAATGCCATCATTCATGCCATTACCCCAAATCTTCAGCACCATGTGTCAAATTGCACAAGGTCTAAAGATGCGTGGGATATCTTAGAAACCATATTCGAAGGTAACTCCAGGGAAAATGAAGCTAGGCTTCAAAACCTTAATTCCGATTGTGATGAAAATTCTCAGATCGCTGCCATCTAGATACGATTCTAAGAAGCATGCCATCGTTGATAGAAATAACCTTGATAATCTCTCCAGAAATATGCTGGTTGGGAAGCTTAAGATCTTTGATCACGAACATTCATCCAAAACTAAGGATGTTGCGTTCAAAGCACAAAAGGACACTAAATTACTTGATAAGAGTAAAAAAGTGTATATCTCTGAAGATGATCACTCTTAGACAGATTCATCAGATGAAGATCTTGACAAGTCGGTCTCGATGATCACAAGACAGTTTAGGGATATTCTGTTAAAGAAAGGTAAACGGTTCTCCAGAGATAAGCCTAAAGCATCAGTTAAACCTCATAATAGTAGTCCTCCTAAAAACAAGGAAACAAATGAAACTGATGATGAGGATATGCCTCAGTGCTTGAAGTGTGAGGGATTTGGTCATTTTGCAAACGAGTGCCCAAATCGTAGAAAATACACCGGGAACAAAGGTATTGCTGCAACTCTTGATGAAATGTCTGACAACTATGATTATAATGAAGACGAGAAATCAAGTGTTGCACTTCTTGGTGAAAATATTGATTTTGATAACTGTAGCAATACATACATCAATATCGATATTCTTTCAGAAGAAAACCAACTAATCTGGAAGAAAAAATTGACCCATTTCTTGGAAACTCTGTTTGTAATGTTTCAGGTTCCACCATGTGGCTAGCTGCGTGCACATCTCAGAAACCTGACTTTTATCCTAGTTTGACGTGCTCGTATTGTTCTCTAAAGGTTCATGAACTTTCAAAGTGTTACAAGTACAAACACCAATTGAGGCACGTCAACAAACTTCAACGAAGAGCAAATCAATTAGCAAATAAGCTTAAACTTGCTCAGAAGACCGCCGAGAGATGTATGATTTTATCTTCGTATAAGAATTTAGTTTCCAACAATAAACCAAGACCATTAGAGAAGAAAGGATGGTCGAGTCGTTTTGATAGACAGAGGTATGTGGATTCCTCTCAAGAGAAAATGGTGGACAAATTGTTGTTCACCGCAATGCAACTTGATTGTGTTGTTTTGGAAATCTTGTCTCATGTGCCTGATCAAAAGAGACAATGATTTTGTACCTCTCAGGCTTTAGGAAAAGTTTTTTTCTCTCTTCTTTTCTTAGTTTTTGTTCTTCCCTGTCTATCAACAAAAGATGGTTATTATCGACAATTCTACTCTTTATAGGGTTGTGAGTTGGACGTGTACGAACCTGTTTAAAGGTTTCGAAACCCTACATTACTTTTTCCTTCCTCAAAACCTCTTTTTATCTCAAGACTACTCGTTGAGTTCAATTTGTAATTTCCTCTCACAAACCCATACGTTATGGATACTCCAAACGTGATGTCTTCTGATGGAAAAGATGTTAAGATGAGTGAAGCCATCAATCATGAAGGAAAAAGAGAAATCTCTGTTATCTCCTACCTTGAAAAGAAAGAGAAGGAATGTGAGGAAGCCAAGAGCCGTTCCTTCAAACTCTCAGAAGTTTTCTGATGTTCTTGAAGAGTTGAAGGAGATGCGAAAGGAGATTCAGCGAATAAAGGCTTTTGTATATAAGACTCATGAGATTCAGAAGACCCTGGTTCGACATCATCAGCCAAGAAGGTTTATTGATATAAACTCTTACCTTAATGAACCTTATGTCCCAATGGATGTTGACGACAAGGAGTTCGGGGACGATAAAGAATTTTTCAAAGGTCTTATTGCCTAGTAAATCTTCTATTTTCTTGTTTTTGTTAGAAGAATAACTAGAGTTTGGAATAACCATTATTGTGATTACACATAGCTATGTCCAACGTTTTCATCTTCTTGTTTTTTAGATTTATTTATTTAAATTCTAAATTTGTTTGGAAGATGATATTTGCATTATTAATCTTTATGGTTTTTATATTGCAAAATTGTTATGTGATATGTGTGTTTGCGTCCGTGAACTATGATTGTCCCCTACCTTGTCAAAAGTAAAATCTTTCGTATGTCGATATGCATGTATTGATAAAAGAATGGATAGACTTTTGACAAATACAAAAGTTAAGCCTATTATGTCAATTTTTGATGGAAGATAGGTTAAAATATTTTGTTTACAAGGATTATGTCTATTGAATATCGTTATGCGAATAGTGATGGAACGTAGAATGAATCCTTGTGTATTCCGCAATATTGATCTTCCCTGATCCATATTTTTATGTATTACTGTGAGGCTCCGTAAAGTGTCTTATGTTGAGCACTAAACGACCAAGTTGATTATTTTTATGATTAGCTTAGTTGTTGTTCCGCGAGATACTTTATGTCGAGCATATTCAACTAAATTAATCATCTTGTTTGGTTATTTAGTTGTTTCTCCGTAAGTTTTCTTATGATGGGCATGAACAATTAAATTGATTACTTTTGTGATTAGTTTGGTTTTGTATTTCAATTAGATTAATTATGGGTTCTCTTGTGATTAATCTAATTGTATATTTTTGAGTCTCCATAAGTTCACTTATGTTGAGCATTTTCGATTGAATTAATCATGGGTTTTCTTGTGGTTAATTTAATTGAGTATTTTGGATTCAAATTCATACTTGTATGTTATTTGTTATGTCCAAAGAAATCCTTTTTTTCTTTCGAAATTAAGGTCGCTCTTGTTGTTCCCTTGGGAATGACATTTTATGGGGGAGAGTTCTTAATTGAACTTGTGCTTAATTGCCAAATATTTGTGGGGAGTGCGGCTGTGGAATATTATAGGGTTTATCTTGTATGTTTATAAACTCCTTGATGAATGAATTAGCTTCGGCTTTATGATTGCATCTAAATAAGATGATATGTCTTTCTTTCTTTTGGTCATGAAATGTCTCTTTCGGAAATTTCATTAGGATTCCGTTCTTGTACCTTTGCCAATTTTATTGACAAAAAGGGGGAGAATTAATATGTAGTTCACACTACAAATACATATGGTTTTCGGATCATTATGTAAGGGGGAGTGGTTTCCATGTGAGATGGAGTATTGACTAAGGGGGAGTGATACATATCACCATAGTATTGTTGTTGAAGTTATGATACAATTGAACTTTGACGCTGTGTAATGACACTATGACACTGTATAACAATGATTGAGAACTCTTGTTTTCTCGTTGTTATAGCTACGGATTTTCAACAATGATGATGTTGAACTTACAACCATTGGGATCATTGGAGTACTTGGAAGTGACTAAGATTTCAAGTAATGTTGAAGATTAGACATGTGGAATAGGAGCTACAAAAGTTAATTTATTTATTTTTTATATTCCATATGTATTGATAGTTTTGTCACTAAAATTGACAAAGGGGGAGATTGTTAGAGCATTGCTCGGTCGAACTCGCATGCGTTGCTATCTCAAGCATGTTTGTCAATGTTAGTGATCAAAACTATAAGTCTTGATTTCTAGTCTACTATAGCTAAGGTCTCGGACTAGGATAGAAAGTGTAGTTGAGCTCAAAAACTCCATGGCAATCATCATACAAGACGAAGGACTACTCAAGGAACCGGTGGATCTTCATCGACTAAAAGGTATGTGGAGACTTGAACTTATCTATCACTCAAAAGTCTATTTATCTCTTATCTCGGGACAGAAGTCGTTTTGCTATATAGACTTAGATTATACACATTTGCTATTTCGAGCCGAGTTTATCTCGCCTATCTATTTCTTGAAATATGTGTTGGAGAGCTTTCGCTTTAGCCAAGTTCATCTTTACCTAGTGACGAAAGTCATGACAAGTTTCAATCACTTTGAAAATTGCTTACTTTGACGAAAAATAGTTTGTGAATAACAACTATAGAATATCAACGTCCTCTAAGAATGTTTCAATGATTGAAATGAGAGTTTTGATAATATAACCATTGGAGGATATAAGCATTGTTGTGGAAACACATATATGTATGAGTCCTTATTCCTTGAACTGAAGTTTGCGAACTTTTTTGATCAAGAGAACCGGAACGGTGGCGTGAGCCAAGTCCACGAACCCAGTCTGCGAACTCAGTCCGCGAACTGGCGGAAGTTCTCGACCCGAGAAATTCTGCTGGAGTTTCTGAACTCCGTCCGGGAACTTAAGTCCGCGAACCCAGTCCACGAACTTGAGTAGGTTATATCTAAAAACGATGTTTGTGAACTTATTCTTATATAAACTAAGGAATGCAAATTGCAAACCGTGGCTATATAGTTCATGAACCGATTCGAATGAATCAAATCGTTTTTGCTTCAATTATGTCTTGTGTAGTTAGATAAGATTTCCTTGCAATTGAACAACTCTCTAACTAGTTCATTTGAGTCACTTGAACTAGTTATGGTGAAAAAGAATATGGTTGATATGAAAGTGATCATATGGCTAACCATTTGGTTGACTATTGCTGAACCAACAAATGTGTAAGGTTACACAAGCCTAGAAACGTGCATTTCATTTGTGTGTAACAGTCTAGTTTTCGATCTAATGGTTGAAAGATATTAGCTTGAATCTAATCAGGTTTTCATCTAATGGTGAATATTGAATGCTTTGTTACCAAGCTAACATTGATTGCAAACCCTGATTTGAAAGACTATATAAGGGAGAACTCTAGCAACTGGGAAACCTAACCCCTACACCTTCTGTGTGATACTAGTTGTGCTAAGATAGAGTCGATTCTCCTTTAACCTTTGGTTTCTTCTTCTAAACCAGGTTAACGACTTAAAGACTTCATTGGGATTGTGAAGCCAGACCGATACTACTTTCTTGTAGTTGTGTGATCTGATCTTTATGTTTCTATCATACGAGTACAATTGTAATAATTGGCTTGAGATTGATATCTCCGATAGGAAAGATATAAAAGAAATCACAAACATTTCGTCTCATCGTTTGTGATTGGATTATATGCAGAAGCAGGCCTGGTCTGGACCCTCACTTTCATTTCTAGGCCACTTTTTTTATTTCTTTCAAAACTAGGCAAGTTAAACGGATTCCATCCACTTTAACCATCTCGGTCAATTTATCGCGTTGACTTGTCAATATCTCGCCAAAATATCATATAGGGAGATCTCTTACATGTGGTAAGATTACTGAAATGTCCTTCACATGTGTGTGTCAGTCACACTAGATAAGATGTCCACGTGTTGCTATCTGACAGCCTAATCTAACTAAGAAGACATCTCGAGGATTAATTGAACGACCATGATAGTGACGACATGAGTATCTGAAACCAGTCGAGATAAACTCGATCTCATTCATTCTTCTTCTTCTTATCTTTTTCTTCTTTGTTTTCTTCTCCTTCCGTTTTCTTTCTTCTGCAATATTTCTAGAGATAAATTCTTAGGTTTATTGAGTTGCTGATAGATGATGGGGTTGAGGAATTGAATAACAATAGGGTGATTGTCCAATAGATGATGGGGTTGAGGAATTGAAGAAATTAGGGTTTACTAGAGAAGTCAGGGAAGGTGGAATCGAGGGTTTTGAAGGCTAATTGGAGGTGGGGTTGTCACTAATTAAGAGAAGGTTAAAAATTTTATTAGAAGCAGGAAGTCGGGGTTTTGAATTTGAAAATGAGAATGATGTTCTTCCCCAAATTGGGAATTAGGGTTTCTGGATTTCAATTTGGGTTTGTGTGGAATTGATGATGATATTGAGTTGGTGATAACTGAAGAACGAAGGGGTTGATGTTGCGCTGATTATGCAAAGTTGTACTGATGAAAAATCAAAATGAAATGGTAATTTGGGGTTTCTTTGATTTAGACCCGACGACTTACGTGAATTTGGTTAAGAGTTGATGAATCTTATTTGGTTGTATGTGCTTGTCCTGCAAGCAAGCAAGAAATCAATGAAATGTATGAGTTGAGTATTATGATTGAGATTTGAATCGTGCTTAGCTAGACACGGTTTTGGATCTGTGCAACAGGGTTGTCGAAGATTGGCAGGTGAATTTGTTATTAGATTGGCAGGACGATGATGATGGTGATAACGCTGTTGAAATCAGAAACGCAGATTGGATCTGAGACAGAGTTTTAAGGGAATTGAATCTGGAGAATCGAAGATAAGGTGGTGCTGTTACTGCTTCATGGGTTCAAGGATTTGTATTGCAGGCTTAAAAGATGGTTGCAATGGAACTATGGGATTTCTATTTGGCAGAAAAGGGTGAAACTGGTGTTGATGAAGGAATATAGGCTTGCAGTGGCTTTGTTGCAAAAGTATGGTTGGAAGAAGATCTGTTGCCATTTGAAACAAAGATGGTTGAAATGGTTTGGTTAGATTGCAGCTGTGGGCTGAGTTGTTGCCATGATTAGATGTATTTCTAGGATACAGGGCTGGTACAACAGGTGTTTTTGTTGAAGCTGGTTTGCAGTGGAGATTATGCTATTGTTGAAGCTGGTTTGCAGGTGTTTTTGTGGCTGTGGAAGAGTGCAGTTGGCAATGGCTGTGAAAGAAGTACAGTTAAGAGCATGACAAGGAGTTGGTGCTGCTAAAGTTGGCATATTTGTGCGATTAACTGGTGGTAATGAGAGGGCTCTCAACTGTAGAATTAGGTGGAGAGCAGGAGCAGTTGGTGGCAGCTGAGCTGCAAATGGTTTATGGAAATATAAAATGGCAGCTCAGCTTAGTTGAATTTCTGGTGTAAATCTGAAATTGGGTTTTACATGGATTGATTTTGAATTGAAGGAGATTGGGCCAACTAATGGAACTATGAATGGTGATATGTACAAATTTTTCCCGTGACATGATTCCCACGTAATCAGTCCACATGGCATATCCGAGCCCACGTAAGCAATCCACATGGCATATCCGAGCCCACGTGTACAGTTTTCATGTTGATTTAACTGAGTTAAATCCATGATATAACATTAAATCAGTGATTCAAAGGACTTTTAGGTCTTTTTAGTTACACCTAACGGTGCTAACTTTCTATCCATCACTTTTGGTCAAAACTTGCCTAGTCTAGCAATAAATAAAAAAAGTGGCCTAGATTTGAAAAGCACCAAAAAAACAGGCCTATTTTTGTAAAAAGCCCTTTGTGATTCCGCAATATATTTTTTCGCTGCGTCGATTAAGATTACTGTGAGGTGATCGATAATACTAGTCTGTTCTTCGGGAATATAAGTTCGGTTTATCAATTGGTTCATGTTCACCTTGATTTATCAAAAGACAGAACAAAACTCGTAGGTATATTTGTGGGAGACGGATTTATCTATTGCCGTAGACTTTTCTGTGTGATACAGATTTGTTTATTAAAGTCTTCGACTTTGGGTCGTAGAAACTCTTAGTTGTGGGTGATATCAGCTAAGGGAATCAAGTACTTAGCATCCTGCTGGAATCAGAGACGTAGGAGCATAACTGTACCTTGGATCAGTGTGAGATTGATTGGGGTTCAACTTCAGTCCAGACCGAAGTTAATTTGGAGTAGGCTAGTGTCTGTAGCGGCTTAATACAGTGTGTGTTCAAACTGGACTAGGTCCCGAGGTTTTCTGTATTTGCGGTTTCCTCGTTAACAAAATTCTGGTGTCTGTGTTATTTCTTTTCCGCATTATATTTTGTTATACAATTGAAATATCACAGGTTATGCGTTGTTCAATCAATTAGAATATCCGACCTTTTGGTTGTTGATTTAAATTGATTGACACTTGGATATTGGTCTTTGGTACCATCCAAGTTATCTCTCTAGTATTTGATAAAGACTCGCATATTTCTATTTGCTTGAGTATATATCAAATCGAGAGATTGAGATATAAACTCTTTGATATACTTTTTATCTAGATTGAGTCTGACTGTCTCGTTGATTCTCTAGAAAGTATATTGGAGTTTGTCCATACAGATTGCTAAGCGAAATATTGGGTGTGGTTGTTGTACCCCCACTTTTTCAAAAGACTTCACTAAGGGATCCGTGAAGCACGGTGAGACTACTTTTTACCCGATAGTTGTTGTTATCCATATCTTATTCTTATTGTTGTAGTTTCCGAACTATAGATCAAAAACAAGATAAATAGAAATCATAAAGTACTCTTTTTTATATTTTTATTATAAGGTACAATTGATTAGTCACCTATATAAGTTTTGAAGAGAGTAAGTTGTCCTAATTATTGAGTTTGCTTGATATCTTCTTTTCCATGAAAATCCCTCATAAGCATATGGATTTTCATACCTTGATTGAACATCATTTTAAAGGAATGTCGAATAGGTTTTCTGTTATAAGCAAAATAGTCAGAAGTCTTCACTTAGGTTGAACAACCTCCTAGGCATGTAGAGGGTGTTAGCTAGGGAAATCATTTTGCGTAGGGCATTCCGAGATCCAAGAAACGTAAAGGAGCACAACCGAAGGTGAACTTCGCATAGGGTCGATTAAATTCCACCTACATTCCAGCTCGAAGTATGATAATAAACTAGTATTTGTAGCGGCTTAATATATGGTATTCAAGTATTGGAGTAAGTCCTGGGGTTTTTCTGCACATTTTAGTTTTTCTCGTTAACAAAATTTCTGGTGTCTTATATTATTCCTTTTCTACATTATATTTTTTATCTTTAAAATATAAATATCACAAGTAGTACGTTAAACAACGTAGATAGTTTTTAAGCCTAAAGGACCGTAAAAAACCTACAAGATTTATTTTAGAGAATTCGTATCTTGAAAGAAATATTATAAGACTTGTTCTTCTTGGAATTCAATTCTTATAATAGTTCGTGTACATACCAGGTTAATACTTGGATATCAATTTTTGAGATCGTCCAAGTAAAAATTATCTACATATTAGGTATCAGATCTTTACTATTGATATGTACTACTGATTGTGACAAATTTGTCCATTCAGGTTTCAAAAAGAAAAAGATTGTGGTGTACTTGGTACCCTTTCTTCAGTTTCTAGCATTAACAATACTAAGTCTGTGCCAATCAGAGGAATCACAAGTTGACTTACCCGAGCCCTAACATTCTCAAACATTTGGTGGTTCAACCGAGCAATGCTCTAACAAAATGATATATTTCATTTAACTCATCCAAGTACTCCAAATAAATAAGGTTTTTTTATAAGCATCTCCAGAAGAAAATGAAGTATCCGTTCATGAGCTTTGATAATGATGAGGGTATAACACTCTCGGAAAATATTATGTGGTTGTTTCATATAGAAGAACCTAATCCATCTAGTAAGTCCTGCAAATATAACTTTCATTATTCCTCTTCCAAAAGGAGTGTTCAAATTGGTTTTAGCATAAATCTTTACTATTTCACCATTTTTTTTGGCATCCTGGATTAGCATCTTTAAATTCACCTATTAATTTCCTCATTTCCTTAACAATTTTATCATTGATGATTCAGGCAATATGAATTTCAAAAGAATAAAAAAACCATGTTCTTCTAAATCTAATTGCCGGTAAATTATTGATGGGTAATAATCATGCAAAAGACCATATTACCATTAATACTCCATGGCCTCTCTTCAAAAACTTTGTTAAAAAATGATCCAATTTACAAATTTGAAGACTGTCACATTAGGATCTATCTCATGTTGAATAAATACTCTCAACATGAATGAAAGGCAGGCAAGCTTTATGCGTTTTCAATAGCTTTTTAGACATTTTCCCTTCTATTTTAATTTTTCCAAAACATCCCCCTCAATTGCAGAACTGAGTTATGAACAATACCTTCAAATGTATCTTCTGCTTCGAATGCTGTACTGTTGATTTTGTTAGTTAATTCTGTAACAATTTGGACATGTAAGCAATCATACATAGGGCAGGGAAGTGGGATAAAGTATTGTTTCTTGAAGTTTACGAATTCTGGACTTTATGAAAACGCAGGGGTACCAAGATACACCACCAACTTTTTTTTAGGAAATCTGTATGGACAAAACTCAACACAACTCCGAGAGTAAAAACTCAATCAAGGAAAGTGCTTGGAGTTATCTCTCTCTCTCTCTTGTTGTTAGAACGTTTAAAGATTTGAATCCGTGAACCTAAATACAAAGAGAGTTCTTAGACGGTACCAAAGACGAATGTCTAAGGATCAATCAAGTCTTTTGCAACTAAGAAGGTTGGACCTAGCTACTGTGATTGATCAATGCACAACCTGTGATATTTCAATTATAAAGATAATAATGTAATGCGGAAAAAGCAATAACACAGACACCAGATATTTTGTTAACGAGGAAACCACAAATGTAGAAAAACCCCAGGACCTAGTCCAGATTGAACACCACACTGTATTAAACCGCTACAGACACTAGCCTGCTACCAATTAACTTTGGTCTGGAATGTAATTGATACCTAAAAGGAAATCCACCGATTAATGTATAGTCGCGCTCCTTACGCCACTTGAATCTCGCAAGACTCTGCGCAATTGATTCCCTTAGCTGATGTCACCCACAACTAAGAGTTGATTCAACCTCAATTGAAGACCTTAAACCAACCATGCCTCCCACATATTAAGCCTATAATTGATTTCCTGATTTACCGTCTAAACAGATGATCAGATCAAACGATAGATCCAGGTGATGGAAATCGATAGTAACTTAGACAAAATTCTGGCTATCCTCAAAATCCGGACTTATGCAAACCAAAGTGCATCCTAGATTATTATTCACCTCACAAGTATAAAACTTACGGAATCAACAAAGTATGAGACGAAGAGACTTTGTTGATGATTATATATCTTGATCGTTGGATCAAGCTCTACAAACAATCAAGATCAGGATACTCAAGTTATCAAGATAAAAGATAACTTGACCTGGCTTCAAGAATCCCTGTGAAGTCTTTATAGTCGCTAAACCCTAGAAAGGTTTACAGAGAGGACGACTCTAGATACAACTAGGACACACCAAAAAGTAGTGTCGGTATTTAAAGATCCAAGTTTCCAAGAGTTCCCCTTATATAGACTTCAAAGCCTAGGTTGCTTTAGGTTTAAGCTAAGATAGATTTGGAACCAAGCAAACAATATCCACCGTTAGATGTAAGATTTGAATCTTAATCACATATACAAGATATACACTATGGTTAGGTAAACCGTAACCGAACTTGTATAAAGACTATGTTAAACATGGTTAGCCGAAACTAGACGATTTGAAATTATTAAAAGCTTAACACTCATTTTCATCTTCACTAAGACATTAATATTGAGTCACAGTCATGTGATCAGTTGAGTCTAGTGTTAATTAGAGAAAAGATCAAATGTAAATTACTTCTAGAAGTAATTTATTTGCAATTGAATCATGATCGACATAGTCTGTAAATGTACAAGGTACAATTACTTGAACCGTTCGTGAATCAGCTGAGTCACATTACGTGGACCGGTTTGCAAACTCATATGCAATTGCCGAGTTTCGGAGTCTACAGAACTTTTCAATTCATAAACTGGTTTGAAAACTCATATACAATTACCGAGTTCCGGAGTTTACAAAACTTTTCAGTTCATAAACCGGTTTGCACACTTATGCAATTACCAAGTTCCGGACTCTACAGAACTTTCAGTCCACGTACCGGTTTGCAAACTTTGACCCAACTCAAAGTTCTGGAGTCTACAAAACTTTTTAGTTCATGTACCGGTTTGCAAACTCTTAGACCTTTGCCGGTTCCGGAGTTCACAGAACATTCAACTTGCGTACCAGTTTGGGTACTAAACTGGTTTTATCTGTTTTGGTTCGCATACCGGTTTGATTAGTTTGAACCTAGTCCCCTTACCACAGTTCCACAATTGTTTGTATACGAATATACATACCTATCCGGATCACGAAACAAATAGATTTTTCCATGATGTACATACGAATATGCATATCACACAAATCTGAAAGTCGATATATTACTACTCCGCTACGTGTACGAAACATGTAATATGACTTTAGAAATACAAAAGTTTTCTCAGTTTGTAAGACTGATAACACTGTCTTGTATTCTGAATATAGTAGTTATATATTTCTCTAAATCAATTCGAATATTCCTGAGCGACAACAATGATACTTATCACTGTTTCAGGATGAACTTGAATCATGATTTGGTTCCGAACAATAAATTTTTCTCCAGCAAATTTGATCAAGTATGAACAAATGTTCATTAAGCTTAGTCATTATATTTCGAGAAAGTCGTAAACTAAATAATTAGTTATCGACTCGAAATTTTTGTCTATGCAAGCTAGTCTAATTAGTTATTCGAAAATCGTCTCAAGAAAGAAAAGTGAATATAAATTGAGAAATAGGTGGTTCAGTCTTCACTTACCTTTTGTTGATGAAGTTCTCCAAAGCTTCGGTTGATCTTCACCTTCAAACGGTAGAACGCAAATGATGACTGGCTCATTTCTCAACTCCACTATCCTAGACCGAGACTTAGCTAATTGTAGACTAGAAATCAAGATATAGCAACAAGTTTGATATAGCAACACTTGTGAGTTCGACGGAGCAATGCTCTAACACTTTATTTATCATTGAAAGCTCATTTTAGGACTTGGGTAAAAGATTGAGGTAAAATATTGTTGAGATTTTATGATTTTCGAATGAATTATGGAAAGAAAGCATGTTTCCGTAAAGAGAAGAATAAGGTTGGAAATTTTCCAAAATAATAAGAGAGGGAAAAAAGGTTTAAATGTGAATGACGCATGTTTGGCTTTTATCTAGAATAAAAACATGTTTGAATATGTATAACATGTTTACTTCCAAACTTCCACAAGCATAATGGCAATAACAAAAACAAACGCTACCACCAAAATTAGGTATGCGTCTGAATAAACAAGGGTTTGGAGTACGCCACCAATTTTTTTATAATAACATATATCAGACACACCTTGTATAATATCGGCTAAAGATTACTTCAACAAGGTGATCTCGGATATAACCAACATTGCGAACATGGAAAGATTAACTGGGTCAATCCTGGATGTTGTTGATGTACAAGTGTAATGACTTTAGTTATAAAAATAATTATAATGCAGAAGTAAAGTAAAAACAAAGACACACAAGATCTTGTTAACGAGGAAAATTGCTTGGTAAAAAAAATAAATCAACACCTAGTCCAATTCTGAATACTCCCTAAATTAAGACGCTACAAAAAAAAAAATAAACTACTCAAAGTTAATAAGTTTCCTCAGTATCTTTGCGCATAAAAACTTGTCCTACTTTCGTGAATCACCTAACAAAATCCATTGTCAGGTGTTATTTTACCTCTGTAAATACCTGTGCAACCCAATTCCTCTATGACGTCTTATAAACAACAAAGAATCCAATTGTTTCCTAACCACTAAAATTCAATAACAATACCAAAGATATTAAATAATTAATTCAGTGTCAAGGATTTTCCATTTTAAATCTATGTTTTAAAGATAAACAAGATATACAAGATCCAAAACTCATTGATCAATACCAATCTAAATCACAGTTACCGAAATAACCAATCTTGATTCTACAAGTTAAGTTTGTGTAACAAAAAACTTATCAATCTCACAAGTCTTAGGTTTATCAAAGATAAACTGTTTGTTATTTCGGAGAATTGAGTCAAGAAGATAATCATGCTAAGATGAGAAACACAAAATAACTTCAAGTCTTCAATTTTCTTAATCTTCAATAATAACAACCTACACTTGATTCCACTAAATATGTATCTCAATGAGGATATAACGTTGAGTATTAAAGCGCATCAATGCCGATTCCAAACTTGTATTTGAAAGTTGAAAAAGCGGGGGTGTTGATGGTGGTTTTTAGCTTAGGACGAAAACTGTAAAAGTCTGTCTACCTGACCCGGCATCAGATGTAGTAGACCTTGATATATCTATATTTCACAAGGAATTTGGAGAATATATCAGAATCTGATGAGTGCCTATGTCTCTCTTCACATTATATTGAAACTCAAGCTCCTAGATGAATTGTTTACTAGTATAGAGCCTAATGAGTATTTAAGCTCATAGTTGCATTACTCACTAATGAAGGAGCCTTCCTAGTGTTTTCCTATGCTATGTTCTCAGCTGAACTCTCAATATTGACATGACATGACGATTAATGTTCACTCGTAACGGAGTAGCATAAATCTCCCGAAGTGTCAATATTGAGACCTGCATGAAAACACTCACGTAGGCTACATCACCCTCTGACAAAGAGATAGACGTGTTCACACACCTTTTAGTTAAAAATTAGCGCGATGGAACGCGTTTAAATTCTTTAAGGGAAATCTATACAGTCTCAAAAATGATCACGGCCACACGATTTGGCCACGCGATTCAGCAAGCCTAGATTACTCTTGTCGGAACTAGGCAATCGCCGTATTGACCACCGGCGGGCCAATTAGTGCCCTAGTCGATCGATTCCTATTTAGTTCATTCACAAGCGCTTCAGACGTTAACCCAAACATGGGTGTTTGTGATACTTGAAAATAAGCTCAAACGAGCTAAAACCGGCAAATACGGTCTCAAAAAAAATCATGACCGTCCAACTTAGCCAGCCTAGTTGGTAGGTCTTAGATCTTCCCCTCGAATGATAAAAAGGGTACTAGCATGATCACTAACTACCCAACTACATTCTTAGTCGATCGACCTGCCCTCGTCAAACCAGAAGCGCGTTGAATCACGCGCCCAAAGAAGGGTGATCGCACAGCCTTTAAAACCCTAAATTGAATAAGCGGCGTTATACAACTGTCACAAATCAATCATGTCCATCCGTCTTCGCTAACCTAGTTGGACGGCTTAGATCGAATCTTGAACGATCAAAGAAGCACTGGCGTATTCACCGGCGACCTAGCTACACCCATGGTTGATCGACTTGATCACAGCAAGCCAAGAGCATATAGAACCGTTCGCCCAAATTAGGGTGAACGCGCTGCTTTGAAACCATAATTGGTGTTTGCGGCAGTATATTACTATCGCAAATCGATCACGACCATCCATCTTCGCCAGCCGAATCGAGCGGCTTATATCTAATGTTAGATGGCCCAGGAGATGTCAGCATGCTCACTGGAAACCCATCTTTGCACATGGTCGATCGACCTGTTTGAACTAGCACTCAGTGCCTCGAATCGCTCGCTCAAAAGAGGATTGGCCGCGCGGCCCCTAAACCCTAAAATTGCGTCAACGGCAATACACAACTGCCGCAAATCATCTCGTCCATCCAACTTCTCCAGCCTAGTCGGACGGTGTAGATTTATTTTAAGAAAACTAACAAAGCAGCATTGTAATCACCGATCATTCTTCCTCCACAGAGAGCGATCGACCAAGTGATATGACACCCATAGGGTCCTCAAACGATCACCCAAATATGTCCGGTCGTGCTACTTTTAAGATGCTCAATTCGTGACTGATTCGATCAAGCTCAAAAACAACGATGCTTCTAGCACACCGATTATTTTCAGCTGCTTGCTTAAAAGCGATGCTTCATACACATCGATTATAAGCGATGTCTTATAAATATTGGTTTCACAAATAATTTATTATTTGACCTAAAAGCACTATGTGCTTCTTTCAGTGACGAGTCTCAAGACTCGACCCACTTACTCGAGACATCAAACATGTCACAAACTGGGGGATGCTCACTGGGGTATTGGTCTGGCGGTTTACAGCGTGCGGCATGCAACACGCCCATTACGAGAACGTTTCAGGAAAGAACGGACGGTTAACAGCAATGAGATAGTGAGTGAGGGCGTGACCAGTTTCCCCTCATAGTGGAAACGTGGTGATCACCACTTCTACACAACTCCACTTCTCCATTGCCTATTCACCTCCACTTCCTACGAGATCAGGGTGTGCTCGAACACGACTTGTATAAATAGGTTTTCACTCTATTTCGAAAAGAAAAAAAAAAAAAAGGTGTTATCAGCACAAGTATCCAGAAACCATGTTCTGATACAAGTCATAAAATAGCCACACCTTCATTCTAATCTCAAACACCTTCTTCGCTTCCCTCCCTAAGATCAACCCTTCTCCTTCACTTTGTGACCGAATTGAATCTGGAACAACCATTTCTTGGTTTGGGCCAAAGTCTTACAGATTGATCTCTCGAATCTAAAAGTACTCCCGTGCAGTGCATTTTCGTTTCTCAACAATACACCCAAATTTACCAAAAACAACAGAATCAGTTTTTTACCCCAAAACAACTGGCGACCACAATGGGAGATTGATATCTCGGTTGCAAAAAATCATTTCCCCTATCCCGTTTTCAATTTCCTAAATTTCTCAATATGGTTGATCTTAGGAATGGTTCAGAAACCCTCAATCCCAATTTTACTTCTCCCAGCACTAACAATACTTCACATGTTATTCTTGAATCCGTTCTTTCATTCAAGACCCTCGTCGAGGCTATGGAGTTTCAATATTTAAAAACTATTCATGATTTGATGAAAATCCTGAATGATATTGTCAGTAATCAAGCTACTATTGTCAAGACGCAGGACGGAGTATTTGCGCTTTTGAAAGTCCTCACGGATCAACTATCAAAGGAACCAACGCGCATTCATTCTGAAGGAAATGCCACCAACAACTCATTTTGGATCAATACTGATGGTAGTAGTCCTTCTTCCAAGATTCATATTCCTATTCCTGGTGAGAAAGATGAAGCCTATGCTCACGTCGAATGCAAAGGCAGCTACCAACCTAACGTGTCTGCTCATGAAGATCGAGAGATGTTTCCTCAAACTCAGAAAGAATACTCGTGGGATTTATCACGTTTTCATCAGAGTACTCGCAATGAAAAGGTGATTTCATTATGTGCGTCCTTCCTGGAAAATATCAATTCCCATATTGCATCAGAAGTTGCTAAGAGATCAGCTGCTGCTTTACTCAGTCGATCCGAACCGTCCCACAATGAAGAAACTCGTAAAGATGTTCAGGAAAGCAAGCGTCCTTCCAATAAAAGATCCAACCTCCAGACAATCGCTAGTGAGGGAAGAAATAGAATGCATCTGGGGAACGATTATCAACAACCCAAACGTGCGGCACTAGCACAACAGACAACTCAAACCCGGAAAGCTGCGACTAAAACGCCTGCACATCAACAAGAAACTGGAGAGGCTGCTCTAATTTTCCCGTGTACAATTGAAGAGGTAATCGAAATCCTAGAAGCGTCGATTCAAGATGGCGTCATCAAGCTACCTCCTACTATACGTCCTCCAACCGAAGAAAAAATGGCAAATCCAAAATATTGTCGTTACCATAGGTTCGTCCATCACCCCTTTAGCAATTGCAACAAATTGAAGCGCATTTTCAAAGAAAAGGTGGATGGAGTGCACAAAGATCCTCTTCCGGTCAGGAGTTGCATAGTTTCTGGGGACTACGTCCACGAAACCGTACAGACCATGATGGAGCATTCATGCAAGCAATAATATGTGAGTTTCCACACGCAGAGAATCAGGGAGATGCTGCTTCACCAAAAATAAAGAAGGCAGAATAAACTCACATACGTGACTTATCAAAGCCCTCCCATGTTCATGGTTGTGGCCGACCAAGGTTCGTGCTCGTAGCTGCCGCTCTTTCCTTTCAAGATCCATGGTCGTAACCATCACTCGCCACTGCCAAGGTTTGTGCCTGTAGTCATAACTCGTCCCTGTCAAGGATCTTGATCGTATCCATACAAGCTCCAGCCTACTTGTTTTGTACATAGTCATCAACATCGATGCAAGAGGGTGATACCCTCATCATGGTCAACCCATCGACCATACAGGATAGAACCACGTACACTGGGGACTGAGGCTCAGCATGAAATTCCTTCACCGTCAGTCAAGGAATTCTTCAACACAAGAGCGATGGTCAATCAAGAAGCATGTAATTTGCAAGGGAAAATCAAACCGAAGGTTGGTCGATTCCTTAGCCATTATTGTTATCTCCCCTATTTCGAATCACCAGAGAGAGTGTTGCATGCGTTGATATATTATAATATAAACGGTATTCTTTCCCATGAGGAGAAAACACGACTTGCCGGCCAACACTATTTTTGTGTCGTCTTTCCATCTGCCATATCGTATCGCCTCAGAAGATTGGGAAGAACTCATTTTTCGAAATCAAGGGTTAAGGGTGCCCTCCCTGGAGATCTCTTCAGAAGCCGCTTCAGCGCACGCTCTCTCCTGAAGCCGCTTCAACGCTCTCTCCAGAAGAAGCCGCTTCAACCTCTCTCCGGAAGCCGCTTCAACGCTCTCTCTCCGGAAGCCGCTTCAACGCACTCTCTCTCCTGAAGCCGCTTCAACGCTCTCTCCAGAAGAATCCGCTTCAATGCTCTCTCTCCCGAAGCCGCCGCTTCAGCGTTATCTCCCGAAGCCGCTTCAGCGCTCTCTTCAGAGGCTGAAGCCGCTTCAACACCTCATCAAGCCACACATACCAACTGCATCATGTCTGCCACATCGCCGACAAAATCAGAATCATTTTTTCTAGATTTCCAATTTCCTATGGAAGGGGTGCATGAGCTGCCAAAAGTTTGGATACAATACAAATGCAATGGAAGTACGTCTTTCAAGAGAAAATAGGCTCAAGATAATTACACCTGGGGACTTCCAGCACGGGATTCCTTCACGTCCCTCAACCAAGTTATTTCTGATATAATATCATAACTGTCAAAGCTTTACGAGCTGCAGGAAGTTCTCAACATGAAGCCGTACACTGCATCAAAGACTCCAAAGTACGCCGCAGAGATATTTTCACGTATCTGTCCACGCCATCAGATCTAGTACACATCTACACCTCCTTACAAGACCGCATTGTATTCCCAAGCCGACTCAAAAATATAGTTCTAGTGACCAGATAGAAGTGTAACTGGGGACTGCTCATCGCATCCCATTTCATACAACAATCCAAGATTCAGAAGATGATTCAAAGGATGTCGCTTGGAACGAATTCCTCGAAGACTTGATAGCAGCACGTCGGCAACGGAACGCCTCTCAGCTCATCTACTTCACTCAACGGCTCCGGAAGATCTTGACCGTACAAGCTTTCCAAGCATGTCATCATCGCAATCAGAAAGGAAAGAATAGGTCTATGAGCTAAAGAGTCAGAATAAATACAATTTTGTGCCAGTCAATGCTCAAGAGTTTAAAGAACATTTCAATTGCAACTCAGCAGTCCAGACACTAAGATACTTAAAGTCAAGGCCTCTTGCAATTGAGCGCAATGGAGTTTGGTAAATTTTGAAACCCACTGGAGAGGTTAGATACTCATTCTTCTGGAGTCAGAACCTTATTACACATTCTGGAGAAGATCGGCGGTACTGTGGATGGCTACATGCGCAAAATAGAAAAAAGCACCTACCTTGAGTTCTCCTGGATCGCTTGCTGCTGATTATAACTATTGGAGATTGCTTTGTTGCAGTTGACGCTCGCTCTACCGCCGCTAACAAAGAAAGTCATTCACACCGAGTTAAATATCTGCAGAGACCCTCAAGCTCGTCGACGCTATTAGACCAACCAAGAGACGACTTAAACGCTAATGACTCGATTAGATTAACACGAATAATTTATAAGAATTAATCTAACAACGATATAGGTACGAACTTAGTACTACTAGATAGATCTCGAAAAGTTATGCGAAATGGTCTACTCGAACGTGTCATTCGGATACCGGACGAAGAAAATATCATCTGATATGTACGAAGGATAAAATTTTCATCTCTCATCATAATTTCCTGGATGCCCTTATTCATTTCTTGGGTGCCTTTATAATTTTATTCAATCTTACCTCCAAGCCGAGTAGATAAACTCGATCTCTCCTTTCTCTTTCATTCTTATTTCTTATTTCTTCTTATGCTCCCGTTTCACGTTCTTCATCTGATGTGAGTTCGAAAATTAAAAGTGAGAGTTTTATGATTAATAGATGGAGAATGGTTAGAAACAAGTGTTGTTGAAGGTTTGATGTCGACTAGGTTTAGGAGGAGGAGGAAAAGGTGAACCAGTGAGAGAGTTGAGGTTAGGGATTGTTCTTGATATGAATAAATCAAGAGAGGGTTGAGACCGAGAAAAGAGGATGTATATTAAGGAAAAGTTGAGGGTGGTATTGACTGGTTTGGTGGTTTCAATTTCAACAGAGAAGATTAAATAAGGGTTTCTGAAGATGAACTGGAAGTTCAATTAGTGATGAAAAATAAGAATTAAGGAGTGGGTTTAGTTTATTGAGGAACAGGGCGAAGTTAATTGGATGATATAAAGTTGTTCATGAAGAATTGAGAAGATTAGGGTTTTTGTTCTTCCCCAAATTATAAATTAGGGTTTCAGTGAATTAAAGATGGTGATGAAGATTGTTGGGTTGGTTAATATGGGATTTCTGCTGAGGTGACTGGTGAGACAACAATTCAGAAGATGGTGGTACTTGGGTAAGTTCTGGATTATTGAAATTTAATTACTTTGTATTGATCTGTGTATATGGTTGAGCTTATGTGTTTGAGAAGGGATAAAGTTACAGATGAATGAGTTAGGAAAGTGATTGAGTTGTAGATTGATTTGCAGATGTGATAATTGAGGCAGGTGGTATGTGATAATTGAGTCTTGCTCAGCTGGTAATGGTGGTAAGCTTTATGTGTGGTTGCTGAGTATGTGATGGAGATATAGTTTTGGTATAGGGTCATGTTTGTTTGGAAGTGGGTTTGCTTTGATGGTTATGTTATTGAGATTTCAAGGAAGTTTAGAAAGAGGAATGGTTAAGTTGTGTTGTTGCAGTTAATGTTAGTTGTTGTAGCAGGAATGGTGGTAAAGAAGATGGGTTGTTCTTCTGAATAAGGATTGAGCAGAGAGTTAAAGGTTGTTGTTCTGCGGTTGAGTTCTTGTAGAGTTGCAGTTAGTGTTTGCTATAAAAGCTTGGAACTGCTGTTATTGCAGGTAAGCTGTAGTTATGTTGTAAATTGATTTTGAAGTTTGTTTCAATATGAATGAATTGATGCAATGTATAGCTTGAAGTTGATTTGTGATTAGTGTCTCAGCTGTGTGAGAACCTGCAGCTTGTCTGACTGAACTTAGTCAGTCTGACTCGTTTTTATTTAGCTGATTAACTGAGTTAGATGTAATTATGACCCACCTGAATCAGTCTTGTGGAATGAGTTAACTCGCCGAGTTCCCCTATCTTGATTGAGTTGGTTATTTTGACTTGACTTGACCATTTACCCTGGACTTGACTTTGATCGGTCGTTGACTGTTAGTTGAACCCTTTAACTGTTACTTTGACTGTTAGTTGACCCAATTGGGTCATGCCTTGTTTAGTGGGCCGACTTAGTGGACTTGGGCTTAGGCTAAGGTTTCCTACTTTGATGAAATGGACTCTCATAGTATGAATTAGACTTTAGTTTCTTCTACAAAGTTGTAGATCTTCTTTAGACTTATCTATGAACTGAAAAAGCGGGGGTCTAACATCACCACCCAATATTTCGCTTAGCAATCTGTATGGACCAACTCCGAAATACTTTGCTAGAGAATCAACTAGACAGTCAGACTCAATCTAGATAAAAGTATCTCAAGGAGTTAATATCTCTCTCTTGATTTGATTTTTACTCAAGCTAAAAACAATGTCGAGTCTTTATCAAATACAAGGAATAACTTGGACGGTACCAAAGACCAATGTCCAAGTGTTAATGACATCGATAACCACAAGGTCGGATCTCCATTCGATTAACCTTTAACGCACAACCTGTATTATTTCAATTATAAAGATAAAAAATATAATGCGGAAAATGAAATAACACAGACACCAGAAATTTTGTTAACGAGGAAACCGCAAATGCAGAAAAACCCTGGGACCTAGTCCAGATTGAATACACACTGTATTAAGCCGCTACAGACACTAGCCTACTCCAAGCTAACTTAAGACTGGACTATAGTTGAACCCCAATCAGTCTCCCACTAATTCAAGGTACAGTTGTACTCTTACGCCTCCGATCCCAGCAAGATACTGCGCACTTGATTCCCTTAGCTGATCTCACCCACAACCAAGAGTTGCTGCAACCCAAAATCGCAGACTTGATAATAAACAAATCTGTCTCACACAGAAAAGTCTATTAAAGGATAAATCTGTCTCCCACAGAAAAAGACTAGGTTTTTGTTCCGTCTTAAGATATGAAATCAAGGTGAACAGGAACCAATTGATAATCCGATCTTATATTCCCGAAGAACAGCCTAGATTAATCAATCACCTCTCAACAGTCTTACTTGAATATACAAGAGGACGTCGAGGAATCACAAACAGTAAGACGAAGATGTTTGTGACTTCTTAGCCTATCGGAGAACTCTCACGATCTCAATCCAATTGAAGATTGTACTCGTACGATAGAAGATTCAAGATCATATCACACAACTACGATAAAAGTAGTATCAGTCTGGCTTCACAATCCCAATGAAGTCTTTAAGTCGTTAACCTGGTTTTAGAGAAGAAAACCAAAGGTTAGAGGAGAATCGACTCTAGCGAGCGCACTAGTATCACACAGACAGGTGGGTATTAGTTTTCCCAATGCTAGATATCTCCTATATATAGTCTTCAAATCAGGGTTTTGCCTTAGTTACAAAGAAATCAATATTCACCATTAGATGAAAACCTGATTTAGATTCAAGCTAATATTTCTCAACCGTTAGATTGAAAACTTAGCTTGTCACACACACTTGAGATATACGTTTACTGGGTTTGTGAAAATCGTGCCAAACGTGTACGTGTATGTTGGTTCAACATAGTAACCCAAAAGGTCAACCATATGAGCATTTCATATTAACCTTGTTCTTCTTCACCATAACTAGTTCAATTGACTCAAATGAACTAGTTAGAGAGTTTTTTAATTGCTATGAGATCTTATGTAACTACACAAGACACAATTGAAACAAAGATGATTCGATTCGATTTGAATCGGCTCACGAACTTTATAGCCACGGTTTGCATACTGCATTCCTTAGTAATTTAATTTTCATGTTCAGAGCACATCTTTGGATCATAACCCACTCAAGTACGCAAACAAGTTCGCGGACTTAAGACAACCGATAGAGTTTTCCAAACTCAGCAGAAAATCTCGGCAAGGAGACTTCCGCCAGTTCGCGGACTAGGTTCGCGGACTAAACACGCAAACGAGTTTTTGGAAAATCCCAGCAGAAATTCTCGGCAAGAGAAATTCCGTCAGTTCACGGGCTGAGTTCGCAAACTGAGTTCGTGGACTTGGCAAATCCAATTCCTCCGGTTTCTCTCAATCAACAAAGTTCGCAAACTTCGGATTAAGGAATAAGACTTATGCACATATGTGTTTCCACACAATGCTTATATCCATCATTGGTTATATAGACCTAAACTCTCATTCTAACCATTGAAACATTCTTAGAGGACGTTATATAGTTGTTACACTATTTCTTGTCAAAGCGATTTTCAAAGTGATTGAAACAATATGACTTTCGTCATTAGGTGAAGATAAACCCGATCAAAACGAAACTCTTTACCAACACATGATTTCGAGATATAGATAGGCGAGATATACTCGGCTCGAAATATCAAATGTGTATGATCCAGTCTATATAGGATACCACTTTTGTCTCATAAAAAGTAGGAGATAGAAGAGATAGACTTTTGAGTGATAGATAAGTTCAAGTCCCCACATACCTTTTTGTTGATGAAGTTCCATGGTTCCTTGAGTAAATATTCGTCGTTGTATGATGAATCGCCATGAAGTCCTTGAGCTCAACTACACTTTTATATCCTAGTTCGAGACTTAGCTATGTAGACTAGAAATCAAGACTCATAGTTTTGATCACTAACATTGACAAACATGCTTGAGATAGAAACGCATGCGAGGTCGACCGAGCTATGCTCTAAAAATCTCCCCCTTTGTCAATTTTAGTGAAAAAACTATTAATACATATGGAATACAAAAAAGATAAACTTTAGTGGCTCCTATTCCATAGTCTAATCTTCAACGTTCCCTGAAATCTTCGTCCTTCCAAGTACTCCAATGACCCCAAAGTTTGTAAGTTTAGCATCACCGTTGTTGAAGATCCGTAGCTATAACAATGAGAGAAATCGAGATTCTCGATGATCATTATACAGTGACATAGTATTATTATGTAACATCAAATTCCAATTACATCACGACTTTAACAATAATACTACAGTGATATGTATCACTCCCACTTAGTCAATACTCCATCTCACATGGAAACCACTCCCCCTTACACAATGATCCGAAAACCATATGTATATGTAGTAGCACTACACATTAATTCTCCGCATTTTTGTCAATAAAATTGGCAAAGATACAAGAACGGGTTCCTAATGAAATTTCCGAGAAGAGACGTTTCATAGACTAAAAGAAGAAATACATACCAACTTAATTTAGATGCAATCATAAAGCCGAAGCTAAATGCATTCATCAAGGAGTTTTAAGATACAAGATAACCGCTATAAAATTCCACAACCGCACACCCCGCAAGATATTACCATTAAGCACAAGTTCAAAAGAACTCTCCCCCATTTGATGTCATTCCTGAGAGAACAACAAGAGTGGCCTTAATTTCGAAAGAAAAGAAGGATTTGGAAAAAAGAAAAGAGATACTAAAAAGATAACAACAATCCTACAGAAACTGATCTGGAAAGTACCTACTGGAGTTTCAGACTCAATTTCTCAAAAGATAAGGATAAGCATAGGGGCAAGAGTCATCGAAACGGTTTAATGAACCAAAACAACACCAATAGACTGCCGCAAGTGTTGAAAAGTTGCAGTGTCTAAGGGTTTGGCGAGAATATCAGCCAATTGTTGTTCGGAAGTCACAAATTCCATACCAATGATACCATTTTCATAAAGATCATGAATAAAATGGTACCTTATGTCAATGTGCTTTGTTCTTGAGTGCTCAACAGGATTCTCAGTCGTTCGAATCACACTGGAGTTATCACAAAAGATCTTCATTATTCCAGTATCAACTCCATAATCAACAAGTATTTGTTTTATCCATAGGAGTTGAGTACAACATGATCCGGCAACAACATATTCTGCGTCACATGTAGACAGGGATTAAGAGTTTTGCTTCTTGCTATGCCACGCTACAAGATTGAGACCCACATAGTAGAAGCCACCTGATGTACTTTTTCTGTCTTCTACACATCCTTCCCAATCAGCATCAGAATAAGCAGAAAGGTCAGTATTAGTATCAAAAGTGTACGAGAGACCATACCCAACAGTGTGACTTATATATCGTATGATTCTTTTTGCAGCTGCAAGATGAGATTCTTTTGGATCCGCCTGAAACCTGGCACAACAACCAACGCTGAAGGAAATATCAGGTCTAGTAGCTGTAAGATACAAAAGGCTACCTATAATGGATCGATATAGTTTTTGATCCACTTTTGCTCCTTTCTCATCCCTATGCAATTTACCAGTAGTAGGCATGGGAGTCAGCTTAGGAGATGACTTATCCAGACCGAATCTTGACACAAGATTACGTGCGTACTTCTCTTGGGATAAGTAAATTCCCTCCTTATGTTGTTGAATCTGTAATCCTAAGAAGTATCTTAATTCACCAACATTGCTCATTTCAAATTCTTTAGCAAGAGAGACTTGAAAGTCTTTTGCGCATTTTTCAGAATTTGATCCATAGATGATATCATCTACATAGATTTGAGCAATGACAACATCTTTCCCACTCCATTTGGTAAACAATGTTTTATCAGCTCCTCCTCTTGAAAATCCTTTTCTAATAAGAGAGGTAGTAAGTTTCTCAAACCAGGCTCTTGGTGCTTGCTTCAATCCATATAATGCCTTTTTGAGCTTCAGCACATGATCTGGGAAATCAGGATTTTCGAATCCCTTAGGTTGAGCGACATAGACTTCCTCTTTTAGAATTCCATTCAGGAACGTTGATTTTATGTCCATCTGAAACAGATTAAACTTGAGAAAGCAGGCATGGGCCAATAAAAGTCGAACGGACTCAAGACGTGCCACAGGTGCAAAGGTTCGTCAAAATTGATTCCTTGAATCTGTGAATATCCTTGAGCGATAAGTCTAGCTTTATTACTGACAATTGTGCCAAATTCATCAGACTTGTTCTTGAATATCCATTTGGTACCGACAATATTGACATTTGGAGGACAAGGTACACGTTCCCAGACATATTGTCTTTCAGATTGATTTAAATCTTCATGTATCATATTTACCCAAAAAGGATATTTCAGAGCTTCATCAATATTCCTTGGTTCCACCTGCGAAAGATAACACCCAAAATTGCATATATTTTGAAGTTGACCCCTTGTTTTGGTTGTAGAATCCCTTCCCCCAATGATATTGTTGGGGTCATGATTTCTTTGAACCCATAGATGTCGTGGAGGGACACATTCTTGTTCATCACGAATGGCTTGATTAGTGCTTTTATCCTCGTCACTAGAAATGTCAGGATCAGTAACAGTTGGGATAACTTCAACTGATTCTGGAATTTCTTTGGCTTTCTCAATTGTCTTTGTTGGAGGCAACTCAGCAGGAGAACTATCTTGACGAAAATTACTAATGTCGTTGATGATAGCATTAGCTGATTCCATCATGATTTGTGTTCTGAGATTAAAAACTCGAAAACCACGACTATCAGACGCATAGCCAAAAAAGATACCTTCGTCACTTTTGATGTCGAATTTCCCTCTCTGTTCTCGATCTTTCAGAATATAGAACTTACTTCCAAACACCCTGAGATAGTGTAGGTTGGGTTTCCTTCCATACCATAACTCATAAGGAGTGTTAAGGGTTTTAGACCGCAAATACACACTGTTGATCAAGTAACATGCTGTAAAGACAGCTTCTCCCCAAAATCTTAAAGGTAAGTTTTTGTTGTGGAGCATTACCCTGGCCATTTACTGGATGTTCCTATTATTTCTTTCAGCAACTCCATTAGCTTGAGGAGTAACCAGTGGTGAGTATTGTTGAATGATCCCCAGTTCTTCACAGAACTCAAATACCTTGGTGTCTTTGAATTAAGTGCCACGATCGCTTCTAATTTTCTTTAGTTTGCGACCTTGTTCGTTCTAGATCCTTTTAACAATAATCTTGAACTCACCAAGGATTTCATTCTTATGGATAGGAATGCAACCCAAGTAAATCTGGTGTAATCATCTACCATAACTAAAGCATACTTCTTACCGGCAATCGTGGGTTGTTAAATTGGTCCGAAGAGATCCATATGAATTAAATCAAGTGGAGCTTTAGTGAGAATATCTCGAGATGATTTGTGGTGAACTTTTGTTTGCTTACCCTTTTGACAGGCACCACATACACCTTCAATCATTGCATTGATTTTGGGAATGCCTCTAACAAGTTCTTTGTCAATGATCTTAGTTAGAAGACGATAATTGATGTGACCAAAACACTCATGCCAAAGATGTGTAGATTCCACCTTAGTCAAATTGCAGCGGTTGCTAAACTGAGTATCAAGAAGATAACAATTGTTTTTACCACGAGTTCCTTGGAAAATCACTTTCCCAGATTTGTCAACAATGTCACATCCATTTGTATCGAAGATAACTCGATTGCCCTTGTCGCAAATTTGACTAATAAAAAGAAGATTAGCAGTCATACCTTTAACGTATACCACATCAGGGATTTCTGGAACACCGAGTAGCTTGATCGTTCCCTTTTTGCTAATGTAGCAACAACTTCCATCTCCGAACGTTACAGGGCCTCCTTCATAGTCAATTGACGAGACAAACCATGTGAGATCTCCTGTCATATGTCGACTACATCCACTATCAAGAAACCATTGAAAGGGAGATGTAGATCTTAAAGCAAAGGCAACCATACTACTAGTACTTCTCGATTTAGAGTTTCCTGGTAGTGTTGTATGAAATTTTAGAGAATCATACAATTGTTTAGCTTTCTTACAAAGATTACTTGAAACGTTAAGAATCTTTTGAAAAGACATACATGCCTGTTGTATATGATCGGATCGATCACAACATGAGCCTATACTTTGAAGATTGTCTGACTGGTCCTTGCCATATCAGTTTTCTCAACAACTTGTCGTCGATTACTATCTGAATTATGACATTTCTTGAGAGAGGAACAACTGAGATTTTTCAAATTCTCAAAGGGAGTATTTCCAGATATCAAATTCTTAAGACTGCAATTTCTACAATAAGACCATGGTTGATCCGGATTTGTTCATCCAACCCTTTTTGAAGAGACATCAGTTTGTCAGACCTTTTCTTACGGTTGTTTTTTACACCTGGTGAAGCGTCAATTGAGACTTTATGGTCCATATAGTCAGATCTCTACAAACACAAACTTTTGAGGTATTTAGTGTGTTTTCCTTCTCTGATACCAATTGAAAAAGCGGGGGTCTAACAACACCACCCAATATTTCGCTTAGCAATCTGTATGGACTAACTCCAGAATACTTTGGTAGAGAATCAACTAGATAATCAGACTCAATCTAGATAAAAGTATCTCAAGGAGTTAATATCTCTCTCTTGATTTGATTTTTTCTCAAGCTAAAAACAATAGCGAGTCTTTATCAAATACAAGGAATAAATTAGATGGTACCAAAGACTAATGTCCAAGTTTTAATCAATGAAATCGACAACCACAAGGTCGGATCTCCAATCGATTAACCTTTAACGCACAACCTGTATTATTTCAACTATAAAGATAAACAATAATATGCATATAATGAAATAACACAGACACCAGAAATTTTGTTAACGAGGAAACCGCAAATGCAGAAAAACCCCGGGACCTAGTCCAGATTGAATACACATTGTATTAATCCGCTACAGACACTAGCCTACTCCAAGCTAACTTTAGACTGGACTATAGTTGAATCCCAATCAGTCTCCCACTAATTAAAGGTACAGTTGTACTCATACGCCTCTGATCCCAGCAGGATACTGCGCACTTGATTCCCTTAGTTGATCTCACCCACAACCAAGAGTTGCTGCAACCCAAAATCGCAGACTTGATAATAAACAAATCTGTCTCACACAGAAAAGTCTATGAAAGGATAAATCTGTCTCCCACAGAAAAACCCTAGGTTTTTGTTCCGTCTTAAGATATGAAATCAAGGTGAACATGAACCAATTGATAATCCGGTCTTATATTCCCGAAGGACAACCTAGATTAATCAACCACCTCTCAACAGTCTTACTTGAATACACAAGAGGACGTCGAGAAATCACAAACAGTGAGACGAAGATGTTTGTGACTTCTTTATCTTGCCTATCGGAGAACTCTCACGATCTCAATCCAATCAAAGATTGTACTCATACGATAGAAGATGCAAGATCATATCACACAACTACGATAAAAGTAGTATCGGTCCGGCTTCACAATCTCAATGAAATATTTAAGTCGTTAACCTAGTTTTAGAGAATAAAACCAAAGGTTAGGGGAGAATCGACTCTAGTGAGCGCACTAGTATCACACAGACGTGTGGGGATTAGTTTTGCCCAATGCTAGATGTCTCATATATATAGTCTTCAAATCAGGGTTTCTCCTTAGTTACAAAGCAATCAATATTCACCGTTAGATAAAAACCTGATTTAGATTCAAGCTAATATTTATCAACCGTTATACTGAAAACTTAGCTTATCACACACACTTGAGATATACGTTTACTGGGTTTGTGAAAACCGTTCCCAAACGTGTACGTGTATGTTGGTTAAACATAGTAACCCAAAAGGTCAACCATATGAGCATTTCATATTAACCTTGTACTTCTTCACCATAACTAGTTAAATTGACTCAAATGAACTAGTTAGAGAGTTGTTCAATTGCTATGAGATCTTATGTAACTACACAAGACACAATTGAAACAAAGATGATTCGATTCGATTTGAATCGGCTCATGAACTTTATAGCCACGGTTTGCATACTGCATTCCTTAGTAATTTAAGTTTCATGTTCAGGGCACATGTTTAGATCATAACCCACTCAAGTACGCAAACAAGTTCGCGGACTTAAGACAACCGGCACAGTTTTCCAAACTCAGCAGAAAATCTCGGCAAGAATACTTCCGCCAGTTCACAGACTAAGTTCGCGGACTAAACACGCAAACGAGTTTTTAGAAAATCGCAGCAGAAATTCTCGGCAAGAGAACTTCCGTCAGTTCACGGACTGAGTTCGCAAACTGAGTTCGCGGACTTGGCAAATCCAATTCCCCCGGTTTCTCTCAATCAACAAAGTTCGCAAACTTCGGATTAAGGAATAAGACTTATGCACATATGTGTTTCCACACAATGCTTATATCCATCATTGGTTATATAGACCTAAACTCTCATTCCAACCATTGAAACATTCTTAGAGGACGTTATATAGTTGTTATACTATTTCTCGTCAAAGCGATTTTCAAAGTGATTGAAAAATTATGACTTTCGTCATTAGGTGAAGATAAACCCGATCAAAGCGAAACGCTTTACCAACACATGATTTCGAGATATAGATAGGCGAGATATACTCGGATCGAAATATAAGACCGGATTAGCATACGACTTTTGTCTCATAAGAAGTAGGAGATAAAAGAGATAGGCTTTTGAGTGATAGATAAGTTCAAGTATCCACATACCTTTTTGTTGATGAAGTTCCACGGTTCCTTGAGTAGATCTTCGTCGTTGTATGATGAATCTCCGTGAAGTCCTTGAGCTCAACTACACTTTTCTATCCTAGTCCGAGACTTATCTATGTAGACTAGAAATCAAGACTCATACTTTTGATCACTAACATTGACAAACATTCTTGAGATAGCAACGCATGCGAGGTCGACCGATCTATGCTCTAACATGAACTATAAAACCAACCCAATTGAATTAGTAACCCTTTACATCAGTTAAAGTTAGATAATGAAAGTATGTAGAATCATAAGTGGGATCAAAATCATTAGATAGTTCACTTAGAGTACTTGTGCGATTAACAATTAGTCCTGATTAACAACGATCGATTCAAAGAATGAACCAGTGGATCGAGGTTCTCGAGGTAGGCGTGTCTTGTCATCAAATTAGGTGGGAACTCTGTAACCTTCTTGTAATCATTAAGTTCCTTTTCATATGCGAGCATGATGTGCCATTACTTCGTATGAGCATATTTGTGTGTAAATGATTGGATATGTTGTGTAATATGCATTGTGCGGATTCTCCAAATGTTATATCTATATTTATGCTTATTAGATGAGGCAATATCGGTATATAGTGGAATATTACCTTTTACAATTTCTTGTGAGAATCCATTCGTTTGCATATTATGCTTGATTGCAAAACCTTCGGTACTTATGATGGTAGTTCTTGAATCATGGTTTGTATGGGAACTCTGTGTGGATGACGCTATCATTCGAGTCTGTAGTTATTCTGCTTTCGCTTTCTCCAATGAGTTTGGCGAGGTCTGAGTGACCTATTTTTGGCTTGTTCTCGTTTCACTTTTGTAGATCATCCGGTGGTGGTATTTCACGGATATTGTCATTATGGTACGCAATATATGAGGAGGTAGGACTAGAATGACCTTTCTTTCATGTATGTTATATTACGATGCTTGCTGATTGCTAAGTGAATAATTTGATGTGTGTTTGTGTGAGTTCCCCGCGGGGAGTGTCTGTGATATCCCCACAACTCCTTGCTAAGTCTTATCCCCCAGATGAGGCGATATATAGCATGGAAGTTGCAATATAGCTATTTCAACACAAGGGTGTAAATAATATTAATTTTTATTTTATAACCTAATTTATGTCGTTAAGACCCAAATGATGAACTATTATATCGAGGTATTTGGAGAAATTACTCTTACACATGTTATGCACGATGATATGTTTAAAACAACTACTTCTTTAGAACTGTGAAGCATATTAGTGATTACTTGAGAGTTACATGTTTTCATTGAACACCCTTTTTGGGATGATGTGTTCATTCGTTCCCACTTCAGTTTCAGTATTCAGAAGAAAAGGCGCACGTGGAGATATTCGTTTCTGTAGCGTAAAGTTTTCAGCGAATTGAAGATGTTTATTTATATTTTATATATGTATTCTTTCTCTGTAAACAACACATGGTTATATTCGTATCACATGAGAGATCTTCATTTATACTATATCAGAGTGTATGGGTTCGCTTTTGGTTTAGCTTATGTAGTAGAGATTCTTTAGATTGTTAATCTAGATTTTATGCTTCAATTAGGTTGTAATTATATTAGTTAAGCATGTTTAGTACTTGGGGCATCACAACTTGGTATCAGAGCTCACTATTAGATCTTACATGGGCAACAATAGATAATAGCTAGTACCAGTTAGTGAACTAGATTAACTTAGAACTGGGCTGGGTTGTGAGATAAATTTAATCACTAAAAGCTATCAAGAACAAAAAAATAAAATTAATTGGTTGTTTCTGTTCTTGTTGTGTGTATATAGTATAAAGTAAAAAAATTTGTAGGGCAAACCAATTACTTTATGTTTTGGAAAGCTAATAGAGATTAGAGAATAATTAGTCTAAAATTATGAACACTTAGAAAATCCAATACTAGAAAATAGTAAGGTTAGTATATTTGTTAGATCCAGAAATCCATATAGAAACTTATCGAGTACCTTGATTTATACGTAGAGTCATCTGTGAGATAGAAAATTAGCGTGAAGAACGTAAAACTTATTTATTTGTTAGTGATTAAATTAGTATAATTGAGGTTGAAAATTTTGACTGATAGATTACAGATTCATATAGAAACTTTATTATAGAGTATCTTCTAATAAACTTAGAACCAGTAATCTATTGAATTAGAAAATAGTCTACTGAACCTAGAGGCACAAATTTTAGATCTTAACTGTAGAAAGTTATCTGTATTTGTGTTTTTCCTTTCATGTTGTTTTGAACTCATTTGAATGAGTTATTTTTAGCGCGTTTGTAAGTATAAGCAGTACTTGCACTTCGTCGAGAGATTTTTTTTTCTTTATAAGGTGAGGAGTTTGAAAGACCCGAAGGACAACTCGATTTTCGAGGACGAAAATGTTATAAGGTGAGGAGAATGTAGAGACCCTCAAGCTCATCAACGCTATTAGACCAACCAAGAGACGACTTAACCTCTAATGACTCGATTAGATTAACACGAATAATTTATAAGAATTAATATAACAACGATCCATATAAAAACTTAGTACCACTAGATAGATCTCGAAAAGTTATGCGAAATAGTCTACTCGAACGTGTCATTCGGATACCAGACGAAGAAGATATCATCAGATATGTATGAAGGATAAAATTTTCATCTCTCATCATAATTGCCTGGATGCCCTTATTCATTTCTTGGGTGCCTTTACAATTTTAGTCAATCTTATCTCCAAGCCGAGTAGATAAACTCGATCCCTCCTTTCTCTTTCATTCTTATTTCTTCTTGTGCTCCCGTTTCACATTTTTCATCTGATGTGAGTTCGAAAATAAAAAGTGAGAGTTTTATGATTAATAGATGGAGAATGGTTAGAAACAAGTGTTGTTGAAGGGGTTGATGTAGACTAGGTTTAGGAGGAGGAGTAAAAGGTGAACCAGTGAGAGAGTTGAGGTTAGGGATTGTTCTTGATATGAATAAATCAAGAGAGGGTTGAGACCGAGAGAAAAGGATGTATATTAAGGAAGAGTTGAGGGTGGTATTGACTAGTTTGGTGGTTTCAATTTCAAAAAAGAAGATTAAATAAGGGTTTCCGAAGATGAACTGGAAGTTCAATTAGTGATGAAAAAGAAGAATTAAGGAGTGGGTTTAGTCTATTGAGGAACGGGGCGAAGTTAATTGGATGATATAAAGTTGTTCATGAATAATTGAGAAGATTAGGGTTTTTTTTCTTCCCCAAATTAGAAATTAGGTTTCCGTGAATTAAAGATGGTGATGAAGATTGTTGGGTTGGTTAATCTGGGATTTCTGCTGAGGTTACTGGTGAAACAACAATTCAGAAGATGGTGGTACTTGGGTAAATTATGGATTATTGAAATTTAAATACTTTGTATTGATCTGTGTATATGGTTGAGCTTATGTGTTTGAGAAGGGATAAAGTTATAGATGAATGAGTTAGGAAAGTGATTGAGTTGTAGATTGATTTGCAGATGTGATAATTGAGGCAGGTGGTATGTGATAATTGAGTCTTGCTCAGCTAGTAATGGTGGTAAGCTTTATGTGTGGTTGTTGAGTATGTGATAGAGATATAGTTTTGGTATAGGGTCATGTTTGTTTGGAAGTGGGTTTGCTTTGATGGTTCTGTTATTGAGATTTCAAGGAATTTTAGAAAGAGGAATGGTTGAGTTGTGTTGTTGCTGTTAATGTTAGTTGTTATAGTAGGAATGGTGGTAAAGAAGATGGGTTGTTCTTCTGAATTACTCCCTCCGTTACTTTTTAATAGGCCAGTTTCTATAAATAAATATTTCAAAAAAATAGTCCAGTTTCCTAATTGGGAAAGTCAAAATGTTACTTTAATTTTCTGGGACCACTTTTCTTTTAACTTCTTTTGATGACAAGTGTTACGTGGACCATTTCACTTATTTCTTTGGCTGACAAGTGTCATGGGGACCATTTCACTTCACTTCTTTTATTGACAAGTGTCTAGAGGACCACTTTCAATAATTAGTTCTCTTAATTTCCTTAATTTTCTCAAAAAAAGAAATTGGCATATTAAAAAGTAACGGAGGGAGTAGGATTGAGCAGAGTTAAAGGTTGTTGTTCTGCGGTTGAGTTCTTGTAGAGTTGCAGTTAGTGTTTGCTATAAAAGCTTGGAACTGCTGTTATTGAAGGTAGGCTGTAGTTATGTTTGTAAATTGATTTTGAAGTTTGTTTCAATATGAATGAATTGATGCAATGTATGGCTTGAAGTTGATTTGTGATTAGTGTTTCAGCTGTGTAGGAACCAGTGGCTTGTCTTACTGAACTTAGTCAGTCTGAATCGTTTTTGTTTAGCTGATTGACTGAGTTAGATGTAATTATGACTCACCTGAATCAGTCTTGTGGACTGAGTTAACTCATCGAGTTCCCCTATCTTGATTGAGTTGGTTCTTTTGACTTGACTTGACTATTTACCCTGGACTTGACTTTGATCGGATGTTGACTGTTAGTTGAACCCTTTAACTGTTACTTTGACTGTTAGTTGACCCAATTGGGTCATGCCTTGTTTAGTGGGCCGGCTTAGTGGACTTGGGCTTAGTCTAGGGTTTCCTACTTTGATGAATTGGACTCTCAGAGTCTGAATTAGACTTTAGTTTCTTCTAAAAAGTTGTAGATCTTCTTTAGACTTATCTATTGAACTATAAAACCAATCCAATTGAATTAGTAACCCTTTACATGAGTTAAAGTTAGATAATGAAAGGATGTAGAATCATAAGTGTTCTCAAAACCATTAGATAGTTCACTTAACCTATAACTAGATAATTGTATGATATTATGTTATGAGCCTTGTGTGAGCCTTTTGGCTAACTCTTAGAGTGCTTATGTGATTAACAGTTAGTCTAGATTAACAACGATCAATTCAAAGAATGAACCAGTGGATCGAGGATCTCGAGGTAGGCGTAGCTTGTGATCAAATCAGGTGGGAACTCTGTAACCTTCTCGTAATCATTAAGTTCCTTTTCATATGCGAGAATGATGTGCCATTACTTCGTATGATCATATTTGTGTGTAAATGATTGAGTATGTTGTGTAATATGCATTGTGTGGATTCTCCAAATGTTATATCTATATTTATGCTTATTAGATGAGGCAATATCGGTATATAGTGGAATATTACCTTTTACAATTTCTTGTGAGAATCCATTCGTTTGCATATTATGCTTGATTGCAAAACCTTCGGGACTTATGATGGTAGTTCTTGAATCATGGTTTGTATGGGCACTCAGTGTGGATGGCCCTATCATTCGAGTCTTGAGTTATTCTGCTTTCGCTTTCTCCAATGAGTTTGGCGAGGTCCGAGTGACCTATTTTTGGCTTGTTCTTGTTTCACTTTTTTAGATCATCCGGTGGTGGTCTTTCACGGATATTGTCCTTATGGTACGCAATATTTGAGGAGGTAGGACTATAATGAACTTTCTTTCATGTAAGTTATATTACGATGCTTGTTGATTGCTGAGTGAATAATTTGATGTGTGTTTGTGTGAGTTCCCCGCGGGGAGTGTCTGTGATATCCCCACAGCTCCTTGCTAAGTCTTATAGCCCAGATGAGGCGATATATAGCATGGAAGTTGCAATATAGCTATTTCATCACAAGGGTGTAAATAGTATTACTTTTTATTTTATAACCTAATTTATGTCGTTAAGACCCAGATGAGGAAATATTATATCGAGGTGTTTGGGGAAATTACTCTTACACATGTTATGCACAATGATATTTTTAAAACTACTACTTCTTTAGAACTGTGAATGTTAGAGCATGGCTCGGTTGAACCCACCAAGCGTTGGTATGTCAAGTTTGGTTGTCATATTTTAGTGAATCAAAACTCATTTAAAGAATCGCTTGATTATGTACTAGAGTCAACTTCGTATAGGTTAGCTTGAAAGTATTAGGATATGAGATATTACAAGTATTGCGAAGTCTTGAAGATGTGAAGAAGCAAGGAGCTACAACGACAAAAACCATCCTTCCACTTGAGGTTAGTGATATTTGACTTGAACTGTATCATTCCCTAACGTATCTTTCAAGTCGTGCATATTGAAAACATAACTGCGAAGCATATTTGAACTCTAGATAGACATAATATTAAGGAATACAATACGAGGTTTATTGCTTAACCATTAAACTTGGTAGATAAGATATCGCCTTAATCATTTGAATGCTATTGTGATTATGTATGGGTATGAGGTGAGTATTTCATCCTAGGGAACAATGTTTACATGTGTTCTAAGGAAGTAAGTTCATAAACTTGTTTGTGAACTGAATATAAAATTGCCAGGTTTTATTGGTTTTGTTATCCATTGCATATATTATGAACAACCAATATGTGTGATTGAGTATAACCGCTCACAACTTGTTTGTGTTCTTGGTGGAACTATTCACAAAGGCCCGACTTATGTATTGGTATGACTTTTATTAATGAAACTGATCTTAAGTAATCACCTGAAATGGTATGATCGGGTTTAAGTGTTTTGTCTGACCAAATATGGGAAAGGGGAACCGATCCTAGTAAGAGGTGCAGTAAATCACAAAGGGGAACCGATCCTTGTATGGGTGCATCAAGGTTTATATAAGAAAGGGGAACCGATCCTATGGACATGTGCAACACGTTTTTAGGCAAAGGGAAACCGGTCCTATGGACATATGCAACACATATAAGTTAGATACCATATGTATGTGGGGAACCGATCCTAGTGCCTAGTCAACCGAATTTTGGAAATTCTAGTGTGACTATGCACAATACTCACATGGAGGTAGAACCGAAACTTGTTTTGGTAGAACCGTTAAACCCATGATTGTGATTGAATGCTGGTTTGATCAATCGCATAATTATTGAAAGTCAGATGAACCAATTACAAAGTAAGGATGTCGACATACTTTGAACACGTGCTATGAATGTTTATTTCTTTAATTGTTCAAAGATATTCCTTAACGACTAAGGGAAGAGAATCCAGGATCGAAACATAACTAAGTTAAGAATCTTTTAATTAAGGTTATTTTGTAGGGAAATTCCAGAATTAATAATGTGCATTTACTAATTAGATTTTCCGAGAGATTTCGATAATTATTTTTGGACAGAGCTTTTCCAGGAATGATGAAAACTGATTTTGTGCTTTAATGAATATCTTGAGAATATTTTCGGTTTTGGAAATTCCTTGGTGTCCAAACTTCCTTGTCTGTAAATACTTGAAATTTGCCTTTCTAGCAAAATAATCCTTCGTAACAACAGACTTCCTCTTCTGTTGTTGTTACTGGTGTAGCCGCCTATTCGGAGAGGAGAGTAACCTAATTAGGCAAAATCTCTTATGGTCGCTCAGTTTAATGTCTTCTTTGGGATTGAGAAGCTCTAGCGTGTACCGTTGGTGGGAATCTAGATAATTGCGGTTTATCTTTTGTTTTCGATTGATTTGATTGACTAACGGTGGTTGAAATCTGATTGCACCTAGTTTGTTTATTCTTGAGAATCTTCTCTTCTGATATAAGATTCACTCAAACTAGTTTAGAGTTTCGACAGGGATCTTTAGACTATTGTTAGTTCTAAAGACGATCTTGTGATAATCCATTGTTAACATACTCCGTTCTGTGCGTGATTAATCACAAGAGATTCAAGTGATTATGTGCAGGTATTTATTGAAGATTTAAGAAGATTTGAAGACAAGGAAGATATTGAAGATCTGACTTGGGTTTTATGATCTTTCGTGTGCACAATACTTGTTTTGGTAAAAGAGGATCCAATTAATAATCCGTTTATCCTTGTGGTAGATTGGATTGACTAATTGAGTAGATCGGCATCAACACAATTCTTTGGATTAAGAGTGTTGTTGGCTCAATCTTAAATGATTACTTCAGTAATTGAACATAAGATAGAGCTAAGGACCTGATGAAGGAGTTTATGTTAAGATAAATGGAAGAGCCTTTGTCCGACTCATATCACTTGGTTGAATAGAGTTGATACCAAACAGATTTGTTGTTCCTTTACTGTTTGGAATACGAACCAAAGGAATTGTTCCAAGTACGTGACTTATTTATAAGTTGGAGGCGTGGAAATACAGACGGAACTAGGTGGACTATAGGTTTAGTTGCTTGGTCTCAACTATACAAAGTTGGTGTAATTTTTTGTAGCGGCTTAATCCTGAGAGTATTCAATTCTGGACAAGGTCCCGGGGTTTTTCTGCATTTGGGGTTTCCTCGTTAACAAAATCTTGTTGTGTCATTTACTTTTATTTTCCACATTATAATTGTTTTTTATTATATTTAAAGTAAATTACACAAACGCTAATTCCTATTTACTTGATAAGCAATCCTATTGTGTTTGGTTAAGTCCGAACCTTTGTATCACGTAAACATACTTCGTTGTTGTATTCTGTCGATCTCGTATCCATAGACGATCACAGGAAGTGTGAAACGATTAGTTGTATTGTCTCGACTCTGTCCATTGATAATCACTTTCGGAAAAATGACTTATAGGTAGGAAAAGTTTTAGCTTGAGGTATATTTGGGTACCCTCGCCTTTTCAATTGGTATCAGAGCAGGCAAACACGAAAAGATCTATGAGTCTGTGTTTGGTGCGATCCAACCTATAAGAATGAATCTAATGAGTGATTCAGTTAACGTTCCACCAAGATTTAATGGGACTAATTATCCATTATGGAAATCGGCTATGAAGGCCTTTCTTCAATCCTGAGATTTTAATACATGGTTATTAATCAAAGACGGATACCAACGTCTGATAGACTATTTAGAGTCCGAGTTCAAACGAATAGCGTCCTATACTCTTGAAGAAAGGATTCTTGCAAAACAAAGTTCTGATGGTTTAAATGCCATTATACATGCAGTTAGTGATGATCTTCTACATCATGTGATAGCTTGTAGAACTTCTAAAGAAGCATGGGATATTCTTGAGACCGTATTTGAGGGAAATGAATCTGAAAAAGAAGCTATACTTCTATCCCTTTCATCTGAATGGGAACATCTCAATATGGATGATAACGACACTTTCGATGAATTTAACTCTAAATTTTTTGAGATTGTTAACACATTATTTTTCTTTGGAAAGGCAATACCTGAAAAAGAAATAGTATGCAAAATTCTCAGATTGTTACCATCCAGATACGAGTCTAAGAAACATGCTATAACAGAATGCAATGATCTTTCTACACTTTCTCGAAGCTCTCTTGTAGGAAAGTTAAAGATCTTTGATAGAGAAAATCTGCTGAAGAATCACACTGATAAATGTTTCCAAGAGATAAAGGCACCTGTTGAAAAGGAGCTTGACTCAACTATTGTGCTTTTAGCGCAACAGATTAAGAACATCTTATCTTTTGATAAACGTGTTCCTGATACATTATCTTCTTTCCATAAAAAGGGTAATGATGAAGTTCAATGCTTCAAATGTCGTAGATTCGGACATATGGAAAAACATTGTCCCAATAGAAGAACTAGAAAGTGAAATAGGGCGTATGTTTCCATTCTTAATGATATTCCGGAGGAAGAATCCAATGAATAAATATCTAATTGCAATGCACTTCTTGCCAACTCTATTGTGATGATTCCGGTGAATCTAATCAACTCCTAGAAAAACTTGAGTTGGAAATTAAGAAAAATGAAAGGTTAAGTCTAGATCTTGAAAACCTTTTGAAGTCCATTGCAGTTAAATCTTGTATGGTAGAATCTGAACCAGAAAAATTGGGTGAAATACCAAGAGAATCAGAAACCAGTTTTTCTGATGACACAACAAGTTATTCATGTGAAGAAAATAATCTCGCTACAAATCCTTTGCGAAATCAAACTTATCCAAGCCCTTCGAAAAGGGATAAGGAAGACTAGTAAATTTTTTGGCTTTCAAAAAGTGATTGTAAAATCTCGCAATTACAAGAGAGAGGAAGAACATAAGGAAACACAGTCCACAGTGTTGATAAATCATCCTAAGGATGTTTTTGCTAAGAATGGTGAGAATAATTCTCACCTCAACACACACTAATTGTGTTGAGTTTTGCATCCTCACTTGTTGCCCAACATTTTGATTGTGACGAAGCATAAATCTGGGCAAGTTATTCATGTTTGTTTCTTTAGTGAAAAATATTGAATATTTCTTATTTTTGGAAAAATAGTTTCGGTTTCCTTAAACCAAATATTTTTATATTCCTTGATTTTCTCCCATCTTATAAATCTTCTTCCTGTCCGAAAGAAGACTATCATATTTCAATGGAGAAATAGGTAAAAGAAGAATCATCTCTTAATGATTTAGCATTATGTGCATCAGTTGTGACTGAAACTCATGATGTTTCTCTTCATGATAACTCTCAGGACTCTCTAGGAAAACAGATTCACTCTGTCAAAGGTTGTATTAGATATCATAAACTGATGATAAAGGATTCAAAATAAGTACTAGCTAACCTTCATTCTCAATTGCTGGAGATGAACAAATCTACTGAAAGGGGAAGTGCTCAGAGGAATTTGAATCTAGTTTTTGAATGCAATCTTCACAAAAACTGAGAGAGAAGATTAATAGACATCAATTTTTGATTTCTTTCATTGATTGTATTGGTCTATTAATGAATAAAACTATTATGAATAAAATTATTTGATTGGTAATTTTTTTTGTGATAGTTTTCGGTTTACATAGCCTGTGCTTGAATTCTTTTATCTTATTGCTATGTATGTTTATGGGATGTTTGATTTCGGTTTTACAACCTTAATATTCGATTTCATATATTGTGAACCCTTATGGTTTGGGTGACTTTTTGGTTTAGCAGGATTAAGTTTTATCCCATGTTAGTAGGATTTATCAAAGAATCATGAGGGGTTCTGGTAGAAACAATATGTGAAAAAGTCACAATATGTTGAATCGGTTTTGGTTTAGCATAAAAGCATATGTGTTTCGACGGTTTTCAACTCTTGCTTGCAATTGTTAAAACCGGTTTTCAACCTTTCTCTGGTAAAGGTTGAGAGTTGTTGTTATTCTTTTGTTTATGCATAAGGATGACAACGTGATGATATTTCGATATTAATTCTCCCTGGACGAAGATGCAAACCTATTGGAGAAATGGATGCGAAATTTGAGGTAACAATCTTGTTAATTAATTGTTTTCCTGTTTAAGAAAAGTCTGAGTTTATATTATATATATTTGTTGCTTTTGCTTAACAAAATGTCGGTACAATTGATGTATATTCTATGTGTGTGTGGATGTGTGATTCAATTGGTTCCGGTTAAGAAAAACTATTGTTATCTTGCTTTATTGTGCGGTATCAATTGTTTAGGCTTACAAAATTTCGGTACAATTGATGTTGTGTGTGATTGAATTGGTTCCAGCTAAGAAAAACTATTGTTATCTTGCTTTTGCATGGTATTAATTGTCTAGGCTCACAAAATTTCGGTGAAATTGCGGTGCCTTTAATGTCTATGTTGTTTCAATTGCTTCCGGTTGAGATGAAAAATTATGCAAGTTGATTTATTTTGGTTTGTATGAATTATTTATGGCTTAACGAAATAAAAGGTGTATGGGATGAGTTGTTTAGTCCAATTCGATTTCAGATAAGAGAAACTAAGTTAATTCTGATCTTAGTTAGACTTATGGAAGTGAGGTTTCAGTTATTCAAGTCTAATCGAATGCCTTAACAAGAAATGCTAGTTAACTAACCTAGTACTTGTCTTGTTTAAAAGTGAAAGGTCTAAGTTTATGGATAATTAGAACCTGATGAGAAAAATATAGTTTATCTTTATTTTGGTCTTATCGAATTAAGCGGTTGTTTTTGAACAATCGGTTTAGCAAAGGGACTAAAGTGCTTAGTTGATTTTTGGTTTGCTAAACTAAATTGGAAAAATTATTTCGGACAATTGTTTCCTTGATAACATATCAAAATAAAACTACTTGTAGTTTCGGTTTTGATATTGGTTATCATAACATGATGTATGGAACCCTCGTGCCTAACTCTACAGGTTTGCAAGTCTATTTTGAGATTTGTAAGATTCTTTTCGTGTCGTCCTTTATTTATTTCGTTTCTTTGTCATTTTTTGACAAAAGGGGGAGAAATATATGGAGTAAAAAGGTGATACTGGCATTAATTTTATATTGATTGGTATCGCTAAGGAAAAGAACAATGGTGCTTGAACGTTTATCTAACGAAAGAGTGAAAGCACAGACTAAGTGGGAGTAACATATCATATGAATTGGTATAACAAAGACGTGCGGATTGAATATCTACCTATCTTCCTTAGGGGGAGTAATAGCTTTGTTATTATAATGTCAACAACGACATTTTCAAGGATTGAATGTAAGCTGTTTTACTGTGTTGTTGAATCGGGAATCAAGCGGATGTGTAATGAATTCTTATAATTTGTTTATCCATATGATGTAAGAGTTTTGTCACTAAAATTGACAAAGGGGGAGATTGTTAGAGCATGGCTCGGTTGAACCCACCAAGCATTGGTATGTCAAGTTTGGTTGTCATATTTTAGTATATCAAAACTCATGTTAAGAGTCGCTTGATTATGTACTAGAGTCATCTTCGTATAGGTTAGCTTGAAAGTATTATGATATGAGACATTACAAATATTGCGAAGTCTTGAAGATGTGAAGAAGCAAGGAGCTACAACAACAACAATCATCCTTCCACTTGAGGTTAGTGATATTTGACTTGAACTGTTTCATTCCCTAACGTTTCTTTCAAGTCGTGCATATTGAAAACATAACTGCGAAGCATATTTGAACTCTAGATAGACATAGTATTAAGGAATACAATACGAGGTTTATTGCTTAACCATTAAACTTTGTAGATAAGACATCGCCATAATCATTTGAATGTTATTGTGATTATGTATGGGTATGAGGTGAGGATTTCATCCTAGGGAACAATGTTTACATATGTTCTAAGGAAGTAAGTTCATAGACTTGTTTGTGAACCGAAAAGGAAATTGCCAGGCATTATTGGTTTTTTTATTCATTGCATATCTTATGAACAACCAATATGTGTGATTGACTATAACCGTTCACAACTTGTTTGTGTTCTTGGTAGAACTATTCACAAAGGCCTGACTTATATATTGGTATGACTTTTATTAGTGAAACCGATCTTAAGTAATCGCCTGAAATGGTATGATCGGGTTTGTGTTTTGTCTGACTAAATATGGGAAAGGGGAACCAATCCTAGTAAGAGGTTCTTTACATCACAAAGGGGAACCGATCCTTGTATGGGGTGCAGCAGGGTTTATAGTAGAAAGGGGAACCGATCCTATGGACATGTGCAACACGTTTTTAGGCAAAGGGGAACTGATCCTATGGACATGTGCAACACATATAAGTTAGATACCATATATATGTGTTGAACCGATCCTCGTACCTAGTCAACCGAATTTTGGAAAGCTAGTGTGACTATGCACAATACTCACATGGAGGTAGAACCGAAAGTTGTTTTGGTAGATCCGTAAAACCCATGATTGTGATTGAATGTTGGTTTGATCAATCAGATAGTTCTTGAAAGTCAGATGAACCAATTCTAAACTTGTTTGGAAGTGTGGCAAATCGGTTTCAAGGTTGTAAGTGTGAAAGAGAACTTACAAAGTAACGATGTCGACATACTTTGAACACATGCTATGAATGTTTATTTCTTTAATTGTTCAAAGATATTCCTTAACGGCTAAGGGAAGAGAATCCCAGGATCGAAACATAAGTAAGTTAAGAATCTTTTAATTAAGGTTATTAATTTGATTTTGTAAGGAAATTCCAGAATCAGTAATGTGAATTTACTAATTAGATTTTCCGAGAGATTTCGATCATTATTTTTGGACAGAGCATTTCCAGGAATTATGAAAACCGAATTTGTGCTTTAATGAATATCTTGAGAATATTTTCGGTTTTTGAAATTCCTTGGTGTCCAAACTTCCTTGTCTTTAAATACTTGAAGTTTGCCTTTCTAGCAAACTAATCGTTCGTAACAACAGACTTCCTCTTTTGTTGTTGTTAATGGTGTAGCCACCTATTCGGAGAGGAGAGTAACCTAATTAGGCGAAATCTCTTACGTCCGTTCAGTTTAAAGTCTTCTTTGGGATTGTGAAGCTCTAGCGTGTACCGTTGGTGGGAAACTAGATAATTGCGGTTTATCTTTTGTTTTCGATTGATTTGATTGACTAACGGTGGTTGAAATATGATTGCACCTAGTTTTTTTATTCTTGAGAATCTTCTCTTCTGATATAAGATTCACTCAAACTAGTTCAGAGTTTCGACAGGGATCTTTAGACTGTTGTTATTTCTAAAGTCGATCTTGTGATAATCCATTATTAACAGACTCCGTTCTGTGCGTGATTGATCACAAGAGATTCAAGTGATTTTGTGCAGGTTTTTATTGAAGATTCAAGAAAATTTGAAGACAAAGAAGATATTGAAGATCTAACTTGGGTTTTATAATCTTTGGTGTGCACCTATACTTGTTTTGGTAAAAGAGGATCCAATTAATAATCGGTTTATCCTTGTGGTAGATTGGATTGATTAATTGAGTAGATAGGAATCAACACAATTCTTTGGATTAAGAGTGTTGTTGGCTTAATCTTAAACGATTACTTCGGTAATTGAACATAAGATAGATCTAAGGACCTGACGAAGGAGTTTATGTTAAGATAAACGGAAGAGCCTTTGTCCGACTCATATCACTTGGTTGAATAGAGTTGATACCAAACATATTTGTCGTTCCTTTACTGTTTGGAATACGAACCAAAGGTATTGTTCCAAGTACTTGACTTATTTATAAGTTGGAGGCGTGGGAATACAGACGGAACTAGATGAACTATAGGTTTAGTTTCTTGGTCTCAACTATACGAAGTTGGTGTAATTTCGTGTAGCGGCTTAATCCTGAGAGTATTCAATTCTGGACAAGGTCCCGGGGTTTTTCTGTATTTGTGATTTCCTCGTTAACAAAATCTTGTCGTGTCATTTACTTTTATTTTACGCATTATAATTGTTTTACTATAATTAAAGCAAATTACACAAACGTTAATTCATATTTACTTGATAAGAAATCCTATTGTGTTTGGTTAAGTCCGAACCTTTGTATCAAGTTAATATACTTCGTTGTTGTATTGTGTCGATCTCGTATCCATAGACGATGACACGAAGTGTTAACCGATTAGTTGTATTGTCTCGACTCTGTCCATAGACAATCACTTTCGGAAAAAGGACTTATAGGTAGGAAAAGTTTTAGCTTGAGGTATATTTGGGAACCCTCGCCTTTTCAATTGGTATCAGAGCAGGCAAACACGAAAAGATCTAACAATCTTTGTTTGATGCGATCCAACCTATAAGAATGAATCTAATGAGTGATTCAGTTAACGTTCCACCAAGATTTAATGGGACTAATTATCCATTATGGAAATCGGCTATAAAGGCCTTTCTTCGATCCCGAGATTTTAATACGTGACTATTCATCGAAGATGGATACCAATGTCTGATAGACTATTCAGAGTCTGAGTTCAAACGACTAGCGTCCTATACTCTTGAAGAAAGGATTCTTGCAAAACAAAATTCTGATGGTTTAAATGCCATTATACATGCAGTTAGTGATGATCTTCTACATCATGTGTTGGCTTGTAGAACTTCTAAAGAAGCATGGGATATTCTTGAGACCGTATTTGAGGGAGATGAATCTGAAAAAGAAGCTAGAATTCTTTCCCTTTCATCTGAATGGGAACATCTCAATATGGATGATAACGACACTTTTGATGAGTTTAACTCTAAATTTTTTGAGATTGTTAACGCATTCTTTTTTTTTGGAAAGGCAATACCTGAAAAAGAAATAGTATGCAAAATTCTCAGATCGTTACCATCCAGATACGAGTCTAAGAAACATGCTATAATAGAAGGAAATGATCTTTCTACACTTTCTCGAAGCTCTCTTGTAGGAAAGTTAAATATATTTGATAGAGAAATTCTGCTGAAGAATCACATTGAGAAACGTTGCCAAGAGATAAAGACACCTGTTGAAAAGGAGCTTGACTCAACTATTGTGCTTTTAGCGCAACGGATTAAGAACATTTTATCTTTTGATAAACGTGTTCCTGATTCATTATCTGCTTTCCATAAAAAGGGTAATGATGAAGTCCAATGCTTCAAATGCCGTAGATTCGGACATATGGCAAAACACTATCCCAGCAGAAGAACTAAAAAGTGGAATAGGGCGTATGTCTCCATTCTTGATGATATTCCGGAGGAAGAATCCAATGAAGAAATATCTAATTGCAATGCACTTCTTGCCAACTCTAATTGTAATGATTCCGGTGAATCTAATCAACTCCTAGGAAAACTTGAGTTGGAAATTAAGAAAAATGAAAGGTTAAGCCTAGATATTGAAAACCTTTTGAAGTCCAGTGCAGATAAATCTTGTATGATAGAATCTGAACCAGAAAAATTGGGTGAAATACCAAGAGAATCGGAAACCAGTTTTTCTGATGACACAACAAGTTCTTCATGTAAGAAAATAATCTCGCTACAATCCTTTGCGAAATCAAACTTATCCAAGCCCTTCGAAAAAAGGATAAGGAAGACTGGTAAATTTTTTGGCTTTCAAAAAGTGATTGTAAAATCTCGCAATTACAAGAGAGAGGAAGAACAGAAGGAAACACAGTCCATTGTGTTGATAAATCACCCTAAGGATGTTTTTTCTAAGAATGGTGAGAACAATTCTTTTTTGCTGAATCACATTTTTTCATTCATTGAACAACAAAAGAAGGCTTACAGGACTGACCCAATATTAAACTACAGACACAACAACCAAAAAAGAACAAAACAATAAAAAGAAAGCCCAAACAACTGAGGCACAGTACCTAATTACAACTGAGACATGATGCCTTCTTCACTTAACCAAGCTACTAATAGAGCAGACTAAATATTAAACTTGAAATAAATTTTTCACCTGGGAATCATATTGATTATTCTTGCTAACACCCTTCAATTTATACTTCCCTTCATGAACAAGCTGTTTGATTCTTCTTTTAAAACCATTAAAATTAGGTTTCTTTTCATCAAAGTATTTTGCATTTGAAACCACAATTCCTTCATGGCTGCACAGGCTGCAATCATCCAAACCTCCCTTACTAAAGAACTCTGGTTCTTAGCTGATGTACAGACATCATCAAAAGATTTTGGATTTACAAAACAAAAAATTTTGTTCAACCAGTCCCAAATTGCAACACTGAAATCACATTCCCAGAGAATATGATGCATTGAATCTTGAGATGCCAAACAAATACAACACATCGAAACCATTTCAAAGCCATTCTTCCTCATTACTACATCATCAACATAGGCAGCTTGTAGTAATTTCCATATGTTGCTAGCTATACTAGGGTGTAAACAATTTTTCCATATATACTTAGGCCATGGGAGAACTGCTTCTTTATGCCTTATTTTCTCAACTGCAATGTCAGTGTGAAAGGTACCATCATTACTTGCAGTCCAAATCCTTTGATCCAAACCTCCACTAATTACTGGTAAGGAATTCACTGAAATGATATGTTGTAGCTTAGCTGGAATACACCAATTGCCTTCAAAGATCAAGTCTTGAACTGTCAATCCAATATGATCCTTTACATAAGCTGTGAAACCAATTTCTTCAATTAAAGTAGTTGAACCTAACCAAGAATCAAACCACACAGAAATATTAGAGCCAGTGCCAATTTTCCATTTGATATCTTCTTTTAGAGTATTCCATGCCCATTTTAAACCCTTCCAAATTGAAGATTGCTTCCAATTATTGGTCTATTGCCCATATTTATCTTTAAACTTTGCAGAAATAAACAATGCCCATTCTGCTTCTGAGTTTAAAACTTTCCACATCAACTTCATTAATAAAGATTTGTTTATTGTTTTCAATCTTCTAATGCTAAGTCCACCTTCCTCATAAGGAGTGCATACTCTTTTCCAAGAAATGGTCTTAAATTTTCTTAATTCACCATCACCAGTCCACAAGAAGTTCCTTATCAACTTTTCACACACTTTAATCACAGACAATGGCCATTTACAGACTGACATATTATAAATTGGAACACTGCAAAGAACAAATTTCACCAGAATCAATCTATCTTGAAATGAAAGAAGTCTCCCTTTCCATGCTGCCAATTTTTTCTGAATCAATTCAACTATAGGCCATAGCATTGCAGAAGTAATTTTTCCAGGGGCTAAGTAAACTCCCAAATACTTATCAGGAAATTTAGAAATTTCCATGTTTACTAGTGCACTAATCATAGTTTTCCTCTGATGTGTAGTTCCATCCACAAAGAGTTTACTTTCCACATGCTTGATAAGTATCTAGTAATTTGAGCAGATTGACTAAACTTTTTTTTCCACCATTGCAAAAAATGAAAACATCATCTGCAAAAAAGAGATGTGTGGGATGAATACCTTTTTTGTCACCATTGGTTGCAATTTTCCTTTTTCCACTAAAGCTGAAATGTTTCTACTGAGCACATCTTCCATAATCACAAAAAAAAATTGGAGATAAGGGATCTCCCTGCCTTAGTCCTCTTCCAACATTAAAAAAGCCACAAGGACCACAATTCACAAGTACTGAAATCTTTGCTGAGCTGAACAAAGTTATTATCCAATCACACCACTCATATGAGAAGCCATATTTTTTTAAAACTTTGACCAAAAACTCCCAACTCACTGTGTCATATGCTTGAGAAATGTCAAGTTTCATACTTACATTCCCTCCTCTTCTTTTGAACTTCATCTCATTAACAAGCTCAGAAACTAAAATAATTTGCTCATGTATGCTTCTTCCTTTGACATAAGCTACTTGTTGAGGAGATATCATCTTCTTCATTACTTCACTCATTCTGCTGGTAATGATTTTTGTAAATATTTTAAAGATAACATTACTCAAACCAATTGGTCTGAAATGATTAGCAGTTTTTGCAACTTGAGTCTTTGGAAGTAAGAATAAGAAACTTGAATTCATACCTCTGGGAATAAATTTTCTTCTCCAACAAAATTGAATAGTTGCAACAAGATCATGTTTAATTATCTCCCAACAGCTTCTATAAAAAATACCAGAATATTCATCAGGAACAGGAGCACTGTCTAGATCCATTTCAAATATTATCCTTTTAATCTCTTCTTCCTCAGGTATCACATCAAGCAGTTTTTGATCTTCCTCATTAATAACTTTAGGAATTACTTCTAAAAGATCATCATCAACTTCCACAGGAGCATGTTCAAACTTCTTTTGAAAATGATTGACCAAATGCTGAGCTATTAGATCCTGACTTGCAAGTACATTACCATCATTATCCTCAATTTCATGAATTGCATTTATTGCAGCTTTAATCTTCATATTTGTGTGAAAGAAACTAGTATTTGTTGATCCTTCTTTAATCCACTTAACTCTATATTTTTGTCTTAATAGAGTGTTTTCTTGTACCTCTCTACTAGCATGTTCATTTTGAGCTCTAACCAAATCTTTGTAAGCATCTTCATCAAATAGATTGTTGTCGGATATTTCAATTGCAATTTTAACTTTTCTTCAGCTTCTTTTATCTTTACTTGAACATTTCCAAAAACTTTCCAATTCCAATAATTTAACACCTTTTTAAGATCCTTTAACTTGTGTAAGAATTTGAATGCAGGATCACCAATAATTGGTTTTTCCCAACATTCAGAGACTACTTGCATAAAATTTGGATGACTAATCCACATTTTTTGAAACTTTATAGGAGTATTTTTTTGGCTTAGGTATGCTTGCACAACCACCCAGCAAAGGTACATGATCTGAAACAATTCTCATACCCACCTTGTATCCCCAATCTCCATAAAATTGCAACCATTTCTAATTAAATAAGACCCTGTCTAAGTTACATAGAATCCTTCTATTTCCTTACTGACAATTAGACCAAGAAAACTGAAGACCATTTTTTGGAGCATGAAGAAGGTTACACTGATTTATACACTCATTGAAATCCACCATTGCAGTTCTATTAGGAAGTCTACCACCAACTTTCTCATCATGTGAAATTACTGCATTAAAATCACCAAGGATAATCCATGGCTTATTAAGATCACTTATTAACTTCATTTCAGACCATAGAAACCTTCTTTGAACCACCTTAACATGAGCATGTACTCCAGAAACCAAAACATCTCCAACACTGACTGTTATCATTTGACTAGAAACTGATATTACTTGTGGTTGAGCTACACATTTATTCCAGAATAACCAAATATTTCCTTTTCTACCTTGACATGAATTGTGAATTACCATTTTTTCCATACCAGGAAGATTCAACTTTTGACAAAAAGAAGCAGTACAACTAACTTTTGGTTCTGCAACCTAAACTAAATAAGGACTAAATTGATTCACTAAAGACCATAGTTTGTCCCGAGCCCTTAATTTTCTCAGACCCCTGACATTCCAAAAAATTATCTTCATTATTTATTTGGAGGGTTTTTGGTACCCCCTTTACCTTGATTTTTTCTAAAATTGTACTTATTGTTTAAAGAAGCTTGTTTAGGTACCTTTACTTGTTCAGATGGACTTTTAGTAGTAGAAGTACTAGATGTTGATACCATTTCCTTCTCCACCACTTTGGCCCAAGAAGTTACTTGCACTGGAGTATTTACTATTGTACCATTTATGCCATCAACAAAGGGAATCATGTTCACTTCCATTTCATTGACAATTTTTGATGATGAAGCTACCTTTGGTGATGATGGTGCCTTTGGAGTTGACACTATATTTTGTGTTTCTACAACCTTAGGAGATGCAACTTCTTTTATGATTTCATCAGGTACTTCTGCACTATCAACATTCTCCAAAGGACTGAATTTGCTTTGCTGCATAATGACTTCTCCACTTGAAGTACTTGGTAAAACAGTGTGGTGAATAGAATCTACTATAGAGTCTTCTTTTGAAGAATAATCACAAATATCAAAAGGAACATTTGTTTCCTTTGTAAGTCTCTTCTCTCCCAAAGTTGTTGTTTGAGCTATTGAATGTGCTTTTTGCTCAATAACCTTGTTATACTTTTCCCTTCTACATTCAGCATTTAGATGACCAACCATTTTACAGTAAGAGCAGTATTTAGGACAATCAGGAATAAGAACATCTTGAAAAAAACCTCCATATTTAGTTCCAATCCACACCTTATTAGGAATATGCTGTGCAAAATCAACTTCCACCAAAACATTAGCATAATACCGAACTTCACACCTAGATGTAGCATTATCAATCTTAATTGGTGTGCCAAATTCCTTGCATATTTTAAACAGAATATTTTCATTCCAAAATTCTAAACCCAATCCTGGAAAACGAACCCACACCATTGCTTTAGATGTTCTTTGACTTGCTGGAGGAAAATTGTAAACCCAATTTCTAACTTGTAATACTTGATTCAAAACTTCCTATTTCTGTGATTTAATCATCTGTTTATCCTTCTCGTTATCCAACTTAATAGTGAAGAAGCCTCTTCCTAATGGAATTAGACGACAATCACCGTGTAACTTCCATTGACTGCTTAAAATAACAACATCATCAACAAATTTAATCTTCTGTAAATCAAGCCTACCTATAAGAGAAAACTTCCATGGATCCAAACTTTTTTCAAACAAATCATCTGGTAATTCAATCGAAGGAATTTTCTGAAAATTGTTGTCATTCTTAAGATTTTTCATTTCAGACAAATTTTGATTAATCGAAGTGTTTCTAGGATCAGAATCCATGAAACAACACTTCAATTAAGACAATCAATCATCATAGAACAACCACCAAGAGAAAATTAAAGATTTAATCACCTGGAAATGCACAGAAAACTAAATCTGAGACGAAGAATAATTTTCACCTCAACACACACTAATTGTGTTGAGTTTTGCATCCTCACTTGTTGCCAAAAATTCTGATTGTGAGGAAGCATAAATCTGGGCAAGTTATTCATATTTGTTTCTTTAGTGAAAAATATTGAATATTTCTTATTTTTGGAAAAAATAGTTTCGGTTTCCTTAAACCAAATATTTTTATATTTCTTGATTTTCTCCCATCTTATAAATCTTCTTCCTGTCCGAAAGAAGACTATCATATTTCAATGGAGAAATCGGTAAAAGAAGAATCATCTCTTGATGATTTAGCACTCTGTGCATCAGTTGTGACTGAAACTCATGATGTTCCTCTTCATGATAACTCTCAGGACTCTCTAAGAAAACAGATTCACTCTGTCAAAGGTTGTATTAGATATCATGAACTGATGATAAAGGATTCAAAAGAAGTACTAGCTAACCTTCATTCTCAATTGCTGGAGATGAACAAATATACTGAATGGGGAAGTGCTCAGAGGAATTTGAATCCAGTTGTTGAATGCAATCTTCACAAAAACTGAGAGAGAAGATTAATAGACATCAATTTTTGATTTCTTTCATTGGTTGTATTGGTCTATTAATGAATAAAACTATTATGAATAAAATTATTTGATTGGTAATTTTTCTTGTGATAGTTTTCGTTTTACATAGCCTGTGCTTGAATGCTTTTATCTTATTGCTATGTATGTTTATGGGATGTTTGATTTCGTTTTTACAACCTTAATATTCGATCTCATATATTGTGAACCCTTACGGTTTGGGTGACTTTTTGGTTTAGCAGGATTAAGTTCTAGCCCAATGTTGGTAGGCTTTATCAAAGAATCATGAGGGGTTCTGGTAGAAACAATATGTGAAAAAGTCACAATATGTTGAATCGGTTTTGGTTTAGCATAAAAACATATGTGTTTCGACGGTTTTCAACTCTCATTGTTAAAACCGGTTTTCAACCTTTCTATGGTAAAGGTTGGGGGTTGTTGTTATTCTTTTGTTTATGCATAAGGATGACAAAATGATGATATTTCGATATCAATTCTCCCTGGACGAAGATGCAAACATATTGGAGAAGTGGATGCGAAATTTGAGGTAACAATCTTGTTAATTTTAATTTTTTTCCTGTTTAAGAAAAGTCTGAGTTTATATTATATATATTTGTTGCTTTTGCTTAACAAAATGTCGGTACAATTGATGTATATTCCATGTGTGTGTGGACGTGTGATTCAATTGGTTCCGGTTAAGAAAAACTATTGTTATCTTGCTTTATTGTGCGGTATCAATTGTTTAGGCTTAAAAAATTTCGGTACAATTGATGTTGTGTGTGATTCAATTGGTTCCGGTTAAGAAAAACTATTGTTATCTTGCTTTTGTATGGTATCAATTGTTTAGGCTTACAAAATTTCGGTGAAATTGCGGTGCCTTTAATGTCTATGTTGTTTCAATTGCTTCCGGTTGAGGTGAATAATTATGCAAGTTGATTTATTTTGGTTTGTATGAATTATTTATGGCTTAACGAAATAAAAGGTGCACGGGATGAGTTGTTTAGTCCAATTCGATTCCGGATATGAGAAACTAAATTAATTCTGATCTTAGTTAGACTTATCGAAGTGAGGTTTCGGTTATTCAAGTCTAATCGAATGCCTTAACAAGAAATGATAGTTAACTAACCTAGTACTTGTCTTGTTTAAAATTGAAAGGTCTAAGTTTATGGATAATCAGAACCCGATGAGAAAAATAGAGTTTATTTTTATTTTGGTCTTATCGAATTAAGCGGTTGTTTTTGAACAATCGGTTTAGCAAAGGGACTAAAGTGCTTAGTTGATTTTTGGTTTGCTAAACTAAATTGGAAAAATTGTTTCGTACAATTTTTTCCTTGATAACATATCAAAATAAAACTACTTGTAGTTTCGGTTTTGATATTGGTTATCAGAACATGATGTGTGGAACCCTCGTGCCTAACTCTACAGGTTTGCAAGTCTATTTTGATATTTGTAAGATTCTTTTCGTGTTGTCCTTTAATTTTTCGTTTCTTTGTCATTTTTTTTGAAAAAAGGGGGAGAAATATATGGAGTAAACAGGCGAAATTGGCATTGATTTTATATTGATTGGTATCGCTAAGGAAAAGAACAATGGTGCTTGAACGTTTATCTAACGAAAGAGTGAAAGCACAGACTAAGGTGGAGTAACATATCATATGAATTGGTATAACAAAGACGTGCGGATTGAATATCTACCTATCTTCCTTAGGGGGAGTAATAGCTTTGTTATTATAATGTCAACAACGACATTTTCAAGGATTGAATGTAAGCAGTTTTACTGTGTTGTTGAATCGGGAATCAAGCGGATGTGTAATGAATTCTTATAATTTGTTTATCCATATGATGTAAGAGTTTTGTCACTAAAATTGAAAAAGGGGGAGATTGTTAGAGCATGGATCGGTTGAATCCACCAAGCGTTGGTATGTCAAGTTTGGTTGTCATATTTTAGTGAATCAAAACTCATGTTAAGAGTCTCTTGATTATGTACTAGAGTCAACTTCGTATAGGTTAGCCTCAAAGTATTAGGATATGAGACATTACAAGTATTGCGAAGTCTTGAAGATGTGAAGAAGCAAGGAGCTACAACAACAACAATCATCCTTCCACTTGAGGTTAGTGATATTTGACTTGAACTGTTTCATTCCCTAACGTTTCTTTCAAGTCGTGCATATTGAAAACATAACTGCGAAGCATATTTGAACTCTAGATAGACATAGTATTAAGGAATACAATACGAGGTTTATTGCTTAACCATTAAACTTTGTAGATAAGACATCGCCATAATCATTTGAATGCTATTGTGATTATGTATGGGTATGAGGTGAGGATTTCATCCTAGGGAACAATGTTTACATGTGTTCTAAGGAAGTAAGTTCATAAACTTGTTTGTGAACCGAAAAGGAAATTGTCAGGTGTGATTGGTTTTGTTATTCATTACATATCTTATGAACAACCAATATGTGTGATTGACTATAACCGCCCACAACTTGTTTGTGTTCTTGGTGGAACTATTCACAAAGGCCTGACTTATGTATTGGTATGACTTTTATTAGTGAAACCGATCTTAAATAATCACCTGAAATGGTATGATCGGGTTTGTGTTTTGTCTGACCAAATATGGGAAAGAGGAACCGATCCTATTAAGAGGTGCATTACATCACAAAGGGGAACCGATCCTTGTATGGGATGCAGCAAGGTTTATAGCAGAAAGGAGAACCGATCCTATGGACATGTGCAACACGTTTTTAGGCAAAGGGGGACCGATCCTATGGACATGTGCAACACATATAAGTTAGATACCATATATATGTGGGGAATCGATCCTAGTACCTAGTCAACCGAATTTTGGGAAGCTAGTGTGACTATGCACAGTACTCACAAGGAGGTAGAACCGAAACTTGTTTTGGTCGAACCGTTAAACCCATGATTGTGCCTGAATGTTGGTTTCATCAATCGCATAGTTCTTGAAAGTCAGATGAACCAATTCTAAACTTGTTTGGAAGTGTGGCAAATCGGTTTCAAGGTTGTAAGTATGAAATAGAACTTACAAAGAAAGGATGTCGACATACTTTGAACACGTGCTATGAATGGTTATTTCTTTAATTGTTCAAAGATATTCCTTAACGGCTAAGAGAAGAGGATCTCAGGATCGAAACATAAGTAAGTTAAAAATCTTTTAATTAAGGTTATTAATTTAATTTTGTAGGGAAATTCCAGAATTACTAATGTGCATTTACTAATTTGATTTTCCGAGAGATTTCGATCATTATTTTTGGATAGAGCATATCCAGGAATTATGAAAACCGAATTTGTGCTTTAATGAATATCTTGAGAATATTTTCGGTTTTGGAAATTTCTTGGTGTCCAAACTTCCTTGTCTACAAATACTTGAAGTTTACCTTTCTAGCAAACTAATCCTTCGTAACAACAGACTTCCTCTTTTGTTGTTGTTACTGGTGTAGCCGCCTATTCAGAGAGGAGAGTAACCTAATTAGGCGAAATCTATTACGGCCGCTCAGTTTGAAGTCTTCTTTGGGATTGAGAATCTCTAGAGTGTACCGTTGGTGGGAAACTAGATAATTGATGTTTATCTTTTGTTTTCGATTGATTTGATTGACTAACGGTGGTTCAAATCTGATTGCACCTAGTTTGTTTATTCTTGAGAATCTTCTTTTCTGATATAAGATTCACTCAAACTAGTTCAGAGTTTCGACAGGGATCTTTATACTTTTGTTAGTTCTAAAGACGATCTTGTGATAATCAATTGTTAACAGACTCCGTTCTGTGCGTGATTGATCACAAGAGATTCAAGTGATTGTGTGCAGGTTTTTATTGAAGATTTAAGAAGATTTGAAGACAAATAAGATATTGAAGATCTGATTTGGGTTTTATAATCTTTGGTGTGCACAATACTTGTTTTGGTAAAAGAGGATCCAATTAATAATCGGTTTATCCTTGTGGTAGATTGGATTGATTAATTGAGTAGATCGACATCAACACAATTCTTTGGATTAAGAGTGTTGTTGGATTAATCTTAAATGATTACTTCGGTAATTGAACATAAGATAGATCTAAGGACCCGACGAATGAGTTTATGTTAAGATAAACGGAAGAGCCTTTGTCCGACTCATATCACTTGGTTGAATAGAGTTGATACCAAACAGATTTGTTGTTCCTTTACTGTTTGGAATACGAACCAAAGGAATTGTTCCAAGTGCGTGACTTATTTATAAGTTGGAGGCGTGGGAATACTGACGGAACTAGGTGAACTATAGTTTTAATTGCTTGGTCTCAACTATACGAAGTTGGTTTAATTTTGTGTAGCGGCTTAATCATGAGAGTACTCAATTCTGGACAAAGTCCCGGGGTTTTCCTGCATTTGCGGTTTTTTCTCGTTAACAAAATCTTGTTGTGTCATTTACTTTTATTTTCCGCATTATAATTGTTTATTATAATTAAAGTAAATTACACAAACGTTAATTCCTATTTACTTGATAAGCAATCGTATTGTGTTTGGTTAAGTCCGAACCTTTGTACCAAGTAAACATACTTCGTTGTTGTATTGTCTCGATCTCGTATCCATAGACGATCACACGAAGTGTGAACCGATTAGTTGTATTATCTCGATTCTGTCCATACACAATCACTTTCGGAGAAAGGACTTATAGGTAGGAAAAGCTTAAGCTTGAGGTATATTTAGGTACCCTCGCCTTTTCAGTGTAGCATATTAGTGATTACTTGAGAGTTACATGTTTTCATTGAGCACGCTTTTTGGGATGATGTGCTCATTCGTTCCCACTTCAGTTACAGTATTCAGAAGAAAAGGCGCACGTGGAGATATTCGTTTCTGTAGCGTAAAGTTTTCAGCGAATTGAAGATGTTTATTTATAATTTATATATGTATTCTTTCTCTGTAAACAACACATGGTTATATTCGTATCACATGAGAGATCTTCATTTATACTATATCAGAGTGTATGGGTTTGCTTTTGGTTTAGCTTATGTTTATGGGGTCTAACAACACCACCCAATATTTCGCTTAGCAATCTGTATGGACTAACTCCGAAATACTTTCTAGAGAATCAACTAGACATTCATACTCAATCTAGGTAAAAGTATCTCAAGGATTTAATATCTCTCTCTTGTTTTGACTTACTCAAGCTAATAGAAATCAGCGAGTCCTAGTCAAACACAAGGAATAACTTGGACGGTACTAAAGACCAATGTCCAAGGATCAATCAATGACAATCAAACAACTAAAGGTTGGATTATACCAATTGATGATCTATACGCACAACCTGTATTATTTCAATTATAAAGATAAACAATATAATGCGCAAACTGAAATAACACAGACACCAGAAATTTTGTTAACGAGGAAACAACAAATGCAGAAAAACCCCTGGACCTAGTCCAGATTGAATACACACTGTATTAAGCCGCTACAGACACTAGCCTACTCCAAGACAACTTCGGACTAGACTATAGTTGAACCCCAATCAGTCTCCTACTGATCCAAGGTACATTTGTACTCCCTACGCCTGTGATCCCATCAGGATACTGCGCACTTGATTCCCTTAGCTGATCTCACCCACAACTAAGATTTTTTACGACCCAAAATCGCAGGCTTTAACAATAAACAAATCTGTCTCACGCAGACAAGTCTATCAAAGGATCAATCTGTCTTCCACAGAAAACCCTAAAAGTTTTTGTTCCGTCTTTTGATAATAACCAAGGTGAACAGGAACCAATTGATAATCCGCTCTTATATTCCCGAAGAACATCTTAGATTAATCAATCACCTCACAACAATCTTAATCGTATGGTAGCGAAACAAGATGTCGTGGAATCACAAACGATGAGACGAAGGTGTTTATGATTACTTTTTATATCTTGCCTATCGGAGAACTCTCACGATCTCAAGACAATCAATATGATTGTACTCGTACGATAGAAGATGCAAGATCAGATCACACAAATACAATAAAAGTAGTATCGGTCTGGCTTCACAATCCCAATGAAGTCTTTAAGTCGTTAACCTGGTTTTAGAAGAAGAAAACCAAAGGTTAAAGGAGAAACGACTCTAGCAGAGAAACTAGTATCACACGGACGTGTGGGGATTATTTTTCTCAATGCTAAATGTCTCCTTTATATAGTCTTCAAATCAGGGTTTTGCCGTAGTTGCAAAGCAATCAATATTCACCGTTAGATGAAAACCTGATTTAGATTCAAGCTAATATTTCTCAACCGTTAGATCGAAAACTTAGCTTGTCATACACAAATGACTGTACGCTTCTAGGTTTGTTAACCACACCCAAACATGTACATTATTGGTTCAACAATAGTCTACCCAAAGAGGTTAACCATATGAGCGTTTCATACCATCCATGTTCTTCTTCACCGTAACTAGTTTAATTGACTCAAATGAACTAGTTAAGAGAGTTGTTCAATTACAAGGAAATCTTATGTAACTACACACGACACAATTGAAGCAAAGATGATTTGATTCAATCGAATCGGTTCATGAACTTTAATAGCCACAGTTTGCAAAAGCATTTCTTAGTCTTTTAAGATTAAGTTTAGAAATCATCTTTAGATATATAACCTTCTCAAGTTGGCAGACTAGGTTCGCGGACTTAAGACACCGGATAGAGTTTACAAACTCCAGCAGAAATTCTAGGGTTCGAGAACTACGCCGGTTCGCAGACTGGGTTCGCGGACTTGGCTCACGCAAGTAGTTTGTTAACTCTAGCAGAAATTCTCGGGTTTGAGAACTTCGGCAGTTCGCGGACTTGGCACTTGCCATACTTCCGGTTCTCTTGATCAACAAAGTTCGAAAACTTCGGTTCAAGGAATCCGATGGTTATGTAATGTAAACTCTCATTCCAATCATTGAAACATTCTTAGAGGATGTTATATAGTTGTTACACTATTTCTCGTCAAAGCAATTTTCAAAGTGATTGAAACATTCATGACTTTCGTCACTAGGTAAAGATAAACTTAGTCGAAGCGAAAAGCTTACCAACACATATTTTGAGATATAGATAGGCGAGATATACTCGGCTCGAAATACCAAATATGTATGATCTAGTCTATATATATAGCATACGACTTTTGTCTCAAAGAGTAGGAGATAGAATAGATAGACTTTTGAGTGACAGATAAGTTCAAGTCTCCACATACCTTTTTGTCGAGAAGTTCCAACGGTTCCTTGAGTAGATCTTCTATTTGTATGATGAATCGCCATGAAGTCCTTGATCTCAACTACACTTACTATCCTAGTCTGATACTTAGCTATAAGAGACTAGAAATCAAGACTTATAGTTTTGATCACTAACATTGACAAACATGCTTGAGATAGCAACGCATGCGAGTTTGACCGAGCAGTGCTCTAACACCTTCCATCGGCAAACCAGATACGCGCTGAATCACGCGCCCAAAGAAGGGTGATCGCGAAGCCTTTAAAACCCTAAATTGAATAAGCGGCGTTATACAAATCAATCGTGTCAATCCATCTTCACCAACCTAGTTGGACGTCTTAGATCGCATCTTGAACGATCAAAGAAGCGCTGGCGTGTTCACCGGCGACCTAGCTAATCCCATGGTTGATCGACTTGCTCACATCAAGCCAAGAGCGTATAGAATCGTTCACCCAAATTAGGGTGAACGCGCTGCTTTGAAACCCTAATTGGTGTTTGCGGCAGTATATTACTGCCGCAAATCGATCACGACCATCCATCTTCGCCATCCGAATCGAGCGGCTTAGATCTAATTTTAGATGGCCCATGAGATGTCAGCATGCTCATCGGAAACCCATCTTTGCACATGGTCGATCGACCTGTTTGAACTAGCACTCAGTGCCTTGAATCGCTCGCCCAAAAGAGGGTTGGACGCGCGGCCCCTAAACCCTAAAATTGCGTCAACGATGTTACGTTACTGCCGCAAATCATCTCATCCATCCAACTTCCCCAGCCTAGTTGGACGGTGTATATCTATTTTCAGAAAATTAACAAAGCAGCATTGTAATCACCGGACTCTCTTCCTCCACAGGGAGCGATCGACCAAGTGATAGCATGCCCATAGGGTCCTCAAACGATCACCCAAAGATGGTCGGTCGTGCTACTTTTAAGACGCTTAATCCGTGACTGATTCGATCGATCTCAGAAACAATGATGCTTCATACACATCGATTATAAGCGATGTCTTATAAATATTGGTTTCACAAATAATTTATTATTTGACCTAAAAGCTCTGTGTACTGCTTTCAGCGACGAGTCTCACGACTCGACCCACTTACTCGAGACATCAAACATGTCACAAACTGGGGGATGCTCGTTGGGGTATTGGTCTGGCGGTTTACAGCGTGCGGCGTGCAATGCGACCATTACGAGAACGTGTCAGGAAAGAACGGACGATTAACAACAATGAGATAGTGGGTGAGGACGTGACCAGTTTCCCCTCGTAGTGGAAACGTGGAGATCACCACTTCTACACAACTCCAATTCTCCATTTCCTAATCACCTCCACTTCCTACGAGATCAGGGTGTACTCGAACATGACTTGTATAAATAGGTTTTCAATCTATTTCGAAAAAAAAAAAAAAAACAGGGTTATCAACACAAGTATCCAGAAACCATATTCTGATACAAGTCATAAAACAACCACACCTTCATTCTAATCTCAAACACCTTCTTCGCTTCCCTCCCTAAGATCAACCATTCTCCTTCACTTTGTGACCGAACTGAATCTGGAACGACCATTTCTTAATTTAGGCCAGAGTCTTACAGATTGATCTCTCGAATCTAAAAGTACTCTCGTGCAGTGCATTTGTTTAGGGTTTGAATTCGTTTCTCATCAACACACCCAAATTTACCAAAAACAACAGAATCAGTTTTTTACCCCAAAACAGGGGGTACAACGACCACACCCAATATTTTGTTCGGCAATCTGAGTGGACAAACTCCAATATACTTTCAGGAGAATCAACTAGACAGTCAGACTCAATCTTTATAAATGTATACCAAAGAGTTATATCTCAATTTCTCAATTCAATATGCAATCAAACAAATAGGAATTTGCGAGCCCGATTGAATAAGACAAATAACTTGGATGGTATCACAAACCAATATCCAAGTGTCAATCAATTCAATCAACAACCCAAAGGTCAGATTTAAGAACTGATTGAACTTAACGCACAACCTTTAGTAGTTCTATTATATAACAAAATATAATACGGAAAAGAAATAACACAGACACCAGAATTTTGTTAACCAGGAAAACCGCAAATGCGGAAAAACCCCGGGACCTAGTCCAGCCTTGAACACCATACTGTATTAAGCCGCTACAGACACTAGCCCACTACCAATGAAATGTAGTTGAGGCCTAACCAATCTCACACTGATCAATGTACAGTTGCACTCCTTACGTCTCTGAACTCCAGCAGGATTCTACGAACTTGATTCCCTTAGCTGATCTCACCCACAACCAAGAGTTGCTACGACCCAAAGTCGAAGACTTGATAAACCAATCTGTCTCACACAGAAAAATCTATAGAGATAGATAAATCTGTCTCCCACAACAATACCTATGAGTTTTGTTCCGTCTTTTGATAAATCAAGGTGCACATGAACCAATTGATAAACCAGACTTATATTCCCGAAGAACAACCAAGTATTATCAATCACCTCACAATAATCTTAATCGTATGGAAGCGAAAAAAGATATTGTGAAATCACAAACGATGAGACGAAGATGTTTGTGACTTCTTTTAATCTTACCTACCAGAGATAAATCTCAAGCAAATCTTAGCAAAGATAATAGTCAATCACGATAGTAGAAGTAAGATCATAATATGCAACTACAGAGAAAATAGTTGGGTCTGGCTTCACAATCCCAATGAAGTCTTCAAGTCGTTAACCTATATGATTTTGGAATAAACCTAAGGTGAAAGGAGAATCAACCCTAGTCGCAACTAGTATCACGCAGGAGGTGTGGGTATTAGGTTTTCCACCGTTAAATGGACTCAGCTTGTTACACACAAATGAAATGTACCTTCATTTAGATATGGGCAACTGTACCTAAACGTGTACACTAGGTTGGCTCAACAATAGTTGACCGAAGTTAGCATATGAAACTAGTTCTAGAGTTGTTCAATTTTTTATATTCTCATAGAAGTATACAAGATACAATAGCAGCAAAATTGATTTTGATTCACTCGAATCAAGTCATGAACATTATATCCACGGTTTGCAAAAGATTGCATTCCTTATTATATAAATGTATTAGTTCATGAACAAACCGATTTTAGAACTTTAACCCACTTAAGTATGCAAACGGGCATGCATACTTAAGTAACCGGACTTGGACTGTGTCCGACAGTACGCATACGGGTACGCATACTACCACACATCCAAAACAACAGTTCAATTAGTACGCGTACGGGTACGCATACAATAGTTCCCGGACTTCAACTGAGTTCGCCAGTATGCGTACGTGTACGCATACCAAGGCTCCCGGACTTCACCTGACCTCGCCAGTACGCATACGGGTATGCATACTAAAGCTGTCTTGGATCAACATATATGCAAGTACGCATACTCTGTCCATAATCCAATTGTGGTTAAGTGTTCTAAACTCTATTTCTCATTGAAACATTCCTAGAGGATGACAATAGTTGTTTTCACGAGCTATTAGCATCAAAGTAATTTTCAAGTTATTGAAATAATCATTACGATTCCAAGTCTACATCAAATGATTGTACCACACAAATCATGTAAGATATTATTAGGCGATTTTCACATGATCATCTTTTGACTTTCGTCAAGAATATAAGATGAACTTGGTCGAAGCAAAAGCTTACCAACACGTATTTCGAGAAAACTCAGCTCGAAATATCAAATGTGTATAATCGAATACTATATAGCAATACGACTTTTGTCTCAATATAGGAGATAAAGTAGAAATAGACTTTCCGAGTGATAGATGAGTTTTAGTCTCCATATACCTTTTGTTGATGAAGTTCCACAAGCTCTCCTTAGTAGTTTTTCGTCTTCAATTGATGAACGCCGTGAAGTCTAAAGCTCAACTACACAATCTATCTTAGTCTGAGACATAGCTATAGGTAGACTAGAAATCAAGGCTTATAGTTTTGATCACTAACATTGACAAACAAGCTTGAGATAGCAATGCTTGCGAGTTTTGACCGAGCAGTGCTCTAGCAAAAATATATCTTAAAGAAGATTTATCACTGAGTATCAACGGAATAAATAAGAACCATAATATATTTGTTTAATTATGTGTTCCATATTTCCCCACATAGAACTTTTCATTAAAATTTCTCATCCTTCGAAATCTTAGAGATATGGAATCTAATAGCGTGTTTGGATTCTCCAGAAGTCAAAGTCATGAGCAAAATTATGCTTCACAAAAAGTTAACTTTTTGACTTTAAAAAGTCGTTTTGAAGTTTGACAGCCAAACTGGCTTATGACTTTCCGAACTCTAGAGGGCGAAAAACAACTTTTGATGTGTTATCCAAACAAACTATAACATAAAGATTTCTAAACTTACAAGTTAGGATCGGTCCTAGGTACGATCAGACTTAGAAACTGAATTTGAGTATAGACAAACTTTAAACCATGCTAAAGAAAAAACTCTTATAACATGAATTCATATTCCATATTCACCACTAGATACCCATATCTTGATTCCTGAAAGTACAACACTAATCCATGATAAGAGTCGGACTATTTTTTATGGTGAAATTATGAAAGTATATAGAACTATACTATGTGCTCAATACAGTAAGTCGTAGAAACAACCAATATATATCCTTCATTTTTACACTTATATCATAAAAATGATCAAGTCATTTAAAACCTAAATGCATGTATAAAAAACTTCGAATGTTATATTTTTAAGGAATACGACTGTAAGAACTTGATAGAAGTGGAACAAGTCAAAGACAACAGTAACTACCTCAGAATGAAGAATGATATCTCCGTTTGTCTTCAATACATCTTCAGCTCTTCGGTGAGTAACTAAATATTGTCTCAATAATTTTATATCCTAAGTCTAACCTAACAAAGTTGATTTTAGTACAAAATTCAAGCGACCAAGTTTTAGAATTAACCTTGACATACCAACGCTTGGTGGATTCAACCGAGAAGTGCTCTAAGAATCTCCCCCTTTGTAATGTTTTGTGACGAAACTCTTATGGAGATTACGTGAATTAACAAAATATAACGAGAACATGATTATTTTTTGTTTTAGTTGTTCTTCATACGCTTGATCCAGGATTCAACAACTTGTTTACCTGCATATATGGGATCCTTACCAAGATGATTAACACACATGTATGGTTACTTAATTATAACTATGATAATAATAATAATGTGGACAGTAAAAAATTCATGCAACACACAAGATTTTGATAATGAGGAAAACCGCATGAGAGAAAAACCTAAATACTCTTAGAATTAAGTCGCCACGCAAATTGTCCGCCTCGACTTAGTTGATACCAAGTAAATACTCCTTCGCTACTTGGTTTGTTCAGTATCCCTGCGCTTACAATCAATCTAGCTTACATATGTGAATCCCATGACAAAGTCCACTATCTTGAGATGCTTCAATATTGTGAAGATTTCTGCACTCTACTCCTTTGGGTCGTAACCCAAAACGACAAAGATTAAATCTGTTCCAATAATCAACTCACGTATTGATCACCCAACTCAATTTTAAGATCAAGGATATATAGCAGAGTCAAGGATCTTTCATTTATATAAAAAACTCATTTTGTCAAAAGATCAAACCAAGACAATGGTTATCGGAATAATCAATCTTGATGAACAAGATATATCCAAGCAAATTAATGCAACTAAGAAGTTTGTTCAATCTTCTATAAGTCTTAAGTTTATCAAGATAAATTGCTTACGCATTCCAGAGGACCAAGTTTGTAAGAAATAACACAAATACCAGAACTAATTTTTTTTCTTCGTTTTCAATCTTCAAAGTAACCTCCCACTATTTATCAAACATAAAAAACAGAGTCTGTTAATGTTGATTGGTTAACAATCTATCCAACGGATCTTCAAATAAACTTGAGTGGCCTTATATCAGAAGAGAATGACCATAAACTAAACAAGTTTGATATATCGAAGATAACTATACCATTAGTTCACAACAAGTAATAAACAATAAAAATTAAATAAAAATCTAGAGGCTTTGTAAGACTAGAGGCTTCTTGACCCAACAAAGTATTTAAACGAAAGGTAACGCAATTAAGTTACTCATATCTCTTTCAAGTTGGCTACCTAGCGACTAAAGATAACGTAATCTGTCTTGAGAATCACGTGCGTAGACCAGATTGGTTGTAAGCGCAGGACAATAAAGGAACTGAGTAACTAGGGGTAGTTTACTCGGTCTCAACTATACAAAGTTGCGGTAGTCTATTTGGATAAAAGATTAAATCTGAGAGTATTCTAAACTGGTCTAGGTGTCGGGGTTTTTCTCATTAAAAAAACCTTGTGTGTCGTGCTAATTTTTTGCTTTCCGCATTGGAAGTGTTGTTGTAGTTATTATTATGTAATTGCATTTGTACGTTAATCCACTTGGTACGATCCCATAGTTAGTTCGGTCACAAACTTAGACTATATACCAAGTTACATCTTGTTGAAGTAATTCTTTGGTCATTATTGTTTGGGAAGAATTACATAAGATGTGTATATATAGGTTGATACGAAATGATTATGGTGTACTCGGTACCCTCATAATTTCAGATTGTGAGGGGGCTGAATAGCTTATTGATCCTTGGTATGATAAGTGGATCGCCTCTTTGGGATGTTCGACTCCTAATCCCCAGGTCCCTTTGAATCCTAAACTTAAGGTCTCTTACTTCATTAACAAAGAAACCAGATCTTAGAATATTACCAGAACGCAAACCCACTTTGTCAGTGCTTCTTATGAAAATATTGTCATTATTCCCTTAAGCCATATATGTACTCCTGAGGGCTTGGGAGTTTTTAAAAAATTACAGGTTTAGTTTTAAAATCTGCTTATTTGGTATTCAAAGGTCTTAAACCTTTTCTTAATATGAAACTCTGGAAGTACATTTGGAGAATTAGAGTCACGCATAGTATTCAGTTGTATCTTTGGAAGTCAACAGAAATGACATTCCAACTCTTACAGTCTGGACTATTGTTGGCTACTATATTCTTGCTTGTTCTCTAGGTGAAAAATATGTTATGCATGCTCTTGTTCTTTGTCCCTTTGCTTGTCAAGTTTGGTTTATGCCCCTTTATGTATTCGCACTCATGTTTTGTCTGACAAGTCTTTGCTTGATTGGATTCATTTCTAGTTAGTTGCCCTTATTTCCTTTTTGTGTGATGACTCTAGTCACATCTCTCTGTTATTTTTGGTCTATCTGGAATATTATAAACAACTTGTCGTTTGGTGAAAAAAATGAAACCTCTGGTGTGGTTTTAGGTCGGGATAGAGCCATGCTTGTTCGTTTCCCGAGCCCCTGCCTTTCCCCTAAACCTTTGCTAGATGTCATTTGTGTAGATTAGTGGATGCCCCCACTTTTTGGTTGGATTAAATGTAATATTAATTGTGCTTTTGTTCTTTCTAGGATGAGTAATGATGTAGGTTATGTGATGAAAGACCATGTCAGTAAGGAATCCTTTTGGGCCCATGGTTTTTTGAACTCTCTTCTCGAGTTGAATATGAGATTCGTTCGCATTTAGCCCTAACTTTTTTTGTTTTATCACTTGCAATCTTGGCAATTTTTAAAAAATGGTATTTGGGTTGAAACTCCCTCACATCATTATTGAAAGAGTGATCCTAAATATTTGGTTGGTAAATTTGCTGCCGAAGATTTTGCTAGTGACGACGTATCTTTTTTAAGGATATTTTCCATTTTAATTCTTCCTTAGTAGCTTGTAAATTTACTTTTTAAACTACGTATATGTAATGATGTTGTTTAATGAGCTAAGATAAACTTTTGTATAATATTTTGATAAGACCTCCTGGCTTATGCCAACTGTTAAATAAATTTTAAAAATATAAATTTTAAAAGTTAGAGCATCACACGGAATCCTAGTTAGTAATTCGTCGAATTATTCGCGAACTTATCCAAACTGACCGAATCCAAATGATACTTTCGAATAACTTAAACTCCGTCCCTAGTGCGCGTACTGATTTACGAATTATTCGCGTTCCCGAATTATTCGGCTAACTAGTTTGTTTATCTGGTTAGCGCAACTCGGTCCAACTCAGCATATTCATAAAAAAAAAATCGAAAAGCTTCACTCCGCCTATTTATAACATTTTTTCAAAAATGCAGTCTCTGAGATTCGGTAACAACATTTTAAACTCTCTCAGAAACGAGGTGACTAAACCACCAGACCAACCATAAGTTGGTGCTATTACTACAAGGTATTTAATATATAATGCATTAGTTTAAATCATGATATCCCATTCATAAATTCTCTATTTTTATATATGCCGAATTTCTTAAATTGACTTCATATTTTAAAAACGAATTATACACGAACATGTGTCGTTCCGAGCTACTACCGAACAAGAAACCGTTGACCGAATCCGATCTACCCGAATTCGCATAGTTCTCATATGCATGTCGTTCCGAACTTCCCTCTGTATCCCGAATTGCTAATCAGGCCCGGAACCATTGGGTGATTTCTGTTAATATCCATCTCTCGTTGGTAATCTGGGTCCAGAAGTTGAGGAGCTAGACCACGGAAGTTATGGACCAACGGTTAAGATTTGGTTCTATACTAGAATATATTAAGAGGTAATGGCAGGAGGTGCTGTGGTGTAGTCGGTTATCACGTCAGTCTTACCCACTGAAGGTCCCCTTCGAGCCTGGGCAGCACCAAACATCATCTTCTTCTTTTTTTGTTTCCATAAATATCTGAAATCCTTCTCCTTGTTGGTGCATTCTTTTCAACACGGTTGGTGCCACCAAATTGACTTTACTGTACTGATTCACAAAACAGAACCACCTTAACTTTTTACATGGTGCACGAAATGTCAAATTAACATTAATCAAAATGTTGAATCGGCACACTAGAGATGAAATTCTAAACAAAAAGAGCCTTAATATCGTTCCTTCTGGGCTACCCATTCAACTAATGAGGATTAGTGGTGTATCTCAACAGTGGAGTATAGATTTCATGAGAAAGATTGTGTGTTTCTAATCCAAATATCTAGTATTTAAAAATCCACTGATCGATCACTACGGGGGGAGAAGGGAATGAAACTCCAAACTTCCGAAGAGGGAAAATGGTAAAGTGCAGCAGTGTAGGACTGAAGTGAAGTAGGAAATAGTCTATGGTGGTGTACTCCACAAAGTCTTGGTGCCTTTGTCCTTCTCTGTATTTAAATCAGAGTGTGTTGGTGAAGCCGGATTTCTCTGGCCCATAATTTGTGACCTCTTCTCCTTGTCCACATTGGATTTCCAAGAATCTAGAAGAATGCAAGTCATTTTCCTAGGAGTGGAAAACAGTCGCAAGTACTTCGGATGCAAGTTTTTTTATTTTTTTATTCTTTAATAGCAGTATTTTACAGTAAGTGACTGCTTTCTTAAGCATTGTAATTACTCAATATATTGTCGGTGACCGATTGGGGAATATAAAAAATCCTAATCATAACAATTATCTCATTATAATTTTTTAATTAAGCATCGTCATCAGTCGACATATTCACGCTGCATTTAAATTGCCATGTATTTTTTTTCTTGGCTATCTGAATATTTCCATTTCACACTTCCTAATATGATAACAAAAAATCTTTAGTCCTTGTTCATGATACAGTTAATCTTGATATATTATTTCTCAGTAAATTAATAACAACTTTCACAAAATTTATATTTGGATAACTTAATAATTTCATTACAGTTGTGCATATATTCATTTACCAAGGCTCAACTGTAAATGGATTAATGTTTTCTAACATTCTAAACATGACATAGATTATTTTGTTTCTAATAAAAAGAAGATGTCGTATTTCTTTTAGAAATTTATTATAGGGCTCCAAGGATTTGGTTGTGAGGGTTCCTATGGATTCAATTATCCTAAATATGGATGAGGGGGACCTAATTCATTATCAAAGATACAAAAACACCATTTGATAACCAAAATAATTAAACCTAACATGGCCGTTATATAGCCTCCTCTGCTCTTGGATTTATTTATATTAATCCAAAGAGACTTTTGGTGGAATAAAAATAAACCTAAGAGCAGAGGAGGCTATATAAAGGCCTGGATAAGCATATGCAAGCCTATTTCTCAAGGGGGTCTAGGTATCAAGAACCCACACCTATTTAACATAGCCCTCCTTACTAAACTAGCCAGTCGTCTCATTTCAGACCAAGATCAACTTTGGGCTCAACTTCTCAAAGCTAAATATTTCCCAAAATCTCATCCTCTGGAATTCTCCAGGTCTTCTAAATTATCTTGAATTTGGACTAGCATAAAAAAAAGGGGCTGGAGATCATTAAAGGTAATTTTGTCTGGCAAATAAAAAAATGGAACTTCTACAAAAGTTTGGGAAGACAAATGGGTGCCTAATACATATATTATTCAAAAACCCATTAATATTCAAGATCCTATTCCGCAGAGGGTAAATGAGTTGATGACTCCTGAAGATACTTGGGATCAAGACAAGCTCAATATCTACTTTCAACCAGATATAAAAGCTAAGATTCTAGCCATTTCTCCGAAAAGACAAAATAAGATGGCAGCATCACCCCTCAGGAATCTTCTCGGCAAAAAATGTATATAACTTTATCATAAATCAAAACCAAGAAGACAATAGCCTAAATACCTTTCCATGGCAAAAGATATGGAATTACAAGTAATTCCGAGAATCAAATTATTTATCTGAAAATTAGCTCAAAAAGCCCTCCCAAAAAATCTAAGACTCGGAGCTCATAATACATACATAAACACAGAGTGCCCAATGTGCGATTAACAGGAGCAAGAATCAGAACAACACTTATTTCGGTTTTGCCCATTTGCAAGAGCCATTTGGGTTGGTCTCTCTCTAGAAATAGTGAATACGAGAATTGGTTCGCACTCCATAGTTAATTGGATAAATGAGTGGATCACGGGTCAAGAATTCTTAAAATGATCTGATAAAATCGCCACTATATCTTGGTTTATTTGGAAGTACAGATGTTCGGTAATTTTCGAGAAAATCATTCCAAATCCGAATCACCTCATAGAGCAAATCAATAAATTCTTGCACCAGAATTCTCAAGGAAAGATACAACAAAAAGCGAAGAACAAAGAAAGAAATATACCCAAGGAAAAATGGTCCGACTTAAAGACAGACTGGATAATCTTTATTGATGCGGCTTTTAAAAAAGAAGATTCAACGATGGGATACGCCTTTCTACTTTACTCAGTGGACAACGAATCTTTCATGCACATTGCAGCGGGATCGGAGTGGGCCTCCTCAGCTTTTCATGCAGAATCAATAGCCTTGTTAAAAGCCTCCTCATGGTTAAGTGAAAATATATTATCTAGTGTCTCGATAGCAACGGACTGCAAAACACTGACGGAAACGATCAACAAGACTTGTAAAGATTCTCCTTGAAACGCGGATAATACCATTCAGGAAACTATCTCAATATTGGAAAATCTTCGACGGGCCCAGGTAAAGTATATAAACAGGAAATATAACTATGGAGCGGATTACATTTTTAAAGAAGCTCGAATAAAGCATCTTAGGCACATGTCTTCCAATATTCAACAAAGAGTTTTAAAATCTAGTGTTATTTCCAATATTTTTGTCAAAAATGAGATTATAAATCTCTTGTACTCTGTTATATGATTAATAAAAAATTTCTTTTCATCAAAAAAAAAAAACCTAACCCTAATATAATCATTTAACAAAAATAATGAATTAGGGTTGTGCATAACCAAAATAATTACCAAACCAAACCCTAATATAATCAAAAATTAAACCTAAACGGCTAAACCCAAAAAGAAAAGAAAAAAGGAAACCCGTTCCTTCTTCTTCTCTTCGCCTCTTCTTCGTTTTTTTTTTCTTCCTTCAACGACGATTAACCATCAATTCTGAGCCAGTAATAACTGTAATTGGGTAATAATCGAAAATCTAACCTTTTTGTATTGCTTTTTATCCCATGAACAAGTTAAATTTGATTAAATTAGATATTGAAAAATTAGAGACCGAATACGGTTGGGAAACAACTGTAAGAATGATTTACCGTGTGAAAATATTGATTTTCTCACCGTATAAATTACCGATGCTTGGGAAAACAAGAACTCCAAACCGTACATAAGTTACCTAAGTTTAAATACGGTTGGAAAACCTAACCGTAAGTTACCTGACTTCGTATACGGTTGGGAAAAAATGAACTCCCAAACGTATATAAGTTATCTACGGTTAGGTTTCCTTACGGTAACATAAATTTTCAGAAAAAAATATTTGCCCGAGTTTTTTATTTTGATTTTCAAATATTAACCTAAATCAAATGATTAGTCTAATCTTATTACTAATCTTATCACTAATCTTGCTTAATTTAGTTAACCTAATCATTAACATTAATTAATTATTAGGATAAGGGGTTTGGAGATTTCTATTTGATGACCTCCTTTTTTGTCATCTTGTGAACCCTCGAAACCAAATTCTTGGAGCCCTGTAATAGGTTTGTTCTTTTATGGTTACTAGATTTGGGCTCGTGCTACGCACCAGACATTTTTTTTTAATTTGGTGTGCGCATGGCTTTGCCCCGTCCCGTGGGATGCATTTTTGATTTGGTGTGCTCGGGCATCGCCACACTCTGTGGAAATCCCATTTTTTATTTGGTGTGCGCGGGGCTTCGCCTTGCCCCGTGGAGATGCATCTTTTATTTTGTGTGCGCGGGGCTTCGCCCCGCCCGTGAAGATGCATATTTTGTTTGGTGTGCGCAGGGATTCGTCCCGCCCAGTGGCGATGCATTCTTTATTTGGTGTGGCGGCGCAAATACATTAAAAAAGTGGAAAATATGCGAACAACAAAAAGTGGTGTGGCGGCACAAATACATTAGAAAAAGTGGAAAATATGCATTTTTTCTTTTATTTTCGCAGAAAATATGTGGAATTTTTTCCCTTTTTTTTTGAAAAAAGAAGGTTAAATATTTTTTTTTTAATTTTTTCCCCTTTATATATTAATTTAGAAATAAGAGTCCTAATATACACAAATTTTATTTATCTTTTCCTTTTATTTTTGCAAAAAATATGTGGAATTTTTTCCCCTTTACATATTAATTTAGAAAAAAGAATCATAATATGGTAGATATTTGATTTCCAAATTGAATTTGTACTTCAATAAAAATTCCAAATACGTTAAGTTAAGGTTTCCTTTTGAGTTTGTAATTTTAAACCAATTATAAGTTGCCAAGTGCCTTCACTTAAATAATTTCACGTCATGAATTCCAAATTAAATTTTGTTTCCTTTTTTTATCTTTTTTCTTTTTTCTTTTCTTTTTAAACCAATAGTACGTTGTCAAGTGCCCTCACCAAAACGCTCGTTTCACAAAACTCAAAAAAAGCTTATTTCGACCAATAGAAAGTGAGGATTTGCTCACCATTCAACGTGGGAGCTTTATTTGTCTAGACCTTTAAGTCTTTAAATATAAAAAGCACTATGCAAGAAATTTTTGTGTTCCCCGGCTTATACGTTACATATATGCAGCTAAGTGGCCTAACGATGTGACAAGGGATGTTCTCCAGCAAGTAACAAGTACCACCTCACTATCAATCAAGGAAGTTTTTATCGATTTATTTTTTCATCATAACGTGTAAAGTAAATTATGTTACTTCTTCTTTCTCTCCTTTCCGGCTTTACCCCATATGTAATGAACTAATGAAGCATCCATGAAGGTTCCCAAAACAAAAACTAAATTAAATTTCCATCTTAAACAAATGCATAGATTAGTCCGTGTATGGACCGAGGTGTGACCCACCGTTTGAAATATGACCGCGTAAAATTTCAATTAGTCTTCTGTCTAATTCTGGTATGCAAGACTTAGCTCATAAGAAAAAGAAATACTGCAGTATATGAATGAGAATCTCTTCATTCGTCACTCCATATAAAGAGAAAAATTTGACTCTTCTCATTTGTGTTGTAGCAAAGTAGAACTAGAATCCGAACAAGGAAAAAACAAGAAGAGCACAAGGAGGAAACAAAAAATATGGGTAGAAGAATGGATGCTCTTCTTGGAAGAACCTTCAAGGTTGCTAAACTTAGAAACCTTGTAAATCTAGCTGTCTCCCGTCTTGCTGTTCTTAAGAATCAGCGGCAAGTTCGGTGCTCTCAGGCTCGCTCTGATGTTATTCAACTGCTTAACCTTGACCATCAAGACCGCGCTCTTCTTCGTGTAAGTGTTTTGATTATCTATATACTAGGATATGCGCATCATTTAAATGCATGAATTTGTTGGCGAGTTGTGTTTTTGGATTTGGTTTTTGATTTGTCGTATTTTCATCAGGTTGAAGTTGTGATCAAGGAGCAGAATATGTTGGATGCTTTTGGTATGGTAGAAAGTTACTGCCATCTCCTGTTAGAAAGATCCGTCTTGATTGAAAACAGCAAGTATGTGAATAATGTTCTAAATAGTTGCTGATCACAGTTTGGGTAGTTTTGCTTGAATGATTATTGATCTGTGTTTAATACTGTTTGTGCAGAGTTTGCCCTCAAGAACTAGATGAGGCAATATCAGGTTTGATCTTCGCTGCTTCGAGATGTGGGGAATTCCCAGAACTCCAAGAGATTCGTGAGATGTTCACTTCACGATATGGGAAAGAGTTCACTGCTCGTGCGGTGGAGTTGAGGAACAATAGTGGAGTCAATAGAAAGGTAACTTGTCAATCTTATTACATTTGTGCGCTTATTGTGTTCTATGTTGATTATATTACTGATACCTCCATTTACTTTTATAGATAGTTCTGAAATTCTCAACTCAACAACCGAGCTTGGAGGTCAGAATGAAGGTTTTAAAAGAAATCGCTTCTGAGAATGGCATCACTCTACGTTTTGAAGAAGATACTCCTATTATCAACAAGGTATTGGAGGAAAAGAGTTCATTATCAAACTTGGTAAATTTAGTTTAGTCCTAATTCAAGTTGGGGCAATTATTTACTGTGTCTTGATCTATCTTGGTTGCAGGATAATTTGGAGCTCAACCAGAAGCAGAGTCAGACTGAAACGGACTTGTCATCAGCTAAACTAGATGATTCCAAAGTTGGCAATGAGATGGATAGGAATGAACAGTACTCTGGGTCATTGAGAGCGAGAAAGTACAGGAATGTTGCTAGTGCAGCTCAAGCTGCATTTGAATCAGCTGCTACTGCAGCAGAAGCTGCAAGAGCTGCTGTTGAACTTTCTCAATCTGAATCCCATGACAAAGGTTTTGATGATTATCACAGTAGTCCTTTTCGTCAGCAGCGAAGAAACAGATCCAACGAAATTCAACCCATTGATGAATACAGTTCAGAATCTGAAGGTGAAGGTGATGAACTACCACAAAATAATGGGCGAGACCAAGAACTCGAAGGAAGGAGGAATAAAGCAGAGCTTCAGAGATCATCATCTCTCTCAAGCTCGGATTCAGATGGAGACATGCAACAGGAGACTAAGACATACTCAAACATACAGACCCAAAGGGAACCATTGGAGGAGATAACATTTGATGAGAGTGAAAATGAGACCAAGGGTCAAGTCCCGATAATAGGAAGAGAGGAGGATTTATATACGAATTCTGAGAAGGTTCAGGTCAAGCATCTAAACCTACAGAGGAAACCAATATCAGTGAGGACTAGACGGGGTAATGGAAGATAAGAACTGCCGAAAGAAGAACTAGTTACAGAAGCAAAAGATCCTAATCATTGCCACCCTACATTTACAGTTAGTTTCTCCTACCTATTTACATGCAGCATATACTGTCATCATAAAGCTGGAGTTGGTGTGGCAAGGTTTTAATATGATTGCAGAGACTAGAGAGACATCAATGCGTGTTATTTTTTCAGTACATTTGAGGTTGGAAAGTTTGTAAGAGTAAAACTATAAAAAGGGTTTTCTTGTAGCTATATCAGCAAGTTATTCATTTCATTTTCTTTATAGATGGGTGTTCAACATCCACTCCATGTACAAATCGATAAAAGACTCATAAATATTTCCGTATCTATTATGTTGGAAAACAAAAGAAATTTAAGTTTGTGGTGTAAATCTAAGGAGTTCTGAGATATCTAAAGTTCTACTATATGATGATTCACTAGTAATCTCAGGAAAATATTGATCCCACTGAAACTTGATTTTCAAGAAGATGAAAATCTAATCACTTGAAGTCATCTAATATTTACAACAAGACAAAACTAACAAAACCTCACTAACCACGCAACACTTAAGTTATATCCCTAATGCAGCATTGAACAAAAACTACCGACCTCTTCTGCGCTTCTTACTTTGATTAAGTCGTTAATTCACCTAACTGGAAGCTTACACCAAAATCTTCGTCATTTCACTTCCAAGTTTACTGACCTCTTCCTCGCTTCTTATTCTGAGGCATTAACTCACTCAACGACTGCAAGCTTACACCAACATCTTCATCGTATTCAATTCCAAGTTCCTCCTGTAAGACCAGATCAATCATTAAACCAGTTTCAAAGTGAGTGAATACTTGAGTAAAGACACACAACCGAATGTAAGTATTACCTTGAATTCTTTTAAATCCTTTGGTGAGTTCTCAGTAATAGCATCCCAAATATCTTTAAACATCCTTTTACGCTTTCTCCAGTGACTAATTTTCTCCAAATAAATTCCTTCAATGGCCTTTCTGTCTTCTGGTCTCACTAAAGTGACTCCATCTCGCAATTTGTTAAGTTTTTCTTCCATTGCTTCAACCTAAGAGAACACAAGGAAGTTTCTAAGTCTTCTATGTCATACCCATCTAGGTTCTGGAATCACTTCATTTGTCTATTTTCAAAATACACTACCTAAAAATGGCTTACCTCAGTTTCTAGCTTGGCTTGTTTTGCAAGTATTTGTTCAAGTGTTAAATTTGACTGCAGTGCTCGAATTTCTGCAATAGGAGAGTGAACGGTTACATAGTATCTACAATACCAACCTCATTTCTTGCTTATCTTGATTTTATAAAGAATGAAATCAAAGGAAGGAAGCAAATACCATTATATACAGATACAGCTGAGTAGAAAATGGAATACTACAGGCAATATGAAAGGCTCTTACCTCCTTCAACCTCACTGATTGCTCTCTTTTGTTCTTCTAAATCCTGCTGTAGAGTTGCATTTTCCTTCTTCATCCTATCAAGCTCTTCACTGTTGGGAATGTCAAACTGATCTTGCCGGGCAACATAAATCTTTTGCTTACCATATTCTTTGAACGTAATCCGCCCACTATCACACAGAGCGTCCAATGCTTTCTGAACAGCAGTCTTTTTAAGGTTGTCCTTTTGCAAAGCATCAGCAACATTTTGAGCATTTAGAGGTCTATTTTGCTGCAGTAAGAAATGAAAACAATGTGATGTACGTACAAAAAAATGCAATGTTTCAAACACATATGCAAGAAACAATCCGGTGAGAATCATTGAAAAAAACTTGAGATTGATGACGGAAGCAAAACAAATGTACCTATCCATAAATGACCCGACTAACTCTGCAGTATGTTAAGGAAAAGGTTGGGATTGCTTTCTTAATGATAAGTAATCCAGATACAGAATCATAGACCTGGGATATGTTAACTAAGTGAACCTACTGCTCTAACCTGAGCATATGAACAGCCAAGCTTCTATTCGCCAAATTACTCTTTAACCCATAAGAAACATTAGAAAAGCATACCCCATTGCCAACAAAGTTACTTCGTGCGCCTAGTTTTCAGGTAGTTTCATGAGTTTGTAAGTTTTGTCTTTCACATACCTAGCTCTCTAAGAAATAGTCAAATCAACCCCCGTTAGCACAGTTTTAAATTAGTTTAACCATTCAAAACTGGATTAGTTGACTGGAGAGAGACAAAAACCTCATCCGATCAAGTGACATGGTGAGACGAGTTTATTAGTAAACAAGATTTAAATCAAATGTAGAATCCACTGCCTCTACCCACTGGAGAATGAATGAGAAAACTCAAAAGACACCCAAATGAAACAATGCCTACAAGGCTATTACACAATTGTCTGTCCAATTTCAGATAATTCCTCCAGTGAACTGCACCGTACCTTACTACCTCTAATATACTTGCCCATTCCCATAAATAGTTATCTGGACAAATTTCTCTATCTCTAATACACACATTTACAGTACACAGTTTCCTACAATACCTACAATTATATCACCTCAAATCCTAAAGCAACTCTCTCCCCCACAGAATCCAAAACCCAAATTCCAAAAACTGAAAATATGATAAAATTCAAACAAAAAGTTCACCTCAGACAACATTTCCAGTTCCCACTTAAAACCCTAAAACCCTTAACAAACACTAGTTAGTTATTGGCTTCTACTCTCTAAACCCTAACCAATGAGACACAAAACTAGAGAAATAGGTTAGACCCAAATTAGGTCTTTATTAGTCTTTTAATGTCAATTGCTTAACTTACTGTAGTTACTTATAGCTTTTTACACACAATTAATAATTAGACCGTCGTTGTGAGTTTTCCCCAATATCAAAACCCCCTTAGTAGATTTTTTTGAGATGAAATCTTGCTATGTAAAATAACATAAACTCGTAAAACCGAAGAAAACCATGATAGAGAGATCAGAAAGTAGTATAAACAAGATAGACACAATGGTTTACCTCATTCACAAATTTGAGAACGATACCTGAAAAAAACAATCAGACAATTAGGTTAATTAGTTAATCATCCAAAGATACGATTGAGTAACTGAAGATAGAAAAAGAGGGTTTGATGATTAGGGTTTTACTTTCGGCGGTATCAGATTTTGGCGGCATTTTCAGATCGGGGTTGTGAAAAAGCGCGGGAAAAGTTCTGAGTTGCAAAATGGCAACTGTAGAGAAAGAACTCGAAATATGAGAGAAGAGTCGGAGAATAAGAAAAAAGAGACATCTTATAGGACAGTAATACCCTTGTAAGCCGGCTCCGTATACAGAACTACTAAACAACCCAAAGTACTCCTGGAAGGGGTGTTGTTAGAAGTGTAAATTAGGTGGTGTCACCACGAGTACAGCCCAGCACATTATGTTAAAATTTAATTCCAGCCCTGCATATATCGTATTAAAATTGAATCCAATCTAGCACATCACCTTAGTTTCGAGGGTTGTTTTGGGCCGGACTAATCATCACAGTGGCACAACACACAACATAGATAAGCACATGACACAACATATTACAATATGCTAAGAAAGTACATCATAACATGCATAAAACACTACACTTTTTTTTTAGAAAAACTTAGACAAAAGTCTAAGGGGCATACATTGTTCTTACACAAAATAGCTAAATTAAGAGTATCCAAATTTTGAAGTTTATGGAAAATTTTAAGACTAGTTAACACAAAAGATATTGGGTTGATTCTTGAGGAATTGTCTTCATCATTGCTTCTTGAGTCTTCGTAATAACTGAGGTTGAATCTCCCCTTGATTGCCTGATAATATAGAAATTGAAACCTTAACAGAATTTCCCTGGATTCAGCTTGTACTTCAATGTTCATGTGCTGCTTTTCCCTAGCCCAGCTGAAAGCTAGATCTGCACCTCATGTTGCTCCCCATTCTCCATAATGGCCTGGGTATCATCTGCTTTCAATGTTGTTTCCTGCAGCATCCAAGATAGTTAGTGCAGAGAAGTATTTGAAGTTTTCAGGGTCCTGTATTGTACAAATTCTGATGGTAAAACCAAACTCCTGTGGAATATGTTGGTTTAGATCATAAGGAACTGTAATATCTGCCTTAGTGTCAGATTCTTCACCATTTAGTGAAAAAGTATTTAGAGCATGAGTTGGTAAATTGTGAACTCTGTTATAGTCAGATAAGTTTTGCTTAATGCATATAAATGTATGTTTGGCATTAGGCTTGGTGTGATTGAAGACCAGATCACACCTAGGCTTCCATATATACCAACAAGTAGTAGCATAGATGTTAACTTTTCCAGATGTAACTCCAGGGATGAACCATGAGTTAAACCAATCCATAAAGTTAGTGGTATTATCAAACTTGCCATGAGATGTTCCAATAATTTCATGCCATACTTCAGTTGTTGCAAGGCAGTTTAAGAAAAGATGTGTCATGGTTTCCTCCCCACTACTGCATACTTGACAGATAGGGTCAATAATAATACAGAATGCTTGCAGTCTTTGCATTAGTGGTTAGTATTTCATGAGCACATTTCTAGATAAAAATCTTGATAACTAGGGCAATGCTCAGTTTCCAGATAGCCTTACAATTTCTTGTTAGGATATCATTCATGTATAAGTTATCTATCTTTGCCTTGTACATGGCTTTGACAGAAAACTTTCCAGTTTCATTTAGATTCCATTGGATTGTTTCTTCTTCCCCTGGATGAGTATTCAGAGCTAGAATGGCTTGAGCAATGTTAAGGTTGAAAATGTGATGAACAAAGTGTATATTCCAGTTCCCATTGGGCTGCATAAGGTTTGTCAGCAGTTCAATGTGTTGTGGGCAATGAGTGGGTTTTATGATCTTAGTTGTTAAATTTGGGATCCAGGGGTCTTCCCATATTTTGATTCTCTTCTCATTTTCAATTTTCCAATGACAGTGTTGTTGTATGTTCTGAATACCTTCAAGAATACCTTTCCAGATCCAAGACTCTCCATCTTCAGCTTTTGTATCCATATTTAGAACATTTCTCCCCAGGAGATACTTGGCATCCATTAGTTGACACCATAGAGACTCTATATCTTGTTCAAGTCTCCAGCCAATTTTTTGTAATCATAGAGCTCTTGAAGAGTTCCATATTCATGAATCTTAATCCACCCAGTTCCTTTGGTTTGCATATTGTTGTCCAAGCCTTTGGATAGTAACCTTTGGGGCTTTCCAGATTTTTGCCCCAAAAGAAATCTCTTTATAACTTGTTTAAGTCTTGAAAAGTTTGCTTTGGAATTCTGAAGCAGTTCATTTGGTAGATGCTAGCAGTTGAGGTAACAGTTTTAATTAGAGTTTCCCTTCCAGCAGGGTTTAGTGGGACATTTTTCCAACTGGATAATCTCAACTTTAACTTATCAACCCCTGGTTTGAAAGACTGTATTTTGCTTCTGTGAGTAAAGAGGGAAGATCTCAGGTATTTATCATCCAGTTGTAGAACTTTAACTCTCATAATGTTGCTGATGATAGGGATGAAAGTTAGGTCTATATTCTTGCTGAAGAACACACCAGATTTGTTGAAATTGATGAGTTGGCCAGAAGTATCACCAAATATGTTAAGGATGTCCATGAGATTCTGAGCTTCCACTTTGTTAGCTTTGCATAAGACCATGCAATCATCAACAAAGAGGAGATGGTTGATAGAAGGAGCACCTCTGCAGATATTTATTCCAGAAATGATGCCCAAGTCTTCAGCATGCCCAAGTCTTTATTCCAGAAATGATGCCCATAAAACAATACACAATATGGCACAATATATCACATTTTTTGTATTTTACAAAAGAGTCTTTATTCTAGCTAATTTATTTATTTTGAAATTTTATCATCGATATATTGACTTATTTTAATAACAACACATAATAAATATTTATTTTGGAATAAATAATTGTGCTAGGCACAACACAACAAGGCGCAACACGTTTATTTTTCTGGCATAACACAACACGACATGTCTTAATTTCCGGCACAACACGACACACAACATGTTAAGCACATGCTTTCATGGGATATCATGTGCTGGCCCGATAAATTTTACACCTCAAGGTGTTCTACTTGTCTTGTTTGAGTCATATCTAGTGGCATTGAGATTGATGGTACAAAAAGATGTAATAGAAAATATTCTCACTCTGATGTCTGCTTTGTTTGTTTGGGTCGAACCCACGATCCAGAACTGACTTTCCAGAGTCAGATATCAGATCATTTGTATTTTTATTTTTTTGACATCTGACTCGAGGTCTGACTCGGCTTATACATTAAACTTGGACAATTCGAATCAGGTGTCATTTTGTTCCTGATTCGCTGGATACACCCTTACTGGATTTAAAAGTCTGATTCAAGTCTCGGTCACTTGATTACCTTAGAAGAGAGTAACAAAAGTTATGAGCAAGCACTAATTAAGGTCGGTTCATATAGGCATGGCTAACCCACATTTTTGCCACTTTTGCACCTACTATGGGCATGACAAAGTGGCAAACGGGCCTGGCTAAGTGGCAAATTTTCCACTTAGCCAGGTCATGTCAAGTTTCTACCGAGCGGCCGAGTATCGACCGCTCGGACAAGACTATATCGTTGGGTGTTGTTTAGATCGCCAGCGGTTTATATTCGGTCGGCCGGTCTAGTCTTCACCGCCACATAGAATCTGATCTAACGACCATAAATCTTCCCCCCTATAAATACCAAATTCCTCTTCCATTTTAACTCACACCTTCTCTTCTCTACTCTTCACATTTGTTAATCTAAAACAAATTTCATCATCTAACTCTTTCATTCACTCGTATTGTGTAGTTTTTTCTTAATATGTCTCAATCTAATTCTCAATTAACTAAAAGCAAGAAGATAAGGGGTCCAAAATTTACCTTAGCCGAAGATGAAAGCATTGCAGAAACAATGTGTTCTTTACACAAGATAGTGTCGATGCCCAACAACAATCTACCAAGTTGTGGGATAACAAATTTGCTAAATTTCGTGATGCAACTATGAACATCAACGATCGCGATGCAAATGGATTGTTCGGTCGCTTCGTTTTAATCAATGCCAAGTTTTATTCTATGTTGTTGTTATAATGCAAGTTGCTCGTGCTTGAGCGAGCAGTCTTGTCGATGTTGATGTCGAACGAAAGTGTCGAAATGATTGGCACCACAAACATGGGAAAATTTTGGGTTATGAGAGTTGTTATCATATTTTCAAAGTGTTGCCTAAATGTTAGAGCACTGCTCGCTCGAACTCGCATGTGTTTCCATCTCAAGCATATTTGTCAATGTTAGTGATCAAAACTATAAGTCTTGATTTCTAGCCTATTTATAGATGTCTCGGACTAGGACATAGATAGTGTAGTTGAGCTTAGATTTCACAGAGTCATCATTTGAAGACGAAGAACTACTAAGGGGAGATTGTGGAACTTCTTCGACAAAATGTATGTGGAGACTTGAACTCATCTATCACTTTGAAAGTGTATTTCTACTATCTCCTCTATTGAGACATAAGTCGTGTTAAGATATAGTTTTCTCTATACACATTTGATATTTCAAGTTGAGTATATCTCGCTTACATATTTCTCGAAATATGTGTTGGTAAGCTTTCGCTTCGACCAAGTTCATCTTATATCATGAGAAAATTTCCGAGTAACATCTTACATGGTTTGTGTGATACAATCATTTGATGTAGGCTTGGAATGTTTCGATAATGATTATTTAAATATCTTGAAAATTGCTTTGATGCTAATAGTGTGTGAAAACGGCTATTGTCATTGTAGAAGAATGTAAATAAAGAGTTGAGAATGTTACCATGTTTGGATATAAGCATATATAGTGTATTCGCACATTAGTGTATAAATCCATAAACCGAGAGCCAAGTGTATGCATATGTGTGTATACGAAATTGGTGAAGGAGACAGGTTAAGTATGCGTACCTGTACGCATATTAGCGGAAGTTTTCGAACCGAAATTTTCTGTTGAGTTTGGTTTTGACAAACTCTTAACTAGTCACCTTAAGTATGCGTACCCGTACGCATACTGGCGGAAGTTTTCGAACCGAAAATTTCTGCCGAGTTTGGAAACTAAACAAGCTCAAATCTGGTTGTTTAAGTACGCATACCCGTACGCATACTTAAGCTGGTTACTTTGTCAAATCGGTCAGTTCATGGACTTAAACATTTAAATCATAAGGAATGCAATCTTTACAAACCGCGGCTATAATGTTCATGATTGATTCAAGTGAATCAAACTGATTTGGTTTCAATTGTGTTTTCTATAGCAATTGAACAACTCTTTAACTAGTTTCATTTGAGTCATTTGAACTAGTTATGGTTGAGATGAATAAGGATGATATGAGAGTAATCATATGGCTAACCTCGATTAACTATTTGTGAACCAACATGGTGTACACGTTTAGGTACGATTACATAAACCTAAATGAGACTACATTTCATTTGTGTGTAACAAGCTAAGTTCGATCTAACGGTTGAAAGATACTAGCTTGGTTGAATCAGGTTTTTCATCTAACGGTGAATATTGAATGCTTTGTTACCAAGGTAACTTGGATTGCAAACCCTGATTTTAAAACTATATAAAGGAGAACTCTAGCAATTGGGAAACCTAATCCCCACAACTCCTGTGTGTTACTAGTTGCATAACTAGAGTCGATTCTCCTTTAATCTTAGATTTCTTCTCGAGACCCTGTAGGTTAACGACTTGAAGACTTCATTGGGATTGTGAAGCCATACCCAACTATTATCTTTGTAGTTGCGTGATCTGATCTTGTTGTTTCTCTCGTGTTGAGTACAATATGAAATAATTGGCTCGAGATTTTATATCTTCGATAGGCAAGATAAAAAATTAATCAAAAACACCTTTGTCTCATCGTTTGTGATTCCACAATGACTTGTTTCGCTAGTCGATTAAGTTTATTGCGAGGTGATTGATAATACTAGGTTGTTCTTTGGGAATATAAGTCCGGTTTATCAATTGGTTCTTGTCCACCTTGATTTACCAAAAGACGGAACAAAAACTTCTGGGTATTTCTGTGGAGACAGATTTATTCAATCCTATAGACTTTTCTGTGTGAGACAAATTTGTCTATCAAGTCTTCGACTTTGGGTCGTACCAACTCTTGGTTGTGGGTGAGATCAACTAAGGGAATCAAATGTGTAGTATCCTGCTGGGATCAGAGACGTAAGGAGCGCAACTGTACCTTGAATCAGTGTGAGATTGACTAGGGTTCAACTACAGTCCAATCCGAAGTTAATTGGTAGTGTCTGTAGCGGCTTAATACAATGTGGTGTTCAATCTGGACTAGGTCCCTGGGTTTTTCTGCATTTGTTGTTTCCTTGTTAACAAAATTCTGGTGTCTGTGTTATTTCTTTTCCGCATTATATTTTGTTATATAATTGAAATATCACAGGTTGTGCGTTAAGATCAATCAATTAGAATACCCAACCTTGGGTTGTTGATTTACATTGATAGACACTTGAACATTGGTCTTTGGTACCGTTCAAGTTACTCCTCTTATTCAATCGGGCTCGCAGATTTCTATTTGCTGATTGCGGATTGAGTTAAGAGTTAGAGATATTAAACGCTTTGATATACTTTACTCTAGATTAAGTCTGACTGTCTAGTTGATTCTCTAGAAAGTATATTGGAGTAAGTCCTCTCAGATTTCCAAACAAATTGTTGGGTGTGGTTGTTAGACCCCCGCATTTTCAATTGGTATCAGAGCAAGCAAACACATTAAATACCTCATAAGTCTGTGTTTGTAGCGATCTGATATGAACAAAGGTGTTATCTCTCTAAACGTATCACCAGTCTTCGATGGCTCAAATTACTTGTGGTGGAAAAATTTTATGCTTTTGTTTCTTCAAGTGCGTGATTTTCAATCATGGGTTTATGTAGTTAACGACTATGATGCTCCCGTTGTGGCAGTAGGGGATGCAACCGTTCCAAAGAACATTGGTGAATACAATGCTGCCGAGATACTTGCTGCAAACCAAAACTCCGACGGTTCGAATGCCAACATACCTGCCATTACCCCAGATCGTCAGCACCATGTGACAACGTGCACTAGGTCTAAAGATGCTTGGATATCTTAGAAACCGTATCCGAAGCAAATACCAGTGAAAAGGAAGATAGGCTTCAGAACCTTAATTCCGGTTGGGAAAACCTTCGTATGGCAGATGAAGATTCATTTGATGAGTTTAATCACAAAGTGTCTGAAATTCTTAATGCATCTTTTGCATTGGGTAAGACTATTCCTGAAAAGGACATTGTGATGAAAATTCTAAGATCGTTGTCATCTAGATACGATTCTAAGAAGCATGCCATCGTTGAAGGAAATTACTTGATCTTGATACTCTTTTCAGAAGTACTCTGGTGGGAAAGATTAAATTACTTGATCTTGATCAGAGTACAGTCAGAACTTTTGAATTCAATGTTGTAATCGTTCCAAGCGAAGCCTCTAATTTGTCATGGGCTGATGAATGTTGTTCTAGTCATGTTGATTTTAATAAATCACTGATAACACAAAAGATCAACGATATGGTAATGAAAAGCAAAAGATGCGAGAGATTTTTTTTCTCTCTATTGCTTATGATGATTCAAGTCAAGAAAAATCTCAGTGTCACAATGGGTTACATACTACTGCAGTGTGTACGGAAAGTTCAGCCTTTTCGACGGAGGTTTCTTGTGATTCAAACTCCAGTTTGGAATCCGAATGTTAGACTGAGATCCTAGAATTTCTGGATAAGTTTGAAGAAATTCACCAGGAAAATATTCAACTAAAAGAATTGTTGAATAAACTTGAGTCATCACTACATGCGAAATCTCTTGAGAGTGACTGTCTTAATGATGAATTCACCAGAGCCCTATTACTAAATGAAAAAGAGATCAATTCTCTCAAGTGTGACCTGCAAAGGTTGTTAGGAAGCTCAGACAAAATTTCAGCAATGTTATTTGGTCAAAAAGCTTTTGGAAACACACAAGGTTTAGGGTTCAAAGGAAATACTGTAAGCACAACAAACTCGGTTATTCCAACCAGCTTTGGATCAATCAAACCTGAGCGTAGTGATAAACATGTATCAAATATACAAAGAAAATCCTCTTTGATCTGCTCTTTTTATGGAAGTACAAGCCATGTCCGGAGTAAGTGTTGGAGATTCAAGAGGAACTGCAAAAGAATTTCCAAACTTCAAAATGACATGCAAAAGATGAATCTGACTATAGAGAAGCAGTCAGATACGCCTGGGTACAAGAAGAAATCCAAAAGATCCAGAGTTAGACAAGGTAAGTCCACAAACTCAACAAACCTCGAAATGTCACCCTGTGACACAAGATGGGAACACTCTGTTCACTCTATTACTATCTAAACCATAGTAATAAATCGTATCCTTATTTTTGACTTGAAAAATAAGGATTACTTCAAGGTTGATTCAAGTCTTGTAAATCTTCTGTTGATTTTTCTGTTCCATATTTAACAAGTAAATATGTGTTTTTTAAGATTGATAATGGATCATGAACCGTGGAAACCTTTTCAATGTCCTTTAGGGTTTTACTATCATGAAGTCTATTTATGTTCATTTGCGAACATTATTGTTCTTTACCTTCTTCTCTAAAGATACATCCTCATGGCCCCTATAACTAGAGGTATCACGAAAAGAGATGTTATAGAAGCAGTTAACGTGTATCTGTGTGGAGGAGTTTCTTCCTCAAGGAAAAGAAAGGCAAAGAACGTGACTGATGATCCAGGTTCTTCCTCTGACTAACTATTGTTTGTTTGTCATTCTGATAATAACTTTAGGGCTATGGTGAAGGATTTCATCGTGAAAAGAAATGATTTAAAATCTCGAATCATTTCTTCTCTAAGAGATATCTCTCACTATGAAAAAATGTTGTCTCTAACAAAGAACACTCTGTGTGGACTGAAAAGAGAACTTAGTGAGTCAACTGATATTTCTGAAGATTTGGAGGAATTGAATGATCCCATTATCAATGTTTTTTTCAATAATGAGAATGAATTCTCTGTAGACGCCCTGAGAAATCTCTACAATGTCTTGTAAATCTTCTTTAGAGAATTTATTTCTTGTTTTTAGAAGAATAACTAGGGTTTGGAATAGCCATTATTATGAGTACACATAGTTATGTCCAACGATTTTCATCTTCAATGTTTTTATATTTATTTATTTAAATTCTAAGTTTTTGGAAGATGATTTTTTTTCAATTTTAATCTTTATGATTTTATATATTGCAAACTGTTATGGGATATGTTGTTTACGTCCGTGAACCTGTGATTGTCCCATACTTGATCAAAAGTTACCTCTATTATGTCGGTATGAATGTATTGATAAAGATAGAATGAAATTTTGACATTACAAAAGTTAAAGTCTTTTATGACATTGTTTTGATGGAAGAAAGGATAAAACTTTTGTTTACAGGGATTAAGTATATTTCATGTCATTGTGCAAATAGTGATGGAAAATAGAATGGATCTTTGTTTATTCCATAGTATTGGTCGATCTCCGATCCACATCTTTGTGCATATACTGTGTTGCTCCATAAGGTTCCTTATGTTTGAGCATGACCAACTAAATTGATCATTCTCTTTTGGTTATTTTAGTTGTTGCTCCGTAAGTTCTCTTATGTCGAGCATGACCAATTGATCACCTTGTCGTTAATTTTGTTGTGTATTCCAATTAAAATAATCGTGGGTTTTCTTGTGATTAATTTGGTTGTATTTTTTCGATTGCATTAATTATGGGTTCTCTTGTGGTTAATTCAATTGAATATTTTGGATGCAAATTCATGTTTTCATGTGATTTGAGTTATCCAAAAGAAATCCTTATTTTCTTGTAAAAGCAAGGTCGCCTTTGTTGTTCTTTCGGGAATGACATTTTATGGGGGAGAGTTCATTTTGAACTTGTGCTTAATTGCCAAATCTTTGTGGGGAGTGCAGCTGTGGAATATTAGGGGTTATCTTGTATCTTTATAAACTCCTTGATGAATGCATTTAGCTTCGGCTTTATGATGGCATCTAAATAAGTTGATATGGTATTCTCTTTTGGTCATGAAGTATCTCTGTGAAAATTTCATGAGGATCCCATTAGTTTTCGTACCTTTGCCAATTTATATTGACAAAAAGGGGGAGAATTAATGTGTAGTGTGATACTACAAATACATATGGTTTACATATCATTATTTAAGGGGGAGTGGTTTTCATGTTGAGATGAAGTATTGACTAAGGGGTAGTGATACATATCACCATAGTATTGTTGTCAAAGTTGTGATACAATTGGACTTTGATGTTGTGTAATAATACTATGACATTGTATAACAATGATTAAGAGCATTTTTGTTTTCTCATTGTTATCGCTACGGATCTTCAACAACTGTGATGTTGAACTTGCAACCTTTAGGATCATGGAGTACTTGGAAGTGACGAAGATTTTAAGTCGCGTTGAAGATGCCAAGGAGATCAAGCATTTGGATGAGAAGCTACAATTTCTATCTATTTTGTAATCCATATGTATTGATAGATTTTTCTCTAAAATTGACAAAGGGGGAGATTGTTAGAGCACTGCTTGGTCGAACTCGCATGCATTTCCATCTCAAGCATGTTTGTCAATGTTAGTGATCAAAACTATAAGTCTTGATTTCTAGCCTATTTATAGATGTCTCGGACTAGGACATAGATAGTGTAGTTGAGCTTAGATTTCACAGAGTCATCATTTGAAGACGAAGAACTACTAAGGAAAGCTTGTGGAACTTCTTCGACAAAAGGTATGTGGAGACTTGAACTCATCTATCACTTGGAAAGTGTATTTCTACTATCTCCTATATTGAGACATAAGTCGTGTTAAGATATACTTTTCTCTATACAAATTTGAGATTTCAAGCTGAGTATATCTCGCTTACATATTTCTCGAAATCTGTGTTGGTAAGCTTTCGCTTCGACCAAGTTCATCTTATATCATGAGAAAATTGCTGAGTAACATCTTACATGGTTTGTGTGATACAATCATTTGATGTAGGCTTGGAATGTTTCGATAATGATTATTTCAATATCTTGAAAATTGCTTTGATGCTAATAGTGTGTGAAAACGGTTATTGTCATTATAGAAGAATGTTTCAATGATTGAAATAAAGAGTTGAGGAAGTAACCATGTTTGTATATAAGCATATATAGTGTGTTCGCACATTAGTGTATAAATCCATAAACCGGGAGCCAAGAGTATTCATATGTGTGTATACGAAATTGGTGAAGGAGACAGGTTAAGTATGCGTACCCGTACGCATATTGGCGGAAGTTTTCGAACCGAAAATTTCTGCTAAGTTTGGTTTTGACAAACTCTTCACTAGTCACCTTAAGTATGCGTACCCGTACGCATACTGGCGGAAGTTTTCGAACCGAGAATTTCTGCTGAGTTTGGAAACTATACAAGCTCAAATCTGGTTGTTTAAGTACGCATACCCGTACGCATACTTAAGCTGGTTACTTTGTCAAATCGGTCAGTTCATGGACTTAAACATTTAAATCATAAGGAATGAAATCTTTGCAAACCGTGGCTATAATGTTCATGATTGATTCAAGTGAATCAAACTGATTTGGTTTCAATTGTGTTTTCTATATAAATTGAACAACTCTTTAACTAGTTTCATTTGAGTCATTTGAACTAGTTATGGTTGAGATGAATAAGGATGATATGAGAGTAATCATATGGATAACCTCGGTTAAGTATTTGTGAACCAACATGGTGTACATGTTTAGGTACGGTTACATAAACCTAAATGAGGGTACATTTCATTTGTGTGTAACAAGCTAAGTTCGATCTAACGGTTGAAAGATATTAGCTTGGTTAATTCAGGTTTTTCATCTAACGGTGAATATTGAATGCTTTGTTACCAAGGTAACTTGGATTGCAAACCCTGATTTGAAAACTATATAAAGGAGAACTCTAGAAATTGGGAAACCTAATCCCCACACCTCTTGTGTGTTACTAGTTGCATAACTAGAGTCGATTCTCCTTTAACCTTAGATTTCTTCTCGAGACCCTGTAGGTTAACGACTTGAAGACTTCATTGGGATTATGAAGCCAGACCCAACTATTATCTTTGTAGTTGCGTGATCTGATCTTGTTGTTTCTCTCGTGTTGAGTACAATTTAAAATAATTGGCTCGAGATTTTATATCTCCGATAGGCAAGATAGAAAATTAATCACAAACACCTTCGTCTCGTCGTTTGTGATTCCACAATGACTTGTTTCACTAGTCGATTAAGTTTATTGCGAGGTGATTGATAATACTAGGTTATTCTTGAGGAATATAAGTTTGGTTTATCAATTGGTTCTTGTTCACCTTGATTTATCAAAAGACGGAACAAAAACTCTTGGGTATTTCTGTGGGAGACATATTTATTCAATCCTATAGACTTTTCTGTGTGAGACAAATATGTCTATCAAGTCTTCGACTTTGGGTCGTACCAACTCTTGGTTGTGGGTGAGATCAACTAAGGGAATCAAGTGCGTAGTATCCTGCTGGGATCAGAGACGTAAGGGGCGCAACTGTACCTTGAATCAGTGTGACATTGATTAGGGTTCAACTACAGTCCAATCCTAAGTTAATTGGTATTAGGCTAGTGTCTGTAACGGCTTAATACAATGTGGTGTTCAATCTGGACTAGGTCCCGGGGTTTTTCTGCATTTGTTGTTTCCTCGTTAACAAAACTTTTGGTGTCTGTGTTATTTCTTTTCCGCATTCTATTTTGTTGTATAATTGAAATATCACAGGTTGTGCATTAAGATCAATCAATTAGAATACCCAACCTTGGGTTGTTGATTTACATTGATGGACACTTGAACATTGATCTTTAGTACCATTCAAGTTACTCCTCTTATTAAATCGGGCTCGCAGATTTCTATTTGCTGATTGCGGATTGAATTAAGAGTTAGAGATATTAAACTCTTTGATATACTTTACTCTAGATTAAGTCTGACTGTCTAGTTGATTCTCTAGAAAGTATATTGGAGTAAGTCCTCTCAGATTTCCAAACGAATTGTTGGGTGTGGTTGTTAGACCCCCGCATTTTCTATTGGTATCAGAGCAAGCAAACACATTAAAGACCTCATAAGTTTGTGTTTGTAGCGATCTGATATGGACAAAGGTGTTATCTCTCTAAACGTATCACCAGTCTTCGATGGCTCAAATTACTTGTGGTGGAAAATTTTTATGCTTTCCTTTCTTCAAGCGCGTGATTTTCAATCATGGGTTTATGTAGTTAACGGCTATGATGCTCCCGTTGTGGCAGTAGGGAATGCTACCGTTCCAAAGAACATTGGTGAATACAATGCTGCCGAGATACTTGCTGCAAAGAAAAACTCCGACGGTTTGAATGCCATCATACCTTCCATTACCCTAGATCTTCAGCACCATGTGACAACGTGCACTAGGTCTAAAGATGCCTGGGATATCTTAGAAACCGTATTCGAAGGAAATACCAGTGAAAAGGAAGATAGGCTTCAAAACCTTAATTCCGATTAGGAAAACCTTCGTATGGCAGATGAAGATTCATTTGATGAGTTTAATCACAAAGTGTCTGAAATTCTTAATGCATCTTTTGCATTGGGTAAGACTATTCCTGAAAAGGACATTGTGATGAAAATTCTAAGATCGTTGTCATCTAGATACGATTCTAAGAAGCATGCCATCGTTGAAGGAAATTACTTGATCTTGATACTCTTTCCAGAAGTACTCTGGTGGGAAAGATTAAATTACTTGATCTTGATCAGAGTACAGTCAGAACTTCTGAATTCAATGTTGTAATCGTTCCAAGCGAAGCCTCTAATTTGTCATGGGCTGATGAATGTTGTTCTAGTCATGTTGATTTTAATAAATCACTGATAACACAAAAGATCAAGGATATGGTAATGAAAAGCAAAATATGCGAGAGATTGTTTTCTCTCTCTATTGCTTCTGATGATTCAAGTTAAGAAAAATCTCAGTGTCACAATGGGCTACATACTACTGCAGTGTGTACGGAAAGTTCAGCCTTTTCGACGGAGGTTTCTTGTGATTCAAACTCTAGTTTGGAATCCGAATGTGAGACTGAGATCCTAGAATTTCTGGATAAGTTTGAAGAAATTCACCAGGAAAATATTCAACTAAAAGAATTGTTGAATAAACTTGAGTCATCACTACAGGTGAAATCTCTTGAGAATGACTGTCTTAATGATGAATTCACCAGAACCCTATTACTAAAGGAAAAAGAGATCAAATCTCTCAAGTGTGACCTGCAAAGGTTGTCAGGAAGCTCAGGCAAAATTTCAGCAATGTTATTTGGTCAAAAGGCTTTTGGAAACACACAAGGTTTAGGGTTCAAAGGAAATACTGTAATCACAACAAACTCAGTTATTCCAACCAGCTTTGGATCAATCAAACCTGAGCGTAGTGATAAACATGTATCAAATATACAAAGAAAATCCTCTTTGCTCTGCACTTTTTATCGAAGTACAAGCCATGTCCAGAGTAAGTGTTGGAGATTCAAGAGGAACTGCAAAAAAAATTCCAAACTTCAAAATGACATGCAAAAGATAAATCTGACTATAAAGAAGCAGTCAGATACGCCTGGGTACAAGAAGAAATCCAAAAGATCCAGAGTTAGACAAGGTAAGTCCACGAACTCAACAAACCTCGAAATGTCACCCTGTGACACAAGATGTGAACACTCTGTTCACTCTATTACTATCTAAACCATAGTAATAAATCGTATCCTTATTTTTTGACTTGAAAAATAAGGATTACTTCAAGGTTGATTCAAGTCTTTTAAATCTTCTGTTGATTTTTCTGTTCCATATTTAGCAAGTAAATATGTGTTTGTTAAGATTGATAATGGATCATGAACCGTGGAAAACTTTTCAAGGTCCTTTAGGGTTTTACTATCTTGAAGTCTATTTATGTTCATTTGCGAACATTATTGTTCTTTACCTTCTTCTATAAAGATACATCCTCATGGCCCCTATAACTAGAGGTATCACGAAAAGAGATGTTATAGAAGCAGTTAACGTGTATCTGTGTGAAGGAGTTTCTTCCTCAAGGAAAATAAAGGCAAAGAACATGACTGATGATCCAGGTTCTTCCTCTGACTGCCTATTGTCTGTTTGTCATTCTGATAATAACTTTAGGGATATGGTGAAGGAGTTCATCGTGAAAAGAAATGATTTAAAATCTCGAATCATTTCTTCTCTAAGAGATATCTCTCACTATGAACAAATGTTGTCTCTAACAAAGAACACTCTGTGTGAATTGAAAAGAGAACTTAGTGAGTCAACTGATATTTCTGAAGATTTGGAGGAATTGAATGATCCCATTATCAATGGTTTTTTCAATAATGAGAATGAATTCTCTGTAGACTCCCTGAGAAAGCTCTACAATGTCTTGTAAATCTTCTTTAGAGAATTTATTTCTTGTTTTTAGAAGAATAACTAGGGTTTGGAATAGCCATTATTGTGAGTACACATAGCTATGTCCAACGATTTTCATCTTCAATATTTTTAGATTTATTTATTTAAATTTTAAGTTTTTGGATGATGATTTTTTTGCAATTTTAATCTTTATGATTACATTGCAAACTGTTATGGGATATGTTGTTTACGTCCGTGAACCTGTGACTGTCCCATACTTGCTCAAAAGTTATCTCTATTATGTCGGTATGAATGTATTGATAAAGATAGAATGAACTTTTGACATTACAAAAGTTAAAGCCTTTTATGTCATTATTTTGATGGAAGAAAGGATAAAACTTTTTTTACATAGCGATTAAGTATATACATGTCATTGTGCAAATAGTGATGGAAAATAGAATGAATCTTTGTTTATTACGTAGTATTGGTCGATCTCCGATCCACATCTTTGTGCATATACTGTGTTGCTCCGTAAGGTTCCTTATGTTTGAGCATGACCAACTAAATTAATCATTCTCTTTTGGTTATTTTAGTTGTTGCTCCGTAAGTTCTCTTATGTCGAGCATGACCAATGTTGTAGTAATTCGATTGCGGTAAATACGGAGTTCGTTGCTCGGACTTGAATAGATTTAAAAACAAAAATATGTACAAAATTGTCACAAGATCAAGAGGAACCAGGACTCAGGATTCCAATGTGTTTCATATTCAAGTGGCTCAGAAAATAATCCTAGGCGATTATAGCTCAAAATAAAACAAGTATTAACTCTATGTTTGCCAAATTAGATTCCATAAAATATTACTTGTATATTATAAGCATGGCACATCAAGAATCCCTAGGACTAAGCATGTTCCATCAAACAAAATCACAAGTAATTAATTGAAATCATAAATCAATTAAAATCGGTGCAAAAAGTGAATTAAGAATTATTTAAATAACCACATGGCTGAAAAACAACTTCCTCCATCATCCCAGTATTGGGGTTTAGCTACTCATGATAATCATGTTCTCAAAATACATACTTGATGCTCAAAATATGATTAAAAGAGTGAAAAATATAATACAGTGAAACTACGACCCTCTTTAAGCGTCCATAAAAGAACGATACCTTATTGCTGCTGTTGATAAGCGACGCTGGTATTGGCTGTTGAAGAACGACGCGGTCTACTGCTGCTAGCACTGTTGAAGAACGACGGTCCTGGAGGGTCCGTTCTTCGTCTTCTTCTTCCTCCTCGAGCAGCAGCAGGAAGCTTTCCTGCAGCTTCCTGTTCTTCGTCTTCCAGCCCTCTGCTGCGTCTCTGTGGTCTCTAAACTTTCCCAAACTCTTTGATAAAACTTTCTCTCACTTCCCACCAGCCTTTATATACCAATAGGGTCCAAATAACTCGATTAAATCCGAGTTTATCTCCCTTTTTTCTTCACGTGCAGTTGAGAGAGAAATCTCTTTTCTGTTGCTTTGTACGCGTCTTCTGGCAATTTCTTACGCTCCAAACTTCTCCTAATCCTTAAACAAGACTAGATACACTTTACTTCAACGTAAAACTCTCCCAGAATCTCTAAAAATATATTTGAAAACTTCACAGAGAACACGTATTCTGTTTGGACTTTGATCGCTTCTCCCAGCCATTCCAGCCCAAGTTGATCGATAAAATCACTTGCATACGATCTGTTTATTCTTAACAGGCCTAGCCCAATTGATTTCAGGGATTTAATCTCCCTCAAAACTGCCCAGAAATCCAACAGAGAATTATCAGACGTGAACTTAGTTTTCCCGCCAAATTCCATTATTTGAACTTTGAATGTGGTGTCCCCTTAACCAGACCTGGTGTCCCTTTAGCAGCTGCTTGGAAATGGGTCACCCCTTAGTAATTAGGTTACCCCTTATCCAAAATCAAGGGTCCATATAGCAAGTTTCCTCTGGGGCATTTTCCGCACTTTTTTGGGGTTCCTCCGGGGTATTTCTGGGGTACTTCCGGTACACTTCTGGGGCGCTTCCGGCACTCTATCAATGGAGGTTCAAACGCCGCATTTTCAGCCAATTTCGCCGCAAATCCTTATTCTTCTGAAAACACCTACAAATATATAAAATAACCAAATAAGTACAAAAATGGGTGCTAACACTATATACAATTGAGATATATTAGACACATAAATGCGTCTATCAAATACCCCCAAACTTATTATTTGCTAGTCCCGAGCAAATCAAAACTACAAAATAAAATCCTAACTCACTGTCGCAGGCATCGTCGATTGCATTTAGCGTATGCAATAAGCCTTTAAACCCCTAGGTGGCCCTAGTGGCCGAGTTATAGTCTCGGGAGGGCTTACCAGAGATATACCCACAAAACCTGTACTCCAGACCTTAGCTATCTACGCAGAACCTTGGAAGGCACTAAAGAATCTCCTTGGTTGGCATACTTATTGACTACAGGAAGAAGTACCCTGATGCGAAATTCCAATTGCTGTACACGAGTTTGCACTCAAGCATACTAAAATTCATATAAAGTGACAGAGCTCTACTCAGATAGTTGCACTATGGACATCATATTCGGAGTCAAAACTAATCACATGGTTAGATCAAGAAGATGGATATAGAAAAACATAGATGGTTTTGATGTTTACTAAGTGAACGACGTTTCCCATATCTGTCTGAAGGCCTCCGCCAAAATGAACCTATCCTAATGGATTGAGATACTAGTCTGACTAATATCAACACATTGGCATATACAAGGGTACCAGTGGTCGATAACCTAACTCTAGGTCAACACAACTGGCATATACAAGGGTACCAGTGGTCGACTTTATTGAATTTATTCCTTTTGGTCAAATGGTCTGGTCTCAATTTCTTTCTTCTTTCATTTTTTTTTTTTTTTTTTTTTTTTTTTTTTTTCTTTTTGGTAACTACCATTTTTTTTTTCTTTCTTTTTCTCACTTTTTTTTTTTTTTTTTTTTTTTTTTTTTTTTTTTTTTTTTAAGGTATCTCAATCACTCTAATTCACCCTAGCATTGGTAACAACTTGAATCGTGGGCCCCACCTATTACTTAGAGAAACATAGTTTAAAAAAAAATAAAATAAAAATAGAAGTGAAAAGGACTCAACGAGATATGGTGAAACTATCATGTTATTTCTAACACCTGAGCTCTGTGCTTTTATGAATAGACTCTTTAGATGTTTCCATCTAATCAGATTGGTTCCTCAAACTCCTACAATCAAAATGCTTCCATCCACTTAGATTAGTTAGTGCAATCCTCAATAGGCATAAATTTCTAGGCTCTGGAGTTTATTTATTGCAACTAAAAAGTTTCTCCCATACCCCCAAACTTAAACCTAACATTGTCCTCAATGTTCTAAAGATAAAATTAAAAACATGAACAAGGAGAAACTATTACCATTCGAAGAAAAGAGTTAAGGAAAGATATTACCTGGTTGCATGAGTTTGGGTTACCTCCCAAGAAGTGCTAAGTTTAAAGTCTTCAGCCAGACATAGAAAAGGTTTAGTCAACTCGAACCGTATAACAATAGCCGGAATAACTGTGGGTCTTTAAAACCAAAAAGAGCTGACAAAAGGAAACTGCAGTGAACCAAGAAAATGTACAAGACTAGCATGCCCTTACCTAGTTTCTGGATAACTATCGCTAATTGCGGTTCAGGTTCAGGTTCTATGAAGGGGTCTAAATAGACTATTTTCCTCGGATGCATTTCATAGGTAGGATTCAAATTATTAGGTCCTAGAGTCTGGAAAAACTCAGATAAGAACCTGGAATCACAAAATAACCTAAATAATTTAGGATCCTCTAAGTCAATTAGGTATGACTTACATAGTTGACCACAGTCAGAGTAGTGGTCATTCTGAAACAAATGTGTCGATTCTAATTTCCTAAAGTACTTAGGCTTAGTCTCAGAACTTAATAAGTAACACATTTGAAATCTATACGTTCCCACAATTGGAAGAAAACTATTTGGTGGGAAAACAAAGTCAATCTGGGTATCATAGCCTGGGCAAACCACATCAACCAGAGGATGGGTTTCTAACGACTGAACTTTTTTCATGACATCATTAGGTTCGGGAAACCTAGTATGAAGATAATCTTGTAAGATGGTTGAGGCATGATATCACGTCCTATGTGAGGGGACTTTCTGAGAGTTAAAGGTAAAGCACTAGGAAAGTGATAATCACCCCCAAACTTAGAGTTTTCAGTGTCTCTAGTTAGACTAGCCACAATCTCCCTAATTTCTAGGTCATCAGATTCCTGAAAATGGGCAATTGATTCTTCTAAGTTGTAATATTGCAGTGTATCCTCATTAATCTCTACGAGTTCATCTAAGACTATTGTTTCTAAATCGTACGACTCTGAAACAGTATTCTCAGGGTAAAACCGTTCCTCGAAACCATCATCGATTACAGTTTCTAAATCGTTCGACTCGAAAACAGTAGTCTCAAGATAAACCGGTTCCTCTAAACCTTTATCGGATTCGTAAACAGGACATACTACATCGTCTAAAACGGTGGAATCCCTAATCAAATCCTCGTCCTTTTGAATAGGTGAATAATCATAATAATTATTTGGATTTGAACTAGAAATAATATAATCATTATAAAGCTCAATTGGATTACTAGATTCCTGATTACTATGCCTACATATTTCAGATTCTTCATCACTACTATCCTCATCATCATAATAGTACGAAGATGATTGAACCTTATCTAAATAAGTAGTGTTACCAATTATAACCTCGTTATCTTGATTATGTGAAAAAGTATCTTCATTCTCAAGGGTATTATTGGATACACTATATTGGCAATTCAAGTTATTTCGAGCAATACTTTCGTTCGTCTCTAACTCAAGTCTACGTGTCGACTCAGCTATCCTCTCAAGGGTCTCTTCCAAAGAAAGTTCCCTTAGTGTAGGATCTAAGTTTTGAGTTAATCTATTGAGGATATCTTCTACAGATTCAGTTGTTGTTGCAGTTCTTTCGTCCATATCTACGTTATTCACCTCATCTAATTTATACGTCGATTCAGCTAACTGACGTGATGACTCAGCTAAATTCCTAAGAGTCTCTTCTAGAGAAGGAATAGGAACTGAAGGATCATAATAAGGACTACTTTTCAATAGTTTGATTGTATCCTCTAGAGACGAAGAACTAGTACTATAATCTTCTTGCTCGATGATGCGCGTGCGGATAGTAATTGGGATCACCATGGTATGAACCATAACCTTGAAAAGGTTGGCGTCCCCAACCACTATTCTCACTATGGTCATAATACTGATGATGTCCATATTCAAATTCAGGTCGATATTCATTGTATTGGCTTCTATCATACCAGTTCGACATTCTTAATTGCAGGGGAATTCTACACAATCACAACAACACAGGCCGACTCGACTCCACCAAAACAAACCTAAATATTTCTAGCAAACAAAAAGCATGATGGCTCCACTTAGATTGTTTTCTAGACCAGCTTCTATTCCTTCGAAAAGGAATTCGTTACAATTTGAGCACACCCCTCTGGAATCAATCCGAGCTAATGTAAGTTGAATCGAGGCGAGGGAAGCTCAGTGGAGCTTTGATACCCAAGGCCTCACCGCTATCACAAGGCGGCGCAGTCACGCATTCAACTCACAGAAACCATCATGAACTTTGAAATGTGCTTAAAGAGCAACCAATATTTTTCGAACGAGTTTCCTATTAAGCTCGTTACCCTATTGGTCTCGTTCTATTCAAAATTTTAGGCTTAGGTTCGCGTTTGGTTTCGTTTTCCTAAGGCGGGCAAGAAGGAAACGGTGATGAAATCCGAGTCCTTATCTTGATTTGGCCAGGCCTTGCCCTTTACTAGGAAATTAAAAACAGTCCGGTTCGTCCTCAAACAATTATCACCTTAAGGCAGACAGTAACCCGCTTGCAGGAGATTCGCGGGTGTTTCGGTTGGACTTACCTCCCGTACCAGACGGGCGATGAACCGTTGTTGTCGACTCGGGCCACGACTCCTATGCCGTGTGCGAACCCGAGGGGCCGAGACGATATAGTAATCGTCGTCCTTCCCTGCAAACAGTTTGTATTTAATTTTTTTTTAATTTATAACCCTTCCGTAGGGTTTTTAAAAATAATGTCCAAAGTCCAGAATAAAGTCCAAATAAAAAGTCCAAAAATTACAAAAATTATGAAAAATAAAGCCTATTTACAAATTCTAAAAAAATATATAAAAGCTATATACAAAAAAAAAAAAAATAATAATAAAAATAAAATTAAATCCTAAAAAAAAATTATGTCTTTTTTTCTTCTCTTTTAGCTTTTAGCTTTTAACTTTAAGCTTTTTGTTCCCAAGTCCTTAGTATTCCACTTCGAACCTGTAAATCAAAGACACAAAAAGAAACGTAAAAAGGAACAAATAATAATAAATAAAAAATTAAACCTAAAAACAAATCTATATACAAGTCCGCGTCGGCGGCGCCATTTTGTTGTAGTAATTCGATTGCGGTAAATACGGATTCGTTGCTCGGACTTGAATAGATTTAAAAACAAAAATATGTACAAAATTGTCACAAGATCAAGAGGAACCAGGACTCAGGATTCCAATGTGTTTCATATTCAAGTGGCTCAGAAATAATCCTAGGCGATTATAGCTCAAAATAAAACAAGTATTAACTCTATCTTTGCCAAATTAGATTCCATAAAATATTACTTGTATATTATAAGCATGGCACATCAAGAATCCCTAGGACTAAGCATGTTCCATCAAACAAAATCACAAGTAATTAATTGAAATCATAAATCAATTAAAATCGGTGCAAAAAGTGAATTAAGAATTATTTAAATAACCACATGGCTGAAAAACAACTTCCTCCATCATCCCAGTATTGGGGTTTAGCTACTCATGATAATCATGTTCTCAAAATACATACTTGATGCTCAAAATATGATTAAAAGAGTGAAAAATATAATACAGTGAAACTACGACCCTCTTTAAGCGTCCATAAAAGAACGATACCTTATGCTGCTGTTGATAAGCGACGCTGGTGCTGTTGAAGAACGACGCAGGTCTACTGCTGCTAGCACTGTTGAAGAACGACGGTCCTGGAGGGTCCGTTCTTCGTCTTCTTCTTCCTCCTCGAGCAGCAGCAGGAAGCTTTCCTGCAGCTTCCTGTTCTTCGTCTTCCAGCCTCTCTGCTGCGTCTCTGTGGTCTCTAAACTTCCCCAAACTTCTTGATAAAACTTTCTCTCACTTCCCACCAGCCTTTATATACCAATAGGGTCCAAATAACTCGATTAAATCCGAGTTTATCTCCCTTTTTTCTTCACGTGCAGTTGAGAGAGAAATCTCTTTTCTGTTGCTTTGTACGCGTCTTCTGGCAATTTCTTACGCTCCAAACTTCTCCTAATCCTTAAACAAGACTAGATACACTTTACTTCAACGTAAAACTCTCCCAGAATCTCTAAAAATATATTTGAAAACTTCACAGAGAACACGTATTCTGTTTGGACTTTGATCGCTTCTCCCAGCCATTCCAGCCCAAGTTGATCGATAAAATCACTTGCATACGATCTGTTTATTCTTAACAGGCCTAGCCCAATTGATTTCAGGGATTTAATCTCCCTCAAAACTGCCCAGAAATCCAACAGAGAATTATCAGACGTGAACTTAGTTTTCCCGCCAAATTCCATTATTTGAACTTTGAATGTGGTGTCCCCTTAACCAGACCTGGTGTCCCTTTAGCAGCTGCTTGGAAATGGGTCACCCCTTAGTAATTAGGTTACCCCTTATCCAAAATCAAGGGTCCATATAGCAAGTTTCCTCTGGGGCATTTTCCGCACTTTTTTCGGGGTTCCTCCGGGGTATTTCTGGGGTACTTCCGGTACACTTCTGGGGCGCTTCCGGCACTCTATCAATGGAGGTTCAAACGCCGCATTTTCAGCCAATTTCGCCGCAAATCCTTATTCTTCTGAAAACACCTACAAATATATAAAATAACCAAATAAGTACAAAAATGGGTGCTAACACTATATACAATTGAGATATATTAGACACATAAATGCGTCTATCAACCAATTGATCACGTTGTGGTTAATTTGGTTGTGTATTCCAATTAAATTAATCGTGGGTTTTCTTGTGATTAATTTGTTTGTATTTTTCGATTGCATTAATCATGGGTTCTCTTGTGGTTAATTCAATTGAATATTTTGGATGCAAATTCATGTTTTCATGTGATTTGAGTTATCCAAAAGAAATCCTTATTTTCTTGTAAAAGCAAGGTCGCCTTTGTTGTTTTTTCGGGAATGACATTTTATGGGGGAGAGTTCATTTTGAACTTGTGCTTAATTGCCAAATCTTTGTGGGGAGTGCGACTGTGGAATATTTGGGGTTATATTGTATCTTTATAACTCCTTGATGAATGCATTTAGCTTCGGCTTTATGATGGCATCTAAATAAGTTGATATGGTATTCTCTTTTGGTCATGAAGTATCTCTGTGAAAATTTCATGAGGATCCCACTAGTTTTCGTACCTTTGCCAATTTATATTGACAAAAAGGGATAGAATTAATGTGTAGTGTGATACTACAAATACATATGGTTTACATATCATTATTTAAGGGGGAGTGGTTTTCATGTTGAGATGAAGTATTGAATAAGGGGGAGTGATACATATCACCATAGTATTTTTGTCAAAGTTGTGATACAATTGGACTTTGATGTTGTGTAATAATACTATGACACTGAATAACAATGATTGAGAGCATTTTTGTTTTCTCATTGTTATCGCTACGGATCTTCAACAACTGTGATGTTGAACTTGCATCCTTTAGGATCATGGAGTGCTTGGAAGTGACGAAGATTTGAAGATGCCAAGGAGATCAAGCATTTTGATGAGAAGCTACAATTTCTATCTGTTTTGTAATCCATATGTATTGATTGTTTTGTCACTAAAATTGACAAATGGGGAGATTGTTAGAGCACTGCTCGGTCGAACTCGCATGCATTGCTATCCCAAGCATGTTTGTCAATGTTAGTTATCAAAACTATAAGTCTTGATTTCTAGTCTATTTATAGATGTCTCGGACTAGGACATAGATAGTGTAGTTGAGCTTAGATTTCACAGAGTCATCATTTGAAGACGAAGAACTACTAAGGGGAGCTTGTGGAACTTCTTCGACAAAAGGTATGTGGAGACTTGAACTCATCTATCACTTGGAAAGTTTATTTCTACTATCTCCTATATTGAGACATAAGTCGTGTTAAGATATACTTTTCTCTATACACATTTGAGATTTCAAGCTGAGTATATCTCGCTTACATATTTCTCGAAATTTTTGTTGGTAAGATTTCGCTTCGACCAAGTTCATCTTATATCATGAGAAAATTGCTGAGTAACATCTTACATGGTTTGTGTGATACAATCATTTGATGTAGGCTTGGAATGTTTCGATAATGATTATTTCAATATCTTGAAAATTGCTTTGATGCTAATAGTGTGTGAAAACGGTTATTGTCATTATAGAAGAATGTTTCAATGATTGAAATAAAGAGTTGAGGAAGTAACCATGTTTGTATATAAGCATATATAGTGTATTCGCACATTAGTGTATAAATCCATAAACCGGGAGCCAAGAGTATGCATATGTGTGTATACGAAATTGGTGAAGGAGACAGGTTAAGTATGCGTACCCGTACGCATACTGGTGATAGTTTTCGAACCGAAAATTTATGCTGAGTTTGGTTTTGACAAACTCTTAACTAGTCACCTTAAGTATGCTTACCCGTACGCATACTAGTGGAAGTTTTCGAACCGGAAATTTTTGCTGAGTTTGGAAACTAAACAAACTCAATTTTGGTTGCTTAAGTACGCCTACCCGTAAGCATACTTAAGCTGGTTACTTTTTCAAATCGGTCAGTTCATGCACTTAAACATTTAAATAATAAGGAATGCAATCTTTGCAAACCGTGGCTATAATGTTCATGATTGATTCAAGAGAATCAAGCCGATTTGGTTTCAATTTTGTTTTCTATAGCAATTGAACAACTCTTTAACTAGTTTCATTTGAGTCATTTGAACTAGTTATGGTTGAGATGAATAAAGATGATATGAGAGTAATCATATGGCTAACCTCGATTAACTATTTGTGAACCAACATGGTGTACACGTTTAGGTACGGTTACATAAACCTAAATGAGGGTACATTTCATTTGTGTGTAACAAGCTAAGTTTGATCTAACGGTTGAAAGATATTAGCTTGGTTGAATCAGTTTTTCATCTAACGGTGAATATTGAATGCTTTGTTACCAAGGTAACTTGGATTGCGAACCCTGATCTGAAAACTATATAAAGGAGAACTCTAACAACTGGGAAACCTAATCCCCACACCTCCTGTGTGTTACTAGTTGCATAACTAGAGTCGATTCTCCTTTAACCTTAGGTTTCTTCTCGAGACCATGTAGGTTAACGACTTGAAGACTTTATTGGGATTGTGAAGCCAGACCCAACTATTATCTTTGTAGTTGCGTGATCTGATCTTATTATTTCTATCGTGTTGAGTACAATTGACATAATTGGCTCGAGATTTTATATCTCCGATAGGCAAGATAGAAAAGTAATCGCAAACACCTTCGTCTCATCGTTTGTGATTCCACAATGACTTGTTTCGCTAGTCGATTAAGTTTATTGTGAGGTGATTGATAATACTAGGTTGTTCTTCGGGAATATAAGCCTGGTTTATCAATTTGTTCATGTTCACCTTGATTTATCAAAAGACGGAACAAAAACTCTTGGGTATTTCTGTGGGTAACAGATTTATTAAACCTTATAGACTTTTCTGTGTGAGACAGATTTGCCTATCAAGTCTTCGACTTTGGGTCATAGCAACTCTTGGTTATGGGTGAGATCAACTAAGGTAATCAAGTGCGTAGTATCCTGCTGGGATCAGAGACGTAAGGAGCGCAACTGTACCTTGATTCAGTGTGAGATTGGTTAGGGTATAACTACAGTCCAGTCTGAAGTTAATTGGTAGTAGGCTAGTATCTGTAGCGGCTTAATATAGTGTGGTTTTCAATATGGACTAGGTCCCGGGGTTTTTCTGCGTTTGTTTTTTGCTCGTTAACAAAATTCGGGTGTCTGTGTTATTTCTTTTCCGCATTCTATTTTGTTATATAATTGAAATATCACAGGTTGTGCGTTAAGATCAATCAATTAGAATATCCAACCTTGGGTTGTTGATTTAATTGATTGATACTTGAACATTGGTCTTTGGTACCGTTCAAGTTACTCCTCTTATTCAATCAGGCTCGCTGATTTCTATTTGCTGTCTGCGGATTGAATTAAGAGTTAGAGATATTAAACTCTTTGATATACTTTACTCTAGATTAAGTCTGACTGTCTAGTTGATTCTCTAGAAAGTATATTGGAGTAAGTCCTCTCAGATTTCAAAACGAATTGTTGAGTGTGGTTGTTAGACCCCCGCATTTTCACTAAATATAATCCAGTAGTGTTAGAAAACATGCAGAATGTACCTGCAAGTTGACCTTACACTTCTTCTCCTTCAACGCCAGTTTCACAACCATCTCAAACATCTCACCCCCTTCCGGAAAATCCATTTTCTTCACCAGAAACCACAATAAACAACAATTCCAACTTGAATGTCAATGCTGGGATTAAGAGAAAATTATTAGGAAGAAACGCTGCAAGAGCAGCGAGAAAAGCTTCCCAAGAAGGAGAAGCAAGTGAAGGTTTTTTTGATATTTAATAGATCATCAGAAGACCATCGAAAAACAAATTGCAGTAGACCGGCAGTTCTTGACTAGGGAGATGAAAAAAATCGACAAACTCAAGAGAAATTTGTTTCAGACTATGACAAAAATAAGATTCTAAATGCAAACACCTCAACAATGACTCTCATACAATTGATGGTATGGGAGATGGAGATGGACAGGTTAACAGAGGAGTTAGAAGAAAAACGAAATAAGAGAAATTTGGAAAAATAATTTGGAGGTCAAGATGAAGAAGACCACGATGGATTAGTACCACTTAATTAATTAATGTATCAACTTTAATTTTAATGAAGATGTAGTAGTTCGGTTATGGTGAATGAAATTGTTCTAGTTTTTCATTACATTAAAACTTTGTGGTAGTTTTTTCGTTACATTAAAACTTAAACTTGACAACATCCATTAAAATTAAACTTAAGACTAAAACTAAACTTAAGCCTAACATCCCATACGAGTTATTAGAAACTCCTTAAGAATTTAGTAATGTGCTTCGTATTAAAAAAAAATTCCTTTCTTTCTTCGCCACTCGTCTCGAGTTCGTATTCCCAATTCAGCATTGATGTCACCTCTAAGACGATATCGATTGACAATCCTTCTCATAGATATAAAATCCAAAAGATCTTTTTTGATAGTCATGAATCGGAAAAGCAAAGCAGGACGATCCTGGTTATGAGGATTACATGTCTATGTGCATAAGGCATCATGAATTTTACCCAAATAACTCATACTGGATAAACCATTCATCCGTCGTTCTTCACCTCTCTTCGGGTAGTATATTACATAGTTTCTAAAAAGAGATAAATTTTCATCTTTAGTAAATCTAGGATCATCCATAAATTTCCCGGAAAGTAGAGAAGTTTTTAATTGAAGGTGTGATTTTGAAATGGATGAAGTGAATAAGTTTTTAAGTGAAGGTATGATTTTGAAATGGATGAAGTGGTATGTATTCATAAGGATTTTTGGCGATTGAGTCTAGACGGTTACTTCTAATGAAAACCGTAAAAAAAAAAATTAAACTTAAACAACTTCAAAAAAAAAACTATATGAAACAAACAATTAAACTTAAACAACTTCAAAATAAAACTATGAAACAAACAATTAAACTTAAACAAAACTTGGAAACACTACTCAATTCGTCCTCCATCTCTTCCAAACTCAGCCCACATATTCACTCTGAGATCTTCCCTTAACCTGTTATATAGAGTTTTGTTCTCAATATGACTAGTCATTTGCACATAGTTCCTTGCAAGTAATCCTCTTGCTGGTTGAATCTCAGGCTTTAAGTCTTCATCGTGATGGTTAGTCCGATTCTTATTACGACGGTTTTCCTGAATTACCATGTTATCTATAATGACGCAAGTCAGCATAATCTTATGCATTTCACGAGCACTTAGACCACGATAAGGCCCACAATGATGGCGAACTTCCGCTTCATAATTCCAAAAGATCGTTCCACATCCTTTCTCAGTTCCATTTTTCTATTATTGAAAAATGAGTATGGACGACCCATTTCACCGGTAGGTGGCTGACGGTAACATTGAACTAAAGTTGACCGTTTTGGATAAATTCCATCTGCAAGATAATAATCATGAGTGTAGCGATTCCCGTTGATAGTGAAATTTACCTGAGGACTAATTCCATACTTTAAATCCTCAAACAAAAGCGATTTGTGTAAAACATTTATATCGTTCTGACATCCCATGAGACCAAAAAAAGCGTGTCATATACCACAATCATAAGAAGCAGCAGCCTCAAGGATAACCGTTGGTTTTGCATAGTGACCCTTATACTGACCGACCTAGGTAGGGCATCCGGTCCATACCCAATGCATGCAGTCAAGACTATGAAACATTCCTGGAAATCCCGTTCCTGATTTTGCTTTAATATTTCTCTAAAATGATTAATCATTGTTTCACGAAACAACGAAAGATACTTGTATGCGGTTGTTTTGCCTATACGAAGGTACTCATCATTAGAATATGGAGGTATGCCATATCCTAGAATCCTTAATGCCTAAATAACCTTTTGTTCAGGGTTATGACCTCTAATATTCAGTGCATCATACTGATAATTAAATTGAGGTTCTACTTGACAAAGCTCACCAATAATCTTTAGCACCAAATGTCGGGGCATGCGTAACCGGCCTTGGAAATTATCATCAGAGAACACACAGTTGGGAAGAAAATAATCGTGCATCAGCTTCTCGTGTCATTCATCCTGACCCTGGTACATATATCTTCTTGTGAATACTTCTCTTGGCTTTGGATCTCTAGGTATATGCCCCGATGAATATAGCTGCAACAAATTGTTAGTTAGTTCTCTATCTTCATCTGACTCATCATCAATTTGTTGCAACGCCTGAACGAGGATTCGTAGTTGTTCTTCAAATCGATCCATATGAAGAAAATATAATAGACAATAATTCGCAACGCTAAGGTCCGGTTCAGGTATTAGAGTCTGGAAAAACTCAAGTAAAAACTTAGAATCACATAATAATAACCTGAATAATTGTGGATCCTTAAAGTCAATCAGTTTTGACTCACACAGCTGACCACAATGAGAGTGGTGATCTTCCTTAAACAAATGTGTCGACCCTAATCTCCTAAAGTAATTAGGTTTAGTCTCAAAACTTAATAATTGACACATATGAAACTTATACGTTCCCACAATTGGTCAAAAAATATTTGGTGGGAAAACAAAGTCAATCTGCATATCATATCCTGGGTAAACCACATCAACCATATGATGGGTTTCTAACAACTGAACTTCCTTATGGACATCACTAGGTTCAGGAAAATGTGTATGAAGATAATCTTGTAAAATGGTTGAGGCACATATGTCAAGTCCCGAGTGAGGGACCTTTCTAATAGTTAAAGCACATGGAGAATGATAATAACCCCCAAACATAGAGTTTTCAGTGTCTCTAGAAAGACTAGTCACAACTTCCCTAATTTCAAGGTCATATGATTCCTGAAAATGGTCAATTGATTCTTCTAAGTCAGGTTCATCCTCACTCATCTCTACGAGTTCACTTTCTTTGTCTAAGACTAATGTTTCTAAATCGCTAGACTCTAAAACAATATTCTCAGAAAAACTCGTTCCTCTAAACCATTATTAGCTTCGTAATCAAAAGGAAATACTACATCGTCTAAAACGGGGGTATCTCTAGTCAAATCCTCATCCTTTTGAATAGGTGAATAATTATTAAAATTATTTGGATTTGAACTAGAAACATTATCATTATTAAGCTCAATTGGAGTAACAAATTCCTGATCACTATGCCTACTTATTTCAATTTCTTCATCAACACTATCCTCATCATAATCATCATTATAATAACATGAAAATGGTTGAACCTCATCTAAACAAGTAGTGTTACCAATTTTATCCTCGTCATCTTGATTATGTGAATAACTATCTTCATTTTCAAAGGTACTATTGGAAACACTATACTGGAAATTAAGAGCAGTTATGTTCTGGGCCTCTAACAAAATATTTTGAGTGGACTCACATGACTTCCTGATTGAATCTAGGAAATAAAGTTCACTCGTTGCATTGCTTTCGTCCATAATTAAGTTATTCATTTCTGTTAACTTACGTGTCGACTCAGCTAACTTACGTGTTGACTCTAGTAGAGAGGAATTTTGCTCGTATGACCGGTTGGCGTGTGGATAGTAATTGGGATCACCATGGTATGGACCATAACCTTCAAAAGGCTGATGTTCCCAACCATTATTCACACTGTGGTCAAAGTAGTAATGTCCATTTTAAAACTCAGTCTGATATTCGTTGTATTGGCTATTGTAATACCAGTTCGACATTCTATTGCAGGGTGTCAGTTGTCACACAAAATAAAACCCACTGACAGGGGATTCGTGGGTGGATAAAATCTTACCTCCCGTACCAGACGGGCGATGAACCGTTGAAGTCGACTCAGGCCACCGACTCCGATGTCAGTGTACGAACCCGAGGGGCCGAGACAGTATCGTAGATGTCGTCCTTCCCTGCAAACAAATGATATTTAATTTTGACCCTTCCTTAGAGTTTAAAAATAATGTCCAAGAATGTCCAAAAAGTCCGAAAATAAAAATGTCCAAAAAGGAAAAGAAAAGTTACAAAAATAACACCCTATTTACAGTTTCTAAAAATAAAACAAAATAACTATATACAAAATCTTCTTCTTCACTCCTTTCGGATTTCTCTTTTCTTTCCTTCTTTGGCGATGCTTTCCTTTTATAACACTTTTTCTTCCCTTGTAGCTTCGCTCCAAATCTGAAAAGAATCGAAAAATACCAAAACGCGTAAAAAAGAACAAAAAATAAATAAAAAGAAACCTAAAACAAATCTAAATACAAGTCCGCGTCGGCGGCGCCAAAAATTGATGTAGTTTTTCAAGTGGTAAATAAAGTTCGTTCAAATACTTGTAAAGATTTGATTTCAAACTTAATACTAAAAAATATATACAAAGGATGTCACAAATATCGAGAGGTACTGAGAGTCAAGATTCCACCAATTCTCATATTCATGTGGTTCAACTATCGATTCCAGACAATTATAGCTCATAATATAATAAATATTGACTCTTTATTCTTTGCCAAGGTAGATTTTATAAAAGATTGACTGTAAATCACAAGCATGACGTATCAAAAATACTAAGACCAAGCATACGCCATCAAACAAAATCACAATCAATTAAGAAAAATCATGAATCAATTTAAAATAGTGCAAAAGTCATAAAGGAATTAAATAGATTTACCACACGCGTAGAGAATGGCTTCCTCCGTCATCCCAGTGTTGGGTTTTAGCTCATGATGGTGAAAACAAGCTCAAAATAATAACTCATGGCTTAATAGGTGTTTTATTGAAGAAAATATAATAGACAATAATTCGCAACGTTGTATCACTGCTACAGACGTCACTGTTACAGTTGGGTGGAAGTTACAAAAGAAAAGATGACTGTTCTGTATAAACTGTGATCTATTCTTCGTGTTCTTCTTCTTCTCCGGCAGTCTCGCCTACAGCTTCCCTGCAACTCCACCTGCAGCTACCCTAACACCTCTGCTCGGTCCCCAAAGTCTCGACACCTTCTTTGAACCTCAGTCACCCTATTTATACAAAACATGGCTGAAAATATCTCAAGAATCTCTCGGTTATTTTCTTTTCCTCTCCCGCAGGTCACGGGATTTCTTTCTCCCTTTTCTTCACTTCTCTACGCGTCCCTGATTCGATCAAAACTCTTTTAAAGATAGAAAGAAATATCTACGAGCAAATATCCTCCTTGAGTCACCACGTTCCTTCCAAAAATGCATCATATAACCCGTGATATTCTCCTCTCTCTGTTTTCTCGAAACTTCCTTATTCTCTGATTCCAAAGCCCTTAGCGACACTATCTGATAAAACAGGTCCAAACCAACTTGGTCCGAAGAAAATTCATGAGAAAATCTCGTCTAAATCCAACTCAGAGAGTTCGCAGGTGAATATGATTCTTCCCACCTATGTGCAGCTTGATATCGATGATACAGCCCAGTTCAGTCGTTCTAATCACTCTTACCAACCCTGTTACGCTCTAACATGGTCCATACGATCAAAATCTGTGATTGAGTTTCATTAAAAACAACCAAAAAATCGAACCCTAATATGATACTCGCTGCAAAATTGTTTCCCGCCAAGTTATGAATTTGGAAGATGACCTCCCCCTATCCTAACCAGGGGTGCAATTAGCAAGTGGTCACCCCTTATCAACTGGGTGCCCCTTATCCATTCGGGGGTGTAGACAGCAATTCTTCCGGGGTGTAAATATAACTTTTCTGAGGCGTTTTCAACATACTTCTAAGGTTCTGTAGTACGTCTTCTAGGACCACTTTTCGAACCAATTTCTCCGCAAAAGCTTATTTCTCCAAAAACACCTACAAAGACACAAAAAGCCTGTAGTTGCAGGAAATCCTACACTACACCCCTCATATGATTTCATTGTTGATCAGCTCATTTTAGGTTTATACTCTTAATTTTATTGATTAATTTTTGAATGTTCTTACAAGAAAAATAAAGAAGTCAAGAATGATTTCTACTCTGAACTTTCTCTCTCCTATTTACTTGTTTCTTACTCAAGAAAAGATCTCTCTCCCCTTTACAACTCGAATGACTATTTATAAGGAAATAGATAGTGGATGACAGCTAATCTGTCCTTTATTTTCGGATATGGTTTGCGACATTCTCGCAACCTTACAAATGTTAACTTCGCAAGCTCTCTAATTTTCGTAAGACTATCACATCTTTCTCATGATCCTTGCTGACGTTGTTTCTGAAACTGTTCTGCGACACTTTTGTGCAATTCCGTTGATAATTTCGTTGAGATATAATTGTTGCGAGATTCTGATCCTACATCTTGCCTCTTCTCATATCTTCTCTGCAAAGTAGAGAATGATGTGAGAAATGTCGCAACTTCTTATCTTTTCATATTCCACATTTATCACACGTACTCTCTCCCTTCCATTTATTTCTTGACACGTCTTCTGTAACCGCTACTTTTCAACCGCTCACGTCTCTTCGTCTTAATGGTGTTTATTTCTTCGAGAAGTAAATTTTCTTTATATACTCTTCTCCCTCCCTCTTTCCACTTTTCGTTTTACTTTCTCTTCTATTTTTATTCTCTCATCTCTGCAACTCTGTCATTCTTCTGCAAATTCTGCTGCTGTAATTTTTTCTTCCTTCAATTATTTTACTTTCCATACATTCCCATACCCTTTATTCAATCATGGCTCCAAGTGGTCATAGATATGAGAATAATCTACAAGATGTCCAAAAACATCTTGCTAATAAAGGTCTTACACTCTCCCCCATTCCTGGTGTGAATGCCAAATCAATTCTTTCTGTCAAGCTTTTCTCCAATCAAAATTGTGATGATCAATCAATCATAATTTCGCTAGGTCAAATTCTCGCAGGTCTACCTATTCCTCTTTATAACCCAGACATTCCTTTATTTTATGAAATTCTCGCTCATCCGGGATTTTCGCGAGCCATTTTCCAACTAAGTGGGGATTGCATCCGTATGATGCTAGAGTTCGCTAATCGTGGTGCTGGTAGAGGATATATTTACTCCAGCGAACTTAGGGATCCAAAATTCGCAGACCTAGATATAGTTGCTGAGAAAAATAAAGTGGCGAATTTCTTTGAAAACTACGAACTTATCTCCATGAAGAAAGAGAATACTCGCTGGGGTATTCGATTAAGAAGAAAAGATAACATTGATGAAGCCAAAATTCTTATGCAAGATATTGATTGACATTCTGGTAAAAACACAACTCCTCGCCAATCCAAAGATGACAAATGGTGTGTGTTTCCTTTAATGCTAAAGGGTCCTTACATTGCTGGATCAAACGTTCTTCCTGCGAATCTCGCTGCATATCAACCTTGGGTTTTCTCCTATCCTGAGAAGGAGAAAGAGGTATACTTCTCCCCTGTAACTCATTTTATACTTGTTTATTGATTTTTACTATTCTGTTCGCTAACTCTTGCGATATTCCGCAGATCCAAAAACTAAAAGATAGTTATAACATGACTGGGAAATCTAGTACTCTGTTAGCTCTTCGCTCATATACAGATGAGGTAAGAAATTTTCTATTATGACTTTAAATAGCACTGTTATCCCATGCTCCCATTTCTTACTTCTATCTGTGTGCGAAGATTATTGCTGAAGTAGAAGAATCTGCTGATGCTGCGAAGATTGGTGATAAAGGTAAAGGTGCTCTTCGCAGAGAAAAATCAACTGGTCCTCCTCCCAAGAAAAGAAAAGTTTGTTCTTCTTCTCCTTCAAATATTCTTCCTAACGAAAATTCTGAAAGTGACAAGGATGATGAGGATAATGATGATCTCGCTGCAACTGAAGATTCTCCACCCGAATCTTCTATGGCTAAGCTTTATGGCCTCTTTTCTGATTCTCTACAAGGAATGGGAGATATCCAGTTCGCAAATACCTGCAAAGCTCTCGCTATCCTTTGTGATGTCCCTGTACTAGATGGTGATAGCTCTCTTCGCGGAGTTTCTAGATCAGTGACTCCCGACTTCTTGCATTCTCTCAATAGTTTGGTATACTTTTATCTTTTTACTTCTTCATTGTTATAACTCAAAATCTCTTTCTATATTAATATTTTTTTTATTTCTTTTCGCAGGCTGGAAAAGCTTCTTTTGTGTTGCCTCAGATCTAGAGAGAAGACGCGAAAATCTTGAAAAGAAGAATCTTCAATTTCGCAAAAGAATGAATTGGAAGCTGAAGTTAAAGTCTTCGCGAAAATAGACAATTAGAAATTGATTCTTCCTCGTATAAGAACAAAATTTCTAGTCTTCAACAAGCTAATAATCAGCTTTACGGTATATTACTTTTCTTTTCTCTTTATTCATTCATCTGTTGTTTTATCTTATTTAAATGATCCTTTTTGCAGACATTTATGGTCTTTCTGATGAAGCTACCCTTCTTCGCTCATTTCCTAATGCCTTGGATAATGATACCCTTCTTGAACGTCTTAACAATTCCTTAAATAGCTTTCTCAAATGATAGAATTTCATCTCTTTCTCTAAATGAACTTAGATCAAATTTCGCCTCTTAGAAATTGATCATAGATCCAGTTTAGGCTTAGCCAACAGATTTAAGCGTCTCCTTATTGATTCCAAAGAGAAAACCAATGAGTTAAGAACCAAATTAGCGGTCTCATAGATGATAAGATCGTATCTCTGATCAAGGTGCCAAGGCTTGGCGAAATTCCAAGAGGCTCTCCTTGAAGTTCAACTTGAGCGAGATGAAGCTAACCGCAAGAATATTGAACTCTGCGAAAGGGAAAATCAAATTCGTTCTCGTCTTCTCATAAGTAGTGAGGATGAATTTGTCTGGGCTGCGAAAATTTTAGATGATGCTAGAAAAGATTTAGGCGTAAATGTTAGTCTCCAAGTTGAACATACAGCCTTGATTAGAGACATGATTTCTGACAGAGAAGGTTGCTAATTGCTCTTCTTTACTAATCTTTTGCTTCTTATGATTTTCATCAAGTTAATAATTGGTTGTCTTTTGTTCGCAGATTCTGAAAATAATATCGTGAAAAGATTGAAGAACTTGAAGCTGAAAAGGAGGAACTCGCAAAGAATCTTTCTTCTCGCAACGACAAGTATTCTAGATTGAAGAATCAAATCAAATCACCATTGAGAATTTTAAGAATGACGCTATGCATTTTCGCAATCAAACCATCCAGATGGTTTGTGATGATCATAATATCCCACATTCTGATTATCCTTGTCTTTTAGAAGAAATCCCACAGAATACTCCCAGTTTGATTATCTCTGATAGTGAAGCTGACGATGAAGAATCTGATAGTGATGGAAGTTCTGATGGTGATGAGATTCTGACGCAGATGAAGAAGGAAATAAGTCTGATGAAGATAATGAAGGATTAACCAAGAAATAGTCTTTATTTCTTCTTTGATTCTTTGTAATACTTGTACATTTATTTCTTCTTTCTGTATATTTGTGTTTCTTTCATTTTGACCTGCGTAAATTAAAACAATTCTTCTTTGCAATACATTAATCATAATCATTAATTCTTGAATTTTTGAGTAAATCTCTCATATGGAGACAAATAACATTTTCTAATTTCATACATTCCCATACTTGCCTCTGTTATTTGAATCCAAATGAGAGATTTCATAAACTTTTTCTTATTGTATAATTTCGCAACCTTTTGCGAAGTGAATTTTGTTTCTTTTCAAAATCTCATTCCTGTGTGGTCTTATTTTGCCTTCCTAATTAAAGGTCTTATTATGCCACCTCTTGTCATTGCGACAAAATCGCAGGACGTCCTTGCACTTTCATGCAAAACCCATTGATCTTGCCTTAACTTTTTCTTTGTATTATGGCCTCTTCAGGAATATTGCGACAATATGACAGGCCTAAATATTCTTGCGAAAATAAAGCCCCATGACATTGCCGTCTTGCGACGAAATCGCAGGACGTCTTCGCACTTTCATGCGAAAACCCATTGATCTCTTATCTTTTTCTTTTGTATTATTGCCTCTTCAGGATTGTTGCACAAATATGACAAGCCTTAATATCCTTGCGAATAAGCCTCATGACATTTGCGTCTTAAGACACTTATCAGCTCCCTAATGGAGGGTGCCGCCCTTATCTTCCCCTGGTTGCCCCTTCAAGGAGGCGTACTTCTACCATACAAGGTTAGCTCCTCCCATCCAGTCTTAACAACAACCAGTTGTTTTCGCAGCCTCTTATCCCTTTTACCTATAGGGCTTATGGTTACGAGACTGCACCCTAAGTGGGGTTTTCTTCAGGCCGAGTGCAGTATAAGCCAAGACTTGTCAAGAATGGCAAGGACGCTTCAAACCCCTCGGCACTCTTGACTCAACCGTGTACCTCGGCGCCTTGATCAGATCTGCACTCCTTGGGAGAGTCCTTATTACCTTAGTCGCCCAACCTAAGTCATATGCTTAAGTTGAGAATCCAAGGTGCCTCTCCCGGATGGGCTTTATTGACCCCAAATCTCCATGACTCAGGTTCCGGTGGCGGTGTAGCCTTTCCCTGAGCCATGTAACAGGTACCCCCTAATATGACGTACTTTAGGTCTTACATTTGCCTCTTGCGAAATTTATTCGCGAACTAGGGTGTACGCCATAAAGGTTCGCCTCTTTCTCTTTTGTCATTTTTCTGATTATTTTCTGTAAAATTCATTATCTCTGCGAGAGTCTCGCAATTCATATATTGTATCTGAATTTCGCAATCTCAATTTTGTTGTTCAATCAAATGTATTTTTGAGAATTTTACTTATTGCGAGATTATCGCAACAACTTAATCATTCATACATTTCTTGTTTTATTACTTTTGCCCTCCTCTGCTTCTTTATGATTTTCTGCTACTGCTTCCTTGGTAATGGTATGTTCATCCTTTTTATCCTGAGCTAGCATTGATTTGTAACATCTCTTCTCCTTTCTTTTCGATTGTATCCACCATCAACTCTCACTTCTTTGTACATCCTTGATTTTGTGTCGCCAGTTTTTTTTCTTGTTTGCTCTTCCTTCGCAAGATTCTATCTCAGTTTCGTAACATTTCTTTCCTTCAACCCAATCTCCCTTTATGATTCCTACACCATTGGGGTGAGGGAATTTGATGCATTGATGGAAAGTTGAAGCTACACCTAGAATCCCATGTAGCCAAGGTCGACCAATTAATGCATTGTAGGGTGATTCTACATCAACGACACAGAATGAGATTTCAGATATTCCCTTCAATGGAATTTGCATAGTAACCTCCCCTTTAGGCTTGTTAGCAGTACCATTAAAACCATATATCTTATATGTTGATGGTATAAGATCATCATCTCTTCCACCCATGGTTTTATAAGTATGATAAAATAAGATGTTCACAGAGCTTCCAGTATCGACTAGATTCTATTGATTGCCCATGAATCTTCAGCTTCATCATCCTCATCTTTTGGTTTTGGATTAATTTCTAATTTTATTACCAATGGATTGTCATGCACCTCTTCTCCTTCGGGAATTTCTTCTGCGGTAAAGAAATGATTGTTTTCTGCCATTCCTCTAGTGCGAAATTTTCGCAATATTCATAATTTCTCTTCCATTATTATCTCTTGCGAACACTCTACTTAAAACATTATCATGAAAATCTTCAATTGTCTTATATGAATGTACGATAGAGTGACAGAATAGATTTTTTGCTTTTGCACCAACTTCTATGAAGAATGTTTCTTTCTTTTTCATCGTATTCACTTTGTGATGTTCTGGTGGTGGTGGTAATGGTTGAGATTGTGGATGCCCTACCAGAAAGTCGTTTAGTTTTCCTTGATCTATCATTCTCAAAATAATTCTCTTTACATTTCTGCAATCGTTTGTGGTATGTCCATGAAAATGATGATAAGAACAAAATTCATGACTTCTGTGATTTGGAGGTGGTTCCGTTCCCATGTTCCATGGTGTTGGTATTTTCCATCAAGATTATAGCTTCCCATATCTTCTCCACACTTGCATTTAGAGGTGGCATCTTGATTTCTTCCCATACTACCTTGTGACCTCCTTGTCCTCTATTAAAGTTTGGTCTTTGACCTCCATAAGTTTCTTGCGGTTGATCGAGTCTTTGAATCTTGTTATTTCCTCCACGACTGTAGAAATTTCTTTCTCTTTCATACTCTTCTTGATCTCGCTCCCATAGCTACCAACTTCTGCTGATTGTTACTGTCACCTTTTCTTGTTGTACTTGCGAAGTATTCGCCACTGTATTTATTAGCTTGGGTAATAAGCTTGCATTCGCTGTTTGTGAGCTGGTGTTCGCAACTGGATATGATTCCATTTCATTTTGTCTTTCCTCAAAGCAATGTATTCTTCTTGAAGTTCTCGCAATTCAGTCATTGTAATCGTATTCTTGACTCTGAAAATTTGGACATACAACAGGTTTGTTGCAAACATAGCATTGATAAATGATAATATGAGATATCTCTCATCTACACGGCCAGCCATTTCGCTACACATAGTTCTCCATCTTTTAGTCAAGTGTTTCAAACTTTCGCCAATCCTTTGTTTTAATCCAAACACATCTTCTATACCAGGTCGTGAGGAATTACTTATATATGCTCCCAAGAATGTGGTCTGCAAATGATTGAAGGAGGTTATTGTATTCTTTGGTAAACCTTCAAACCATTTTAACGCTTCTCCTGTTAAGCTGGATGCGAAATATTTGCACAATACCGCATCATGATTTTCCCATTGTAACATGCACCTCACATAAGCTTTAATGTGTTGAATTGCACAAGTTGTTCCATCGAAAATGCTGGTTAATGCGGGCAAATTGCATTTCGGTGGTATTCCTCCTAATTGTACTTCCCTTGTAAATGGAGTTTTCGCAGCTTCTTCTATTGCTTCATCCAATTGTCTTCTACCTACTTCTCCTCTGTTATTTAGCATTCCTCTCATTTCTTCTAATTCTTTCAAGATTTGTTTATTTACACCTGAATCTTGACCCATTGGTCTCTTTAATTTTGCTTCTCTTCTTCTGCGTTCACGTCTATCTTCTCTTGCGAAATTTTGTATCTCTTCTTCATTATCCTCATCTCGTCTTCTTCTGCGATTCTCTTCCTCATCCCTATCTTGAATTCGCAAATGATGATGTCGTTCATTTTCCCCTCCATAATTTTGTTCATTTCTTATCAACTCAATTCGCTGTCTTTCAGCCATTCTTTCACTCTATCATACTCCTCATTGAGATTATCATTATTCCGGTTTTGTATACGCCTTCTTTCTCGTTGTCATGATTGTTCTGGCGAATTGTCTCCTGAAGCTCTTGCTCTTCCATTTCCGCTCTCAACTTTCACGTTCGCAGATTAAACGTGCTTGTTCAGCATTATGTCTTTCAATTTCTTCTTCAATTGTCTGTTGATTTCTTTGATTTTCTCTCACATGTAAAATTCTTCTTCCTCCTCTTGATTTCCTTCGCCATCTTGGTTATTTTGTCTCTGATTTGCCCGTTCTCTTGATTTCCTCCAATTTCCCATCATCAAAAGTTTCATTTTGTGGAATGTAACGATCATCATTCTTTCTCTATTTTCGCGATATTCTTCATTAGGATTTGACATTTCTTCTTGAATATTGTTTCCACATTGATCGTGGTGAATTTTGCCTCATTTCTCTTCTAGTTGATCTGGAATATGATTTTGTAATACTTCTCGATCTTCTATTCTGCAATCTGATATTCTCCATCCTTAATTCGTGATTTTGTCTTGTTAAATTTGCACGTTCTTCTGCGCTCTTCTTTCTTCATGTATTCTTCGTCTCAATGTTTCTAATGCTCCAATTTCTCCTCCTCCATGAATTATTCATTCATCTGCTTCTTGATTTCTCTCTTCCTGTCTGTAATTTCTATTTTGTTGCTCTTCTTCTATTTCTTCTGCTGAATTTGATCCCCAAGTGTTTACGCTCACTCTGTCATAATCTGTATTCCTCTCTTGAACTAGTGTTTGTTGAATTGGCGATTGAATTATATTTTCTCTATTATTTCTCATTCTAGTAGATTCTCCCATTTCACTTCTTTCTCTTCCAACAATTCTTTTGCTTCTTCTAACAGTAGTCGGTTGTTCGGATGTATTTCTTCTTCTAGCCATTTCTTCAATGCTAACAATATTTCAAGAAATTATGAAAAATTCTTAATCAATTGCTTTAATTTTTCACAAATCTCAATATCAATCTTTAGCTTTTTCTAGAATAATTTTCCACTCGTCCCTGTTTCTAGCGCCATTATGTAGTTGCAGGAAATCCTACACTACACCCCTCATATGATTTCATTGTTGATCAGCTCATTTTAGGTTTATACTCTTAATTTTATTGATTAATTTTTGAATGTTCTTACAAGAAAGATAAAGAAGTCAAGAATGATTTCTACTTTGAACTTTCTCTCTCCTATTTACTTGTTTCTTACTCAAGAAAAGATCTCTCTCCCCTTTACAACTCGAATGACTATTTATAAGGAAATACATAGTGGATGACAGCTAATCTGTCCTTTATTTTTGGATATGGTTTGCAACATTCTCGCAACCTTACAAATGTTAACTTCGCAGGCTCTCTAATTTTCGCAAGACTATGACATCTTTCTCATGATCCTTGCTGACGTTGTTTCTGAAACTGTTCTGCGACGCTTTTGTGCAATTCCAGCGAGATTCTGATCCTACAAAGCCATAATAAATACAAAATCGAGCACTAACAATATATACAATTGAGATTATATCCGACACAAAAATGTGTCTATCAAATACCCCCAAACTTATTATTTGTTAGTCCTCGAGCAAAACGGAAATAAATAAAATCCTAACTCACTGTCGCAGGCATCGTCGATTGCATTTAGCGTATGCAACAAGCCTTTAAACCCCTAGGTGGCCCTAGTGGTCGAGTTATAGTCTCCGGAGGGCTTACAGAGATACACCCACAAAACCTTTACTCCAGACCCTAGCTATCTACGTTAAACCTTGGAAGGCACTAAAGAATCTCCTTGGTTGACATACTTATTGACTACAAGAGGAAGTACCCTGATGCGAAATTCCAATTGCTGTACACGAGTTTTCACTCAAGCATACTAAAATTCATATATAAGTGACAGAGCTCTACTTAGATAGTCGCACTATGGACATCAATATCCGGAGTCAAAACTAATCACATGGATAGATCAAGAAGATGGATATATAGAAAAACATAGATGGTTTTGATGTTTACTAAGTGAAGGGCGTTTCCCATATCTGTCTGAAGGCCTCCGCCGAAATGAACCTATCCTAATGGATTGAGGTACTAGTCTGACTAATATCAACACACTGGCATATACAAGGGAACCAGTGGTCGATAACCTAACTCTAGGTCAACACAACTGGCATATACAAGGGTACCAGTGGTCGACTTTATTGAAATTATTGCTTTTGGTCAAATGGTTTGGTCTCAATTTCCTTTTTTTTTCATCATCTCAATTTTTTTTTCATGGTATCTCAATCACTCTAATTCACCCTAGCATTGGTAACAACTTGAATCGTGAGCCCCACCAATTCAATTAGAGACATATTTAAAAAGAAAAATAAAAACAGAAGTGAAAAGGACTCAACGAGATATGGCGAAACTACCATGTTATTTCTAATACCTGAGCTCTGTGCTTTTATGAATAGACTCTTTGGATGTTTCCATCTAATCAGATTGGTTCCTCAACTCCTACAACCAAAATGCTTCCATCCACTTAGATTGGTTAGTGCAATCCTTAATAGGCATAAATTTCTAGGCTCTGGAGTTTATTTATTGCAACTAAAAAGTTTCTCCCATACCCCCAAACTTAAATCTAACATTGTCCTCAATGTTCTAAAGATAAAATTAAAAGCATGAACAAGGAGAAACTGTTACCATTTAAAGCAAAAGAGATAAGGAAAGATATTACGGTATTGCATGAGATTGGGTTACCTCCCAAGAAGTGCTAAGTTTAACATCTTCAGCCATACATAAGAAAGGATTAATCACCTCGTACCATAAAGTAATAGCCTAAATATCTGTGGGTCATCAAAACCAAATAGAGCTATCACAAGTAAAAGGAATCTGCAACATGCCAAAAAAATTAACAAATAAAGCGCACCCTTGTCTAGTTTCCTGTTTAAGACAACTACATCTAGCTGTGGTTCAGGTTCAGGCTCTATGAAAGGGTCTAGATAAAATATTTTCATGCGCTGGAATTCCTCAAAGCTAAGGTACGGTTCAGGTATTAGAGTCTGGAAAAAATCAAGTAAAAACTTAGAAGCACATAATAATAACCTGAATAATTGTGGATCCTTAAAGTCAATCAGTTTTGACTCACACAGCTGACCACAATGAGAGTGGTGGTCTTCCTTAAACAAATGTGTTGACCCTAATCTCCTAAAGTAATTAGGTTTAGTCTCAAAACTTAATAATTGACACATATGAAACTTATACGTTCCCACAATTGGTCAAAAAATATTTGGTGGGAAAACAAAGTCAATCTGGATATCATAGCCTGGGTAAACCACATCAACCATATGATGGGTTTCTAACAACTGAACTTCCTTATGGACATCACTAGGTTCAGGAAAACGTGTATGAAGATAATCTTGTAAAATGGTTGAGGCACATATGTCAAGTCCCAAGTGAGGGACCTTTCTAATAGTTAAAGCACATGGAGAATGATAATCACCCCCAAACTTAGAGTTTTCAGTGTCTCTAGAAAGACTAGTCACAACTTCCCTAATTTCAAGGTCATATGATTCCTGAAAATGGTCAATTGATTCTTCTAAGTCAGGTTCATCCTCACTCATCTCTACGAGTTCACTTTCTTTGTCTAAGACTAATGTTTCTAAATCGCTAGACTCTAAAACAATATTCTCAGAAAAACTCGTTCCTCTAAACCATTATTAGCTTCGTAATCAAAAGGAAATACTACATCGTCTAAAACGGGGGTATCTCTAGTCAAATCCTCATCCTTTTGAATAGGTGAATAATTATTAAAATTATTTGGATTTGAACTAGAAACATTATCATTATTAAGCTCAATTGGAGTAACAAATTCCTGATCACTATGCCTACTTATTTCAATTTCTTCATCAACACTATCCTCATCATAATCATCATTATAATAACATGAAAATGGTTGAACCTCATCTAAACAAGTAGTGTTACCAATTTTATCCTCGTCATCTTGATTATGTGAATAACTATCTTCATTTTCAAAGGTACTATTGGAAACACTATACTGGAAATTAAGAGCAGTTATGTTCTGGGCCTCTAACAAAATATTTTGAGTCGACTCACATGACTTCCTGATTGAATCTAGGAAACAAAGTTCACTCGTTGCATTGCTTTCGTCCATAATTAAGTTATTCATTTCTGCTAACTTACGTGTCGACTCAGCTAACTTACGTGTTGACTCTAGTAGAGAGGAATTTTGCTCGTATGACCGGTTGACGTGTGGATAGTAATTGGGCTCACCATGGTATGGACCATAACCTTCAAAAGGCTGATGTTCCCAACCATTATTCACACTGTGGTCAAAGTAGTAATGTCCATTTTAAAACTCAGTCTGATATTCGTTGTATTGGCTATTGTAATACCAGTTCGACATTCTATTGCAGGGGTGTGAGTTGTCACACAAAATAAAACCCACTGACAGGGGATTCGTGGGTGGATAAAATCTTACCTCCCATACCAGACGGGCGATGAACCGTTGTAGTCGACTCAGGCCACCGACTCCGATGTCAGTGTACGAACCCGAGGGGCCGAGACAGTATCGTAATTGTCGTCCTTCCCTGCAAACAGTTGATATTTAATTTTGACCCTTCCTTAGAGTTTAAAAATAATGTCCAAGAATGTCCAAAAAGTCCGAAAATAAAAATGTCCAAAAAGGAAAAGAAAAATTACAAAAATAACACCCTATTTACAGTTTCTAAAAATAAAACAAAATAACTATATACAAAATCTTCTTCTTCACTCCTTTCGGATTTCTCTTTTCTTTCCTTCTTTGGCGATGCTTTCCTTTTATAACACTTTTTCTTCCCTTGTAGCTTCGCTCCAAATCTGAAAAGAATCGAAAAATACCAAAACGCGTAAAAAAGAACAAAAAATAAATAAAAAGAAACCTAAAACAAATCTAAATACAAGTCCGCGTCGGCGGCGCCAAAAATTGATGTAGTTTTTCAAGTGGTAAATAAAGTTCGTTCAAAGACTTGTAAAGATTTGATTTCAAACTTAATACTAAAAATATATACAAACGATGTCACAAATATCGAGAGGTACTGAGAGTCAAGATTCCACCAATTCTCATACTCATGTGGTTCAACTATCGATTCCAGACAATTATAGCTCATAACATAATAAATATTGACTCTTTATTCTTTGCCAAGGTAGATTTTATAAAAGATTGACTGTAAATCACAAGTATGACGTATCAAAAATACTAAGACCAAGCATACGCCATCAAACAAAATCACAATCAATTAAGAAAAATCATGAATCAATTTAAAATAGTGCAAAAGTCATAAAAGAATTTAATAGATTTACCACACGCGTAGAGAATGGCTTCCTCCGTCATCCCAGTGTTGGGTTTTAGCTCATGATGGTGAAAACAAGCTCAAAATAATAACTCATGGCTTAATAGGTGTTTTATTGAAGAAAATATAATAGACAATAATTCGCAACGTTGTATCACTGCTACAGACGTCACTGTTAAAGTTGGGTGGCTGTTACAAAGAAAAGATGACTGTTCTGTATAAACTGTGATCTATTCTTCGTGTTCTTCTTCTTCTCCTGCAGTCTCGCCTGCATCTTCCCTGCAACTCCACCTGCAGCTACCCTAACACCTCTGCTCGGTCCCCAAAGTCTCGACACCTTCTTTGAACCTCAGTCACCCTATTTATACAAAACATGGCTGAAAATATCTCAAGAATCTCTCGGTTATTTTCTTTTCCTCTCCCGCAGGTCACGAGATTTCTTTCTCCCTTTTCTTCACTTCTCTACGCGTCCCTGATTCGATCAAAACTCTTTTAAAGATAGAAAGAAATATCTACGAGCAAATATCCTCCTTGAGTCACCACGTTCCTTCCAAAAATGCATCATATAACCCGTGATATTCTCCTCTCTCTGTTTTCTCGAAACTTCCTTATTCTCTGATTCCAAAGCCCTTAGTGACACTATCTGATAAAACAGGCCCAAACCAACTTGGTCTGAAGAAAATTCATGAGAAAATCTCGTCTAAATCCAACTCAGAGAGTTCGCAGGTGAATATGATTCTTCCCGCCTATGTGTAGCTTGATCTCGATGATACAACCCAGTTCAGTCGTTCCAATCACTCTTACCAACCCTGTTAGAGCCCGCCTATGTGTAGCTTGATCTCGATGATACAACCCAGTTCAGTCGTTCCAATCACTCTTACCAACCCTGTTACGCTCTAACAGGGTCCATACGATCAAAATATGTGATTGAGTTTCATTAAAAACAGCCTAAAAATCGAACCCTAATATGATACTCGCTGCAAAACTGTTTCCCGCCAAATTATGAATTTGGAAGATGACCTCCCCCTATCCTAACCAGGGGTGCAATTAGCAAGTGGTCACCCCTTATCAACTGGGTGCCCCTTATCCATTCGGGGGTGTAGATAGCAATTTTTCCGGGGTGTAAATATAACTTTTCTGAGGCTTTTTCAACATACTTCTAAGGTGTCTGTAGTACGTCTTCTAGGACCACTTTTCGAACCAATTTCTCCGCAAAAACTTATTTCTCCAAAAACACCTACAAAGACACAAAAAACCATAATAAATACAAAATCGAGCTCTAATAATATATATAATTGAGATTATATCCGACACAAAAATGTGTCTATCAGTTAGCCACCCCATAGGAACCGCGTAAAAGACCTAAAACATTCTGATTTCTTTTGGTGCATATAAGATTGAAATTGAGATGGATGTTTTATGATTTTATCCTGCACGATGCGACCATTAAAGATCTAGATTCTATTTGTACATTTTAGGATAGAGCCAAAGTATCTCACTTTTTAGTGATAAAGATAAGACAATCATACTTTTGACATCGTAACCGATTCCTTTGGAAACTTGTGTAGAGTACTAGAGTCTCTAGTGTAATGATGCCTAGACTAGAGACCCCAAACTACTATTCATAATTATATCTACACGCCCAGATTTGCCAGAGCGAAAACGATGGAAAATGATATACATCCCCCACTTCCTTTCCCCGCCCATGCATCAAGCATTAATGGTTAAATCCAATATTAAAGGGCTAAGAACGATGACACCTACTGAGTTTTAACACTTCCCAAAAACGATCGCTTCCAATTAATTTTTTTTTCTTTTTCCTACTCATCTAGATTTATATTTTTTGTTTTGAAAATGTGATATAGATTTAACTCCGTACATTTGAGTTTTAACACAACCAAGTCCCGCCAACAAGTTTTATACCCACAAAAGATGGACTACTCATTTTTCGCGGATAGAAAAATGTAACCATGGGAGAAAATGTTATCGAAGCTCACGGACATGTTCAGCAGGTCCATGGGAATTGGGAGACCGGCTAGAAATCTAGTGTGCTAGAGTTTGTAATTCATCGAGTGATTGCCTCACGACCTTTTTTGCAAACTAAACAATAAAGTCCCAAGCCAGTGGCACAAAATTATCCATTGACCGACTATTTTTACTTTACCACAAATACAACTGACATAAATGTACTACAAATAAAACTGTTACAGTGGAATTCATATGCCTCCCGGATCTACTTTATTTAAACTGTTACAGTGGATAAAGCAGGAAACTGACCGAATAAGTTATTTCCTTTAAAGCCCGTTCACTGTAAGTCCCCCATCCCACAAATAACTTGGCCAGTGACGTACGAAGCAGCGGGAAGGCAAAGGAATGCCACCATAGGTGAAACCTCGGTCGTCTTTCCAACGCGCTTCAATGGGTTCTATCGATTATAGCGTCCTCAAATCCTTCTTCTTGCAACTTCTGTTAAAAGAAGAGAAAGATAAATAAAAACCATAACAATGTTCATCCCCATTCATGGGTTATGATCAAAATGGTCAACAAATGATTACCGATTCAACGAGCGAGGTTATAATAAACTACGGTGCAACACTGTTGACACGAATGTTGTCATTTGCCCATTCAACATCAAAGTTCTTTGTCACTTGATTTATTGCTCCTGATAAAAATAACATGAAGGAGTTTACAAATGTGCTTCACATTTAACAGCATACCCATATGGCGTTCATCATGCAAAGACGAAGAACTACTCAAGGAACTGGTGGAACTTCATCGACAAAAAGGTATGTGGAGACTTGAACTTATCTATCACTCAAAAGTCTATCTACTCTATCTCTTATCTTGAGACAAAAGTCGTATTGCTATATAGACTTCGATTATACACATTTGCTATTTCGAGTCGAGTTTACCTCGCTTATATATTTCTCGAAATATGTGTTGGTAAGCTTTCGATTTGTCCAAGTTCATCTTTACTCGTGATGAAAGTCATGTTGATTATTTCAATAACTTGAAAATCGCTTTGATAAAAAATAATTTGTGAATAACAACTATATAACATCCTCTAAGAAAGTTTCAATGATTGAAATGAGAGTTTAGAACATGTAACCATCTTTGGATATAAACATAGTGTGTTCTCACATTTGTGTAAAAGTCCAAAACCGGGAACCCAAAGTATGCGTATCCGTATGTGTACTCGCGGTTGTTGGAAATCCGGGACAGTATGCGTACCCGTACGCGTACTGGCGGAAAGTTCACGTCCGTGAATTTCTGATGGAGTTTGGAAGTGAAAACAAACTCAATCCGGTTACTTAAGTACGCGTACCTGTTCGCATACTTTGGTAGGTTACTTTCTAAAATCGGTTTGTTCATGAACTAAAACATTTATATAATATAAGGAATGCAATTTTTGCAAACCCTGGCTATAATATTCATGAATCGATTCGAGTGAATCAAAACCGATTTTGATTCGATTGTGTCTTGTATACGTTTATAAGATCTAAGCAATTGAACAACTCTCTAACTAGTTCATTTGAGTCATTTGAACAAGTTATGGTGAAGATGAATAAGGTTGATATGAAAGTGCTCATATGGCTAACCATTGGTTAACTATTGTTGAACCAACTAAGTGTACACGTTTAGGTACGGTTACTCAAACCTAAATGAAGTTACATTTCATTTGTGTATAACAAGCTAAGTTCGATCTAACGGTTGAAAGATATTAGCTTGAATCTAATCAGGTTTTCATCTAACAGTGAATATTGAATGCTTTGTTACCAAGGTAAGTTAGATTGCAAACCCTGATTTGGAGACTATATAAAGGAGAATTCTAGCAACTGGGAAACCTAATCCCCACACCTCCTATGTGATAGTAGTTGTGTAAGCTAGAGTCGATTCTCCTTTAACCTTAGGTTTCTCTCGAGACCCTGTAGGTTAACGACTTAAAGACTTCATTGGGATTGTGAAACCAGACCCAACTATTTTCTTTGTAGTTGCGTGATCTGATCTTGTTGTTTCTATCGTGATTGAGTACAATCGTAAGATTGACTTTGTTTTGGGGTAAAAACTGATTCTGCTGTTTTTGGTAAATTTGGGTGTGTTGATGAGAAACAAATTCAAAACCTAAACAAATGCACTGCACGGGAGTACTTTTAGATTCGAGAGATCAATCTGTAAGACTTTGGCTTAAAGCAAGAAATGGTCGTTCCAGATTCAATTCGGTCACAAGGTGAAGGAGAAGGGTTGATCTTAGGGAGGGAAGCGAAGAAGGTGTTTGAGATCAGAATGTTGAATTATGAAGGTGTGGTTGTTTTATGACTTGTATCAGAAAACGGTTTCTGGCTACTTGTGTTGATAACAATTGTGTCTTTTTGAAATAGGTTGAAAACCTATTTATATAAGTCATTGAGCGCACCCTGATCTCATAGGAAGTGGAGGAAGTTAAGTAATGGAGAAGCGGAATTGTGCGGAAGGTGGTGATCATCGTGTTTCCGTTATGAAGGAAAACTGATCATGCTTTCACCCACTACTCTCACTACTGTTAACCTTTTGTCTTTCCTGACACTTTCTCGTAATGGGCGTGTTGCACGCCGCATGCTATAAAACGCCAGACCAATACCCCAGTAAGCATCCCCCAGTTTGTGATATGTTTGATGTCTCGAGTAAATGGGTCAAGTCGTGAGACTTGCCGCTAAAAACAACATATAGTGCTTTTAGGTTAAATAATGAGTTATTCGTGAAATCAATATTTGCATAATACCGCTTATAATCGATGTATATAAAGCATCACTTTCAAATAAGCAGCTGAAAAAATAATCGATATGCTAGACGCATCGTTGTTTTAGAGCTCGATTGAATCAGTCACGAATTGAGCGTCTTAAAAAAGGTAGCACGACCGGTCACCTTTGGATGATCGTTTGAGGACCCTATGGGCGAGCTATCACTTGGTCGATCGCTTCCTGTGGAGGAGGCGCGACCAGTGATCACAATGCTACCCTATTGGTTTTCTGAAAACAGATCTACACCATCCAACTAGGCTAGCGAAGTTGGATGGACGAGATCACTTGCGGCACATATTGTCGTTGATGTAATTTAGGGTTTGGGGGTCGCGCGACCAACCCTATTTTGGCTAAACGATTTGAAGTGCTGCGCGTTAGTTCAAGCAATCCGATCGTCCACATGTAAAGACAAGCCGCTGGTGTGCACACTGACGTTTTTGGGGCCATCTAAAATTAGATCTAAGCCATTCAATTTAGCTGGCGAAGACGTGCAGTCATGATTGATTTGCGACATTAGCATACTGCCGCAAGTACAAATTAGGGTTTTAAAGCAGCCGTGTCCTCCCTAGTTCAATCGAATGGTTTGATGTGTCATTGAATTTCTATGAGAAAGTCGATCGACTGGGAAGAAAATTGGACCGTCGACGAACACATTGACACCTTTTTGATCGTTCGACATGTGATCTACGCCGTCCAATTAGGCTAGCGAATTTGGACGGACGCGGTGGATTTTGAGACCGTTTTTTCCGGTCTTAGCTCCTTTGAGCTCGTTTTGCCAATAGTGCGATCACCCATATTGGGGTTAGCGTTCGACGACGTTGGAGTGTGCGATATGGAGTCCGACTGGCTGGGGTATTAGTGGGCCTTCTAGTGGCCATCCTGTGATCGCCTAGTTCCGCCAGGAGTAGACTAGGCCTATTAAATTGCGTGCCCAAATTGTGTGGCCGTGATCGTTTCTTAAGACTGATATGGACAGTCTAGATTTCCCTTAAGGAATTTAAACGCGTTCGACCGCACTAACTTTTAATTAAAAGGTGTGTAAACACGCTAATATCTTTGTTAGAGGGTGGTGTAGCCTACACGAGTGTTTTCATGCAGATTTCAATACTGACACTTCGGGAGATTCCTGCTACTCTGCTGCGAGTGAACATTAATCATCATGTCATTCCAACATTGAAAGTTCGGCTGGGGAGCATAGCATAGGAAAACACTAGGCAGGTGAATGCATTAGTGAATAATGCAATGGGTTAAAGCTTACAGAATATCAGGGGTTATTGCTTCACGCATCATTCTGAATAAACTTCATAAATATGTTGAATTGATCAATACATATGTAAGTAAAGAGGTATGAACACTCATTACTTTTAAATAACCTTTATTCCTCTGCAGGATGACAGGGCATTAAATACAGGACTTTACAATTTTGACCTTGAACTAAAAACCACCATCAACAGGCTTGAGATTTATATCTCCGATAGGCAAGATAGAAAAGTAGTCACAAACACCTTCGTCTCATCGTTTGTGATTCCACAATATCTTGTTTCGCTAGTCGATTAAGATTATTGTGAGGTGATTGATATTTCTAGGCTGTTCTTCGGGAATATAAGTATGGCCGGTATATCAATTGGTTCCTGTTCACCTTGATTTATCAAAAGACGGAACAAAACTCGTAGGTATTTCTGTGGGAGACAGGTTTATCTATTCCTATAAACTTTTCTGTGTGAGACAGGTTTGTTTATTATAGTCTTCGACTTTGGATCGTAGCAACTCTTAGTTGTGGGTGAGATCAACTAAGGGAATCAAGTGCGTAGTATCCTGCTGGGATCAGAGACGTAAGGAGCGCAATTGTACCTTGGATCAGTGTGAGATTGATTGGGGTTCAACTACAGTCCAGATTGAAGTTAGTTTGTAGTAGGCTAGTGTCTGTAGCGGCTTAATACAATGTGTGTTCAATATGGACTAGGTCCCGGGGTTTTTCTGCATTTGCGGTTTCCTCGTTAACAAAACTTTTGGTGTCTGTGTTATTTCTTTTCCGCATTATGTTTTGTTATATAATTGAAATATCACAGGTTGTGCGTTGAATCGATCAATTGGTAAGTCCAACTTTTGGTTGTTGATTGAAATTGATTGATCCTTTAACATTGGTCTTTTGGTACCGTTCAAGTTATCTCTCTTATATTCAATCGGCCTCGCAAATTATTATTTGTTTGATTGCGGATTAAATTGAGAGATTGAGATATAACTCTTTGATATACTTTTCGTAAGATTGAGTCTGACGGTTTCTGGCTACTTGTGTTGATAACACTTGAAAGTATATTGGAGTTAGTCCATACAGATTGCTAAGTGAAATATTGGGTGTGGTTGTTAGACCCCCGCTTTTTCAATTGGTATCAGAGCAGACAAACACTTTTAAAGACCTCATAAGTCTGTGTTTGTAGCGATCTTACTCTATGGACATAAATTCTATCTCCATAAACGTACCACCAGTCTTCGATGGTTCATACTACTTATGGTGGAAAATCGTTGTGCGTGCTTTTCTTCAAGCTCGTGATTTACAAACATGGGTAGTGTTGTTAATGGCTATGATCCTCCGGTTAATACATAAGGCGATATATCTATACCTAAGGATATTGGTAGATATAATCCAGAAGAAATCCTTGTTGCAAAGCAATATTCTGACGGCTTAAATGCTATCATACATGCCATCACCCCAGATCTTCAGCATCATGTGACTACATGCACGAAGTCTAAAGAAGCCTGAGATATCTTAGAAACCGTATTTGAAGGAAATACCTGTGAAAAAGAAGTTAGGCTTCAAAACCTAAATTCTGATTGGGAAAACCTTCGTATGGCAGATGAAGAATCATTTGATGAGTTTAATCACAAAGTGTCTGAAATTGTTAATGCATCCTTTGCATTGGGTAAGACTATTCCTAAAAAGGACATTGTGATAATGATTCTTAAATCTCTGCCATCCAGAAATACTTTGTGCCGCTAGCGGTCTAGACTCCACCGCTTAACTATTTTCGCATAGTGGCGTGACCAGTTTGCCAGGTCACCTGGCATAGCAAATGAATGGGTTAGCCACTCTATAGGAACCGGCCTAAGAGACCTAAAATATTCTGATATGTTTTGGTGCATATGAAATTGAAATTGAGATGGATGTTTTATGATTTTATCCGGCACCATGCGACCATTAAAGATCTACTAGATTCTATTTATACATTTTAGGATATAGCCAAAGTATCTCACTTTTTAGTGATAAAGATAAGACAATCATACTTTTGACATTGTAACCGATTCCTTTGGAAACTTGTCTAGACTAGAGACCCAAACCCAAACTACTATTCATAATTATACCTACACGCCCAGACTTGCCAGAGCGAAAACGATCTCTTCCAGTTAGTTTTTTTTTTCTTTTTCCTACTCATCTAGATTTATATTTTTTGTTTTGAAAATGTCATATAGATTTAACTCGTTACATTTGAGTTTTAACACAACCAAGTCCCGCCAACAAGTTTTATACCCACAAAAGATGGACTACTCATGTTTTGCGGATGGAAAAATGTTACCATGGGAGAAAATGTTATCCAAGTTGACGGACATGTTCAGCAGGTCCATGGGAGTTGGGCGACCGGCCAGAATCTAGTGTGCTAGAGTTTGTAATTCATGGAGTGATTGCCTTACGACCTTTTTTTCCAAACTAAACAATAAAGTGCCAAGCCGGTGGTACAAAATTATCCATTAACCGACTATTCCTACTTTACCACAAATACAGCGGACATAAATGTACTACAGTAAAACTGTTACAGTGGAATTCATATGCCTCGTGGCTCTACTTTATTTAAGCAAACAAATTTCAGATACTGAACAAATGGTGCACCCGAAAAGCAGGAAATTGATTGAATAAGTTATTTCCTTGTCTGCAAGAGATTAAAACCCGTTCACTGTAAGGCCCCCATCAACACAAATAACCTGGCCAGTGACGTAGGAGGCAGCGGGAAGGCAAAGGAATGCCACCATAGGTGAAACCTCGGTCGTCTTTCCAACGCGCTTCAGCGGGGTTCTATTGATTATAGCGTCCTCAAATCCTTCTTCTTGCAACTTCTGTTAAAAGAAGAGAAAGATAAATAAAAACCATAACAATGTTCTTCCCCATTTATGGGTTATGATCAAAATGGTCAATAAATGATTACCGATTCAACGAGTGAGGTTCTAATAAACCACGGTGCGACACTGTTGACACGAATGTTGTCTTTTGCCCATTCAACAGCAAAGTTCTTTGTCACTTGATTTATTGCTCCTGATAAAAATAACATGAAGGAGTTTAAAAATGTGCTTCACATTTAACAGCATACCCATATGGTGAAAGGGAATATCATGTACCTTTACATGCTGCATAATTGGACAATAGAGGTAAACCGACAACCCCAGCAACAGAGGAAATGAAAACAAAGTTTCCTGCACCGGAAGCTTTTAAGAGAGGGTGTGCAAGCATTGAAAGATAGTAGCCAGAATCGAAGACCGTGGCGAAAATTTTGGTGTGATCCTCTTCGGTAAAATCAAGGCATCTTTAAATATTGCCGTTCCGACGTTGTTTACCTGTAAACTCAACAAGGGTTATTTATATAATATCCGATAAACAAATGCAAACTGAACTAAGATCAGGTAACTAAAGCAAAAACTTACAAGGATGTCGAGTTTGCCGTTGAAAACAGTGGAAACAGTTGCTATCAACTTCTTTCTTTCAGCTGGAACCGAAGCATCACAGACTGATCCAGTAATAGTATATCCTTTTTCCTTCCAGTCTTTCAAGCATTTTTCTATAGCTTCTTCCGTCAGATCACAGATATGAATTGTTGCTCCAAATCCAGCTAATTCCTCCACTATGGCATGTCCCATCCCTTTAGCTGCACCAGTGACAAGAGCAGTCTTTCCCTTGAGTGACCATTTTCCTACGTCTGCAACATTGTTTGCCATGATTTATTTGCTTGAACTCCCTTGAATCTGGTATTGTTCTAACAGATGAAAAATGATAAAGAAAATATGGGGATAAGATGTAAACCCAAGTTGCACCGAGCACTCTTTAGGCTTAGTCATATGGACTATATATATAGCTATTAGATTGGCCATCCACGTCAGTCTGGACAATCTCCTAAGTCCTACAATATTGCTAATCTAATACTTCAATCTAGCCCATAGAAATTAGCCTTAATAGAGTTGAGTCTGTGACACGTACGGAACTGTTACGTTTATCATTTTAAAAGTTGCCAGTACTCTCATTAGAAAAATGGAGGCCTACAGTATTTTGTCCCTTGCCGCATGTGCTAATTGGAAAATATAACTCGTTTCCAAATAATTTAACACTTGTTTATCGTGAATGTTGATCTTGATGAAACTTCAAAGATACCTGATATCGAATAATTCTGCATCGAAAGTGACAATAATGTTGTTTTCTGAAGATAGTTATATCACTGTACAATCCTAATAATTTAAATATGCATCATATGTGTATTTAAATAAGAGACCATCAAGATCCGTTTGAATTGTAGATTTTTTCTTTTCGTGAATCCAAATGCTCACTCCAAGAGGTCCGATGGTCCTCAAGCTTCTTCCCATATGGAGGTCGGGGATCGAACCCTTATGATAGGTTTGATGGTGTTCAAGTTTATTCCCATACTGAGATTGGGGATCGAACTCCTGTAATAGCATCAATCTAAAATCTCGTTTGGGATTGTTTTTTTCAACTAAAAACACTTTGTAACAAACTTGTAACAAACTTTTACCAAAAATTATGTTTGGTAAAAAAATTTCAAAGTGCTTTTGGAGAGAAGCACTTTCATTTTAGGCCTGCTTTTAAAAGAACAATTAATTTGGGGATAAAAAAAGGAATTGGGGGATATTGATTACTTCCCCCAACCCATGGTGTGTGCTAAGGGGTGATTTTTGTGTATGAAAATACTAAAATACCCTTTGATTAATTAAAAACATTATGAAAAGACTACTATACCCTTTCCCCTAAAACTTAAAATCTAAAAACCATACACATATCCCCCATTCTTCCATCTACCGGCACTGACCTAGGTTTAGGTTTTTGAAAAAAAAAATCATCGTTCTTCATCCGTTCTTCGTCGATTAATCGTCGATTCAAAAATTTCTTCATCGATTAACCTACCCGAATCATAAACAATGCCTCCACGAAAGAAAACGAATGCCCAATCGAACTCAAAATCGATTGCTCAACAAAAACAGGAACAAAGAATTGCTAAGATTGCTCAAGAGCAAGAAGAAGAACAAGCAGCGGATTCGGACAATCAACCTCTCGCAACCATGGCTTCTGTGAGAAGGTAAGTGATTTTAAACTACTTTATGAGTGTTTTAATCGATTTATAGCAATGGGTTTAGGTTAGAATCGCAAATCCTAACTGAAACAATTGAGTTTCAGTGATTACCGGCACTGAAATATGTATGAATACGGTGCCGGTTTTACCTTCCGGCATTCAATCTAGGATGAACGCAATGCCGGTTTCACTCCGCAGATTCACCAGAAACTGAATTTTAGATACCGACATGGAATTTGGGTTGAATTCCCTGCCGGTTCTTGGTACCGGCAGTCATTTATAACTAGTCGTGTATGCCGGTAGTGGTCTAAAAACATACAGGAGAGTTTATGAATTTGTCACCAGTACCGGCATAGATATTTGGTTCCATTGTATGCCGGTTTATATAACCGACATTCTTTTGTGAAAATTTGAGCATGCCGGTAGTGGACTTAAACCATACAGGAGAGTTTTATGAATTTATCACCAGTACCGGCATACATTTTTAGGTTGATTTGAATGCCGGCACCAGGTTACGACATGGAATTGATTTATTTCGAGAATGCCGGTAGTGGACTAAAAACATACAGGAGAAATACATATGATTACCGGCATTGTCGACAGTCATTGTTTAATGCCGGAACAGATAACCGACGTGCTTTGTTTCAGTAAGTCAATGTCGGTGGAAAAACTGAAAGTGAGTTGTCTCACATTCATTTCGTGTGATTTTATGATATAGGTCAAAAGCCAAGGAGGCTAACAAAAGAAAAACTAAAGATGTTGTCACTAAGAGAAGAAGGAAGGACGGTCTTGATACTCCTCAATCTCTCCCTCCTCGAGGGAAAGATGAAGGTCGTAAAAAGCGTTTGGGGGTTGAGACAAGAGGGATAATTTGGGAGAGTGGTGGTGACCGTAGTCGAGCTGTAATCCGTGACCACGATGATCAAGATAATCAAGATGAAGAGGAAAGTGAGGATGAAGATAATGTGGTTTCTCCAAGTCAATTAACAATCCAAAGCGAAGTTGGTGGGCCAAGTCAACAACCAACACAAGGCAATGGCAAGAAGGGAAATGGCAAAGTGAAATCTAAAGGTTCCCACCTTCGTCATATTAATGACATGATACCTGACCTTGAACGTGGTAGAATTTGGGGTGAAGCTCCGGAACCGAAAACACTATTTGGATACAAGCACTCGTGGGCTCGTACTATCAAACCTATGTAAGTATTTTTAATCTTGTGCATATGTATTGTTGTATATTTATGTAAAATATCTTAATTGTATTGTCTCCTAATTGTAGGATCATACGAAGGCTGTGCGTGTTTGCCGAAACCAAGCCGCGGATTGTTGGAAATTGTCCGATGAATGTGAAGAGGTCCAACAAAGAGTAATGGAATCTGGTCTATATGCTTTGGTTGAAAATTATGTGAAGCCTGATTCCGTGACTGTCAATTGCTTCGTCGAAAGGTATCATGGTGAAACCGATACCATGCACTTCCCTTTTGGGGAGATGACCTTCATCCCTGATGATGCTCAAAACATTCTAGGCTTGAATGTTACCGGCAAATCAATTGCATAAAGAGTTGAGTCTCTGGACCTAGAATGGTCGAAGTTGCACGCTTTGACTAAGAAGCTGTTGGGTTAGGACTACAAAACTTCTGTGGAGAGCTTTTATGAATCCAAGTCTGGTAGGACAAAGACAATCAAGTTGACGCTGCTTAAGAAGAAGTTTGAAAACACAAAGCAAAGATGTTTGGAGGATGGATGGGGCCCTGAAGAAATTCGTTATACTGCCGCTGCGTACCTGTTATACATCTTGGGCACTAGGATATTCCCTGACACTAATGGCAACAGGGTTAGTGCGAACTACCTTCAGTACTTGGATCCATTGGAAGATGCCTATGGGTATTCTTGGGGCACCGCGGTAATGGCGCATTTGATGACGGAGATGAGAAGGGCCTCTAACGCTAAAACCAACCAATTTGTCGGGAATTTCACTCTACTGCAGGTAATTTTGTTTTTAAACTTATGTTATTATATATATTGTTCACATGTACCCTTATCGTGAACTTAGAAACAAAACTTATCGCTTCACCTTGGAATAGGTGTGGGATTATGAACACTTCCCAACCTTGTTCAAGGACTGGACCTCCTTGAAGATCAAAGACCTTCCCGAACCCGATACGCCTATAGCTAAGAGATACGAGTTCAACAATACTCTGAAGCCCGGTAACATGGGTCGACTGATCGATATGATATTGGCTTTGGACGCGATGAGTACCAAAGATGTTGTGTTCGACCCTTACAAAGAGGTTAGAGGAAACCACCAAGTTTTGAGGTTTGGTAACGTTGCATTCTACCATGGGCCATTGTTCCACCCAAAAGGATACGTTATGGCCAATCCTACACGTGTGATGCGCCAACTTGGATTCAAGAAATTATCACATATCAAGAAGGACTCTTTTCAATGTTTTGTTCTTGACCTTTCTCGGCGCTTTTCAACTCCTAATCGGTTGCATGTAGAGTATGATCCAAAACCGGATCCAACAGATTGGAGGGATAGGGAACCACGTCGTTTGGTAGATATTAGTCAGTGGGATAAGTGGGAGCTTGAGGAAAACGGTGATGAGGTCGATGCCAACTACATGGAAGATTACCGCAATGGTCACATCCTTTTGTCGTCCGCCCGGATGACGTCCAAGTTCCACCCCAGAAACACCCTCCCGTTCCAACTCCCGCACCGCCACCACCTACGATCGCCCAACTTAATAAGGCCGTTGGATTGCTAGTAAGTATTGTTAATTACTTAGTCGTTTAATGTACACATAATTTTATATTACCATATATATATCCTAATTATGTGTTGTATGTATGAAACTAGCGGCGTCGGCTTGGAAAGTTGAGGAAGCAGTTATGTTGCAAGTACGATGAAGGAGCGGGGAAATCCAATGAAGAAGTGAAGGAAGTCGTGGAGAATCTTGATAAAATTGAAGAAACTGACCCTAGTGCAAGGGATTTGTTCAGTCAAATTAGGAAGAAACCGGCACAAAAGAAGCAAAAGACCAATTGATTAACTATTTAGTTGTGTTTCTTTTTCTGGATGGTGGTTGTTACGTCTTGAACAATTACGAACTTGTTTTCGTTTGTACCTCATGGTTAACTCTTTAGTTGTTTGGTTTGCTTTTAGTTTATGTTACCTGGATTAAGAACATTTAAGCATAATCCAGTTGTTTGGTTTGTGTTGAACATGTTTAGGTTTAGAGTGATTGTTTTATGTTGAAAATGTTTAGATTTCTAGTGAAATGTTATTTTTGCAAGATTTATTTACTACTGCTTCCGGCATGGAAAAGCTTTGGTTCAACAACGCCGGTACAGGTTCCGGCATGCGAGAAAATTACAGTTCATTGCCGGTTTCTTGTACCGGCAAGGAAATGTTTCATAAAACCATACCGAAACTAGAACAAGGAATTGAATCCCGAACAAAGACCATCACATTCGTCAAACTCGTTGAATTGTTTGGGAACACGAAGAACAAGGAATTGAATCCCGAACAAGTTCAACAAACTGTCGCTGCTTGTATGTTGTTCATCTTGGGCTCCGCTATATTCCCTGACACTAATGGTAACATGGTGCATATGAACAACCTACAATAATTGGATCCGTTGGAAAAGGTTCATGAGTATTCATGTGGAACTTCTTTCTTGGCACATTTTTTGGCAGAAATGCGTCGAGCTTCTAAGGCTTACACCCGTCAATTTAATGGGAATTTCACTGTAATTCAGGTATAGTGAACTACTTATTTTTGATTGTTGTCATTAAATTTGTTAGTTTTCAATTATTTATTTTCTTATACATTTCATTGGAACTATCTTTCATTGGCGTAGGTGTGGTCTTATGAACACTTCACAAAATTGTTCATAAGGTATAAAGGATTGGAGGTTGTCCCTGATTATCCACATAATAGGCCTCTAGGTCAGAAATACTTCTTCAAAAATACCCCAAGGCCCGATAACAAGAAACAGTTATTAGCAATGAGATTGGCTTTGGATTCGATGGCTGTCCAAGATGTTGTGTTTGACCCATATAGGAATGCCAGAGGAGTTCACTTCGAAAGGCGTGATAATGTTTCATTTTACAACAGACCGTTATTTCATCCAAAAGGATTTTTTATGCACAACCCTCGGCGTGTAATGCGCCAAATTGGGTACAAGCAGAAAGATCTCACGGATACATCTTATCAGAAATTCTCTCATGACTTTCCTCAATGCCAATCAAATGAGAACAATACTCTCGTAGTTTACGATCCAAAAGCTATTTTTGCGCATTGGATTGAGAGGGAAGAACAAGGACTTTTGTTGGATATGGATGATTGGGAATTGGCTGAAAAAGGTTATGAGAGTGAACCAACCTTCCTAAGAGGCCATCGGAAGTACTCGCATCCTTATGTTGTACGCCCAGATGTGGTAGAAGTTCCTCCACCACCAGCACGTCCCTCTACAACTCCGACAACTGTACCCGCACTTCTACAACTCGTTACGTTGTTGGTACGTACGTCTTGTTCATTAGTAATCTTTTAATTTATATCCATGAAGTTATATAATTGTACATACTAAGTACATGTTTAATAATTCCTTAACAGCGTAAGCGGATTGGAAATTTGTCAAAGTTCTTTAAGAAAAAGAACAAGGAAGGAGAGGTTCTGACCAAGAAAGAAATGGAGAACGTCGAGCAAAAGATTGACAAAATTGAAGATCCGACGGCAAAAGACTTGTGGGGCGAAAGGAAGAAGAGGTCACACAAGAAGCCAAGAACCGGGTGATCGTCTGTTTCTTCTGTAGTATTAGTTTGGTTTGAACAATCTAGTGTTGGTTTATGTTTGTTTGCGAGTCTTGAACAATGTGTTTGTTTGTGTGTTTGCTAAACTCTTTGCTTGACTTGGTTTATGTTTGATTTGTTTTCGGTTTGGAACAACATAACTTTGGAGTTTGTTCTGGTATAGAAACTAGTATTGTTATTATATTTATTATGTTGATAAACTTGTGTCAAATTACCTCTTTTACAGAGTTTGAATGTGGCAAGATCACATGAATTTCTAAGTTATCTGCAGTACCGGTATTCTCGAAAAGAGTAAAATCAATGCCGGTTTCCTAAATAAAAGAGTTCCGACATTTAAATGTGTTTGTATATTATAGCGGTGGTCTGCAATCTCCTTGGCAAACATGTTTTTGACAGAAAACCGGCACCGTGATGATGTTAACTTCTATGCCGGCGAATTTACTGATTTCTCTGGATGTTTTTTATGTATTTCTGGCATGGTTCCAAAACAACAATCTACGCCGGCACAAAAGTTCCGGCGTAATAATTATAAAACACAACTATGCCGGCATAGACATCAGATATGATTTAATGTTTACAATTCAAACTTCCCAAAAAAACAAAAGGTTGTGTATTATTGAACCACATATACCGAAATTACTCATCATCGCTTCCACACGTATTAGATTTAATCTCCTCCTCTTGAAGAGGTTTCTTTGATAAGGCCAACGCATCCCAAAATTGGTGATTATCCTCATACAATGCCATCCATCCCTTCCAGATATTGGGATCTAGATCCTTGTTTTTTACCATCCCACAAACAGGTGGCAAAGGACAATTGTCCTTGAGTTTTGGAATTACGAAATGATTACCGTTCACGAACGCCGAAACAACTCTTCTCTTCTTAAGGGATCCTTCGCATTTTTGCCACTTTGGGGTAAATTTTACTTCTACGATGGGGGTAAAATAATGAACAACACATCTAAATGTATCCGCCACTAGATGCCCACAAAGCGGCATTCTCATCCGATATTGAGAAGGAAGAAAGTTCATCTCTTGCTCGAGCCCTAATATTTAAGAATGCATAACATCAAACCCCTCGCCTACACCAACCAATTGCTCATAAAATCTCCTCTTGTTCACAAGTTGTTCGTCCATCTTCGTTCTATCATATTGGCATTGTGTCATACCTCCGCCGTGTCAAAGATTCCTAATTGTTCTGTCACAGCATGATAGCCACAATTTCCATCTCCATAGACATCATCCGTATATACAATATACTCGCGAATAACCTCAGGAAGTTGGTCTATGTAAGACTGTATCTTGGTATGATAACTTCTAATTGTCCAACCTGTTCTGAAATCCTTATACATCTTCATATTAACCTTTTCTAACTTGATTATATCCAAACCATCCTCTGCAATCTCTACACTTGCACTGTCTTCGATATGTGATGGGAGTCCGTACTTCCTTGGCCTACCCCTTCGCCTTAGAACTAAAACTACATCAACTTTGATATCACTTGGGTTTGTCACCAATTTTGCCTCGTCACCTTGTTGTTCTATGTCACTTGATGATGATACCTTTGGAGGCCTACCCCTTTTCCTTGGAACCTCCGCTAGATCGACTATGGGTATGGCTTCGGAATGCTCACCTTGTTGTTCTTGTCACTTGATGTTGATACCTTTGGGCCTACCCCTTTTCCTTGGAACCTCCGCTAGATCGACTATGGGTATGGCTTCGGAATGCTCACCTTGTTGTTCTTTGTCACTTGATGTTGATACCTTTGGTGGCCTACCCCTTTTCCTTGGAACCTCCGCTAGATCGACTAGGGTATGGCTTCGGAATGCTCACCTTGTTGTTTGTCACTTGATGTTGATACCTTTGGTGGCCTACCCCTTTTCCTTGGAACCTCCGCTAGATCGACTATGGGTATGGCTTCGGAATGCCACCTTGTTGTTCTTTGTAACTGATGTTGATACCTTTGGCGGCCTACCCCTCTTCATTGGAACCTCCGATGAGTTGGCTTTTGGTGTGGATACGGAATCCTTCGTTTGTTGTTGACTTGATAGCGGTTCCTTCCTCGGCCTACCTTTTGTTTGGAACCTGCGCTTCCACGAACCTTTGTTCCGAAATCTCACTTGCGGTTAGATCTCGTTTCTTACTTGCTGCGCGTTCTTCTTCACGTTGAGTCATTCTTTCAATTCTACCCTTTGTTTTCTCCTTGACGTTTTAGTTTGGGTCTACCTATTGGATCTCCCTTTCCTGGCTCTTCGCTTTGTGTGATCCATGGACGAGTAATTAGCCTTAGTTGGCTCAACAAGACTTGTCGGCTTACCGAGTGCCACGTGTGTAAGCTTGTAGAATTCCTTTGCTTCGTTCGTATCCCATGGAGATTGCCCGGGATCTCCCGAAGGGGGAGGGTCGAAAGATAGTTGCTTCCAAAACGGATCAATAACCTCAATAGGTATCACTTCTTCATACTTCACAAGCATATGACGACACGGAAGCCCCAATAGGACATGTCGGGACAAATACACACATCACCCGGTTTTCCATAATTTTTCTCATATTCCATTTGTCTCATCATATGTTTTATTGCCCAATGAGAGACGTTGAATTCTATTCCTCGGATCAACTTACGATAACGAAGAAATTGAGCCATCCTTTCCATTGAGCTTTTCTAAAAAGCCACCTTGATCCTATTGATATCAGCCTTAAAGTATTGTTCCATTGCCTCGGTGACCGTAACCACATTTCCTTGACCGGACTGGATGAGATCTTTAAATCTCCCATGAGCGGACTCCGCTGCACTAGTTGCTTCAGTCTTGAAGTGTCTATACCGGTTTGTCCATGCACGCACAAATTTTTCCTTGAACTTATCCAACCATTGAGTCTGACAATACCAGACGGCAGTCGGATAAACTTCGTTCCAATTGGCAATAAACTTCTCCAATCTCTTTTCGTACATAACCTCTGTAAGATACCAATAAACTTTCTCCCAATCTCTTAGAAATTCCAACCACTTTTTATGATTTTCCGCATGTTCTTTGTCCACTCGCTCCTTTATCTTGCCTCTCTCATCTTCTTCTTCTTCGGGGGATAGTTTGTTCTTTCGAACATCTTCCTCTAGTTGAACAATCATTCTCTTCTTAATATCCGCCTTAGTGGGTTCAAACAAGGCATGTCAAGTTTTTATGATATTTTGACGTATATGATATGTACATAGGAAATTTTGTGCGTCCGGGAAGACGCCGGATATTTCTTTCATCAATGCATCATCTTGATCGGTTACGATCACCCTCGGAAGTTGATTTTCCCGAAAGAATAATTTTAATTGTCGTAATACCCAATGATAATTATAGTCCCTCTCGTTTTAGATTAAACACCAAGCCAATGTGAATGTTACCTTGTCCGAGGTTTGCCCCACGATGTTGAACAACGATATATTGTATTTGTTTGTCTTGTAGGTACAATCCATCATAAGAACACCACAACATGTATTTGCCAATTGTGAAAGCAAAGGATGCGAAATGAATATTTGAAGGGGCTTCTCGTCCGGCCCTCTTTTAATGATACGCGTGTAGTTGTAATCCCAAGCCATCTTCTCAAATTCTTGCATAACAAACCTCCCTTTTCATTCCACCCTTCTAATAGTTTCTTATGCGCTATAAATTGTACGTAGAGAAGACACGTTGGACTCATCCTTTTCCTTGAAGCTCTGAGAATGTGTCTCGGTTTGATAAGTGCTTTGGTCAATCTCTTTACATCCTCGAACTCATGAGGTTTCAGCTTCGCAACTAGGGAGTGACCAACAAAATTTTCGGATCCCGGTGGTTATGACAGCCACACAAAACCTCACAATTCCAATTGTTCATGTCATTTAAACGGAAAACAAGCTTAAACGGGCAATCATTCTTCCGCGTACGAGTCTTGTATACCCTATTAGTCTTCTTTGGATATACATAATCCTTTCTCTTGTGGCTATTCTTCTCCTTGTATTTCCCACTTCTCTCGCAAGCCATCTCAAAACGCCTCTTTGAACGTTCGGTATTCCTCACCAACACACACATGTTCTTAAGAGCCGTCTCTTTAGCCCAAGCGATTGCTTCAGTTCGATCTATTATTCCCTACATAAGATCAATTTCACATTCATTAGAAGGTTCATTACTAGCAATCCATTAGTAAAGTATTCTTTGGTCACATACCGGAGGTATTTTATAGTATTCCGACGTATCCCGATAAAGCGGCTTTGCATTTGTTGGATCAATATATGTCACCACCTAAAGATCAAACGAAAATTAGTTCCAAACGAAATTAAAACACTATGCCGGAAACAAGTACCGGCATGCTCGAGCAATGTTCCGGCATTGTCAAACTTAGCCAAAACTGAAGACCAAATTTGAAACATATTCCGGCATACATTATTCATTAGACAACAACGCCGGAAAACAAGGTGCCGGCACTGTCATAATTTATTGTCCCCAGCCGGTACACGCTACCGGCATTCCAATTAATTGATATGTAATGCCGGTATTTAGCTTTGGAAAACATTTATTCCTGTATGTTCTTTTATAGGTACCGGCATTGTAAATTTGAAACTCAACAACGCCGGTTCCACTGCCGGCATTCTCGAAATTGATGGTACCACGCCGGTAACTGGTTCCGGCATTGATGGTTATTAATTTTCCATGCCGGTTTTTGGGTTTACATGGAAATGTTTCCTGTATGTTTTTCATGCATTTCCGGCATGGTAACCTATCAATGAACCCATGCCGGTTTAATATTCCGTAGTATATTCCTTGGTAGGTAAAAAAGTTAACTGCGTACCGGCATAGTTTTTTGGTAGATTTTTCAACCTCCTAGCATCTTTACCTGTGTATTGGGGATGCTTGCATGTTGTGCAAGTTTACTTTCTTGTGTAGCTTCTTCGAAAAATTCTCCATACTCGTCAAAATCATCATTCAAGGGTGTTGGCTTAACAAAGAGTTGCAATTGAGAGTTGTTGTCGTTAGCTCCTTGTTGTAATAGAGCTAAAGATTCAGCAGCTGCAATTCTCTCCTCACAATCATCTTCCATTTTCAAAAAAAAATTTCCACTCAAAAATATTTTTCCCTCCTTCTACTCTCACCTCACTCACCCAAATTCAAATAAAACACACACTAATCATTTATCAAAAATCTTAAGATTTTACTAATTATTATTAATCACTAATCCTGATTAGTGAGGGGTAGATTAGGTAATACGTAAAATACTTAGATAAGGGGTGACCCCGAATGGATATCTGGAACCAGTTTTTGTCCTTTTCTTATATCCCCCAATTCCTTTTTTTATCCCCCAATTAATGGTTCTTTTAAAAGCTACTCAGTACTAGCTTTTAAAAGCTGGAAAAGCAGAAGTTGCGGATCCACATAATTTGATTTAATTGATTCTCTATTTTAACCTTGTTATTTTATTATAAAGACATGTTTTACTCTTGAATATTGTATACTTATCATTATATTTCTAATTTCTATTTTATTTATCTATTTTTCATTTTTCATTTTAAAATAATTTTTTTTAGTTCTAATATATTTTGAAATAATAATTACAATATAATAATATTTTCTTAACAAAACATAATCATAATTTTTTATTAAATAATAACAATAATTGTATAAAATAAATAGAATAATAAAATAAATATTACTTATATTTAATTAAATATATTAGAATTAAAATTATAATTTACTCTAATTAAAGTGTTTTTAAGACTAATTTTTGAAATATGTCTATTTTCGTCATTAACTACATCATCAACACTTTAAAATACAAGTTTACCAAACAAAATTTACAGTTTGTCAATTTCACGGTGCTTTTTAAATTATAGTTTAGCAAACATCATGTCGATTTATTTCTACAGCACAGCACGGCAACGCACAGCACAACACAACAGAAAAACACTTTTCTAAAACTCACAACAATACCAAACTAGCCTTAAGTTAAAGTTTTAGAGACCAACATTCCTTTTTTATAAAAAAACAATAGAAAGGAAAGAAAAGGTACGCACCGTAAGAGTGTGCTTCAGAAAAGAAATCATGATGGGCAGTGGAAAATTGTAAAGTCAACATATTGGGAGTATCGGGGGGAATTGGAATGGTAATAGCCATATATACCTGGCTAAATTGGAGCCTAGGCCAATTAATTGGGCCTACGACTAGATGACAGAAAAGGTCATTGAATAGTAAAACAAACCACCCTTTATCCAAATATTTTAAAAAATGGCTAATTTACTCCTTGATTAATTAGCATTAATCGGATGATTAATCAAATTAAACTAATTTTGATTATTCATCAAAACGTGTTTTTTTTTTTTTGAAAAAAATCAAACCATAATCGGTATATGTTCGTGCTCTTATAAATCGATTCTGGGTTGATTTTTTCAATTCACAAAAAAGAAAAACCAGAATCGGTTTTTACAAATGTACACAAAAAACCGATTATGGGAAAGAAAAAAAATCAAACATAATATACTCGATCTGAAAATAAGTATGGTTTTATACTCGATTTCAGTTCACGTATAAATTTATATATTCATTTTGTGATCGAGTATGAAATCATACTCGTTTTGAAATTGTTTAAAATCATACTCATACTCAATTTCAATTTGGGTATAACCAGAATCGGTTTACACGGCACACATAAAAACCGATTATTGACATTGCACAACAAGAATCGGTTTATAAAAGTGCTCATGTAATCTGTTTCTAACAAAAAGATATAGAAAAATTGTGAATAACAATCGGTTTAATTGACACACATATAAAATCCGATTCTAGCATTATATATCAATAATCAGTTTTTATAAGTGCTAATTTAATCCGATTATGGGCTACGCAGTTATGAGTTCAAATGGTAGACAATCAGGCTATGTGGACATTAACATTGACCGATTCTGATTCAAATTTCTCGAACCACAAAACATATCCAGGACAATCGGTCTTCGTGGGCATGAACATAAACTGTTTCTATTTGCAAGCGGATCACATGTACATTGGCGTTAACCGATTCTGGTAAATCCGGAAAAGTTTGATTTCAAAATTTTCAATTTTTGAGCGATTGCATGTTACACCTAGTTTAGATTGAGAAGAAGAATCAGTTGAATTGTGGAGATGAAAATGAATTTGATTTTAATTTTGATTTTAGTTTTTAATTTTATGCTTTTAGGTTTATGATTTTGATTTTGGTTTTTAATTTTATGATTTGAGTTTTATGATTTTGATTTTGATTTTTAATTTTATAATTAAAATTTAATGGGAACACATTTGTAGTATTAGTATTTGATAAACGGTAAGTTGGTAGTTTCATCTCTTAATAAAAAAAAATTGTCCTGTAGTGTAGGCCCAAATTAATGGGCATAGGCCCCAATTTAACCAGGCATATATACTACTACTAGTTTTATTAATCTTATATAATTCTTATAATTTTAGTTAGTAATCTTATAATTCTTCGGGATTAGTACTAAACAATATAGTTAATCTCGGCCGAGAATCTCGGTTTCGATCCAGGAAAGAAAGTCACTTAATTTCGTCGAGGCGAGATTTGACTGAGATATGCTCTAAGACGACTGAAATTCCACTGAGATGCGGCCGATATCCGAGACAGTTTTATATGTAAAAATTTAGTAAAAAAAGATCATATCCAACACTAAGATTTTTTTTTATTTATTTTGTTTGCGTTTTTTAAAAATTGGTGTTGTTTTTTTATATTTGTACAAGTTTAACATATGCGGAGCGTACACAATGCTTGACATATATATTACGGATATAAAATCTAACTCGTTTAAAAGCCTAAGGTCATTAGGCTCCACGTTGAATGGTGGCCCTTACCCTCACACAGAATTGCTGCGTTTCACTTTTCGAAGGAGAGAAAAGCAAGGCCTTTCTTCAAAAAAATAAAGGAAATTTTGTATTTATCGCATAAAAAAGGAAAAAAAAAAGAAGAAAAAGAACGAAACAAAGAAAAACCTAACCTAAGAAGAAACCTGCAAACAATTTCTTTCTGGCTTTGTCTTCCTTCTCCATCTCTTTGTTCATCGTATTTGTTTTGATTGTTCGTTACATCTCAGATATGTTTCAGAAAGAAAAAAAAACAAGTTTTCTGTTGAACGAAGTTGAATCTCCATAACCCTAATCACATTTCTTTTATCCGTATCTGTTTTCATTGTTCGTTATTGGTTTTGTTCTAATTGTTTTTGTTTGGTTTTATTTTGATGGAACTAATTTTTACTATTGGTAAACCCTAACCTCTTTCTTTCTGTCTCTTCGTTTCTCTGAATCTTTAAACCCTAACCCATGTATTGTTTTGCAGGTACAATCAATAAACCATAACCCATGTTTTATTTTGCAGGTAATATCACATTCTGTTAATCGGTGTGTGATCTTATCCTTTTTGCCCATCTCACAGTTTTGTGAGATACTTATTTTTTTATTTTTCTTTGATTGATAAAGAATTTGATTATGGGTTTCTTAGTTGATGTACACAGAAAAAGACATACCAGTTATGGGAAGAATCAGCCAGAGTTGCAACGGCATACCAGTAATGGTTATAGCTGGAATCTTATGTGGTTTGTAGCTTATTTATCTTTTCTTTTGTCGAGATGTGATGATTCTTCTGATGATCTATGAATTATGTTAACTCTATCAACAAGTATATTTGTTTTAGGTTTTTGCTGAAAAGTCTCACCGGCCATGTTTGTCATTTGTATATGTGAAGTTGTGGAAAATGATTGCATGTGATGTTTCTTAACAGGAGAGTTTCTGCGAGAGCTTTACAGAATGTTTTTCATGGAGCAGAGTCACATAGTTGCTGCTACTGCCACTTGACTCAGCACCACCTGTAGTGGCAGTCAATTTTGTTTCCTTTTTCATAATATGTAGTTTAATTAACGAGTATACAGGCTTGGAATGTTGAATTACATTTGGTTACTTATCCTATTAATTTTAAGAAAGAATAAAAACTTAAATATGTGTTGTTAAAGGAAATGCAGAATATGGTGGATAGAAGTATTGTAAATATCGGGTTACAGAACCAGCAAGCTTCCATAGCTGTAATGCGAGTGGATTGCAGGTCTTCACTTTATTGTTGTGAGTTCTCTTAAAGGTATGCATTTGTTTACGCTCAATTATTATTATTATTCATATGGTGCACTGGTGCTTTGTGTCCTTGCGTACCGTTTAGGTTAGTTAAACTAAAAAGATATGGTAGATGTGCAAGTACCACCAGGGCAGCACGACTATAATCTAGACACTTACTATAATCATACAAGAAATAGTGGCCCCAATTTCCATCCACTTAACCCCCTGGTGGGGTATACGATGAACAACACTGGCTCCCGGGCTGGAAAAACAGACAATTCGATTAAATATTACCATGTCAAGTCATATAAATCTCACCAATAGTACTTGCGATTCATTTCGAATTGATTTTTTTGAATGTTTATGTATGAATAGGTTACTAGGCTCCTCATGGACTGGGTGGAAGAGGAAACATTACGTTTTGCAGATTCAAACCGTAGTAAAGGCATGAGAATCTTGAGACCCAAAACCAAGAAAAAAGGGCGCACTATCTCATTTTTCTTGGGTAATTTCTCTTTGCAACCTTTACTAATTAAATGTGGTTTTGTAATGCTCTAAAAAGAATAGATAAATTACTGATCTTCTTATTCTTTAATCATGTATGCTCAGTGTCTACACAGTAGCTCTAATTGTAGGACTAATATTAATTATACGGGCTCGAAATATTATAGGAAAAGAAGGCAGCACTCAATACATGGAAAACATGTTTCCACTTTACGGGTATTCATTCATGCTCCTGACCCTCATTGTAAATGTAACACTAAGCATTTTAGTGATAGATAAAATAGTTGTACTTATCTCGGGATCTTGATCTCCCTACAACGGTTTCCATGAATATTGTTGGTTTAGTAGTGTGCAACACCTGCAGGTCAATATTTATTTAATTTGGTTTCTTTCTTGAATGGTCTATGACTTCTCAAGTGACAGACATCCATTTATGACTCCAGGTGATTAATCTAGGAGACTAACTAAGAAAAAATGAATGAAGCATTCCAGGATACTCCTTCTATCAAGACCGTGCACATTAAGATGCTCCTTTATCAAGCTATGCTCCGTAGGTATGTTTTAACAATACAAATATTTTTCAAGAAACAACCCTTCACTCTAGCCTGATATATGTATAAAAACCATTCACTCTCAAATATTTCAATTTTTATTCAACAGGTGATTTTGCAGGTCCTGGACAATCTTTATCATTTGGTTTAGTTTGTTGTTGAGGAGTATAGTGCAGCTGAAATGTTTAGAATGGTGTTGGTGGTAATGAAAGCAAGAGAAGAGACATAAATACCTGGAAGTGGTATTGCAGATGAAATGGTTTAGTTTGTTGTTGAGGAGTATAGTGCAGCTGAAATGCTTAGAATGGTGTTGGTGGTAATGAAAGCAAGAGAAGAGACATAGAGACTTGGAAGTGGTATTGCAGATGAAATGGTTCTCTTTCACATTAAACTCATGTATTTCCACTATACATTCCATACCACCACCAGCTGGGTGGAGTTACCTGTTCACATCCATCACCAGCATACATGCAGCAAGGAGCACAGATAAAACATCCCCAAGGCAGCAGCAGTTCGCATACGCCACCACCACTCCATTATCAACATGCCATACCTTCGCCAACACCATCAGTCCATATTCACCTCCACCTGCAGCTGTTTGGCTCATGTCACTTTATGTATCCAATTCATTTATAGTACAAGGATGTTCTCAAAATATTATCGGATGATAATAAGCTTGCTTTGTTTAATCTTTTCTGCAATTAATATTAGTCTAACAAAGGAAACTTAACAGGTAAATATGAGCTCACTTGAGGTTATGTCTCAACTCTCAGGTGAGTTCCATGAGATATTGTGTTTCTATCTACCACTTTCCATTTGCTACCACATAAACAAAACATACACACTATACCAAATTGTAAGCGGGCGAGGCGAAGCCGAGCCACACCAAATCGTAATGGGGCGAGGCGAAGCCGAGCCAAATCAAAAATATGGTTAAAAAGAAAAAGATGCATAAAGCTGCAGTATGAGGATGTTCTCAAAATATTATCGGATGATAATAAGCTTGCTTTGTTTGATCTTTTCTGCGATTAATATTAATCTTACAAAGGAAACTTAACAGGTAAATATGAGCTCACTTGAGGTTATGTCTCAACTCTCAAGTGAGTTCCATGAGATATTGTGTTTCTATCTGCCACTTTCCATTTGCTACCACATAAACAAAACATACACACCATACCAAATCGTAAGGGGGCGAGGCGAGGCGAAACCGAGCCACACAAAATCGTAATGGGGCGAGGCGAAGCCGAGCCAAATCAAAAATATGATTAAAAAAAAAATGTCCGGGCGTAGCACAGGCACAAAATCTAGTTTCAATATAAAGACTCCAAGATTTCACGGAGAATCTCCGTGAGATAAAATTGTTTCAATCTCTCGCTCCCAAGTTTCCAACCGGAGATTGACTACATCGGCACTAAGCACAACGCAACAGGGAGGAGTTAGGAGTCTAGATATGGGAACGCAAAAAAACATTGCCAAAATTTTGGGAGAAGAAAGTATCAAAAAGTTGACTTTCGGGCCTATTATATAAAGATAAATACTAGGCTTAGCAGCCAACCAACAGAGTAGACAACGTGCCATGATGGGTTGGTTCGCGCCTCTGACCGCACGTTGATTTATGCGTTGTCTCAAACACTGAGTGGTGTTTAAAACGCCTCCCAAGCATAGTTTAGAATTTTGGGGGTGGCTGGAGAGCCACTCCATAGGTTAATCACTCGTTTGAAACATTGCTAGAAGTAGATGTTTGAAACATTCAACGAAACAAAAAATGAGTTAGTAAAGGCATAGACGTGTTTCAATCGTCACTCTTATTGATGTTGTCAAACCACGAATATTGGAAGTTATATTCTAAATACCGCTTAATGTTTAAATTTGTAAGAAATTATTTGCTGCGTTGTGGTTGACACATAGTCAATTTCGATTTCGGTTCATGGCTGAGACGAGTCACTTAATCTCGACGAGATGAGATTTGACCGAGACAACCGAGATTCCACTAAAAAATTATTTATTTATTTCTTATTATTTTATTTTATTCTTTTTGCAAAAAATTAATTTTTTTACTTTTCTTAAAAATTATGGTGTTTTTTTTTATATCTATACAAGTTTAATTCTACAAGTTTAATATATGTAAAGTATATGCAATATGCCTGGCCTACATATTACAGGTATAAAATTTGAAAATAAAGACTTTGAGATTTCACCGATGTAGATGGGGGAAAACGATTTGCTGGTTTTAAGGAATTGAGGAGACGACCGTACAGAGGAGACTCCTCGAACCGAGCGAAATGTTAAACCTCACACAGATGCACCGCTGCAAAGGGGGTGCTTTAGATTCGAGAGATCAATCTATAGTACTCCGACCTAAATCAAGACAATGACCGTTCCAGAGTAAATTCGGTCACAAGAGAGGATGGGTTGATCTGTAGGAGGGAAGCTGAGAAATGTGTGGAATCAATGGTAATCAAAGATTGTGGGTGTGTGAATTACGAATACGATAAGCTCTGAATGATTGAAATTGCTCAATTGAGAGTATTTGCTCAATTGATGAGTCGATGATCTCGTGTTGTCAGTTTGACGTGAGATTGATGATACTGATGATGTTTCAATCATGATTCAGAGACTTATTTATATTGCTGGAATTGTAGACACCATGATTCCATGAAGTGTGACAGTTGATGGAACCAAGGAGTGGGGAAGTGGAGATCGTGTTTGAAATCAGTTGCTCAACATGTGGAGACTTGGTCGATTTTCCACCCACTACCTCGTGAATTCCTTCAACTGATTGCACGACTTGCTCACATTCCATCGTGTGTTTGAACACACGTGCCGTAGACCGCCAGACCAAAACCCTAAGTGATATCCCCTAAGTGACACGATTGACGTCTCGTGGTTTGTTAGTCAATTGATGACTTCATGGTTTGATGGGACGATGAGTCCATGTAGTCGTTGAGTTGAACATGATGTTCTGAAACTCGTGAATTGAACATGTCATGAAACAGAGGTATAGTTCTTACGATGAAGTGAGCAAGTATTGCTCATTCGGTGGATCGTTGAATATTGATTGTTGAACCAATATTCCTTGTTTGAACAAATATTTATCATCTGAGCAAGTGGTTCTCATGTGATGAATTGTTGAATATTTGATCGTCTGAGCATGTGTTGCTCGTCTGTTGGATTATTGGCAGCGTACCAAAAATATTAATTAGAATACTGGTCGTTGTACCGAGCATAATTAATAAAATTAATGACCATGAGGTCGTCATAAAATTATATTAAGGTTATAATCTGGAATGATGATCCTTGGATTCAGAAACCCTAATTTGATCAATTGGTGATCAATTCATGGTTCGTCAGAATTTCAACCATGGGACGAAGGAGGGAGCGATTACATGGGACCGTGGATCAACCATGTAGTGTCCATATGCTCACGTGAGCAAATACGAAGAACTCCTGAAGAGTTGACGATTTGTTGGTGAAAGAATGATTAAATGCTGGTTTAATCATTTATTCGAAAATGCTCGTCTGAGCCTTAGGTGAGAAAACCTAATTAATTATGACGAGGCGAGGGACCGACCATGGAGTCATGAAACCGGCCCTGGGTTGTCCCGTGACCACCTGACGATCACTTCACGAAAATCCAAAGTGTTTGGGAGAGTTTTGGACCTAATACGAGCAATTGTGCAAATTAGGTCAAAACTGTGAAAATTGATGGGACCGGCTTCCGTGAGCTAAAGAGCCAATCTTGGTCGGTCAAGATAGTGTGCTCGTGTCCCCAAGGCGTCCGCGTCTCGGTCCTGAGAATTTTGATATTTTCTGGCGTGCAATTGAGCATCCATTCGAGAAAATATGCCAAAATTAGGGTTTCGACGAAACTGAGGAAAACACCATGAGATGATGAAAAATAATTATAAAATAAGGAATGAGGAGGCTTGGGACCGCCGTGGTCAAGGCATGGTCGGACCGTGGAAGGCATGACTATAAAATAATTGAAGGAGTTTTCATGAGTTCAAGGAAGCAAAAGACATTAAAATAATAAAACAAGGGCGTGTGGGACCGTGGAAGGCATGACTGGCCAGCCAGGGCCCGGTCCCACAAGTTTCCCTAATTTTATAATGATTTTATGAAAATTCATGAATTTTGAGAAATTTGATGAATTTAGGGAGTTTCCATGAACTGAAGGAGTTTTCATAAGTTCAGGGAAGCAAAAAATATTAAAATAATAAAAACAAGGGCGTGTGGGACCGTGGAGGCATGGCTAATTTTTTAATATTTTTTAAGTATTTTTGATGATTTGAGAGAATTTTTCCTAATTTGAGAGAAATACCATGAAATCAAGGAATTTGATGAATTCAAGGAAAACGAATAATAAAATAATAAAACAAAGGGGAGTGTGGGACTGGCTAGGGCATGGTCGGCCGTCCAAGGCTCGGTCCCACAAGTTTTCATAATTTATATTATTTTATTATTATTTGATGATTTATGCAAAAATACCATGAAATCAAGGAGTTTTTTCATGAAATTAGAGAAATAATAATAATAATAAAATAATAAGGAACGTGGGTGTGGGGCCGGTTGGTGGTAGGCTTCTAAAAAGACCTACAAACTAATACCGCAAGTGCACGGTGTCGAGGTGTAGAACAATGCAAATTTGGGTCGATCCACAGGGACAAGGTGTGTGTAGTTGAAGCTTAAGGTTTCACTAAAACTGAGTTGTAACAAAGAGTCTTGGTTGTGTTAAAACACACTTGAGATGATGGCAGTGACTGACCTGAAAAACAGTAGAATGTAAAGCAAGTAAACAGGAACATGCTAGGGCTTTTGAATCCACTTCTTGATCCTAAACTACGGAAGATCCTAATCAAATCATGTTCTTGCTTCATCTCAGGGAAGATTATGGATGATTTACTTAACTAATCTTACTAACTTACCCCTAGCATCAACTGTCTTCTCACAGTACAGCTGATCACAGGCTTGTTTGCTCAACCAGTTATCTAGCAATCCGCATTGGTGGAAGGTTAATCCCCTAAGTTCTCTAGTTCACCCCTAGCATTGAGTGTCTTCTTACAGCACACTCAATCACAGGTGCATTTGATCACTAAGTTTACTAACTTCCCTACATCAATTAAGCACAGTCCTTCAAATGGACTGAATCCTTAGCTACTTTCACTCTTACACCCCTAGAATCAGCTGTCTTCTTACAGCACAGCTGATCACAGGTGCATTCACTCAACTAGCCAATTATCAATCCTACTTAGTTTCAGCACTACAAGAACAGTGACATGAACAAGGACTATCCTAGCTTACAATTCAAGAGTATCATCTAACCCCTAGCAAATGGAGTTAGAACATAATGAAATTAAATGACAATGGAATTGAAATTGTTTAAAACATTGAACTGAACTTGAACTGAAATTGAAACAACATTAACAGTTGAGGTCCTGGATATTCCAGGCCTCTTGGTGGTGCTCTGGCTAATCCAGGCATGAACTCAATGTTGTTACAGTTCTTCAATTTATACCCAAAAGAAAAATTAGGATTACACAAAAAGTAGCAGTAGACAATTTTTTTGGGTTACTCAACTTACCCATGCCCTGAATTTGTCTCCTCTGTCGAACCCATCTCTCTTCTGCTATTGTCTGCTCGATCAACTCTTCGATTTGGGTCTCCTCTTCAACTGTGATGAAACCTTAGTTTCATCTCTCTCTTGATTGTAGCACCTAGGGTGTGTGGGTGCTAAGAACGAGAAAGAGAGGCAACTAGGGAACGGGTTTATGGGGTTTTTGGTGATGGACAGGGTATGGAGATGGTGGCGCAGAGGGTGAGGGGTGAAGAGATGGAGTTGCAGAGCTCTGGTCGGGGAGAAAATAGTTTTGGGAGAGTTTGGCTCGACTGGTGTAGAAGATATTTGATGATTCGGTGTTGAGCGGTACATCAGAGTCTGATGCACAGCGAACGAACGACGCTGGATGATCAGTGTTGGATGTAATTGAACGACACAATGGGATGAAGCTTGAAGCGACCGTTGGATGATGAGATGCAACGAAACTGACGGCTCAAGATGGGGTTAGGTACTATGGTGTTTGACAGGAGCTTTGGATTTTGATGCACAATGATGAGGTGGCCGTTGGATGATGAGATGGATCCAATCTGACGGCTCTCATGGAAATGGGTATGGATAATGGAAATGGATTTGGGTAAGGGTTTTGGGCCTTGGGTATGCCAAGCCCATATCTTCTTTAAGAACAATTCTTCCTCTTCAAGCCCACTTCTAATTGATCCGGCTCTTGCAAACATCATTCTTCGCTTCCTCCTAGCGGGAGTCTTTGCCGGTTCTTTTGCTCTTTTCGCTCCGTGAGATAACCAGGCTTTATTTAGTACCTAAAAATGCAAAATTAATTAAGAAAAGTATTTATTCTTGAAAACAACGAAAACACAGAATATGGGATAAAATGGAGCGTTAGTGCACAAAGGATGAGTTAAATGCCAAGAAAAGTATATAGAAATATGCACTTTTTAGCACTCATCAAATACCCCCAAACCTGAATTTTACTTGTCCTCAAGTAAAACAAAACTAAGGAAATCCTACCTATACCACTGTCGGTGGTCTCTCGATTGCATTTAGCGAATGCAATAAGCCTTTTAAACCACTAAGTGTCCCTAGTGGACGAGTGAAGTCTCGTGAAGGTTTGCTTAGAACGTACCTACAAAGTTCTAGGTCAAAATACAAGCTCAGATTCCATCAAATGTGATATGTGCAAGTCAGTTTAAGCTCACAGCAAAATGGAGATGTCAATCTAGCTATCAAAGGCACAATCCTAGCACTGATAACAAATAAAGACATGTGATAAGAGTGTAAAGTGTATGTACACATGTGTAAAGAAAGATCGGATGTTATGACAACTAATCACCAAGAGATAGTTTCTCAGGCTAAGAACCAAGGTCGAAATCTAGCTAGCTGTCCGGACTTTACGAGAATTGTGAATGAGTTGGAGGTATTTCACAATTACTCGCGTTGTACATCAATGACATGCACCCTTCCTTGCTTACTATAATACAACAAAAGATGACTCTTTACATGACTCTTATTTACATTGACTACTCTCTTTTATTTTTGGAACAAGAGAGGATGGAATTGATAAATACTTGATTTTTTTTTTTGATTTTTGATTTTTTGATATTTTTCTGAATATATACATCGTTTTTTTTTTTTTTTTTTTTTTTTTTTTTTTAACATGCTAACACTTTTGATACATAACAAAAAGAAACAAAAAATTACATGACACTTTGCAAGAGGTAGCCCTTTTTGATGCACCCAATTAAATTCGATGGTTGTCTTTCTTAATGTAACCTCCACCTTCTATCCCAACCAATCAAAGAACAAGCTAGTCAAGTTTCGTTCAGTATTCTAAAGTGATTGGAAACTAAAACTTCCGATAGAACACCTCAAGGATGAGGTTATACATGTATTGGTAGATCGTGCGCGTGCAAGTTTCTTATCACTATGTGAATTGTGCTAGAATCAGGGTGCCTAAATATCTAGACTAAGACTCCTAAAAATTACATATTTGCACAAGAGTCAACATTTCAAGGTAAATGAGCTCCATTTTTATGTTTTTTTTTTATCATTTTTTAATTTTTTTTTTTTGGAATTTTTTAATTTTTTTCAAAAAGAAGGAGTTCTTGTTTTCAATTATGGCATATTATCAAAGTATCTACTTTTCACCCCCAAACCTAAACTAAAAATTGTCCTCAATGTTTCAAAATATGAACAAAATTATAATACAACATATGAAGAGGATCATGTTGAGTAGAGAAAAAGGAAAGAGAATACCCGATTTCGGCGAAAGCAAGATTAAAACTCCGTTATTCAAGGAAAGAATCCAACATATGTCAGCCGAGATCATATTGGATTAACAAAATATATACAAAAGGAACAAAAGTATTTTTAAAATTTTTATCTACTGGATTATATACAAAAAATTCACTATACACTAACAATCTAAAGAGTTGAGGATCAACCCAAAAGACAAAGTGTAGAGGTTTCAACATCTTCACACAATAATAATATGATAGGCATGCAAGTGAAGCTGTGAAACAAAATGAGCTACCCCCAAACCTGGATTTTTCAACAGATAAAATTTTGGATACAAAATCTCGCAGTTTTTGGGGTTCATCATGCACAAGGTCTAATTCGAAATGAACTTTGCTAGGGACGGGTACACATGATAATTCCAACTGTGGTTCCTCAAAGATATTATACTTAGATGCAAAATAGTCCAAAAGGACTTGGGAAGCACACAGTTCCAAACCTAGATTAGGGACTCTCAGAAAAATTGGTTTGACAATATAGGTACAAACCAACTCTAGGTTGGGTGGAAGGCTATCAGATTGTGACTTAGGCAAGAGAGTGACATCTAAGTGTCTCACATGCATGAGATCAAGAGTATCAATATTATCAGTCACATCAGCATTATCTGAGTCACACTCAAGATGTGTAGCATGCTCATCATCACAAAAAATTTGCACAAGTCCTAATTCAGAATCGTGGTTATCCGATATATTCAAATTATCATCAACAGAAGCAATATATTGTGGCTTAAGTATGGAATCAGACACATCAACTATGTTTTCCTGCATAGGATCATTAGTGTCAACAGAAGATTTACCTAAGTCATGCTCTTCACAGGATAATTGCACAATATCAAAATCAGTATCAACATCACATGCATATGGAATATTAGAAGAAATATCATTCATGAAGGTCGGGGCACAAAAGCCTATTGTATTTGAAACCAAAGGTTCCACAACATTTTCAGCATAGACATGTTCTTCTAACATAACATTATCATCATCATCATCATCATAGTAATATGCATACTTGTCCCTATTAGCAGTTGTGGTGTCATTAGTCAACTCATGTTCCTCTAGATTAGGTTCATATTCAATATCATACACATGAGAAGGATTAGACATGCTATTTTCAAAGTTCAATTCAGTACCACCTATATCATGTGATAGTGTCTCAGTTTCCCTAATGGATTCCCATTGACGGGTTTTCTCCGCAATCTCAGCTAAAAATTTCCATGCATCATCCACAGTTTTATCAAGAAATTCACCATTACACATACACTCTCAACCATGGCTCGAGATTTAAAGTCTAGTCCCTCATAGAGGATAGCGACAAGTCTCCACTTCTCAAATCCATGGTGTGGACATTCGCTCAACAAATCATTAAAACGTTCAAAATAGTCAAAAACAGTTTCCTCATCCAATTGGACAAAACAATTGATACTTTGACGAATAGCGATGGTCCTATGATGTGGAAAGAATTTTTTAAAAAATAGATCTGTGAGTTGGTCCCAAGTGTTGATTGATTGTGGTCTCAAACCGTAAAACCATGTTTTGGCCCTTTCCATTAGAGAAAATGTAAACAAATGCAATTTCAGAGAGTCTTCGGACATATGATCAGGTTGCATAGTCCGACAAGTTTGTTTAAACTCTCTTACATGAGTATAGGGGTTCTCAGAATCGAACCCTCGAAATATAGGAAGTATTTGTATCATGCTTGCATTTATTTTAAAAGGGTTATTGGTTTGAGGTAAGACAATACATGATAATGGAATTTTTATTGTGGGATACATGTATTCATGGAGAGCACTAGGTTGGCCCATATTGAAAAGACACAAAGCCCACTATTTGGTTTTAAAGGGTTTTCAAAAATTTGGTTTTTTATGGGAAAATTTTGGTTTTTATGGGTTTTGAAAACTTTGGTTTTTATGGGATTAAAAATTTGGTTTTTGAAATTAGGAGCAATTTTTTTTTTTTTTTTTGTGTTGGGTTTTGAAAAATTTTAGTTTAAAAGAAACTACAAGCCTAACAAACAACTAAATTACAAGCCCAAATAAAGAAAGAAATAAAAATAAAACTAATTATTACAAACCCACAAAAAAAAGAAAATAAAAATAAAATAAAATTATTACAATCCCAAATAAAAAAAAAATAAAAGAAATAAAATTAAAATAATTATTACATGCCGAAAAAGATAATTACAATTACAAGCCCAAAAGAGAATAACAATACAAACCAAAAAAATTACAGGCCCAAAAAATTTGGGTTTGGGTTTAGGCTTACCTTTTTGGAGGGAAGCCCAGTTGGGCTTTTATCCCTTTTCTTAAGTTGCACAAGCCCAGTTGGGCTTTGGATCACAGCAACAGCAGCTCCAGCAGGAGGTAGCAGCAGGAGAAGCAGCTCAGCAGCACCACAAGCAGTAGCTGAACAGGGGCAATGTTGCAGGCTTGGCAGCAGCAGCTCTACAGGTTCAGCACAGAAGCAAGCTGCACAGGCCAGCAACACAGACAAGAGGAAGAAAGTAGCAGCAAGTGGCAGGCCCAGCTGCAACTCAATCAGCAGCAACAACAAGGGCTCAACCAAGCAAAACAGAGTCACAACAGCACAACAACAGGAGCACCTGGAAAGCTCAACAGAAGCTGTCAAGAACAGCAAGAACAGCAAGGGAAAATGATGCAAAGATGAAAAATTATGCAAAGATGAAAATGCAAGTTATGATGCACTAAATGCTTATACTAAGATGCAAAGACTTCACTACACGACACCAAGTCCCCGGCAGCGGCGCCAAAAACTTGGTAGGCTTCTAAAAAGACCTACAAACTAATACCGCAAGTGCACGGTGTCGAGGTGTAGAACAATGCAAATACGGGTCGATCCACAGGGACAAGGTGTGTGTAGGTGAAGCTTAAGGTTTCACTAAAACTGAGTTGTAACAAAGAGTCTTGGTTGTGTTAAAACACACTTGAGATGATGGCAGTGACTGAACTGAAAAACAGTAGAATGTAAAGCAAGTAAACAGGAACATGCTAGGGCTTTTGAATCCACTTCTTGATCCTAAACTAAGGCAGATCCTAATCAAATCATGTTCTTGCTTCATCTCAGGGAAGATTATGGATGATTTACTTAACTAATCTTACTAACTTACCCCTAGCATCAACTGTCTTCTCACAGTACAGCTGATCACATGCTTGTTTGCTCAACCAGTTATCTAGCAATCCGCATTGGTGGAAGGTTAATCCCCTAAGTTCTCTAGTTCACCCCTAGAATTGAGTGTCTTCTTACAGCACACTCAATCACAGGTGCATTTGATCACTAAGTTTACTAACTTCCCTACATCAATTAAGCACAGTCCTTCAAATGGACTGAATCCTTAGCTACTCTCACTCTTACACCCCTAGAATCAGCTGTCTTCTTACAGCACAGCTGATCACAGGTGCATTCACTCAACTAGCCAATTATCAATCCTACTTAGTTTCAGCACTACAAGAACAGTGACATGAACAAGGACTATCCTAGCTTACAATTCAAGAGTATCATCTAACCCGTAGCAAATGGAGTTAGAACATAATGAAATTAAATGACAATGGAATTGAAATTGTTTAAAACATTGAACTGAACTTGAACTGAAATTGAAACAACATTAACAGTTGAGGTCCTGGCTATTCCAGGCCTCTTGGTGGTGCTCTGGCTAATCCAGGCATGAACTCAATGTTGTTACAGTTCTTCAATTTATACCCAAAAGAAAAATTAGGGTTACACAAAAAGTAGCAGTAGACAATTTTTTTAGGTTACTCAACTTACCCATGCCCTGAATTTGTCTCCTCTGTCGAACCCATCTCTCTTCTGTTATTGTCTGCTCGATCAACTCCTCGATTTGGGTCTCCTCTTCAACTGTGATGAAACCCTAGTTTCATATCTCTCTTGATTGTAGCACCTAGGGTGTGTGGGTGCTAAGAACGAGAAAGAGAGGCAACTAGGGAATGGGTTTATGGGGTTTTTGGTGATGGACAGGGTATGGAGATGTGGCGCAGAGGGTGAGGGGTGAAGAGATGGAGTTGCAGAGCTCTGGTCGGGGAGAAAATAGTTTTGGGAGAAAGGGAGAGTTTGGCTCGACTGGTGTAGAAGATATTTGATGATTCGGTGTTGAGCGGTACATCGGAGTCTGATGCACAGCGAACGAACGACGCTGGATGATCAGTTTTGGACGTAATTGAACGGCACGATGGGATGAAGCTTGAAGAGACCGTTGGATGATGAGATGCAATGAAACTGACGGCTCAAGATGGGGTTAGGTACTATGGTGTTTGACAGGAGCTTTGGATTTTGATGCACAATGATGAGGTGGCCGTTGGATGATGAGATGGATCCAATCTGACGGCTCTTATGGAAATGGGCATGGATAATGGAAATGGATTTGGGTAAGGGTTTTGGGCCTTGGGTATGCCAAGCCCATATCTTCTTTAAGAACAATTCTTCCTCTTCAAGCCCACTTCTAATTCATCCGGCTCTTGCAAACATCATTCTTCGCTTCCTCCTAGCGGGAGTCTTTGCCGGTTCTTTTGCTCTTTTCGCTCCTTGAGATAACCAGGCTTTATTTAGTACCTAAAAATGCAAAATTAATTAAGAAAAGTATTTATTCTTGAAAACAACGAAAAAACAGAATATGGGATAAAATGGAGCGTTAGTGCACAAAGGATGAGTTAAATGCCAAGAAAAGTATATAGAAATATGCACTTTTTAACACTCATCAGTTGGGACCAAGGCATGGCTGGTTGGCCAATGATCACGCCCCACACTCCTTTCCTTAATTTTATATTATTTTTTATGGATTTATGGAAGTACCATGAAACCGAGGAGTTTCCTCGAGACGAAGGAAGTTTGATAAAATGAGGGAATTTTCATCAAATCATGAAAAATAATAAAAATGCATTAAAATATAAAACTGCCGTGGGATTGACCACGACACGGTCGGTTGGTCGTGTTTCCGTGCTCCCGGCACCTTGGTCAATATTTTAATTATTTATTATTTTCTTCTCTATTTTGCATAAGTTCATCGTTTCGTTGTATTTTTGAAATACTCGTTCGTGCGGTGACTGTTAGTGTATCATCGTTGAATACACTTTTACCATTTGAATCGGGGCTTACTTAAAGGTAACTCAGACGCCCGGTTATTGATTATTTATTACTAATTGTGGAATTCGATGGAGAATAATTCACAAAACTGAGTAATAAGATGTTTATTATTAATTCATAGGATCAGCTAAGGATTCGACTACGAGTTCAGAATAATAAAGTGAGCATTACCATTCCATGGGATCGTAGATTCGACCATAAAATCGGAGTAATTAAGATTTATCTATTACCATTTATGAGACCAGTTGTGGATTCGATCATGAAATCGGAGTAATGAGATAATATAGTTATTTCTATTCTATGAGATCAAGCTGTGGATTCGATCATAGAATCAGAACAATTGTTACCGCCATTCCATGGGACCAGTCGTGGATTCGACCATGGAATAGGAGCAATTAGGAATAATTAATTTTGTGGCTCCATACTGTAGAGCAAGTTGTCTAGGAGCATTAATCATCCCGATATGAGCTTGTCGGTAAGTCATATCTTTTATATAGTCAGGGTAAACTCGTTGTTTGTTCCTGAAGACGTTATCGCTCTATACTAGCAGAGCAAGCTGTCTAGGAGCCGTCCATCACGCGATGCTATATATAAATAATCACTGAAAGTATTCAGTATTCATGAGATATGCCGTTGTCCAGTCTTGAGACTGCATATCTACATGTACTATGAGAGAAAGTACTCTCTGTTGAGAATTCGATGAGAGACTCGTGTCTCGATACTCACGTCCGATTGTTGAATCAGAGTTTCGTATGATTATGAGTTTACGAATTTATCCTTTGTCGAAAATCCACCATCTACATTAAGTCCCCTGCTTATTGAGGAAGGCTGTGTTCCTCAGTCAGCATTAAATGGTGATTTTCCGGCCATAAATAATAATACCAGTAATTGAACTTAGTCGTAAGTTGAGACGTTACCAGATTTAGAGAGCATGAGAAAAACACGACTTGATGAAGGCTTCAATGTCATGATTGGAGCATCGTTTTATGAGCATAAATTGGTGTTGGATCGCTGGTTTGGATGATGAGTCCGTGGTCGTTAGGATTCGCGGGTCGAGCCCAATAAGGAAATCCTTAGAAAATTAGGTTTTGGAAATAAAATTGATATAAAATGGATTAATCCTTTTTTTTTCTTCACACACGACCAGCACCTTCATCACCTTCACGCCAAGGAAGGAGAGTTTTCCCGCCGTCGTCGGACCACCACCTTCCGTCGCCGGTCGCCGTCGGCCAATTTCCGGCCGACGCTCCCAGGTACGTTTTTTTTTTTGCTGATGTTTATGATCCTCATGAGTTGTTCATGCTTTGATCATGATGAAGTTATATACATGTGTGTATATTAGTGTGAGTTTTATGAAAAAACCCTCGTTTTTGAAAACGTATGTTCGTTCGATCGTTAGTTTTGAAAACTAATTATAATCCCTGATTTAGGAGAGATTTTTTTTTTAATATGAACCTAGGTCCAGTGATAAAACTTAGTGTATGATATTTCATGTATACCAAGGTTTCATCATAAAAGAAGTGAATTTTCATGAAATTGGAAAAATCCTTCGTTTTAAAGACAAATAATGATGACACGAAGGAAAATATGTATGATGAACTTGTGTCCAGTGATAAAATTTTGCTTATGAGCTTTCATGTAAATACAAAACTTTATCATATGTATGAGATGTGAGCTTTCACAATATTTTTTGAAATAAACCTTCGTTTTAAAGACAAATAACGACGATACGAAGGAAAAATATTTTTTTTATATATATGTAGCCGTGACATATATTGTATAAAATATGATGGTGTATTTTATTTGCATGAATTTGTTTTCATTAGATAAAATTCTTTTAGAATTTATATATGCAAGTTGCATTAATTGCTGTTTTTTTTCGAAAAATCAGAAACGTGGGTTTTGAGGAACCTTCGAAGATAGACAATATATTTATGATGAAATATTTTACTGTTGCAAACTTCATAGGTCAGTTGTGTGAATGTTCACATTATGAAAATTGTGTCCGTGATTTATTGAAAAATCAGTTTCGGAAATTAAATAAATTTTCGTTTTTGCAGTTTTCGAAGAGACGAACGATTTTGAGGTGTTAACTCTAGTATTACTATCACCATTGTTAGTGGAAGCATAAAAGGTAAGAGTTAAGAGTTACCATTTTTTGCTGATGTTGGTTTGTTTACATGTAGTAATCTTTGATCTTCCGGTTCCAGAAAATGTCGACCAACAGTAACAGCAATTACGATTACTGGTATTCCTCTTCTTCCTATGGCTCTTCTGATGAGGATTCCGACGCTCCTGTAGCGAAATCAAGGCTAGGGTTACCCAGAAGGGGAAGCCTAATGTTCCTTTGGCTAAGCGAAGAGTCTCTTTTGCTGAACTCGAAAAGAAAAGAGCTGAAGACAAAAAGGAGGATGCCCGTCAACGTGAAAAAGATCGCACCCGGCGTAAGAGACAGAGGGTTGAGGAGAAGCGTCAATTCTTGGATGGGGTGCCTTCTGATTCTGATGTGATGCTTGAAGGAGAGATCACATGGGAACCATCCGAGCGTTACATTAAGCCTGATCGATATGAAAGAGAGCATCGGAGGACGATGAAGAAAATTGAAGCTGAAGCTGCAGCAGAAGATAATTCGGATTCAGATGATGATGTTATCTTCCGTCCACCGGACTTCACCAATGATCCTGATAGTGACTCTGAAGAAGATGATTCCGAGAAGGACAGTGACGATGAAGCTGACAATTCGGATGAGTCCGACGAGTAGTTTTACTTCCATCTTCTTGTAGATGGTAGAGCATTCCCTTTTTAGTCTTCATAGTGATATCTTTCTTTTGACTGTTTAAACGACTTTACTTCAATTAGACTTTTTTCTGAATGATGAACATTTTGTTAACGTCGATTTCTTCTAATCCATGACATGGACCAATGCCATATATCCAAATTCATCATGACTTGTCGATTTTCATGAGAAGTAACATAACACACGGCCGAGAATTCATGACGTGTACAAGGCGCGTGGCCTATCCTTTGACCCGTGATGTTCAGTCCCCAGTGTGTTATTTTCCTCCGTGTCTCGGTATCGATCTTTGAAGCTAGGGTTTCAGTGAAATCGTAACTGAGTTGACTACATACTATCGCCTGATATATATATATATATATCCTCAAGACTCCAAATCTATGATCCACGCAAATATTTCTTCCATTCCTGAGTCAGTTTCATCGTGCAGAGAAGTTTTGATCCTACCTCTTGCCGTCATGTCGAGCAATAGCATTTCTTCTCAAGATGATCTTCAGTCGAAGCGTGAAATGCAACGTCTATCTCAGTAAGTTGTAACTTCTTCTTCTTCTTCCTTTCTTGTCTTGTTCGATTGTTGATCACAAGAAATGATTTGTCGTAGGACTGTAAGAAGAATGCTACTCCTCATAATGCAAGGCCTAAGCGGACTGTTAGAGCTCCTGCCCGGTATGGATCGGCTCGTGCTGAAGCTGGATCGTCTGTAAGTAAACTATGACTCTTGAGATTGTACTGAGTCCCGGGATTAACACTCTTTCATTTCATCAGGCGGATGTCCGTGTCGTCGTCGATGCTAGACGAAGAAAGAGTGGAAAGTCCGTGACCGTGGTTGAGGTTGAGGAAAGCAGCAACCAGGCATGTGAAGATTCTGTAGGATCCGTGGAGACCGGAGACGGTGTCCATGCTCGTGAATACCCAACCGCTGGACTTTTATTCGAAGCCCCATTGATTAATACCTTCCCAGACAATGAAATGGTCGGCGGATTCGTGGTTCCCAAATGTCATGTATCTCTGTACACCAAGATCTGGAAGAAGTATGGTCACATTGCCACCACAGAAGTGTGGAAAGGTTTTCTTCCAACCCTTTTAACCACGGTAGCGGGGTTATTGCCGATCATCGAGGAAATGAATCAGATGCACTTGCGAGACGTCAAAAACCATGAGCTGCACCAATGGGATGAAATGATCTCGAACTGTGAGATATTGCGATTCAATGTAAGCTGGATACGTCGTCGTCTTGAGATAATCAAGGTTCATAAGGCGGCAGAGGCTGCTGATGCAATTTCTATGAATGCAGCTTTACTGGATGAGGAGAGGATACTGGCTCTGGAGTCGGCAAGAGTTGAGAAAGCGGTCGAAGACTTAAAGGCAAAGACCAAGATTTTTCAGAAGAAGCTTGACGAGGCTTCTTACAGGGATTATCCGTTGCTGGATGGTTTGCTCTGAGTGAGCATTTGTGGTTGTTATGTTTTGAGTAAATACGAGTTTCTAGTTAGGTGAAACAGTTGATCGTGGTATGAACGAATTTTGCTCATTTTTGAAATGTTTAATGAACAAAGGAGCATTCGCATGCTCTTCGGAGGAATGAAATTACATTTTTGAAAATACTTGAAATGATGAAGAGGTAGTTTGTTTCATGGATCATGCATAATAATCTTTGAGCCATTTGCCATTGATGATGTTTCCTTCCTTTCCTCCATTGATTGCTAAAATTTTGTAGTATCCGCTAGACACTGCTTTGATAACAACATATGGCCCTTCCCATTTAGGAGAGAACTTAGGAGCGGACATGTCTTGTTGAATGTGCTTTGCCGTATTTAATACCAAATCTCCTACTTGAAATGTTCGAGGTATTACCATTTTGTTGTAGGCTCTGGAGATTCTCTGTTTGTAGGCCTCCACATATTTTTCCACCTTGGTTCTCCTTGATTCCAGCATATCTAGCTCAGCGATTCTTGATCTGGAGATTTCGGCCTCATCCCATTGTACACCACTGGATGCTGCAATCCTGGCTGATGGAACTTTGATTTCTGCTGGAAGTATGGCATCGGCTCCATAGACAAGGGAATATGGCGAAGTACCGATCGAGCTCCTTGGTGCAGTTCTGTAAGCCCATAGAGACATGGGTAATTGCTCATGCCATGATCGAGGATTGTCATGAATCGTCCGACTGATAATCCTGACCAAAGTCTTGTTGGTACTTTCTGCTTGACCATTTCCTTGTGGATAGTAAGGCGTGGAGAAGATTTGTTTGATCCCATATTTATTGAGCAGCTTCTCAACATCTTGATTGTCAAAAGGAGTTCCGTTATCTGTGATGATATGCTTAGGAACTCCGAATCTGCATATTATGTTCTCTTTGATGAAGGCAGAAATCGTAACTCCAGTGGTGCTTCGAAGAGGAGTAAATTCGACCCACTTTGTGAAGTACTCAGTTGCAGTGATGATCTATTCATGTTTTTTTGAAGATGCTGGATTGATATTCCCAATAATATCTAGTCCCCATCTGTAGAAAGGCCACAGACTATTCACAGAATTCAATGGGAGACAAGGAGTGTGGATGAGATTACCATGAGTTTGGCATTGGTGACACCTCTGAACGTGCGCGACTGCATCATCTTCCATGGTTGGCCAATAATATTTCTCATGAATTTGAAGAAATAGTTTCTTCTTTCCTTGATGTTCTCCATCATGTACTTCCTTCAGGATTGTAGGGATTTCATGTTCGGCTAAGCACCTTAGTAAATTTCCACCAAAGATTTTGCGGTATAAGATCCCATCGAGATGGACAAATCTCTTAGCTTTCTGAATGAGTTTGACTGCTTGCTTCTTTTCCAATGGTAGTTCGTTGTCCCGAAGGTATTTGATGTAAGGCTCCCTCCAGTCCTCAGTGTGGTGGATCGTCAAAACCTCCAAGTGATGAGGAGGTGTTTGGCAATCAGGACAAGATCCTTGTAAAGCTCTCGATTGAGTCTCCATGGATGGCCAGTAGTACCCCATTCTTTGAAGCTTTCTGTAAAGTGTTACCACTAACGTTTGCCCACAGACTTCCTCATGTATGCGTTTGAGCTGTTCTTCCGCTTCGTCGCTCCCAAGACATCGTGATAGAGATCCATCAGGGTTTCGATAGTATAGCCCTCCATGAAGCAAGAAGTAGTTTTTCAATTCCTTGAGGCTGACTTGGCCTTCTGAAATAGAGCTGCTCAATTCATGAATGATGGGTGCTCGCCAATCGTTCGCTGGAATGTCTTCGATCTGAGTGAGCCAAGTTGATGATACCGTACGTCTTTGTACAGTGATCGTTTTCTGTGCTCCTTCGAATTGCAGCTTGGAGGCGAGAGTTGCTAGTCAATCAACATGCCTGTTGTTAGTCCATCCAGTATGGACGATCGTTGAGCTTCGGTTCTGAATGGAGCGAGTGTGATTTGTTTGAGAGAATACGTTCCATTCATCTGGTTGACCAATAATCTTGAATCTCCCTTTATCTCGAGGTGTGTTGCTCCTTCTTGCTTGGCCAAGGATAATCCTAATAGGAAGGCTTCATATTCCGCTGAGTTGTTGGTGCAGTGGAAATCCAACTTGAACGAATGTGATAAAACTTCACCAGATGGAGACACCAACACTATGCCCACTCCTCTGGTGTCACTACTAGGGGTGGCAAATCCATCAAAGTGTAGAAGCCATGTTTCTTCCTTGATGACTAAGATGTCTGGGAATTCGCCGGGTACTTCTTCATGTAGTGTTGTTGTGTCTTCCCCTGGAAAATCAGCGAGCAAGTCTGCGACCGCTTGACCTTTGATGGCTTTAGGTGGCGTGCAAGCTATGTCAAATTCTGACATCTGAAGGAACCACTTCGCTGGTCTTCCTATCAAGGCAATTCCAGGCATGCCCTTTCGGCCTTTGGGTATCGGAGTTGAGCATCTCTCATTGTGCGGCTGAAGTAGTAAATCGGTCGTTCGACGCCTTTGTCATCTTCCTGAGAGAGGAGTGCGCCAATGGCGACGTCACTGGAGGCTGTGTAAAGAATCAGAGCTCGTCCCTGCACTGGAGACCTCATGATGGCCGGTGACAATAATATCTGTTGTATTTTATGGAAAGCTTCTTGTTGAACAGCTGTCCAGGTGAATCTTGCTCCTTTCTTCAGCAGAGGCGTGAACGAAGCAATGAGTTGAGCTAATCCAGGAATGAAGCGTCGAATATAATTTACCTTTCCCATAAATCTCTGTAGTTCCTTCGCGGTACGTGGAGGAGGCATGGTGGCAATAGCTTTTTCCTTGTCGGGGTCGACTTTGATCCTTTCAGCCGTGACCAGGAATCCTAAGAATTTTCCGGAAGAAACTCTGAATGCGCACTTTAAAGGATTCATTTTTAATTTGTATTCTCTGCACCTTTCGAACACCTGCCTTAGAAATTCGAGATGAGATGCTCGAGTCTTCGATTTTACCACCACATCATCAACATAGTCTTCTACTTGCTTGTGCATCATGTCGTGGAATATGGCAGTCATGGATCGTTGATAGGTGGCACCAGCATTCTTTAATCCAAAGGGCATCACGGTGTAGTGAAAATTCCCAATGGGAGTACGGAACGCAGTCTTGTTGGCGTCATGTTCATACATCTTGATCTGGTTGTACCCACTATACCGTTCATGAATGAGAACATACCGTGACCGCTGGTTGCATTGACGAGCATGTCAATGTTGGGTAGAGGTAAATCATCCTTCGGACAACATTTATTAAAGTTCCTGAAGTCGACACAACATCTGATTTGACCATTTTTCTTCTTAACAGGTACCACATTTGCTAGCCACGTTGGATGAAGAATAGGTTTGATGAACCCTGTTGCAAACAATTTCTGGATTTCGACCTTGATTTGCTCCTCGACTTCGTGTCTAAATTGTCTGGGAGATTTTTTGACAACTTTGGAACCAGGGACGATGTGCAGGTGATGGGTGACGAGTTTGTCATCCTGACCCGGCATTTCTTCGTACGTCCAGGCGAAGACATCTTGATATTCTTTTAATAATTTCACCAGCTCGGTCCGCTCCTCTAGTGATAGCGCTGAACTGATCAGGATTGGCGTTGGATTGTCTTCAGCCCCAATGTTGATTGTTTTAAGATTGTCAGTGGTAGAGTCAGTGTCGTCCTGTAGTTGTTGTGGGGCATCTTGGACTTCTTCAAGTGATTGCTCACTCTGACATGATTCTTCATGGTGGAGAGACTTTTCATCGTTCTCCCCGATTAATTGCTAATCTTTCCGTTGGCGATAAACGACTCTCCCTTCTACGTCTCGATCGGTCGTGAAGTTTTTCCCTGGAGTTGAGACTTGATCACTATGGCGTTTAGTCAGTGTAGTAGGTGACTTGATCACTTTAGCAGCTGAGGATGACGGATCGTTATCAGCCTTCTCGATAGTCTTCCAGCTTGGAAGTGGAGTACTGTGAATCCTGCTTGGCTGTTCCGGGATGCCTTTTTGAGATTCAATGAACTCAGTATCATAGACGGGAGCATAAGGAGATGATGAAGCCGGAATGCGAACGATCTTGTTGTCGAGCAGGGCCTTCATGCATTGATGGTATGTTGAAGGAACCACCTTATTATCATGGAGCCATGGGCGTCCCAATATTATATGGTAGTCAGGTTCTTGCTCGATCAAATGAAACTTCGCTTTCGATCGAATCGGCCCCACCCTCAAATCTATGTATGCATATCCATATGTATGGCTTTGACTTCCTTCAAATCCTGTCATTAGGATGGGATAGCGAACGATTTTACCTTGTGGGAACCTGGCCATCCTGAGAGTCTTCATGGTGAGAATGTTGGTAGAAGCACCGGTGTCAACAAGAGCTCTTCTAAATTCGGTGCCTTTGATGAAACCAGTGACATACAATGCTCGATTGTGTCCTTCATCCGTCATGCGATCTTCTTCTCCAAAAGAGATGTTGTCGATCGAATGCTCAGGCACTAGGGAGACTTCTTCAACTGATGGTGTTGGTGGCGTTATTTGCACGCTGGATGATATCTGGTTGAGTGCTGATTTAAAGATTTTCTGGGGTTGTAGTAATGAAGGTTCAAACTCTCGTACTTGTGAAGGATAATTTTTTAGACTTAATAGAAAATAAATATATACAAAAAAATATTAACAATATGGGCAAGAGTACTGGGACTAAAGATTCGGCCGTTTTTTTTTCAAATGGTTTAGAAATTAATTCTAGCAATTATAGTTCAAAATCAAAACAAATATTAACTCTAGTTTATTGCCAAGATAGATTTTATAAAATATTACTTGTATTTCTTAAGCATGGCATATCAAAAATCCCTAGGACTAAGCATACTCCATCAAATGAAATCACAAGTAATTAATTTAAATCTTAATTCAATTAAAATTGGTGCAAAAAGTAAATAAAGAATTAATTTAAATTACCACATGGATGAAACACGGCCTCCTCCGTCGTCCCAGTGCTTGGGGTTTAACTCGTCATATTAATCATGTTCTCAAAATACATAATTGATGCTCAAAATTTGATTAAAAAAGTGAAAAAGTATAAAACAGTGAATCTACGACCCACAAAAGGCGTCCAGAAATCAACGATAGAAGTGTACTACTGTAAAACAACGATACTTAGCTGCTGCTGTTGACACTGTTGAAGAACGACGGTCCTGGGACGTCTGTTCTTCGTCTTCTCCTTCTTCTTCAACAGCAGCAGGAAACTTTCCTGCAGTTCTTCTCTTCGCCTCTGCGACCTCCCTGTGGTCTCCCAATCGACCCCAAACTCTCGACACCCTCTCTAGTAGACCCAAAGAGCCTATTTATACCCAACAACATCTCCAAATCTCGCCAATAACTCCAATATAATTCTTCATTATGCGGGCAGTGAATAACAATATTTTCCGAATATTTTCTTACCAAACTTGGAATTTCTTGCATAAACTTCCTCCCTCCACGCTCCAAATCGATTCTTCACGACCCAAAGTGATGCTCGAGCCATTCCACATCATCAGAACACGTCCATAACTCTCCATGACGCGTGATTATCATCCTTCAGTGCATGCTTGCCCTGTTTTGAACTCGAGAATCAAAACACGTATTCCAGCCAAATTTGATCGAAACCACCACCCAAACTTTGTTCCTTATGCCAAATCACATCTTTCTGCCAATTTTTAGCGATTGAATCGCACCCTAACCCATTCATTTTGACAATCAAAATTCTGCCAGTTGAAGTTGAAGAAGGTGCCCCTTATCCAGAGTGCTGGGGTGCGAATATCAATTGGGGTGGAAATAGTAATTTTTCTGGGTTCCTCCGGGACATTTCTGGGGCGCTTCCGGTGCATTTCTGGGGTGCCTACGGTACATTTCTCCGGGGTGTAAAACACTGCTTTTTGATCCCATTTCTCCGCAATGGCTTATTTCTCTAAAATTTCCTACAAGAACACAAAATAACACAATAAGTACTTAATCGAGTCTAACAATACAGAACATTGAGAACAAAATAAACACATAAATGCGTCTATCAAATATCTCCAAACTTATTATTTGCTAGTCCCGATCAAATCAAAACTACAAAATAAAATAGTGACCGAGTTAATCTCGGGAAGGTTTACCAGAGGTTTACCCACAAAACCTTTACTCCAGACCCTAGCTATCTATGCAGAACCTTGGAAGGCACTAAAGAACCTCATTGGTTGGCATACTTATTGCTTATGGGAGGAAGAACCCTGATGCGAAATTCCAATTGTTGTACACGAGTTTGCACTCAAGCATACTAAAATTCATATAAGTGACAGAACTCTACTAAGATAGTTTCACTATGGACATCATACTCAGAGTCAAACTAATCACATGAAAAGATCAAGAAGATGGAAAAAGAAAAATATAGATGGTTGAAAAGTGAAAGGTGTTTCCCATATCTGTCTGAAGGCCTCTGCCAAAATGAGCCTAACCTAAATGACTGAGATACCGGTCTGACTAATATCAACGCACTGGCATATACAAGGGAACCAGTGGTCAATAATCCTAACTCTAGGTCAACACAACTGGCATATACAAGGGTACCAGTGGTCGACTTTATTGAATTTTATTCCGTTTGGTCTAATGGTCAGGTCTCAATTTTTCTTTTTCTTTCTTTTTCATTTTTTTTGGAGGTATCTCTTATCACTCTATTTCATCCTAGCAATGGTAACAACTTGAATCGTGTGCCCCACCAAATCACTTAAAATAAAATAAAAATAAAAATAAAAAGCGAAAAGGACTCAACGAGATATGGTGAAACTATCATGTTATTTCTAACACCTGAGCTCTGTGCTTTTATGAATAGACTCTTCTAGATGTTTCCATCTAATCAGATTGGTTCCTCAACTCCTATAACCAAGATGTTCCCATCCACTTAGATTGGTTAGTGCAAACCTTAATAGGCAAAAATTTCTAGGCTCAGGAGTTTATTAATTGCAACTAAAAAGTTTCTCCCATACCCCCAAAACTTAAATCTAACATTGTCCTCAATGTTCTAAAGATGAAATTAAAAGCATGAACATGAGAAACTGTTACCATTTGAAGAAAAAGAGTTAAGGAAGGATATTACCGTGTTGCATGAGATTGGGTTACCTCCCAAGAAGTGCAAGTTTAAAGTCTTCAGCCAGACTTTGGAAAGGATTAGTCAACTCGAACCATAAAGTAACAGTCGAATAACTGCGGGTCTTCAAAACGAAATAGAGCTGACCAAAGGAAACTACAATACCCAAGAAAGTGAACAAGAATAACATGCCCTTATCTTTCCTGATTAAGATATTTATATCTAATTGTGGTTCAGGTTCAGGTTCTATGAAAGGGTCTAAAAAAATATTATCCTCGGATGCATTTCCTCATAGGTTGGATCCAAATTATTAGGTCCTAGAGTCTGGAAAAACTCAAATAAGAACTTAGAATCCAAAAAATAATAACCAAATAACTGAGGATCCTCTAAGTCAATCAGGTTTGACTTACATAATTGACCACAGTGAGAGTAGTGTTCATTCTTAAGCAAATGTGTCGATTCTAATTTCCTAAGGCATTTAGGTTTAGTCTCACAACTTAATATTCGACACATTTGAAATCTATATGTTCCCACATTTGGAAGAAAACTATTTGGTGGAAAAACAAAATCAATCTTGGTATTATTGCCTGGGTTAACCACATCAACCAAAGGATGGGTTTCTAACAGTTGAGACTCTTGTTGGATATCATTAGGTTCTGGAAAACGAGTATGAAGATAATCTTGTAAGATTTTTGAGGCATTGATGTCAAGTCCCAAGTGAGGGACCTTACTAAGAGTTAAAGCACATGGAGGATGATACTCACCCCCAAACTTAGAGTTTTCAGTGTCTCTAGATAGACTAGTCACAACTTCCCTAATTTGTAGGTCATCAGATTCTTGAAAATGGGCAATTGATTCTTCTAAGTTGTAATCTTGCGGTGCATCCTCACTCACCTATACGAGTTCATCTTAGACTATTGTTTCTAAATCGTATGACTCTAAAACAGTATTCTCAGGATAAACCGGTTCCTCTAAACCTTTCTTGGTTTCGTAAACAAGACATACTACGTCGTCTGAAATGGGGGTATCTCTAGTCAAATCCTCGTCCTTTTGAATAAGTGAATAATTTTTAAAATTATTAGGATCTGAACCAGAAATAATATAATCATTATAAGGCTCAACTGGGGTAACAAATTCCTGATCACTATTCCCACACATTTCCAATTCTTCATCAGCCCTATCTTCATCATCATAATATAATTTTTGACATTTAATAATTCTCAATCTTTGTTCCAAACTAGGCGGTCTATTTTTATAATACTTCTCGTAGATCGTTAGAGGTGATTCATCGCTAACCGTTGGAACATCCCAATGTCGTTTCCCTTGCATATATTCACCAAGAGTCATTTTCGAAGACGTCTTTTGATAATGAGAATTTCTACTCATATATTCTCGTAACGTCATCTCAGGTGGCGTCTCCTGAAAAGGATTCATCACCGAGGAAACACAAACTACAGAGGAATTCTACACAATCACAAACAAGGCTGACTCGACCAAATCAAACCTATAAATTCTAGCAAACAAAAAGCATGACAGCAAGTATCTCCAAGAACTGGTGCATCTGACACCGAAGTAAGGAATTAAACTCGATCACTGCCTGCACACATTTAGCCATTAAGAACAATAGGACCCTTGAATACAACAACAGCTTCACACCCCATCGAACTCCAAGCCTTACTCATGCAATTAGGCCTGTCAATGGAAGAATATCCGTCGGATATTTAGAATTCTGATATCCGACATGTTAAGCATTATCGGATATTCGATATCCGATAATATCATATAGGATATCAAAATCAGATATCGATTCCGATAGGTTAAGCTATCGGATATCGGATATATATCCGATAATATCCGATTCTGACAAGAAAAACAACTAATCAACTATTGTCTGTAAAACATATGCAGAGCAGCAAAGGTGATATTTAAGTTAAATTTCTCATACATACCATCCAAATTGTCTTCAAAAAGTCTTAAAACATTACTCTTAAGTAGTTATGTCTCTAAGTAAGTCTCTTACACACACAACATGAAAAGAAACAAGCAAATGCTATAGAAGTAAGATAAGTATCTGTCACTCTCCTCTCCAGGCTCCAGCCTCTGACCCTCTTGAGTCTTGACTTCATTCGTCGTTGATTTCCAAATTTTCCATATCTGCATCCAGACAAACACACATAGATTAGATCCAAATTGAAATGCTAACAAGTAACAATAAATAGAGATTAGTAGTATTTCAGAAAAAACATCTAAGTAGATAGTGGTGTGCTTGGGAACGACACACAAAAGACTTGCAAGTATACAAGGCCAAGTTTTAGTATAGAGAGTAAGCAAGGGATCAGTCCACAGGGAGTGGGAGCATACGAGAAATTTTCCTAAGCTAGCAATGGAGACAAGGCACTATGGCAGTGAGCAAGGCAAAGTAATATGGCAATTGCAAAGAACCAAAACAGTTAACAAAGCAAAGATGACAAAACAGCATGGAACCAAGGCTGTGAGCCAAGGGCAGGGGTGAGTTTGTGCACTGATTTCAATGCACAACAGGCTTCAAAATACAAGAAATAAACAGCAAGATAGCTAAGAAATTTAGCTGAGCAGGGAGCAAAATAAGACTGAAATTGTAAGTGACTGAAATAAGGTATTGTGGGTTAAGCTAAGGCTTTGAATCCACCCTTGTGTCCTAGCCAAACAATGTGATCCTAGGTTGAGTTGAAAATCCTATGCATACATCTAGAATGGGAGGAAAACTAATTTGCTCACTAGTTTTCCCCTAGCATTGACTGTCTTTTGACAGAACAATCAATCACAGGCACTATGAGCATCAATCTCTTCCCATTGCTCAATCAAAACAGACATCAGGATAACTATCCTAGCAATTCACCATTTGACAATGCACTAGGCTTCATCTGAGCCTCAGCCTAATGCAGTTTAGCTCATGCTAAACATGTAACTAGCAATAACATTCATTGAGTATGATGATTCAAGCAACATTCAACATTCGAGATAATTGAAAACAACATGCACACATTCACTGTTAACTGCATAAGAAGAACTGAAATTGGAATTGCATCAAAATAAATTTGTTTCAATTCTCTACTGGCTAGTCCAGAGATGCCCAATTTTACAACCCCTAACACCCTTTTATAGTTACAGCCAAAAAAAAAAAACTAAAATCCCCAAATCAGTGAAATTAGGGTTTTACAAAAAATCCTTACCTAATCTCTGAAAACGATTGATAGCTCTCACCCATGCTTCCTTGTCGTCTGCTGATACTACCCATGCCTTCGATTTATTCTCTAACCTCACCTATTTCATCAACTCCTAACCTAGGGTTCCTGTGAGATGAAACGATTAGGAGGTGATGTAATAAGTGGCTAGAAAAGTAGGTCTAAGTGATGATGGCTCGAGTGGTGATGGTTGAATGATTTGGGGGGAGAAGATGGTGGAGGGATTTGGGGGAGAAGATGGTGGTGATGGAGACAGCGTCGCTGTTTCAGAAGAGGGGAAGAAGGAGATGGCTCGATGGGTTTTGGCAGAAGGGTGCGTTTGGTGCGGGTAATAGGGTTAGGTTGCTTAGGTGTTAAACGGGATCATCAAATTTGATGTTTTGTGAAGGGAATCCGTGGGATGATAACTTCTGAAACGGATCTAACGGCGAGATGGAGACAGATTATGAGCGACCGTTGGATGCAAAAATACAACGAAACTAACGGCTCAAGATGGAGGTAGGTGCTGTAGTGTTGGTAAGGTGCATCGAAATCTGATGCATGATGACGCAGCGACCGTTGGATGATGGAATGGATCCAATCTTACGGTTAAGAAGGAAAACGGGTTTGGGTATTGAATTTTGGGTTTAGGATATGGATTTGGGCTTAGGAATTGGATTTGGGCTTAGGTAATCTTGAGCCCACTTCTTCTTTAAGAACAATTTCTTCCTTTTTAAGCCCATTTTTATCCTTGAGTCTTCCATAACACATTCTTCACTTCTTTTCCGCTAGAGATTCCACCGGCTTTCTCCCGTGTCTTTGCTCTTTTGGCTCCGCAACTCATCTAGTCTTTATTTGGTACCTAAAAATACAAAATTAATTAATAAAAATATTTATTCTTGAAAACAATGAAAATACAGAATATGGGATAAAATGTAGAATTAATGCACAAAAGATGAGTTAAATGCCAAGAAAAATATATAGAAATATGCACTTTTTAGCACTCATCAGATAGTTTGTTTTGTACTGCTCATTGCTCTCTAAATCAAAATATACTGGTCAAAACCAGCATCCGGTACGCTTTTCTCTTATGTAGTCATAGCATATTTCAGTAGGAACTAAGAAGAATAACAGATTACAGATGGATCTATGCACTGAGTTTAAGCAAAAAAAAAAAGAAAAAAAAATATGTTACCTTCACAAATGAAATCTGGCAACCAATCGCTTAAGCACAACAATGCTTCAACAAGCTCTGGATCTAATGAAGCTCTGTGTGTTGTAAGCACTCTACCACCTGCACTGAACATTGATTCGGATGCAACACTGGTGACTGGGATAGCCAAGACATCTCTTGACATCTTTACAAGAGTTGGGTACTTAGGTGCATTTAGCTTCCACCAACTTAAGATTTCAAACAAATACTCATCTTTTGGTGAGCCTTTGCTAAGCATTGGTTCTTCTAAATACTTGTCCAACTCAGACTTCTGCACCTCAAATTCAATGTTCTCCATCATAAACTCAGCATATTCAGGATCACGTGCTTCATCTGGATTGTCTGAATCCATCATACTTGAGCTAGAGACAGAGCTGCGGGCGCCAAAATAGTGTTCATCTTCATTTGAGTTTTGTGAATCATACTCATAAAAAAGAGCTGTCAATTTTGTTTTGAATTTGTTATACTCTACTGCATAGCCAGTTCCATACAACTTCTTATAACGAAACTCTACCCATTTGGCTTTGTATCTAGGATCTAACACAACTCCGATGCCCATAACCAAATTACTTTCAAGCCAATACACATCGAACTTCTCCCTCATCTTCAACCCCATTTCTCTGATATACGCATACTCACTGTCTTCCCATTGTTTGATGCACTTGTTAATTTCATAGACCCCATTGTAGTACAGATTTGCAGTTGGATACTTCATCCCTGCAAACCTGGTTGAAACATCATTTGCAAATAACTACCCCTTGTTGCCACTCGTCTTCACTTGGTATACAATCGAATTCAGGATCAAGGACAACAAATCTTTGAAACCCTTTTTTCAACTCAATTGCATTTTTAAGCATAAGAAAAACTGAGTTCCATCGAGTGTCCACGTCAAGACTAACTGCCTTTCCAGACAACCTACATTGTGACAGTGTCGTTTCAAACCTCTCTTTCCTAGCTTGTGAAGCTTTAACATACTTAACACAATCTTTAATTGATTGTACAAACTTAGCAACAACTTTCATACCATCTAGGACAACCAAATGAATAATGTGGTTGGCACACCTCATGTGAAACAATTCCCCATCAAGAACTAGACAATCCTTATTATTTAGCCACTTAATCAAATTTCTCATCATCACACCATTAGCAACAGCATTATCAGCAGTTAAAGAAAGGAATTTCCTATCTATGTTCCATTCAATAGTGCAAGTTTTGATACATTCTGTGAGAACATCTCCTGTGTGTGGTGCTGGCACTAAAATATAAGTTAATGTTTTCTTAACCAAATTCCATTCATCATCTATGTAGTGGCATGTTAGACAACAATACCCATCTTAAGTATGCTTAGCAGTCCACATATCAGTTGTAAGACAACATCTAGAGGTCAGATAATCCAATTCTACTTGCAATTCTAGTTTTTTTTCATGAAAAAACTTCATCACATCACTTCTGGTTGCGTTTCTACTCATGATCTTGACAGCAGGGTTCAAAGACTTGCAAAACATTCTAAAGTAAAAATGTTGAGCCATGTTGAGAGGGTAATCATGCTTAGCAATCATTTTAACCATGTATTCCCTAGAAACTGCAGGATTATACTGCCAATTAGCTAATTTTAAAGCTTTGTTACCTGCTGTTTTCAGTGAAGTAGAAATCTGTTGTTGTCCATCCTTGTTCTGTGGTCTCTTTTGGAAAATCTTTAGATGATTACGCAATCTTGTAGTACCACTGACACTATCAACATCAACTACCTTCTTGCAATGATGGCATGTACCTAGTACAACAGCTTCCCTCACGTGTGTTTTCTTGTTGTGTGTTACTTTACAATCCCTTTCAAATTCATCCCACACTGGTGACCTTGTTGCTCTAAGCTTTTTCTCCAGAGAAGTTATCAGTGGATCCTCACCAGCTTCTGCTTCTCCATCTTCATCATCTGTATGAGAGCCTGGCATGTTATCATCATCTAGGTTCTCTTCTGGTTCTGGTAATCTCCTAGTGTCACTAGTACACGGTGTTGATCCAATTGCTGAAGCTTGAACACTTTGTGATTGTGAACCACCCCTAGAAACGACAGCATTTGATTGAGATTGAGGCAAAGGGGTTGACTTTGAGGTTGCAACTGTCTTGCCCTTGGCTGTTTTTTTTAACATTTTCGCAAGTGCTTGCTGTGTAGCCTGTGCATTCCAGTTCAATCAATTTTCATATCAAACCCAAATTTATTGTATCATGAAGTAACACAACATGCCAAATTCAAACCCTAGCAAAGAAATTGTAAAAAAAAATAGCTCATGCCAAATTCAAACCCTAACACAACATGCCAATAAAAAGCATTCATAACTATCAACAGTGCAAATGTGCAATCACCTATATTAAAATTGATGATATCATATTCAGGATTATGCTGTTACACATCATTACTGAAATTCAACTAAATATAGTAAACAAGGATGTAAATTAAGATGCATTATCAGAGAATCAGAAACATAATTCCAAGAGAATGATTATGATACCTAATAGAGCAGAAACCTTCTTTAGAGCCTTTTGCTTGTCTTTGTTGTCAAAATTAACTTTTGTTTAACACCAAAAAAAATAAAAATCAGATTCTTCACATAAAGAAAGTAAAACAGAAACTGCAAGTGTAAACCCATCTCAAAAATAGATCAATTCAATCAAACCCTAAACTAATAACTATCAATATTAGGTTATTCTTCAACCTCAATGCCTCATATTCTTATTTAAGTTAAACCCATCTCAAATCTTTCTCTAATTTCATCCATACATGTAAGTCATATCAAACCCTAATTTTTGATTGCAAGACAGAAACCCTATTTTCATGTCAATCGATGAATCGAACAAAAAAATTTAACAAAGAAAATAGAAGAGAATTAGTACCTGATTGAGCGGGTGAGTGATTGGTAAACAACTGAGTGAGTGAGTGAGTGATTGATCGAGAGAGGCAGAGACAGAATGGAGACTCGAGAGGCGACTGAGAACAAACGGTGAGAAACTGAGAAGAGAAAAAAAAATGAAAAAACGAAATGACTTCTCGAGTCCTCGAGTAGTCAAATAAGGATATGGGAAAATTACAAGTACGTCCTTAACATATCGGATATCTAAACAAACGGATATAGCCTAATCCGATTCCGATATGTTAAGGAAGAAATATTTGATAACATATTATATCCGATATCCGATATCCGATAAAACGGATAAAATCCTATAGGATATCGAATAATGGGAAACGGATTCCGGATATCGGATAGATATTGACAAGCCTACATGCAATTATACAGACAGTTTGTGGGCAATTTCAGGCGCATGAGGAGGTGTCTCTGTGCCTGATTTCGAACCCCTCTTAGCCTTCTTGACCTGCAAATCCCAGGTTCATACACACCCAATATATCCGGAATCGAGCCAATATCCCGTTTACAATCAGTACAACCACCACTGCTTCTTTGCTCCAACGACCACTGCTGCCATTTATTTCTTCCATCGTCGATCAACAAAACCAGTCGCGGCAACCAACACAGTTCCGCCCCAAGCTCAAATCCTTTCGATCACCATCTCCCATTGCAATTCTTCTGAGCATCTCACTACCCACGGCCACCATTCAATCAAAGACCACTCATCTTGTCAATCCTTGAAGTCTCAAACTCGCTGTGACGAAGTAACAACAACTGCTTGATTAAAGAAAGGAGACTTTCTTTGTTTTGATACAACTGAGACGTGGTGAATAACCTGCCACGTCACTCATCTTTAAGCTCTAGTGGAACCACGTTTTGACAAGCAGCAAAGCCAAATGTGTTTGTCTATTGACTTTTTATAAAAACATAAATTGCTACCTTGATACCAAATAATGAAGCTGTCTTTTTTTGGTGCCGTGAAACTCAACAACTGGTGCTTGTAGTCGCGAAAGCCACTTTAACTCCCAATTTAACCATTTGATTTGGGATGATCGAATTTGCTGGTACTTTCTACAAAAACACTAAAATAATGTTATTAATCAAAATATCGAGTCCTATCTAATATAAATATGAGTATAAAATGTAGCACTTACGTGCTTATCAACACCCCCACACTTATATTTTGCTAGTCCTCGAGCAAAACAAAGAATTGACCCGCTACACAGCTGGTCATATCATAAGACAGAGTTAGACCCGCTACACAGCTGGTCATAAAATGAAAATTTGAAATACCATACACAAGACCCGCTACACAGCTGGTCATAGAAAATACCCTACAAAAGACCCGCTATACAGCTGGTCATAACACTAAAAACATAATGATAATAAATTTTTTTAAGACCCGCTACACAGCTGATCATCTTTTTTTTTTTATAGACCCGCTACACAACTGGTCATAAATATTTTTTTTTGTTTTTTTTAATTCCTAACGAAAGTGCCACACCTCCACACTTAAACATTACATTGTCCTCAATGTAATTGAATCATCCAACGTAAAAATTAAGATGGGAGATTTTAAAAAAAAAGTAAATGGAACAAATCTGATGGGTTGACTCCCATGAAGCGAAATGTAATTGTTTCCCTATTTTCCAGTAGCACGTTCTCAAACAAGGTGAGGTTGGTACCCCAAAGTACGCTGAAAATCATATATATAGAGTCTGAAAAGTTGGGGACTGACCCAACATATCAGTTTAGTTGAAAAGATAATCCTGCAACCAGATTGATTAGTACCCAGAGAGCTAAAACTGAATTCAATCTTATTTGGAAAATAATTCAAACTTTCGCAATCATATGTGGAAACATGAAGCAAATCAGATTGAACAATTGTTAAACTCCCTAAATCTGGCTCTAAGTCCGAGGAAATAACTTCCGCGGATGATATTGGTTCAAATTCAGCAAAATATGGCAGACGAACATATATTAGCTCAAATTCACTCGCTGAACAATGTCTCAATGGAGCAATGATATCATGACTCATAAACCCACTATCATTTACAACGGGTTCATTATAAATATTATCAAGATGAGTTAAGGTTGGAGCTTTATCGATTGATGGAACTAGTCGAGACTCGGGCAGAATTAGAGGTTCTAGTTTGGGTTTCCATTTATTAGTGCCTAACAGCGGTGCTGAGCCTAATAAGACATTGACTTCACAAATAACACTATCATCATCAAAATCATACCCAAAATGAGCTAAGCAAACCTCTAATGGATCTTCCGAGTGACTCTTGCAAAAGCCTTGCGAGTGCATACTTTCTTTTCGCCCCCAACACTTCAGGCTAAGGTACCTAAAAAATAAATAAATAAAATGCGTAAAAAGAACCAAAAGAAATCTAAAAGAAGAACAAAAATAAATTATGTACAAAAAAAAAAGTTATATACAAAAATTGATATCAATCAGAGAGTATTATTCAACCACTCCCCGGCAGCGGCGCCAAAATGATTTAAAGATTTTCTGGGGTTGTAGTAATGAAGGTTCAAACTCTCGGACTTGTGAAGGATAATTTTTTAGACTTAATAGAAAATAAATATATACAAAAAAATATTAACAATATGGGCAAGAGTACTGGGACTAAAGATTCGGCCTTTTTTTTTTCTTCAAATGGTTCAGAAATTAATTCTAGCAATTATAGTTCAAAACCAAAACAAATATTAACTCTAGTTTATTGCCAAGATAGATTTTATAAAATATTACTTGTATTTCTTAAGCATGGCATATCAAAAATACCTAGGACTAAGCATACTCCATCAAATGAAATCACAAGTAATTAATTTAAATCTTAATTCAATTAAAATTGGTGCAAAAAGTAAATAAAGAATTAATTTAAATTACCACATGGATGAAACACGGCCTCCTCCGTCGTCCCAGTGCTTGGGGTTTAACTCGTCATATTAATCATGTTCTCAAAATACATAATTGATGCTCAAAATTTGATTAAAAAAGTGAAAAAGTATAAAACAGTGATTCTACGACCCACAAAAGGCGTCCAGAAATCAACGATAGAAGTGTACTGCTGTAAAACAACGATACTTAGCTGCTGCTGTTGACACTGTTGAAGAACGACGGTCCTGGGACGTCTGTTCTTCGTCTTCTCCTTCTTCTTCAACAGCAGCAGGAAACTTTCTTGCAGTTCTTCTCTTCGCCTCTGCAACCTCCATGTGGTCTCCCAATCGACCCCAAACTCTCGACACCCTCTCTAGTAGACCCAAAGAGCCTATTTATACCCAACAACAGCTCCAAATCTCGCCAATAACTCCAATATAATTCTTCATTATGCGGGCAGTGAATAACAATATTTTCCGAATATTTTCTTACCAAACTTGGAATTTCTTGCATAAACTTCCTCCCTCCATGCTCCAAATCGATTCTTCACGACCCAAAGTGATGCTCGAGCCATTCCACATCATCAGAACACGTCCATGACGCGTGATTATCATCCTCCAGTGCATGCTTTCCCTGTTTTGAACTCGAGAATCAAAACACGTATTCCAGCCAAATTTGATCGAAACCACCACCCAAACTTTGTTCCTTATGCCAAATCACATCTTTCTGCCAATTTTCAGCGATTGAATCGTACTCTAACCCATTCATTTTGACAATCAAAATTCTGCCAGTTGAAAACTTCATTTCCCGCCAAAAACACAAATTCAAATTGTTGAAGAAGGTGCCCCTTATCCAGAGTGCTGGGGTGCGAATATCAATTGGGGTGGAAATAGTAATTTTTCTGGGTTCCTCCGGGACATTTCTGGGGCGCTTCCGGTGCATTTATGGGGTGCCTACGGTACATTTCTCCGGGGTGTAAAACACTGCTTTTTGAGCCCATTTCGCCGCAAGGGCTTATTTCTCTAAAATTTCCTACAAGAACACAAAATAACACAATAAGTACTTAATTGAGTCTAACAATACAGAACATTGAGAACAAAATAGACACATAAATGCGTCTATCAAATACCCCCAAACTTATTATTTGCTAGTCCCGAGCAAATCAAAACTACAAAATAAAATAGTGACCGAGTTAATCTCGGGAAGGTTTACCAGAGGTTTACCCACAAAACCTTTACTCCAGACCCTAGCTATCTGTGCAGAACCTTGGAAGGCACTAAAGAACCTCATTGGTTGGCATACTTATTGCTTATGGGAGGAAGAACCCTGATGCGAAATTCCAATTGTTGTACACGAGTTTGCACTCAAGCATACTAAAATTCATATAAGTGACAGAACTCTACTAAGATAGTTTCACTATGGACATCATACTCGGAGTCAAACTAATCACATGAAAAGATCAAGAAGATGGAAAAAGAAAAATGTAGATGGTTGAAAAGTGAAAGGTGTTTCCCATATCTGTCTGATGGCCTCTGCCAAGATGAGCCTAACCTAAATGACTGAGATACCGGTCTGACTAATATCAACGCACTGGCATATACAAGGGAACCAGTGGTCAATAATCCGAACTCTAGGTCAACACAACTGGCATATACAAGGGTACCAGTGGTCGACTTTATTGAATTTTATTCCGTTTGGTCTAATGGTCAGGTCTCAATTTTTCTTTTTCTTTCTTTTTCATTTTTTTTTGGAGGTATCTCTTATCACTATATTTCATCCTCGCAATGGTAACAACTTGAATCGTGTGCCCCACCAAATCACTTAAAATAAAATAAAAATAAAAATAGAAAGCGAAAGGACTCAACGAGATATGGTGAAACTATCATGTTATTTCTAACACCTGAGCTCTGTGCTTTTATGAATAGACTCTTCTAGATGTTTCCATCTAATCAGATTGGTTCCTCAACTCCTATAACCAAGATGTTCCCATCCACTTAGATTGGTTAGTGCAAACCTTAATAGGAAAAAATTTCTAGGCTCAGGAGTTTATTAATTGCAACTAAAAAGTTTCTCCCATACCCCCAAACTTAAATCTAACATTGTCCTCAATGTTCTAAAGATGAAATTAAAAGCATGAATAATGAGAAACTGTTACCATTTGAAGAAAAAGAGTTAAGGAAGGATATTACCGTGTTGCATGAGATTGAGTTACCTCCCAAGAAGTGCTAAGTTTAAAGTCTTCAGCCAGACTTTGGAAAGGATTAGTCAACTCGAACCATAAAGTAACAGTCGAAATAACTGTGGGTCTTCAAAACGAAATAGAGGTGACCAAAGGAAACTACAATAACCCAAGAAAGTGAACAAGAATAACATGCCCTTATCTAGTTTCCTGATTAAGATATTTATATCTAATTGTGGTTCAGGTTCAGGTTCTATGAAAGGGTCTAAATAAAATATTTTCCTCGGATGCATTTCCTCATAGGTTGGATCCAAATTATTAGGTCCTAGAGTCTGGAAAAACTCAAATAAGAACTTAGAATCACAAAATAATAATAACCTAAATAACTGAGGATCATCTAAGTCAATCAGGTTTGACTTACATAATTGACCACAGTGAGAGTAGTGGTCATTCTTAAGCAAATGTGTCGATTCTAATTTCCTAAGGCATTTAGGTTTAGTCTCACAACTTAATATTCGACACATTTGAAATCTATATGTTCCCACATTTGGAAGAAAACTATTTCGTGGGAAAACAAAATCAATCTTGATATTATTTCCTGGGTTAACCACATCAACCAAAGGATGGGTTTCTAACAGTTGAGACTCTTGTTGGATATCATTAGGTTTTGGAAAACGAGTATGAAGATAATCTTGTAAGATGTTTGAGGCATTTACGTCTCGTGGTTTGTTAATCAATTGATGACTTCATGGATTGATGGGACGATGAGTCCATGTAGTCGTTGAGTTGAACATGATGTTCTGAAACTCGTGAATTGAACATGTCATGAGACAGAGGTATAGTTCTTACGATGAAGTGAGAAAGTATTTCTCATTCGGTGGATCGTTGAATATTGATTGTTGAACCAATATTCCTTGTTTGAACAAATATTTAACATCTGAGCAAGTGTTGCTCATGTGATGAATTGTTGAATATTTGATCGTCTGAGCATGTGTTGCTCGTCTGATGGATTATTGGCAGCGTACCAAAAATATTAATTAGAATACTGGTCGTTGAACCGAGCATAATTAATAAAATTAATGACCATGAGGTCGTCATAAAATTATTAAGGTTAGAATCTGGAATGATGACCCTTGGATTCAGAAACCCTAATTTGATCAATTGGTGATCAATTCATGGTTCGTCAGAATTTCAACCATGGGACGAAGGAGGGAGCGACTACATGGGACCGTGGATCAACCATGTAGTGTCCATATGCTCACGTGAGCAAATACTAAAAACTCCTGAAGAGTTGACGATTTGTTGGTGAAAGAATGATTAAATGCTGGTTTAATCATTTATTCGAAAATGCTCGTCTGAGCCTTAGGTGAAAAAACCTAATTAATTATGACGAGGCGAGGGACCGACCATGGAGTCATGAAACCGGCCCCGGGTTGTCCCGTGACCGCCTGACGATCACTTCACGAAAATACAAAGTGTTTGGGAGAGTTTTGGACCTAATACGAGCAATTGTGCAAATTAGGTCAAAACTGTGAAAATTGATGGGACCGGCTTCCGTGAGCCAAAGAGCCAATCTTGGTCGGTCAAGATAGTGTGATCGTGTCCCCAAGGCGTCCGCGTCTCGGTCCTGAGAATTTTGATATTTTCTGGCGTGCAATTGAGCATCCATTCGAGAAAATATGCCAAAATTAGGGTTTCGACGAAACTGAGGAAAACACCATGAGATGATGAAAAATAATTATAAAATAAGGAATGAGGAGGCGTGGGACCGCCGTGGTCAAGGTATGGTCGGACCGTGGAAGGCATGACTATAAAATAATTGAAGGAGTTTTCATGAGTTCAAGGAAGCAAAAGACATTAAAATAATAAAACAAGGGCGTGTGGGACCGTGGAAGGCATGACTGGCCAGCCAGGGCCCGGTCCCACAAGTTTCCCTAATTTTATAATGATTTTATGAAAATTCATGAATTTTGAGAAATTTGATGAATTTAGGGAGTTTCCATGAACTGAAGGAGTTTTCATAAGTTCAGGGAAGCAAAAAATATTAAAATAATAAAAACAAGGGCGTGTGGGACCGTGGACGCATGGCCGGCCGGCTTGAGCCCGGTCCCACGAGTTTTCATAATTTTTTAATATTTTTTAAGTATTTTTGATGATTTGAGGGAATTTTTCCTAATTTGAGAGAAATCCCATGAAATCAAGGAATTTGATGAATTCAAGGAAAACTAATAATAAAATAATAAAACAAAGGGGCGTGTGGGACCGACTAGGGCATGGCCGGCCGGCCAAGGCCCGGTCTCACAAGTTTTCATAATTTATATTATTTTATTATTATTTGATGATTTATGCAAAAATACCATGAAATCAAGGAGTTTTTTCATGAAATTAGCGAAATAATAATAATAATAATAAAAGAATAAGAAACCGTGGGTGTGGGGCCGGTTGGGACCAAGGCATGGACGGTTGGCCAATGGTCATGCCCCACACTCCTTTCCTTAATTTTATATTATTTTTTATGGATTTATGGAAGTACCATGAAACCGAGGAGTTTCCTCGAGACGAAGGAAATTTGATAAAATGAGGGAATTTTCATCAAATCATGAAAAATAATAAAAATGCATTAAAATATAAAACTGGCGTGGGATTGACCATGAGATGGTCGATTGGCCGTGTGTCCGTGCTCCCGACACCTTCGTCAATATTTTAATTATTTATTATTTTCTTCTCTATTTTGCATAAGTTCATCGTTTCGTTGTATTTTTGACTCGTTCGTGCGGTGACTGTTAGTGTATCATCGTTGAATACACTTTTACCATTTGAATCGGGGCTTACTTAAAGGTAACTCAGACGCCCGGTTATTGATTATTTATTACTAATTGTGGAATTCGATGGAGAATAATTCACAAAACTGAGTAATAAGATGTTTATTATTAATTCATAGGATCAGCTAAGGATTCGACTACGAGTTCAGAATAATAAAGTGAGCATTACCATTTCATGGGATCGTAGATTCGACCATAAAATCGGAGTAATTAAGATTTATCTATTACCATTTATGAGACCAGTTGTGGATTCGATCATGAAATCGGAGTAATGAGATAATATAGTTATTTCTATTCTATGAGATCAAGCTGTGGATTCGATCATAGAATCAGAACAATTGTTACCGCCATTCCATGGGACCAGTCGTGGATTCGACCATGGAATAGGAGCAATTAGGAATAATTAATTTTGTGGCTCCATACTGTAGAGCAAGTTGTCTAGGAGCATTAATCATCCCGATATGAGCTTGTCGGTAAGTCATATCTTTTATATAGTCAGGGAAAACTCGTTGTTTGTTCCTGAAGACGTTATCGCTCTATACTAGCAGAGCAGGCTGTCTAGGAGCCGTCCATCACGTGATGCTATATAGAAATAATCACTGAAAGTATTCAGTATTCATGAGATATGTCGTTGTCCAGTCGTGAGACTGCATATCTACATGTACTCTGAGAGAAAGTACTCTCTGTTGAGAATTCGATGAGAGACTCGTGTCTCGATACTCACGTCCGATTGTTGAATCAGAGTTTCGTACGATTATGAGTTTACGAATTTAGCCTTTGTCGAAAATCCACCATCTACAACCGAGAATCTCCCCGAGATAAAATTGTCTCAATGTGATGGAGAGAGATTTAATGAAAATAAATATATTATTATTTGTGTTTTGTTAATGATATTTTTAGTAGAAAAATAATTAAAGATTTATTGGTTAGGGTAGTTTTAGAATAGTTTAGAAGTTTTGGAATAATAATGAGGAAAAGTAAAAGGGAGAACTTCTTATTGATAAAAGAGGCAGAAACATTACATAGGTATAATGTTCTTTATATACAGAGAAAGGGAAAACCCTAGTCATCTAATGGACCACACATTCATGGACCGTAGGTCCTATAACACTCCCTCTTGTGCAGTTCAAAAGTGAAACTTCAAATTTGTTGCCTCATTAAAACCTTGACAAGAAAAACACAATGGGACAAAACCTTGACAAAGGGAAAATAGTACAACATGTTGAGTCCTAGTAAAGTTGCTCCATATAGCTGAACACTTCTCTAATTGATTCAGAAATTCCCAAAATAGAAAAACCATGTGGGAAAAGAAAAGCCTCAATCGAGAAATTATAATCTTGGTGTCGTCTCATTAAAAACCTTGCCGAGTAACAAAACTCAGTGGGAAAAAGTAATCTCGGTGAAGGGAAAAAGAGTTCAGCACACCAAGCTAGATGTCGACATCATATCATTAGATACTCCCCTTGATGTCGCCATCTCCTTCTGATTGTACTTAGGGGATTTCAGACAATTCCCTTAGTCCAATACTCTTTACATGTTTTTCAAATAAGGTCTCAGGAAGTGACTTAATAAATAAGTCTGGAACATTCTCACCAGACGTTACTTTGCTGACTTGAATATTTAAGAGACACTGATGTTGATGATTGTAAAAGAACTTTGGTGAAATATGTTTTATATTATCACCCTTGATATATCCTTTCTTCATCTGTTCGATGCAAGCTGCATTATCCTCATAAATGCAAGTTAGCTCATCAGTGATAGAACTCATGCCACATGTCCCTCGAACGTGTTTAATGATATACCTTAACCATACACACTCACAAACCGCCTCGTGTAAGGAAATGATCTCAGAGTGGTTCATGGAGGTAGCCACAAGAGTCTTCTTGGTCTATCTCCAAGATATCGTTGTGTTTCCAATAGTAAACACATAACCAGTTTGTGACCGACCTTTATGTGGATCGGTGAGGTACCCAGCATCAGCAAAACTAACTAAAACATTGTTTGGAGTTTCAGTGTAGGGAGTTACATTTCCATTAACATTCCTTCTTACTTCTTCATATGGATAAAATAAACCCATGTCAATGGTTCCTTTTAGGTATCTAAAAACATTCTTTATACCATTCTAATGACCCTGCGTAGGCGCTGAGTTGTATCTAGCTAACAAGTTCACTGACAATGATATATATGTTCGAGTACATTGCGCTAAGTACAATAATGTGCCTATTGCACATAGGTAGAGAATTTCATCTCCCAATTCCTATTCATCATCTTCCTATGGAACGAAATGGATACTTTTGTACATCTAAGCTTCGACCAATCATGGGAGTGCTAGCAGGATGCACCTTGTCCATATTGAATTGCATGAGTATCTTATGGACATATGCAGACTGGTGGATTAATATTCCACAAGCTCGATGTTCTAGTTCAAGTCCTAGACAAAACCTAGTTTTCCCAAGATCTTTCATCTCAAGTTCATATTTCAGATAACTTGTTGTTTCTCTTATTTCATCAAGAGTACATTTTATGTTCATATCATCAACATAAACAACTATAATTGCAAATCCGGAACTCGTTTTCTTTATACATACGAATGGGCATAACTCATTATTTGTATATCCCTTCCTAATCAAATAATCACTTAGACAGGTATACCACATCCGCCCGGATTGCTTTAATCCGTAAAGTGAGCATTTCAACTTAATTGACAACACACTTTGTGGTTTAGAGTTACTTGATTCGGGCAATGGAAGGCCACCAGTCACTTTCATGTATATCTCTGAATCAAGATCCCCATAAAGATATGTTGTAACCACATCCATAAGCTGCATTTCAAGTCATCCTGAAACTACCAAGCTAACTAAGTAGCGGAACGTTATGACGTGCATTACATGAGAGTATGTTTCTTCATAATCAATTCCAGGGCGTTGTGAAAAACCTTGCGCCAAAAGAAAAGCCTTATACCTCAAGACTTCATTCTTCTCATTACGCTTTCTAACAAATACCCATTTATGTCCTACGGGTTTTACACCTAGTGGGGTTAGCACTACCCCACCAAATACCCGTCTCTTTGCCAGTGAATTTAATTCTTCCTGGATTGAAACTTCCTATTTAGGCCAGTTTTCTCTTCTTTGACATTATTCAATAAAGTGTGGTTCGATGTCATCGTGCTCAATGATCTCTTGAGCAACAGTGTATGCAAATGCATCATCAATATGTGTGTAGGATCTTTTCATCAACACATATGCACTATCATAATCCGCAGATATTTCTTTATTATCTGGAATCATCTCAAACATCGAAGCGTCCCCCATTAATGATTCATGGACATAGATATAATCAGACACAATCTCATGAGATGGATTATATGCATTGAAGATACATGGATTATTTTGTGACTTACTCACTCTATTCTTCTTTTGTTGAGTATCGACCGAACCAAGTGGTCTTCCCCTCTTCCTTTGGGAGGCCATGGCCTCAGCTACACTTCCACCCGTATTAGGGATTTCTAACTTTGTACGCACGTTTGCAGCTGATATGTGTGATCTCGTCACAATATGTGAAAAACGATCGTGAGAGGTTCCTGTAGAAACAATATGTGAAAAAGTCACAATATTTTGAATCTTTTGGTTTAGCATAAAAGCATATGTGTTTCGAGGTTTCAACTTTTGCATAGCATAGTTAAAACCGGTTTTCAACCTTTCTCTGGTACAGGTTGGCCTTTATTGTTGTTCTTTTGTTTTGGCGAGAGGATGACAACACAACGGGGGAGAGTTCTAAGTGAACTTGCGCTTAATGACATACCTTAAGGGGAGAAGAGGATGCGGAATTTGAGGTAATAATCTTGTTAGTTAATTATTTTCATGTTTAAGAAAAGCATGATTGTATTTGATATCCTTATTGCTTTTGTTTAACAAAATTTCGGTACAATTGATGTTTATTCCATTATTTGTGTATAGATGTTTGATTGTGATTCAATTGTTTCCGGTTAAGAAAAACTATTGTTATCTTTCGTTATTGTTTGATACCAATTGTTTAGGCTTACAAAATTTCGGTGCAACTGCAGTGCTATAATGTATATGTTTGTTTCAATTGCTTCCGGTTAAGATAAATGATTATGCAAGTTGATTTTCTTGGTTTGTATGGATTGTTTATGGCTTAACAAAAGTGTTTTGGGGTCATTTGTTTAGTCCAAGTGATTTCCGGATAAGAGAAACTAAGTTTTTCGGATCTTAGTTAGACTTATCAAATGTAAAGGTTTCGGTTATTCAAGTCTAACCAAATGCCTTAACAAGAATTACTAGTTAACTAACCTAGTATTTGTCTTGTTCAAAAGTGAAAGTTCTAAGTTATTTTTGAGAATAATTAGAGCCTGATAAGAAAAATAAAGTTAATTCTGCTCTTTATTTTGGTCTTATCGAACAAGCGATTGTATTTGTACAATCGGTTTAGCAAAAGAACTAAGGTGCTTAGTCGATTTTTAATGTGCTAAACTATTAGGGAAAATTGCTAAACTATTAGGGAAAATTGCTTCGGACAACTGTTCCCTAGATAACATGTTAAAATCAAATTACTTTTAGTTTCGGTTTTGATATTGGTTATCTAAAATGTTGTGTAAAACCCTCGTGCTCAACTCTTATAGGTTTGCAAATTCTCTTTGTGAGATTTGTAAGATCCTTTCGGTATGTCCTCTATTTTTTCGTTTCTTTGTCATTTTGTGACAAAAAAGGGGAGAAATATATGGAATAAACAAGTGATATCGACTTGTTGTGAGTTGGTATCACTAGGGAAAATGACATTTGTGCTAAAACGTTTATTCTAACGAAAAGAGTGAAAACATAGACTAAGGAGGAATCACATACCATATGATATGTAGTTATGAGGAACTACATGGAAATAACAAAGACGTGGATTGAAAATCTACCTATCTTACCTTTAAGGGAGTATTAGCTTTGTTATTATAATGTCAGCAACGACATTTAAGGATTGAATTTAATGCAGGTTTTGTGCTGTTGAACTTGGAATCAAATGTTTCTTACTAATATAAAGAAAAGAACCTTTTTTTCAACCGGATCTTTTTTTGGTTTGTACCTAAAATGACTTTGTTATCCTCTGATCAAACTTCTAATTACTTTCAACTACCCTTTCCTTCGTTTTCTCCTTCCCAAATCTGAACTACTTCTTTTCTATCGACATATGCAAAAACATGAAATCAACAGGCCATGATTTAGTTATGAAATCAAAATTTGGGATGTTTAATTTGATAAAACAACAAATTCAAATTAATCTACATATCAATAACCTAAATTTATATAATCACGGAAACAAAAACCCAAATTCAAAATTGGAGCATCAATTGACAACATCCAGTTCTTAATAAAGAAAAAGAAATCTAATTTTAGGATGCCTCTTTACTACTTACCCCTGATGCTAATGATTCCAAACAAAAATTCTAGCTAACTCGGGAAAATTTGGTATTGTTAGTGGAAGACTTGGCGGCGACGGTGGCCGAATTGAAGAGATTTACTGCATCCATTGTGGGTATTGTTATTGTTAGCCTAATTTCTTAAATGAGAAATCGGGTTACAGAATCGTTTTACATTTTACTTTGAATTGATGAGGAATTGGATCACAGAATTGGTTTACATTTTGCTCTGAATTAGGAGTACTTAGAGATAGCAGTGGAGAACAACACAGAGAAAAAAGAATCACTGGCTTATGTCAGACGAGAGAAACGTCTTTGCACGTGTAAAAACCATGTAATAGCACACCCCAGAAAAGTGACAAGTTATGTTCACTTGACACATGTCACCTGCACATAAAATTTGAGTGTTGTTGTTTTTTTTGGCCCCAAGTGTTCCAAGGCGTGGGTTGGAAATGTAAACCGTTTAACTAGAGTAGAGATGTAACGTTTTTGAGTATGTTTGTGTTTTTTTTTTTAACTGGCACAACAATCCCTTGTCGCTTGCGCCAGATTTGCACGTCTCTTTTCCCATAAAAAGAAAGTCGTGACTGAAAAAGCCAAACCTGAAATAGCATTTATGCTAGATATTTGAAAAGCCATGACAAACGCGAATCAACTCCGCCAAAATCAATTAAAACAACACCTACCTATTCAGATTGCATATCTTTGCCGCGATTGAAATAAGATGGCAAAATAACAGGCGCATCGCGCATGTGTCTATACTAGTGTGTATAATGAATTTTTGTAATTTATTTACCCATATGATGTAAGAGTTTTGTCACTAAAATTGACAAAAGGGGAGATTGTTAGAGCATAGCTCGGTTGAACCCACCAAACGTTGGTATGTCAAGTTTGGTCGTCATATTTTAGTGAATCAAAACTCATTTAAAGAGTCGCTTGATTATATACTAGAGTCAGCTTCGTATAGGTTAGCTTGAAAGTGTTAGGATATGAGACTTACAAGTATTACATGAAGACTTGAAGAATGTGAAGAAGTATGGAGCTACAAGGACAACATCATCCTTCCTCTTGAGGTTAGTAATATTTGACTTGAACTGTTTCTTTCCTAACATATCTTTCAAGTCGTGCATATTGAAAACATAACTGCGAAGCTGTGTATGAAACTCTAGTTAGACATAGTATAAAGGAATACAATACGAGGTTTATTGTTGAACCATTAAACTTTGTATATAAGACATCGACATGATCATATGAATGCTATTGTGATTATGTATGGGTATGAGTGAAGATTTCATCCTAGGAAACAATGTTTTACATTCGTTTATAGGAAGTAAGTTCATAAACTTGTTTTGTGAATCGAAAGGGAAATCGCTAGGCTTATTGGTATTGTTATTCATTGCAAATCTATTTTGAATTACCAATATGTGTATTTAGTATAACCGCTCATAAACTTGTCTATGTATCTTGGTAAAACTATTCACAAGGCCTGACTTATGTATTGGTATGACTTTTATTAGTGAAACCAATCTTAAGTAATCACTCAAGATGGTATGATCGGTCCCTTGTAAATAGCAACTTTTATCTAGTCATTGGGGAACCGATCCTAGTAAGAGGTGCAACAAATTTGCAATAGGGAATCGATCCTTGTAAGAGGTGCAACACGTTTTTAGTATATGGGGGAACCGATCCTATGAACATGTGCAACAAGTTTGTAGTTTTGGGGGAACCGATCCTATGTACATGTGCAACCTGTAAGGACCCTCAAGCTCGTCAATGCTATTTGACTGGTCTAGCAATGATCAAGAGACGAGTTAGTCAATAATGACTCGATTAGTTTAACACTTACGTTAATTAATAGAAATTAATCTAACAACAATTTAGATACGAAACTAGTGCCATTGAATAGGTCTCGAAAAGTAATGCGAGATGGACTACTCGAACGTGTCATTCGGATATCAGACAAAGAAGATTTCATCAGAATCGTCGAAGAACAAAAGAGTTATTTTGCTGTCAACCGCCTGGTTGCCCGTATCCGTTACTCAGGTGCCTTTAGCATTTTTGGTTGGCCTTATCTTCTCTCGTTCGATAAGAAGAATTCATTTTCTTCTTTTCTTTGTTCTTTCTCCTCCTTCTATGTTCTCTCTCATTCTCTCTGCCGAATTCAGTTCTGCTGAATTGATATTAGTTTTGGTGTTAATGATTCTTAGTTAGGTTGTAGGTTGTTGATTAGAAGGAGTATGTGATAGATCCGTGAGTGTTTGAAGTCAGGATAAGAAAGTGATGTTGTTGTAAATTGGAATTAGGGTTTACAGAGTTGATCAATGTTCTGGAGATCTAGAAGATGATTATGGGGCTACAGTTATATGAAGAACAATGGGTAGACGATTAATTAGGGGTTTGGAGATGATTCGGTGATGAATCAAAGAGTTAGGGTTTCAGCTCTTCCCTAAAATAAGAACGAGGGTTTTATAAGAAGTTCAAAGAGGAATTAGAGGACGAAGTTGATGTTCTAGGGGATCGATTAGAGATGGGTTATGAAGAACAAGAGGTGAAGAAAGAGGTTATGCTTTTAATTTGAAGATTTAGTTTCAAACATGAGCTGTAATTTAGAATTGGAGAATTAGGGATTTCAACTTAAGGTAATACCTTTTTAGTCAATTGATTTGAATTATGTTCTTTTGAGATGTATATGTGTTTATATAGTTTTTGTGTGTTTAATTGTTGAACTTGAAGTAAAAATTGGAAGTGTTCGGTTAAACCAGTAACCTAGGGGTCTTATTTCGTGTTAGTGAACTTAGAATTTAGTGTTGTTGGTGTTCTAGAACTAGGGTTCTGTAATCAGAAGATGGAGATGAAAGTGAGTGTTGTTGGTGAGAAGAAGCTATGGATGGGATTATAGCTTAGATTTGTATTGGATTGCAGGGGTATGAGTAACTTGTGGAGGTTCTGAAGTAGTTAGGTTGAACTTATGATAGCGAATGGTTTTGAGGTGGAATTGGGTATATGGAATAAATATGTAAAATATAGTCTAGCTAGGTTTGTATTGTGATTCATGGAGAAGGAATTGGTGGTGTTGTTACAATTCTGAGTTGTGTCTCAGATAATGATGTTGGTGGGAGTATTGAATTGGTGGTGGCTTCTGAGAAATGATGAAGTTAGTAAATGGATGGGTTGCAGCTGGAATTCGAGATATAAGTGGTGGTGTATGTCATGTTAGATGATTGAATTGAGTTGAATTGGTGGTGAAGATGAAATGGTCATGGAAATGATTTGGATGCGAATGCAATATGTGGTACATGAGTGGAGCTAGTATTAGAATTGTAGGTTGATAAGCATTAGAGGTTTAACTGTTGTTGTTGTTGATGCTGAAATGAAGAACTGTGATGCAATGAAGAACTGAAGTAATGGTGATGTTTATGTTGATTGACAGGGAACTAGTAATGAAGATAGTTGTAATTGAGAAGTAATAGAGTTGCAGTTGATTTTGTATTGAGATTGAATATGAAGTATTGATTGAAAATCAAGATTAAGGGATGAGAGTAATTAAACTGTGTTGCTGCTAGAGTGTAGTGATGAATTATAGATATTGAAGTTAATAATGTAGTGATGTTGTACACATAGATCTTGAGTTGTAGTGTAAATAAAGTTAGTGTTGAAGTTGAACTGAGATGTAGGTTGGAAATTAGAGTAATGGATTAGTATTATTACATTTGTATTTTGATTTATATTTTGTATTTTAATGCATTAGTTTATGGCATGAGCTAATGGCACAAGCATTGTGTTTTTAGCCTGGCCAGTTGATTGTCTAGTCTGACTCGCCTGAGTCAGTTTATTTACATGAATCAGTCTTCTGATTGAGTTGACCCTGTAACCAGACTTGACCCTGTAACCAGACTTGACCCGATTTGACTCGGCGACTTAAATCGTTGACCTGGACTTGACCAGTGGACCATTGACTTAACCTTGACTGGATGTTGACTGTTAGTTGACCCTTAGACTGTTAGAGACTGTTGGTTGACCCCAGTGGACTGGACCTTGTGTAATGGGTCGAGTTTAGTAGTCTTAGGCTTAGAGCCATTAGATAGTTCACTTAGCTTATAACTAGAGGAAATATATGAGATTATGTTATGAGCCTTTTTGGATAATTCCTAAGAGTGCTTGTGTGATTAACAGTTAATCTTTATTAAAAACGATGGATTCAAAGGATAAACTAGTAGATTGAAGTTCTCGAGGTAGGCATGGCTTGTCATCAAATCAGGTGGGAACTCTGTAACCTTCTTGTAATCATTGAGCATTCTTTTTAATGCGAGCATGATGTGTCATTACTTCTTATGAGCATATTTGTGTGTAAATGATTGTGTATGTTGTGTAATATGCATTATGTGGATTTTCCAAATGTTATATATATTTTTATGCTTATTATAGCCTAGATGAGGCAATATCGTTATATAGGGGAATATTACCTTTTACAATTTCTTGTGAGAATCCATTTGTTTGCATATTATGCTTGATTGCAAAACCTTCGGGACTTATGATGGTAGTTCTTGAATCATGGTTTGTATGGGCACTCTGTGTGGATGGAGATATCATTCGAGTATGGAGTTATTCTGCTTTCTTTCTCCAATGAGTTTGGCGAGGTCTGAATGACATATTTTAGTTGTTCTAGTTTCACTTTTGTAGATTCATCCTGTGGTGGTCTATCACGGATATTGTTATTATGGTACTGTTGATGATGGTTTTTAGCTTAGGGCTAAAATCGTAAAACCATACATCTGACATGACGTCACTATGACCACTAGAGCATTTATTGAATCAATCAGCATGCCTACGTAAGAATTACCAGGGTATCTTTTTTTTTATATATATACATGTGTCATGTTCCACGGCAGAACCCTTAGTATTGACCGACATCATCTTCGTACATACAAAACCCTAATTCTCACGCCACTGTGCCAATGGAAAACCATGCCAGCCACGTCTCCGTGCCAAGGCATGCCAACCATGCCAGCCGCACCACCGTGCCAATGGCAAACCATGCCAGCCACGTCTTTGCGCCAAGGCATGCCAACCATGCCAGCCGCACCACCTTGCCAATGGCAAACCATGCCAGCCCCGTCTCCGCGCCAAGGCATGCCAACCATGCCATTCGAACCACCGTGCCATTGGCAAACTATGCCAGCCACGTCTCCGCACCAAGGCATGCCAACCATACCAACTGCACCACTGTGCCAATGGCAAACCATACCAGCCACGTTACCATGCCAACATTCTCTTCACGGTTGCTAAAACGAAGGCGTGCGACGATCAACGACCACCCTTCAATCCTAGATGCGAATCCTAGCCGTCCAAGGTCGCCAAACAACACATGGTAACCTTTGGCCCAAAATCCTAGTTTTGGCCATGCCAAACCACGCCAAGGCATGCCATGCCACATGTGCCAATGGCATGCCAACCAACTTGCCGCGCCATACCATGCCGGCCTTCCCTCTGCGGAAACCAAAATGAAGGCCTGCAACAATCAACGGCCACTCTTTCATCTAAGGTGCAGATCTTAGCCATCCAAGGTTACCAGCTAACGCATGGCAACCTTTGGCCCTAGTTTGGTCGCGCCTAAACAAAGCCAAAACCCTAACTTTTGGTCGCGCCTAAACTAGGCCATAATAAAGCCATATTGATCATGCTTTCATGTCAGTCGCTACCAAACGAAGGGTTGCAATAATCAACGGCTACCTTTCCTCTTAAGATGCAAAATCTCGATCGTCGAAGGTCACCACCGAGCCGGCAAGTCTCCCAAGCTCAACTTTCCAGAAAACAACAACGTGCTACATGTTTTCCATGAAAACACTTGAGACATCAACGCATGTCACAAACAGGGGATGCTCATTGGGTATTGGTTTGGCGGTTTGCAGCGTGCGGCGTACACTACGCCCGTTATAAGAAAGTGTCAAAAGGATGAGGCGGTTAGTAAATACAGAGAGTAATGGTGAAACGCTTTCTTTTATGGAACATCAATTCCAGGCGTTACCGGTTACCACCTCCTCCCATTTACTCACCCGTTTTCCATTTCTTAATGAGACCAGAGTACGTTTCACTTCGACTTTTATAAATAGGCATTACCTATTTCCACCGAACAACAAGTTCAGGTCAACATCATACAACACTCAGAAAACATTTGCCAGCTTTCCATCTGTTAGCTTCCCACTTTCTGATACAAGTCGTAGAAAACAACTACTCTTCCAGAATCAACTATTCTGGTCTCAACACTTTCTTCGCTTCCATCCCCAAAACCAACCCTTCTCCTTCACTTTGTGACCGAAGCAAGTCTGGAACGACCATTTCTTGGTTTAGGACGGATTTGTACAGATTTATCTCTCGAATCTAAAGTATTCCCTTGGAGTACATTGTTTAGGGTTTAAATTCGTTTCTCACCCACACACCCGAAATTACCAAAATCAGCAGAAACCGTTTTCACCCTCAAACAATTGGCGACCACAGTGGGAGATTGATCTTTCGGTTACAATGTCAATTTTCAATCCTCGATCTCATACTTCGACCCAGACGTCAGGACGGTAGAGGCAAACGATCCGCTCAGGGATCAACGACTCAGCTACTAGACGACCCGATATGATCCGCTCAGGGATCGACGACTCAGTTACCTGACGACCCGATTACCAGTCATGACACCGCAAGGGACGACTTGGGACTTCCCATAGGTTAAAAGCAAACTATCCGCCCAGGGATCGACGACTCGATTATCAAGTGACTCAGGGACGACTGGGGACTTTCCACAATCGCGATGCTTCCCACAAAACTCGGACTTGCACCTGACTCATTTTTCGTTAGCAGATCCAAAAAACCGAGTAAGTCTTTCCTAGACAAAATACATGGTTTACTATTTCAAGTTTTCACGGGAATGATAAAACCGATAGCCATGTTATGTTCCATCCCATGTCATCTACCGACACGCAATGTTCACGGTTCCATATCTTCCCTGGGATGGTTGTATCAGTTACAATCATAACCAAAAATGACATCATCCTAAAACAGTTCATCCCGAATAATAATCCAAAATCCTCATAGGTAACACTTGTCTATCAACCCAAAAATCCAGAAAATCAAACCATAAACCAGGCGCTTCGTTTGACTTACAAAAAAAAAAAAAAAAAGGAAAACCCTAACGCCCGGTTCTTCGTGGAATCAGTCACCTACCCATACGTACCCACTTTGCATAATAATGATTACCCGTCACTATTCATGAGGTATCCGACGTTACTACGGTGATATTCGAAGAGGAATTGTTTATGATAAATTATTTCTACAAGTTTATGTAAGGCATACCTACGGCTAGGGTTTACACCAGTTCAGAAGAATAATATTTATACATATTTATGAAAGGCATACCTATGTCTAGGGTTTGCACCAACACAAGAAAAAAAAGAAAACAAATTGAAAGAGAAATGCTGGAGTACATACCTGGAATATGCTTTCCCACTTTATTGCTATCGCGCCACGCCAAGCCAGCGCCATGCCAAGTTAGCACCTTGCTAAGCCAGCGCCCTCGCAAAGCCAGTGCCCATTCCAAGCCGATCTAGCGCTAACAGCTTGCATCTTTCCAGCGCCAGCAGCTTGCATCCCTTCCAGCGCTGACGGCTTGCATCCATCCAGCGCTAACAACTTTCATCTTTCCAGCGCCAGCAGCTTGCATCTCATCCAGCGCTGACATCTTGCATCCTTCCCGCGCTAACGGCTTGCATCCATCTAGCGTTAACAACTTTCATCTTTCCAACACCAGCAGCTTGCATCTCTTCCAGCGCTGACAGCTTGCATCCTTCCAGCGCTAACAGCTTGCATCTTCCCAGCGCCAACAACTTGCATTCTTCCAGCGTTGCTCTTGAATGCTCAGTAGAAGGGAATCAGCAATCTAATTTCATCACACATAGAGATCAGGAACGACTTCTCCAAAATCGAGGCAAGGAGATCAGCAACCCCCCTGAGTTCACAAAGACTCTCTTCCCGTCAAGAGCTGCATGATTTCGGGGGACTTCGCCCATAAAATTGTGCAGTATATGGTGGAACATTTATGAGAGATTTTATATTTTACCAAGGCGCAACGTCAAGACATATTGCAGCCCTCAACCGCGCTGTGTCAGGAAAACATTTATTTCCAGCCAAGAAGCCATTCCCAAACCCCTACCTCTCTTGGAAAGCACAATAGATGGAACTGGGGACTCCTAACCATTGTTCGCTTGAAGGGTGTCCAGTTTGACAGCACACTGATTGACGCAGCCTCTCCACTTCAACGTCCTCCAGCAGCGGCTCCGCTTCAACGTTCACTTTAGCAGCCGCTCCGCTTCAGCATTCTCTCCATAAGCTGCTCCAGGATTGAAGCCGAAGCCTCAGCGTTTGTCTTCTTAAGTTTCAACATCCTCTCCAAGAGCCGAAGCCGCCTCAACGCCGCTTTATCTTGCCAAGGATCGTACCACCATGCTCCCCATGTCAAGGATCATGATCGCAGCCAGCCAATCTTCGTAGTCATGACCGCCTTTTGATCCATCTCGCCAAAGCTCGTGGTCATGGACAGTTTGCTCGCTTACGCATTCTATCCAACCTACTTTGTTCTCACGACAATGTAGTCTCTTCTGATTACATCTGCTACCAAGAACTGTTGCCACTCATTTGTTAATACCATCCAGAGTTTCACCGCAGCAGCAATCACTACAAAGATGGAAACATGTAAACCATACTTGGGGACTGAGGGTCTACACGGAATCCTTTCACTGTCAAAGCTCAGAAGACACAGTCAACCAAAATACCATAGCCACAACAAGGTCATATACTCTTCAAGGGTGTAGCGCAAGGATATCATCACCTTTTTGTCTAGAAGACGCCTTCAACACTTTACCAGGACGCGACGGATCCCAAGCCTGCTCAGAGGAAAACAACTTCAGAAACTAAAGAAAAATGCGACCGAGGACTACTCATCACAGTCCATCCCGAAGACCATCAAAGACTCATGAGATAACTCCAGAGACGCGGCTGAAACACTTTTCTTGAAGAAACAGAGGGAGCCACGATAAACAACATAACTCTCTCATTCCTACCTCTTCGGTATCCAGAATATTTCGTCCATGTGCATCCCAGCGTGACATCCAGAAGAGTATAATAAGCTTGAATCAAATCCTGTGGACATGGACTCAAGGCGATGCGATGAAAATAGGATACACATGGGGACTACCAGCATGGGACGCTTTCACTCCCCTCAACCTGGTTATTTCTGATTTCAACATCGTCACTGCCGAAGTTTTACAAGCCGCAGAAATTTCTCAACACAAAGACGTACATGTGCATCGAAGACTCCAAAATCACGCCACAAAGATACATTCACATGTTCGGCCGTGCCATCGGATCTAACAGAAATATAACTGGGGACTTCTCACCGCATCTCATTCCATACGATAGTCCAAGATTCAGAAGATGGTTCGAAGGATGTCTCTTGGAACAAAGTCCTTGAAGACTTGATAGCAGCACGTCGGTAAAGAAACGTCTCCCAACTCATCTATTTCATCCAGTGGCTCCGGAAGATTTCGACCATACAAGTATCCACAGCATATTGTCATCACCATCAGGAGGTCCAGGTACTAAACAACCTAAAACAAGGATGGACTGACAACGCAACCACATCCATCCGTCCCAAGAATGCAATGGAGTTTAGTAAATTTTGGAATCCACTGGAGAGACACTGCAGACGAAAGAACGGATCCGGACGAGCGACAGAAAAAAGAAGAAGGTCAATACCTCTTTTCATACGGGCGGAGTTTCTAGAGTTTGCACAGAATAAAGTTTCCTTCTTGCTCCATGAATGGGAATAGATGACTCGGCGCGACTATGTTACCCCGGGCCCGCAACATCCCTCCTGAATTCTTCCTGAGGTTCACTGTCGGGCCGTTTTCACCTCCTAAACGAGCTCAAAACCTAAATATTCCCTCGTTGGGAGATTGGAAATTCTTTTCCGGTCAGATGGAGGGGAGGACCGTCAAAATCCGAGTTCGTACGAGAATTTTACAACGATTTTAGTAAGGGGAGCTAATTAGGGTTTCGGCATGCCAAACCCTAAGTTAGACAAAGTTGTCAGGCGCCATCACTACCATTTGATAACCGAAGTTTCAGCGTCATCACCATTGTTTGGTAGCCGAAGTTCCGAAACCAGTTTACACCATTCTGCGGGATGAAGACAGTTTCCACCATTCCGCGGACCGAAGCCAGTTTCCTCCCATTCCAAGCCGACCAACGCGTGCGGCTCCCATTCCAAGCCGACTGACGCCTGCGGCTCCCATTCCAAGCCGACCGATGCCTGCGGCTCCCATTCCAAGCCTACCAACGCGTGCGGCTCCCATTCCAAGCCGAGCGACGCCTACGGCTCCCATTCCAAGCCGACTGACGCCTGCGGCTCCTATCCCAAGCCGACCGACGCCTGCGGCTCCCATTCCAAGCCGACAATATACATCTCACCACTTCACGGTCTAGCCAGCAACACCACAAGTAGAATCTATGCAAGGCCTCCAACACGAGAATCACGAACTCTCCTTACCTCTCGAAAAAGGTTAGCTGAGTCTTCTTGACCATATTTTCACGACTTGTCATTTCGATTTTCTCCTCTCCTGTCACCATCTTATGCTTACCTCGCAACAATGGTCCTGTTCCGAGCTAAGCAGGGGACTCAATGTTGATGGTGGTTTTTAGCTTAGGGTTAAAATCGTAAAACCATACATCTGACATGACGTCACTATGACCACTAGCGCATTTATTGAATCAATCAGCATGCCTACGTAAAAATTACCAGAGTACCTTTTTTTTGTATATACATGTGTCTTGTTCCACGGCAGAACCCTTAGTATTGACCGACATCATCTTCGTACATACCAAACCCTAATTCTCACGCCACCGTGCCAATGGAAAACCATGCCAGCCACGTATCGGCGCCAAGGCATTCCAACCATGCCAGCCGCACCACCGTGCCAATGGCAAACCATGCCAGCCACGTCTCCGCGCCAAGGCATGCCAACCATGCCAGCCGCACCACCGTGCCAATAGCAAACCATGCCAGCCACGTCTCCGCGCCAAGGCATGCCAACCATGCCAGCCCCACCACCGTGCCAATGGAAAACCATGCCATCCACGTCTTCGCGCCAAGGCATGCCAACCATGCCAGCCGCACCACCGTGCCAATGGCAAACCATGCCAGCCACGTCTCCGCGCCAAGGCATGCCAACCATGCCAGCCGCACCATCGTGCCAATGGCAAACCATACCATCCACGTTATCATGCCAGCATTCTCTTCACGGCTGCTAAAACGAAGGCGTGCGACGATCAACGACCACCCTTCAATCCTATATGCAAATCCTAGCCGTCCAAGGTCGCCAAACAACGCATGGTAACCTTTGGCCCAAAATCCTAATTTTGGTCACGCTAAACCACGCCAAGGCATGCCATGCCACATGTGCCAATGGCATGCCAACCACCTTGCCGCACTATACCATGCCGGCCTTCTCTATGCGGCTACCAAAATGAAGGCCTGCAACAATCAAAAGCCACTATTTCATCTAAGGTGCAGATCTTATCCATCCAAGGTTACCAGCTAACACATGACAACCTTTGGCCCTAGTTTGGTCGCGCCTAAACAAAGCCAAAACCCTAACTTTTGGCCGCACCTAAACTAGGCCATATTAAAGCCATACTGATCATGCTTTCATGTCACTGGCTACCAAACGAAGGGTTGCAATAATCAACGGCTACATTTCCTCTTAAGATGCAAAATCTCGACCGTCGAAGGTCACCACCGAGCTGGCAAGTCTCCCAAGATCAACTTTCCAGACAACAACAACGTGCTACATGTTTTTCCATGAAAACACTCGAGACATCAACGCATGTCACAAATTGGGGAATGCTCATTGGGTATTAGTTTGGCGGTTTACAGCGTGCGGCGTACACTACGCCCGTTATAAGAAAGTGTCATAAGGATGAGGCGGTTAGTAAATACAGGGAGTAATGGTGAAACTTTCTTTAATGGAACATAAATTCCAGGCGTTACCAGTTACCACCTCCTCCCATTTACTCACCCATTTTCCATTTCTTAATGAGACTAGAGTACGTTTCAATTCGACTTGTATAAATAGGCATTACCTATTTCCACCGAACAACAAGTTCAGGTCAGGAGCATACAACACTCAGAAAACATTTGCTAGCTTTCCATCTGTTAGCTTCTCACTTTCTGATACAAGTCGTAGAAAACAACTACTCTTCCAGAATCAACTATTCTGGTCTCAACACTTTCTTCGCTTCCCTCCCCAAAACCAACCCTTCTCCTTCACTTTGTGACCGAAGCAAGTCTGGAATGGCCATTTCTTGGTTTAGGCCGGATTTGTACAGATTGATCTCTCGAATCTAAAGTACTCCCTTGTAGTACATTGTTTAGGGTTTAAATTCGTTTCTCACCCACACACCCGAAATTACCAAAATCAGCAGAAATCGTTTTCACCCTCAAACAGGTACGCAATACCTGAGGAAGTGGAATTAGAATAACATTCTTTCATGAATAATATCTTACGATGCTTGCTTATTGCTGAGTGAATAATTTGATGTGTGTTTGAGTGAAATCCCCGCGAGGAGTAACTGTGGTCTCCCAACAGCTCCTTGCTAAGTTTTATAGCCCAGATGAGGCGATACATAGAACGGGAAGTGCATATAATAGCTATCTAGCGCGTAAAGCGAAATAATATTACTTTTTATTTTATAACCTAATTTATGTCGTTAATGACCCAGATGAGGAAATAGTATATCGAGGTATTTGTGGAAATTACTCTTACACATATTATGCACGATGACATGTTTTATTAACATTCTTTAGAACCGAGAAGCATATTAGTGATTACTTGAACGTTATTTTGTTTCCATTAGGCACCCCTTTGGGATGATGTGCTCACTCGTTCCCACTTCAGTTTCAGTATTCAGAAGAAAAGGTGCGCGTGAAGATATCCGTACTCAAAGCCTAGAGTTTTATTAAATGTTAGTGATATCGTGTATCTCGTATTATGTGTCTTTGTTAATTTATTTTAATCAACACATTATTATATTTATATCACTCGAGAGATTTTCATTTATATAATATCAGAGTGTTTGGGTTTGTATCGGGATTGGTTTATGTAATTATGATTCTTAAAATGGGTAATCTAGATCTGATGCTTCTATTAGGTTGTAATCCTATTAGCTAAGCAGGTTTAGTATTTGGGGCGTCACAACTTGGTATCAGAGCCCACTATTAGATCTTACATAGGCAAAAATAGGTTATAGCCAGTGCTACTTAGTGAATTAGAATAGTTTAGAACTAGTATGGTGTGAGATAAATCTTAATCACTAAAAGCTATCAAAAACTAAATGATCTTTTTGCTTGATTGATTCAATTTCTTGTTGTGCGTGCATAAAATGAAGTAAAAATTATAGGTTAAACCAATTATATTGTGTTTTATAAGCTCATTGACAATTAGAGAATAATAAGATTAGAAATATGAACACGTAGTCAAACCGATACTAGAAAAATTAGTGAGATTAATATATTGACATATTCCAGAAGTCATATAGAAACTTATTCAGTACCTTAACTTATACGTAGAGCTATAAATTTATTGAGATAGAAAAATAGTGTGAAGAACTTAGACTTATTTATTTATTAGTGTTTAAATCAGTATACCTGAGGTTGATAATTATTATTAGATTACAGATTTATATAACACCTTTATGATAGAGAATATAGTCTATTAAAACAGAAATTGGTCTATCGAACCTAGAACTACTAATTTTAAATATTAGTTGTAGAAAAACTTATGTATTTGTGTCTTGTTTCAAATTTTTACTAACTCATTTGATGAGTTAGTTTTTCGCGCGGTTGTAAGTATGAGCACTACTTGCATTGAGTCGAAAGTAGGTAATTCTCTATAAGGGGGGGGAGGTTTTTAAGACTAGAAGGAAAGTTCGATTTTTGAGGACGAAAATGAATAAGGTGGGGAGAATGTAAGGACCCTCAAGCTCGTCAACGCTATTTGACTAGTCTAGCAATGATCAAGAGACGAGTTAGTCAATAATGACTCGATTAGTTAACACGTACATTAATTAATAGAAATTAATCTAACAACAATTTAGATACTAAACTAGTTCCATTGAATAGGTCTCGAAAAGTTATGCGAGATGGACTACTCGAACGTTTCATTCGGATATCAGATGAAGAAGATTTCATCAGAATAGTCGAAGAGCAAAATAGTTATTTTGCTGTCAACCGCCTGGTTGTCCGTATCCGTTCCTCGGGTGCCTTTAACATTTTTGGTTGGACTTATCTTCTCTCGTTCGATAAGAAGATTTCATTTTCTTCTTTTATTTCTTCTTTCTTCTTCTTCTTCTTCTTCTTCTTCTTCTTCTCTGTTATCTCTCCTTCTCTCTGCCGAATTCAGTGTTGCTGAATTGATGTTAGTTTTGGTGTTAATGATTCTTAGTTAGGCTGTAGGGTGTTGATTAGAAGGAGTATGTGATGGAGTCGTGATTGTTTGAAGTCAGGAGAAGAAAGTGATGTTGTTGTAAATTCGAATTAGGGTTAACAGAGTTGATCGATGTTCTAGAGATCTAGAAGATGATTACGGGGCTACAGTTAGATGAAGAACAATGGGTAGACGATTAGTTAGGGTTTTGGAGATGATTCGGTGATGAATCAAAGAGTTAGGGTTTCAGTTCAACCCTAAAATAAGAACAAGGGTTTTATAAGAAGTTCAAAGAGGAATTAGAGGACGAAGTTGATGTTCTAGGGGATCGATTAGAGATGGGTTATGAAGAAAAAGAGGTGAAGAAAGAGGTTATGGTTTTAATTTGAAGATTTAGTTTCAAACAGGAGTTGTAATTCAGAATTGGAGAATTAGGGATTTCAACTTAAGGTAATACCTTTTTAGTCAATTGAATTGAATTATGTTCTTTTGAGATGTATATGTGTTTATATAGTTTTTGTATGTTTAATTGTTGAACTTGAAGTAAAAATTGGAATTGTTCGGTTAAACCAGTGACCTAGGGGTCTTAATTCGTATTAGTGAACTTAGAATTTGGTGTTGTTGTTCGTGTTCTAGAACTAGGATTCTGTAATCAGAAGATGGAGATACAAGTGAGTGTTGTTGGTGAGAAGAAGCTATGGCTGGGATTATAGCTTAGATTTGTATTGGATTGCAGGGGTATGAGTAACTTGTGGAGGTTATGAAGTAGTTAGGTTGAATTTATGATAGTTAATGGTTTTGAGGTGGAATTGGGTATGTGGAATAAATATGTGAATTATAGTCTAGCTAGGTTTGTGTTGTGATTCAGGGAGAAGGAATTGGTGGTGTTTTTACAATTCTGAGTTGTGTCTCAGATAATGATGTTGGTGGGAGTATTGAATTGGTGGTGGGCTTCTGAGAAATGATGAAGTTAGTAAATGGATGGGTTGCAACTGGAATTCGAGATACAAGTGGTGGTGTATGTCATGTTAGATGATTGAATTAAGTTGAATTGGTGGTGAAGATGAAATGGTCATGGAACTGATTTGGATGCGAATGCAATATGTGGTACATGAGTGGAGCTAGTATTGGAATTGTAGGTTGATAAGCATTAGAGGTTTAACTGTTGTTGCTGAAATGAAGAACTGTGATGCAATGAAGAACTAAACTGATGGTGTTGTTTGTGTTGATTGACAGGGAACTGGTAATGAAGATAGTTGTAATTGAGAAGTAATAGAGTTGTTGATTTTGTATTGAGATTGAATATGAAGTATTAATTGAAAATCAAGATTAAGAGATGGGAGTAATTAAACTGTGTTGGTGCTAGAGTGTAGTGATGAATTACAGAGATTGAAGCTAATAATGTAGTGATGATGTACACATAGATCTTGAGTTGTTGTGTAAATAAAGTTAGTGTTGAATTTGAACTGAGATGTAGGTTGGAAATTAGAGTAATGGATTAGTATTGTTACATTTGTATTTTGATTTGTGTTTTGTATTTTAATGCATTAGTTTGTGACATGAGCTAATGGCTCAGGCCTTGTGTTTTATCCTGGCCAGTTGATTGTCTAGTCTGACTCGCCCGGGTCAGTTTATTTACATAAATCAGTCTTCTGACTGAGTTGACCCTGTAACCATACTTGACCCGATTTGACTCAGCGACTTAAATCGTTGACCAGGACTTGACCAGTGGACCGTTGACTTAACCTTGACTGGACGTTGACTGTTAGAGATTGTTAGTTGGCCCCAGTGGACTGGACCTTGTGTAATGGGCCGAGTTTAGTAGTCTTAGGCTTAGAGCCATTAGATAGTTCACTTAGCTTATAACTAGAGAAATATATGAGATTATGTTATGAGTCTTTTTGGATAATTCCTAAGAGTGCTTTTGTGATTAACAATTAATCTTTATTAACAACGATCGATTCAAAGGATAAACCAGTGGATTGAAGCTCTCGAGGTAGGCATAGCTTGTCATCAAATCAGGTGGGAACTCTGTAACCTTCTTGTAATCATTGAGCATTCTTTTAATGCGAGCATGATGTGCCATTACTTCTTATGAGCATATTTGTGTGTAAATGATTGGGTATGTTGTGTAATATGCATTATGTGGATTCTCCAAATGTTATATATACTTTTATGCTTATTATAGCCCAGATGAGGCAATATCGTTATATAGAGAATATTACCTTTTACAATTTCTTGTGAGAATCCATTTGTTTGCATATTATGCTTGATTGTAAAACCTTCGGGACTTATGATGGTAGTTCTTGAATCATGGTTTGTATGGGCACTCTGTGTGGATGGAGCTATCATTCGAGTCTGGAGTTATTATGCTTTCGCTTTCTCCAATGAGTTTTGCGAGGTCTGAATGACATATTTTAGTTGTTCTAGTTTCACTTTTGTAGATTCATCTGGTGGTGGTCTTTCACGGATATTGTTATTATGGTACGTAATACCTAAGGAAGTGGAATTATAATAACATTCTTTCATGAATGATATCTTACGATGCTTGCTTATTGCCGAGTGAATAATTTGATGTGTGTTTGAGTGAAATCCCCGCGAGGAGTGATTGTGGTCTCCCCACAGCTCCTTGCTAAGTCTTATAGCCCAGATGAGGCAATACATAGCTCGGGAAGTGCATATAATAGCTATCTAGCGCGTAAAGCGAAATAGTATTACTTTTTATTTTGTAACCTAATCTATGTCGTTAATGACCTAGATGAGGAAATAGTATATCGAGGTATTTGGGGAAATTACTCTTACACATATTATGCACGATGACATGTTTTATTACCATTCATTAGAACTGAGAAGCATATTAGTGATTACTTGCACGTTTTTTTGTTTCCATTGGGCACCCTTTTGGGATGATGTGCTCACTCGTTCCCACTTCAGTTTCAGTATTCAGAAGAAAAGGTGTGCGTGAAGATATCCGTACCCAAAGCCTAGAGTTTTAATAAATGTTAGTGACATCGTGTATCTCGTATTATGTGTCTTTGTTAATTTATTTTAGTCAATACATTATTATATTTATATCACTCAAGAGATTTTCATTTATATAATATCAGAGTGTTTGGGTTTGTATCGGGATTGGTTTATGTAATTATGATTCTTAAAATGGGTAATCTAGATTTGATGCTTCTATTAGGTTGTAATCCTATTAGCTAAGCAGGTTTAGTATTTGTGGCGTCACACAACCAAATACAGGTAGTTACCATAAGTTGTGGGGAACCGATCCTAGTACCTAGTCAACCGAATTTTGGTAACTAGCGTGACTATGCATAGTACTCACGTGGAGGTAGAACCGAACTTGTTTTGGTAGAACCGTGAAACCCATAATTGGTGATTTGATAGGATAATTAATCACATAGTTCTTGGAATTCAGACGAACCAATTCTAAACTTGTTTGGAAGTGTGGCAAATCGTTTCCAAGATTATAAGTATGAAAAAGGACTTGCAAAGTAAATATGTCGATATACTTTGAACATGTGCAGTAACTCTTATCATTAATTGTTCAAAGATATTCCTTAATAGCTAAAGGAGAATCCTAGGATCGAAATAAATTGAGAATCTTTTAATTAAGGTTTCTTATTTTTTATATGCTATTTAATCTCCAGCAATTAAATGCATATCTTTAGAAAATAATAATTAGTAATGTGCATTTACTGATTATAGATTTTTCTATTGGGATTTCGGTCAATATTTGGACAATGCATTTCTAGGAATTATGAAAACCGATTTTGTGTTTATTGCATATCTTTGAGAATATTCGGTTTTGGAAATTCCTTGGTGTCCAAACTTCCTTGTCTATAAATACTGAAGTTTGCATTTCTAGCAAACTAATCCTCAGAACCAGCAAAACTACCTAGTTGTGTTGTTACTGGTAGAGCCGCCTATTAGGAGAGGAAACTAACCTAATTAGGCGAAATCTCTTACGGCCGCAGTTTAAAGACTTCTTTGGGATTGAGAAGCTCTATTAATACCGTTGGTGGGAAACTAGATAATTGCTGTTTATTATTAGTTTTCGATTGATTTGATTGACTAACGGTTGTTGAACTTTGATTGCACCTAGTTTGTTTATGCTTGAGAATCTTCTCTTCTGATATAAGATTCACTCAAACTATATCGAAGTTTCGACGGGGATCTTTAGATTGTTTGTATATCTAAAGACGTCTTGTGATAATCCAACATTAACAGACTCCGTTCTGTGTGTGATTGATCACAAGAGATTCAAGTTAATTGTGTGCAAGTGCTGATTGAAGATTAAAGAAGATTTGTAGACAAGAAGACTTTTTGGGTTCATAATTTTTGGTGTGCACAATACTTATTTCGGCTGGAAAGGGATCCAACTATAATCAATTTATCTTTGTGATAGATTGGATTGATTAGTTGAGTATATCGGCATCAATAAACTTCTTTGTGATTAATAGTATTGATTGCATAGTCTAACAATTACTTCGGTAGTTGTTGAGAGATTGATCTAAGGACCCGACAAAGGAGTTTATTGGTTAAACGGAAGAGCCTTTGTCAAACTCATATCACGTTGATTGAAAAGAGTTGCTACTGACCAGATTTTTTGTTCCTTTACTATTTGGAATACGAACCAAAGGAATTGTTCCAAGTGCGTGACTTATTAACAAGTTGGAGGCGCAGTGATACTGAGGAAACTAGGTGAACTATAGGTTTAGTTGCTTGGTCTCAACTATACGAACTTGGTTTGATTTTGTATAGCGGCTTAATTCTGAGAGTATTCAATTCTAGACTAGGTCCTGGGGTTTTTCTGTATTTGCGTTTTCCTCGTTAACAAAATCTTGCTATGTCATTTACTTTTATTTTCCGCAATTATAATTGTTGTTATTATAATTTAAAGTAAATTACACAAACGTTAATTTCTATTTTACTTGATAGAAAATCCCTAGAGTTTGGTTAAGTCCGAGCCTATTATCAAGTAAACATACTTCGTTGTTGTATTGTCTCGATATTGTATTCATACTCAATCACACAAGTTATCTTGTTGTCACATTGTCTCGATCTCGTATCCATAGACGATCACACGAAGTGTGAACCGATTAGTTGTATTGTCTCGACTCAGTCTATAGACAATCACTTTCGGAGAAAGGACTTATAGGTGAAAAAGTTTTAGATTGAGGTATATTTGGGTACCTTCGTCTTTTCACAATTGAACAGACATCTGGATTGGAAGATCTTTTTCATGATCAATCGCTTTATAACAAATAACGGGAATGGGATCATCATCAAGTTCAAAGGTCACTTCATCAAAGTTGTCTTCCTTTTTGCTTCCTTCCGTCGTCCACTTGCTCAATCAATCCCAGAAAAGCTCTTGGCGTTACCGAACCAGTATATATGTATATCAGAGACTTGATACATATTTAAAAGAAAAATCCCACAATAGAAACCAGGGTTTATTGTAAACGTTGGGTAACGGGCCAATGTGCACAGATACATGGTTAAGACCAAAGGCGAGGTCTATTAACGGATGAAGTAAATAGGTTGAGAAGATGACAGGAATCATTGATACAAGGTGACTCGACTGTCATTCTAGGGAGAGAAATTAGTGTATCTTAAGAAGGTATTAGGAAAACATAATGTTTGGAGAAAACTACAGGAAGAGAGAACACTCTCATTACAATACAACACAGACCATTTGTCAAGAAGAAGATCTTCGTTGAGGGTTATGTATATCTTGTCATTGGTCCATAGAGAGGATACACATAAAATAATAGTCAGGTTGTATATTGATGAACATGAAGTTCATCAGTGGTGTTGACAAACTCCTTTTTACTCTCCTCCCCTATACTAGAATTATTAGGAGAATGACAAGAGTTACCTGGATCAGTTGATTTCCTTGCCTTCTTGATCTTGCGTTTGAGACTGTTGATACTGGTCTTGAGTTCCGAGACACGATTATTGATGTGAATGTAATCAGGAATATCAGCAAGATTATTATTGAGGGAAAGAGAGAAGTTTGAAGATTTTTTCTTTCTTCGACACCTTCTTCTTCTTACAGGTCTTTCAGAATTACCAGTCATCCACACAACATTGTTCCTTTTACAGTTGTAATTAGAAGAAATGTTATGCTCATAATCAGAAAAAGCCTCAATGCAGCCTTTTTCATGATTGTGGAATGAGTTTTTAACTGGACACTGAGGAACAGGTTTAACGACTTCTTTCGACATCCAAATAAGAATGTTGTGAAGTTTTTCATTCTGTATACGAAGGTGACATCTTCTTTCAACATGACCTTTCTTTCTTCAATAATAGCAGTTTACAGGAGAGTTTTTATTTGTCCTCAACTGAGTCATTCTTGTAGGCTCACGAACTTTATTATCAGATACATCCACGGTAGTAGAAGGGTCTTTTTGCCTTAACAAAACTCATCTTACCTGTACTTGGAGCTTTTATACCTTTATAGCCCAGACCACGTGTATCACGATGTTCTTTGCAAGCTCCAAGTATAGAAGATAGTTTTGTAGAGCTAGAATTGAACTTTTTCAAATTCTCTTCTAATGTCTTGATCTTTATAAGAGCTGTACTAAGATCAGCCTCCAATTGGTTTTCCCGTGTGAAGAAAGCCTTTTCTCCGACGTTGAAACATTCTTGTTGAAAGACATACCTCGCATCGGTTTCTGCAAGCCTTTCTTTCAACACAAGGAGATTCTGACGAAGATCATCATATTCAGAGATTTTTGGACACATATCTTCGTTACGATCTTTAAGAGTAGCTTGTAATAAGCTATCATAACCCTTAAAGAGTTTTCTCAATTTTCTGTTTTCAACGCAGAGAGGAGTTAGAAATTCAGCCAAGCAGGATGTTGACTTCTTTTTCTTTAAAAGACGATCAAATAGGAGGATGTAATGTGACACTTCTTCTTCAACATCTTGTCCCTCTTCTAAATCGCTCTCATCAGAGAGATCATCTAATTATTCGTCAAGACGAGCTTGCCAGTTAAGAGTGGGTTTATATGATGAAGAAGATGTGACTGATTTCTCAGGCATATCAGGATTTTTAGCCAAGCTTTCCTGAACTGGTGATGCGTGTTTAGAGATAACATCGTCCATTCTCAGATCTCTACAAACACAGACTTGTAAGGTCTTTAATGTGTTTGCCTGCTCTGATACCAATTGAAAATGCGGGGGGTCTAACAACCACACCCAATAATTCGTTTGGCAATCTGAGAGAACTTACTCCAATACACTTTCTAGAGAATCAACTAGACAGTCAGACTCAATCTAGAATAAAGTATATCAAAAAGTTTAATATCTCTAACTCTTAATTCAATCCGCAATCAGCAAATAGAAATCTGCGAGCCCGATTGAATATAAGAGGAATTACTTGAACGGTACCAAAGACCAATGTTCAATTGTCAATCAATGTAAATCAACAACCAAAGGTTGGATATTCTAATTGATTAATCTTAACGCACAACCTGCAATATTTCACTTATATAACAAAATATAATGCAGAAAAAAAAAACAACACAGACACCAGAATTTTGTTAACGAGGAAACCGCAAATGCAGAAAAATCACGGGACCTAGTCCAGATTGAACACCACATTATATTAAGCCGCTACAGACACTAGCCTACTACCAATTAACTTCGTACTGGACTCTAGTTGAACCCTAATCAATCTCACACTGATTCAAGGTATAGTTGCGCTCCTTACGTCTCTGATCCCAGTAGGATACTACGCACTTGATTCCCTTAGTTGATCTCACCCACAACTAAGAGTTGCTACGACCCAAAGTCGAAGACTTGATAAAAAAATCTGTCTCACACATAAAAATTTATAGGATTAAATAAATCTGTCTCGCACAAAAATACCCAAGAGTTTTTGTTACGTGTTTTGATAAATCAGGGAGAACAGGAACCAATTAATAAACCGGACTTATATTCCCGAAGAACATCCTAGTATTATCAATCACCTCACAATAAACTTAATCGACTAGCGAAACAAGTTATTGTGGAATCACAAACGATGAGACGAAGGTGTTTGTGATTACTTTTCTATCTTGCCTATCGGAGATATAAATCTCAAGCCAATTTTACAATTGCACTCAATCACGATAGAAACAACAAGATCAGATCACGCAACTACAAAGAGAATAGTTGGGTCTGGATTCACAATCCCAATGAAGTCTTCAAGTCGTTAACCTACGGGGTCTCGAGAAGAAACCTAAGGTTAAAGGAGAATCGACTCTAGTCATGCAACTAGTAGCACACAGGAGGTGTGGGGATTAGGTTTCCCAATTGCTAGAGTTCTCCTTTATATAGTTTTCAAATAAGGGTTTGTAATCCAAGTTACCTTGGTAACAAACATTCAATATTCACCGTTAGATGAAAAACCTAATTCAACCAAGCTAATATCTTTCAACCGTTAGATCGAACTTATCTTGTTACACACAAATGAAATGTAACTCATTTAGGTTTATGTAACCGTACCCAAACGTGGACACCATGTTGGTTCACAAATACTTAACCGAGGTTAGCCATATGATTACTCTCATGTCAACCTTATTCATCTTAACCATAACTAGTTCAAATGACTCAAATGAAACTATTTAAAGAGTTGTTCAATTGCTATATTTTCATGGATTTATACAAGAACACAATTGAAGCAAAATCGGTTTGATTCACTCGAATCGATACATGAACATTACAGCCACGGTTTGCAAAGATTGCATTCCTTATTGATAAATGTTTTTTAGGTTCATGTACAACCGATTTTAGAAAGTAACCACTTAAGTATGCGTACGAGTATGCGTACTTAAGTAACCGGATTTGAGTTTGTTTTAGTTTTCAAACTCAGCAGAAATTCACGGACATGAACTTTCCGCCAGTATGCGTATGGGTACGCGTACTTTAGGTAACCGGATGAGTTTGGTTAGTTTTCAAACCCAAGAAAAATTCACAGACGTGAACTTACGCCAATATGCATACGGGTACACATACTTACCCAGTCTCCTACAACCTTTTTGTATACGCACAAGTATGCATACTTTAGGCTCCCGGTTTTGGACTTATACACTAATGTGCGAACACACTATGCTTATACCCAAAGATGGTTACATGATTCTGAACTCTTTATTTCAATCATTGAAACATTCTTCTATAACGACAATAGCCATTTTCACACACTTAGCATCAAAGCAATTTTCAAGATATTGAAATAATCATTATCGAAACATTCCAAGTCTTACACCAAATGATTTTATCACACGAACAATGTAAGATGTTACTCGACAACTTTCTCATGATATAAGATGAACTTGGTCGAAGCGAAAGCTTACTAACACATATTTCGAGAAATATGTAAGCGAGATATACTCAACTCGAAATCTCAAATGTGTATAGAGAAAACTATATCGTAACACGACTTATGTCTCAATATAGGAGATAGAGTAGAAATAGACTTTCCAAGTGATAGATGAGTTTAAGTCTCCACATACCTTTTTTCGATGAAGTTCCACAAGCTCTCCTTAGTAGGTCTTCGTCTTCAAGTGATAAGCGTCATGAAGTCTAAGCTCAACTACACAAACTACGTCCTAGTCCGAGACATCTATAAATAGGCTAGAAATCAAGACTTATAGTTTTGATCACTAACATTGACAAACATGCTTGAGATAGCAACGCATGCGAGTTCGACCAAGCAGTGCTCTAACACCTACAATAGAAAGAAAATAAAAATTTGGTCACACCATTCAATCATGCAATAGATTATAAAAATAAAAATTAAATCCAAAGCATAATAAATACCCATAGATAAAATAAAAATATGTTTTAGCAAAAATAAAAACTACCATCAACTAACGATAATTTAAGACTACTTAACATAGTTTAAGTCATCAAAAGAAATATTTAAACCAAAGTCTTCTAAACCATAAAGAAAGAAAATAAATAAATGTTTGGGATCAGAAGATAACAGAAATCAATCAAAATTAAGTGTTTCCATTAAGGAATGGTTCTTGTCGCCCTGAAAATCTGAAAATTGCGAAGTTGATCTCTGGGGCATAATCATGTTCTTCCACACAATGAGCTTCTTGATCTATAGATTCCCGGTACTTTTTGTAGTTGGCTGCTACTTTGGCACTAGCCTCGCATTGCTGGTACCAATGTCCGGTGAATCCGCACCTGTAACAAGGCGCATTGTCATTCTCGACCTTCTTCGGTGGGGGGTTCTTATGTGTTTTTTCAACAGTGTTGCCCCTACCACTAGGTCCAGAAATAACATCTCTAGACCAGGTATTAGAATGACCTCCGCGCCCATGGCCTCTTCCACGATGGCCCTTTTATCCTCTTCCACGTGGGTTATTATCCCCACGTGAGTGTGGAGCATGGAAATATGAATCAACGTGTTTAACCCTTTTTTCTTTGGGGTGTTTGATAGACGCATTTATGTGTCTAATTTGTCCTCAATGTTTCGTATTGTTGGTACTCGTTTTCGTCCTTATTATGGTGTTTTGTGTATTTTTAGGTATTTTTGAGAAATAAATATTGTTGGAAAAATCGGCTCGAAAAATCACTCGGAACACCCCCGGAGGACACTTGCTATACGGAGCCCAAATTTGGTTAAGTGGCACCTCAATTACTAAGGGGCACCCCAAAAAGGCAGCTGCTATTCGCACCCTACAGCTGGTTAGGGGGACACCATCTTCTTCGTTTGATACTTAAAAATCGGCGGGAAAAATGTGGCAGCTCTCTGAGAATTTTCGATAGAAATTTGAAAATGTTATAGTGTGATTCAATGGCTAAAACTTCACGGGAGCACTTGACTGAGATATAGAGGCGTGGTATGGGCTTCAAAATCATCCGGATTTGGTTGGATAATCGGCAGTGAAGAAAACAGGGTTGCTCGGGTTTTGGTTGCTCCATCACGAGTTCTGTGTAGTTGGCGTGTGGATTGATAGAGTTTTACTTCTGGTGGAACGTGAAAACAATGCCCTGAGAGTATATCGACATTAGCAGGCATGTGAAGAGGCGAGAAAGGAAAGAAAATTTCCTTTATTATTTTTTCTTTACTGTCGAGATATGGGAAGATTTTCTGGAGTAATGAGCGAAGATTCTTAGTCCAAAGGTGTATAAATAGGCTACTGGGGTCGAGCAGAAGGGGGACGGAGATATTGGAGAGAAAAAGAGCACCACAAAGCGAAAAATCAAATTTGCAGAGCTGTCATTTCTGCTGCTGCAAAACTGTAGAACACGAAGAACGGACCTGCACCAGCAGTCGTTTCTGAATAGTAACAACGACTCATTCTGTGGGTCACAATTTACAGGCAGACTTAAAAACGCAACAGTAACGGCTCTTTGTAACGGCTTTTGCAATTGTTATAAGCATTGCAAACCCGATTTTTATTATAATTCTCCCTTATTCATCATTTGTAACCCTTTGAGCATAAATGAAATCAACTTTTGAGCGTGTTTCCAACATGATGAGCGGCTAATTCTCTCGTAACCAAGGCAATGGATGAAGCTATTCACACATGAACAATGGGTAACTATTTCATTTTCTCTAATATTTAATTATAATTCACTCAATCACTGCTTTTGCAGAGTTCTTAAAAGTTTACATAATTTTCTTCATTAATTGTGATTCAATTAGATAGGTTATGCTTTGGTTAGATAATCTATGCTTAAGGGATACAATTAATTTTCGAGAATATATTTGATTATTTGTGGATTAAGAAATAAAGGATTAAAAGGATAATTAGAGTTATGAAATATTTGACATCATTCATGTGTAATAGTTGATTCTAGTGTCTTGGTTATTTTCCAATCACTTGAAATCAATTTTGAGTTAAGTTTTCTATATTTTTAAGTTATATTAAGTCTAGAATTCATTGCCTTCACAAGCCTCAACGAACTCTTTACTACAACATATTTGAGATAACATCAATTTTTGGCGCCGCCGACGCGGGCTTGTCTTTAGGATAGAGTTTTTAGATTTTTTTTTAGTTTTTTTTTGTTCTTCTGTACGTTTTTGGGTTTTTGTCTTTTCCTTTCAGATTTTGGGAATTTGGAGCGAAAGAAATTTTTGCCAAAGCTTTTGGCGAATATTTAAAGACTTGAAGTAAAAGGCAAAGCGAAAGGAGCTAAAGAAGAAGAATTTTTATTATTTTATAGAAAAGGATAGAAGAAAAAGAGAGTGTTATTTTATTAGATTGTATTAGGAATTCTTTTTAATATTTTTCTTTTTCTTTTTGCACTTTATTTTTTGGACCTTTCTTTTGGACTTTGGACATTTGGACATTTTTTTTTAAACCCTACGGAAGGGTAGATTAAATATTAAACTGTTTGCAGAGAAGGACGGTGATTACGATATCACCTCGGCCCCTCGGGTTCGTACACAACATAGGAGTTGTGGCCCGAGTCGACGACAACGGTTCATCCCCCGTCTGGAACGGGAGGTAAGTTTGTCGAAACACTCGCGAATCCCCTGTCAGCGAGTTACTGTATTCCTTCGTTTGCATATATGCTGAGGAACTGAAAACGGCTTTTTAAATTCCTAGTAAAGGGCAAGGACTGGCCATACAAGATAAGGGTTCGGATTTCATCACCGTTCTCTTCTTGCCCGCCTTAGGAAAACGAAACCAAACGCGAACCTAAGCTTTAAAATTTGGAATAGAACGAGACCTATAGGGTAACGAGCTTAGTAGGAAAGTCGTTCGAAAAATATTGGTTACTCTTTTAGCATACTTCGAAGTTCATGATGGTTCTGTGAGTTGAATGCGTGACTGCGCCGCCTTGTGATAGCGGTGAGGCCTTGGGTATCAAAGCTCCACTGAGCTTCCCTCGCCTCAATTCAACTTACTTTGACTCGGATTGACTCCAGAGGGGTTTGCTTAAATTGTAACGAATTCCCTTTCGAAGGATTAGAAGCTGGTCTAGAAACAATCTAAGTGGAGCCATCATGCTTTTTGTTTGCTAGAATTCAGTAGGTTTGCTGTGGTGGAGTCAGCCTTGTTTGTGTTTGCATAGAACTTCCCTTCCCTTTTAGGGCTTTTCTTTTAGTTTTGTTTTTCTAGTGTATGCCCGAGGTAGAACGGGCTTGGAAAAGAAACACTCTAGGTCGTCTGATTAGTGATAAACCTAGTAGTTCTTCTTGTGAAGGCGGGGAGCTCGAAGACTCTTCTTTAGAGAGCCCCGTTTTTGGAAACTTCAGTTTTGAGAATCTGCTTCTTTGTGAAGAAAGTACTCCTAGTCCTTTGGTAGTGCCAGAAATGGCAACTTTAAAAGCTTTATTGAACCCAACTAGGACCTCTCGTCCGTCTTGTATCAAGTTAGCTGAAACCGAGGCAAATTATGAACTCAAACCTGGGACTTTACAGATGCTCCCAACCTTTTTAGGAAAAGAGAATGAGAACCCCTATTTTCATGTTAGGGAATTTGAGGAAGTATGTAGTACTCTGAAAATTAAAAACCTTAGTGATGATGCACTGAAACTTAGGTTATTCCCCTTTTCCTTAAAAGATAAAGCCAAATCTTGGCTGTATAGTTTGGATTCTGAGTCAATTGAAACCTATGAACAACTTACATCTGCCTTTATACATAAGTTTTTCCCAAGGCACAAAACATCGTCTATTAGGACACAAATTTGTACTTTTGCTCAACAAGAGGGAGAATCTTTATATAGGTATTTAGAAAGGTTCAATGACTTAATTTCTCAATGTCCTCATCATGGTTTAGAGAAGGTTAGGTTAGTTCAGATCCTCTACGAGGGTTTAGATATTCAACAACCCATGGTTGAGTCCTTATGCACAGGTGGGTTTGAGAATAAAACTGTTGATGAGGCGATGACATTTTTGAATGAAATCGCCAATAAGACCCAACAATGGGAAAATAATAGGGAACCCCAGAAAACAATTCTTCTAAGTAGAGGAAATGTCAATAGGGTAGAAGGATCCTATGAGTCAGATGCTAAAATAGCAGCCATAGCCAAAAGGTTAGAAGCGTTGGAATTAGGTCATTCTAGTGGTACTAGTGGTAGAATAGAGCCTTTTTGGGAAGACCATACTGTTGAAGAGCAAGCCAATGCTCTTTATAACAACACTAGATTCGATAACCGTCAGAAGTTTGACCCTTATTCAGAAACCTATAACCCTGGCTGGAGAAACCATCCCAACCTTTCTTGGTCTAAGGGCCAGAATCAAGGTCAGTCTAGTAACTCTCAAGCTCCCCCAGGTTTTGGCTATCCTAAGAATCCTTCAGCCCCGGCACAGTTTCAGAACCCTTCGGATAAGAAGATTATGAGTTTAGAAGAGTCTCTTGCTTTGTTAACTCGTAACACTATGCAGTTTCAGCAATCTGTTGCTCAAGGTTAGAGAAAATAAGAGAATAGGTCAGGCTAACTCTCAGGCTATTTCCGAGTTGAAAACCCAGGTTAGTCATATAAATGAGTCTTTAAGAGAAAGAGGTAAGTTTCCTAGTCAAACTCAACCAAACCCTAGAGGAATTAATGAAATAGGTGAAAGACCATCCGATCATGTAAATGCTATTAAAACCCTTAGGAGCGGTAGAGAGATAGACAACAAGGTTTCCATGCCTAATAGTGAACATGTGTAGTTCACCCTTCTGAGCCAGAGAATGAGAAACTGATAGAGTCTCCAAAGAGACCAATGAGGGTCCTGCTGAGCCCGGCTTTGTTCCCAGAGCCCCGTTTCCCCATGCTAGTTCCGACTAAGAGGGAGTCCAACTTTAGATATATTGAGGTTTTTAAGCAGTTACTATCAACCTACCATTGTTGGATGCGATTAAGCAGATTCCGGCTTATGCCAAGTTCCTTAAGGACTTGTGTACACGAAAGCGTAAGCTTAGTGTCCAAAAAAGCCTTCCTAGCTAGTCACGTGAGTTCCATTATTCAGAATACCACTACTCCTAAGTATAAAGACCCAGGGTCCCCTACCATTTCTTGCACAATAGGTAAACACCGTGTTGAGAAAGCTTTGCTTGACTTAGGAGCCAGTGTGAATTTACTTCCATACCATGTGTACCTTAAGCTAGGACTTGGTGAGATGAAACCTACCCAGATGACACTCCAGTTAGCTGATAGGTCCGTTAAAATTCCTCGTGGTGTGATCGAGGATGTTCTTATTGAGGTCGACAAGTTTATTTATCCAGTGGATTTTGTTATCCTAGATACCCAACCTGTCCCTGACCCAGAGAACCAGATACCGGTGATTTTAGGTCGCCCATTTTTAGCAACATCCAATGCGATCATTAACTGTCGAACTGGTATTATGAATTTGTCTTTTGGTAATATGACTATTGAGCTGAACATCTTTCACATTAGTAAGCTACCCCAGAACTGGACGACTCGAGCGTAGAAGAGGTGAACATGATAGGCACCTTAGTAGAGGAGTCATTACCAAACACTTTGATAGAAGATCCATTAGAGAAATGCCTAGCTCACTTTGGGATTGATTTTGATGATGATGATGTGATTAATGAGGTGAATGCTTTGTTAGATTCAACCCCTTTGTTAGACACTAGTAATGGATGGAAACCTAAGTTCGAACCTTTACCCGTTCCGAGTCTACCCTAGTTCCTTCGTTGGAAAAGCCTCCCAAGTTGGACCTTAAACCATTACCAGATACCCTGAAGTATGTGTTTTTAGGCCCCTCTGAAACTTTACCTGTGATTATAGCATCCGACTTGGATAGTGATCAGGAAAGTAGGCTAGTGACTGTCCTTCAGAATAACAAGGAAGCTTTAGGGTGGACCATAGCAGACATTAAGGGTATAAGTCCTATTGATTGTATGCATCATATCTATTTAGAGAGTGACACCAAACCTTCTAGGGAGATGCAACGTCGACTGAACCCTAATATGAAAGAAGTTGTTCGAACCGAGGTTCTGAAGCTGTTAGATGCAGGCATTATCTACCCCATTTCAGACAGTAAGTGGGTCAGCCCCGTTCAGGTTGTTCCCAAGAAATCCGGTATTACTGTAGTCCAGAATGATAACAATGAGTTAATCCCAACCCGAATGACCACGAGTTGGCGTGTCTGTATTGACTATAGAAAATTGAACAAGGTCACTAGGAAGGACCACTTTCCCCTTCCCTTCATCGACCAAATGCTAGAGAGATTAGCTGGACGTAGCCATTATTGCTTTTTAGATGGATACTGCGGTTATAATCAGGTTCCTATTGCCCCAGAAGACCAAGAGAAAACCACTTTTACCTGTCCCTTTGGTACCTTTGCGTATAGACGCATGCCTTTCGGCCTATGTAATGCCCCTGCGACCTTTCAGCGTTGTATGATGAGCATATTTTCTGACATGGTAGAACGGTTCTTAGAGGTCTTTATGGATGATTTTTCAGTGTTTGGTTCGTCTTTCGATGAGTGCTTGCATCATTTGTCATTAGTTTTGACTAGGTGTAAGGAAAAGAATTTAGTGCTTAATTGGGAGAAATGTCACTTCATGGTTCGTTCAGGAATTGTTCTAGGGCATATCGTATCTTCAAAGGGTATAGAGGTAGATAGAGCCAAAGTTGACCTTATTAAAACTTTACCGGTCCCAAAAACCGTAAAAGGTATTAGGTCATTCTTAGGGCATGCTGGTTTTTATCGTCGATTCATTAAGGATTTTAGCTTGATTTCTAGACCTCTTTGCAATTTGCTTGCAAAAGATGTTAAGTTTGTCTTTGATGATGCTTGTTTAGAGGCTTTCGAGAAGCTTAAAACTTTACTCACTACCGCCCCCATAGTCCAGGCACCCAACTGGAACCTACCCTTTGAAATCATGTGCGATGCTTCAGATTATGCTATTGGTGTTGTGCTAGGTCAGCGAGAAAACAAGTTACTTCATGTAATTTACTATGCTAGCAAAACTCTGAATGATGCCCAGTTGAACTATACCACTACGGAGAAGGAACTGTTAGCCATTGTGTTTGCCTTAGACAAGTTTAGACCCTATCTCTTAGGTTCTAAGATCGTAATATTACTGATCATGCTGCTTTGAAATATCTTTTGTCTAAGAAGGATACGAAACCTAGATTGATTAGGTGGATCCTGTTGTTACAAGAGTTTTCTCCGGACATTAGAGACAAAAAGGGTGCAGAAAATGTAGTAGCAGACCACTTGTCTAGACTTGTTGTGGATACCCTTAATGATTCCCTTCCTATAAGGGACAACTTTCCTGATGAACAATTGTTCTTTGTTACCCAATTACCTTGGTATGCGAATATAGTGAACTATCTTGTTACTGGTCGAATGCCCCAACATTGGGGTAAACAAGAGCATTCTAGATTTTTAGCTGAGGTTAAGCACTTCTTTTGGGATGATCCTTATTTATTTAAGTATTGTCCAGACCAGATTATTAGGAGATGTATACCTGAGAGTGACCAGTCCAGTATTATTTCCTTTTGTCATGATCATGCGTGTGGGGGTCACTTTAGTGCTAAGAAGACTGCTGCTAAGATATTGCAGTGTGGATTTTATTGGTCTTCATTGTTTAAAGACTCCTACAGTTACTGTGTTACTTGTGAACGTTGCCAGAAATTAGGAACCATTTCCCATAGGAACATGATGCCCTTGAACCCTATTTTAGTTGTCGAGGTCTTTGATGTGTGGGGTATTGACTTTATGGGTCTGTTTCCTAATTCTTTTGGTAACCTATACATCCTTGTCGCTGTAGACTATGTCTCTAAGTGGATTGAGGCGGTTGCGTGTAAAACCAATGACCATAGGGTTGTGATTGATTTCTTGAAAAATAATATTCTTACACGTTTTGGTACACCGCGAGCTATAATTAGTGATGGTGGGTCGCACTTTTGTAATGGACCTTTTAGGCTTTTGATGAAGAAATATGGTATTACACATAAGGTAGCTACCCCGTATCATCCACAGACTAGTGGTCAGGTTGAGGTTTCCAATAGAGAGATAAAACGTATATTAGAGAAAACAGTTAATCCTAATCGGAAAGACTGGTCGTCTAGGCTTACTGATGCCTTATGGGCTTACCGTACTGCGTTTAAGACCCCCATTGGAATGTCGCCTTATCGGCTTGTGTATGGCAAGGCATGTCATTTACCTGTCGAGTTAGAACATAGAGCTTATTGGGTTGTTAAGCAGCTAAACTTTTCTCTTGACAAGGCAGGAGCCCATAGGAAACTCCATCTCAATGAGTTGGACGAGATTCGTATTGATGCTTACGATAGTGCGAACGAGTATAAGAACAAAATGAAACTTGTGCATGATAGAAATATTTTAAGGAAGTCATTTTCTCCAGGTCAAAAAGTTCTTCAGTATGATACCCGCTTGCATCTTTTCCCTGGGAAGTTACATTCTCGGTGGACGGGTCCTTTTATTGTTCGCACTGTCTTTCCTCATGGAGCTGTTGAGATCGAGACACCGAATGGTAGTAGTTCTTCGAAGGTTAACGGTCAGAGATTGAAACCCTTTTTAGAGCCCTTTCCAACAGATGATGTTGAGGAGGTCCCTCTGGAGGACCCTGTTTACCTTTGATTGACCATCGAGGCGATTGTATGTTGTATATTAGTTTTTGATTTTTCTCTTCACCCAGGTACTATCTTTCCGACTTCTCTCTTTACTGATTCCTCATGATACTTTACTTTTTGGTATTGCTCTTTCATTAGAAACATTGAGAACAATGTTAGATTTAAGTTTGGGGATGGGGAAGAACTTTTTAGTTGCACTTTTAAAACTTCTAGCGTCACATGGTATCCGGTTAGCTAAGTTTACATACTGTTTCTCACCGAAAAGATAGAAATTGGAATGCTAGGGATAACAACCTTTTGAGACATTAGAGAAAAAGACATTGAGATCCTTGAAATTCAGGAGAGAACTTGTTCCTTTTAGAGGGTTACCGTGATGGACCTAACCATACATGATGGAAAGGCAAGAAGGTCAGGAAATGCCAGAAAGACAAAAGCAACCTCACAATGTAGTCTTAGTTACTGGATTCGACTCTCTCTCAGTAGAAACTTATCATCATCAACAAGCGGAGCGACATCAAAATCTATGAAGAAAGTTGAAGACGGTTTAGGTTTAGAAGCAACAATAGAAAAGAATGATTCAAAAATCAAAGTTTAAGTTATAAGAGCAAATGATATAAGTTGTTAGAATCCATGATACCAAGACATCACAAGTTGCGAAGATCCAAGTTTTGAAAGTCCTTCTCTCATGGCCATGAAAAAATTTGTCTTGTATGTTTCCAAAAAAAAAAAAATGAAGAAAAAAATAAAAAATCATTACGTTCTTTTTGTTCTATAATTAGTTTTTTTATAAGGCCATAGAGAAGTAGAAATTTATAAGTCAACGAAGAAATCGAAGAGAAGAGTTAATTGTCAAGGTTCTGTGAGGTTCGATAGTTTATCATCAACAGTTGAAGACCGGAGAAGACGTTGTTTCAACTGAGCACTATGAGAGAGTCGAAGAAAGATACATTTGGTTGCTTTGTTAGTCCGCTTTCAATCTAGCACAAGATCTTTCTAGCACTGGTTTAACTCATCACATGTAATTAGTCCAGCTGTGTAGCAGATGTCCCTCTCATCTTTATTTCTCTCCTAATCTTATCCAGCTGTCTTACAATGTTTATCTAGATGTGTAGCGGATATCTGTTTATCTAGTAGTGTTGCGGATGTGTCTCCCCTTTTCTTCACTCAGCTTTAGAGCTGACACCTTTAATTTCTCTGGCATTCTAGTTACTTGGAGATAAGTTGAGAATATGTATGTCCTCATATCTCTTTGGATACTTGTAACCAATTAGAAGTAATGGTTTTGTGGGTACACCTCTGGTAAACCCTCCCGAGATTAACTCGGTTTTATTTATTTTTTATTAGTTTTGCTCGAGGACTAGCAAATAATAAGTTTGGGGGTATTTGATAGACGCATTTATGTGTCTAATTTGTCCTCAATGTTTCGTATTGTTGGTACTCGTTTTCGTCCTTATTATGGTGTTTTGTGTATTTTTAGGTATTTTTGGGAAATAAATATTGTTGGAAAAATCGGCTCAAAAAATCACTCGGAACACCCCCGGAGGACACTTGCTATACGGAGCCCAGATTTGGTTAAGGGGCACCTCAATTACTAAGGGGCACCCCCAAAAAGGCAGCTGCTATTCGCACCCTACAGCTGGTTAGGGGGACACCATCTTCTTCGTTTGAAACTTAAAAATTGGCGGGAAAAATGTGGCAGCTCTCTGAGAATTTTCTATTGAAATTTGAAGATGTTATAGTGTGATTCAATGGCTAAAACTTCACGGGAACACTTGACTGAGATATACAGGCGTGGTATGGGCATCAAAATCATCCGGATTTGGTTGGATAATCGGCAGTGAAGAAAACAGGGTTGCTCGGGTTTTGGTTGCTCCATCACGAGTTCTATGTAGTTGGCGTGTGGATTGATAGAGTTTTACTTCTAGTGGAACGTGAAAACAATGCCCTGAGAGTATATCGACATCAGCAGGCGTGTGAAGAGGCGAGAAAGGAAAGAAAATTTCCTTTATTATTTTTTCTTTACTGTAGAGATATGGGAAGATTTTCTGGAGTAATGAGCGAAGATTCTTAGTCCAAAGGTGTATAAATAGGCTACTGGGTCGAGCAGAAGAGGGACGGAGAGATTGGAGAGAAAAAGAGCACCACGGAGCGAAAAATCAAATTTGCAGAGCTGCCATTTCTGCTGCTGCAAAACTGAAGAACAGGAAGAACGGACCTGCACCGGCAGTCGTTTCTGAACAGTAACAGCGACTCATTCTGTGGGTCGCAGTTTACAGGCAGACTTAAAAACGCAACAGCAACAGTAACGGCTCTTTGTAACGGCTTTTGCAATAGTTATAAGCATTGCAAACCCGATTTTTATTATAATTCTCCCTTATTCATCATTTGTAACCCTTTGAGCATAAATGAAATCAACTTTTGAGCGTGTTTCCAACATGATGAGCGGCTAATTCTCTCGTAACCAAGGCAATGGATGAATCTATTCACACATGAACAATGGGTAACTATTTCATTTTCTCTAATATTTAATTATAATTCACTCAATCACTGCTTTTGCAGAGTTCTTAAAAGTTTACATAATTTTCTTCATTAGTTGTGATTCAATTAGATGGGTTATGCTTTGGTTAGATAATCTATGCTTAAGGGATACAATTAATTTTTGAGAATATGTTTGATTATTTGTGGATTAAGAAATAAAGGATTAAAAGGATAATTAGAGTTATGAAATATTTGACATCATTCATGTGTAATAGTGGATTCTAGTGTCTTGGTTATTTTCCAATCACTTGAAATCAATTTTGAGTTAAGTTTTCTATATTTTTAAGTTCTATTAAGTCTAGAATTCATTGCCTTCACAAGCCTCAACGAACTCTTTACTACAACATCATTGAAAATACCCTCAGTGTTTTCCTTTGTTATCCTTTTCATAGTTATCCTTAGGAATTTTCTTCTTCCCGACAGCTCTACCATTGTTGTTTGCTAGAATTTCATTGTGCCTTTCGGCCACCCGCAATAAGTTGATCATCTTGATAAAAGTTATTATTCTCTTATCGTCAACTTCTATGCGGTATTGGTTGGCTAAATGACGGATGACAAAGGGAAAGTAGACAATGACTTTTAAATCATATCATCATCTGTGAGTTTTATCCCATAAAATTCTAGGCGTTCTTATAGTTGTGAAAAAGCGGAATACAACAACCACACCCAATATTTCGCTTAGCAATCTGTATGGACAAACTCCAATATACTTTCTAGAGAATCAACTAGATAGTCAGACTCAATCTAGATAAAAATTATATCAAAGAGTTTATATCTCAATCTCTCGATTTGATATTTACTCAAGCAAATAGAAATCTGCGAGTCTTTATCAAAGAGAGATAACATGGATGGTACCAAAGACCAATATCCAAGTGTCAATTAATTTAAATCAACAACCAAGAGGTCGGATATTCTAATTGATTGAACAAAGCACAACCAGTGATATTTCAATTATATAAACAAATATAATGCGGAAAAGAAATAACACAGACACCAGAATTTTGTTAATGAGGAAACCGCAAATGCAGAAAAACCCCGGGACCTAGTCCAGATTAAACACACATTGTATTAAGCCGCTACAGACACTAGCCTACTCCAAACTAACTTCGGTCTGGACTGTAGTTGAACCCCAATCAATCTCTCACTGATCCAAGGTACAGTTATGCTCATACGCCTCTGATCCCAGCAGGATGCTACGTACTTGATTCCCTTAGATGATCTCACCCACAACTAAGATTTGCTACGACCCAAAGTCGAAGACTTAAATAAACAAATCTCAATCACACAGAAAAATCTACGGTAATAGATAAATCCGTCTCCCACGAATATACCTACGAGTTTTTTTCCGTCTTTTGATAAATCAAGGTGAACATGAACCAATTGATAAACCAGACTTATATTCCTGAAGAACAGCCTAGTATTATCAATCACCTCACAATAATTTTAATCGACGCAGTGAAAAAAAATATTGTGGAATCACAAACGATGAGACGAAGTGTTTGTGATTAATTTTCTCTCTTGCCTATCGGAGATATAAATCTCAAGCCAATTATTACAATTGTACTCGTAACGATAGAAGATGCAATATCAGATCACACAAATACAAGAAAAGTAGTATCGGTCTGGATTCACAATCCAAATGAAGTCTTTAAGTCGTTAACCTGGTTTAGAAGAAGAAACCAAAGGTTAAAGGAGAATCGACCCTAGCTATGCAACTAGTATCACACGTAAGGTGTAGGGATTAGGTTTCCCAGTTGCTAGAGTTCTCATTTATATAGTCTTTCAAATCAGGGTTTGCAATCAATGTTGGCTTGGTAACAAAGAATTCAATATTCACCGTTAGATGAAAACCTGATTAGATTCAAGATAATATTTCTCAACCGTTGGATCGAAAACTTAGCTTGTTACACACAAATGAAATGTCCAATTTTGGGTTTATGTAGTCGTTCCCAAACATTAACATTTGTTGGTTCAACAATAGTTAACCAAATGATTAGCCATATGATCACTTTCATATCCACCATATTCTTCTTCACCATAACTAGTTCAAATGACTAAAATGAACTAGTTGGAGAGTTGTTCAATTGCTTAGATCTTATGTAACTACACAAGACACAATCGAAGCAAAAACGGTTTGATTCACTCGAATCGGTTCATGAACTTTATAGCCACGGTTTGCAAAAGCATTCCTTAGTTTATATAAACATGAGTTTAAGAACAACCAATTTTAGATATAAACCGGTCAAGTTCTCGGACTGGGTTCGCGGACTTAAGCTCACGGAAGGAGTTCACAAACTCCATCAGAAATTCTCGGGTCGAGAACTTCCGCCAGTTCGCGGACTTGGCTCACGCCACATTCCGTTTCTCTTGATCAACAAAGTTCGCAAACTGTGGTTTAAGGAATAAGGACTTATACATATATGTGTTTCCACAATAATGCTTATATCCTACCAATGGTTATGTAATCTAAACTCTCATTTTAATCATTGAAACATTCTCAGAGGACGTTATATAACCGTTATTCACAGACCATTTTTTTCAGAGCAATTTCCGAAGTGATTAAAACATAACATGACATTCGTCACTAGGTAAAGTTAAATTTGGCTAAAGCGAAAGCTTACCAACACATATTTCGAGAAATAGATAGGCGAGTTACACTCGGCTCGAAATAGCAAATGTGTATAATGAAAGTATATATATCAAAACGACTTTTGTCTCAAGAATAAGAGATAGAGTAGATAGACTTTTGAGTGACAGATAAGTTCAAGTCTCCACATACCTTTTAGTCGATGAAGATCCACCAGTTCATTGAGTAGTCCTTCGTATTGTATGATGATTATCATGGAGTCTTGAGCTCAACTACATTTTCTATCCTAGTCCGAGACCTTTAGATATATAGGCTAGAAATCAAGACTTATACTTTTGATCACTAACATTTACCAACATGCTTGAGATAGCAACGCATGCGAGTTCGACCGAGCAATGCTCTAACAAGTTGAAGCATGTCTTTTTGGAAATCACTTACCTTCACATAATCAAGAAACCGGATGTCATGCCACTGTTCATTCAACTATGGGAGAAGGGAATCCCGGATGTTCCCAAAACGATTTGATAGTTTGTCCCACAATTCTTTAGGACACTTTATGTGGTGGTATTACCAAAGAGATCGTGTTCAATATGTCTCTTCAAATATCCGAGAGCTTCAGCCTATTCTACTTCAGTTGCTGGGGTAACATTTTTGTCAGCAGAGGGTTTGATGGTGTGGGTGCATTCTTTTGCTACAAAATAGGTATCCACATCAACCATCCAATGGTGGTACTCAAGTCCATCTGAGTCCAACAGTCCAAATTCTTATCGGATTGATTCCGTCTTGCTCATCTACATAAGACAAGGTTAAAGGACATTAATATCACCAATTACCATCATTCGGGGACAAAATTTCTTTATGGTCAAAGAGAACTTCTTAGAAACCAAATTTCTTGATAGTTCTAAAAAAAATGAATCAATGATCATAACCCCGTAAATGACTGACAATACTCAGTCAATCGTCAATAATAATTAACATCAAACCTAACAACTCCATATAATAGTAAAGAAAAGTGTGAAAAATAATACAAAGCATGAAAATATTTTAAATAGGATTTGATACACACGGAGAACACTCAAAATCACAAACACTCATCAAACAGGCATAGATACAGTTTAAATATAATAATAGAATAATAAATCGTGGTTTAATAACTATTGCTAGAAAACAGGGACCGTATTATCATATGTAAAAGCACTTTATACAATCACTCACACAAACAGACAAAGCTAGACAAAGAAGGACCATGTTATGATATGCCAAAGCACTTTATATAATCATTCACACAAACAGACAAAGCTACACAAAGGGGACCATATTATGATATTCCAAAGCACTTTATATAATCATTATAATACATATATAGGTAGATCAAAGGGTAAGGGGTATCAATTAATTATTATCTATGCTTACAAGACAGGAGGATTTGTTGTGTCACCCAGTGGTCAGGATATATTGGATTTTCTAACTACTGGCTGTGATCTTCCTTCCCCTCCTATAATAACGTATTTGACTTGGTTAACCCAATGGCTAGCAGTCCCTCACGTCCCATGGTAATTCGGTTTCTTAAAAGTGAATCAAAATTGGGTTTTGATCGTCTGTAACGGCACAGCTAGACGCCTTTCATTTGGTTTTCATTCATGTTCCGATTAATAACAATCTCATCGTGTTCCTGAGTAATCTTTTCCTCTTAACTTCCCTATTCCATAACATATCATAAATGCTAGATGCCTTTTTATTGTCTCTGCAATAACAGAAGGTATTCCCAGACAAGGTATTCCCAATTTTGGCTGCTACTCAGGAAAAAAAAACGCTCATGCTTGCATTAATTGTATTCTCTCTATAAAATGGATAATACTGATCGAGGTCAGCATCAATTCTAATCGAACATGTAAGTAAGTCTTCTTCCCGCTGCTTCAAATTTCGTTTTACATCTACTTTTGATTCGATTATTATTTTTGGTTTCATTCATGCAACATCGCTTGAATTTACGGTTTCAATTCCTGTGAGAATTTTGTGTTGTGGTCTTTGGTTTGCCCTTCCTAATGCTAATTTTCCTAAATTTTATAAAAATCATTCATTATGTCTGTTGTGGTTTTGGTTTGCCCTTCCTAATGTTAATTTTCCCAATTAAAAATAATTCATTAGGTCTGCATTGTATTTATTAATCCTATGTTTCAGTTAGGTTTCTGATGAATTTTCTTTTCGAATTTTCAGTTTTTGCTTAGAGAACAGACGAAATAGCAATATCAAACCACAACAGGTACCGTTTTTGGTGATCACATCAGAGCTCTGATATTCTCTAAATTCCTAATATCAATGGATACGTAAGCACTCGACTACCGGATTCTATCCGTCTAGGAAACAATGGATAAGCTCTCAAGATGTAACCTAATCAAATGCTTTGGGTTTTATGAATTAGGTTGATCCTAGCATCAAACACATAAGCTCGCTCTGCTTACTAGTATTGTTTCTACACGCGATTGCTCTACATAATCCCTCTGCAAGGTCTTACGTTTTCTACTTGTGTAAGGATTTTTCAACAATTACGGATATCCTAACCCGTTACTAGCAATAAATCAATCAATATATCATTATAGTAGGCCTCCTAAACAATCGATCAATCATAATCATAATCATCATAGTAGAAACAAACGATAATCATATGACGAAATCAAAATAGATTCATATATTAAATCAAATCGTGTTTAGAACTTAGAATTCATCCTCAATCAAATAGGAGTTTAGCTACTCATGGATTTAGTAAAACCCATGATATACATATGACATAATCAAAGAGAAATATATACGATGATGGAAGAAATCCAAAACCCTAGCTTTCGCTCTTTGTCCTCTTTTCTCCACCTCGGAACCTTGATACAACGTGTGTCGGAATCCCTTTGAAAAGTATTTGGAAGTATCCTTAAATATTCCTAACAATCTTAGGCTTTGGGAATACTTAGGAACTAAGTTTTCCAAATTTGGTAAGTACTTTCGTCACCTTTTAGAGTGTGGGACCGGCCCTGTTATAGATCTCCAGGTAAGGGACCATTCCTAGTAGAGAGATCCCTAATAGATCCTCAATCTGTTTTGCCCATAAAATCTTCATACGAACTCGAAATGACCTCATTCTTTTTGATTTCTTTTCGTCTCTTCCTTATCTATAACATAGAGTTGAACACTCTTGAATTTGTTCGAGTTCCTATTGGTCCTTAGTCCATGCTCACTTTTATATCCGTTTCAGCACTCTTTTCAATCTTTGGGTGATTCTGCCTAAGGAATACAAACAAAGGAAAACAAGAGTAATACAAGGTGATATGCAATAAATATAGAAAATACAAGCATGAATTGGTATATAGTAAATTATGCACTTATCACATGCCTACCCAATACAAACTCAAGAAGATGCATTCAGACTATTTTTGAGAATATGTTTGGCATTGCTATGACTCTCATAAACACATATAACAAATTTTGATCACTAAATCACCTTGTGTATGTGTATCATGATTCAATTCTTAAGTGTTTAAATGAATACAACTTTGCTTATTATTTTACAAGTCATAGTTGCCAAGAACTATCATTGTACACGGTTTCGGTACTCTGGACCATAGAGCATATTCTTCTACGTGATTGAAAATCAAACTTCACACATGCTTACATGAACTCCTAAAAAGAGTTTCATCTAAATAGAGAAAATGTTTGCTTGAATATCAAGTTATCTTAGCTTGAATCTTAAGAAACCCTAAGTCTTGAAAATCTATAAACAGAGAGATTCAAACAACTAGGAAATTCAATCCATGGAACTTATATGTCCTAGTTATTTGCTAGAGTCATCCTCTATGAACCCAGTTTCGCCTGAGAAACATAATTAGGTTTAAGACTGAAAAACTTCTCTTAGGGATTCGTGAAGTCAGGTCCGACTATCGTCACCTTAATAGTCCGTGTATCCTGATATTGTTCTTTATGTTATCGAGGTTTTAGTAATCTCTTTCAGGAATGAGGTACATAGAAATTGCAAAGTTCTCTTCATCTCCGAATTTGTGATTTCTCGGGATAGATATCTAAAACTCTTCTTAATTGATCGGTTTAATATTTTTCTTAGGAGGTGGTTAATAATCTGGGCTTCTCATTTAAATGAGCGTAAGTGTTCCGGATTTGTGAGGTTTGCTAATTTTTTCAATTGCAAACATATTTCCAAGCCATGTTCAATTGATTTAAGGGAAATAAAATAGGCTTATCTGTTAGAGGAAAATTGGTATCAAAATGTTAGAGCATTGGTCGGTCGAACTCGTAAGCGTTGCTATCTCAAGCTTGTTTGTTAAGTTTACTTGTCAAAAATATAAGTCTTGATTTCTAGTCTACTTATAGCTAAGTCTCGGATTAGGATAGAAAGTGTAGTTGAGCATTAGACTTCACGGCGTTCATCGATTGAAGACGAAGAACTACTAAGGGGAGCTTATGGAGCTTCATCAACAAAAGGTATATGGAGACTTGAACTCATATATCACTCAAATGTATATCTACTCTATATCCTATTTGAGACAAAATTCGTATAGCTATATAGACTTCGATTATACACATTTGATATCTCGAGCTAAGTTTAATTCGCTTACATATTTCTCGAAATATGTGTTGGTAAGATTTCTCTTTAACCAAGTTCATCTTATATTCTTGAGGAAAGTCAAAATATGATCATGTGAAAATCGCCTTGTAACATCTTACATGATTTGTGTGAGACAATCATTTGATGTAGACTCGGAATATTTCGTATTGATCATTCGATCACTTGAAAATTGCTTTGAAGCTAATAGTTTGTGTGAGACAGCTATTGTCGTCTTCCAAGAATGTTTCAATGATTGCAATGAGACTTTATAACGATAAACCACGATTGTATATAAACACAGTATCCGTACTTGCATATGTGTAGTCCAAAACCGGCAATCTAGTATGCATACCCATATGCTATTGGTTAGTCAGTTGAAGTCCGGGAATTTTGGTATGCGTACTCGTACGCGCACTATATTCAACTGAGCTCGGATGTGAACGACAGTATGCGTACCCGTTTGCATACTGGCAAACACAATCCAAGTCCGACTACTTAGGTATGCGTACCCGTTTGCATACTTGAGTAGGTTATGTTCTAAAATCAGTTTATTCATGAACTAATACATTTATATATTAAGGAATGCAATCTTTTGCAAACCGTGGATATAATGTCCATGAATTGATTCGAGTGAATCAAAATCGATTTTGCTTCAATTGTGTCTTGTATACTTTTATGAGAATACAAACAATTGAACAACTCTAGAACTAGTTTCATTTGAACTAGTTATGGTTAAAATGAATATGGTTGATATGAAAGTGTTCATGTGGCTAACTTCGGTTAACTATTGTTGAGCCAACAAAGGTGTACACGTTTAGGTATGGTCACTCATATCTAAATGAAGTCACTTATTATTTGTGTGTAACAAGCTAAGTTCGATCTAACGGTTGAAAGATATTAGCTTAAGTCTAATCAGGTTTTCATCTAACGGTGAATATTGAATGCTTTGTTACCAAGGTAGCGTTGATTGCAAATCCTGATTTGAAGACTATATAAGGGAGAACTCTAACAACTGGGAAACCTAATCCCCACACCTCCTGTGTGATACTAGTTGCGGTTAGAGTTGATTCTCCTTTAACCTTAGGTTTTTTCCAAAACCCTCTAGGTTAACGACTTGAAGACTTCATTGGGATTGTGAATCCATACCCAACTATTTTCTCTGTAGTTGCTTGTTCTGATCTTGCTGTTTTCTATCGTGATTGAGTACTATCTTCTCTAAGATTGGATCGAGATTTGACCTCTGATAGGCAAGATAAAAAGTAGTCACAAACATCTTCGTCTCATCGTTTGTGATTCCACAATATCTTGTTTCGCTACCATACGATTAAGATTATTGTGAGGTGATTGATATTTCTTGGCTGTTCTTCGGGAATATAAGTCTGGTATATCAATTGGTTCTTGTTCACCTTGATTTATCAAAGACGGAAAAAAACTCATAGGTATATCTGTGGGAGACAAATTTATCTATTCAATATACTTTTCTGTGTGAGACACATTGGTTTATCAAGTCTTCGACTTTGGGTCGTAGCAACTCTTAGTTGTGGGTGAGATCAGCTAAGGGAATCAAGTGATTAGAGTCCTTCTGGGATTCAGAGACGTAAGGAGCGCAACTGTACCTTGCTCAGTGTGAGATTGGTTAGGGATCGACTACATTCCAGTCCAAAGTTAACTTGGAGTAGGATAGTGTCTGTAGAGGTTTACTACATTGTGGTGTTCAAAGCTGGACTAGGTCCCAGGGTTTTCCTGTATTTTCGATTTCCTCGTTAACAAAATTTCTGGTGTCTGTGTTATTTATTTCTTTTCCGCATTATATTTGTTTATATAATAGAAATATCACAGGTTGTGTGTAAGTTCAATAAATTGTGAATCCAATCTTTGGTTGTTGATTAAATTGATTGACACTTTGATATTGGTTTTTGATACCGTCCAAGTTATTTCTTATATTCAATTGGGCTCGCAAATTCCTATTTGTTTGATTTCAGATTGAATTGAGAATTGAGATATAAATCTTTGATATACTTTTCTTAAGATTGAGTCTGACTGTCTAGTTGATTCTCTTGAAAGTATATTGCAGTTAGTCCATACAGATTGCTAACCGAAATATTGGGTGTGGTTGTTAGACCCCCGCTTTTTCAATTGGCATCAGAGCAGGCAAACACTATAAACCTAATAAGTTTGTGTTTGACTGATCCCTAAAGTCTGTCCCTATGGGAAATTTATTTGGGAAGCTTGCTCTAGGCATCTATAACGCACGCCAGAATTCCTTAAAGACTGTTCAAATCTTATTATCCATTAGACCTCTGGTCTCTCATGCTAGTCTCGTTCTTTGGAAAACTTAGATGATGAGAAACAGTCTAAAAGAAAAATTAAAAGTTCTTCTAAGAAAAATCGTTCGAGAATACGTGGTCAACGCTCAAAGATATGGAATCTCACTAGATTAATTCTTAATCTTTTTGAGGAATACTATCATGATGGATCAATTGACAAATATCTATTTAGAGCTTTTGAAGCGTTTTTAAATTCTTAGAAAAAATTAATTCGACTAAGGAAATGAATCGCTCTGATAAAAGTTCTGTACCTGTCAAATCATGTATTCATGATGTACAAACTATGCTTATTACCAACTCATGTGAAATTGATAAAAATATTTCTGGCGATTTCGGTGTAGGTCCTAATTGTCAGAAAACGTCATTCCTTGTTCATAAGAAAAAAGATTTAAGAAATTCCATTAACCCTAAGTATCATCATTACTATGATTATACTTCTGGTACATTTGACAAATATCAACCGGAAAAGTTGCATGAGAATCTCTCTGCACATCTAGCCTCTTGGTAACAAGCTCGTCCCTACCCCATTTGTATATTACTTGAGATGGGGCAAGTAACGGTTTGATTAACGTTTGTGTTTTTGTTAATTTATTTCTAATCTTTTTCTCCCAGGAAAAATTCCTTGACAAGTTTTGTTCTTTACCCAAGGTTAACTAAAGTGATGTAGTGTTTTCTACTATCCTTTTATTGCACTGTATGGATCATTTCTGTGTGCGAACCTTGGTTGTTGAACGCGTTAAGAAATCCTGCTTTACTTTTGCGAGTCGCGGTTCATGAATGGGTCCAAGCCCATATTTGGGTATTTAAGAAGTATGGTACGCGTACCCTTCTTCTTCCTTCTCTAGTCCGCGTACTTGAACTTTTCTAGGGTTCATGTATCATCTCCATTAAAATTCATCTTTGGGAAGTCAAAAGTGATTAAGTGTTTTACTCATCATCAAGGAGAAAATCAAGTAAGTTCTTCCTTCTCCTTGTACTCTCAATTTCTAGGTCTCATGGGAAATTTCAAGGTTTCAAAGAAGGTTTCAAAAAACTTGGATTCATCATCTTCTAGCATGACTATACCTCAAAATCAAGATTCTATTAGAACTAGATTTTTCAATGATTCTATTAGAATTAGATTTGTCAATGATTCTAGTAGTAAGATTTTTGAAGGATTTCTTCTAGTGGTTTCATTCTAGAAAAGAAATTGGATATGGTTAGTGGTCATAAAGAAGATTTGGTTTGTTTTGAAAATTTTAATCTTGGAAATATCTTTAATGGTCTTGGTGAAGGTTTTGACACTCTCACTAGAATCTTTTATACTAACATCCATGATGTTGATCTTGATGACATGGTGTTAGAGCACTGCTCGGCAGAACTCGCAAGCGTTGCTATCTCAAACTTGTTTGTCAATGTTAGTGATCAAAACTATAAGTTTTGCTTTCTAGTCTACTTATAGTGATGTCTCGGACTGGGATAGATTGTGTAGTTGAGAATTATACTTCACGACGTTCATCAATTGAAGACGAAGAACTACTAAGGAGATCTTGTGGAACTTCATCAACAAAAGGTATGTGGAGACTAAAACTCATCTATCACTTGAAAATTCTATTTCCACTCTATCTCCTATATTGAGACAAAAGTCGTATTACTATATAGTATTCGATTATGCACATTTGAGATTTCGAGTTGAATTTAACTCGCTTACATATTTCTCAAAATATGTGTTGGTAAGCTTTCGCTTCAACCAAGTTCATCTTATATTCTTGATGAAAGTCAAAAAATGATCATGTGAAAATCTCCGAGTAACATCTTACATGGTTTTTGTGATACAATCATTTGGTGTAGACTTGGAATGTTTCGTTATGATTATTTCAATAACTTGAAAATTGCTTTGATGCTAATAGTGTGTGCAAACGGCTATTGTCATCCTCTAAGAAAGTTTCAATGACTGAAATAGAGTTTAGAATACTTAACCATCATTGGATTATGAACATAGTATGCATTCTTACATGTATGTGATCCATGACCAAAACTATAGTATGCATACCCGTATGCGTACTTGTAGTTGTGGAATTCCGGGTACCTAAGTACACATACCCGTACGCGTACTGGCGAAGGGTTTGGGTCCAGAAATTTTTGCTGTGTTTGGAAGTATGCGTACCCGTTTGCATACTGGCGAAACCCAAACTCAGACGGGTACTTAAGTATGCGCACCTGTTTGCATACTTGAGTGGTTAAAGTTCTAAAATCGATTTGTTCATGAACTAATACATTTATATATTAAGGAATGCATTCTTTGCAAACCGTGGCTATAATGTTCATGAATTGATTCGAGTGAATCAAACCGATTTTGATTCAATTGTGTTATTGTATAGTTCTATCAGAATATAGCAATTGAACAACTCCATAACTAGTTTCATTTGAGTCATTTGAAATAGTTGTGGTTAAGATGAATAAGGTTGATATGAGAGTGTTCATATAGCTAACCTCGGTTAACTATTGTTGAGCCAACATAGTGTACACGTTTAGGTCGGGTTACTCAAACCTAATGAGGGTACATTTCATTTGTGTATAACAAGATAAGTTCGATATAACGGTTGAAAGATATTAGCTTGAGTTTAATAAAAATTTTATCTAACGGTGAATATTGAACGCTTTGTTATCAAGGTAACTAAGATTGCAAACCCTGATTTGAAAACTATATAAGGGAGAACTCTAGAAACTGGGAAACTTAATCCCCACCCCTCCTGTGTGATACTAGTTACGACTATAATCGATTCTCCTTTAACCTTAGGTTTTTCACGAAACCCTGTAGGTTAACGACATAAAGACTTAATTGGGATTGTGAAGCCAGACGCACAGTTGCGTGTTCTGATCTTTCCCTGTTCTATCGTATTAAGTACTATCTTCTCTAAGATTTGCTCGAGATTGATTCTCCGATAGGCAAGATAAAAAGTAGTCACAAACATCTTCGTCTCATCGTTTGTGATTCCACAATATCTTGTTTCGCTACCATACGATTAAGATTACTGTGAGGTGATTGATAATAATAGGCTGTTCTACGGGAATATAAGTCTAGTTTATCAATTGGTTCCTGTGCACCCTTATTTATCAAAAGACGGAACAAAACTCATAGGTATTTCTGTGGGAGTCAGATTTATCTATTCCAATATACTTTTCTGTGAGAGACAGATTTGTTTATCAAGTCTTCGACTTTGGGTCGTAGCAACTCTTGGTTGTGGGTGAGATTAGCTAAGGGAATCATGTGCGTAGAATCCTGCTGAGGTTCAGAGACGTAAGGAGCGCAATTGTACCTTGGTTAGTGTGAGATTGATTAGGGCTCAACTACATTCCAGCCCGAAGTTCATTGGTAGTAGGCTAGTGTCTGTAGCGGCTTAATACAGTGTGGTGTTCAAAAATGGACTAGGTCCTGAGTTTTTCTGCATTTGCGGTTTCCTCGTTAACAAAATTTCTGGTGTCTGTGTTATTTCTTTTCCACATTATATTTTCTTATATAATCGAAATATCACAGGTTGTGCGTTAAGTTCAATCAGTTCTTGAATCCGAGCTTTTGATTATTGATCGAATTGATTGAAACTTGGATATTGGTTTGTGATACCGTCCAAGTTATTTCTCTTATTCAATGGGGCTCGCAAATTCACTGATTGCAGATTGAATTGAGGAAAAGATATAAAATCTTTGATATACTTTCTCTAGATTGAGTCTGACTGTCTAGTTGATTCTCTCCAAAGTATATTGGAGTTTGTCTATTCAGATTTTCGAACGAAATATTGGGTGTGGTTGTTAGACCCCCTCTTTTTCAATTGGTATCAAAGCAGGCAAACACGTTAATCATAAGTCTGTGTTTGTAGCAATCTGATTATTATGGACGAGTCTATCTCTAATAACATATCAAGTCACAAATTACCAGATGATTTTCAAAGATCGAATTCACCTGAGAGAACCGTCACATCTAAGTAAATATCTAAACATTCTCTGAATGTAGAAACTGTTGATTGGGAAACACGCCTAGAAGAACAGTTGGATGAACTTTCTGATGAAGATGATTCAGATATCGATAGAGATGTTGATGAGGAAGTCTCATAGTATGTCAAGTTTCTGGATTCCTTGAAAATAAAAAAGATTACAACTTCTCATGTCACACCTCTTCTGAATCCTCTCTGTCGAGAAAACAAGAAATTGAAAAGATTTCTTTATGGTTGGAATCGCTCTTGCGAATCGATCCTCAAATATTTCGAGGAAAACCTGAGTAGAAAGTCACTTGAATGTGATAATGCTATATCAAAAATACTTCTTGTTGGAAGAGAAACTTCCAGAAACTGAAGCAAGGATTAACTCCCAGCAAGCAAGTTTTGATGACAGAAAAAGCGCTTATCTCGCTCGAGAAAAATGCCTTGAGGCTGATTTAGCTGCTGCTCTTGATAAAATCAAGATGTTGGAAGATGACTTGAAAAAGTTCAATGCTAGTTCAAGCAAATTAACCACTATGCTAGGAGCAAGTAAAAATCATTTTGATACACGAGGATTGGGCTATAAGGGAATAGATGCTCCAAGTATTAGCAAAGAGGTAAAATTTGTCAAGGCTAGTGATTCTTCTCAACAAAAGGTTTCCGCTGATGGAAAAAGTGAAATACCTTCACCGGCAATTAAAGTTCGAAAGATCAAAGTATATCAACCTCCAAAGTCAGCACACACGGATCGAGGTAAGAACATTCCTTATGTTTGCCATTATTACGGAAATAAAGGTCACCTGGAAAGGAGATGTCGTTTTCGTATAAGGAATGAGAAACTTCATAATGTTCTCGTTTGGGAATCACAAGAAGTTGTCAAACCAAGATCATATGTTAAGACTAATCCCCTTAACGCTACAGGTTGTAACCGTCCAATCTTTAGGCAAAGGAATCAGTATTGTGATAAACCTAGATTTGCCTATAAGCGTCATACGAATCTTTTTCACAATCGTAATGGTTATCAAAAGGATGACTTCGTAAAGACAAGATCCGATGCTCCCAATTGGAGAAAGACTAACTTGCAAAAGAATAATTAATCCAATTCTCTTCCGAGAATTCTAGAAGAGAGTAATAGGAAGAAGGTTCCAGTTGTTCCTAAACGCACTCAGAAGTGGATACCAAAAAAAGTCAAAGATGCTTTGCGTGTGAAAAGGAATGATCTCCCAGAAAATTCTATGACTATGGGGAAGGCAGTATCCATGATGTTGGAACTTAAAGAGTTCTTTGGAAAGATGGATTTGGATGTGAAAGGTTCTAAAAACGATGTCTTTCATGATAATCCAAAAGTGAAACTGAATAATCCAAAAACTATATATGGTGAAAAGTCCATAGTTGCAGAAAAGTATGTTTCAGTCACTTGTGGTGAGAAAGACATTGTTCACCTCAACACAACTTGATTGTGTTGTAAGTGCATCCTCACCAAGGAATGCCATGCTATGTATACGGTGAGGGAAGCACGAGAAATGGGGCACACATATTGTGTCAGGTATGATTTTGAATCTTTGGTAAGCCGTAAAATTTGATTGGATTCTTCTAAAAAGGTATGTCTACAAACTTGAGCAAGATTTTTGTTTTTATTTATTTTCTTAGAGTACTTATAATGATCCATGTACTTTCTTATCGTTGATTTCTACCTAACTTGATCTGTGTTTAAGGTTCTTAAATGTTTAGGTTTGAAAATAGTAGTTCGGGATGTTTGGACTTCATGGTACATATACCAGGTATGCATACCATCATTTAAAATCAAAATGCAGGGTATTTAGTACGCAAACCCGTTTGCATACTGCTCCAGGTCACGAAAATTCGTTTGCAAACCCGTATGCATACTGGTCTGAAGACGTCGACTTTCGGTAAACTTGTTTTGGCCGTAACTTCTTCGTCCGAACTCGGAATGACCTCATTATTTTTGCATCCTCTTCCTATTTGAATTATATTCAAAATGGTGATCATAAGTCCTGAATTTGGATGAGTTAAGATTGGTCTTTGTCCCGACTCATGTTTTTGAGTGTTTTGCTCCGTTTCACCAGACTTGTTCCACTTCTCTTGGACTTGGGCACTTGGATTCTTGGAGTACTTCTCTTCAAAACTCATTTGTAGTTTTTGGAAGATGATTTTGTATTATTTAATCTTTATTGATTTTATATATTGCAAATAATGTTATGGGATATGTGTATTTACGTCCGTGAACTATGATTGTCCCATTAATGTTAAGTCTATTATGTCATTATGCATATATTGATGGAAGATATAATGAACTTTTGATAACAAAGATTAAGTATATGGTATAATTATGCAAATATTGATGAAAAATATAATGGATCTTTAAATATTTCGCAGTATTGATCTTTCCCTGATCCACTTCTATGTGAAAGTACTATATGGCTCTGTAAGTTCTCTTATGTTGAGCATTTTCGATTAAATTAATCATAGGTTCTCTTGTGGTTAATTTAATTGAGTTTTCTGGATACAAATTCATGTTTCATGTAATTTGTTAATGTATAAAGAAATCCTTCTTTTCTTGTGAAAGTAAGGTCGCTCTTGTTATTCCTTTCGGAAATGACATTTTATGGGGGAGAGTTCTTAATTGAACTTGTACTTAATTGCAAAATCTTTGTGCGGCTGTGGAATATTGTAGGAGTTATCTTGTATCTTTATAAACTCCTTGATGAATACACTAAGTTTCGACTATGTGAAATCATCGAAACAAGTTGATATGTTGTTCTCTTTTGGTCATGAAGCATCTCATTGAAAATTTCATGAGCATCCCACTAGTTTCCGTACCTTTGCCAATTTATATTTACAAAAAGGGGGAGGATTAATGTGTAGTTCACACTAAAAATACATATGGTTTACGGATCATTGTGTAGGGGGGAGTGGTTTTCATTGTGAGATGAAGTATTGACTAAGAGGGAGTGATACATATCATGAAAAGGCGAGGGTACCTAAATATACATCAAGCTAAAACTTTTCCTACCTATAAGTCCTTTCTCCGAAAGTGATTGTCTATGGACTGAGTCGAGACAGTGCAACTAATCGGTTCACACTTCGTGTGATCGTCTATGGATACGAGATCGAGACAATACAACAACGAAGTATGTTTACTTGATAAAAGGGTTCGGACTTAACCAAACACAATTCCTTTGGTTCGTATTCCAAACAGTAAAGGAACAACAAATCTGTTTGGTATCGACTCTATTCAACCAAGTGATGTGAGTAGGACAAAGGCTCTTCTGTTTATCTTAACATAAACTCCTTCGTCAGGTTCTTAAATCTATCTTATGTTCAATCTCCAAAGGTGATTGTTAAGATTTTGCAATCAATACTTTTAATCACAAAGAATTGTATTGATGTCGATCTACACAACTAATCAATCCAATCTACCACAAGGATAAACCGATTATAGTTGGATCCTCTTATACCGAAACGAGTATTGTGCACACCAAAGATTATGAATCCCAAATCAGAAATCTTTAATATCTTCTTTGTCCTCAAATCTTCTTAGATCTTCAATAAACACCTGCACACAACAACTTGAATCTCTTGTGATCAATCACACACAGAACGGTGTCTGTTAACAATGGATTATCACAAGATCGTCTTTAGCACTAACAACAGTCTAAAGATCCATGTCGAAACTTCGATCTAGTTTGAGTGAATCTTATATCAGAAGAGAAGATTCTCAAGCATAAACAAACTAGGTGAAATCAAAATTCAACCGCCGTTAGTCAATCAAATCAATCGAAAACACAAGATAAACCGCAATTATCTAGTTTCCCACCAACGGTACTCGTAGAGATTCTCAATCCCAAAGAAGACTTTAAACTGCGCGGTTGTTAGAGATTTTGCCTAATTAGGTTACTCTCCCGAATAGGCGGCTTCACCAGTAACAACACAACCGAGGAAGTTTGCTGTCACGAAGGATTAGTTTGCTAGAAATGCAAACTTCAAGTATTTATACACAAGGAAGTTCGGACACCAAGGAATTTCCAAAAACGAAAATATTCTCAAAGATATTCAATATATTCCAAATTCGGTTTCCATAATTCCTGGAAATGCTCTTTTCTAAATAATGACCGAAAATCTCTTTGGAAAATCTCAACTAGTAAATGCACATTACTAATTCTCATTTTCCTAACATAAAATTAACAACCTTAATTAAAAGATTCTTAACTGATTTATATTTCGATCCTGAGATTTTCTTCCTGTAGCTATTAAGGAATAACTTTGAACAATAAAAGATAAACATTATTGTACGTGTTCAAAGTATGTCGACATCCTTACTTTGTAAGTCCTCTTTCATACTTACAAACTTGAAACCGATTTGCCACACTTCCAAACGAGTTTATAATTGGTTCATATGACTTTCAAGAACTATGTGATTGATCAAGAACACTCAATCACAAATCATGGGTTTAGCGGTTCTACCAAAACAAGTTTCGGTTCTACCTCGATGTGAGTATTGTGCATAGTCACACTAGCTTTCCAAAATTCGGTTGACTAGGTACTAGGATCGGTTCCCCACATATATATGGTATCTAACTTATATGTGTTGCACATGTCCATAGGATCGGTTCCCCTTTATGCTACAAACTTGCTGCACCTCATACAAGGATCGATCCCCCTTTGTTATGTGTTGCACCTCTTCATAGGATCGGTTCCTCTTTACCCATATTCGGTTCAAAAAATCACAATCTCGATCATACCATCTCAGGTGATTACTTAAGATCTATTTCACTAATAAAAGTCATACTAATACATAAGTCAGGCCTTTGTGAATAGTTTTACCAAGAACACAAACAAGTCGTGAGCGGTTATACTAAATCACACATATTGGATGTTCACAAGATATGCAATGAATAACAATCCCAATAACGCCTGGCGATTTCCTTTTCGATTCATAAACAAGTTTATGAACTTACTTCGTTAAAAACACATGTAAAACATTGTTTCCTAGGATGAAATCCTTACCTCATACTCATACATAATCACGATAGCATTTAAACGATTATGTCGATGTCTTATATACAAAGTTTAATGGTTAACCAATAAATTTCATATTGTATTCCTTAATACTATGTGTATCTAGAGTGTTCATGCTTCGCAGTTTCGTTTTCAAGATGCACGACTTGAAAGATACGTTAGGGAATGAAACAGTTCAAGTCAAGTATCACTAACCTCAAGTGGAAGGATGATGTTGTCATTGTAGCTTGTTACTTCTTCACTTCTTCAAGTCTTCGTAATACTTGTAATGTCTGATATCCTAATACTTTCAAGCTAACCTATATGAAGTTGACTCTAGTACATAATCAAGCGACTCTTAAAATGAGTTTTGATTCACTAGAATATGACAACAAAACTTGACATACCAACACTTGGTGGGTTCAACCGAGCTATGCTCTAACATATCACAATAGTATTGTTGTCAAAGTTGTGATACAATTGAACTTTGATGATGTGTAATAATAATATGACATTGTATAACAATGATTAAGAGCAACTGTTTTCTCATTGTTATAACTACTGATCTTCAACAACTATGATGCTGAATTGAACACATTTAGAATCATTGGAGTACTTGGAAGTGACGAAGATTTCGAGTAATGTTGAAGAACCAATGAGATCAATAATTTGGATGAGAAGCTACAAAGTTTATTTATTTTGTAATCCGTATGTATTGATAGTTTTGTCACTAAAATTGACAAAAGGGGAGATTGTTAGAGCACTGCTCGGTCGAACTCGCCAGCGTTGCTATCTCAAGCTTGTTTGTCAATATTAGTGATCAAAACTATAATTCTTGATTTCTAGTCTACTTATAGTGATGTCTCGGACTAGGATAGATTGTGTAGTTGAGCATTAGACTTCACGTCGTTCATCAATTGAAGACGAAGAACTACTAAGGAGAGCTTGTGGAACTTCATCAACAAAAGGTATGTGGAGACTAAAACTCATCTATCACTTGGAAAGTCTATTTCTACTCTATCTCCTATTTTGAGACAAAACTCATATTATTATATAGTATTCGATTATGCACATTTGAAATTTCGAGCTGAGTTTAACTCGCTTACATATTTCTCAAAATATGTGTTGGTAAGCTTTCGCTTCAACCAAGTTCATCTTGTTAGAGAATTGCTCGGTTGAACCCACCAAGAGTTGGTATGTCAAGTTTGTCTGTCATATTTTAGTGAATCAAAACTCATGTTAAGAGTCGCTTGATTATGTACTAGAGTCAACTTCGTATAGGTTAGCTTGAAAGTATTAGGATATGAGACATTACAAGTATTGTTAAGTCTTGAAGATGTGAAGAAGCAAGGAGCTACAACGAAAACAATCATCCTTCCACTTGAGGTTAGTGATATTTGACTTGAACTGTTTCATTCCTAACGTATATTTCAAGTCGTGCATATTGAAAACAAAACTGCGAAGCATATTTCAACACTAGATAGACATAGTATTAAGGAATACAATACGAGGTTTATTACTTAACCATTAAACTTTGTAGATAAGACATCGTCATAATCATTTGAATGCTATTGTGATTATGTATGGGTATGAGGTGAGGATTTCATCCTAGGGAACAATGTTTTACATGTGTTCTAAGAAAGTAATTTCATAAACTTGTTTGTGAACCGAAAAGGAAATTGCCAGGCGTTATTGGTTTTGTTATTCATTGCATATCTTATGAACAACCAATATGTGTGATTGAGTATAACCGTTCACGACTTGTTGTGCTCTTGGTAGAACTATTCACAAAGGCCTGACTTATGTATTGGTATGACTTTTATTAGTGAAACCGACCATAAGTAATCACCTGAGATGGTATGATCGGGTTTGTGATTTTATGTCTGAACAAATATGGGAAAGGAGAACTGATCCTAGTAAGAGGTGCAGTACATCACAAAGGGGAACCGATCCTTGTATGAGGTGTAGCAAGGTTTATAGCAGAAAGGGGAACCGATTCTATGAACATGTGCAACACGTTTTTAGGCAAAGGGGAACCGATCCTATGGACATGTGCAACACATATAAGTTAGATACCATATATATGTGGGGAACCGATCCTAGTACCTAGTCAAAACAAATTTTGGAAAGCTAGTGTGACTATGCACAATACTCACATGGAAGGTAGAACCAAAACTTGTTTTGGTAGAACGGATAACCCATGATTGTGATTGAATGTTACACTACACCATTTTAAGGAAATAGCAACCCAGAGTAGCAACAGCACTAGCGTCGTTGCGAAATTTCGGTAGCGATTCTCTGTTGCTATTTTTTCGCAACGGCCTATTTCAGTTTCGAATGTAGCGACAACAAATTCTCGGTTGCGAATAGCAACGATAAGGCGTTCATGCATGCGAAGCACGCGTGTGGTCGGGAACACTTTGACGTTTTTTTACGCCCAATTCAAAGTTTGGTCACTCCTCTTTTTTATTTTTCCACCCTTCAGAGGAGCGGGCTTATCTTCCCTTCTCTATTTCCCTATCTCACTTCTCAGCCACAAAATTGTTATCATCTCATTCTGAATCTGCTCTGAAGAACCATGAAAACCAACCAGCAAGAACCCTAACAACTGCTTGTATTAACGATTTTCTCTCTTCTAATTATGTTTATAATTTCTAATTCACTTACATAATTGCTTGCAAAGAACAAACCCTAGATTTCTAATAAATCCAAATAAACCTAATCTCCACTCCCTTAATAAATCTATTTGAGGTCGTCTTCAAACTCTAGTAATCAAGATTCACTTCCTATACTTTCAAGAATTTAATGTGTAGAGGTTCCTTCTTCCTCAACCAAAAAACCAGGTTCGTCCTCTCTCTCTTAGGGTTTTTTCAAATCCACATCTCCTTTTTGGTTTTAATTTCAGTCGTTTTTTGTTTGATGTTAGATATTTTTGTGAATGACTGTGTTATTTTCAGGAATCATATCATGGATCTCTGTAAGTAGAAGATTTTTTAGAGGATTCTAGGGTTTTCTCAATTGATTTATTTGTGAATCTAGGTTTCTGATGTTGGGGTGCTTTTGGTTTTGACGGTGTTATTGGTTTGGGTTTTTGTTGATTAGGTATTGAATGTCAAGCTAATCAAGCTAGTAATACAATTAAGGAATGCACTGTTGCTTGGGGTATGCTACAAACCTAATTCTTAGTTTGTGATTTTTTTTGAATTTTGATAATCTGAGGTTTGATTTTATGTTTAAGAGGATGAATTTGTGGTTTAACATGATTTATTCATTGCTTTTTGTGAAGCATGTTTAGTTCAGGTTTATGGATTGAGTACGATTGTTTTTGTATGATTTTCTTCAAAAGAACCAGGCACCTCAAGTTTCCTGCTCCACCAACTTCTTTTGGATCCTGCTGCACCTGGAAGAACCAGGCCCTTCAAGTTGCCTGCTCCGCCAACTATAGATGCTTCGTGCTGGTCACCTCATGTGGTTTAAAATTTCTGCACGGTATATATGTTTCTTGCCTCTAATCATCTTTGTTCATTTTTTTTCCAAGGAGCAAGTGCAATGTCTTGGGAAATATCTTGGCATAAGCTTCTTCTGGAGCTTCTTTTAGTGGTTTTTCAGTGGTGTTGGCGATTCTTGTGGCTTTGATAATATGAAGTATGTCTGCATGATAACATATTATTCACATGTTATGTGGCTTGCATATAAATGTTATCTTTTCCCTTTATAGTCCGAAGTGGTGTTATCTTGTGGTTTCATATTTTCAGAACGTTGGATGTTGATCAAACTTCTCATTTGATTTTTTTTCCATTGTTCCTTATGCAGATTTTATTTTGACTTCAGTCCGACTTGCATCAGATGTATCATGGGGGTTTCTCTGGCCCTTTATTAACACTCATGCTGGCGATTGGTACCCCGCCGATCCTGTGAGCAATGACTTTAAAGGTCTCTATGGATATAAGGTATGGTGAATTTGTTTTCTATATAATTTATTTATTGCAACGTTGGTTGATATCGTTATTCATTAAGAACAATAAAAAACAGAGTTATTAAGATTTACTTATAACTCTTGGTGTATATTCTCAATCTTATACTGTAGTAGTCTAGTCCTGATATTTGTAGTATGAAGGGGGCTTATTTGTAGTTATTAATAGACTTTGAAAATATAGACATAAAAGTGAAGTTTAGTGTTTAATGTGGACAAACATGGAAAGTAAAATAAAGTTAGTGTTGGATATTTGTCTTTGCATTTCAAGTCTGCTGCAGGGCTTGGCATGTTTAGTTGGCATACGTGTATAGAAGTTGAATTCCGAACAAGTTGATCGCGTGCAGCACCGCACGCACATATTGTCTAAAACTTAAAGTTTAGTTGCAATATCTTGAAGTCCAAAAGTAAAAAAAAATTAAAATGTATTTCGATTTTTAGAAACTTCCAGCAAGGCCAAAGGCAAAGTCCACTTGCTTCTGCCTAGCTCAAACTCTACTTCAGCCCTCGTTACTCAAAGGCCAAAGGCAAAGTCGAAACCAACAACACTGTTGACTGGATTCTCAATGCTAGTTTTCTTTTTCTATTTTGTTATTCTTTGTATGATGCTCTCAGTCGGAAGAAAAAAAAAACACAATCTGAAGTCACTTTTAGACCTACAGCTAGTCAAGCCATAGCCAAGACATTTTTAATGACCAAGAAAAATCGGTTGCTCTCTGTGGTGTGTGACTAAGGAGTAAGGAGGTGAACTTATCCCTTCTTATCTTAGTCAGCTGATTTGACTGGAAGAGAAATAATGCCATGGATGCCACTTCTTGTATCCATATACATCATGCATGGATGATGTTAGATGGAGGTGTTGGGGACAAGTGTCCCACGACTCCCACCATTTATGTAAAAATAACAGTAGTAGGCTCAGAAGATATAGATATTAAAGTTGGTTTTTGGTGTTTGTGCAGACAACTACGAAAGATGATAATTACCAAGGTTATTCAGCATATCATCGACTAGGCTTCGTTGCTCCAGACTAAGGAGGCCTTATTCATCTTCCGTTAAATTTTTATTTCTACAAGTTAATGCTGCTCATTACATATGTATTACCATTGCAGTGCTTTCAAGGTTAGCATTGCCTCCGAAAGTTGTTGAAAGGTCTGTTCTTTTTTTGAACTTTTGAAGTCTTGCTTAAGAAACCAATTTTTGATGGTAATTTAATTTCTCTTTTGTCCCTCTTTTGGTTAATGATTTTAGGTTCATTTCCGCCATTCAAGGAATTGGGACAGCGACAAATGTGTCTGGAAGCACTCACAAATTACTGGTAATGTTTTTTTTATTGGAACTGTTATCTCCAAGCAAATGAATTGTCCAATTTGTGTATTGGAATATATATACGTATATGTATATATGTACACAGTAATGATTTTCCTAATTCCTAAAAATGGTGTAGTGTGAAATGGAACTTTAAAGTTTGTTCTAAGCCTCCTACGAGCATACGGCTCAATTTCAGTTTACTTATAGCAGAGTAGTGGAAGCTCTCTTTGCCCTCTCACATGATGTTCTCTTAAATATTTTGTTTGGATTTGCTTCTACATACATCTCCATTTAGTTCACTTATAGCAGAGTTTGTTCATATTTGCTTTACATGGTTTTGACTTGTCTCTGCAGATTATACAAAATCTAGGGCTTAGTCTTTTGTTTGTGACATCAGTACTGAAACATCAAATTGGCTATTATGCAGGTATTTGGGCTTAAGTCAAACAACAGTACTCTGGTGATATTTTAGCAGCAGTTGAATCTTTGCTGAGGAGATTGGTTAAGCAAGCGGAGTCTGGTGATACTTCTGGTGATATTTAGTGTTTTTTTCCTTGTTTTTCAATGTCTCTGTCAGTTGACACAAACTAGGTTACCCATCCATTTATAAACATCAACATAGATCGAATATTGTATGTCAGTCACAACATACATAAGTTTACTTGTGTACATTTGTATCATACATCGAATATTGTATGTCAGTCACAACATACATAAGTTTACTTGTGTACATTTGTATCAACTGAAGAATCCTTTCTTTTATGATAATATTATCTAGTGGTGATTCTCAACTACATTTGTACCAGTTTTGTATTGCCATTGTAGTTTGTATATCTGTGTGGATGGTGAATATGGGGAACTGGGTAATTGCAGGGGGAAAATGTGAGGTAATGAATTTTGACTAGGTCAATAAACATAGACTTGACCTTTTTTTTGTGGTTGCAAAAAATCAGCAACCTCAGAGCTCTGTTGCTAAACTAGAACCAGAACCAACAGTATCTAGTTCTGGGCAAGGGTATTCCTGTAATTAGCAACAGATTAGCAACAACAGTGTGTTGTTGCTAACAAAAAATGTAGCAACGGAAATGGTCGTTGCGAATTGCCGTTGCTGACCAAGATTCGCAACAAAGCTCATGTCGTTGCTAGAAATTGCGACACTGTGTTTAGCAATGGCAAAAGCCTGTTGCGAACCCATTTAGCAACAACTGTGGTAGGTTGCTAATACCTTAAAATGGTGTAGTGTTATTTGATCAATCGCATAGTTCTTGAAAGTCAGATGAACCAATTCTAAACTTGTTTGGAAGTATGGCAAATCGGTTTCAAGGTTGTAAGTGTGAAAGAAAACTTACAAAGTAAGGATGTCGACATACTTTCAACACGTGCTATGAATGTTTATTATTTAATTGTTCAAAGTTATTCCTTAATAGTTAAGGTAAGAGAATCCCAGGATCGAAACATAAATAAGTTAAGAATCTTTTAATTAAGGTATTTAACTTCATTTTGTAGGGAAATAAGAATTAGTAATGCGCATTTACTAATTAGAGATTTTCCGAGAGATTTCGATCATTATTTTTGGACAGAGCATTTCCAGGAATTATGAAAACCGATTTTGTGCTTTAATGAATATCTTGAGAATATTTTTAGTTTTGGAAATTCCTTGGTGTCCAAACTTCCTTGTCTATAAATACTTGAAGTTTGCTTTCTAGCAAACTAATCCTCCATAACAACAAGCTTCCTCTTTGTTGTGTTGTTACTGGTGTAGCCTCCTATTCGTAGAGGAGAGTAACCTAATTAGGCGAAATCTCTTACGGCCGCGCAGTTTAAAGTCTTCTTTGGGATTGAGAAGCTCTAGCGTGTACCGTTGGTGGGAAACTAGATAATTGCGGTTTATCTTTTGTTTTCATTGAATTGATTGACTAACGGTGGTTGAACTTTGATTGCACCTAGTTTGTTTATGCTTGAGAATCTTCTCTTATGATATAAGATTCACTCAAACTAGTTCAGAGTTTCGACAGGGATCTTTAGACTGTTGTTGGTTATAAAGACGATCTTGTGATAATCCATTGTTAACAGACTCTGTTCTGTGCGTGATTGATCACAAGAGATTCAAGTGATTTTGTGCAGATTATTATAGAAGATCTAAGAAGATTTGAAGACGAAGAAGATATTGAAGATTTCTGATTTGTGGGTTCATAATCTTTGGTGTGCACAATACTTGTTTCGGTAAAAGAGGATCCAATTAATAATCAGTTTATCCCTGTAATAGATTGGATTGATTAATTAAGTAGATCGGCATCAACACAATTCTTTGGACTAATAGTGTTGTTGGATTATTCTTAAACGATTACTTCGGTAATTGAATATAAGATATATCTAAGAACCTGACGAAGGAGTTTATGTTAAGATAAACAGAAGAGCCTTTGTCTAACTCATATCACTTGGTTGAATAGAGTTGATACCAAACAGATTTGTTGTTCCTTTACTGTTTGGAATACGAACCAAAGGAATTGTTCCAAGTACGTGACTAAGGTCGGAGGCGTGGGAATACAGAGGGAACTAGGTGAACTATAGGTTTAGTTGCTTGGTCTCAACTATACGAAGTTAGGTGTAATTTTGTGTAGCGGCTTAATCCTGGGAGTATTCAATTCTGGACAAGGTCCCGGGGTTTTTCTGCATTTGCGGTTTCCTCGTTAACAAAATGTTGTTGTGTCATTTACTTTATATTTCCGCATTATAATTGTTTTATTATAATTAAAGTAAATTATACAGACGTTAAATCCTATTTACTTGATAAGTGAATCCTATTGTGTTTGGTTAAGTCCAAACCTTTTTATCAAGTAACATACTCCGTTGTTGTATTGTCTCGATCTCGTATCCATAGACGATCACACGAAGTGTGAACCAATTAGTTGTATTGTCTCGACTCAGTCCATAGACAATCACTTTCGGAGAAAGGACTTATAGGTAGGAAAAGTTTTAGCTTGTGGTATATTTGGGTACCCTCACCTTTTCAATTGGTATCAGAGCAGGTAAACACGAAAAGATCTAACAATCTGTGTTTGATGCGATCCAACCTATAAGAATTGAATCCAATGGATGATTCTGTTAACGTGTCGGAAGGTTTGAAGAAAACTCGTTCTGGATTTAACTTCCAAAAATGCTTACAAGGGATGTCTTCTATAAGTTCTACTTGCTCTTCTAAAAACATGTTTGTTTGTTCTCAAAAAGAAGTTAAGTTAAGTCTTGTACTCATATTTGATTGATAGGTGCAATATTTGCACTAGTTTAGGTACTCAAATGCTTTGCTTCTTGATAGTTTTTATATCATTATGCTTTGATTTTGTTTGCTTTTGAGTTTGTTAGGTGTTTCAGGCTATCTTAACCAAAAGGAAGTGGAACTAGCTCAAATTTGGAATTTCTTCATATCACCTTGAAGAGGACGAAAAGACGAAGGTAACGGCGAAAGAATGGATTCAATCTGACGTCGTATGAAGAATCTACGGGCGCTTGAAGCGAGTCAAAATTGCAAGAATTGTGAACCCACGGAACTGTTAAAGGCACCCGGTTATTTTACTCAAGGCTGCCAACATCATTCACTTCCCATTCACGACCAGTTCTGGGAGTTTTCTTTTCCGATTCAAAACCAGCAAAGCTGGTCTGTTGTGTGATTGGAGTTGAGTCTATGTTGATGGATGGATGCTGGTGGACTGGACTGTGCTCATTGCCTGTGTTTGGTGCTAACGGAGAGTGATCACTGACGAAACAGGGAAAGAGTGTGAAGGAGGAGATACGCTGTCATTATTGCTATTGATTGTTGGCAGTGATGATCGGGATCGATGGCAGTGACGTTGGTTGCTGTTGTCTGTGGTACTCGGTGATCGATGGAAGGAGTTGGCTTGCCGGCGAATGTTTGAATGGGAGCTGGGAACTGAATAGGGTTGCTGCCATTATCGGAAGAGATGAGTTACGAAACAATAACTCGAGAAAGATGGTGCTGTGGTTTTTGTTGCCGCAGTGACTGATGGAAACGGAACTGAAATGATTAATGAAGCTGCTGCTAGTTAATGGAGTTGATGTTGGCAGTGACGGAGAAGAACTCAAGCCTCCATTGTTCATGGTGATTCCCGGTGAGAAAGAAATGGCTTGCTGCCATTGTTCGATGGCTAAATGGTGATGGCCTGTTGGGTTGATAACTAATTAAGAAGCTTTGGTCTCTGTTGGAAGTTTTGCTGTTGATGGAGCTCGAGTTTGAGAAGTTGAACATGGCAAGAGAACTGTGGTCGTTGTCTCTGGATGGTAAGGATGAGGATAATATAACCTGAGCTGGGTTTTGTTCGAGCTGGTAATGGCAGGGACATGGAGCTGAGGTTAGAGAAGAGATGGTGATGATCGAAGGTTGTTTTGAAGCTCGAGAAGAATTCAGGGAGAAGGAAAAGAAGGTTTGGTAGCAGGTGAGGCTACGGTAAAGAAACCGAACCGTATATAAACTCAGGGAAAGATACGGAGGGGTTTTCCATCCGTAAGAAAACTCAGGTGAAAAGAAAGGTTGGCGTGAGATAGAAAATAAGTTCACATTGTCAGTTCTTTGGAACCGACAGTCCATAATTGGATCTGTGGGGTGGGCTTTTGGCTGAATTGATGCAATCCATTGGCTGAGAGGAGCAGACTTGCGACAGTTTATTAGGCAGAAAGGGAGATCTTTTTGAGGATTATCTTATATCATCGTACTTTGGGAGAAGAGAATGAGGAGCTAGGGCTTGGAACGGCAATTGCCATCACGATTCCTAGGATTTGGTTCTTTGATTTTTTCTTAATATTTTACATGGGTTTTAAGAAATCCATGATGAGTAGCTAATCACCTCATATTGGTTAAGGATGTAGTCGGATATCATAAACATGCTACTAAATTGATATATTGGTTTTGTTATCTCAATCAAATTATTATTGTCTCGTTCTACAATTTATTATCGCGTATGATGTTTGATTGTTTGTTTAGGAGCACTACTAAATGAGCATGAATGCATTTCTAAAGCTAGGCTAGGGTTTTGAGATACGTAATTGTTGATAAACCTTGTCATAAGTAGCATATTGTGATTACCAATTGTATTCAAAACCTTTGTGTGATGGCAAGTAGAAGCTTGACCTACGTAAAATAGTTTACTCGTAGTATTTCTATTGCATGGATTAGTCTAATTCATAAAACTTAAGGCTCTTGGGGGATTAAACCTATTAGCACGTTGCATTAGGTTGTTTGCTGAGTAGTATTCACATATTCATCGTTATGGTATGTGATGATATAAGGAATTTACCGGAGTATGTTCTCGATGGGGTACTTTAGGACTCTTGATAATGAATGATTGAGTGACGACACTAGTTATTAGTCGAAATGCATGTACTATGATTGATGATGAACCCTTAACCAGTATTCTCAACTTATTGATCTCTTTATTCATTATTTGCTATTATTATTAGTTTAATTATTTTAAACCTAAATCAAAAATCCCCCCAGGTTATTTAAGTATTCAAATACGAATAACAACCCATATCTCCCCGTGGAACGAATCTGTTCTTATAACTATACTATTATATATAATTGTGAAGTGAAAGAACTTAAATTATTTTTGCGTCGACTGACAACCGACCAAATTTTGGCTCCCTGCCGGGGAGGCATAGCGGATTGTTATTTTGTTTTTGAATTCTTATTTTTAGTTTTTAATTTTGTTTTTGAGAATCTTATTTCAGGTACTTGATATCTGGCACCCAAACGTTGGGATTATCAAAGGTGCGGAATTTCAACTCGCAGAGGAACAGTATTACAAGAACCTCGAAATTCACAGCAAGAAGATATGGTTGGTGGAACGAACAACAATAACACTCGTAACCAGGGAAACCAAGGGAACCATGGAAATGATGCCGCTCCACCACCTCCACCGCCCAAGAGGACACTCAAAGATCTGACATCCCCATCGTTTGATCAACAAAAGTTGTGTGTCAACTTGGAAGATTCAATTGAGCTCAAATCTCAGTTGATTCATTGGTTACCGAAGTTCAAAGGGCTTCCAGGAGACGATCCAAATCGTCATTTACTACTGTTTCATCACAGGTTGACAAGTTTGAAGCCAACTGGAACTGATCAAGGAAGAGCTTTACTGATAGCTTTCCCATTTTCTTTGATTGATTCTGCAGAAAAATGGTTTTATGGTCTTCCACCTGGAAGTATCACAACGTGAAATGAGATGCAGAAGGCATTTTAGAAAAGTACTTTCCCGTCTCTAAAGCAGCAACTATTCGTAAAGCAATTAGTGGGATTGAACAAATTACTGGTGAGACTCTTTACGATTATTGGGAACAGTACAAGAAGTCGCTAGCGAGCTGCCAACATCATCAAATCTCTGAGCAACTCATAGTGCAGTATTTTTACGATGGTTTGCTCCAATCCGAGAGAAATATTATTGATGCATCTAGTGGTGGTGCTTTGACAAACAAAACCATTGATGAAGCGACAGAATTGATCGATAATATGGCTGCAAACACGCAGCAATTCAACACAAGAGGTATGTCAATGAGTCGAAAGGTTAATGAGGTTACTTCTTCACCGCACTTAGAACATATGATTGGTAATATGGAGAAGATGATACAACAAATGGCCTCAGTAATCATTCCTTCTTATGAGGAAGAAGCTGAACAAGTCAATGCAATATTCCCGAATCAGCAGAGACAACGGTATGATCCCTATTCCAACACTTACAATCCAGGATGGAAAGATCATCCCAACTTCAGTTATGCAAACAAGCAAGCAGCAGCTCCAAGGCCTGTTTTTAATCGCCCTAGTGGTTTCCAACAACAACCACAACCAGCGCAGAACTCGGAATCATCAGAGATGCTTGCTATGATGAAGAATCTAACCACAATGGTGCAAAAGAATCAACAAACGACTGATGGTGCAATCAAGGAGTTGCAGACACAAATGAGCACTATGGCAGGTAGATTGGAGGCGCAAAATAGTGGGAAACTCCCTTCTCAACCTCTTAACCCAAGAGATTCTGTCAGCGCCGTGACATTGAGAAGTGGTACACGAACTTTGCAACCAGAGGATACTGAGAAAAACAAAGACCCTAAGGGGCCGGTATTGGAGAAAGAGATTACTGACTCTTCCCAAACCGATGAGGTACCTAAAGAAAACTCTAAAACTCATGTTTCTACTTATGTTCCCCCTTTTCCTTTTCCTCGCAGGTTTGCTAACTCTAAAAATGAGGAACAAGATAATGAGATCTTAAATATTTTCAAGAAGATTCATGTGAACATTCCACTAATAGATGCTATTAAACAAGTCCCCAAGTACGCGAGAATTCTGAAAGACTTGTGTACCAATAAACAGAGGTTAACCGGTAATGAGGTAATGAAAGTGGGGGAAAATGCTTCGGTTATCTTGCAAAAGAAACTCCCACTTAAATGTAAAGACCCTGGTAGTTTTGATATTCCTATTGTTATTGGTAACACCAAGTTTAATAAGGCTATGCTTAATTTAGGAGCATCAGTAAATGTTATGCCTGCATCTATATATGAATCTCTTAAGTTAGGTCCCTTGCAAGAAACTGGAATTACTTTACAGTTGGCTGACCGTTCTAATGTATACCCTAGAGGTATTATTGAGGATGTGCTTGTGCAGGTGAACCAGCTAATTTTTCCAGCGGATTTCTGTGTGTTGGAGATGACAGACGGATCAAATGATACATCTCTACCTTTGCTTCTTGGTCGACCATTTATGAGCACGGCTAGAACTAAAATTGATGTGCATGATGGTTCGTTGACTATGTAATTTGATGGAGAAGTAATACGTTTCAACATTTATGAAACGATGAGATATCCTAGTGATGTCCATTCTTGCTTCTCTGTTGATGTGATTGATAACTTGGCTCAACAGTTATTCAATATGAATGGGGAGGATATGCTTGAAACCGCGTTAACGACACCCATTGATGGTAGATTTGAGTGTGGAGACGAAATCAAGGAAGCCTTAGGATTTCTCAATTATTTACAAGAAGTACCACAAAACTCAAATATTTCTTTTATCTCTTTGCCCTGCTCTGATGAAAAATTATTGCCATCTATTTTGCAGGCTCCGAAACTTGAACTAAAGCCTCTTCCTGATCACCTAAAATACATGTATTTGGGTGATAATGAGGAGTTGCCAGTAATAGTTTCGAGTGCACTAACTGAATTGCAGGAACAAAGACTTCTTCGAGTTTTGAGGGAGTACAAAACTACTATAGGATGGACAATCGCTGATATCAAGGGAATAATCCCATCAACATGCATGCATAAAATACAACTTGAGGATGAACCAAAGCCTACAAGGGAGGCACAACTCCACTTGAATCCTCCAATGATGGAAGTCCTTAAGAAAGAGATACTAAAGTTATTAGACGTGGGAGTTATCTACCCCATTTCTGATATAAAATGGGTGAGCCCGGTACAAGTGGTATCAAAGAAGTCGGGCGTCACAGTGGTGCAAAATGATAATAACGAGCTTGTCCCAACTCGTGTGCAAACCGGTTAGAGGGTTTGTATAGATTACAGAAAACTGAATGCAACCACTAAGAAAGATCATTTTCCTTTACTTTTTATGGATCAAATGTTGGAACGTTTGTCCGGACACTCTCACTACTATTTTCTTGATGGTTATTCAGGTTACAATCAGATTGCTATAGCACCTGAGGATTAAGAGAAAACTATTTTTACTTGTCCGTTCGGAACATTTGCATATAGAAGGATGCCTTTTGCTTTGTGTAATGCACCCACTACCTTCCAAAGGTGTATGGTAAGTATCTTTTATGAATATGTCGAGAACATAATCGAAGTTTTTATGGATGATTTCAGTGTGTATGGTGATTCATTTTACTTGTGCTTGGATAACCTTACATTAATTCTTAAACGATGTGTTGAGGCTAATCTTGTGCTAAATTGGGACAAGTTCCATGTTATGGTAACTCATGGCATTGTTTTAGGCCATATTATATCTTCTAAAGGATTAGAAGTTGATAAATCTAAGATTGATCTTATTCATGCTCTAACTCCTCCCACTACGGTGGTCATGCAGGATTTTATCGCAGGTTTATCCAGGATTTTTCCAAGGTTGCATCACCATTATGCAACCTTTTGCAAAAAGATGTGGTTTTTAACTTCGATGAGAAGTGTTTGGCGGCATTCAATCGTTTGAAAGAACTTTTGATAACAACCCATATCATGAAACCACCAGATTGGAGTAAGCCATTAGAGCTAATGTGTGATGCTAGTGATTATGCGGTCGGTGCTGTATTAGGCCAACGTACTGGGAAGTTGCCCCATGCCATTTATTATGCTTCCAGGACGATGAACGATGCTCAACAAAATTACACGACCATGGAAAAAAAGCTATTAACAATCGTTTTTGCATTGGAAAAATTTAGTTCTTATTTAATTGGTACAAAAGTTGTTGTGTTTTCTGATCATGCAACACTTAGGTACTTACTTGCAAAAAAGGAGGCGAAACCAAGACTCATTCGATGGATATTACTCTTATAAGAGTTTGATCTCGAAATTAAAGACAAGAAAGGCATTGAGAACACTGTTGCGGATCACTTGAATCGTCTTACTATAGACGAAAAAGTTATCCCGTTGCATGAAAGCTTCCCAGATGAGCAACTTTTCTCAATTGCAGTTTCAGAACCATGGTACGCTGATATTGTAAATTATTTAGTGTCTAAACAAATCCCAAAGCATTTGTCTCGTGCTGAGAGGGACAAACTTAAGAGATTAGATTATCAATATATATGGGATGATCCATACCTATGGAAACATTGTTCAGACTAAGTTATACGAAGGTGCATACCTGAATCTGAATTTAATTATATATTGTCTTTTTGTCATTCATATGCTTGTGGAGGACACTTTGGGTCTAAAAGAACCACACTCAAGGTACTTGAGAGTGGATTCTTTTGGCCAACTTTATTTAAAGATGCATATATATTTTGCACTACTTGTGATCGATGCCAGAGAAAGGGAAATCTAGGTTCTCGAAATCAAATGCTACAAACTCCCATACTCTTTGTTGAAATATTTGATGTTTGGGGAATTGATTTTATGGGGCCTTTTGTTAATTCTTTTGGTAAATATTATATCCTTTTAGCTGTCGATTATGTCTCAAAATGGGTGGAAGCTAAGGCTACCCCTACTAATGATTCTAAAGCGGTTACAGATTTTGTTAAAGACTATATTTTTGCAAGGTTTGGAACTCCAAGAGCCATAGTCAGTGATGGAGGATCGCACTTTCGAAACAAGTTCTTTCAAGGCTTGTTGAAAAAGTACAACATATCTCACAAGATTTCTACGGCATATCATCCACAAACAAATGTGAAAAAGTGAGGGTACAACAACCACACCCAATATTTCGTTTAGCATTTTGTATGGACAAACTCCAATATACTTTCTAGAGAATCAACTAGACAGTCAGACTCAAGCTAGATAAAAAGTATATCAAAGAGTTTATATCTCAATCCCTCGATTTGATATATACTCAAGCAAATAGAAATCTGCGAGTCTTTATCAAATACTAGAGAGATAACTTGGATGGTACCGAAGACCAATATCCAATTGTCAATCAATTTAAATCAACAACCAAAAGGTCGGATATTATAATTGATTGAAAAACGCACAACCCGTAATATTTCAATTATATAACAAAATATGATGCGGAAAAGAAATAACATAGACACCAGAATTTTGTTAATGAGGAAATTGCAAATGCAGAAAAACCCCGGGACCTAGTCCAGATTGAACACACTCTGTATTAAGCCGCTACAGACACTAGCCTACTCCAAATTAACTTCGGCCTGGACTGTAGTTGAACCCCAATCAATCTCACACTGATCCAAGGTACAGTTATGCTCCTATGTCTCTGATCCCAGCAGGATGCTACATACTTGATTCCTTAGCTGATCTCACCCACAACTAAGAGTTGCAACGACCCAAAGTCGAAGACTTTAATAAACAAATCTGTATCACACAGAAAAGTCTACGATAATAGATAAATCCGTCTCCCACGAATAAACCTACGAGTTTTGTTCTGTATTTTGATAAATCAAGGTGAACAGGAACCAATTAATAAACCAGACTTATATTCCCGAAGAACAGCCTAGTATTATCAATCACCTCACAATAATCTTAATCGACGCAATGAAAAAGATATTGCGGAATCACAAACGATGAGACGAAGTGTTTGTGATTTCTTTTATATATTGCCTATCGGAGATATCAATCTCAAGCCAATTATTACAATTGTACTCGTACGATAGAAACAGCAAGATCAGATCACACAACTACAAGAAAGTGGTATTGGTCTGGCTTCACAATCCCAATGAAGTCTTTAAGTCGTTAACCTGGTTTAGAAGAAGAAACCAAAGGTTAAAGGAGAATCGACTCTAGCTTAGCACAACTAGTATCACACATAAGGTGTGGGTATTAGGTTTCCCAGTTGCTAGAGTTCTCCCTTATATAGTCTTTCAAATCAGGGTTTGCAATCAAAGTTAGCTTGGTAACAAAGCATTCAATATTCACCGTTAGATGAAAACCTGATTAGATTCAAGCTAATATCTTTCAACCGTTAGATCGAAAACTAGCTTGTTACACACAAATGAAATGCACGTTTCTAGGCTTGTGTAACCGTACCCAAACTTGTACATTTGTTGGTTCAACAATAGTCAACCAAATTGTTAGCCATATGATCACTTTCATATCAACCATATTCTTTTTCACCATAACTAGTTCAAGTAACTCAAATGAACTAGTTATAGAGTTTTTCAATTGCAAGGAAATCTTATATAACTACACAAGACACAATTGAAGCAAAAACGATTTGATTCACTCGAATCGGTTCATGAACTATATATCCACGGTTTGCAGTTTTCATTCCTTAGTTTATATAAGAATAAGTTCACAAACATCGTTTTTAGATATAACCTACTCAAGTTCGCGGACTTAAGTTCCCGGACGGAGTTCACAAACTCCAGCAGAATTTCTCGGGACGATAACTTCCGCCAGTTCGCGGACTTGGCTCACGCCACCATTCCGGTTCTCTTGATCGACAAAGTTCGCAAACTTTGGTTCAAGGAATAAGGACTTATACATATATGTGTTTCCACAACAATGCTTATATCCTCCAATGGTTATATAATCTAAACTCTCATTTCAATCATTGAAACATTCTTAGAGGATATTGATATTCTATAGTTGTTATTCACAAACTATTTTTCATCAAAGTAAGCAATTTTCAAAGTGATTGAAACTTGTCATGACTTTCGTCACTAGGTAAAGATGAACTTGGCTAAAGCGAAAGCTTACCAACACATATTTCGATAAATAGATAGACGAGATAAACTCGGTTCGAAATAGCAAATGTGTATAATCTAAGTCTATATAGAAAAACGACTTTTGAGTGATAGATAAGTTAAAGTCTCCACATACCTTTTAGTCGATAAATATCTACCGGTTCCTTGAGTAGTCCTTCGTCTTGTATGATGATTATCATGGAGTTCTTGAGCTCAAATACACTTTCTATCCTAGTCCGAGACCTTAGCTATAGTAGACTAGAAATCAAAACTTATAGTTTTGATTACTAACATTGACAAACATTCTTGAGATAGCAACGCATGCGAGTTCGACCGAGCAATGCTCTAACAATCTCCCCCTTTGTCAATTTTAGTGAAAAAACTATCAATACATATGGAATACAAAAAATAAATAAATTAACTTTTGTAGCTCCTATTCCACATGTCTAATCTTCAACATTACTCGAAATCTTCGTCACTTCCAAGTACTCCAATGATCCCAAAGGTTGTAAGTTCAGCATCATCGTTGTTGAAAATCCGTAGCTATAACAACGAGAAAACAAGAGTTCTCAATCATTGTTATACAGTGTCACAGTATCATTACACAACGTCAAAGTTCAATTGTATCACAACTTCAACAATAATACTATGGTGATATGTATCACTCCCCCTTAGTCAATACTCCATCTCACATGGAAACCACCCCCCCTTACATAATGATCCGAAAACCATATGTATTTGTAGTGTGAACTACATATTAATTCTCCCCCTTTTTGTCAATAAAATTGGCAAAGGTACAAGAATGGGATCCTAATGAAAATTTCCAAAGAGACATTTCATGACCAAAAGAAAGAAACACATATCATCTTATTTAGATGCAATCATAAAGCCAAAGCTAAATGCATTCATCAAGGATTTTATAAAGATACAAGATAACCCCTATAATATTCCACAACCGCACTCCCCACAAATATTTGGCAATTAAACACAAGTTCAATTAAGAACTCTCCCCCATAAAATGTCATTCCCGAAAGAACAACAAGAACGACCTTAATTTCGAAAGAAAAGAAGGATTTCTTTGGACATAACAAATCACATACAAGTATGAATTTGAATCCAAAAAACTCAATTAAATTAACCACAAGAGAATCCATGATTAATTTAATCGAAAGATGCTCAACATAAGTGAACTTATGGAGACTCAAAAAAAAAATACAATTAGATTAATCACAAGAGAACCCATAATTAATCTAATCGAAATACACAACCAAACTAATCACAAAAGTAATCAATTTAATTGGTCATGCTCATCATAAGAAAACTTACGGAGCAACAACTAAATAACCAAACAAGATGATTAATTTAGTTGAAAATGCTTGACATAAAGTATCTCGCGGAACAACAACTAAGCTAATCATAAAATAATCAACTTGGTCGTTTTAATGCTCAACATAAGACACTTTACGGAGCCTCACAGTAATACGTAAAATATGGATCAGGGAAGATCAATACTGCGGAATACACAAGTATTCATTCTATTTTCCATCACTATTCGCATAACGACATTCAATGGACATAATCCTTGCAAACAAAATATTTTTAACCTATCTTCCATCAATAATTGACATAATAGGCTTAATTTTTGTGTTTGTCAAAAGTCTATTCATTCTTTTATCAATATAGGCATATCGACATACGAAAGACTTTACTTTTGACAAGGTATGGAACAATCATAGTTCACGGTCGTAAACACACATATCCCATAACAATATTGCAATATATAAAACCATAAAGATTAATACTGCAAAAATCATCTTCCAAACAAATTTAGAATTTAAACCAATAAATCTAAAAACATGAAGATGAAAACATTGGACATGGATATGTGTAATTGATTAATGATTTTTTTGATTGTGATTGTAGTAAATATGATTCGTTTCAGACTTGTGAAGGAAATGAAATTTTTAGATTTAATAAAAATATATACACAAAAATATTAACAATGGGCGAGAGGTACTGGGACTAAGGATTTGGCCGAATTCACTACACAGGGTTCATTCATATATTCTTTGACAATTTAAAACTCAATAAAATTAACATGGACTCTGATTTTGCCAACATAGATTCTCAAAACATTGATTGTAAGTCCTAAGCATGATGTATCAAAACACCTAAGCTAAGCATACATCATCAAATTAAATAACAACCAATTAATTCAAATCATATTTCAATTTTAGATTAATGCAAAAGTCATAAAAAAGAATAAAATAAATTACCCCAAGGATGAAATTCAGCCTCCTCCGTCGTCCCAATGTTGGGTTTTAGCTCCTCATGATGAAAACACGCTCAAAATATATATTTTATAACTCAAATGGTGTTTACAATGGAGAGAAAAGGAGAAAATGGTGTAAAACTGTAATATACGACGCACAAAAAGCGTCACAGAATGAACGATAAAACACAAGTGCTGCTGCTGTTTAGACTGCACTGCGACCCACGTCTGTGCGTCTTAGACACTGTTGATAAGCGACTGTCCTTGCGAGTCTGTTCTTCGTGTTTTTGGTGTTCTTCATTAGCAGCATCAGCAGAAGCAGAGTTTCATCAACTCTTTATTTCTACTTCTCTGGACCTCCTCTTGACCCCAAACTCTCGACACCCATTCTCTGTGATAACAGAAATCTATTTATACTCCTCGGCCTCATTTAATCACGCCATAACTCAAGATAATTCTCTCTTTACTCGTCTTAAAGAGAAAATATTTTTTGGATATTTTCTTCCTTTAATTAGCTCTCCACGCGCTGAAATGATGTATAAACACTCCAAACATGATCTTACACGCTGTAGAATTGATTCAACACTCTCCAAACACATGAGTACACGTCTAAATTTGATGTGATCGTGTGATATTCATTTCTTGAACGTGCTTCCTGATTTCTTGATTACGATGATTCCATCCAATTATGATCGATCCTAACACCCAAAATGTCTTCCTCTATCCATATCACAAATACCCATTGAAAATCAGAGGTTTAATCGAACTCTAACCCCTCCAAAAATCGATCGACCCAACTGCCAGTGAGAAGAAATATTTTCCCGCCTTTTTCCAAAATTTGAATTATGAGAAGAAAAGTGTCCTCCCCCTAATCCTGTACGGGTGTCTCTTTAGCAATTAGGGTGGAAATAGTAATTTTGGGGTGGAAATAGTAATTTTTCTGGGTTATTCCGGTACATTTCTGGGACGCTTCCGGTGCATTTCTGAGGTGCCTCCGGTACATTATCCTGGGGTGTAAAACACTACTTTTCGAGCTCATTTCGCCGCAAAGGCTTATTTCTCTAAAAACATCTACAAAAACACAAAATAACACAATAAGTACTTAATCGAGTCTAACAATACAGAATATTGAGAACAAAATATACACATAAATGCGTCTATCAAATACCCCCAAACTTATTATTTGCTAGTCCTCGAGCAAAACTAATAAAAAATAAATAAATAAAACCGAGTTAATCTCGGGAGGGTTTACCAGAGGTGTGCCCACAAAACCATTAATCCTAATTGGTCACAAGTATCCAAAGAGCTATGAGGACATACATATTCTCAACCTATCTCCAAATAAGTAGAATGCCAGAGAAATTAAAGGTGTCAGCTCTAAAGCTGACTGAAGAAAAGGGGAGACACATCCACACGACTGCTAGATAAAGAGATATCCGCTACACAACTAGATAAACATTGTAAGATGCGTCTGCTGCTTTACAGCTGGATAAGATTAGGAGAGAGATAAAAATTTGAGGGACATCTGCTACACAGCTGGACTAATTACGTGTGATGAGTTAAACCAGTGCTAGAAAGATCTTGTGCCAGATTGAAAGCAGACTAACAAAGCAACCAAAATGCATCTTTCTTCGACTCTCTCACAGTGCTCAGTAGAAATAACGTCTTCTTCGGTCTTCAACTGTTGATGATAAACTCTCGAACCTCATAGAACCTTGACAATTAACTCTTCTCTTTGATTTCTTGCTTGACTTATAAATTTATTCTTCCCTATGGCCTTATTGAACAAAAAGAACGTAATGATGTTTCATTTTTATTTTATTTTTTTGATGAACAAAAAATTACAAGACAAAAATTTACATGGCCATGAGAGAAGGACTTTCAAAACTTGGATCTTCGCAACTTGTGATGTCTTGGTATCATGGATTCTAACAACTTATATCATTTGCTCTTATAACTTCAACTTTTATTTTTGAATTATTCTCTTCTATTGTTGCTTCTAAACCTAAAACGTCTTCACTTTCTTCATAGATTTTGATGTCGCTCCGCTTGTTGATGATGATAAGTTTCTACTGAGAGAGAGTCGCAATCCAGTAACTAAGACTACATTGTGAGGTTGCTTTGTCTTTCTGGCTTTTCCCTGAACTACTTTCCTTTCCATCATGTATGGTTAGGTCCATCACGGTTACCCTCTAAAAGGAACAAGTTCTCTCCTGAATTTCAAGGATCTCAATGTCTTTTTCTCTAATGTCTCAATAAGTTGTTATCTCTATCATTCCAATTTCTATCTTTTCGGTGAGAAAAAGTATGTAAACTTAGATAACCGGGTACTATGTGACGCTAGAAGTTTCAAAAATGCGACTAAAATGTTTCTCCCATACCCCCAAACTTAAATCTATCATTGTCCTCAATGTTCTAAAGATAAAATTAAAAGCCTGAACAAGGAGAAACTGTTACCACTTGAAGCAAAATAGATAAGGAAAGATATTACCGTGTCGCAAGAATATTGGGTTACCTCCCAAGAAGTGCTGAGTTTAAAGTCTTCAGCCAGACATCGTAAGGAATTAGTCACCTCATAGAATCATATAGAAGTAGTCGGAATAACTGTGGGTCATCTGGATCAAAAAGTATTACCCACAAGAAGAGGAAAATGCAACAGACCAAAAAGATGTCGCACATACCCTTGTTTAAGACAACTACATCTAGTTGTGTCTCAGGTTCAGGTTCTATAACTGGGTCTAGATAACAGGTTTTCATCGGTTGGATTTCCTCAAAGCTAAGATCCGGTTCAGGTATTAGAGTCTGGAAAAACTCAACTAAGAACTTATAAGAACATAACAACAACCTGAATAACTGGGGATCCTCTAAGTCAATCAGATTTGACTCACACAACTGACCACAAAAAGAGGTGGTCTTCCTTAAGAAAATGTGTCGACCCTAATATCCTAAAGTGATTAGGTTTAGTCTCAAAACTTAATAACCGACACATCTTAAAATCAAAAGTTCCCACAATTGGTTGAAAAGTTTTTGGTGGGAAAACAAAGTCAATCTTGGTATCATAGCCTGGGTTAACCACATCAACCAGAGGATGTGGTTTCTAACAACTGAGCTTCTTTCTGGACATCATTAGGTTCGGGAAAACGTGTATGAAGATAATCTTGTAAGATGGTTGAGGCACAAATGTCAAGTCCTACAGGAGGGTACTTTCTAAGAGTTAAAGCACACGGAGAATGATAATCACCCCCAAACTTAGAGTTTTCTGTGTCTCTAGAAATACTAGTCACAACTTCCCTAATTTCTAGGTCATCAGATTCCTGGAAATGGTCAATAGATTCTTCTAAGTTGGGTTCATCCTCACTCATTTCTACGAGTTTATCATCTTCTAAGACTAGTGTTTCTAAATCGCTAGATTCTAAATCAGTATTCTCAGGGTAAACTCTTTCCTCTAAACCATCATCACAATCATATAAAGGATTATCAGAGAAAGGCTCATCAACTAAGGTTTTAATCATAGTTACCTCCTCCGATTCACTGATAGGCACATCAAATAATGGATTATCCAACATACTGCAGGCTAAAGGATCATGAACTACATCGTATAAAACGGTGGTATCTCTAGTCAAATCCACATCCTTTTAATAGGTGAATAATTATTAAAATTATTTGGATTTGTATTAGAAACAACACTATCATTATAAAGCTCAATCGGAGTAACAAATTCCTGATCACTATGCCTACATATTTCATGTTCTTCATCAATACTATCCTCATCATAATCATCACTATAATAACATGAAAATGATCGAACCTTATCAAAACAAGTAGTGTTACCAATTCTAACCTCGTCATCTTGATTATGTGAATAAAAACTATCCTTATTTTCGAGGGTGGTGGGAAAACTACACTGGAAATTAAGACTATCCTGAGCAAGTTTTTCCACAATCCTATTTGTATTCTCAGTAAATTGCTTGAGGGTCTCTTCAATAGATATCTTAGTTGACCGCTCTACGGACTCTTCTGGGAGAAGAATATTATAAGTATCTTTCATAAATAACTTCTGTGCTGACTCATTGAAACTCTTGAGAGACTCTTCTAGAGAAATAGAAGGATTGTTTTGCTCGTATGACCTGTGGGTATGTGGATAGTAATTGGGTCAAAAGTATGGACCATAACCTTCAAAGGTTTCGCGTTCCCAATCACTATTCACACTATGGTCATAAAAAGGATAATGTCTAAGCTGCTCAGTCGGATACTCATTGTATTGGCTATTATAATACCAGTTCGACATCCTAACTGCAAGGGAATTCTAAACAAACACAAAGAAGGCTGACTCGACCACAACAAGCCTATTTTATCTAGCAAACAAAATCATGATGGCTCCACTTAGATTGTTTTCTAGACCAGCTTCTATTCCTTCGAAAAGGAATTCGTTACAATTTGAGACACCCTTCTGGAATCAATCCGAGCTAATGTAAGTTGAATCGAGGCGAGGGAAGCTCAGTGGATCTTTGATACCCAAAGCCTCACCGCTATACAAGGCGGCGCAGTCACGCATTCAACTCGCAGAAACCATCATGAACTTCAAGTATGCTAAAAGAGTAACCAATATTTTTCGAACGACTTTCCTATAAGCTCGTTACCCTATAGGTCTCGTTCTAGTCAAAATTTTAAGCTTAGGTTCGCGTTTGGTTTCGTTTTCCTAAGGCGGGCAAGAAGGAGCGGTGATGAATCCGAGTCCTTATCTTAATTGGCCAGGCCTTGCCCTTTACTAGGAAATTAAAACAGATTCAAATCCTCAGCATATATCACCTTAAGGATACAATAAACCCGCTGACAGGGATTCGCGGGTGTTTCGAAAGCTTACCTCCCGTACCAGACGGGAAGAACCGTGAAATCGACTCGACTCGGGCCACGACTCCTATGTCATGTGCGAACCCGAGGGGCCGAGACGATATTGTAATCGTCGTCCTTCCCTGCAAACAGTTTTAATTTAATGTACCCTTCCTAGGGTTTAAAAAAAATTGTCCAAGTCCAAAGTCCAATAAAGTGCAAAAGAAAAAAAAAAATAATTACAAAAATGGAAGTCTCTAAAAAAAAAAAAAAAATTCTCTTTTTTTTTAATTTTCTTTCGCTTTTTTTTTTTTTTTGCTTTGTCTTTTTTCCTTCTCTTTTGCTTTAAGCTTTGATTCCAAGTCTTTAGTATCCAACTTCAAACCTGTAATACAAAGACACACCAAAGAACGTAAAAAGAACAAATGAAATAAAAAAAAACCTAAAAATTCTACCTAAGCACAAATCCGCGTCGGCGGCGCCAAAATGATTAATGATTTTTGATTGTGATTGTAGTAAATAGGATTCGTTTCAGACTTGTGAAGGAAATGAAATTTTTAGATTTAATAAAAATTATATACAAAAATATTAACAATGGGCGAGAGGTACTGGGACTAAGGATTTGGCCGAATTCACTACACAGGGTTCATTCATATATTCTTTGACAATTAAAACTCAATAAAATTAACATGGTCTGATTTTGCCAAGATAGATTCTCAAAACATTGATTGTAAGTCCTAAGTGATGTATCAAAACACCTAAGCTAAGCATACATCATCGAATTAAATAACAACCAATTAATTCAAATCATATTTCAATTTTAGATTAATGCAAAAGTCAAAAAAAGAATAAAATAAATTACCCCAAGGATGAAATTCAGCCTCCTCCGTCGTCCCAGTGTTGGGTTTTAGCTCCTCATGATGAAAACACGCTCAAAATATTTTTATATAGCTCAAATGGTGTTTACAATGGAGAGAAAGGAGAAATGGTGTAAAACTGTAATATGCAATGCACAAAAGCGTCACAGAATGAACGATAAAACAAAGTGTTGCTGCTGTTTAGACTGCACTGCGACCCACGTCTGTGCGTCTTAGACACTGTTGATAAGCGATTGTCCTTGCGAGTCTGTTCTTCGTGTTTTTGGTGTTCTTCATCAGCAGCAGCAGCAGAAGCAGAGTTTCATCAACTCTTGATTTCTGCTTCTATGGACCTTCTCCTCGACCCCAAACTCTCCCACAGCCCATTCCTCTGTGATACCAGAAATCTATTTATACTCCTCGCCTCATTTAATCACGCCATAACTCAAGATAATTCTCTCTTTACTCGGCTTAAAGAGAAAATATTTTTTGGATATTTTTTCCTTTAATTAGCTCTCCACGCGCTGAAATGATGTATAAACACTCCAAACATGATCTTACACGCTGTAGAATTGATTCAACACTCTCCAAACACATGAGTACACGTCTAAATTTGATGTGATCGTGTGATATTCATTTCTTGAACGTGCTTCCTGATTTCTTGATTGCGATGATTCCAGCCAATTATGATCGATCCTAACACCCAAAATGTCTTCCTCTATCCATATCACAAATACCCATTGAAAATCAGAGGTTTAATCGAACTCTAAACCCCTCCAAAAATCGATCGACCCAACTTCCAGTGAGAAGAAATATTTTCCCGCCTTTTTCCAAAATTTGAATTATGAGAAGAAAAGTGTCCTCCCCCTAATCCTGTACGGGTGTCTCTTTAGCAATTAGGGTGGAAATAGTAATTTTGGGGTGGAAATAGTAATTTTTCTGGGTTCTCCGGTACATTTCTGGGACGCTTCCGGTGCATTTCTGAGGTGCCTCCGGTACATTATCCTGGGGTGTAAAACACTACTTTTCGAGCTCATTTCGCCGCAAAGGCTTATTTCTCTAAAAACATCTACAAAAACACAAAATAACACAATAAGTACTTAATCGAGTCTAACAATACAGAATATTGAGAACAAAATACACATAAATGCGTCTATCAAATACCCCCAAACTTATTATTTGCTAGTCCTCGAGCAAAACTAATAAAAAATAAATAAATAAAACCGAGTTAATCTCGGGAGGGTTTACCAGAGGTGTGCCCACAAAACCATTAATCCTAATTGGTCACAAGTATCCAAAGAGCTATGAGGACATACATATTCTCAACCTATCTCCAAATAAGTAGAATGCCAGAGAAATTAAAGGTGTCAGCTCTAAAGCTGACTGAAGAAAAGGGGAGACACATCCACACGACTGCTAGATAAAGAGATATCCGCTACACAACTAGATAAACATTGTAAGATGCGTCTGCTGCTTTACAGCTGGATAAGATTAGGAGAGAGATAAAAATTTGAGGGACATCTGCTACACAGCTGGACTAATTACGTGTGATGAGTTAAACCAGTGCTAGAAAGATCTTGTGCCAGATTGAAAGCAGACTAACAAAGCAACCAAAATGCATCTTTCTTCGACTCTCTCACAGTGCTCAGTAGAAATAACGTCTTCTTCGGTCTTCAACTGTTGATGATAAACTCTCGAACCTCATAGAACCTTGACAATTAACTCTTCTCTTTGATTTCTTGCTTGACTTATAAATTTATTCTTCCCTATGGCCTTATTGAACAAAAAGAACGTAATGATGTTTCATTTTTTATTTTATTTTTTTGATGAACAAAAAATTACAAGACAAAAATTTACATGGCCATGAGAGAAGGACTTTCAAAACTTGGATCTTCGCAACTTGTGATGTCTTGGTATCATGGATTCTAACAACTTATATCATTTGCTCTTATAACTTCAACTTTTATTTTTGAATTATTCTCTTCTATTGTTGCTTCTAAACCTAAAACGTCTTCACTTTCTTCATAGATTTTGATGTCGCTCCGCTTGTTGATGATGATAAGTTTCTACTGAGAGAGAGTCGCAATCCAGTAACTAAGACTACATTGTGAGGTTGCTTTGTCTTTCTGGCTTTTCCCTGAACTACTTTCCTTTCCATCATGTATGGTTAGGTCCATCACGGTTACCCTCTAAAAGGAACAAGTTCTCTCCTGAATTTCAAGGATCTCAATGTCTTTTTCTCTAATGTCTCAATAAGTTGTTATCTCTATCATTCCAATTTCTATCTTTTCGGTGAGAAAAAGTATGTAAACTTAGATAACCGGGTACTATGTGACGCTAGAAGTTTCAAAAATGCGACTAAAATGTTTCTCCCATACCCCCAAACTTAAATCTATCATTGTCCTCAATGTTCTAAAGATAAAATTAAAAGCCTGAACAAGGAGAAACTGTTACCACTTGAAGCAAAATAGATAAGGAAAGATATTACCGTGTCGCAAGAATATTGGGTTACCTCCCAAGAAGTGCTGAGTTTAAAGTCTTCAGCCAGACATCGTAAGGAATTAGTCACCTCATAGAATCATATAGAAGTAGTCGGAATAACTGTGGGTCATCTGGATCAAAAAGTATTACCCACAAGAAGAGGAAAATGCAACAGACCAAAAAGATGTCGCACATACCCTTGTTTAAGACAACTACATCTAGTTGTGTCTCAGGTTCAGGTTCTATAACTGGGTCTAGATAACAGGTTTTCATCGGTTGGATTTCCTCAAAGCTAAGATCCGGTTCAGGTATTAGAGTCTGGAAAAACTCAACTAAGAACTTATAAGAACATAACAACAACCTGAATAACTGGGGATCCTCTAAGTCAATCAGATTTGACTCACACAACTGACCACAATGAAAGAGGTGGTCTTCCTTAAGAAAATGTGTCGACCCTAATATCCTAAAGTGATTAGGTTTAGTCTCAAAACTTAATAACCGACACATCTTAAAATCAAAAGTTCCCACAATTGGTTGAAAAGTTTTTGGTGGGAAAACAAAGTCAATCTTGGTATCATAGCCTGGGTTAACCACATCAACCAGAGGATGTGTTTCTAACAACTGAGCTTCTTTCTGGACATCATTAGGTTCGGGAAAACGTGTATGAAGATAATCTTGTAAGATGGTTGAGGCACAAATGTCAAGTCCTACAGGAGGGTACTTTCTAAGAGTTAAAGCACACGGAGAATGATAATCACCCCCAAACTTAGAGTTTTCTGTGTCTCTAGAAATACTAGTCACAACTTCCCTAATTTCTAGGTCATCAGATTCCTGGAAATGGTCAATAGATTCTTCTAAGTTGGGTTCATCCTCACTCATTTCTACGAGTTTATCATCTTCTAAGACTAGTGTTTCTAAATCGCTAGATTCTAAATCAGTATTCTCAGGGTAAACTCTTTCCTCTAAACCATCATCACAATCATATAAAGGATTATCAGAGAAAGGCTCATCAACTAAGGTTTTAATCATAGTTACCTCCTCCGATTCACTGATAGGCACATCAAATAATGGATTATCCAACATACTGCAGGCTAAAGGATCATGAACTACATCGTCTAAAACGGTGGTATCTCTAGTCAAATCCACATCCTCTTTAATAGGTGAATAATTATTAAAATTATTTGGATTTGTATTAGAAACAACACTATCATTATAAAGCTCAATCAGAGTAACAAATTCCTGATCACTATGCCTACATATTTCATGTTCTTCATCAATACTATCCTCATCATAATCATCACTATAATAACATCAAAATGATCGAACCTTATCAAAACAAGTAGTGTTACCAATTCTAACCTCGTCATCTTGATTATGTGAATAAAAACTATCCTTATTTTCGAGGGTGGTATTGGGAAAACTACACTGGAAATTAAGACTATCCTGAGCAAGTTTTTCCACAATCCTATTTGTATTCTCAGTAAATTGCTTGAGGGTCTCTTCAATAGATATCTTAGTTGACCGCTCTACGGACTCTTCTGGGAGAAGAATATTATAAGTATCTTTCATAAATAACTTCTGTGCTGACTCATTGAAACTCTTGAGAGACTCTTCTAGAGAAATAGAAGGATTGTTTTGCTCGTATGACCTGTGGGTATGTGGATAGTAATTGGGGTCAAAATAGTATGGACCATAACCTTCAAAGGTTTCGCGTTCCCAATCACTATTCACACTATGGTCATAAAAAGGATAATGTATAAGCTGCTCAATCGGATACTCATTGTATTGGCTATTATAATACCAGTTCGACATCCTAACTGCAAGGGAATTCTAAACAAACACAAAGAAGGCTGACTCGACCACAACAAGCCTATTTTATCTAGCAAACAAAAATCATGATGGCTCCACTTAGATTGTTTTCTAGACCAGCTTCTATTCCTTCGAAAAGGAATTCGTTACAATTTGAGAACACCCTTCTGGAATCAATCCGAGCTAATGTAAGTTGAATCGAGGCGAGGGAAGCTCAGTGGATCTTTGATACCCAAAGCCTCACCGCTATAACAAGGCGGCGCAGTCACGCATTCAACTCGCAGAAACCATCATGAACTTCAAAGTATGCTCAAAAGAGTAACCAATATTTTTCGAACGACTTTCCTATTAAGCTCGTTACCCTATAGGTCTCGTTCTAGTCAAAATTTTAAGCTTAGGTTCGCGTTTGGTTTCGTTTTCCTAAGGCGGGCAAGAAGGAAACGGTGATGATATCCGAGTCCTTATCTTAATTTGGCCAGGCCTTGCCCTTTACTAGGAAATTAAAACAACCGTATTCAAATCCTCAGCATATATTCACCTTAAGGCATACAATAAACCCGCTGACAGGGGATTCGCGGGTGTTTCGAAAGCTTACCTCCCGTACCAGACGGGCGAAGAACCGCTGAAATCGACTCGGGCCACGACTCCTATGTCATGTGCGAACCCGAGGGGCCGAGACGATATTGTAATCGTCGTCCTTCCCTGCAAACAGTTTTACATTTAATGTACCCTTCCTTAGGGTTTAAAAAAAAATTGTCCAAGTCCAAAGTCCAAATAAAGTGCAAAAGAAAAGAAAAAAAATAATTACAAAAAATGGAAGGTCTCTAAAAAAAAAAATTCTCTTTTTTTTTTTTAATTTTTCTTTCGCTTTTTTTTTTTTTTTGCTTTGTCTTTTTCCTTCTCTTTTGGCTTTAAGCTTTGATTCCAAGTCTTTAGTATCCAAATTCAAACCTGTAATACAAAGACACACCCAAAGAAACGTAAAAAGAACAAATGAAATAAAAAAAAACCTAAAAATTCTACCTAAGCACAAATCCGCGTCGGCGGCGCCAAAATGATTAATGATTTTTTTGATTGTGATTGTAGTAAATAGGATTCGTTTCAGACTTGTGAAGGAAATGAAATTTTTAGATTTAATAAAAATATATATACAAAAATATTAACAATGGGCGAGAGGTACTGGGACTAAGGATTTGGCCGAATTCACTACACAGGGTTCATTCATATATTCTTTGACAATTTAAAACTCAATAAAATTAACATGGGCTCTGATTTTGCCAAGATAGATTCTCAAAACATTGATTGTAAGTCCTAAGTATGATGTATCAAAACACCTAAGCTAAGCATACATCATCGAATTAAATAACAACCAATTAATTCAAATCATATTTCAATTTTAGATTAATGCAAAAGTCATAAAAAAGAATAAAATAAATTACCCCAAGGATGAAATTCAGCCTCCTCCGTCGTCCCAGTGTTGGGTTTTAGCTCCTCATGATGAAAACACGCTCAAAATATATTTTTATAGCTCAAATGGTGTTTACAATGGAGAGAAAGGGAGAAAATGGTGTAAAACTGTAATATGCAATGCACAAAAAGCGTCACAGAATGAACGATAAAACAAAAGTGCTGCTGCTGTTTAGACTGCACTGCGACCCACGTCTGTGCGTCTTAGACACTGTTGATAAGCGATTGTCCTTGCGAGTCTGTTCTTCGTGTTTTGGTGTTCTTCATCAGCAGCAGCAGCAGAAGCAGAGTTTCATCAACTCTTGATTTCTGCTTCTATGGACCTCCTCTCGACCCCAAACTCTCCACACCCATTCTCTGTGATACCAGAAATCTATTTATACTCCTCGGCCTCATTTAATCACGCCATAACTCAAGATAATTCTCTCTTTACTCGGCTTAAAGAGAAAATATTTTTTGGATATTTTTTTCCTTTAATTAGCTCTCCACGCGCTGAAATGATGTATAAACACTCCAAACATGATCTTACACGCTGTAGAATTGATTCAACACTCTCCAAACACATGAGTACACGTCTAAATTTGATGTGATCGTGTGATATTCATTTCTTGAACGTGCTTCCTGATTTCTTGATTGCGATGATTCCAGCCAATTATGATCGATCCTAACACCCAAAATGTCTTCCTCTATCCATATCACAAATACCCATTGAAAATCAGAGGTTTAATCGAACTCTAACCCCTCCAAAAATCGATCGACCCAACTTCCAGTGAGAAGAAATATTTTCCCGCCTTTTTCCAAAATTTGAATTATGAGAAGAAAAGTGTCCTCCCCCTAATCCTGTACGGGTGTCTCTTTAGCAATTAGGGTGGAAATAGTAATTTTGGGGTGGAAATAGTAATTTTTCTGGGTTCTTCCGGTACATTTCTGGGACGCTTCCGGTGCATTTCTGAGGTGCCTCCGGTACATTATCCTGGGGTGTAAAACACTACTTTTCGAGCTCATTTCGCCGCAAAGGCTTATTTCTCTAAAAACATCTACAAAAACACAAAATAACACAATAAGTACTTAATCGAGTCTAACAATACAGAATATTGAGAACAAAATATACACATAAATGCGTCTATCAAATACCCCCAAACTTATTATTTGCTAGTCCTCGAGCAAAACTAATAAAAAATAAATAAAAACCGAGTTAATCTCGGGAGGGTTTACCAGAGGTGTGCCCACAAAACCATTATCCTAATTGGTCACAAGTATCCAAAGAGCTATGAGGACATACATATTCTCAACCTATCTCCAATAAGTAGAATGCCAGAGAAATTAAAGGTGTCAGCTCTAAAGCTGACTGAAGAAAAGGGGAGACACATCCACACGACTGCTAGATAAAGAGATATCCGCTACACAACTAGATAAACATTGTAAGATGCGTCTGCTGCTTTACAGCTGGATAAGATTAGGAGAGAGATAAAAATTTGAGGGACATCTGCTACACAGCTGGACTAATTACGTGTGATGAGTTAAACCAGTGCTAGAAAGATCTTGTGCCAGATTGAAAGCAGACTAACAAAGCAACCAAAATGCATCTTTCTTCGACTCTCTCACAGTGCTCAGTAGAAATAACGTCTTCTTCGGTCTTCAACTGTTGATGATAAACTCTCGAACCTCATAGAACCTTGACAATTAACTCTTCTCTTTGATTTCTTGCTTGACTTATAAATTTATTCTTCCCTATGGCCTTATTGAACAAAAAGAACGTAATGATGTTTCATTTTTTATTTTATTTTTTTGATGAACAAAAAATTACAAGACAAAAATTTACATGGCCATGAGAGAAGGACTTTCAAAACTTGGATCTTCGCAACTTGTGATGTCTTGGTATCATGGATTCTAACAACTTATATCATTTGCTCTTATAACTTCAACTTTTATTTTTGAATTATTCTCTTCTATTGTTGCTTCTAAACCTAAAACGTCTTCACTTTCTTCATAGATTTTGATGTCGCTCCGCTTGTTGATGATGATAAGTTTCTACTACTGAGAGAGAGTCGCAATCCAGTAACTAAGACTACATTGTGAGGTTGCTTTGTCTTTCTGGCTTTTCCCTGACCTACTTTCCTTTCCATCATGTATGGTTAGGTCCATCACGGTTACCCTCTAAAAGGAACAAGTTCTCTCCTGAATTTCAAGGATCTCAATGTCTTTTTCTCTAATGTCTCAATAAGTTGTTATCTCTATCATTCCAATTTCTATCTTTTCGGTGAGAAAAAGTATGTAAACTTAGATAACCGGGTACTATGTGACGCTAGAAGTTTCAAAATGCGACTAAAATGTTTCTCCCATACCCCCAAACTTAAATCTATCATTGTCCTCAATGTTCTAAAGATAAAATTAAAAGCCTGAACAAGGAGAAACTGTTACCACTTGAAGCAAAATAGATAAGGAAAGATATTACCGTGTCGCAAGAATATTGGGTTACCTCCCCCAAGAAGTGCTAGTTTAAAGTCTTCAGCCAGACATCGGAAGGAATTAGTCACCTCATAGAATCATATAGAAGTAGTCGGAATAACTGTGGGTCATCTGGATCAAAAAGTATTACCCACAAGAGAAAATGCAACAGACCAAAAAGATGTCGACATACCCTTGTTTAAGACAACTACATCTAGTTGTGGCTCAGGTTCAGGTTCTATAACTGGGTCTAGATAACAGGTTTTCATCGGTTGGATTTCCTCAAAGCTAAGATCCGGTTCAGGTATTAGAGTCTGGAAAAACTCAACTAAGAACTTATAAGACATAACAACAACCTGAATAACTGGGGATCCTCTAAGTCAATCAGATTTGACTCACACAGCTGACCACAATGAAGAGGTGGTCTTCCTTAAGAAAATGTGTCGACCCTAATATCCTAAAGTGATTAGGTTTAGTCTCAAAACTTAATAACCGACACATCTTAAAATCAAAAGTTCCCACAATTGGTTGAAAAGTTTTTGGTGGAAAACAAAGTCAATCTTGGTATCATAGCCTGGGTTAACCACATCAACCAGAGGATGTGTTTCTAACAACTGAGCTTCTTTCTGGACATCATTAGGTTCGGGAAAACGTGTATGAAGATAATCTTGTAAGATGGTTGAGGCACAAATGTCAAGTCCTACAGGAGGGTACTTTCTAAGAGTTAAAGCACACGGAGAATGATAATCACCCCCAAACTTAGAGTTTTCTGTGTCTCTAGAAATACTAGTCACAACTTCCCTAATTTCTAGGTCATCAGATTCCTGGAAATGGTCAATAGATTCTTCTAAGTTGGGTTCATCCTCACTCATTTCTACGAGTTTATCATCTTCTAAGACTAGTGTTTCTAAATCGCTAGATTCTAAAAGTATTCTCAGGGTAACTCTTTCCTCTAAACCATCATCACAATCAATAAAGGATTATCAGAGAAAGGCTCATCAACTAAGGTTTTAATCATAGTTACCTCCTCCGATTCACTGATAGGCACATCAAATAATGGATTATCCAACATACTGCAGGCTAAAGGATCATGAACTACATCGTCTAAAACGGTGGTATCTCTAGTCAAATCCACATCCTCTTTAATAGGTGAATAATTATTAAAATTATTTGGATTTGTATTAGAAACAACACTATCATTATAAAGCTCAATCGGAGTAACAAATTCCTGATCACTATGCCTACATATTTCATGTTCTTCATCAATACTATCCTCATCATAATCATCACTATAATAACATCAAAATGATCGAACCTTATCAAAACAAGTAGTGTTACCAATTCTAACCTCGTCATCTTGATTATGTGAATAAAAACTATCCTTATTTTCGAGGGTGGTATTGGGAAAACTACACTGGAAATTAAGACTATCCTGAGCAAGTTTTTCCACAATCCTATTTGTATTCTCAGTAAATTGCTTGAGGGTCTCTTCAATAGATATCTTAGTTGACCGCTCTACGGACTCTTCTGGGAGAAGAATATTATAAGTATCTTTCATAAATAACTTCTGTGCTGACTCATTGAAACTCTTGAGAGACTCTTCTAGAGAAATAGAAGGATTGTTTTGCTCGTATGACCTGTGGGTATGTGGATAGTAATTGGGTCAAAATAGTATGGACCATAACCTTCAAAGGTTTCGCGTTCCCAATCACTATTCACACTATGGTCATAAAAAGGATAATGTCTAAGCTGCTCAATCGGATACTCATTGTATTGGCTATTATAATACCAGTTCGACATCCTAACTGCAAGGGAATTCTAAACAAACACAAAGAAGGCTGACTCGACCACAACAAGCCTATTTTATCTAGCAAACAAAAATCATGATGGCTCCACTTAGATTGTTTTCTAGACCAGCTTCTATTCCTTCGAAAAGGAATTCGTTACAATTTGAGAACACCCTTCTGGAATCAATCCGAGCTAATGTAAGTTGAATCGAGGCGAGGGAAGCTCAGTGGATCTTTGATACCCAAAGCCTCACCGCTATAACAAGGCGGCGCAGTCACGCATTCAACTCGCAGAAACCATCATGAACTTCAAAGTATGCTCAAAAGAGTAACCAATATTTTTCGAACGACTTTCCTATTAAGCTCGTTACCCTATAGGTCTCGTTCTAGTCAAAATTTTAAGCTTAGGTTCGCGTTTGGTTTCGTTTTCCTAAGGCGGGCAAGAAGGAAACGGTGATGATATCCGAGTCCTTATCTTAATTTGGCCAGGCCTTGCCCTTTACTAGGAAATTAAAACAACCGTATTCAAATCCTCAGCATATATTCACCTTAAGGCATACAATAAACCCGCTGACAGGGGATTCGCGGGTGTTTCGAAAGCTTACCTCCCGTACCAGACGGGCGAAGAACCGCTGAATCGACTCGGGCCACGACTCCTATGTCATGTGCGAACCCGAGGGGCCGAGACGATATTGTAATCGTCGTCCTTCCCTGCAAACAGTTTTACATTTAATGTACCCTTCCGTTAGGGTTTAAAAAAAAATTGTCCAAGTCCAAAGTCCAAATAAAGTGCAAAAAAAAAAAAAAAAAATAATTACAAAAAATGGAAGGTCTCTAAAAAAAAAATTCTCTTTTTTTTTTAATTTTTCTTTCTTTTTTTTTTTTTTTGCTTTGTCTTTTTCCTTCTCTTTTGGCTTTAAGCTTTGATTCCAAGTCTTTAGTATCCAAATTCAAACCTGTAATACAAAGACACACCCAAAGAAACGTAAAAAGAACAAATGAAAAAAAAAAAACCTAAAAATTCTACCTAAGCACAAATCCGCGTCGGCGGCGCCAAAATGATTAATGATTTTTTTGATTGTGATTGTAGTAAATAGGATTCGTTTCAGACTTGTGAAGGAAATGAAATTTTTAGATTTAATAAAATATATATACAAAAATATTAACAATGGGCGAGAGGTACTGGGACTAAGGATTTGGCCGAATTCACTACACAGGGTTCATTCATATATTCTTTGACAATTTAAAACTCAATAAAATTAACATGGGCTCTGATTTTGCCAAGATAGATTCTCAAAACATTGATTGTAAGTCCTAAGATGATGTATCAAAACACCTAAGCTAAGCATACATCATCGAATTAAATAACAACCAATTAATTCAAATCATATTTCAATTTTAGATTAATGCAAAAGTCATAAAAAAGAATAAAATAAATTACCCCAAGGATGAAATTCAGCCTCCTCCGTCGTCCCAGTGTTGGGTTTTAGCTCCTCATGATGAAAACACGCTCAAAATATATTTTTATAGCTCAAATGGTGTTTACAATGGAGAGAAAGGAGAAAATGGTGTAAAACTGTAATATGCAATGCACAAAAAGCGTCACAGAATGAACGATAAAAAAAGTGTGCTGCTGTTTAGACTGCACTGCGACCCACGTCTGTGCGTCTTAGACACTGTTGATAAGCGATTGTCCTTGCGAGTCTGTTCTTCGTGTTTTTGGTGTTCTTCATCAGCAGCAGCAGCAGAAGCAGAGTTTCATCAACTCTTGATTTCTGCTTCTATGGACCTCCTCTCGACCCCAAACTCCACACCCATTCTCTGTGATACCAGAAATCTATTTATACTCCTCGGCCTCATTTAATCACGCCATAACTCAAGATAATTCTCTCTTTACTCGGCTTTAAAGAGAAAATATTTTTTGGATATTTTTTCCTTTAATTAGCTCTCCACGCGCTGCTGAAATGATGTATAAACACTCCAAACATGATCTTACACGCTGTAGAATTGATTCAACACTCTCCAAACACATGAGTACACGTCTAAATTTGATGTGATCGTGTGATATTCATTTCTTGAACGTGCTTCCTGATTTCTTGATTGCGATGATTCCAGCCAATTATGATCGATCCTAACACCCAAAATGTCTTCCTCTATCCATATCACAAATACCCATTGAAAATCAGAGGTTTAATCGAACTCTAACCCCTCCAAAAATCGATCGACCCAACTCCAGTGAGAAGAAATATTTTCCCGCCTTTTTCCAAAATTTGAATTATGAGAAGAAAAGTGTCCTCCCCCTAATCCTGTACGGGTGTCCTTTAGCAATTAGGGTGGAAATAGTAATTTTGGGGTGGAAATAGTAATTTTTCTGGGTTCTTCCGGTACATTTCTGGGACGCTTCCGGTGCATTTCTGAGGTGCCTCCGGTACATTATCCTGGGGTGTAAAACACTACTTTTCGAGCTCATTTCGCCGCAAAGGCTTATTTCTCTAAAAACATCTACAAAAACACAAAATAACACAATAAGTACTTAATCGAGTCTAACAATACAGAATATTGAGAACAAAATAGACACATAAATGCGTCTATCAAATACCCCCAAACTTATTATTTGCTAGTCCTCGAGCAAAACTAATAAAAAATAAATAAATAAACCGAGTTAATCTCGGGAGGGTTTACCAGAGGTGTGCCCACAAAACCATTATCCTAATTGGTCACAAGTATCCAAAGAGCTATGAGGACATACATATTCTCAACCTATCTCCAATAAGTAGAATGCCAGAGAAATTAAAGGTGTCAGCTCTAAAGCTGACTGAAGAAAAGGGGAGACACATCCACACGACTGCTAGATAAAGAGATATCCGCTACACACTAGATAAACATTGTAAGATGCGTCTGCTGCTTTACAGCTGGATAAGATTAGGAGAGAGATAAAAATTTGAGGGACATCTGCTACACAGCTGGACTAATTACGTGTGATGAGTTAAACCAGTGCTAGAAAGATCTTGTGCCAGATTGAAAGCAGACTAACAAAGCAACCAAAATGCATCTTTCTTCGACTCTCTCACAGTGCTCAGTAGAAATAACGTCTTCTTCGGTCTTCAACTGTTGATGATAAACTCTCGAACCTCATAGAACCTTGACAATTAACTCTTCTCTTTGATTTCTTGCTTGACTTATAAATTTATTCTTCCCTATGGCCTTATTGAACAAAAAGAACGTAATGATGTTTCATTTTTTTTTATTTTTTTGATGAACAAAAAATTACAAGACAAAAATTTACATGGCCATGAGAGAAGGACTTTCAAAACTTGGATCTTCGCAACTTGTGATGTCTTGGTATCATGGATTCTAACAACTTATATCATTTGCTCTTATAACTTCAACTTTATTTTTGAATTATTCTCTTCTATTGTTGCTTCTAAACCTAAAACGTCTTCACTTTCTTCATAGATTTTGATGTCGCTCCGCTTGTTGATGATGATAAGTTTCTACTGAGAGAGAGTCGCAATCCAGTAACTAAGACTACATTGTGAGGTTGCTTTGTTTTCTGGCTTTTCCCTGACTACTTTCCTTTCCATCATGTATGGTTAGGTCCATCACGGTTACCCTCTAAAAGGAACAAGTTCTCTCCTGAATTTCAAGGATCTCAATGTCTTTTTCTCTAATGTCTCAATAAGTTGTTATCTCTATCATTCCAATTTCTATCTTTTCGGTGAGAAAAAGTATGTAAACTTAGATAACCGGGTACTATGTGACGCTAGAAGTTTCAAAAATGCGACTAAAATGTTTCTCCCATACCCCCAAACTTAAATCTATCATTGTCCTCAATGTTCTAAAGATAAAATTAAAAGCCTGAACAAGGAGAAACTGTTACCACTTGAAGCAAAATAGATAAGGAAAGATATTACCGTGTCGCAAGAATATTGGGTTACCTCCCAAGAAGTGCTGAGTTTAAAGTCTTCAGCCAGACATCGTAAGGAATTAGTCACCTCATAGAATCATATAGAAGTAGTCGGAATAACTGTGGGTCATCTGGATCAAAAAGTATTACCCACAAGAAGAGGAAATGCAACAGACCAAAAAGATGTCGCACATACCCTTGTTTAAGACAACTACATCTAGTTGTGCTCAGGTTCAGGTTCTATAACTGGGTCTAGATAACAGGTTTTCATCGGTTGGATTTCCTCAAAGCTAAGATCCGGTTCAGGTATTAGAGTCTGGAAAAACTCAACTAAGAACTTATAAGAACATAACAACAACCTGAATAACTGGGGATCCTCTAAGTCAATCAGATTTGACTCACACAACTGACCACAATGAAAGAGGTGGTCTTCCTTAAGAAAATGTGTCGACCCTAATATCCTAAAGTGATTAGGTTTAGTCTCAAAACTTAATAACCGACACATCTTAAAATCAAAAGTTCCCACAATTGGTTGAAAAGTTTTTGGTGGGAAAACAAAGTCAATCTTGGTATCATAGCCTGGGTTAACCACATCAACCAGAGGATGTGTTTCTAACAACTGAGCTTCTTTCTGGACATCATTAGGTTCGGGAAAACGTGTATGAAGATAATCTTGTAAGATGGTTGAGGCACAAATGTCAAGTCCTACAGGAGGGTACTTTCTAAGAGTTAAAGCACACGGAGAATGATAATCACCCCCAAACTTAGAGTTTTCTGTGTCTCTAGAAATACTAGTCACAACTTCCCTAATTTCTAGGTCATCAGATTCCTGGAAATGGTCAATAGATTCTTCTAAGTTGGGTTCATCCTCACTCATTTCTACGAGTTTATCATCTTCTAAGACTAGTGTTTCTAAATCGCTAGATTCTAAATCAGTATTCTCAGGGTAAACTCTTTCCTCTAAACCATCATCACAATCATATAAAGGATTATCAGAGAAAGGCTCATCAACTAAGGTTTTAATCATAGTTACCTCCTCCGATTCACTGATAGGCACATCAAATAATGGATTATCCAACATACTGCAGGCTAAAGGATCATGAACTACATCGTCTAAAACGGTGGTATCTCTAGTCAAATCCACATCCTTTAATAGGTGAATAATTATTAAAATTATTTGGATTTGTATTAGAAACAACACTATCATTATAAAGCTCAATCGGAGTAACAAATTCCTGATCACTATGCCTACATATTTCATGTTCTTCATCAATACTATCCTCATCATAATCATCACTATAATAACATCAAAATGATCGAACCTTATCAAAACAAGTAGTGTTACCAATTCTAACCTCGTCATCTTGATTATGTGAATAAAAACTATCCTTATTTTCGAGGGTGGTATTGGGAAAACTACACTGGAAATTAAGACTATCCTGAGCAATTTTTCCACAATCCTATTTGTATTCTCAGTAAATTGCTTGAGGGTCTCTTCAATAGATATCTTAGTTGACCGCTCTACGGACTCTTCTGGGAGAAGAATATTATAAGTATCTTTCATAAATAACTTTGTGTGACTCATTGAAACTCTTGAGAGACTCTTCTAGAGAAATAGAAGGATTGTTTTGCTCGTATGACCTGTGGGTATGTGGATAGTAATTGGGTCAAAATGGTATGGACCATAACCTTCAAAGGTTTCGCGTTCCCAATCACTATTCACACTATGGTCATAAAAAGGATAATGTCTAAGCTGCTCATCGGATACTCATTGTATTGGCTATTATAATACCAGTTCGACATCCTAACTGCAAGGGAATTCTAAACAAACACAAAGAAGGCTGACTCGACCACAACAAGCCTATTTTATCTAGCAAACAAAAATCATGATGGCTCCACTTAGATTGTTTTCTAGACCAGCTTCTATTCCTTCGAAAAGGAATTCGTTACAATTTGAGAACACCCTTCTGGAATCAATCCGAGCTAATGTAAGTTGAATCGAGGCGAGGGAAGCTCAGTGGATCTTTGATACCCAAAGCCTCACCGCTATAACAAGGCGGCGCAGTCACGCATTCAACTCGCAGAAACCATCATGAACTTCAAAGTATGCTCAAAAGAGTAACCAATATTTTCGAACGACTTTCCTATTAAGCTCGTTACCCTATAGGTCTCGTTCTAGTCAAAATTTTAAGCTTAGGTTCGCGTTTGGTTTCGTTTTCCTAAGGCGGGCAAGAAGGAAACGGTGATGAATCCGAGTCCTTATCTTAATTTGGCCAGGCCTTGCCCTTTACTAGGAATTAAAAACCGTATTCAAATCCTCAGCATATATTCACCTTAAGGCATACATAAACCCGCTGACAGGGATTCGCGGTGTTTCGAAAGCTTACCTCCCGTACCAGACGGGCGAAGAACCGCTGAAATCGACTCGGGCCACGACTCCTATGTCATGTGCGAACCCGAGGGGCCGAGACGATATTGTAATCGTCGTCCTTCCCTGCAAACAGTTTTACATTTAATGTACCCTTCCTTAGGGTTTAAAAAAAAATTGTCCAAGTCCAAAGTCCAAAAAAGTGCAAAAGAAAAGAAAAAAATAATTACAAAAAATGGAAGTCTCTAAAAAAAAAATTCTCTTTTTTTTTTAATTTTTCTTTCGTTTTTTTTTTTTTTGCTTTGTCTTTTTCCTTCTCTTTTGGCTTTAAGCTTTGATTCCAAGTCTTTAGTATCCAATTCAAACCTGTAATACAAAGACACACCCAAAGAAACGTAAAAAGAACAAATGAAATAAAAAAAAACCTAAAAATTCTACCTAAGCACAAATCCGCGTCGGCGGCGCCAAAATGATTAATGATTTTTTGATTGTGATTGTAGTAAATAGGATTCGTTTCAGACTTGTGAAGGAAATGAAATTTTTAGATTTAATAAAAATATATATACAAAAATATTAACAATGGGCGAGAGGTACTGGGACTAAGGATTTGGCCGAATTCACTACACAGGGTTCATTCATATATTCTTTGACAATTTAAAACTCAATAAAATTAACATGGCTCTGATTTTGCCAAGATAGATTCTCAAAACATTGATTGTAAGTCCTAAGTATGATGTATCAAAACACCTAAGCTAAGCATACATCATCGAATTAAATAACAACCAATTAATTCAAATCATATTTCAATTTTAGATTAATGCAAAAGTCATAAAAAGAATAAAATAAATTACCCCAAGGATGAAATTCAGCCTCCTCCGTCGTCCCAGTGTTGGGTTTTAGCTCCTCATGATGAAAACACGCTCAAAATATATTTTTATAGCTCAAATGGTGTTTACAATGGAGAGAAAGGGAGAAAATGGTGTAAAACTGTAATATGCAATGCACAAAAAGCGTCACAGAATGAACGATAAAACAAAAGTGCTGCTGCTGTTTAGACTGCACTGCGACCCACGTCTGTGCGTCTTAGACACTGTTGATAAGCGATTGTCCTTGCGAGTCTGTTCTTCGTGTTTTTGGTGTTCTTCATCAGCAGCAGCAGCAGAAGCAGAGTTTCATCAACTCTTGATTTCTGCTTCTATGGACCTCCTCTCGACCCCAAACTCTCCACACCCATTCTCTGTGATACCAGAAATCTATTTATACTCCTCGGCCTCATTTAATCACGCCATAACTCAAGATAATTCTCTCTTTACTCGGCTTAAAGAGAAAATATTTTTTGGATATTTTTTTCCTTTAATTAGCTCTCCACGCGCTGAAATGATGTATAAACACTCCAAACATGATCTTACACGCTGTAGAATTGATTCAACACTCTCCAAACACATGAGTACACGTCTAAATTTGATGTGATCGTGTGATATTCATTTCTTGAACGTGCTTCCTGATTTCTTGATTGCGATGATTCCAGCCAATTATGATCGATCCTACTTTTCGAGCTCATTTTGCCGCAAAGGCTTATTTCTCTAAAAACATCTACAAAAACACAAAATAACACAATAAGTACTTAATCGAGTCTAACAATAAAGAATATTGAGAACAAAATAGACACATAAATGCGTCTATCAGTAATCACAATAATGGCTATTCCAAACTCTAGTTATTCTTCTAAACAAAACAAGAAAATAGAAGATTTACTAGGCAAACTAAAGGAAAAATCAGAGTTCATTGAGAACTTCATATCTTTCAATGAATCCATCAAAGAAGGTTTCACTGATTTCCTTTACTCTCTTGACCGTAGATACACCATGTCTGTGAGTTAGAACACCAACTTTACGATCAACAACCCTAGCAAGCTGTGTAGCTTTGACACAATCCATGATGAGCTTCTTTTGATTCTGTATCAGAATATTCTGATTAGCAAGGATTCTGGCCTGACCATCTAGGAGTTGGTTTATTTGCAATTGAAGATTAGCAAACTCGACCTTTGAATCGTTCTGAAAACGAGATAAATCCTTGACGAAATCATCAATCCAGAAATTGTGATTCTTTCTTTCTAGCATCTTCTTAAGAACCACCTCTTGAATTGGTTCGCGTCCTTGAGCGTCTTCCTCCATATCAAGATGCACAATCTCTTGAGATGCAGAGTTCTCCATAATTTTTGTCAGGGATGGAAAGACACAATATAGAGAAATATATGTGTATGTAAACAGGAGAAGAAAACTCTTGTTTTTGGGAACCATGTGAACTCACAAGAAGACGCGAACGTTCGTGGACCGGTGGTACAGAGACACAAAGAAAAAAAATAGTGTACAACATACTTACTTGAGAATTTCCCAACAATTATCCTTGCATCTCTCAAGCTAGACACAAGGAAAAGGAGTACCTGAAATCAGGTGATAGAGTGAGAAATATTCCCACTATGATTATTGAGAAAGGAGTTGTACATATCATTTGACAGCTTGATCTTTGTGTTCTTTTCCTTTCCTCGGTTGACACTCATCCCAAAAGGGTAAGACACAACTTGTTTAACATATCCGTCAGAAGGCTTTTTCTGAGGACTAAATCTAGGACCTCTTGCAACTGGTTCAAGAGGATCAGGATAGAGAGGAATCCATTTTCTAGACTTAGATTTTCCAGAAATAGTCTTATAAACACAGGGAATTCTTTTATCAGTAGCACAATAATTTATACCATGAGAATGCATTTGAACCATGTGATGACTTCTAGAAAGAAACTCATATTTATAAGGTTTCTGGTTTTCTGTGGGCATGCGATTCACTGCAGTAGTCGACCGACTATTCGTTCCATTGACAGTGGAGAGAAGTAAATTATGAAGTTTAGAATTTTGTTTCCTTCTGGCAAAACAATGGATAGCATAGTGATTCTTTTTCCCACATAATGTACAGGTTCGTGGAGGAGAAGCAATAAACGACACATGTTTTAACTTCATATCCATATGAGGAGATTGCAAGTTATGTAAACTTTTATTGACACAACCTTCTTATGGAGGATCCTTCATGTACTGCAATCCATGAGAATTAGTTTGCACTGAAGAATTTCTCCTTAAGACAGAGTTTTCCTTTTCCAAGGATTTGCACTGTTCATCGGCTAGCGTAAGGGATGCTTCTAGTTTCTCTTTTTCGACACGAAGCCTGTTAAGCTCTGATAAATGCGTCTCGATCAAACTTTTCTCTCTAATTGAGTCTTCCTTAACTATATCCTCAAGAACACTAATCTTTTCACGCTGTAGAGTAGTTTCTTGGAGTAGTTTTTCAATATTCCTAGAGTAGGAGTCAATAATGCTATAGAGTTCATGTTCTCTATCAAGTGAATTTTCAAATTCATCAATAAGCTGATTATGATCCTGAAAATCAATGATCTCAGTAGAATTTTTTGAAGTTCTGGTGAGCTTCATTTCAGCTTTTTCCATAGTGCCAAATGTCTCATCAGAGAGAGATATGTCATCACAAGATGAAAAAATCTTCTTACCTCGGGATTCGGAAGAATCATCAAAGGAGTAATCCTTTGAGGTATTTCCAAGACATTTGGCATATTCAAAAGCTATAGAAGACATCTTGGTATGCGTATATGTCAGAGATTCTGTCCTCAGACTCATATTGCCACAAACACATACTTGTAAGGTCTTTTAAACGTGTTTGCCTGCTCTGATACCAATTGAAAAAGTGGGGGTACAACAACCACACCCAATATTTCGCTTAGCAATCTGTATGGACAAACTCCAATATACTTTCTAGAGAATCAACTAGACAGTCAGACTCAATCTAGATAAAAAGTATATCAAAGAGTTTATATCTCAATCTCTCGATTTAATATATACTCAAGCAAATAGAAATCTGCGAGTTTTTATCAAATACTAAAGAGATAACTTGGATGGTACCGAAGACCAATATCCAAGTGTCAATCAATTTAAATCAACAACCAAAAGGTAGGATATTCTAATTGATTGAACAACGCACAACCTGTGATATTTCAATTATATAACAAAACATAATGCGGAAAAGAAATAACACAGACACCAGAATTTTGTTAACGAGGAAACTGCAAATGCAGAAAAACCCCGGGACCTAGTCCAGATTGAACACACACTGTATTAAGCAGCTACAGACACTAGCCTACTCCAAATTAACTTCGGTTTGGAATGTAGTTGAATCCCAATCAATCTCACATTGATCCAAGGTACAGTTATGCTCCTACGTTTCAGATCCCAGCAGGATGCTACGTACTTGATTTCCTTAGCTGATCTCACCCACGACTAAGAGTTGCTACGACCCAAAGTCGAAGACTTTAATAAAAAAAATTGTATCATACAGAAAAGTCTACGGTAATAGATAAATCCGTTTCCCACGAATATACCTACGAGTTTTGTTCCATCTTTTGATAAACCAAGGTGAACAGGAACCAATTGATAAACCGGACTTATATTCCCGAAGAACAACCTAGTATTATCAATCACCTCACAATAACCTTAATCGACGCAGCCAAAAAATATATTGCGGAATCACAAACGATGACATGGAGTGTTTGTGATTTCTTTTATATCTTGCCTATCGGAGATATAAATCCCAAGCCAATTATTACAATTGTACTCATACGATAGAAACAACAATATCAGATCACACAACTACAAGAAAGTAGTATCGGTCTGGCTTCACAATCCCAATGAAGTCTTTAAGTCGTTAAACTGGTTTAGAAGAAGAAACCAAAGGTTAAAGGAGAATCTACTCTATATTAGCACAACTAGTATCACACAGAAGGTATGGGGATTAGATTTCCCAGTTGCTAGAGTTCTCTCTTATATAGTCTTTCAAATCAGGGTTTGCAATCAATGTTAGCTTGGTAACAGAGCATTCAATATTCACCGTTAGATTAAAACCTGACTAGATTCAAGATAATATATTTCAACCGCTAGATCGAAAACTAGCTTGTTACACACAAATGAAATGCACGTTTCTAGGCTTGTGTAACCGTACCCAAACTTGTACATTTGTTGGTTCAACAATAGTCAAACAAATGGTTAGCCATATGATCACTTTCATATCAACCATATTCTTCTTCTCCATAACTAGTTCAAGTGACTCAAATGAACTAGTTAGAGAGTTGTTCAATTGCAAGGAAATCTTATGTAACTAGACAAGACACAATTGAAGCAAAAACGATTTGATTCACTCGAATTAGTTCATGAACTATATAACCACGGTTTGGAATTTGCATTCCTTAGTTTATATAAGAATAAGTTCACAAACATCGTTTTTAGATATAACCTACTCAAGTTCGTGGACTGGGTTCGCGGACTTAAGTTTCCGGACGGAGTTCACAAACTCCAGCGGAATTTCTCGGGACGAGAACTTCCGCCAGTTCGCGAACTTGGCTCATGCCACCATTCCAGTTCTCTTGATCGAAAAAGTTCGCAAACTTCGGTTCAAGGAATAAGGACTTATACATATAGTTTCCACAACAATGCTTATATCCTCCAATGGTTATATAATCTAAACTCTCATTTCAATCATTGAAATATTCTTAGAGGACGTTGATATTCTATAGTTGTTATTCACAAACTATTTTTCGTCAAAGTAAGCAATTTTCAAAGTGATTGAAACTTGTCATGACTTTCGTCACTAGGTAAAGATGAACTTGACTAAAGCGAAAGATTACCAACACATATTTCGAGAAATAGATAGACGAGATAAACTCAACTCGAAATAGCAAATGTGTATAATCTAAGTCTATATAGCAAAACGACTTTTGTCTCAAGATAGGAGATAAATAGACTTTTGAGTGATAGATAAGTTCAAGTCTCCACATACCTTTTAGTCGATGAAGATCCACCGGTTCCTTGAGTAGTCCTTCATCTTGTATGATGATTGCCATGGAGTTCTTGAGCTCAACTACACTTTTTATCCTAGTCCGGGACCTTAGCTATAGTATACTAGAAATCAAGACTTATAGTTTTGTTCACTAACATTGACAAACATGCTTGATATAGCAACGCATGCGAGTTCGACCGATCAATACTCTAACAAAATGGACAAGCAGAAGTCTCTAATCGAGAAGTGAAGTCTATTTTGGAGAAAACAGTAAATCCTACATGAAAGGATTGGAGTTTACGACTCGATGACGCTTTATAGGCGTATAGGAATGCATATAAGACTCTCGTTGGGATGTCTCCTTATAGACTTGTGTACGGTACACTGAAGTAATTTTTTGATTGTGGTTGTAGTAAATAGGATTTGAACTCTAAGACTTGTTAAGATTAATTTTAAAGGAATAAAATAGAGAGTTACTGGGTCTATGATTCGGACAAACTTATATCAATAGGTTCAATTATCATTCTCAAACAATTATCGCTCGACAAATAAAACAACATCGACTCTTATTCTTGCCAAGGTAGATTCTTCAAACATTAATTATAAATCGTAAGCATGGGACATCAAACATCTAAGCAAGCATGACCCATCTAATAAAATAATAACTAATTTTTTCAAATCATAATTCTATTTTAATTAAGTGAAAGTCAAATAGAAAATAAAACAAATTCACCCAAGTATGAAGTCCGGCTTCCTCCGTCGACCCAGTGTTGGGGTTTAGCTCCACATGGTGAAAACACTCTCAAAATAGTATTTCATTGCTCAAAAAGGTGTTTACAAGGAGAAAAGGCATAAAACAGGGCTTTTGAAACAATTATAATTGTTACAGATACAACAATAAACTGTTACTGACGTTGTAGCTTCTACGACTGTCACTATGTGTCGCAACCACTGTAGATATACGACCCACGCCTAAGTGTCGTTGTCACTGTTGGAAAACGAATGTCTTTGCAACTCTGTTCTTCGTTCTTCACTGTTTTTCTGCTGCTGGTGCAGATTTCTCTGCAGCAATTCTCTCGACTCTTTATCCTCCCCAATCACTCATGTCTTCTTTGGAATGCCAACAGCCTATTTATACTTCACAGGCGCATCAAATCTCTGTGCAGTTACTCCAAATATTCGACAGTAAATAGAAAATATTTTCTTCATTTTTCTTTCCATGCTACGGGATTTCCTTCCCACTTTCTCTCTTTCACGCGTCTGATATTTGAGTAGACACCTCATTGAGTGGTAAACACACGCCAAACTTCGTCTAATAATCCCGAGTCATACTCCAAACTCTGTTTTCATGAGGCAAACACATAACTTCCCTGTTTTATAAAATCCACGTACACATCCCTTGTTTTACGTTTCTAAGCCTCATACCAATCCTGTTTTGACTAAAAAGGATATTCCCAACTAATTCCAGCGATTAAATCTCCACCGAACTCCTCTAATATCTTCATAGAATCTCGCAATTAACTCCATCCCCTGCTTTCTTCAAACCTTCGATTCTAACCAATTCTGGTTGGTTCAAGCAGTCTTACCAAATCTGTTAGTCCCAAAGGAAGATACCCAAACAATTTTAGCCATTGAATCTCCCTAGAACAGCTCCGAAATCAAAACCCTAATTCCGGCAGTTCAATAACCAGTTTTCCCGCCAATTTCTGTTCTTCCTGTTTTCATCAATCCGTGATTATCCATCCCATCTTAACTAATTCAGAGCACATTACCACCTCTGTTTAGGTTCAAGGAACAAACTCATTTGATTTCAGCGCTTTAATCTCACCCAATCACCTCCAAAACCGAAACCCTAATATGTTCCATTGAAAACCAGTTTTTCCCGCCATTTTTCAAATTCAAAAGGAAGAAGATGACCTTCCCCTTTTCCTGTTCCGGTGTCCATTTAGCAATAGGTGCTGAATAGTAAAGAAGGTGTCCCTTAGTAATTGAGTTTCCCCTTAACCTCAGTGAGAGTCCGAATAACACGTGTCCTCCGGGGTGCAAAAACCACTTTTCGAGCAACTTTCTCCATAAGAGCTTATTTCCTTAAAAAGACTTAAAACAAGTTTATTAGAGAAATAATGAGTCCTAGCCAATGTATTTATGGGTTAAAATGCGTCGCATTTTTGTGCTTATCAAATTCCCCCACACTTACATTTTGCTCGTCCTCGAGCAAAACAGAAAATTGACCCGCTACACAGTTGGTCATAAACTAAGAGAGAGAGAGAATTGACCCGCTACATAGCTGGTCATAATTTTATTTTTTTAAGACCGAGACCCGCTACATAGCTGGTCATATATTTTTTTATTTTTTTATAAATTTTTTAGACCCGCTACACAGCTGGTCATATAATGCAAGAAAAAGAAAAGACCCGCTACACAGCTGGTCATATAATAAGATAGAGAGAGACCCGCTACACAGCTGGTCATACAATTTTTTTTTCCAAGATCGAGACCCGCCACACAGCTGGTCATAATATGCAAGAAAATTCCGGAAACAGTAAAGTAAAAAGTTAAACACTCCCCCACACTTAAACATTACACTATCCTCAATGTAATTGAGTCATTCAACGCAAAACTTAAGATGGGAAATTCATAAAACGCAAAAAGAAAACGAAAATAAAAAAAATAAAATTATACCTACTGGAATATACAAAAAGGATCCCCATACACTAATAACCTGAAAATTTGGGGATCGACCCAAAATACAACATTTACAAATGACAGATTCACACTTATGTTATAAAGATACGGAGACGCTGGAACTATCAAAAACCAAGATTTACCCCTAAACCAAGTTTTTACTGCACAAGGAAGTGCGTAAAGAACAAAATATGGGGATTCTATTGAGAATGGGGAAATATCAATTGATTCATGCACAATATCAGGAATAGGCAAGTCCTCTTGGTACTTAGATGCAAAGTAATCCAACAATACTTTAGAAGCACACAATTCTAACCCTAAATTAACTTTTGGAAGTCTATGGGTCTAGAAACAACCTCTAAGTCGGGTGAATGATCTTGTGAGGTAGATTCATCTATGGAATTAGGAAAATCACCCACACAATCATCCACAGGGTCATCTATATGTTCATATTGGAATAGAGAGTCACTACCAGATTCATCATCATCAGCAAATAATCTTTTACATTCAAGAACTCTCAATTTTTGTTCCAAACTAGGAGGTGTGTGTTTATAATACTTCTCGTATATCTCTAAAAGAGATTCTTCACTTACCGCATGTGGATCAAAAACTCCATACCGTTTCCTATGCATGTATTCACCAAGAGTCATCGCAGATGAGGTTTCTTGATAATTTGAATTTCTACGCATATACTCCGCCAGCGTCATCGTAGATGGCGTCTCCTCAGAGGAAGTCATCATCCTCAAAAAGTCCCTGAAAACAAATACGAAAAGAAACGCATAAAAAGGAAAAAAGAAAATCTAAAATGAAATTAAAATATTGTACAAAACAAATATAAATAAACCTAAAAATTAATCTAAAAACAAATCCGCGTCGGCGGCGCCAAAATGAAGTAATTTTTTGATTGTGGTTGTAATAAATAGGATTCGAACTCTAAGACTTGTTAAGATTAGTTTTAAAGGAATAAAATAGAGAGTTACGGGGTCTAGGATTCGGCCAAACTCATATCAATAGGTTCAATTATTCATTCTCAAACAACTATGCTCGACAAATAAAACAACATCGACTCTTATTCTTTCCAAGGTACATTCTCCAAACATTAATTATAAATCGTAAGCATGGGACATCAAACATCTAAGCAAGCATGACCCATCTAATAAAATAATAACTAATTTTTTCAAATCATAATTCTATTTTAATTAAGTGCAAAAGTCAAATAGAAAATAAAAAAAATTCACCCAAGTATGAAGTCCGGCTTCCTCCGTCGACCCAGTGTTGGGGTTTAGCTCCACATGGTGAAAACACTATCAAAATAATATTTCATTGCTCAAAAAGGTGTTTACAAGGAGAAAAGGCATAAAACAGGGCTTTTGTAACAGTTATAATTGTTACAGATACAACAATAAACTGTTACTGACGATGTAGCTTCTACGACTGTCACTATGTGTCGCAACCACTGTAGATATACGACCCACGCCTAAGTGTCGTTAACTCTGTTGGAAAACGAATGTCTTTGCAACTCTGTTCTTCGTTCTTCACTGTTTTTCTGCTGCTGGTGCAGATTTCTCTGCAGCAATTCTCTCGACTCTTTATCCTCCCCAATCACTCATGTCTTCTTTGGAATGCCAACAGCCTATTTATACTTCACAGGCGCATCAAATCTCTGTGCAGTTACTCCAAATATTCGACAGTAAATAGAAAATGTTTTCTTCATTTTTCTTTCCATGCTACGGGATTTCCTTCCCACTTTCTCTCTTTCACGCGTCTGATATTTGAGTAGACACCTCATTGAGTGGTAAACACACGCCAAACTTCGTCTAATAATCCCGAGTCATACTCCAAACTCTGTTTTCATGAGGCAAACACATAACTTCCCTGTTTTATAAAATCCACGTACACAGCCCTTGTTTTATGTTTCTAAGCCTCATATCAATCCTGTTTTGACTAAAAAGGATATTCCCAACTAATTCCAGCGATTAAATCTCCACCGAACTCCTCCAATATCTTCATAGAATCTCGCAATTAACTCCATCCCCAGCTTTCTTCGAACCTTCGATTCTAACCAATTCTGGTTGGTTCAAGCAGCCTTACCAACTCTGTTAGGCCCAAAGGAAGATACCCAAAAAAATTTAGCCATTGAATCTCCCTAGAACAGCTCCGAAATCAAAACCCTAATTCCAGCAGTTCAATAACCAGTTTTCCCGCCAATTTCTGTTCTTCCTGTTTTCATCAATCCGTGATTATCCAGCCCATCTTAACTGATTCAGAGCACATTACCACCCCTGTTTAGGTTCTAGGAACAAACCCATTTGATTTCAGCGCTTTAATCTCACCCAAACACCTCCAAAACCGAAACCCTAATTCTGTTCCATTGAAAACCAGTTTTTCCCGCCATTTTTCAAATTCAAAAGGAAGAAGATGACCTCCCCCTTTTCATGTTCCGGTGTCCCTTTAGCAATAGGTGCTGAATAGTAAAGAAGGTTCCCCTTAGTAATTGAGGTGCCCCTTAACCAACAGTGAGTGTCCGAATAACACGTGTCCTCCGGGGTGCAAAAACCACTTTTCGAGCAACTTTCTCCATAAGAGCTTGTTTCCTTGAATAGACTTAAAACAAGTTTATTAGAGAAATAATGAGTCCTAGCCAATGTATTTATGGGTTAAAATGCGTCGCATTTTCGTGCTTATCAAATTCCCCAAGACTTACATTTTGCTCGTCCTCGAGCAAAACAGAAAATTGACCCGCTACACAGTTGGTCATAAACTAAGAGAGAGAGAGAATTGACCCGCTACATAGCTGGTCATAATTTTATTTTTTTAAGACCGAGACCCGCTACATAGCTGGTCATATATTTTTTTATTTTTTTATAAATTTTTTAGACCCGCTACACAGCTGGTCATATAATGCAAGAAAAAGAAAAGACCCGCTACACAGCTGGTCATATAATAAGATAGAGAGAGACCCGCTACACAGCTGGTCATACAATTTTTTTTTCCAAGATCGAGACCCGCCACACAGCTGGTCATAATATGCAAGAAAATTCCGGAAACAGTAAAGTAAAAAGTTAAACACTCCCCCACACTTAAACATTACACTATCCTCAATGTAATTGAGTCATTCAACGCAAAACTTAAGATGGGAAATTCATAAAACGCAAAAAGAAAACGAAAATAAAAAAAATAAAATTATACCTACTGGAATATACAAAAAGGATCCCCATACACTAATAACCTGAAAATTTGGGGATCGACCCAAAATACAACATTTACAAATGACAGATTCACACTTATGTTATAAAGATACGGAGACGCTGGAACTATCAAAAACCAAGATTTACCCCTAAACCAAGTTTTTACTGCACAAGGAAGTGCGTAAAGAACAAAATATGGGGATTCTATTGAGAATGGGGAAATATCAATTGATTCATGCACAATATCAGGAATAGGCAAGTCCTCTTGGTACTTAGATGCAAAGTAATCCAACAATACTTTAGAAGCACACAATTCTAACCCTAAATTAACTTTTGGAAGTCTAGGGGTCTAGAAACAACCTCTAAGTCGGGTGAATGATCTTGTGAGGTAGATTCATCTATGGAATTAGGCAAATCACCCACACAATCATCCACAGGGTCATCTATATGTTCATATTGGAATAGAGAGTCACTACCAGATTCATCATCATCAGCAAATAATCTTTTACATTCAAGAACTCTCAATTTTTGTTCCAAACTAGGAGGTGTGTGTTTATAATACTTCTCGTATATCTCTAAAGGAGATTCTTCACTTACCGCATGTGGATCAAAAACTCCATACCGTTTCCTATGCATGTATTCACCAAGCGTCATCGCAGATGAGGTTTCTTGATAATTTGAATTTCTACGCATATACTCCGCCAGCGTCATCGTAGATGGCGTCTCCTCAGAGGAAGTCATCATCCTCAAAAAGTCTCTGAAAACAAATACGAAAAGAAACGCATAAAAAGGAAAAAAGAAAGTCTAAAATGAAATTAAAATATTGTACAAAACAAATATAAATAAACCTAAAAATTAATCTAAAAACAAATCCGCGTCGGCGGCGCCAAAATGAAGTAATTTTTTTATTGTGGTTGTAATAAATAGGATTCGAACTCTAAGACTTGTTAAGATTAGTTTTAAAGGAATAAAATAGAGAGTTACGGGGTCTAGGATTCGGCCAAACTCATATCAATAGGTTCAATTATTCATTCTCAAACAACTATGCTCGACAAATAAAACAACATCGACTCTTATTCTTGCCAAGGTACATTCTCCAAACATTAATTATAAATCGTAAGCATGGGACATCAAACATCTAAGCAAGCATGACCCATCTAATAAAATAATAACTAATTTTTTCAAATCATAATTCTATTTTAATTAAGTGCAAAAGTCAAATAGAAAATAAAAAAATTCACCCAAGTATGAAGTCCGGCTTCCTCCGTCGACCCAGTGTTGGGATTTAGCTCCACATGGTGAAAACACTATCAACATAATATTTCATTGCTCAAAAAGGTGTTTACAAGGAGAAAAGGCATATAACAGGGCATTTGTAACAGTTATAATTGTTACAGATACAACAATAAACTGTTACTGACGATGTAGCTTCTACGACTGTCACTATGTGTCGCAACCACTGTAGATATACGACCCACACATAAGTGTCGTTGTCACTGTTGGAAACGACTGTCTTTGCAAGTCTGTTCTACATTCTTCACTGTTTTTCTGCTGCTGATGCAGATTTCTCTGCAGCAATTCTCTCGACTCTGTAACTTCCCCAATCACTCATGCCTTCTTTGGAATGCCAACAGCCTATTTATACTTCACAGGCGCATCAAATCTCTGTGCAGTTACTCCAAATATTCGACAGTAAATAGAAAATATTTTCTTCATTTTTCTTTCCATGCTACGGGATTTCCTTCCCACTTTCTCTCTTTCACGCGTCTGATATTTGAGTAGACACCTCATTGAGTGGTAAACACACACTAAACTTCGCCTAATAATCCTGAGTCATACTCCAAACTCTGTTTTCATGAGGCAAACACATAACTTCCCTGTTTTATAAAATCCACGTACACAGCCCTTGTTTTACGTTTCTAAGCCTCATACCAATCCTGTTTTGACTAAAAAGGATATTCCCAACTATTTCCAGCGATTAAATCTCCACCGAACTCCTCCAATATCTTCACGGAATCTCGCAATTAACTCCATCCCCTGTTTTCTTCAAACCTTCGATTCTAACCAATTCTGGTTGGTTCAAGCAGCCTTACCAACTCTGTTAGGCGCAAAGGAAGATACCCAAACAATTTTAGCCATTGAATCTCCCTAGAACAGCTCCGAAATCAAAACACTAATTCCGGCAGTTAATTAATCAGTTTTCTGCCAATTTCTGTTCTTACTGTTTTCATCAATCCGTGATTATCCAGCCCATCTTAACTGATTCAGAGCACATTACCACCCCTGTTTAGGTTCTAGGAACAAACCCATTTGATTTCAGCGCTTTAATCTCACCCAAACACCTCCAAAACCGAAACCCTAATTCTGTTCCATTGAAAACCAGTTTTTCCCGCCATTTTTCAAATTCAAAAGGAAGAAGATGACCTCCCCCTTTTCATGTTCCGGTGTCCCTTTAGCAATAGGTGCTGAATAGTAAAGAAGGTTCCCCTTAGTAATTGAGGTGCCCCTTAACCAACAGTGAGTGTCCGAATAACACGTGTCCTCCGGGGTGCAAAAACCACTTTTCGAGCAACTTTCTCCATAAGAGCTTGTTTCCTTGAATAGACTTAAAACAAGTTTATTAGAGAAATAATGAGTCCTAGCCAATGTATTTATGGGTTAAAATGCGTCGCATTTTCGTGCTTATCAAATTCCCCAAGACTTACATTTTGCTCGTCCTCGAGCAAAACAGAAAATTGACCCGCTACACAGTTGGTCATAAACTAAGAGAGAGAGAGAATTGACCCGCTACATAGCTGGTCATAATTTTATTTTTTTAAGACCGAGACCCGCTACATAGCTGGTCATATATTTTTTTATTTTTTTATAAATTTTTTAGACCCGCTACACAGCTGGTCATATAATGCAAGAAAAAGAAAAGACCCGCTACACAGCTGGTCATATAATAAGATAGAGAGAGACCCGCTACACAGCTGGTCATACAATTTTTTTTTCCAAGATCGAGACCCGCCACACAGCTGGTCATAATATGCAAGAAAATTCCGGAAACAGTAAAGTAAAAAGTTAAACACTCCCCCACACTTAAACATTACACTATCCTCAATGTAATTGAGTCATTCAACGCAAAACTTAAGATGGGAAATTCATAAAACGCAAAAAGAAAACGAAAATAAAAAAATAAAATTATACCTACTGGAATATCAAAAAGGATCCCCATACACTAATAACCTGAAAATTTGGGGATCGACCCAAAATACAACATTTACAAATGACAGATTCACACTTATGTTATAAAGATACGGAGACGCTGAACTATCAAAAACCAAGATTTACCCCTAAACCAAGTTTTTTACTGCACAAGGAAGTGCGTAAAGACAAAATATGGGGATTCTATTGAGAATGGGGAAATATCAATTGATTCATGCACAATATCAGGAATAGGCAAGTCCTCTGGGTACTTAGATGCAAATAATCCAACAATACTTTAGAAGCACACAATTCTAACCCTAAATTAACTTTTGGAAGTCTAGGGGTCTAGAACAACCTCTAAGTCGGTGTGAATGATCTTGTGAGGTAGATTCATCTATGGAATTTCAAATCACCCACACAATCATCCACAGGGTCATCTATATGTTCATATTGGAATAGAGAGTCACTACCAGATTCATCATCATCAGCAAATAATCTTTTACATTCAAGAACTCTCAATTTTGTTCCAAACTAGGAGGTGTGTTTATAATACTTCTCGTATATCTCTAAAGGAGATTCTTCACTTACCGCATGTGGATCAAAAACTCCATACCGTTTCCTATGCATGTATTCACCAAGCGTCATCGCAGATGAGGTTTCTTGATAATTTGAATTTCTACGCATATACTCCGCCAGCGTCATCGTAGATGGCGTCTCCTCAGAGGAAGTCATCATCCTCAAAAAGTCCTGAAAACAAATACGAAAAGAAACGCATAAAAAGGAAAAAAGAAATCTAAAATGAAATTAAAATATTGTACAAACAAATATAAAATAAACCTAAAATTAATCTAAAAACAATCCGTGTACAAAATATTCAAACAAATCAAATATAAAATATACCAAAAAAATTAGATCTAAAACAAATTAAGATTAGTTTTAAAGGAATAAAATAGAGAGTTACGGGGTCTAGGATTCGGCCAAACTCATATCAATAGGTTCAATTATTCATTCTCAAACAACTATGCTCGACAAATAAAACAACATCGACTCTTATTCTTGCCAAGGTACATTCTCCAAACATTAATTATAAATCGTAAGCATGGGACATCAAACATCTAAGCAAGCATGACCCATCTAATAAAATAATAACTAATTTTTTCAAATCATAATTCTATTTTAATTAAGTGCAAAAGTCAAATAGAAAATAAAAAAATTCACCCAAGTATGAAGTCCGGCTTCCTCCGTCGACCCAGTGTTGGGATTTAGCTCCACATGGTGAAAACACTATCAACATAATATTTCATTGCTCAAAAAGGTGTTTACAAGGAGAAAAGGCATATAACAGGGCATTTGTAACAGTTATAATTGTTACAGATACAACAATAAACTGTTACTGACGATGTAGCTTCTACGACTGTCACTATGTGTCGCAACCACTGTAGATATACGACCCACACATAAGTGTCGTTGTCACTGTTGGAAACGACTGTCTTTGCAAGTCTGTTCTACATTCTTCACTGTTTTTCTGCTGCTGATGCAGATTTCTCTGCAGCAATTCTCTCGACTCTGTAACTTCCCCAATCACTCATGCCTTCTTTGGAATGCCAACAGCCTATTTATACTTCACAGGCGCATCAAATCTCTGTGCAGTTACTCCAAATATTCGACAGTAAATAGAAAATATTTTCTTCATTTTTCTTTCCATGCTACGGGATTTCCTTCCCACTTTCTCTCTTTCACGCGTCTGATATTTGAGTAGACACCTCATTGAGTGGTAAACACACACTAAACTTCGCCTAATAATCCTGAGTCATACTCCAAACTCTGTTTTCATGAGGCAAACACATAACTTCCCTGTTTTATAAAATCCACGTACACAGCCCTTGTTTTACGTTTCTAAGCCTCATACCAATCCTGTTTTGACTAAAAAGGATATTCCCAACTATTTCCAGCGATTAAATCTCCACCGAACTCCTCCAATATCTTCACGGAATCTCGCAATTAACTCCATCCCCTGTTTTCTTCAAACCTTCGATTCTAACCAATTCTGGTTGGTTCAAGCAGCCTTACCAACTCTGTTAGGCGCAAAGGAAGATACCCAAACAATTTTAGCCATTGAATCTCCCTAGAACAGCTCCGAAATCAAAACACTAATTCCGGCAGTTAATTAATCAGTTTTCTGCCAATTTCTGTTCTTACTGTTTTCATCAATCCGTGATTATCCAGCCCATCTTAACTGATTCAGAGCACATTACCACCCCTGTTTAGGTTCTAGGAACAAACCCATTTGATTTCAGTGCTTTAATCTCACCCAAACACCTCCAAAACCGAAACCCTAATTCTGTTCCATTGAAAACCAGTTTTTCCCGCCATTTTTCAAATTCAAAAGGAAGAAGATGACCTCCCCCTTTTCCTGTTCCGGTGTCCCTTTAGCAATAGGTGTTGAATAGTAAAGAAGGTTCCCCTTAGTAATTGAGGTGCCCCTTAACCAACAGTGAGAGTCCGAATAACACGTGTCCTCCGGGGTGCAAAAACCACTTTTTGAGCAACTTTCTCCATAAGAGCTTATTTCCTTGAAAAGACTTAAAACAAGTTTATTAGAGAAATAATGAGTCCTAGCCAATGTATTTATGGTTTAAAATGCGTCGCATTTTCGTGCTTATCAAATTCCCCAAGACTTACATTTTGCTAGTCCTCGAGCAAAACAGAAAATTGACCCGCTACACAGCTGGTCATAAACTAAGAGACAGAGAGTATTGACCCGCTACATAGTTGGTCATAATTTATTTTTTTTAAGACCGAGACCCGCTACACAGCTGGTCATATATTTTTTTATTTTTTTATAAACTTTTTAGACCCGCTATACAGCTGGTCATATAATGCAAGAAAAAGAAAAGACCCGCTACACAGCTAGTCATATAATAACATAGAGAGAGAGACCCGCTACACAGCTGGTCATACAATTTTTTTTTCCAAGACCGAGACCCGCTACACAGCTGGTCATAATATGCAAGAAAATTCCTGAAACAGTAAAGTAAAAAGTTAAACACTCCCCCACACTTAAACATTATATTGTCCTCAATGTAATTGAGTCATCCAACGCAAAACTTAAGATGGGAAATTCATAAAACGCGAAAAGAAAACAAAATAAAAAAATTAAAATTATACCTACTGGAATATACAAAAAGGATCCCCATACACTAATAACCTGAAAATTTGGGGATCGACCCAAAATACAACATTTACTAATGACAGCTTCACACTTATGTTATAAAGATACGGAGATGCTGAAACTATCAAAAACCAAGATTTACCCCTAAACCAAGTTTTTACTGCACAAGGAAGTGCGTAAAGAACAAAATATGGGGATTCTATTGAGACTGGGGAAATATCAATTGATTCATGCACAATATCAGGAATAGGTAAGTCCTCTGGGTACTTAGATGCAAAGTAATCCAACAATACTTTAGAAGCACACAATTCTAACCCTAAATTAGGCAACTTTTGGAAGTCTAGGGCTCTAGATACAACCTCTAAGTCGGGTGAATGATCTTGTGAGGTGGATTCATCTATGGAATTAGGAAAATCACCCACACAATCATCCACATGGTCATCTATATGTTCAGTTTGGAACAGAGAGTCACTACCAGATTCATCATCATCAGCAAATAATCTTTTACATTCAAGAACTCTCAATCTTTGTTCCAAACTAGGCGGTGTGTGTTTATAATACTTCTCGTATATCTCTAAAGGAGATTCTTCACTTACCGCATGTGGATCAAAAACTCCATACCGTTTCCTATGCATGTATTCACCAAGCATCATCGCAGATGAGGTTTCCTGATAATTTGAATTTCTACGCATCTACTCCGCCAGCGTCATCGTAGATGGCGTCTCCTCAGAGGAAGTCATCATCCTCAAAAATTCCCAGAAAACAAATACATAAAGAAACGCATAAAAAGGAAAAAAGAAAATCTAAAATGAATTTAAAATACTGTACAAAACAAATAAAAATAAACTTAAAATTAATCTAAAAACAAATCTGCGTCGGTGGCGCCAAAATGAAGTAATTTTTTGATTGTGGTTGTAGTAAATAGGATTCGAACTCTAAGACTTGTTAAGATTAATTTTAAAGGAATAAAATAGAGATTTACTGGGTCTAGGATTCGGCCAAACTCATATCACTAAGTTCAATTATTCATTCTCAAACAACTATCACTCGACAAATAAAACAACATCGACTCTTATTCTTGCCAAGGTACATTCTCCAAACATTAATTATAAATCGTAAGCATGGGACATCAAACATCTAAGCAAGCATGACCCATATAATAAAATAATAACTAATTTTTTCAAATCATAATTCTATTTTAATTAAGTGCAAAAGTCAAATAGAAAATAAAAAAAATTCACCCAAGTATGAAGTCTGGCTTCCTCCGTCGACCCAGTGTTGGGGTTTAGCTCCACATGGTGAAAACACTCTCAAAATAATATTTCATTGCTCAAAAAGGTGTTTACAAGGAGAAAAGGCATAAAACAGGGCTTTTGTAACAGTTATAATTGTTACAGATACAACAATAAACTGTTACTGACGTTGTAGCTTCTACGACTGTCACTATGTGTCGCAACCACTGTAGATATACGACCCACACATAAGTGTCGTTGTCACTGTTGGAAAACGACTGTATTTGCAAGTCTGTTCTTCGTTCTTCACTGTTTTTCTGCTGCTGCTGCAGATTTCTCTGAAGTTGCCATTGAGCCCTCGTAACCCTTCCTTTTGGGGCAGCTGGGGTGGGACTTTGATTCTGTCTCTATCCCCGGATGGAAGAAGTGACGAAAGCGCTTAATTCTCTCGACTCTGTAGCCTCCCCAATCACTCATGCCTTCTTTGGAATGCCAACAGCCTATTTATACTTCACAGGCGCATCAAATCTCTGTGCAGTTACTCCAAATATTCGACAGTAAATAGAAAATATTTTCTTCATTTTTCTTTCCCACTTTCTCTCTTTCACGCGTTTGATATTTGAGTAGACACCTCATTGAGTGGTAAACACACGCCAAACTTCGCCTAATAATCCCGAGTCATACTCCAAACTCTGTTCTCATGAGGCAAACACATAACTTCCCTGTTTTAAAAAATCCACGTACACAACCCTTGTTTTACGTTTCTAAGCCTCATACCAATCCTGTTTTGACTAAAAAGGATATTCCCAACTAATTCCAGCGATTAAATCTCCACCGAACTCCTCCAATATCTTCACAGAATCTCGCAATTAACTCCATCCCCTGCTTTTTTCAAACCTTCGATTCTAACCAATTCTGGTTGGTTCAAGCAGCCTTACCAACTCTGTTAGACCCAAAGGAAGATACCCAAACAATTTTAGCCATTGAATCTCCCTAGAACAGCTCCGAAATCAAAACCCTAATTCCGGCAGTTCAATAACCAATTTTCCCGCAAATTTCTGTTCTTCCTGTTTTCATCAATCCATGATTATCCATCCCATCTTAACTGATTCAGAGCACATTACCATCCCTGGTTAGGTTCTAGGAACAAACCCATTTGATTTCAGCGCTTTAGTCTCACCCAAACACCTCCAAAACCGAAACCCTAATTCTATTCCATTGAAAACCAGTTTTTCCCACCATTTTTCAAATTCAAAAGGAAGAAGATGACCTCCCCCTTATCATGTTTCGGTGTCCCTTTAGCAATAGGTGCTGAATAGTAAAGAAGGTGCCCCTTAGTAATTGAGGTTCCCCTTAACCAACAGTGAGAGTCCGAATAACACGTGTTCTCCGGGGTGCAAAAATCACTTTTCGAGCAACTTTCTCCATAAGAGCTTATTTCCTTGAAAAGACTTAAAACAAGTTTATTAGATAAATAATGATTCCTAGCCAATGTATTTATGGGTTAAAATGCGTCGCATTTTCGTGCTTATCAAATTCCCCCACACTTACATATTGCTAGTCCTCGAGCAAAACAGAAAATTGACCCGCTACACAGCTGGTCATAAACTAAGAGAGAGAATTGATCCGCTACATAGCTGGTCATAATTTTTTTTTTAAGACCGAGACCCACTACACAGCTGGTCATATATTTTTTTATTTTTTTATAAATGTTTTAGACCCGCTACACAGTTGGTCATATAATGCAAGAAAAAGAAAAGACCCGCTACACAGCTGGTCATATAATAAGATAGAGAGAGAGACCCGCTACACAGCTGGTCATACAATTTTTTTTTTCCAAGACCGAGACCCGCTACACAGCTGGTCATAATATGCCAGAAAATTCCTGAAACAGTAAAGTAAAAAGTTAAACACTCCCCCACACTTAAACATTACATTGTCCTCAATGTAATTGAGTCATCCAACGCAAAACTTAAGATGGGAAATTCATAAAACGCAAAAAGAAAACGAAAATAAAATTATACCTACTGGAAAATACAAAAAGGATCCCCATACACTAATAACCTGAAAATTTGGGGATCGACCCAAAATACAACATTTACAAATGACAGCTTCACACTTATGTTATAAAGATATCGAGACGCTGAAACTATCAAAAACCAAGATTTACCCCTAAACCAAGTTATTACTGCACAAGGAAGTGCGTAAAGAACAAAATATGGGGATTCTATTGAGACTGGGGAAATATCAATTGATTCATGCACAATATCAGGAATAGGCAAGTCCTCTTGGTACTTAGATGCAAAGTAATCCAACAATACTTTAGAAGCACGCAATTCTAACCCTAAATTAGGCAACTTTTGGAAGTCTAGGGGTCTAGAAACAACCTCTAAGTCGGGTGAATGATCTTGTGAGGTAGATTCATCTATGGAATTAGGCAAATCACCCACACAATCATCCACAGGGTCATCTATATGTTCAGATTGGAATAGAGAGTCACTACCAGATTCATCATCATCAGCAAATAATCTTTTACATTCAAGAACTCTCAATTTTTGTTCCAAACTAGGAGGTGTGTGTTTATAATACTTCTCGTATATCTCTAAAGGAGATTCTTCACTTACCGCATGTGGATCAAAAACTCCATACCGTTGCCTATGCATGTATTCACCAAGTGTCATCGCAGATGAGGTTTCCTGATAATTTGAATTTCTACGCATATACTCCGCCAGCGTCATCGTAGATGGCGTCTCCTCAGAGGAAGTCATCATCCTCAAAAAGTCCCTGAAAACAAATACAAAAAGAAACGCATAAAAAGGAAAAAAGAAAATCTAAAATGAAATTAAAATATTGTACATAACAAATAAAAATAAACCTAAAAATTAATATAAAAACAAATCCGCGTCGGCGCCGCCAAAATGAAGTAATTTTTTTATTGTGGTTGTAGTAAATAGGATTCGAACTCTAAGACTTGTTAAGATTAATTTTAAAGGAATAAAATAGAGATTTACTGGGTCTAGGATTCGGCCAAACTCATATCAATAGGTTCAATTATTCATTCTCAAAAAACTATCGCTCGACAAATAAAACAACATCGACTCTTATTCTTGCCAAGGTAGATTCTCCAAACATTAATTATAAATCGTAAGCATGGGACATCAAACATCTAAGCAAGCATGACCCATCTAATAAAATAATAACTAATTTTTTCAAATCATAATTCTATTTTAATTAAGTGAAAGTCAAATAGAAAATAAAACAAATTCACCCAAGTATGAAGTCCGGCTTCCTCCGTCGACCCAGTGTTGGGGTTTAGCTCCACATGGTGAAAACACTCTCAAAATAGTATTTCATTGCTCAAAAAGGTGTTTACAAGGAGAAAAGGCATAAAACAGGGCTTTTGAAACAATTATAATTGTTACAGATACAACAATAAACTGTTACTGACGCTGTAGCTTCTACGACTGTCACTATGTGTCGCAACCACTGTAGATATACGACCCACACATAAGTGTCGTTGTCACTGTTGGAAACGACTGTCTTTGCAAGTCTGTTCTACATTCTTCACTGTTTTTCTGCTGCTGATGCAGATTTCTCTGCAGCAATTCTCTCGACTCTATAGCCTCCCCAATCACTCATGCCTTCTTTGGAATGCCAACAGCCTATTTATACTTTACAGGCGCATCAAATCTCTGTGCAGTTACTCCAAATATTCGAAAGTAAATAGAAAATATTTTCTTCATTTTTATTTCCATGCTACGAGATTTCCTTCCCACTTTCTCTCTTTCACGCGTCAGATATTTGAGTAGACACCTCATTGAGTGGTAAACACACGCCAAACTTTGCCTAATAATCCCGAGTCATACTCCAAACTCTGTTTTCATGAGGCAAACACATAACTTCCCTGTTTTATAAAATCCACGTACACAACCCTTGTTTTACTTTTCTAAGCCTCATACCAATCCTGTTTTGACTAAAAAGGATATTCCCAATTACTTACAGCGATTAAATCTCCACTGAACTCCTCCAATATCTTCACAGAATCTCGCAATTAACTCCATCCCCTGCTTTCTTCAAACCTTCGGTTCTAACCAATTCTGGTTGGTTCAAGCAACCTTACCAACTCTGTTAGGCCCAAAGGAAGATACCCAAACAATTTCAGCCATTGAATCTTCCTAGAACAGCTCCGAAATCAAAACCCTAATTTCGGCAGTTCAATAACCAGTTTTCCCGCCAATTTCTGTTCTTCCTGTTTTCATCAATCCGTGATTATCCAACCCATCTTAACTGATTCAGAGCACATTACCATCCCTGTTTAGGTTCTAGGAACAAACCCATTTGATTTCAGCGCTTTAATCTCAGCCAAACACCTCCAAAACCGAAACCCTAAATCTGTTCCATTGAAAACCAGTTTTTCCCGCCATTTTTCAAATTCAAAAGGAAGAAGATGACCTCCCCCTTATCCTGTTCCGGTGTCCCTTTAGCAATAGGTGCTGAATAGTAAAGAAGGTGCCCCTTAGTAATTGAGGTGCTCCTTAACCAACAGTGAGAGTCCGAATAACACGTGTCCTCCGGGGTGCAAAAATCACTTTTCGAGCAACTTTCTCCATAACAGCTTATTTCCTTGAAAAGACTTAAAACAATTTTATTAGAGAAATAATGAGTCCTAGCCAATGTATTTATGGGTTAAAATGCGTCGCACTTTCGTGATTATCATAAACCTTGTCATCTTCCTGTTGAAATCGAGCATAAGGCTTTTTGGGCTATTCAACAATGCAACATGGAGATGGTTGGGGCTGGTAATCAACGAAAACTTCAACTAAGTGAACTGGAAGAGATTCGTAATGATGCGTATTAAAGTTCGCGTATTTACAAGGAGAAAACAAAGAGTTTTCATGATAAGATGATTTCTAGAAAACACTTCCGTGTTGGACAAAAAGTTTTGCTGTTTAATTCTCTTCTTACTTTATTTCCTGGTAAATTACGTTCTCGTTGGATAGGTCCTTTTATTGTGCTTCACGTTTTTCCTCATGATGCAGTAGACATTCGAAATTTAGAAACGGGAAAGGAGCTAAAGGTGAGTGGCCATATATTGAAACTGTACTGTGAGACGTTCACATCTGAAGTTGTGGAAGAGATCAACCTTGTTGATGCACTTCCTTTGGAGGAGTAGTAAGGCGAATGCCAAGTCGAGCTAACGACGTTAAACCAAGCGCTAATGGGAGCCAACTCATAGGTTTTGTATATTAATACCTTTTATTTTCAGTTTTTATTATTTTCATATCATATTTTCATCCCCATGTTTAATTTCGTAGAGTCCGGAATCTATTTTGAAGTAAATTTTGACGAATCCCTTTTCATCAGAAAAATTCAGACTGCACGTAGTTTAGTCCAGAGACCATAACTGTCAGACCGTTTGTCGAAACAGTGTTACCTTTTAAAACTTTGTAGAAAAGACGTAGGCGAACAACTTTTGTGAAATGGTGTTTTTCCAAATTCCTTACCAATTTGTACAGTTTTCGTGTTTTATCTGCTGCTACATCAGAATTCAGAATTTTCAGTTTTGCACATTGAGGACATGTGAAGTTTAAGTGTGGGGGAGTATTTTGCATATAGAGTTTTTAGATTTTTGCCTAGATTTTCCAAACTTTTGTGTATATTTGCGTAAAAAAAAGACCTCCAACTTGTAGAGATTTTGGAGTCACTAGCATCCTTCTAGGTATGTTTACATAGAGATTCTGACCGACATAACTGAACTTGGAAGTGTTAGGGAATTACGTTCGGATTTCTTGCTTGTTAGAGTGTTAAATAACGGATTTAATCATGCCGGTGATGCAAATTAGGAGCATAGAAAATGCATTATTAGAGTTGCTGATCAACCATTAGTGGAGACTACCTATTTTCAAATCAACAGAGGCATCAGACCAAAATTGTTTTTGTGTAGTTGATTAAAGAGCTTTATTTTGAGTGTGTGTCACCGTACGTTAATTCCGGGTAGAATGGTGATCTATCCAACCTCCCACCAATAGAAGCACTATTTTTGATCTCTTGAGTGCTAACTTTGTCAATCATGAGGGTGACGTCTATAGATGAAAACCACCTTCATGTAGTTTGATTTGCAGTTAGCACCATTCTCTCTCTCTCCAACAACCGATCCATAGAAACACAATCACCATCAACAAGGGAGCGACATCAAAATCTACAAGGAAAATTGAAAAGTTGAAGACGTTTAAGGTTTACAAGCAACAATACAAGGAAGAGCGCAATTTCATATTCAAGTAAAGCAACATACAATGGGCAGATTTTTATATACATGTTGAAGACTTACACATAAGGAGCGGAATTCTATATTCAAGTTGGAGGCTTATTTACAAGAGTGAATAAAATCAAAAGATGATAATTATATTGAAGTTTATGATACGAAGACAATACAAGTTGTGAAGAATCAAGCGGTAAAATACTATTCCCATGGCTATAACATTTTCATTGTTTATTTTATATCCAGTTTGTAGTTATTTCTCTTGTCAAAAAAAAAGAAAAAAAAAAGAAAAAAAAAAGAAAAAAAAAAGACAAGAGAAATTCTTTGTATTATTTTGGTTTTATTTCTTTTTGTATTCATTTATAAATCCATGGGAAGAAGAAAAATCTATGAAGAAGTTTCAAGCAACAAGGAATTAAAGAAAAATAGTTAAAAATTGTCGAAGTTCTACGAAGCTCAAGAGTTTATCATCTACAATTGAACACCGAATACGAAGACCAAGAAGATGAAGAAGACGAGTCGAATGAAGACGTTTCTATTGGAAGTTGTGAGAGTGGTGCTACCAGTTACTGTCAATCGAAGGTGAGTGAGTACTCCCATCCTTGCATATGGTTGATTTCCTTTCTAAGAGATCATCAGAAAAAGTTTTTTAATTTCCACGATTTTTGTGGAGTCTCCAGAAATATTTCGGAAGGTTTCCTTCCCACCATTCAATGTGTGTGGGATTCTCTCTTCATTCCTACCTGCACACATGTGAGACCCATAAAAAAGTCGTCTTATTGAGTGAAATTATCATAAAATCCTTTTAAGTGAGGCAGAAGTCGAGGAGAAATGCTTATTGATCGCTCTCAAACACGCATTCTCTCATTGTGGTGTGGTTATTTCTCACTCAACATTTAAGAATGAGAATATGTTCTTTGGTATTTCTAACTTCTTATTACTAGCATGCAGAAACTCTATATCCTCATAGCTCTTTGGATGCTTGGGAAGCTGGAACGCTTTGAAGTTGGAGTAGCTTTTGTGGGTATACCTCTTGTAAGCCCTCACGAAACTATAACTCGTCCACTAGGGACACCTAGGGGTTTAAAGACCTGTTGCACATGCTAAGTGCAACCATGACTTCGACAACAATGAGTTGTTGTACCTTAGTTTATTTTTTGTAGTTTGCTCGAGGACTAGCAAAAGGCAAGTGTGGAGGAATTTGATAGGTGCAATATTTGCACTAGTTAGGTACTCAAATGCTTTGCTTTCTTGATAGTTTTTATATCAATATTCTTTGATTTTGCTTGTTTTTGAGGTTGTTAGGTGTTTGAGGCTATCTTAACCAAAAGGAAGTGGAACTAGCTCAAATCTAGAATTTCTTCGTATCACCTTGAAGAGGACGAAAAGACGAAGGTAACGGCGAAAGAATGGATTCAATCTGACGTCGTATGAAGAATCTACGAGCGATTGAAGCGAGTCAAAATTGCAAGAATTGTGAAACCACAGAACTGTTAAAGGCACCCGGATATTTTACTCAGGGATGCCGACATCATTCACTTCCCATTCACGACCAGTTCTGGGAGTTTTCTTTTCCAATTCAAAACCAGCAAAGCTGGTCTGTTGTGTGATTGGAGTTGAGTCTATGTTGATGGATGATCGTGTTATGGATGTTGGTGGACTGGATTGTGCTTGCTGCCTGTGTTTGGTGCTAACAGAGAGTGATCACTGACAAAACATGGAAAGAGTGTGAAGGAGGAGATACGCTGTCATTATTGTTATTGATTATTGGAAGTGATGATCGGGATCGATGGAAGTGACGTTGGTTGCTGTTGTCTGTGGTACTCGGTGATCGATGGAAGGAGTTGGCTTACCGACAAATGTTTGAATGGGAGCTGGGAACTGAATAGGGTTGCTGCCATTATAGGAAGAGATGAGTTACGAAACAATAACTCTCTAAAGATGGTGTTGTGGTTTTTGTTGCTGCAGTGACTGATGAAAACGGAACTGAAATGATTAATGAAGTTGCTGCTAGTTAATGGAGTTGATGCTGGCAGTGACGGAGAAGAACTCAAGCTTCCATTGTTCATGGTGATTCTCGGTGAGAAAGAAATAGCTTGCTGCCATTGTTCGATGGCTAAATGGTGATGGCCTGTTGGGTTGATAACTAATTAAGAAGCTTTGGTCTCTATTGGAAGTTTTCCTGTTGATGGATCTCGAGTTTGAGAAGTTGAACATGGCAAGAGAACTGTGGTCGTTGTCTCTGGATGATAAGGATGAGCATAATATAACCTGAGTTGGGTTTTGTTCGAGCTGGTAATGGCAGGGACATGGAGCTGAGGTTAGAGAAGAGATGGTGATGATCGAAGGTTGTTTTGAAGCTCGAGAAGAATTCAGGGAGAAGGAAAAGAAGGTTTGGTAGCAGGTGAGGCTACGGTAAAGAAACTGAACCGTATATATAACGGAAACTGCAAGATGAAACTTAGCTTATATAAAGACAACTCTCTTTATTGATGTTTAGAAAATCTCTCAAAACTAAACACAAGCTCTAATCTTGCTCATATGATCAACCACAACTTTGGTGATCATATATATATAGAACTATGAATTCCTTTTCCTAGTCCTATTACCTTATTACATGTCTTTCCTTTTCTTAGAACTATATGACTTCTAATTCCCTTAGGGTTACATCAATTTCCTAATCTTGTCCTAACCAGCTTGTTAGTGACTTCTATGTTGAAGTTTAACCAACATTCTCCCCGTTAAGCTTCAACCTTACCCGTGACATATCTTGTACTCCAATCAATTATCTCATTTCTTCAAACTTGATCCGAGTTAATACCTTTGTCAATATATCTGCCTTCTGCTCAGTTCCAGGTATGTGTTCTACGTTAATGACCTCCTTCTCGATGCATTCTCGTATGAAATGATACCTTTTGTGAATGTGTTTCGTCTTCCCATGAAACACTAGATTTTTAATGAGTGCAATTGCAGACTTATTATCAATCTTGATGAGAACTTTTTCAGGTTCTCTTCCTTTGATTTCACTCAATAATTCTTGAAGCCATATTGATTGTTTAGCTGCTTCTGTTGCAGCCATAAACTCAGCTTCACAGGATGAGAGGGCTACAGTGTCTTGCTTCTGTGAACACCATGTAATAGGTGCTTCTCCTAGATAAAATATATGACCAGTTGTACTTTTTCCATCATCTTGGTCAATATTATGACTGTTATCACTATACCTAACAATTCCTTTTGATCCTCCTCGACCATACTTCAATCCATAGCTGATTGTTCCTCTTAGATATCTCAATATCTGCTTTATTACATCACCATGAGACTTTCGTGGACTCTGCATATAACGGCTTGCTACTCCCACAGAGAAAGCCAAGTATGGTCTTGTGTGTAACAAGTATCTAAGGCATCCAACATTTCTTCTATAACTCGTTGAATCAATCTCTGCTTCTTCTTGTGCCTTTGAAACTTTAAGTCCAAACTCCATTGGTATCTTAGTTGGATTACAAGTTTCAAGTCCTGCTTCTTTCAGAATTCTCCTTGCATAAGCTTCTTGTTTAATCTGAATCTCATCTACTCCTTGATGGACTTCTATGCCAAGGTAATAAGTGAGTTTTCCGAGGTCTGACATCTCAAACTTTGATGACATTTCTCTCTTGAACTCATTGATCACCTTAAGACCAATCACTTTTACCCCACCTGGCTTATCAACTAGAAACCAAGTCTTGTTTCTGTTGATTGAAATAATTTCTTCTCTACATGCTTGTGTCCATTTAGTCGAGACCTTTGCTTCCTGAAAATTCCTTGGTTCATCATTAACAGAAAATAGCATAACCTCACATTCTTCTGCAGCTTGAAGAACATAATCCTCCAGATACTGTGGCTTTTGTATCTGTCTTTTTGATTTTCACAGTGGAATGGGTTGAGTTATTTCATCGATCTCCTCTTCTTCTTGTTCTTCGTTATTCTTAGTGTTTTCATTATTCTCTTCTTTTTCTTGATTAACATCATTGTTTCCATTGGTATTGATGATTATGGGTCCTTTGCCTTCATCAATTACTTGACCCCATATCATGTGAAACATTCCTGGATCCCTACTTGGTCCATCATTAGTTTCTTTCCAGATCCAGTTTGCTTTTTCATCAAATACCACATCTCGACTCATTATTACTCTTTTCGTTGTTGGATTGAATAATCTGTAAGCTTTGGATCCAGGCTCAATTCCTAGATGCACAAGAGTCTGAGATCGATCATCCAGTTTCTTAAGAGTTGCAGAATCAACTTTTGCGTATGCTTTGCAACCAACAATTCTTAAATGATCTATGTTTGGTTTTCTCTTTCGCAAACTTTCATATGGAGTCATGTCTTTCAGAGCTTTCGTAGGTATCCTGTTTATTAGGTATGTGGAGTGTCGTACAGCTTCTCCCCATAGATAATTAGGTACCTGCATAGCCTTTAAAGAACTTCTTTTCATCTCCATTAGAGTATTGTTTCTCCTCTCCACCACTCCGTTTTGTTGTGGTAGCCCTCCAAACATCTTGTTCTGAGACATAGTTTTTAAGGTTCTGAAACTTATGTGTCCTAATCTTGCATGCCACTTCCATGTATGATCTTCCAGTCTCATATTCAGACACAATGGCCTTCCAATCATGAGACTTATCTTGTAGAGTCTATTGTGTGAGCGTGAGACTCTAACTAAAATTCTTCCACTTGGGTCATGAACTGTTAGATAATCTTGTCGGATTCTAACATCACATCCGACTTCTGTAGCTTGTCCTAAACTTGGAATGTTGCTTTGTAAGTTTGGGATGAAGTAGATGTTTGTGACAAGCTTCTGTTCTCCGGTCATGCTATGAAATAGAATTGATCCTTTCCCTTCAATTTCTACAGAAGATCCATCCCCAAACTTCACTTGTCCTTTGATTTTCTCATTGAGTTCAGAAAAGTAGTGTCTCTTACCAGTCATGTGATTGCTGGCTCCATTATCTAAATACCAGATTCCTACTTCTCCATCCTTTGATTCGTAGTTCTTTGGTATTAGGTTCCCTTCGTTTAAGAATACAACTTCGTGCATGAAAAGAGTTGTATCTGCTTCCCTTGTTTCATTCGTGTTTGCTTCTTCCATCTTTTGTATTCTTTCAGGGCATACAGAGGAGAAGTGTCCTGGTTTATCACATCTGTAACAAATAATGTTTTATCTATCCTTATTTTCTTTCCCTTGGTTTTGATCATTCTGACTTGTTGTTCTATCTTGTGAGTTAAACCTTCATCCCCTTCCTCGGCCTCTGTTTACTCTACTACCTCTTCCACGACCTCTTCCTCTTGTCGCAGAGTTTTGTTGGTAAGAGTTTGTGTACAAGAGTTTTCCTTGAGTTTCTCCATTGCTTTATTCATCAAGGATTCTCTCTTCATATGCTTTCAATCTTCCAATTATATCTTCATAGCTAGTCTTCTTTAAATCTAAGACTTGTTCGAGAGAAGCTATGATATGAATATACTTGGACCTTGGTAAACTATTGAGAAACTTCTTTACCAGTTTATCTTCATCAATGGATTGTCCAAGTGACGCAGCTTTTGATGCTATCTCTGATAGCTTTCCTGCTAAGCTATCAATAGTATTAGTGTCTTTCATCTTCACTCTTTCAAATTCAGACATTAAGGTTTGCAGACGGGCTTCTTTAACTCGATCAGCTCCGAGATTACGTTCCTTTAGTGCATCCCAAATTTTCTTTGAAGTTTCCTGTTCACCAACTTGTAGAACAAGACATTCTGGTATTGCTTGAAAGAGTAATCCAATGGCAACATTGTTTTTGTCTGGGTCCAATGTACCAGGATCAATTGTTTCCCAAACTTTGTAGATTTTCATCAGTACCTTCATTCTCATGGCCCATACTGTGTAGTTTGTGGCGTTGAGGATTGGAACTTGTATTGATGGTGGCGTGAACTGTTTTGCACCCACAATGGAGGTTTCATTTTCCATGGCTCAGAAACAAGCTCTGATACCAATTAATGGCAACTGCAAGATGAAACTTAGCTTATATAAAGATAACTCTCTTTATTGATGTTTAGAAAATCTCTCAAAACTAAACACAAGCTCTAATCTTGCTCATATGATCAACCACAACTTTGGTGATCATATATATATAGAACTATGAATTCCTTTTCCTAGTCCTATTACCTTATTACATGTGTTTCCTTTTCTTAGAACTAGATGACTTCTAATTCCCTTAGGGTTACATCAATTTCCTAATCTTGTCCTAACCAGCTTGTTAGTGACTTCTATGTTGAATTTTAACCAACAATATAAACTCAGGGAAAGATACGGAGGGGTTTTCCATCCATAAGAAAACTCAGGTGAAAAGAAAGGTTGGCGTGAGAAAGAAAATAAGTTCACATTGTCAGTTGTTTGGAACCGACAGGCCATAATTGGATCTATGGGCTGGGCTTTTGGCTGAATTGATGCAATCCATTGGCTGAGAGGAGCAGACTTGCGACAGTTTATTAGGCAGAAAGGAAGATCTTTTTGAGGATTATCTTTATATCATCGTACTTTTGGATAAGAGAAAGAGGATTTAGGGCTTCGAACGGCGATTTCCATCACGATTCTTAGGGTTTGGTTATTTGATTTCTTCTTAATATTTTACATGGGTTTTAAGAAATCCATGATGAGTAGCTAATCACCTCATATTGGTTAAGGATGTAGTCGGATGTCATAAACATGATACTAAATATATATATTGGTTTTGTTATCTCAATCAAATTATTATTGTCTTGTTCTACAATTTATTATCGCGCATGATTGTTTGGTTGTTTGTTTAGGAGCGCTACTAAATGAGCATGAATGCATTTCTAAAGCTAGGCTAGGGTTTTGAGATACGTAATTGTTGATAAACTTTGTCATAAGTAGCATATTGTGATTACCAATTGTATTCAAAACCTTTGTGTGATTACAAGTAGAAGCTTGACCTATGTTAAATAGTTTATTCGTAGTATTTTTATTGCATGAATTAGTCTAATTCATAAAACTTAAGGCTCTTGGAGGATTAAACCTATTAGCACGTTGCATTAGGTTGTTTGCTGAGTAGTATTCACATATTCATCGTTATGGTATGTGATGATATAAGGAATTCACCGGAGTATGCTCTCGATGGGGTACTTTAGGACTCTTGATGTGAATGATTGAGTGACAACACTAGTTATTAGTCGAAGTGCATGTACTATGATTGATGATGAACCCTTAACCAGTATTCTCAACTTATTGATTCTCTTTATTCATTTTTTGCTGTTATTATTAGTTTAATTATTTTAAAACTAAATCAAAAATCCCCCCATGTTACTTAAGTATTCAAATATGGATAACAACCCATATCTCCCCGTGGAACGAATCTGTTCTTATAACTATACTTTTATTTATAATTGTGAAGTGAAAGAACTTAAATTATTTCTGCGCCGGCTGACAACCGACCATTGATGATTCTGATTCTGAATCACTTGATGATAAAGAAGATATTGATTATGTGAACATAAAAACGTCCCAACTGGATGAACTAAGGAAAGAATTCCTTTCTTGTGCAACTGAGCTCACACTTACATTAAGAAGAGAAGGAAAACTTCTTAAAAACTTAGGTAATATGAAAGCTGAAAATGATCAACTCAAACGTGATTTCTCATCATATAAAACTGACTTAGAATCTATTAAGTTCAGTTCCTCCTCAAAGATCAATCTCTTAGAAATCAAGCTAAAGAAAAGTATTGATCAAGAAAAGAAAACTGAGCTCTTAAGAAGAACATCAACAGATGAATACAATGCCTTAAAAATCTCATATGACTCTGAGATAAATATTGTCACTGAATATGTCAATAGGCTTAAGGTTGATATGTGTTCATTAATGTCTGAAAATCAGTTTGATACATCTTTCCCAAAATCCAAGAAGTCTGGATTGTTCAATCCTCCAGGAGGAAAGAAGAATGTCATTCTTAAGGGTTTTCAAAAGAAGGATCCTTTCTGTAAAAAGGACATGGGATTACCAGGAAACAAAGTGATGAACTACTCCCTTCATAGATCTTCACATCATCTTAAAGATCATGATAGACGATGTTTTTATTGTGGAAACAAAGGTCATGTTATTAAAGACTGTCGATGTTTATCATATTCAAACCACATCCCAAGGCTTAACACGAGAACATCTAAAAAGGCCATACACAAACATGATCATCTCAGGTCAAAGGATTCTCGAAAGAATTCTTCAACAGTTCATCACAAAGGGAAGAAAGATCAAAAAACTGCAAACTCCAAGAAGTGGATTCCAAAGAAGTCCAACAGAAGGGAAGCTGATCACAACTCACTTAAGGTAATTCCTAAATATCTTGATGATAGTAATTTCTATGATAAATTTGGCTTATCGTCAGACTTAATTGGAGTTCTTAATAAATCAGACAAGAAGCAATCCCCTGATAAACATGGGAAAGCTAATCTGTCTCTTTCAGATACTTAGTATCTGGAAGAAATGCACTGACTCATGAAGTGTTCAAACTAAATTTGATGAGTTCAATGTATATTGTGGAATAGTTCAAAATCTTGCGATATCTATGAAAATATTCACAGGAACGCACTTTCCTAAAATCCTTAATATTAAAAATTTCGGTTTTTCTATTAAGGGAGAATATTTGATTTCCATAATCAATGAACTAGGTTTTCGTAACTATTGATACTAGTAGTACGCCCGTGCTTCGCACAAGCTGAGATTTCTTTACCCGTAAAAACTTTGATTTCTCACTGGGTGCGTGCATTCATCACCTATGATTCTTAATGCAACAATTTCGATCCAGAATCTTCTCAAATAGGTTTAAGGGTACATTATTTATATGTCCCTACCTTTAACACCCAATAAATATATCCTTATACAACAATAAATATGTCCCTACTTTTTAATAACCTTATCCATTTAAAATTAGATTACCTTAATACCCTCACCCATATAATATTTTTCTTTATTTCAAAATGGAATAAATTTCTTCCTCTACCACTTCACCACCACCGATTCAACTACCATTCCACCACCACCGTTCAACAACCACCACCTACCAACCGCCACCACCACTAATATTCCACCACCATTACACCACCAACAGTCCTCCACTACCACTGTCCGTCGTCGCCGCCACCACTAGTCCACCGCCTCCACCACCACCGTCGTCGCCGCCACTGGTTCAGAAAAATTTGTATCAACAACAGTAGTTGATCCAAATAAAAATAGAACCAACAGTAGAAGTTGATCCAATTTAGGGGATCAACAATGGTAGTTGATCCAAAAAAAAAGGATCAACAGCAGAAGTTGATCCAATTTAGGGGATCAACAATGGTAGTTGATCCACTAAATTGGATCAACAATGAAAGTTGATCCATGTAAATGGAGTGAACTTGGCGTGAGTCGAACACGCATCATCTGACATGGAGTCAGTCATGCTACCATTGCACCACAAGTTCAAGATTGGAAGAAAACTACATGATTTAAACTACAAGCATGATTAAACTTATCCAAAGAAAATATTATCAACAATAGGAGTTAAAAGGATCAACAACAGTAGTTGATCCCATAAAAATTTGGGTCAACAACATGAGTTGATCCAATAAATGGGATCAACAACAGTAGTTGATCCCATAAAAAATTTGATCAACAACAGGAGTTGATCCCATAAATGGATCAACAACCGTAGTTGATCCATAAAAACTGAAACCAATTCAGTCAATTCAGAAACAATAAGGCAAATCAATCACTTAAAAAAGTTAATTACATTTCCACACAGAACTGCCGACCACTGCCAACAACTGTACCACCACCAACCAAATTCAAAACAAAAAATAATTTTGTATAAACATCAAAAGTAATCTAATTCACTTTAAACCCCTATTACCATTCATTAAGTTAAGTTAATCAACCCATTAAAAACTGAAATCTGAGAGAAAAGACGAAACTCAACAAGCAGATCCATGAGCAGGGAAATCATTAGTTAAATCAACCTCAAACATATCAGCGATACCATCTTCCTTAATACAGTTGAAATCGAAATAAATCTAAGCTCTGAAATTAGGTTTACACGCATCGGTTGCCACTAGATTTATTTTTGTAGCTGAAGCAAGTAGTAATCGATCTAAATCGACTGTTTAGGAGGAGATGGTGGTGGTGTTGGTGGTGGGATTAGGTTGATTTTTGGTGGTGGTAGAGGTGGAGATGAGATGGAGATATGGTGGTGGAGTCTCGTTCAATATATTTTTCGTGATGGAAGTAGATGGAGATGGTGATAGTGTCGACTGAGATGGTGGTAGTGGGTTTGGTTTAATTATCAACTGAAGATCTCTCTCTCAATATCGCATCTCTATCGAATCTCTTTTTCTGACTCTGAAATGGTGGTGGCGGTGCTGTTTATGATATTGACGGCGGAGATAGCGTTGGCGGTGATGGTGGTGGGATCGATGATGAATACAGTGGTGGTGGCGTTGTCTGGAAAGAGAGAACAAATAATATTTTTGGATCTGGAATGAAAGGAAATATATTGATATTCGATAGACAAGAGGGTACGTTTGGAAGAAATAAAAACTTTAATGGACCCATGATAGGCTTGTGGTTAGAGAGGGACATATTTATTATGTGATAAGGATATTTGTGAAGTCCATCAAAACAAGAGACAATAATTCAATTTCCACTAGTTTTAATGTCATCAATAAATTTGAGTTCATTATTAGTTCAGTTTTTTTAGTTTGGATTAGTAGATGGATTTCCAGGCATAACCCTTAAGTTTTATTCTGTTGAACTATTAGGGAGCATAAATGGCAGAAAGACAACAAATTGAAATACTGCGGAAAAGGTATTGTGCATCAAGACATTATTCTGGAAATAGGAAAACCTTGAGCATGAAATTTACAAATTGAACTTTTTCATTGCATGGCTTATGGGTGTTTACGCCATTCCTTATTGCACAAAGCCCTGTTTCGAAAAAAAAATGAAAATATAACATAGCAGAGATGACTTCATGTGCATCTTATTCCTCTTCATTAATAATTTGACGAACCTTGCACCTCTGTTCATCCTAGTCCATATATCACTTGACTTAAAATCTAGCATAATAGGTACACAGATTTGTCGCTAATTACCATTAGAATGGCTATGAGTGTAGCCATGATACGTTATGCCAAATCTTCAGTTACTCCACAAAATTTGCAGAGTCGGTCCAGCATTATCGGACTATCCCAACGACATGTTCCATCACGTACCAAATGTTTCTCTGATCTAACAATGGGTTTTCAACATCCATTGGGAGGGGATCTGAATGAGAGAAAGTGAAAATCCTACCGGCAAAATAGACAGAACAGATCAATAAACATATAAACCAAGAGGAAATTGGAAGAAAAAAATTAAGGTCTTAATGAGAACATAGAGAAAAAGAAAGCGGTTAAAAAATAAAAAAGCTTTTAATAATTAGGATTTGGATCGAAACTTGCATACATTAGTTATTAGGTCGCCATCACTTACGTGGATTGGCATATATGCAGTATGTCTCCTTCCACCGTTGCGGTTCACCATTGGTGATGTAAGAGCAATTGAGGTTATAAGAGACCAAGGAGTTAGGGTTTGATGTAACATGACGGTAGTAGTATAGGGAAAACGAAAACGAAAGAGGGAAAACACGAAAAGAGAGAAAAGTGGGGTTTAAAAAAACGCAAAATTGGTGGTGTGAAAAAACGAAAGTTTCTTATTGGTCGAAATACTCTTTGGTGGGACCAGAAGTTCTAAGAAGAGAGTTTGATTCAGCTTTTAACCACAACGGATGAAATTCACTTGATTAATATAAGTTTCGGTATTATTTGAGTATTCCGATTATCGGTCTAAAATCTGGATTTATGGACGATTCAGATTATATGCAAAGCTTTCTTCAAAAGTTTCAGAAAGATATGCTGAAAAAATGGCTAGTGACTCTTTTGGTCATCTAGGGTTCAAAGGAAACAGATCTGCTTCCTATATGAATATGAATCTGTCATCTTGTATGATCGATTATGAAAAAGAATTTTACAAGTTGGCTCGAATTTGTGCTGAAACCAAGTTGGAAATTCTGATGTTAAAACGTAGTCTTGAAAATTCCTGACTAGTTTAAGCTCAAACTCTCAAGCAACTAGATTTACTCACCAAAAGAGTAAACGAGGAGGAACCCAACTTCCACAAGGTTGAGGAATTAGTCTTCAATCGAGGATCGCTTCAGGGAATCAGGAGAATCATCCCTATCAAGCTCAAGAGATCTCAAGATTTCGAAGGATTCTGAAATCCAGTAGAATAGACATCAATTTTTGATTTCTTTCAATGATTGTATTGGTCTATTATGAATAAAACTATTATGAATAGAATTATTTGATTTATAATTTTTTTTGTGATAGTTTTCGGTTTACATAGCCTGTGCTTGAATGTTTTATCTTATTGCTATGTTGGTAGGACTTGAAAGAAGCCTACGACTATGTCTAACTGCAAGTGCACAGTGTCACAATGTAACACAGGGAAAGCACAGGTCGATCCACAGGGACAAGGTGGGTGTAGCTTGGAAACTATGGTCTCACTACAACTGATTTCAGAACAAGAAGTAACACAAATAGGGGATTTTGTTTGCCGATACGGCTAGATGTTGGTTATGTAACACAAAATAGAAAACAAGAATGCATATTAAAGGGCACTAGGGCAGTCGAATCCACCACCTAATCTCAGCTAAGTCAGTCCAGTTTCAATAATGTTCTTGTCCCTTTTTATGGACACCGGACAAGATGCAAGTCTGCCGTTTATCCAGGGTCTCAATGGATGGATTAATATCAACTAAGCCAACTAACTAATCCCTAGTATTAGCTATCTTCTCACAGTACAACTAATCACAGATCAATTTGATAACTTAGATAATTAAACCTTTCCTAAGATGGATATTCTAATCGCAATTAGGGTATCTTTCCAAAGCACTAACTGTCTTTTCAGGGCACAATTAGTCAAGGGATCAATAACAGACAATGAAGCATGAATTGCAGCACATTCATCACAGAAGTATTCTAACTACAATGGATGCATGACATACACTGTGAAAGTAAAATGATGAAGAGCTCAGATTATATTTATCCTAAACAAGTGAAGCACAACAAGAACAATATCAGAAACATGAATCAAACTTAGCAGTAAATTAATGGTTTCATCTCAACCTAGCAAAAGTAATTAGAACATGATGAACACAATATACTACTACAGCTTGGTGCACCGGCTAATCCGGGCATACCCCAACAACACTAACCCCCATCTCTATTTATACCCCAAAATACAAAATTAGGGTTCTTACAAATCCCCAAATGGAAACAGTAAACTAGGGTTACAATTTTTACTTGATTGGATGGGATAATCCTTACCTATAGCGTCGACCCATTCTTTCTCTGTTCTTCCTGCTCCCTCTCCTGTCTTCAATCACTTCTATAGACTCACCTATTTTACCAATTTCCCACCTAGGGTTTCAGATATGGATAGAGGGGAAATTGGTGAAATAAGTGGCTAGAGATATAGGGTAAGGTGGTGTTTCGTTAGAGTGGTTATGGAAGTCGTAGGGTGGCTGTGGCAGAGATGGTGGTGATGGTAGAGGTGGTGTCTGCGGCAGAGACAGGGTATGGGATGAAGACGGAGTGGAGAAGAAATAAAAGGTCGATGTGTTTAGGGATTAGGGTGTGTTTGGGTCGACCTCTATTTTGGGTGTACATGAGTTTGGTGTTTGGGTGTTGAGCGGGAGTATCAAACTTTGATGCACAGCGAGTAAAGAGCGTTGGATGATCCCATATAGATTGAATCGAACGGCTACGATTGAGAGGTATGTAGCGACCGTTAAATTATGAGATACAACAAAACTGACGGCTTCAGATGGAGTTAGGTACTATGGTGTTTGACAGGAGCTTCGGATTTTGATGCACAATGATGAGGTGGTCGTTGGATGATGAGATGGATCCAATCTGACGGCTCTCATGGAAATGGGTATGGATAATGGAAATGGATTTGGGGTAAGGGTTTTGGGCCTTGGGTATGCCAAGCCCATATCTTCTTTAAGAACAATTCTTCCTCTTCAAGCCCACTTTTAATTGATCCGGCTCTTGCAAACATCATTCTTCGCTGCCTTTCTGCGGGAGTCTTTGCCGTTTCTTTGCTCTTTTCGCTCTGTGAGTTAACCAGGCTTTATTTAGTACCTAAAAATGCAAAATTAATTGAGTAAATTATTTATTCTTGAAAACAACGAAAACACAGAATATGGGATAAAATGGAGCGTTAGTGCACAAATGATGAGTTAAATGCCAATAAAAAGGTGCAAATATATACAATATTTGGCACTCATCAAATACCCCCAAACCTGAATTTTACTTGTCCTCAAGTAAAACAAAACTAAGGAAATCCTACCTATACAACTGTCGCTGGTCTCTCGATTGCATTTAGCGAATGCAATAAGCCTTTTAAACCACTAAGTGTCCCTAGTGGACGAGTTGAAGTCTCATGAAGGTTTGCTTAGAACGTACCTACAAAGTTCTAGGACAAAATATAAGCTCAGATTCCATGAAATGTGACATGTGCAAGACAGTAGAAGCTCACAACAAAATGGAGATGTCAATCTAGCTATCAAAGGCGCAATCCTAGCACTGATAACAAATAAAGACATGTGATAAGAGTGTAAAGTGTATCTACACATGTGTAAAGAAAGATCAGACGTTATGACTACTAATCACCAAGAGATAGTTTCTCATGCTAAGAACCGAGGTCGAAATCTAGCTAGCTGTCCGGACTTTACGAGAATTGTGAATGAGTTTGAGGTATTTCACAATTACTCGCGTTGTACATCAATGGCATACACCCTTCCTTGCTTATAACACAAAAACACAAAAGATGACTCTTTACATGACTCTTATTTACATTGACTACTCTCTTTTATTTTTGGAACAAGAGAGGATGGAATTGATAAATACTTGATTTTTTTTTATTTTTTTTATTTTTGAAAAAAATATTCACAACATGGTAACTCTTTTGATACATAAGCAAAAAGAAACAAAAAATTACATGACACTTTGCAAGAGATATCCCTTTTTGATGCACCCAGTTAAATTCGATGGTTATCTTTCTTAATGTAACCTCCACCTTCTATCCCAACCAACCAAAGAACAAGCTAGTCAAGTTTCGTTCAGTATTCTAAAGTGATTGGCAATCGTGACTTCCGATAGAACACCTCAAGGATGAGGCTATACATGTATTGGTAGATCGTGCGCGTGCAAGTTTCTTATCACTATGTGAATTGTGCTAGAATCAGGGTGCCTAAATATCTAGACTAAGAATCCTTATGTTTACATACATGCACAAGAGTCAACATTTCAAGGTAAATGAGCTCCATTTTTATGTTTTTGTTTTCAAATTTTTTTAATTTTTTATTTTAATTTTTTCATTTTTTTTTCATTTTTTTTTTCAAAAAGAAAGAGTTTTGTTTTCAATTATAGATTTATAGCATGTTATCAAAGTATCTACTTTTCACCCCCAAACCTAAACTAAACATTGTCCTCAATGTTTCAAAAGATAAACATGATTATAACACATACCATGAGAACGATGCTAAGTGTAGAAAAAGGAAAGAGATTACCGGATATTGGCGAAAGCAAGTTTTGAAATCCATTATTCAAGGCAAAACCCAACAGTAACTCAACTGAATTCACATTGGGTTAGCACAATATATACAAGAAACATATGATTCCACTAAACATTACCTACCAGATTATATACAAACAATTCACTATATACATACAGTCTAAAGAGTTGAGGATCAACTCAAAAGACAAAGTGTTGAAACATAGACAGTTTCAAACAACTAAAATTGGACTTAAATGGGAGTGAGAGTGAAAAACCGAATGAATCACCCCTACACCTGAATTTTTCAACAGATTTATTTTTAAGCACAAAATCTAGCAATTTTGGGGGTTCGGGATTCACCAGGTCTAACTCAAAATGGACTTTTTGCGGGATGGTCAGAGAAATTAATTCCAACTGTGGATCTTTAAAAATGTTGTATTTTGATGCAAAATAGTCCAAAAGGACTTGGGAGGCACACAGTTCCAATCCTAGGTTGGGAATTTTCAGAAAAGTTGGTTTAAAAGTTTTGTTACAAACCAAATCTAGGTTGGGTGGAATAATCTCAATATACGATTTAGGTAAGAAAGTTGGTACTTCTAAGTTATTTTCATGGATAAGATCAATAGTACAAACACATACTTCCCCTAAATCAGAAATTGGTAAATCATGCTCACATTCATCGAACAAAACATCAAGACCTAAATCGGTATCATGATTGTCCGTAGTACTCAAATCAACATCGGAAGAAATAACATTTTGTGACTTAGGAAAGGAATCAGACACATCAAATTTGTTTTCATGCATATTAACATTAGTTTCTACAGAAGATTCAACTATTCCTATGTCATGCTCATCTTCGAAGAACAATTGTACGAGTACCATATTAATATCAAAATCATATGATTTGCTATGAGTATTAGAAGAAACAACATTCATGAAGGTCGAGGGCGAGAAGCCATATGTTATTGAACCAAAAGGTTCCACAATATTTTCATGTTCTTCTAACATAACATCATTATCATTATGATCTTCATAATCATCATCATGGTAACATGCATATTGGTCCTCTTTAACAGTGGTGGTGTCATTAGTCAATTCATGTTCCTCTAAATTAGGTTCATATTCAACATCATTTACATGAAGGGACTAGACACTTCATTAGGGACAACATACATTTCCTCATGAATTTCCTCCTTTTGTAGGTGAAGCAAAATCTGATCTAAATATTCCTGAATTCGTGATGTAGATCTAGCAAAGTTTTGCTCACTGAGTCTGAAAGCTTCTGTGGTGGAGTCTAAATTCATGGGAGTACAAAATTCTTCATGTTAAAATTGTGGTGAATGGTACATGTGTGCATGGTCATTAGGGTTTATAAAAGATTGATCGCAAACCTCAAAGGATTGATTATGGTCCCAATGACTACCAGCCTCACAATTTGTGGGCATTTCATAATTTGGATTTTCATGGGATTCTCTAAATTGCCTATAATCATGCAAAATATATCAATATTTATCCGGGTGGTCTAAACCACCACATAAGGTACATGCATAGATTTCAGGTCGTCTATGTGAACTAGATGCTACAGATTTCTCATGTGTTTGCATTTCTAAAGCAGTGATCCGAGCCTCTAATTGATTCACAAGTGACGAATGTGTGAGTTGGATATTGTCTAAATGTTCATTTTCACTCAATGGTGGATGATACATGTGTGAATAGTCATTAGGGTTTTCATATTGAGGTTCATGACCTACAGAAGGTCCATAATAATAATCCCTATAACTATTGACATCATGGTCTGTGTGAGGCTCATAAGGTGAATCTTGCCCGTAAGCTTCTCTAATAGATTTATTCCCAGTGGCAGACCAAAATCCAAACATGTTATGTTTATCAAACAATCACACAATTCAAAAAGAGAAATAAGGCCCACACTTTTCAGTTATGGGTTTCAAAAATTTGGTTTCTTAGGCTTTAAAGGTAAAGCCTATTTGGGATTTTTGGTTAAAAAGAGGGAGAAAATTTTTTGTTTTTGAATGGGAGAAAACTTTTGGTTTTAATTGGGAGATAAAAAGAAAAATTTGGTTTTTAATATTGGGAGAAAAACTTTGGTTTTAAAATTGGGAACAAGCCCACATTGGTGGAGAATGCACAGCCCACTAGGCAGTTTGGACGAAGCCCAGCAGAGAAGTTTTAGTTGGGTTTTGAGGCCCACAATTCAGTTTAGGACAGGCCCAAAATTCAGTTTTAGAGCCCACAGTTCAGTTTAAATCAAAATTACAAGCCCATGATACAATTTAAACAAGCCCACAGTTTACAATTCAGTTGGGTTTACACTTTAGTTTGGCTGAAGTTGAGCCCAAAGTTTAGGCTTACCCCTTTTTAGCCATTGCACAAACCAGTTGGGTCTTTGTCTTTGGAAAACCAATACAGCACCACAATTCAGAATTTCTTCAGCTCTTTTCTTCACAGCACCACACCACCTGTTTGAGGCACTAGAACAGTTTTGTTCTGCTTCTCCTTCTCCTTGTTTTGCACAACAGTTGCAGGTACCTGGTGGTTTTCAGAAGAGAGAATTAGTTCTCACAGCAGCAAATTTCATGCATTCAAGATGACACTACTAATTCAGCATACAACTCAGGCATTCACAGCATTAAATTTCAGCAAATTTCACAGTTGACAGCACCCCACCACATTCACAGCAACAGATTTCAGGCATTCAAGATGACAACAGCACATTCAAGCATTCATAGTATGTTAAACTTCACAGTTGCACTTGTTATAGAACCAAAAATGACCCAATGGTCAATATGCAGACTTAATGCCCAAGTACTCCAAGCAAATGCAGTAACATATGCAGTTGTGGCAAGGCCAAGACTGGGAAGCAGGCAGTTACAGGAAAAAAAGCAAATATGCTTACACTAAATGCACGGTAAGTTAGCTAAGATGTAAGTAAAGAAAAACTAAGATGAACAGCAAGGAAAACAGAAAACAGCAAAGCAAGATACACAAAGCTTCAACCATACAGCAGCCAAGTCCCCGGCAGCGACGCAAAAAACTTGGTAGGACTTGAAAGAAGCCTACGACTATGTCTAACTGCAAGTGCAAAGTGTCACAATGTAACACAGGTCAAGCACAGGTCGATCCACAGGGACAAGGTGGGTGTAGCTTGGAAACTATGGTCTCACTACAACTGATTTCAGAACAAGAAGTAACACAAATAGGGGATTTTGTTTGCCGATACGGCTAGATGTTGGTTATGTAACACAAAATAGAAAACAAGAATGCATATTAAAGGGCACTAGGGCAGTCGAATCCACCACCTAATCTCAGCTAAGTCAGTCCAGTTTCAATAATGTTCTTGTCCCTTTTTATGGACACCGGACAAGATGCAAGTCTGCCGTTTATCCAGGGTCTCAATGGATGGATTAATATCAACTAAGCCAACTAACTAATCCCTAGTATTAGCTATCTTCTCACAGTACAACTAATCACAGATCAATTTGATAACTTAGATAATTAAACCTTTCCTAAGATGGATATTCTAATCGCAATTAGGGTATCTTTCCAAAGCACTAACTGTCTTTTCAGGGCACAATTAGTCAAGGGATCAATAACAGACAATGAAGCATGAATTGCAGCACATTCATCACAGAAGTATTCTAACTACAATGGATGCATGACATACACTGTGAAAGTAAAATGATGAAGAGCTCAGATTATATTTATCCTAAACAAGTGAAGCACAACAAGAACAATATCAGAAACATGAATCAAACTTAGCAGTAAATTAATGGTTTCATCTCAACCTAGCAAAAGTAATTAGAACATGATGAACACAATATACTACTACAGCTTGGTGCACCGGCTAATCCGGGCATACCCCAACAACACTAACCCCCATCTCTATTTATACCCCAAAATACAAAATTAGGGTTCTTACAAATCCCCAAATGGAAACAGTAAACTAGGGTTACAATTTTTACTTGATTGGATGGGATAATCCTTACCTATAGCGTCGACCCATTCTTTCTCTGTTCTTCCTGCTCCCTCTCCTGTCTTCAATCACTTCTATAGACTCACCTATTTTACCAATTTCCCACCTAGGGTTTCAGAGATGGATAGAGGGGAAATTGGTGAAATAAGTGGCTAGAGATATATGGTAAGGTGGTGTTTCGTTAGAGTGGTTATGGAAGTCGTAGGGTGGCTGTGGCAGAGATGGTGGTGATGGCAGAGGTGGTGTCTGCGGCAGAGACAGGGTATGGGATGAAGACGGAGTGGAGAAGAAAGAGAAGGTCGATGTGTTTAGGGATTAGGGTGTGTTTGGGTCGACCTCTATTTTGGGTGTACATGAGTTTGGTGTTTGGGTGTTGAGCGGGAGTAGCAAACTTTGATGCACAGCGAGTAAAGAGCGTTGGATGATCCCATATAGATTGAATCGAACGGATACGATGGAGAGGTATGTAGCGACCGTTGGATTATGAGATACAACAAAACTGACGGCTTCAGATGGAGTTAGGTACTATGGTGTTTGACAGGAGCTTCGGATTTTGATGCACAATGATGAGGTGGTCGTTGGATGATGAGATGGATCCAATCTGACGGCTCTCATGGAAATGGGTATGGATAATGGAAATGGATTTGGGTAAGGGTTTTGGGCCTTGGGTATGCCAAGCCCATATCTTCTTTAAGAACAATTCTTCCTCTTCAAGCCCACTTTTAATTGATCCGGCTCTTGCAAACATCATTCTTCGCTGCCTTTCTGCGGGAGTCTTTGCCGTTTCTTTGCTCTTTTCGCTCCGTGAGTTAACCAGGCTTTATTTAGTACCTAAAAATGCAAAATTAATTGAGAAAAGTATTTATTCTTGAAAACAACGAAAACACAGAATATGGGATAAAATGGAGCGTTAGTGCACAAATGATGAGTTAAATGCCAATAAAAAGGTGCAAATATATACAATATTTGGCACTCATCATATGTATGTTTATAAGATGTCTGATTTCGGTTTTACCACCTTAATATTTGATCTCATATATTGTGAACCCTTGTGGTTTGGGTGACTTTTTGATTTAGCAGGATTAAGTTCTAGCCCATGTTGGTAGGTTTTATCAAAGAATCATGAGGGGTTCTGGTAGAAACAATATGTGAAAAGTAACAATATGTTGAATCGGTTTCGGTTTAGCATAAAAGCATATGTGTTTCGACGGTTTTCAACTTTTGCTTGCAATTGTTAAAACCTATTTTCAACCTTTCTCTGGTAAAGGTTGGTTGTTGTTATTCTTTTGTTTTTGCATAAGGATGACAACATGATGATATTTCGATATCAATTCTCCCTGGACGAAGATGCAATCATATTGGATAAGTGGATGCGAAATTTGAGGTAACAATCTTGTTAGTTAATTGTTTTCCTGTTTAAGAAAGCCTGAGTTTATATCATGTATATTTATTGCTTTTGCTTAAAAAAAATTCGGTTCAATTGATGTTTATTCCATGATGTGTGTGGATGTGTGTGATTCAATTGGTTCCGGTTAAGAAAAACTATTGTTATCTTGCTTTATTGCGTGGTATCAATTGGTTAGGCTTACAAAATTTCGGTGCAATTGCGGTGTTTTAATGCTTATGTTGTTTCAATTGCTTCCGGTTGAGGTGAATAATTATACAAGTTGATTTATGTTGGTTTGTATGAATTATTTATGGCTTAACGAAATAAAAGGATTACGGGATGAGTTGTTTAGTCCAATTCGATTCCGGATAAGAGAAACTAAGTTAATTCTGATCTTAGTTAGACTTATCGAAGTGAGGATTCGGTTATTCAAGTATAATCGAATGCCTTAACAAGAAATGCTAGTTAAATAACCTAGTACTTGTCTTGTTTAAAATTGAAAGGTCTAAGTTTATGGATAATTAGAACCTGGTGAGAAAAATAGAGTTATCTTTATTTTGGTCTTATCGAATTAAGCGGTTGTTTTTGAACAATCGGTTTAGCAAAGGGGCTAAGGTACTTAGTTGATTTTTGTTTTGCTAAACTAAATTGGAAAAATTGTTTCAGACAATTGTTTCCTTGGTAACATATCAAAATAAAACTACTTGTAGTTTCGGTTTTGATATTGGTTATCAGAACATGATGTGTGGAACCCTCGTGCCTAACTCTACAGGTTGCAAGTCTATTTTGAGATTTGTAAGATTCTTTTCGTGTTGTCCATTATTTTTTTTATTTCTTTGTCATTTTGTGACAAAAAGGGGGAGAAATATATGGAGTAAACAAGTGATACTGGCATTGATTTTATATTGATTAGTATCGCTAAGGAAAAGAACATTGGTGCTTAAACGTTTTATCTAAACGAAAGAGTGAAAGCACAGACTAAGGGAGAGTAACATGTCATATGAAGTGGTATAACAAAGACGTGCGGATCGAATATCTACCTATCTTCCTTAGGGGGAGTATTAGCTTTGTTATTATAATGTCAACAGTAGCATTTTCAAGGATTGAATGTAAGTTGTTTACTGTGTTGTTGAATCGGGAATCAAGCGTATATGTAATGAATTCTTGTAATTTGTTTATCCATATGATGTAAGAGTATTGTCACTAAAATTGACAAAGGGGAAATTGTTAGAGCATTGCTCGGTTGAACCCACCAAGCGTTGGTATGTCAAGTTTGGTTGTCATATTTTAGTGAATCAAAACTCATGTTAAGAGTCGCTTGATTATGTACTAGAGTCAACTTCGTATAGGTTAGCTTGAAAGTATTAGGATATGAGACATTACAAGTATTGCGAAGTCTTGAAGATGTGAAGAAGCAAGGAGCTACAACGACAACAATCATCCTTCCACTTGAGGTTAGTGATATTTGACTTGAACTGTTTTATTCCCTAACGTACCTTTCAAGTCGTGCATATTGAAAACAAAACTGCGAAGCATATTTGAACTCTAGATAGACATAATATTAAGGAATACAATACGAGGTTTATTGCTTGACCATTAAACATTGTAGATAAGACATCGCCATAATCATTTGAATGTTATTGTGATTATGTATGGTTATGAGGTGAGGATTTCATCCTAGGGAACAATGTTTTACATGTGTTCTAAGGAAGTAAGTTCATAAACTTGTTTGTGAACCGAAAAGGAAATTGCTATGCGTTATTGGTTTTGTTATTCATTGCATATCTTATGAACAACCAATATGTGTGATTGAGTATAACCATTCACGACTTGTTGTGTTCTTGGTAGAACTATTCACAAAGGCCTAACTTATGTATTGATATGACTTTTATTAGTGAAATCGATATTAAGTAATCACCCGAGATGGTATGATCGGGTTTGTGATTTTATATCTGACCAAATATGGGAAAGGGGAACCGATCCTAGTAAGAGGTGCAGTACATCACAAAGGGGAACCGATCCTTGTATGAGGTGCAGCAAGGTTTATAGCAGAAAGGGGAACCGATCCTATGAACATGTGCAACACGTTTTTAGGCAAAGGGGAACCGATCCTATGGACATGTGCAACACATATAATTTAGATACCATATATATGTGGGGAACCGATCCTAGTACCTAGTGAACCGAATTTTGGAAAGCTAGTGTGACTATGCACAGTACTCAAATGGAAGGTAGAACCGAAACTTGTTTTGGTAGAACCGATAAACCCATGATTGTGACTGAATGTTATTTGATCAATCGCATAGTTCTTGAAAGTCGGATGAACCAATTCTAAACTTGTTTGGAAGTATGGAAAATCGGTTTCAAGGTTGTAAGTGTGAAAGAAAACTTACAAAGTAAGGATGTCGACATACTTTGAACACGTGCTATGAATGTTTATTATTTAATTGTTCAAAGTTATTCCTTAATAGCTATGGGAAGAGAATCCCAGGATCGAAACATAAATAATTTAAGAATCTTTTAATTAAGGTACTTAACTTCATTTTCTAGGGAAATAAGAATTAGTAATATGCATTTACTAATTAGAGATTTTCCGAGAGATTTCGATCATTATTTTTGGACAGAGCATTTCCAGGAATTATGAAAACCGAATTTGTGCTTTAATGAATATCTTGAGAATATTTTCGGTTTTGGAAATTCCTTGGTGTCCAAATTTCCTTGTCTATAAATACTTGAAGTTTGTCTTTCTAGCAAACTAATCCTTCGTAACAATAATCTTCCTCTTTGTTGTGTTGTTACTGATGTAGCCGCCTATTCGGAGAGGAGAGTAACCTAATTAGGCGAAATCTCTTACGACCGATCAGTTTAAAGTTTTCTTTGGGATTGAGAATCTCTAGCGTGTACCGTTGGTGGGAAACTAGATAATTGCGGTTTATCTTTTGTTTTCATTGATTTGATTGACTAACGGTGGTTGAACTTTGATTGCACCTAGTTTGTTTATGCTTGAGAATCTTCTCTTCTGATATAAGATTCACTCAAACTAGTTCAGAGTTTCGACAGGGATCTTTAGACTGTTGTTAGTTCTAAAGACGATCTTGTGATAATCCATTTTTAACAGACTCCGTTATGTGCGTGATTGATCACAAAAGATTCAAGTGATTGTATGCAGGTTATTATTGAAGATCTGAGAAGATTTGAAGATGAAGAAGATATTGGAGATTTCTGATTTGTGGGTTCATAATCTTTGGTGCGCACAATACTTGTTTCGGTAAAAGAGGATCCAATTAATAATCGGTTTATCCATGTGATAGATTGGATTAATTAATTGAGTAGATCGGCATCAACACAATTCTTTGGATTAATAGTATTGTTGGATTAATCTTAAACGATTACTTCGGTAATTGAATATAAGATAGATCTAAGAACCTGACGAAGGAGTTTATATTAAGATAAACAGAAGAGCCTTTGTCCAACTCATATCACTTGGTTGAATAGAGTTGATACCAAACAAATTTGTTGTTCCTTTACTGTTTGGAATACGAACCAAAGGAATTGTTCCAAGTACGTGACTAGGTCGGAGGCGTGGGAATACATACGGAACTAGGTGAACTGTAGGTTTAGTTGTTTGGTCCCAACTATAAGAAGTTAGGTGTAATTTTGTGTAGCGGCTTAATCCTGAGAGTATTCAATTCTGGACAAGGTCCCGGGGTTTTTCTGCATTTGCGGTTTCCTCGTTAACAAAATCTTGTTGTGTCATTTACTTTATATTTCCGCATTATAATTGTTTTATTATAATTAAAGTAAATTACACAAACGTTAATTCCTATTTACTTGATAAGTGAATCCTATTGTGTTTGGTTAAGTCCGACCCTTTTTATCAAGTAACATACTTCGTTGTTGTATTGTCCCGATCTCGTATCCATAGACGATCACACGAAGTGTGAACCGATTAGTTGTATTGTCTCGACTCAGTCCATAGACAATCACTTTCAGAGAAAGGACTTATAGGTAGGAAAAGTTTTAGCTTGTGGTATATTTTGGTACCCTCGCCTTTTCAGATCTTATATTCTTGAAGAAAGTCAAAAGATGATCATGTGAAAATCTCTGAGTAACATCTTACATGGTTAGTGTGATACAATCATTTGGTGTAGACTACGAATGTTTCATTAAGATTATTTCAATAACTTGAAAATTTCTTTGATGCTAATAGTGTGTGAAAACGGTAATTGTCATCCTCTAAGAAAGTTTCAATGATTGAAATAGAGTATAGAATACTTAACCATCATTGGATTATGAACATAATATGCATTCTTGCATGTATGTGATCCATGTCCGGAATAGTATGTATACCCGTATGCGTACTTGTAGTTGTGGAATTCCGAGTACCTAAGTACACATACCCGTACGCGTACTGGCGAAGGGTTTGGGTCCGGAAATTTCTGTTGTGTTTAGAAGTATGCGTACCCGTTTTCATACTGGCGAAACCCAAACTCAGACCAGGTACTTAAGTATGCGTACCTGTTTGCATACTTGAGTGGTTAAAGTTCTAAAATCGTTTTGTTCATGAACTAATACATTTATATATTAAGGAATGTATTCTTTGCAAACCGTGTCTATAATGTTCATGAATTGATTCGAGCGAATCAAACTGATTTTGCTTCAATTGTGTTCTTATATACTTCTATGAGAATATAACAATTGAACAACTCTATAACTAGTTTCATTTCTATCATTTGAACTAGTTGTGGTTAAGATGAATAAGGTTGATATGAGAGTGTTCATATATCTAACCTCGGTTAACTACTGTTGATCCAACATAGTGTACACGTTTAGGTACGGTTACTCAAACCTAAATGAGGGTACATTTCATTTGGGTATAACAAGCTAAGCTCGATCTAACGGTTGAAAGATATTAACTTGAGTCTAATCAGATTTTCATCTAACCGTGAATGTTGAATGTTTTGTTACCAAGGTAACTAAGATTGCAAACCCTAATTTGAAAACTATATAAAGGAGAATTATAGCAACTTGGAAACCTAATCCCCACACCTCATGTATGATACTAGTTGCGACTAGAGCCGATTCTCCTTTAACCTTAGGTTTTTCACAAAACCCTGTAGGTTAACGACTTAAAGACTTCATTGGGATTGTGAAGCCAGACCCAACTATTTTCTTTGTAGTTTCGTGTTCTGATCTTCCCCTGTTCTATCGTATTGAGTACTATCTACTCTAAGATTTGCTCGAGATTGATTCCCCGATAGGCAAGATTAAAAGTAGTCACAAACATCTTCGTCTCATCGTTTGTGATTCCACAATATCTTTTTTCGCTACCATACGATTAAGATTATTATGAGGTGATTGATAATACTAGGTTATTCTTCGGGAATACAGGTCTGGTTTATCATTTGGTTCATGTGCACCTTGATTTATCAAAAGACGGAACAAAACTCATAGGTATTTCTGTGGGAGACAGATTTATCTATTCCAATAGACTTTTCTGTGTGAGACAAATTTGTTTACCAAGTCTTCGACTTTGGGTTGTAGCAACACTTGGTTGTGGGTGAGACTAGCTAAGGGAATCAAGTGCGTAGAATCCTACTGAGATTCAGAGACGTAAGGAGCGCAACTGTACCTTGGTCAGTGTGAGATTGATTAGGGCTCAACTACATTCCAGTCCGAAGTTCATTGGTAGTAGGCTAGTGTCTGTAGCGGCTTAATATAATGTGGTGTTCAAAGATGGACTAGGTCCCCGTGGGTTTTCTGCATTTGCGGTTTCCTTGTTAACAAAATTTCTGGTGTTTGTGTTATTTTTTTCCGCATTATATTTGGTTATATAATCATGGTGGGACTTTAGGGTTTGTGCTGACTTCAGTTACGGATTTAATTGGAGTTTCGATTGGTTTCAATTAGAGTTCACTTAAGATATAACAGTACTAAATTTGATTTCTAAGTTCGTTAATCGATGAATTTTTCTAAGTTCAGTTAAGATATAATGTATGAAGTTCAAGTCATGAAAGAAGAGCTTCCGGACGTTGTTTAAATGGCCATGATTGATGAAGTATGGAGTTCTTATTTATGTATGATTGATGGGGTTGTCTTAGAAATCACATTTGCAGGTTAAACTCAGTAAAACAACAAAATGGGTGTCTCTGCTTTACCAGCTTCAGGCGCATCTGATGTTAGACAAAAGGCATGAACCACAAGAGATGGTGAATCTCTTCTGCAACGTCACTCATTACCAGAATTCATGTACGGTGGACAATCCGGCGAGACATTTTGGGAAATTCAAACATCCACTTGTACAAAGCTGCTGACTTAGATAACCAGCCTTGGACAGAAAATGTAACGAGGGGAGGTTTCACTAATTTTATCTATGTATGGGAGGTAACTCAAATTATTATCTTCGCCAGGGGAGGTAGCGCAAATTACCCCTAAAATTTATTTGGAAGATGATTTTGCAATATTAATTTTTATGGTTTTGTATATTGCAATCTGTTATGGGATATGTGTCTTTGCGTCCGTGAACTGTGATTGTCTCATATTTTGCTCAATAGTTAAGTCTATCATATGTATTTATTGATAAAAGATAGAATGAACTTTTGACAACAAAAGTTAAGCCTATTATGTCATTATGCAAATATTGATGACACTACACCATTTTTAGTGATTAGAAACTGCACATTTCAGTTGCAAAGCGGGGTTGCAACAGTCTCCAACTGTTACAAAAGTCGATGTTGCAAATATTGGCAACGCCTCATAAGCAGTTGCGGATTTTCGATTGCAACAGTTGGAAACTGTTGCAACATAAATTTATCGCAACAACAATGAACAGTTGCGAAATTAGGCGTTCGCAACAGTTTAGAACAGTTACGAAATCGAAAATTCTCAACTGCGAATTGCAGTTACGAAATTTTTGCAACATAAAAAAAAATAGTGGTTTTGACTGGCCAAAACCAGGTTTGACCGGTCAAAATTAGAGTTCCTGTAGCAAAATCAAGTTACCCATTTTATTTGGTATTCAAACTAATCCAACAAAACTATCAAAAAATTGAAATTAAATGAAAATTATTAACTGACTTCATTTTACAAGTTCAACAAGTACAATCTTTCGAGTTCCAAATGTGAAAACAATTATGAGAAGTATACATCCTTACAGAGAAACTACCAAAAAATATAAACAAAAAATAAAACAACGTTGGTCACCCTGGACTGGCAGAAGGACTTGCAGAAGTATTGACCAAGAGAGCCGGCCAACTACTTGTCGAGCATACTTTCCTATAAACACAAGAAAACAATATATTAGTAGTTGATCTTAATGAACTTGTCTAATGAAGACACAAAAAGCAAGATAAGTTCAAAGTATACATGTGTAAGCAAACATGACTGTTTCATCTCAACTTATTGTGCTTTAGCTTCATATGAAGATGAACCTATAACTATAAAAGTGTGAAATAGGAAACCTAACAATTACCATTAGAACCAAGGAAAAAGGCTTCATCTCTTTCCTACATATCATCCTAAATGACCTAAGAAGAAGTGGCATGTGACGTAATCTTTTTTTTTGAATCGAGCAGAATCAACATATTATAAGGTCTAAAAAGAAAAACCCCACCTTCCCCTCTAATCCAGTAGACAGCCACAACAATAACATTCAATGCAATACAAAAAGCTATACCAGCAAAATGTAATACTTGATGGATTGGGTACCTAACGGATACCCTATATGATATCCAACTATGGTACGTCCAATGATCAACAAACCACACCAAGATTGCAATTATAAGTGACACCCTGGATAAGTTAAGCATATCACATGTCCAACTTAAATTAACAACACTCATTCATGTTAAGCACATACTATAAACAACGTCAATGTTCCACGAAGCTGTAAAGTTATAAGAATCATGTAAATATCTCAAATGTGTTTATGTACGAGAGAAATTGCACTCGAGACATATGGCATACATGTTGAGTATCGTACCATGGTCATCCCGAGAGTGGAAAGTGGAATCAAACTCATTTAAGAAAACCTAAAACCCAAATCTAAGAATCAAAAATAGAAATAAAATAAATATCTCTAAGATTAAATCCAACACTATAACAAGTTCATATAAAGAATATTCAATTCATACTGCTAAGTCATTCAATTCATTGAGAGAGGTGAAGATGTTTAATCCATATGTTCAGTCATTCAATTCAACAATGATAAAACCCAACATGAACTTCTTTATATGAACTTGTCATAGCTGCAGACATGTTGAGTATTGTACCATGGACATGTTGAGTATCCTTCCAACTCATCATGATTATCAAAAAACCTAAAACCCAAATCTAAGAATCAAAAATATAAATAAAATAAAGATCTCTAAAATTAAATCTAACACTATAACAAGTTCATATAAAGAATATTCAATTCATACTGCTAACTCATTCAATTCACTGAGAGAGATGAAGATGCTTAATCCATATGCTCAGTCATTCAATTCAACAATGATAAAAAAAAATGATTCTGAAGTCGATATGAAACCAACTTTTTTCACACCTTTACACATAAGATTTGAACCCGTTGGATCCCCTAGTAAACCAGAATGATATGAACACTCGATCTGTACAAAGAGCTCACTGAATCAACTGATTAAACCTAATTAACAGATCTTAGCTCAATTTTAACTCCATTCTTCATCTAAATCAACACGCAGTTTAAAAAAAACAAATTTAAGAAACATATATTGTTTATTACCTGAATCAGTTTAACCGAAGCCTTGGTTAGCTGAGATTTGGAGTCTGAAATTGAAATGGAAAGAAGAATTTAGTGTCTGAGCCCTAATAATCTAAATCCCTAATAAGCTTTTTCTCAGAAATCAAATAAAGGTATAGATTTTAGGTTTTAATGATTATTTAGTGAAATATGAGAGAAATTTCTTTTCTGGTAGAGAAGAGAACGAAAGAGGACCAGAGAACGAAAGAGAAAGAGATAAGATAATGAGAGGTAGAGAAGAGAACGAGGTGTTCTCTATAATCATATAATAGACCGAGTAAGTTTTGAAGATGACTCCGAGTATCTGAATGGGCTGAAACCGAGTTAGCTTGAAAGTGTGGGCAGCCACATACACGAGTCGCACCTGTACAACTCAATTCAGTTGCGAATTGTAACAAGTTGAAACAGTTGCGAGTTTTGTAAGTGAAATAGACTGTTGCCAAAATTTTCGCAACTGAAATTTCGCAACAGGGGACACGCTGTTGTGACTTCTAGTTACTAATCCTTGAATTTGGTGTAGTGTGAAGATAGGATGAACTTTTGTCTGCAAAGATTAAGTCTATTATATGTCTTTATGCAAATATTGATGAAAAATAGAATGAATCTTTGTATATTCTGCAGTATTGGTCTTTCCATGATCAACATCTTTGTGTAAGTACTGTGCGGCTCCGTAAGTTCTCTTATGTGAGAATTTCCGATTAAATTAATCATGGGTTCTCTTGTGGTAAATTTAATTGAGTTTTCTGGATACAAATTCACGTTTCATGTAATTTGTTAATGTCCAAAGAAATCCTTCTTTTCTTGTAAAAGTAAGGTCGCTCTTTTTGTTCTTTCGGGAATGACATTTTATGGGGGAGAGTTCTTAATTGAACTTGTGCTTAATTTCCAAATCTTTGTGGGGAGTGCGGATGTGGAATATTGTATGAGTTTTCTTGTATCTTTATTAACTCCTTGATGAATGCATTTAGTTTTGACTATATGATTGCATCTAAACAAAGTTGATATGTTTTCTTTTGTCATGAAGTATCTCCATGAGAATTTCATTAGGATCCCACTAGTTTTCATACCTTTGCCAATTTATATTGACAAAAGGAGGGAGAATTAATGTGTAGTTCACACTACAAATACATATGTTTTACGGATCATTATGTAAGGGGGAGTGGTTTTCATGTGAGATGAAGTATTGACTAAGGGGGAGTGATACATATCACCATAGTATTGTTGTCAAAGTTGTGATACAATTGGACTTTGATGTTGTGTAATAATACTATGACACTGCATAACAATGATTGAGAGCAACTGTTTTCTCATTGTTATAGCTGCGGATCTTCAAAAACTATGATGTTGAGTTGAACACGTTCAGAATCACTGGAGTACTTGGAAGCGACGAAGATTTCGAGTAATGTTGAAGAACCAAGAAAATCAAGCATTTGGAAGATAAGCTACAAATTTTATTTATTTTGTAATCTTATTGTATTGATAGTTTTATTACTAAAATTGATAAAGGGGGAGATTGTTAGAGAACTGCTCGGTCAAACTCGCAAGCATTGCTATTTCAAGCTTGTTTGCCAAGTTTAGTTATCACAACTATAAGTCTTGATTTCCAGTCTACTTATAGCTAAGTCTCGGATTATGATAGAAAGTGTAGTTGAGCATTAGACTTCACGACGTTCATCGATTGAAGACGAAAAACTACTAAGGGGATCTTGTGGAACTTCATCAACAAAAGGTATGTGGAGACTTGAACTCATCTATAACTCAAAAGTCTATCTACTCTATCTCCTATTTGTGACAAAAGTCGTATAGCTATATAGACTTCGATTATACACATTTGATATTTCGAGCTGAGTTTAACTCGCTTGCATATTTCTCGAAATATGTGTTGGTAAGTTATCGCTTTAACCAAGTTCATCTTATATTCTTGACGAAAGTCAAAAGATGATCATATGAAAATCGCCTTGTAACATCTTACATGATTTGTGTGAAACAGTCATCTGATGTAGACCCGGGATGTTTCGTATTGATCATTCAATTACTTGAAAATTGCTTTGAAGCTAATAATTTGTGTGAGACAGCTATTTTCGTCTTCCAAGAATGTTTCAATGATTGAAATAGGAGTTTAGAACGATTAACCACGATTGGATATAAACATAGTATGCCTACTTGCATATGTGTAGTCCAAGACCGGAAATCTATTATGCATACCCGTATGCGTACTAGTTAGTCAGTTGAAGTTCGAGAACTTTAGTATGCGTACCGTACGCGCACTATATTCAACTGAGTTCGGATGTGAACGACAATATGCGTACCAATTTGCATACTGGCGAACACAGTTCAAGTCCGGCTACTTAGGTATGTGTACCTGTTTGCATACTTGAGTAGGTTATGTTCTAAAATCGGTTTGCTCAAGAACTAATACGTTTATATATTAAGGAATGCAATCTTTTGCAAACCGTGGCTATAATGTTCATGAATTGATTTCGAGTGAATCAAAATTGATTTTGCTTCAATTGTGTCTTGTATACTTTTATAAGAATATAAAAAATTGAACAACTCTAGAACTAGTTTCATTTGAGTCGTTTGAACTAGTTATGGTTAAGATGAATATGGTTGATATGAAAGTGTTCATACGTCTAACTTCGGTTAACTATTATTGAGCCAACAAAGGTGTACACGTTTAGGTATGGTTACTCATATCCAAATGAAGTCACTTTTCATTTGTGTGTAACAAGCTAAGTTCGATCTAACGGTTGAAAGATATTAGCTTGAGTCTAATCAGGTTTTCATCTAACGGTGAATATTGAATGCTTTGTTACCAAGGTAGCATTGATTGCAAACCCTAATTTGAAGACTATATAAGGGAGAACTCTAGAAACTGGGAAACCTAATCCTCACACCTCATGTGTGATACTAGTTGCGACTAGAGTCGATTCTCCTTTAACCTTAGGTTTTTTCCAAAACCCTGTAGGTTAACGACTCGAAGACTTCATTGGGATTGTGAAGCCAGACCAAACTCTTTTCCTTGTAGTTGTGTGTTCTGATCTTGTTGTTTTCTATTGTGATTGAGTACTATATTCCCTAAGATTGGCTCGAGATTTAATCTCTGATAGGCAAGATAAAAAGTAGTCACAAACATTTTCGTCTTATCGTTTGTGATTCCACGATATCTTGTTTCGCTACCATACGATTAAGATTATTGTGAGGTGATTGATATTTCCAGGCTGTTCTTCGGGAATATAAGTCCGGTATATCAATTGGTTCATGTTCACCTTGATTTATCAAAATACGGAACAAAACTCATAGGTATATCTGTGGGATATAGATTTATCTCTTCAATAGAATTTTCTGTGTGAGACATATTGGTTTATCAAGTCTTCGACTTTGGGTCATAGCAACTCTTAGTTGTGGGTGAGATCAGCTAAGGGAATCAAGTGCGTAGAGTCCTGCTGGGATTCAGAGATGTAAGGAGCGCAACTATAACTTGATCAGTGAGAGATTGGTTAGGGCTCAAATACATTCCAGTCTGAAGTTAACTTGGAGTAGGCTAGTGTCTGTAGCGGCTTAATACAGTGTGGTGTTCAAAATTGGACTAGGTCTCGTTGTTTTTTTTTTCCTGCATTTTGGGTTTCCTCGTTAACAAAATTTCTGGTGTCTGTGTTATTTCTTTTCCGCATTATATTTGTTTATATAATTGAAATATTACAGGTTGTGCGTAAGTCCAATCAATTGTGAATCCCAACCTTTGGTTGTTGATTAAATTGACACTTGGATATTGGTTTTTGATACCGTCCAAGTTATTTCTTATATTCAATCGGGATCGCAAATTCCTATTTGTTTGATTGCAGATTGAATTGAGAAATTGAGATATAACTCTTTGATATACTTTTCTTAAGATTGAGTCTGACTGTCTAGTTGATTCTCTTGAAAGTATATTGGAGTTAGTCCATACATATTGCTAAGAGAAATATTGGGTATGGTTTTTAGACCTCCGCTTTTTCACAAAAATTTTCACATAGGCTGAAGCAAATCTTAGGCTATAAAGAACGCCAGCTAAGGGAATCAATTGCGTAGAGCCTTTCGAGGTTGAAGAGACGTAAGGAGCACGACTACATCTGAATTGCTTGGAGGGTGAATTCGGTCTCAACTACATTTCAGTTTGAAGTATGATAGTAGGCCAGTATCTATAATGGCTTGATACAGTTTGGTGTTCAAATATGGACAAGGTCCCGGGGTTTTCCTCGTTAACAAAACTTCTGATGTCTTGTGTTTTTCTATTTTAGCATTATATTGTGTATTTATATAATAGGAATAACACAAGTAGTACGTGAGCATTTTTAGTAGATAAGTACATCTTAATTGTGATTGATTACGAGACTCTTTCTTGTAGAATTTGTATCTTAAAATATAGATAATAAGTTTCATATTTGGAAAAATTCGGATCTTATTATTTGGATATGAATAGATTGATCTTGAATATTGTATTTATATATATTAAAATCATGATTAATTTGGTGGACTCCGTATCTTAATCCGATGTTGCTTGATGGAAGATTTTGACTGACCTACTATGTCAAGTCTAGAATTTTATATTCAATGTCATTTGGAGATCTTACAACATATTTAAACTTGTACCATGTTTGAACTTTTTAAACATTTAATCAAATTAAAGTTTTATTCGTCCCCTTGAATTTATGATGTAATTTGAAATCTGCACTGACTATATATCCTATTTTTGTGAGTCATCTCAATACAATCAAGAAAAGTATATACTATCCACTATCAAGTATCAAGTTTTCTTGTTAAGAAAAATAAGAATTCTAAGTTAAGGATTAAGTGTTTAAGCTTTGCGCAAAAAATGGTAAGATGGGAAAACAAGATATAGGGAGAAGACGACACATCTCCCAAACACAAAATGCAAGTAAATTATATCCCATGTCATCAAAGATAGTAACCATTATATATAAAAGATCCAACAGTTGGTAACCTTTGTCAAAAGATTTTGTTAAAACTCTTTGTTAAGGGATCCTGACCCGTATCCATTTACTATTTATAACTCTTTCTTACCTCACAGTGATATATGTCCTTTCACCTATTTATCGGTAAAATTAGTATTTTCTTTCCCTCAAGCCAATCTTCTTGTCTCCTTTAATCAATCCTTTTTTAATCCTTTAAAACAACTGCAGTGGTACGAGTAAAACCAAAGATTAAAGACTAAAGACAACGATCAAATTTGATCTTAGTCCGTGATGCTACGCTACGGTACAAGATTATATTTGGTCGAACGGGATATTTTAACTGCGCCGGTCGACCAGACGCAAAACAAAATCACGCCCAATGGGGCGCAAATACAAAATACGCCCAAATGGACGTAGCCGTGAAATCCCGCTTCATGTGAGGCGTTATTATAAACTGCGCCTCATGAGGCGTAACTAGAAATTGCGTCCCACCAGCGTGACTAGAAATTACGCCCACCGCACACTCGTGGCCGCACGTGCCAAGGTTTATACACCCTCATTCTCATCGATTCCAGGTTCTTCTCATCGTTTCTATGCTTTTTCTCTTTTCTGGTTTTTTTTCGTTTCTCTATCTCGAGTATCCAACGACGACAACCCTAGTGCTATCTTGAGTATTCAACAGACAACAAAAGATTCTCTATCTCGAGTATCCAACGACGACAACCCTAGTGCTATCTTGAGTATTCAACAGACAACAAAAGATGAAGAATGATTAACTTTAGTCATGCGATGAGGTACGATTAACTCTATCCCACTAGGCGTAACTTTGAGTTGAGCCTGAAATGAGGCTCATTTTAAAACTACGCCCCACCAGGCATTGGTTTATATTCCGCTTCGTACATGCGTCTCACTATCAGGTGGTGATTAAAATTGCGCCCCACGTTGGCGTAGTCCTATTTTGGTTTGCGTCTCACTATCAGGTGGTGATTAAAATTGCGCCTCACTATCAGGTGGTGATTAAAATTGCGCCCCACGTTGACGTAGTCCTATTTTACGCTCCACCAAAATCAAGCTAAAGACCAAATTTGGTCTGGTTTTTAGTTTTAATCTAGTATTTGCTCTTTAATTCGTTTCATAATGTCTGATATTTGGTCCAGTTTTTTAGTTTTGGTCGTACGATGTGGATGCTCTAGAATCTTTAACTTCCAAATTCCCCTTATTACCTTGGGGCATGGTTTTTAAAAGTGTACGCTTTACACTTCGCTACAATTTTTTTCAGAAACGCTTTGAAGCGTACCTATGAAGCGTTCTGACTCTGGAGTGTGTAGTCAATGATTTTGACCAAAATCAGAAGCACAAAATGGTCAAACTTCAAGAAATAATATTCTAAAAATTTAAAAAGAATGGTGGAATTCAAACCTACCACCTCATGTGTCGTATGTGAATGCTCAACCACTGTTCTACATGGTTATTTAGGATAACATTTGGCTATATTTTATATTTATAAATATTTTCATACTTATTTATAATATATCAAATTTTATATTTTACTATTCACCGCCAACCATGAATCGCCGCTTCACGCTTCAACCTACGCATCGCTTCTCAAAAATAGAAAACGAGTCACGCTCCGCTTCACGCTTTCAATACCCTGCCTTTGGGCCTTGGGTATTCTTCTTAACCGGGCCAAGTCCCGATCCTAGTAAGTAGGCTTGGGAAATGGTTCATGGACTTCAAGTTGGGTTTGAGATATTACGGTATCGACATTCCTCCCTCCGTAGTAGACTCATACACGATTCTCTCCATGCCAATAGTCTTCTTTTAAACGCTCTCAAGAATGGTTCATTAAACCAAAAAATTCAAGTGAACTCCAGTAGTATTAAATATTTTGCCTTTTCTTTCGTTTTTTTGGTTTTTGGCGACAGCATTCTTAATACCGTACAACCCGACTTAACAAAGCTGACCTCGATTCCTCACCTTAGAAAAATGGTTACGGTTGATGATCAATGGTGCAACTGTTTGTACATTATGTCACGCATCGCGTTGGCATGCTTCCCCAAGTGGATGGAAATTTCAGACCCCGACACATCGCTGAGAATACATCATAAGTTATCTCGGATCAGACCGGCTAGGTTGAACCTTCATTTGGAATATTTGCCTCTACATAATTTTCCAGCCTTACTTGATTAGTGGTAACATAATTAATTTGACCGACCGCAGCATTAGCATAGTAAACAAACTAAGGTTTGTTCCTGTTGGCTTAGTTGCCAACTTGTTGAGTTTGAATCTTGCTGAAGAGTAGTGTAATAATACTAGTAAATACATGTAGTCCTCTGTAACTTGGAAACCAAATCTTATACAGTATTTCACAACAAGGTGTTCTTTACAGTAATTTCTTTTGTAACATTTTAATCTGATAGCTTTAGGCATAAAATTTTATGTTCAAACAAAACATAGGAGATGCGATAAAAATGTTTCAACGCTAAAACTCTTTAAGGATTGTGTATAAGGTAGCTCGGCTCTGCTAGATACCTGAGGCTCAACTACATCACTGAACATTGCAGAGTTTGATTAGCATTCTATAGATGAGACCACCGCTATGTTACCTTCAGATAGAGCTCCTCTAGTCATTGCCTCTAGCCTTCATCATTTCAAGCCCTTCCAAGGAAGTCTCTGTAAAAGGAAATGCACTGATATTCCATTGATTTAAACTATGAAAACACAATGAAAAGGAAACAAGGGTTCTTTTAAACCTGCCCTCTACACCAGCTTAATTGTTCTCAAGCAAATAAGCAACAAATAAAACAGCATAGAGGAGATGAATATGATTCACCTAAATATTTCAAGAAAAACTAAAGATACAAATAAGCATCCAAAAGACAGCAGTTTACAACAAGAACAAGCATTAGGATTTAACAAAAAGATGAAAATGTAGCATTTCTATGACAAATTCCCACCACTTTGCTGCCACAAATTGATAATATCAGTAGCTTGATTAAGTAAAATAATCATCCTTTTCTGCGATATCCATGGTTTACTTTCAAGCATTGATTTCAGTTCTTCCCAAGCATCTTTCCTTGGCCAAAAATAATAAGGACTCAATGGAATTGTACCATGACCAGGTATCACTTGATCAAGTGCTAATCCAATATTCTTCTCCAACCAAACAAACTTCAGTACTAGTCTTGGCTTCTCAAATGCCTTCACTACCACACCAAGTTTCTGCAAAAAAAGATGAAACAAAAAAAAAGTCAATGAAGGTCAATCAAAGTCAGAGCTTGGATGAAAATTGCTGAACAAACCTGGGATTCATCATCTGTGTCTTCTGGCACTTCTTCTTCTTCGGTTGACGATGCTTCTTCTTCCACAACGGCTTCAGCTGCAGATGCTGATGAAGAAAATTTAGTTTCTCTAGAACCATCAAGCTTTAAGGTAGAGAAATGGAAAGAATTGATTTTGGGGTTGATTGAGATTGAAGATTTAAAGGGTTTAAAGAGGGGTTTTTGCAGAGGTAATGAAGAATGTGTTACAACAGATGTATTGATACTTGCTGCCATGGATAACATCTTCAATTTCTAGATAGAAAAAGAGAGATACAAAATAGAGTGTTTAGCTTTTTTAGGGGTTCTTCCTATATGTTCTTGGTTGGATAAGAGAAACGGGGATCACAGAGGGAGGGGTTCGAAGAAGGGTTATTTACAAGCCTATCCTAAGCAAACGGTCCACAAACCTATCCTATTCCAGATTCCAGCCCCAGTCTTAATTGGGTTTCGTTAGTCCGTGCTTTAGCCAGTAGAACCCGACGGAGGTCCTTTGACTCCTTTTACGGAGACATTGACTGTGTTTGACAACATATAATTCCGTGGAATTAACGGTCATCAATGGAGCAGTATGTTTTCCCTGGTTTCGATAACAAATCTAGTTCCAACTTCCATGGAGTTGTGGACCCACTTAATAAAGTGTGTGTTTGATCCTCTCCTTGGAAATCAACTTTATTTTATTTCAGATGAATCAAATTGTACCAAGCTTGATCAAATTTAGTCATTTGATATGAATTTTTTCTACTAGTACCCACTTCTTTTAAGCAGCTCGATAAAATCAATCGAATATATCAATTTCTTTAATATGATCCAATTCCTTATAAGCTCAGATGAAGGTATCCTCTACATTCGTTACAAATTTACAGCAATTTGTTTCAGTTTCACTACAATTACCTGGAATGAACTCATTGATTGTAAAACCAAATTTGAAGAGATTTAAAGCCCCTGTAATTATGATTCTTGTTTATGGCATTTAACGTTGCCTAATGCACCATATTTTTCGCCACTATGTATTTTTCTCGTCAACTTCACAATCATTACACGAGTATTAAAAACACCAATTAATATTTATTTATTTATTTTTGCTAAAAAAGGCGATCTATTTCATAAAGCTTTAACTTACAATGTCATCATCTATTGAGGTAAGCAACCGATACGAAAAATCATTAAATCTAGACAAAGAATGAGCATAATTATAGGTTCATTTAGCTAAAAGATCAGCCACGTTGTTGGAACAAAATAAATTTTTAAATCTTCAAAGTTTTATAATAATTTAATGCAATTTAAAATGACGGAATTAATTGTCCATTTGACTGCCGAACATCTTTAATTTATTGCTTCTACTACATTCTTGTTGTAACCCTTCAAGTGCACACGAGTAATACCCTTTTCCTTTTCCCATAGTATTGCATGTAGAACTCCCAAAGTTTATGCTTGTTCTTCATCAGTTGCAGCTACTAGAATGCACCTCGTTCCATTACATATACCAGCAAATAAACGAATAATTAGACCCACTCCTGCAGATTTTGTATTATCATGCTCGCATCAAAGTTAGTTTTTTCATTAGGTGTGATAGGTAGATTTCATCTGATGTTTCTGTTCATACTTGTGGCAGTTCTATTCCTACTGATAACATCCAACTCCATAGAGATTACCCAATCTATAATATACTTGTTAATCATGTTGACTAGAGAAGCAACAATCATAATGTCGTCTTCAACGACTAGCGTGTATATGCATTTTTTATTATCACATGCACAAAAATTTAGTATAGATGAAAATTTTAATACGGTTGTGAAGTATGATTTTATTTTAACTTGGGTGTTGCCTAATCATCTACGACATGCGATTCTCTTTATTAATTAAGACATAATGTTTTTTCGAAAAAAAGAAAAAAACTAAGCCATAATGTTGTTTCAAAAAAAAAAAAAAAAAAAAAAAAATACTAAGTCGTGGTGTTATTATTCACCAGTGAAACGGGTCTTGGATTATCTAAGCAGGCTAAGCTACTAAGCATGACCATGGATTAAGCAAACTTATTGGATCGATGCTTCGCTCACAATCACATTGAACGTGGAATTTAGTGGTCAGTGTGACATAACATGGGTGAGTAAATTCATGGACATAAAATACGATGATGCATGTATGTACTCAAATAAGAACGGAAAATATAAAAATTAAAGGCCAGTATAGGACTAGATGTTAAAATATTGGATATTGAAGTGTATAAACGTGAATCTGAAAGAAAACCTTTGAGGGTTTCTTTTGTGGAAACAGAGAATCTCTAGGTTTCACAAATTCATTATCACGGTGTATAAACATACATCAAAAGAATACCAAGTTTCACAATTCCCCCCTCAGCTCGGCACATTTTCATCATTGGATAAATCATACTAACAATTTTTAATTATCAAATTATAGCTCTTATTATTGTCGGCGTTGGTGTTGCCGTCGTTATTATATATACAAACATGCAACGACTACCACCAAATGAATTAGCAGGTGAGTGAGAGACTACCGCAAAGTTAGGTAGGTAACTCATTTCGTAAAACGTTATACATAGATCTTGGACGATTTTTATTTTCTACAGTGCAAATTTACTTTATGATTTTGTCTGCATAAATCTTGAGAAAAATAATAGTTCATTTGCAATTATAATATTTTTTTGATAGATGATTAATATGATACATTACATCGTCATCAATTCACACCTGCTATCAAAATACAAACATTTGGTTTGCATTATGTGTTTGGAAGATTTTAGTTGTTAACGGACTTACTTCCTAATGTGGTAAGGTAAGTGCATCTTGATATATTTGGTTTATTTTAGTAGGCATAAAAAGTTTAATTTTTCTTCGGTGCGTTTATCTTGATAGAGAATAACAATATAGATATATGTTTTACATGAATCGAAATTTCCATGGTAAGTACAAGAGTTAAGATGTAAAATATTGAATAACAAACGCATATATATTCGAGAATGTTGGAGAATTATGTGGATTTTTTTTAAAAAAAAGTTATTGAATTCAATAAAAATAGTAAAGAAGAACTACCAAGAAACTTATACTCTAAATATATAACATAAACCATTCATCACTGATAAAACAACAAAGGTTAGTATTGAGAGGTTGTTTGAGGCAGAAACTGTAGCAGTACTGCTGATGAGCATTTCAGAGCAAATCATAACAATATTAACTTCATCAATTGAGACATGGCAGAGCAGTTGAGAACCTTGGAAATGAGTTGTTCAAAACTAGATAACACGGTCTAATTGACACTTCAAAAATCAGGCTGAAGGAAGCTAAAGTTAGACATAACTATGCGTTTCTGAAGCTTTCAATTTGAAGGTTAAAAGAAAAAAGGAAATAACATATCCATGGACAACCAAATTGAGGATCCAAGGAAAAGTATATTTGAAGTGGAGAGTATGGTAGAAAATGTAGAACCACGTGAGTTGTTATCAGGGACTAACTTGGAACGTAATAAAGAGTTTGGTTTATTCCCTAATAATATGGAGAACGCAGATATGCTAAAGAAACAACTGAATGAATTTAGGAATTAGTTACAATATGCAAGGTCTTCTATTAAAGCAAGTCACGGGAATTGAATTTCTCTTGAGGTTCCATCCATATTAGGTCATTGTTCTCTGATTTTTATTTGTGTCAATTTAAGTTTCAGTAACCTATTCTGATAGAACCCCACTTAAATAAAGGAACCAAATTGTGGATGTTATGATTGATTTACAATAGAGTACTGGAATTTGATTATTTCTCCGGCAATGATAAGTGGCAAAAAAAATCCTCTAACAGTACAAGGGTACAAAAGTGAGTGAAGAAAATACCACGAAGGCCTCTTAAGTTTCATAAACCACACAAATAGTAAGTCCCTTTTTGAGTTCGGGTCTTTTTTTTCTTCTCAACCTGCTATGTATATTTATGTCATTGGTGATACTTTTGCTGACTATTTGTTTCCAATTTTATGCAGTCCATACTCTTTCATTATATTCAAATGGATTCCCATATTGTGAACAACCCTTCCAAACGTCAGGCAAACACCTGTAAAACCTTCTTTCATATTGGTGAGACCGAAGAAGGCACAAAATGGATGACTCGTGTTCGAATATCAAGAAACTGGATTTCATGGTACCAACGAGGTCACCAGCCTGGACGTCTTCATGCTGATGTATCTGAAATATGTTTGTCCTGTAGTCTCAGCTCTAATGTCTTACTGAACATATCATATTTTTAGTATATAGATTTCTGTACATTGAATCAAATATATCTAAAATCTTTGGTATATGCTAAAAATTTGAAGTTAGATAGGTGTTTTCCCCCACATGCAATAACAGTTGGAAATAGTCTGTTCTATATTTTGAACAAACTATCATAAATATAGAACATACCATATGTTTTAATCCTAAATATAATTCACACTGGCTACTTATGTTTGATTTCAGGGTAACAACTATATGTTTATTACATTCTGGCATCTGACTTCATCAAATAACATTTGTGCCTGAATCAGGGGGATGAACTGCATGGTGTTGTACCAAAGAAGCTCATTTGGAATTCGATCCATTGCTACCTTTAGTGGAATATATTCGCTGAACAGGTTCACCATTCTTGGTGATATCGGTCAGATCACAATGAACACCGCCTTTTCTTCAACTGAGATACCGAGGAGAAATATCTATGAGGCACTTCAGTCGAAATCCCTCTTCACAAGTTCACCTTTTCCAAATATGAAGATATGGAATGGCGTTTGGCGAACACCTACCTTACTGGTAATCGTTTGACGAACACCTACCTTACTGGTAATCTTTACAGTGTAGCCCCTCAATTATTGATCAATGGTCAGCCTTGCATGATGCGCGACTTCATGCTCAGACCTTAGGTATTTGTAACTCCAATGCTTTGCATTTTTCAAGCCACAAAAGTAACTGCTTACCTGTACAGAATCTTGCTTTCAGCTTACACCCTATCTTTTTTCCAGCGGAAACAATGTCAAGATAAATCTATAGGGTGAGGCAACCACTGAGCTACGTCGTAACTTGGACACTGAAGGAATAAAGGATACGCCCGTCGTCGTCGTCGTCTCATCCATTACCTTCAGAAATATCAGGGTGTTATTTATCCCACTGTCTAAATTTAAAAAGACCCAACTTAAGTTATTTACGACCCTGTTTGTTTGATCAGGCAAGTACGTCTCCACGAATAGTATAAATTATCTTCCTTATGGACAAAATTTTATGAGCTGATATGCATGAAATTGTTGTTTAAATCTCAGACCTATTATGAAGGTAATTATCAAGTACTCTTTCTTCGGCAAGTAGTCTTTGTCCTCCATGTTGTATCCTGCACAACTTAAGTTTTGTTGTGTAGGTACTTTAATAATGCTGCTTGAAGTGGTATCTTTTTCCTCTAAATGCTTAGAGAAAATCCAAATGCTTAAGGCATTCTAAGATAAGTTAAGGAAAAATTAATGATTCATATAAACAACAAAATAGTGGTTATATTACTGTTGAGGTTAATATTACAAACTTCATTTTTTGGTGGCCATGTTACTGATTACATTTTATCTTGCATAGAGTGGTTCAACCACAAAGAAAAGATAAATGAGGCTAATGAGTGGCACTAGATTAGTGGTAACTGAGAAAGGTTGTGTATCGAGTGTCGGGACATGTACAGTGCAGTGAACTGATATTACACAAATCTATATACATTTCATTATCTTCGACAATGGATAGCAATAGGAATCACATGACGCCTGAAGAAAAGAACAAGGTGGAGAAAGTGTGGTCGATGTGACCTTAGAGAAACTGACAAGATAGACAGCTTGGAATTTTTTAGCTCTTTTACAGTGGATAGAATGCTTTTAAATTTGAAATCAGTTTAGATTCACTATGAGCTTAACTTTTTCATGGAATATTCTATTGTAACTGATGAGCGATTGGACTTTGTTTATTTTTCATAATGTAGATGTCATATAAGACAATATGAGAAAAGGCGAATATTGAATACGGTGTTCTTCATATGATATTGCCCTACTCCTGTCTATGCATGCTTTTAGTTTACTCTTTGAATCCACATTTCTCAAAGCAAAGTCACGCATTCTTGAGTTGTCATAATTACTGATGCCTGCTTTTTGAAAGCAAAACATAGCTCGGAAAATATGGTGATTTTATGCATGTTATTATCTTTGATCTGGGTTAGAAAACTTTACGTAGAACTACTTCCGTACCACCAGAAAAATGAAGCAAATATTGCAGAATTTTTTTCCATATACCATAATCATCTTCTAGGAAGGGCAATACAAAGATACATAATTGTATAAACATGTTCAATACGAAACCTCCAACCACGTCTGGGACTGAGTTTCATGTCTAAATTCACCTTCATTCTTTATTTTCTTCGGCAAAATATGAAGGGGTGGATAAATTATCCGTAAAACGCACTATAGTAAATGGACTAATTTTCATTAAATTCGTTATTTTGTTTGTTATCATTCTATTAGATAGTATTTTTAGGAGGCTACTGACCCTCTTTAACTGAATTCATGTGATTTTTACAGGATGGCTATCCTGTAGTTGCTTTAGATGGATTGGTGGAGATGGAAATGATTGAGAAGGTGGGAAGCGTTACTCTTGGAACTGTTGTTTATGGCAAAACTGGAGGTGATTGAGTTTCCATCTATAACCCTTGGAGTAGTGACATATGCCCGTCTTCTATGAATTATTGATTATAATAACTTTGCGTGCCCTAGGTGCCTGTCTAAACACAATTTGGATTAAAAAATGGCCTACACATCGCCTATCCTATTAGGTTCTCTATAAACTTTAAATTGTCAATATTGTTCTCTATAAATTTTTGAAATCCCACCCGATACTGATATAGTGTAACTTCTGTAGTTCCGTCACTTCCAAATGATGATGCCTCTACCATCACCCACCCCTACTTCATAGTTTTGTAGTTGTTACTTCTTTAAAAGATATATGAAATGTTTCTCATGACTCTGGGATTATCGATGTCGGTTTTGGTTTACCTTGCTTTTTTTTTTTGAGAAATATTGGGTAGAATTCAGCTTTAAGTTGTTCAATGACCACTTCTATTTCGAAGAAATGAATTCCCAATAAGTTTATAATTCATTTAGACCCAGAAAATATTAGGCAAGACGAAGCTTTACTTTTAGAATGGATGGCGTATTAGCTTCTGCGGTTGATAAATGTGAAATGCCATGGGGTCTTAGAATATTTTTCCTAAAGGACAAAGCCTTTTACTGTATTCATATCTACGGTCTAACAAAATTTAATAGATTGCCGATATGTAAATTAAAAAATCCATATATTTGTTTGCTTACGGTTCACTCGTGCGTTAAACTGACATTAAGAGAATGTCATTGTGGTTGTGGATCTTATTTTTTCTTGGTTTTGGTTACATCTGTTTTTTCTTAAATAGGATTATGACAAGTATTTTTTACTCGATATTGTGCAGCTTCTGATTCAACCTTTACAACGACCACGAAATCCCTTCCGTACCCTCCATAATCTTTAGTGGTTGCAACTGTGATTCCTGGTCATGATCATGAATTAGACAAGGCTGAGGAGAAATTTAAGCTGGCATCATAGGCTTAACTTTCGTCTTATAATGATGAAATGGGAAAAAAATTGTTTCATATACTTTTTCTTTTCAGTTGTATATAAATATTTTTGTCGTCAGTTCCACGATGTCAAGGAATATTAGGAATGTGCACTCTGTCATTTCCTCTCTTTTAAAACAGGGGTGTAACAATTCATTTTTTCCTTATTAATGTCAAGGTATATATGATGGTTACAAGTCTGCAACTGCGTGTTATCCAGACGCAAAATCTAATCTTTGTGCCTTAGGTCCATACCAGTACTTGAATAATTGTTGCTGCAACACATAAAGTGCGTGCGGATATTTTTTTGGACACCCTTTTAAGTTTACCCACAGGTTTAGTTGGCACCTTAGGGAAAAATATCGAACCAATGCCTCAGAATATAGCCTGTTACAACATCCGGTCCATGTAACCTTGGTTCAACAAAATGGATTTTAAAGTAGTTCATCACAAATTGAATGGTGACACCGATATCTATTCTCAATTTGCAAGCCCTATATGAGTAGGTGCTAAACATGGATAGTAATAGGGGTTATAAATTTGCTGGGCTAACAGTGGGGAATGGAGAAAAACGAATCATATCCCGGGCCGTTACGGCACGGTTCATTATCTAGTTTCTTTTAAGTTTCGACTTAACGGCATTTTAAAGGAAGAACTTTTCTCCGCGTAATATTAAAATCATTATTTTAATGATTTAACGGTAACTTCTTAAAAGCAACTGCAGTGGTGCGAGTATAACCAAAGACCAAAGAGGGAAAAAAAGATCAAATTTTGGGTTTAGTATGGTGTGTGACGCTACGGTGGAAAGATTAAATTTGGTCAGACGTACATTATATGTTCGCCTGGTGTGGGGCGTAGACTATACCAACGCCTGATTGGGACGTGCACTAAAAAACAAAAAAAAAACAAAAATGAAATAAGTGGGGCGGAGGTATAATGCCCGCCCCACTAAAATGATTTTGGAAACAAAGAATGGGACGGGGGTATAATGCCCGCCCCATACAAAATAATTAAAAAAAATAAATGGGGCGTAGACTTTACGTACGTCCCATGTGAAGCGTAAACTATACCAACGCCTGGTGTGGGGCGTAGACTATACCAACGCCTGATGTGGGACGTGTACTATATGTCCGCCTGGTGGTGGGGCGTGAAGTATATCAACGCTCGACTATATCTGGGTTTAGTTTTGGTCCCAGACTAAATATACTCTGGGTTTTAGTCGTTGATCAAAATTTGATCGATAGTACGTTCCCCTACATCTGTTCAAAAGACCAAATATTTGGGTTTACTCTCCGACTGTGGACGCTCTAAAAGAGGGGAAGAACATTTAAGCTCAACATTTAAAAGCTTCTTAACGGCAGCTTTTCGTACCTGTTCACTTACTACTCTGTTCTCTCTCTTTAATCTTTTGTAGTATCTCTCTCTCCTCTTCTTAAAAGAGATGTTGAAAGGTAATGGGTTTTGTCTGAATTTAATTGTAATGGGTTTTCTCTGAATTTAATTGTAATGGGTTTTCTCTGAATTTTTTGTCTTGAATTTTTTGTTTTATGATTGATCCTTCCTTGCTTAAACCTCTGTATGATTCAATAATTTTAAAATTTTGTTGTTTAAAATTTAAAATTTAAATCTTTGTTCTGTTTTTTTACTTTTTGGTCAAGAACAGAAGAAACCCTAGATTTAAAATTTTTGGTTTTCTGAGAATTGAACCCTAGATTATGGTTCTTAGTGTTTTCCCACAATAATCACTCACACTTTGGTTGTAATAGATCAATGATATACAATGATAAAAGCCCTTTTGTTTGTTTCAGTATGTTAAGTTGTTGTGTTGTGAACTTATTAGTATTCAAAATTTAACTGAAATATCATTGATTTGTGATGAATTAGCTAGGAAGAGCGCATGGGCGTAATGTTGATCAATGCTGGCAACTCTCTACTGCCAACTCATGGAATGCCTGCTCAATTATGCTATCATCATAATTTTGGTAATAATGGTTTTTTCATGGGTAAGTTTCCTCTTCAATGATGCAGAGTTTTCTTTTGTTGCTATCTATATTTTCCCTAGTGGTGTTTTGAATCTTTCCTTGGTTGTTTCTTTCAGAACCTAGGGCTAATTGGCCGCAATCACACTCTAATTACCATGGTCAAAATAGCACGAGTATATTGCAGAATGATGGCATGGTTTCTATTCCTCCTAATTTTGGAAACACATCAGCATTGCAACAACAGCAACTAAACTATTCATTCAACCTAATTTTGGAAAGATCTTATTGTGATTCTCAGAAGCCCATATTTCTTGATAGTAGTAGTACTCATGGGAGGATTGATGGTGGGAGTAGTAGTTTTGGAGCAGCACAAATTGGAAATTGTGTAGATTCTTTTGGAAGGTCATTGCGGGATCTCGATCAGACATATGCGCACCTAGGTAACTTTTTCTTACTCATCTCAGAGGTCTATATTTCTTTGTAGTCTGTGTATAGAGAGACATATGCTTCCTTAATTTATTTTCTATTGATACTTTGATTTGATAATTCTGGTTGGCAGGTGGAATGAACTACTTCCCAATGGGGACTTCTCAGGGGAACCCCCAAGGCATGCTTCAAAATACTGCTTCTCCATATCCCGCTGTTCCAACTCTGTATCCGTCGTATACGCCAACTGAACAACCATCTAAGGTTCAACCCAAGTCAGCAAAATGTGGTGTTACCCCTCATTCAAATGGAGTTTCTGGGTCTTCCCGGTACACAGGGTGCGAGTCCAAATGTGAATATTGTGGTAAAAATGCACCTCTAGTTGATTATTTCTTGAAGAGGACTGTGGAATCATTCAGAGACCAACATCCCAAATTATGTAAGAAACTGGACAAATTATGTTGGCATTTGAGGAAATGCACAATCAGAGGTGTGACTGCTCAAAGTACCAGCATTCTGTTGACTGTTCACTTGATGGTTTCAAGTAACTTCAGATTTCTCAAAAGATAGCCCCTCATTCACTGAGTTTAATGAAAAGTACCCAGGATATTAGTGTTGGAGGAGATGGTGGTGATTTCACACATAAAACTACGAAGTTCGATGGCGGATTTAGACATATGCGTGCTTCAGTCGACCTGATTATCACTTCCCAAGCATTGCAGCAGCAGCAACCAAATTATTCATTCGACGGTCCATTCGGCTCCATGGTGAGATCTTACTGTGATTATCAGATGCCATTCTTTCTTTATAGGAGTACTTACAGGGGGAGTGATGATGATAGTAGTAGTACATATGGGAGGAGTGATGTTGGTACGACAAACAGGCATCAACAGCCATTGCAACAAACCCCGAGGACTAAGTGCGAGTCCAAACAAGTAGCATGTATGATAAAAACACCTTTTACCCAGTTCAAGAATCCAAACTACCGTCAAAATGATGTTGGATACAGAGCTAAGTATCAATAACTTTTCATCAAATCGATCACTTCCATTATAAAAGAGCTAAGTATCAATAACTTATGATTATTTGATTTTTCCTTGTTTTTGATTATTGCACCCAACAATCTGGAGACATTAGAGTTTGTAATAATCATGGAGTGAAAAACAAAAAACGAATTTTTGGTCAGCTGTAGAGTTTCGAATTTATCTCTTAACCTAGAAGAAATTTCAGTGAACCCTTTTGACATAACGTAGAAGACATACCCATAATTAACCACACAAAATTTCAGAATTTTTGGAGTTGTAAAAGTATTTTTTTTTGATATTTTACAAAACAAAGAAACGTTTCTAAAAAATTTCGACGAGCAGAAATTTGTTGTTGACTAAATTAGTTTTTATGGGGTAACCATCAGTTTTTTCGATATGCTGATTCAAACGAAGTTTGTATATCTAGATGTTATCTTCAAAACTCATATTTTATTTTCCGATTCGGAACTAAGGTTTGTCAGATGTGGTGTATTAGGTGATTGGGAAATTACCGTGTTCGTGGTCAGAGTATAAACGAAGATTGTGACATGAAATTGAAAAGGGACATGGTAACTAGGCGCATGTGGATGAACACAAGTTTTCCAAAGATGAAAAACGTAAGAACATCAAATACAACTCTAAGCACAGTTTTCATAAGAAAGGTATGTTTCGTAAAATTGAATCCGGCATTACTTTAATTAAGGGTGATTGTTATGTTTGTAAAATTCGTGGACACACGGCAGTAAATTGTAGACGACATAAAAACCTTAATAAGTAGAAAGTTAATGCTAATTTAGTTGAAACAAACTAGAACAAGTTCAGTGGCATGAGTCGGAAGTTATTTTAATAACTAATATGAGGGATCATTAGGTGGACTCTGGATCTACCAAGCATGTTTGTTGAAACAGAGACATGTTCACCTCCTATCAGAGGATAGGGATGTCGAGAAACTCTTTATGAGTAACTCATTTGCGACCGAGGTTGCATAAAAGGAAAAGGTCGAGCAAAATCTCATATCTGTAATATTCTCACATTGAATGAAGTGTTCATGTTCCGGGCATATGTAAGAATCTTGTATCTTGTTCTGTTATAGATGGTAAAAGTTTTAAGATTTTAATTGAATCTAGAAAACTTGTTGTAACTAGGCAGTGATTTTTTAGGCAAGGGTTATAAGACTTTGGGTCTATATAAGCTTAACGGAAAAATTGATGAAGTGAACATAGTTGATTCTTGTTCTTTATTTGTGTGATTGAATGTTTTGCATGGTATACTTTAAACCGCAAACTTATAAGTCAATGCATAAACTGGCTAGCATAGGCTGCGTACCCAAATTTAGTTTGGATTTTTAACACAAAAGCGAAGTCTGTGTAGAATCAAAATATGCTATAAACCCTTTTAGCAAAAATGTTCAGAGTAATTCTAAGCCCTTAGAATTAATATAGTTAGGCCTAGTTGACATGAGTTCAACTCAAAACCACTGTAGTAAAAGATGGTTTATAACTTTCGTAGATGATTGTACGAGGTACTATCTTTTATACTTTCTTAGGGATAAGGATGATGCCTTAGAAACCTTAAGATGTATAAACTTGAAGTTGAAAACCAATTACAAGCCTTGAACATAATAACCGTATCCTTAAGGAGATGATAATTGTCATGTTGATTAGTTCAGGATTACCTGCGGTCTTGTGGGGGAAGGCAGTCTTCTCAACTAGTATATCCTGAATAGAATACTCTTTTAAGGATCAGATGAACCTCTATTTGATTTATGGAAAGGTAGACAACCTTCTTATGCATGTGTCAAAGTGTGGGGGTGTTTGATTAAGGTTGCATTCCTCCTCCTAAAAGAAATAGATAGGAACCAAAACTGTAGACTGTGTCTTCATATAGGGTATGCCGAGTATACTTCTACATATAGATTTTTGGTTGTCTTTTATGATTTTTTTGACTTTGGTGTGAATACTATTATCGAGTCTAGGAATGTTGAGTTTTTTGAACATGTTAATTTGAAACTTATCTCTCTTTAGAGATGTGTTGCTGATCCTCTTGATGTCTCAACTAGTCAGAATTTAGGTTCAAATGAAGATGAAGTAGAGGTTGATGAGCCTAAGAGAAGTAAAACGACTGAGACTTCTTGTGGACTTGACTTCATAATATGCCTAGCCTAGTGTGAGTCACAGACTTGTAAAGAAGATATATTATCTACTGAAACCCCATTCTGGTAAGAAGCTTCATTTAGTGAAATGGACTCAGTCCGTCAGAACCAGACTTGGGAGCTTGGTAGTTTACCTCCTGGAAGTAAGACCATAATTCGTAAATGAGTCTTTAAGAGGAAACATAAGGTAGATGAAATTGTAGAAAAATATAAGGCTAGGTTGATAGCTAAAGTCTATAAACTAAAAGAAGGTGTAGATTTCCTTGATTCTTATTCACCTGTGACGAGAATTACTTTCGTTGAGATGCTAATTGCTATTGCTGCCATAAACAACTTAGAGATACATCAGATGGATGTTAAGACAGCTTTTCTAAAACCGTGAATTAGATAAAGAAATTTATATATACCAACCTGGGGACTTTGTACTGAAAGGTTGTGAAGACAAAATTTGTAAGTTGAACAAATCTTTGTATGGTTTTCACATAAGCACGTAAACAGTGACACGAAAAATTTGATCATGTGACAATGAGTAGTGGATTTAATTAAGTTAATGAATCTGACAAGTATATTTACAAATAACTTGTTAAGGATGCATGTGTAATTGTATGCTTGCATGTTGATGATATGCTTGATATAAACATAGATGTGATTAATTCCACTAAAAACATGCGTTGAATGAGAACGTTGACTTGAAAGACTTAGGCCCTGTTGATGTAATCTTAGGGATGATGATTAGAAGATAATCTAACATTTATAGTCTTAGTCGTTCTCATTACGTTGAACTTGTGCTTAAGAGATACAATCAGTCTGATTGTAAGCCTGCTTGTACTTCGTACGATTCTTCTTGTAGACTCAAGAAAAATAAGGGTAATGGAGTATCTTAACTTGAATACTCAAGAGTTGTAGGATGTCTAATGAATTTAATGAACTGTAAGAGTCCAAACATTGCCTATATTGTGAATAACTTAAGTAGATTTACTTTTAGTCCAGAGCAAGAGCATTGGGATGCACTTAGTAGAGTATTACGGTATTGTTTATAGGCAAAAACCGTTTCTGCTGATTTTGGTAATCTCGGTGAGTGAATGAGAAAAAAATCTAAACCCTAAACAAATGTACTGCACGGGAGTACTTTAGATTCGAGAAATCAATCTATACAAATCTGGCCTAAACCAAGAAATGGTCGTTCCGGATTTGCTTCGGTCACAAAGAGGAGGAGAAGGGATGGTTTAGGGAGGGAAGCGAAGAGAGTGTTGAGACCAGAGCAGTTCTGGAAGAGTAGTACTTGACTTGTATCAGAAGATGAAAGCTTTGAGAAAGCTAGCAAGAGTTGCCTTTCTGAGTGTCGTATTTCTCCCTGACCAAAAACTTGTGTTTTGGTGGAAATAGGTAAAACCTATTTATACAAGTCCAAGTGAAACGTACTCTGGTCTCGTAAGAAAAGAAACGAATGAGTTAAATGGGAAGAGATGGTAACACCTGGTATTGATGGAATTTGATGGAATTGATGTTCCGTAATGAAAGAGCGTTTCACCATTACTTCATGCATTTACTAACCGTTTTATTCTTATTACACCTTCTTGAAACGGGCATTTGTGTATGCCGCACGCTGTAGACCGTCAAACCAAAACCCTAATGAGCATCCCCCAGTTTGTGACTGAAGTTTTGATGTCTCGAGTGTTTTCATGGAAAACATGTAGCATGTCGCTGGTGTTTGATAAGTTGAGCTTGAGAGACTTGTCGGCTCAGTGGCGACCTTCGACGGTCGAGGTTTTGTATAAGAAGAATCGTGGCCTTTGATGTAGGCACGACATGCCAAAGTGCAATGGTTGCACGACATGTGCCAATGGCATGTGTGGCATGCCTCGGCCCTGGGTTGCACGTCGGGTGCAAGTGGAAGTGCCAAAGTGCTTGTGTTGCACGACATGTGCCAGTGGCATGTGTAGTATGCCTTGGCCCTAGGTTGCACGTCGGGTGCAAGTGGAAATGCCAAAGTGCAAGTGTTGTACAGCATGTGCCAATGGCGCGTGTGGCAGCTTTGGCCCTAGGTTGCACGGCTTGGCATGCCAGGTTTCAAGGGTTGCACGGCATGTGCCAATGGCGCGTGTGGCGGCTTTGGCCCTAGGTTACACGACTTGGCATGCCAGGTTGCAAGGGTTGCACGGCATGTGCCAATGGCGCGTGTGGCGGCTTTGGCCCTAGGTTGCACGGCTTGGAATGCCAGGTTGCAAGGGTGCACGACATGTGCCAATGGCGCGTGTGGCGGCTTTGGCCCTAGGTTGCACGGCTTGGCATGTCAGGTTGCAAGGGTTGCACGGCATGTGCCAATGACGCGTGTGGCGTCTTTGGCCCTAAGTTGCACGACTTGGCATGCCAGGTTGCAAGGGTTGCACGACATGTGCCAATGACGCGTGTGGCGTCTTTGACCCTAGGTTGCATGGCATGTGCCAATGGCGCGCGCTTTTGGCATGGTTGCCATTTTGTGCAATGGTGGTGCGTTTTGGATTTTTGGCATGGTTAACGTGATGATTGCGCGCTGCTTTGCGGTTTGGCACGGTTGCTACATCTAGTGAAATGATTGCGTATTTATTTGCGGTTTGGCATGGTTTCCATATTTAGCGCGACGGTTGCGCGTTATTTGTAGTTTTGGCATGGTTGCCATATTTTGCACAATGGTTGCATGGTACATGCAATTGCTATGTTTTGTGTGATGAGTGCACGATGCGTGCATTTGGCATGTTTGCCATGCTTTTGCGCAATGATTGCACGGTACGTGCAATTGCTATGTTTTGCCGATGTTTGCACGGTACGTGCATTTGGCATGTTGCATGACATGTGTGAGTGGCATGATTGCCATGCTTTTGCACAGTGATTGCACGGTACGTGCAATTGCTATGTTCTGCACGATGATTGCACGGTGGGTGCATTTGGCATGTTTGCCATGCTTTTTGCGTAATGGTTGCGCGGTATGTGTGAATTTAGGGTTTCGCGCATCGAAACCCTAATTTAGTATTTGAAAAAGGGTACCCTGGTGATTTTTACATAATCCCGTTAAATGCTGTAATAAATGTTCCAATGTCACCGGTAACGTCATGTTATACGTGAGGTTTTACGGTTTTACCCCTTGTCCTAAAACCACCATCAACAGGTACCTAAAATACTTTATTACCTTTTGTTTGATTTATGAAAGGTATCTTGTTGTCCTTGAGGAACTTTGTGATGCGAACTGGATAGTTGACTCAGAGGAGTCTAAGTCTACGACTGAATATGTTTACACTCTAGCAGAAGGGTTTATTTTTGTAAGATATCTATATAGACATATTTCTCAATTCATTAATGGAATCTGAGAGTATTACGTTAGATAAAGCACGAGAGGGGGGCGAGTGCCTAAGATGCTTTTTAAAATACATTTTCTCTCTGGCATAGGCATGTGCCAGCTATATCTATACCCTGTGTTAGCAAGCTGTAATAGCTAAAACTAAAAACAACTAATTTCAATAGGCGTTATTTCCATTGGTTGGATAAAGTTCAAAGAGAATATCGCAGACCCTTTGACGAAAGGTTTGTCTAAAGAGACAATTAGTAATGCATCGAAGGGGATAGGGCTGAAGCTTATAAATTAAACTTTCCATGAAGGATACTCAACCTCGCTGACTAGATATCCCAAGATCAAGGTTTCTAATGAGACAACTAATTTGTGGTGGGTAAAGGTAAACACTAACAGATAATTTCATTCTCGGTCATTTCCCTATGGTGTAGACGTGACAGTGTGACTGCATGTGGAGGATGACTTTTAAATAAGTCTTAATGAGTTCTATAGTTTCAATTTATGATTGAAGTGGGGTGTAGCAGTAAACACTCTTGATGGAACTCACCTATCTGAATGAGGAAGTGGGTCGCTTCCTATGAGAATATGATCTGATTCTCTAGAGCATTCTGAGAAAAAGGATATGTCAAAGGCCAAAACGGATACAACGGCACGAGCTTGGCAGCAACCTTGGAGATATCATGCGTGGTTGTTATCGCTAATTACATCAAACACTAGCAGTTCAAGACATCGCTTTCACTGTCTCTAGCAAGTAGTTCCTATAATATCTCACTAAGCAAAAGACCTCATAGACACCTCTGCCTAAAGTGGTGTTTCCTACATTTTTTATGTGAGTTTGATGGTTTTGGTATTACTGGAACTTATGACCTAAAGGTCACTAAGGGTTCACTAGTTCATGCCTTTTCACTTTGGTGAAAGAAACCTTTAGTCTCACCTGTGAGAAACTAAAGATGAAAGATCCTTATACTATTATGATTTACACAATCCACAGTATGACCTGGGGTTAACACACTTTTCTGTGAATGAGAGGACGTAGAAACAACTAGTATGATTTCAAAACACGGACGATCCGCATGTATGTTCGGTCAGGCAGGGTCATGGGGATTAGGTTGTTGATTTACCAAGATCTATCTGTGTTTTAATATTTTATTGAGGTTATCATTCATGTGGGGGATTGTTGGAAACAATATTTATTAGGGATATGTAGACTTTGGGTCCCAACTTTGTGACCAGCTTTGAGTTTGGGTCATAGAAAATTTTTAAGTAGAGTTTGGGTCTCAGAACCCGAGTTGACTGTCTTGACAGTTATAAAAACTGTTTAAAAATGAATTGACCGAATTAGTATTAACTTTTAATATATTTACCATCCAGCCATTGTATTTTTATCTGCCATCTGTATAAGTTAGATTAATCCAACGGCTGCTGCTCCTCTCTCATCACCACCAGCATTACGAATATTGTTCCTGATCAGAAACCAGACAAAAAAAATAGTGGAAACCAATTGAATAGTTACTCAACAGAACATAACAAACCAGAAAACAAGAACTTCATTATCGAATTAGGAACATTAGTAAACCCCGTAAAATATTAAAACAAAGAAGAAAAACTGGAAAAAGATCACCGAGTAGATCCAAGATCACATTGTTAAGGATGCATGTGTGATTGTACAGAGAAGGAAATTACATGGCAAAATTAAGAACACCGAGCAGATCCAAGTCACAATATAATTAGTGGTGGTAATGTTTCTGTAGCCTTGATGATAACATTAAGAGAGGGAATGATAGATTAATAATAAAAAAAGAACAATGATAATCATGTCAAGAAAAGAAAAAGAAGATAGTTACATCAATTAATTTGATCATATTTTTGTTGGTTTATCATCGTCACTGACAGATGCCCAATTACAAGAAAATAGTGAAGGTACTGCCACAGCTACTTCTAGTAGTATTGTTCTCTTGGATGTTTTTGAATATATTTTTGAGTAACACGTGCATCTTACATGCTAACCGTAACTCAATGTCGTTAACTTAGTAATCAAGATGGTCAACTTGAGTCCTGAGACCCAAACTCTAATTAAAATTTCTCCAAGACCCAAACTCTAAGTTGGTCACAAAGCTAGGACCCAAAGTCTAAATATCTTTAAAACTAATTTTGTTTTCTTTATGAATGAAAATATTATTAGTTCCACATTGGGAAGTTACTCTTCTTAAGTTGTATTATTCCATTATATAAACAAATTCTCTACTTTTGTAAAATCAACGGGAAAGGGGGTTCTGTATATTTTAGAGAGACCCCCAAGGGATATTTTATATTGTTTTCCTCAGCATTCGAAGTTTTCTCTAAGGGTTTTTTCGGAGTTTCCAAGCTCAAATTAAACATCTACTACATATGCAGATGTAGTAGGGTGTTTTATCGTGGAGATATCCGTCCTACGAGGGCTATAACATCACTCAAGAACAGCGTGTTGAACACGTGATTCACTCTGTTTTTCTAAAGTTTTGCCTTGTTGATGCTGCGGAGATTTAGGGAACTCGTCCGTTTCGTCAAATCGATCACTTCCATTATAAAAGAGTTAAGTATCGATAATTTATGCTTATTTGATTTTTCCTTGTTTTCGATTATTGCACACAACACTTTCTACCTTCCGGCTGGATAACAATTATGATATCAGCTTCAAGTAGGCAGAATAAATCCCCTACTGAGTCATAAATATAAACAGTTAGTTTCAATTTGCCAATTTCACTTTCGTTTTGGTGAAATATTCAACTTTTCCTATAGAAGACTGCAGTACTCTACGAATTTATCTTGTAGGAACCGGTCTTCATAATTAAACTCATTTATCTTGTATATTCACTTTCAAAATAATTTAATATGACTAAATAGTCGAAACATAAGAGGGCATAATTCGTCATTGTGCCCTGAGCGACGATAATAATCTTATAATACCAAGGTTACATTTTAAGTGCGTTTATGCATTTCAGGTGAATAACAATAGGGTCATCCAAAGAACCACATCGTCTGGAAAGGGGTGGTTTCATAGATAATTAGAGCAACGCAAGGGTCTCACTCTGAGGCTGTTCCATTTTACATTAATTCGTAAAGTAAGCTTATGAATTGGAAATTGGCTTTCATGTAATGCGGATCATAAATAAAGAAAATACAGCTATACTTAAGATTACCTCACATCACATTATGTTGGAGTTGTATCCATAATTTTTCTCTCTTTACATCTACAAAATCTCAACCCGCTGTTAACTTGTTTGTTGCCCTTTCTCGATTGCACTGCAGAGACAATGTTATCCAGCATACAAATGAAACAAAAAAACATTTATGTCTGCCCACCAGCTACTTTTTGAAACTGTTTGACGTTTGATTCATGATGTTCTTGCTTGCACTTTTTTCTCTCGATAGTGAGATATACCAATGTGGATGATAATCTTGATTGACATTGTATTGGATGAGGGATTCTCGGATGTCATCGAAAATGTAGTTGCCTCTTTGGTCCTTTCACCTGCTTGGTAAGGTGTGACGTGTGAGGATAGGTTTTTGTTTCAGTTTGTTTGATTATTTCATGTCTCCACTTCTTGTTCAATTGGTTGGTTTGAATAAACGCGTTGCTACCTGGTAGGGACAAATAGACCGACGCATTTGTCATTGTTGTTTCTTTTTCAGGTTGTTTAGATTTGTAGGAAGTAGACAGAAATATGTCAATTTTTGGTATGTGTGGTGTATCCGAGAAAGCAAGTTGAACCCCACAACCAAGAGAGCTCGTCAAGCAGAGAAAAGATGGGTGTGGAACAAAGCCAAGAAAGTCTGAGATGAAGGCGATACTCACTTCTCTAATTTATTATAACTCCTTACAATTTTAGTTTCATTTTTAGTATTTGGGTTTGTGATGTAATGTCATGAAAATTACATTAGATTTGATCTGACTTTGCAATGCATAAATATCCACCTGGTCAATGAACACATAGATATATGCACGTAGATTCATTCTTTAAAAATACTCATCTTGTAAATGAGAGTGCTCAGTTAAACGTATTTATGGTATTACATAATCTTGTCAAGTTTAGCATCAACTGTTTTTTTTTTTACTTGATTTGCATAACTTTGTTAATATGAAAAGCCAATTTGACATTGTTCTTGTTTTTATAATGTTTTAGTCTTTTAAAGAGTCTAGTGCATTATGTTTTGTATGCTTGCTTGTTCCCCTGGATATGTGTCTGCTTCTTATGGCTTAAGTTTTGAGGTTGAAAAGTGTTCTTTTATTAATTACATGTGTTGGAATCTGGACAACAAGGATCTTAGTACTAAGTTGAATATTTGAGTTCTTCTGCTTAATACTAAAAATATATATGATATTTACTTAAATCTTGTTTTGTATGACTAAATCTCTATTACTTGGTTTGTCTGAAAAGACAATCCATCAGGTGTTTGCTCTGTTACTAGTTTCTCTAGAATCTAGGATCTTACATAAATTGATATCTGACATATTTATGAGAACTAAACAAATTGTTTCCTCTGTTGTAATCATACTTCATTACTCTAGATTACAGGATCAGAAGATCAATCATTACATGGATGTTGAAGGTTTAAAGAAGATGAACAAGGACAAAAAAGTTCATGCTTTTGTAGGGGATGCAGCCCCCTGATTCAAAAGCTGAAAGTGTCAAATTTTATGCGGCTGCATGTCAATTGCTTTCTCCTTTGAGTAGCCATTTCTGAAACATCCATAAGGTGGAGGGTTAACTTGCTGAATACTTGTGCAAATTCTTTATAATTTATCATTGTACAAATCTGTTCTAATTGTAGTGATCGGAAATAATGAATAAAAACAGAGGCATATCTGAATAAAAGAAATTATGGATTTGTTTTAGATTTTTATTTCATTAGTGAATCATTAACCAACACCTTAAGCAGCTCTACTGGTAGTGGGCGAAAAACTTATGCGACTAAGTTTGTACTGACTTAAACCTTTGGTCAACGATAACATTTGATGGCTAGGTTTTTGGGGATTTAATGGGTCATGAAGTAGTAATTCATATAACCCGTTATCCCACTGTTTTTTATAATGCTTAAAATACGCATGATTTATACGAGGGGATACCAGTCCTATTAGGGGCTGATACCATCTCACTGATCCAACAGTTATAACCGCTTAATATTTTTTGTCCTACATGAAACGTATCAGCTCCTAGTAGGACTGGTATCTCTCTTTATAAATCATGAAAGTACCCCCGATTAGATTACTATTAATTAGGGTGATTAACTAAACTACTTATGATTAGTGTATAGATTAGGATTAATCATTGGATTAATTTTTATTGAAATAAAAAAAAAATTCATTATTTTCTTTTCTTTTCTCTCTTTCTTTTTTGTTTGATTCAGTAGTTGATTTTGAGGATTTTTTATTTTTATTTTTTAAAGTCAATCACCCAATATTATGAAGCATATTCTCAAAGTTCTCTGAGAATCTTATATTTTAAGGATTTTGTAGATCCACTCCGTTTAAATCCATCAATAATCTGTTTCTTTTGCACTTGCGGCTGGGAAATATTGTCGACCCAGCAGTAATTGGTAATTTACATCTTGGAATTGAGACAATGCCATAAGTTACTTTCACGGCGGGGAAATGAAGAACTCCCGGCCGAAAAATGTTTTTTTCTTTTTAGTAATTATCAGAAATTGTTTCGACTAAGTTTTCCAAGTCGAGAATATAAGTTACGGCTGGGAAGCCTAGGCGAAACAAACATGTTCGGCGGGAAATCCTATCCGAGAAGAAGTTTTTTTTTTTTATTTTTTTATTTTGTGTGTTATTAGATGTGCTTGCGGCTAGGATTTCCTAGCCGTGGACACCTTTTTACGGTTGAGAATTTTTACTTTCAAAATCCGCATATGTGGGTTACCGTTAGGAATTCGTATTTGCTTAATTGTAATATGGGATTTACGGTGGAAAGTAAGAATACGTTAGGACTTCGTATTTTTTCCAGAAACTGTTTTTTTCTACTCAACTTAATCGAATAGAATTTTTTGGTCAATCAAAAGCAAAAATAAATGGTGGGTTTTCTTAGTTTTTTTATTATTATTATCATTACGACGCGATGGAAAAGATGAAGAAGAAAGGAAGAAAAATAATAAATTTTGTTTTTTTATGATCATCATCTTCATGACGATGCGATGGAGAATCACGATGTGATGGAGAAGAAGAAGAGAGAGAAGAATAATATATTTAAGGTTTTTTAATGATCATCATCTTCGTCAAGATGTGAGGAGGAGAGATTAATTCTTTTTTTTTTCAAATAAATATTTAGATTATAATTTATTTACGGGGTAAGGATAAATTTGACTTTTGATATGAATTAGGTCCCCCTATCTACACTTAAGATGTTATATATCTGATAAGTGCATATGTTACATATATTTAGTGTCAATTCCATGCTAGTAATTGTTGATCTTCTTGCAAATTATTGTATATTACGCTTGTTTTCTTTTCTTTGTGTTTTATTAGATGAATCATCCAAAAAAAAGTGGAAATAGCTACAAAAGTGGAGTCACTAGTGAAGAAGGGCCGAAGACCCAGTGGAGGACGAGAAGACGAAGTCAATGGCGAAAGAACGAAGTCATTCTGAGTTCGTATGAAGAAGTTATGAGCAAAATAAGAACTTGGAAAACTAAAAGGGTAAAATGATCATTTCAAAGGACAAGTTTTATTGGCACCCCCTTGTACGTTAAGGGGCAGTCATTCGGTTAAGGGGTGGACTATTTCAAAGGAGCTGCTAAAGGCAGTCGTGTCAGGGGGAAGCCGGAATTCAAAACTTTTAAAGGCGCCCGGTCAATATACTCAGGGCCACCTTCTTCTACATGTAACCCAACAGAACGGAACTTGGTCGGGTTTTCACGACCAGTTATTTCCGGTCATTCCCGAGCTGCTGCAACTCATGAATGTTGTTAGTGTTACAAGTATCTTAGAATCCAAGGAAACCGCGAGTTCGATGTGGTTTTGGAGATTGGTTGAGCTCGACAAAACAAGGGAGAAAATGGTTGCTGCCATTGGTCGATCATGATCATCGCGAAAAGTGATTGGTGGAGAAAGATTACGATGATAGTAACTGCCACTGGGTTATTGATGGTGCTAGAAGAGACCAGTCGCGTTTGAAATAGAGATTTATACATCAGTGGTGTTGCTGCCATTATCGGCCATTGATGGAGAGGAGTTGTTGGCATGAAGGAGTTGTCTTCGCTGCTGCCATTGACATCATGTGATGGCGTTGATGATTCAAGGGGAGTTTCGGTGAAGCATGGAAGTATTCGAGCAAGTCAGAGAGGATGAGAGCAGGAAAAGAAGAGTTGGAGCTCGGGCTCGGGCTTGGTTATGACTGGTGGAGAGATATTAACTTAGCAGGGAGATGAGATAAGGTTTGGCCGAACAGGGATCGACGGTGGTGCTGTCGAGTTCAGTTAGAATGAATCAATGAACCGAGAAGAGGTTTTCGAAGTCGAACAAGACACGAAATTGAGAATGGACTCTAAAACGTGACCGAGAAACCAGCCATGAAGAAGATGGGCTTACTGCCATGGATTGAAGAGTTGAAAAACGGAGGGGATAAACTGTTGCTGTAGAGATCAGTTAAACCGAGATGAGGAGTGAGTCCCTTGACCAAAAATTCAGTTAAGATAAGCGATTGAGAGAGTTTATGAAGAACAAGGAACATGGACGGAGAGTTTATCTCTCAGAGAAGTTTGTCTTATGCGGTGAACAGTGAGGATTCGGTGCATTGCCATACAAAAAGTTGGATGCGTGGCTGGTATTAGTAGAAGACATATGGGTCTTATAGAGTCCCCACTGAAGGTTGCACCAATCAGAAGCAGTACAAATGCAACTACAGTCATCCTTGGTACACCGAATCAGCAGCATATGTCTTTCCCAGATTCCAACTACTGTTGACCGACTTTACATCCTTATCAAATAAGGAATTGTCGCACACGTTAGGTTTTGTCCGCAAGCCTATATAAAAGCAATAGCCGAGCAGAGAAAAAAACCATTTTTGGGAGAGAAAAAAATAGAGAAAAGAAGAGAGAGAGGATAGGTTATATTATATTTTAGGGTTTACCCCTAAAAGGGGAAATCAAACTATTTTCTTCTTATTTTAAATATTTTTTTATGAGTTTTAGTAAATCCATGTGTAGCTAATTTTTCACTGATTAAGTTATGATTTCAAAGTCCTGATTAATGAAAATTTAATTCTTTTTATGAGTTTATTTTAAGTTGATTTTTCTTGTCGATTGTCTCTATTATTTTTATCGTCTAAGATTACTATTGGGTTATTCAATTGGTCATTTGAATTAACCTGATAGTAATTCTTCTACTAGTATTGGGGTTGGTGATACGTGTAATAGTCACTCAATTCCATACACAAGAAGTACATCGCAAAAGCTGACCGAGGGATTCTGTTAAGCAATTGTGTATAGAGATGACACTAGTAAGCAGACCGAGCTTATGTGTATGATGCTAGGATCAACCTAATTCACAAAACATAATGCATTCGTTTGGGTTACACTTTGAGAGCTTATTCATGGTGGCTCAGATGGATAGAATCTGGTAGTCGAGCGCTTCCGTATCCAGTGGCAACGGGAATTCCGGGGATAGCAAAGCTTATTGCTATTCTACGGTTGGTGACAATAGGAATTTAACAAGAAATAAACGAGTATTTTAATTAAGTTTCAACTCAGTGGCGGCGAATGATTCCTTAATCATCTTTGTTTTCTTATTATCTTTTTATTTATCTTAAAACCAATCCCCCATTTGTTATTTACTTTATTTTGTTGATCAAATAACCTATCAATTACACAGATCTCTGTGGGAACGATCCTTACTACCGCTATATTACCAGTTAATTAGTGGGAAATATCTTAATTAATTTGTTGCGCTTACGACACGCATCAAACTTTGGCGCCGCTGCCGGGGAGCAGTCGCTAATTGATTTGTTATTTGTTTAGCTAGTTTTTTTTTTTTTTTTGATTTTATTTTTCTTGTGATTCGTCATGTTTCCTTACGGAAATAACATGTACGGAGCACAAGATCAATCACATAATAGTGGTAATTAATCAATGTGATGTTCAATCTCATTCATATGAAAACTACCAACCATCCCATGGGTATAATCAAAACCAATCTTTTGGTTATGATCAGTATCCCACAGAACCTTATGGATATTCTCATACATGTCAACAACCTTATGACGGGTATGTATGTGAATAATCACAAGGATGGGAGGATAGTTACACTTCTAATAGTTTATCTCCTGAACTTGAGCAGAAGTTTGATCAGATTATGCATTATATAAAGACCAGTATGTCCACATTGGAGTCACTCAATGAGCAACTAAGCACGGAGAACAATATGCCAACCGAATCTTACTTCAATATATCTAACCAAACTCCTGATCGTTGTTATGATCATTCACCTATTCAAAAAGAGGAGACTTGGTTTGGAAATAGTGTTGTGAGGGAAGGTTTTGGTATCGATAAATGTCTTGACCAATTCCAAGTGATGGCACAACATCAACAAGGGCTCCATACTATTGAAGATGAACAATACGAGCAACTTCAGGAAATTCAAAGGAAGGTGGACAACTTAAAAATACAAATTTCTCAACTCAAGGAGACAAGGAATGAAGAAGAAGTTCAGCCTCAAAACCGAACCAATTCTGAAATTCCTATGGATGACAGTGATTCTGATGCAGATGAACCACCTCTCGAAAGTCCTTGCAACAATGATACGATTATTCCTACTCCGGATCATAATAACGATCACTCGCCTATTCAAAAGGAGGAGAATGGATATGACATAAATGTTGTTATCAATGGTGTAACGTACACAAGTGAAGAGTTTAGGATTTGCACCAACGAACTAGACTTTTTGGGAGAGGATTCTGATTCCGATAACGAGGTTGTTGAAAAGACTGAGATTGAGAATGAAACCAAATTTATTAAAGTCGTGGAAGACCCAATTGAGCTTGTCTTGGAATATAATGATGCTAAGATTTCGGTTGAAGCAGAAATTAAAAGTTCGATAGAGGACCACGATATACTTGAGGTAAATAATTCACTAGAGACAAAAGATGAGGATCTCGAACAAGGTTTGTCTAATCCTATACATAATTATATATATATTGATCATTTCCATCCAATTGAAGTAGCTCCTCAAAGAGTTGTTAACCCGACTTTAAGGAAAATACCTCACTTAGGATTGGAGTTATGTGCTTCTAAAGTTTTACTGGATTATATTGCTTCTAAGTATCCACCACTTGATGTGTTTGATTCTTATAGTTTGCAGGTTCACCAAGAGAAACCTTTTGAAGTACCCATGTTTTATGTTCTCTATCCACTTTCGAGTGTAGAAAGGACTAAGTGTGGGGGAAACTTCAATAAAATAGCAGCTTTAATATTTATATCTTATGCTGAAGTTTTTGTGAAGCTGTTACTAGAATTGTAGATTACTTTCCGGATGGACTACCAGATTTTCAGATTGTTGGTATATGGCCGATAAGGAGAAGGTCAGGCTGAGGACGTTAAACTAAGCGTTGAATGGGAGGCAACCCATAGGTTTTGTATTTTCTATCCTTTTGTTTTTAGTTTTCTTCTTTTGCATATCATATTAGGATTTCCCACATTGACTTTACTTAGGATGAGTCAATTACATTGAGGACAATGTAAAGTTTAAGTGTGGGGGAGTGTTTGGATATTTTGCATATAGAGTTTTTAGCCTTTTTGAGTCGTTTTTTTCAAAAAATTTGCATAAAAACCTTCAACTTGTAGAGATTTTAGAGTCACTAGCATACTTCTAGGTATGTTTACATAGAGGATTCTGACCGACATAAATGAACTTGGAAGTATTAGGGAATTAAGTTTCGGATTTCTTGCTTGTTAGAGTGTTAAATAATGGATTTAATCATGCCGGTGATGCAAATTAGGAGCAGGGAGAAATGCATTATTAGAGTTGCTGATCAATCATTAGTGGAGACTACCTATTTTCATATCAACTGAGGCACCAGACCAAATTTTCTTTGTAGTTGACTAAAGAGCTTTCTTTTGAGTGTGTGTCACCGTACGTTAATTCCAGGTAGAATGGTGACCTACCCAACCTCCCACCAATAGAAGCACCACTCTTTGATCTCTAGAGTGCTAATTTTGTCAATCATGAGGGTGACGTCTATAGATAAAAACCACCTTCTTGTAGTTTGATTTGCAGTTAGCACCATTCTCTCTCTCGCCAACAACAGATCCATAGAAACACCATCATCATCAACAAGGGAACGACATCAAAATCTACAAGGAAAGTTGAAGACGTTTAAGGTTTACTAGCAACAATACAAGGAAGAGCAGATTTCATATCCAAGTAAAGCAACATACAATGAGCAGATTTTTAAATACATGTCGAAGACTTACAATATAAGGAGAGGAATTCTATATCAAAGTGGAAGACTAAGTACAATAGCGAAGAAAATCAAAAGATGAGAGTTATTGAAGTTTATGATAAAAAGACAATATAAGTTGTGAAGATTCAAGTGGTAAAGTAATTCTTTCATGGCCGTGTTAATATTTTATTTTTATTATTTTAGTTGCAGTCGTTTTGGTTAAAAAAAAAGAAAAAAAAAAGACAAAATAAAAAAAAAATACAAAAAAAGAAAAAAAAAATACCAAAAGATTTGCATTTAGGTTGTTACTTGTCAATAAGGCCATGGGAAGAAAAATATAAAAAGAAGTTTCAAGCAACAAGAATGAGAATATGTTCTTTGGTATTTCTAACTTCTTATTACTAGCATGCAGAAACTTTATGTCCTCATAGCTCTTTGGATGCTTGGGACGCTAGAAAGCTTTGAAGTTGGAGTAGGTTTTGTGGGTATACCTCTCGTAAGCCCTCACGAGACAATAACTCGTCCACTAGGGACACCTAGGGGTTTAAAGGCCTGTTGCACATGCTAAGTGCAACCGTATTCTCGCCGAGATGGAGTTGTTGTACTTTAAATGGTTTGTTGGAGGACTAGCAAAAGCCAAGTGTGGGGGAATTTGATAAGTACATATTTTACATATATTTAGTGTCAATTCCATGCTAGTAATTGTTGATCTTCTTGCAAATTATTGTATATTACACTTGTTTTCTTTTCTTTGTGTTTTATTAGATGAATCATCCAAAAGAAGTGGAAATAGCTACAAAAGTGAAGTCACAAGTGAAGAAGGGCCAAATACCTAGTGGAATTCGTTCAAATGGAGGATTTGTAGTCATCATTTCTTAGAGGACGAGAAGACGAAGTCAATGGCGAAAGAACGAAGTCATTCTGAGTTCGTATGAAGAAGTTATGAGCAAAATAAGAACTTGGAAAACTAAAAGGGCAAAATGGTCATTTCAAAGGACAAGCTTTATTGGCACCCCCTTGTATGTTAAGGGGCATTCATTCGGTTAAGGGGTGGACTATTTCAAAGGAGCTGCTAAAGGCAGTCGTGTCAGAGGAAAGCCGGAATTCAAAACTTTTAAAGGCGCCCGGTCTATATACTCAGGGCCACCGTCTTCTACATGTAACCAACAGAATGGAACTTGGTTGGGTTTTCACGACCAGTTATTTCCGGTCATTCCCGAGCTGCTGCAACTCATGAATGTTGTTAGTGTTACAAGTATCTTAGAATTAAAGGAAACCGCGAGTTCGATGTGGTTTTGGAGATTGGTTGAGCTCGACAAAACAAGGGAGAAAATGGTTGCTGCCATTGGTCGATCATGATCATCGCGACAAGTGATTGATGGAGAAAGATTACGATGATAGTAAATGCCACTGGGTTGCTGATGGTGCTAGAAGAGACGGGTCGCGTTTGAAATAAAGCTTTACACATCAGTGGTGTTGCTGCCATTATCGGCTATTGATGGAGAGGAGTTGTTGGCATGAAGGAGTTGCCTTCGCTGCTGCCATTGACAACATGTGATGGCGTTGATGATTCAAGGGGAGTTTCGGTGAAGCATGGAAGGATTCGAGAAAGTCAGAGAGGATGAGAGCAGGAAAAGAAGAGTTGGAGCTCGGGCTTGGCTATGACTGGTGGAGAGATGTTAACTTAGCCGGGAGATGAGATAAGGTTTGGCCGAACAGGGATCGACGGTGGTGCTGTCGAGTACAGTTAGAATGAACCGAGAAGAGGTTTTCGAAGTCGAACAAGACACGAAATTGAGAATGGACTCTAAAACGTGACCGAGAAACCAGCCATGAAGAAGATGGGCTTACTGCCATGGATTGAGTTGATCAACGAAGGGGATAAACTGTTGCCGTAGAGATTAGTTAAACCGAGATGAGGAGTGAGTTCCTTGACCAAGAATTCAGTTAAGATAAGCGACGGAGAGAGTTTAAGAAGAACAAGGAACATGGACGGAGAGTTTATCTCTCAGAGAAGTTTGTCTTACGCAGTGAACAGTGAGGATTCGGTGCATTGCTATACAACGAGTTGGATGCGTGGCTGGTATTAGTAGAAGACACATGGGTCTTATAGAGTCCCCACTGAAGGTTGCACCAATCAGAAGCAGTACATACGCAACTACAGTCATCCTTGGTACACCGAATCAGCAGCATATGTCTTTCCCCGATTCCAACTACTGTTGACCGACTTTACATCCTTATCAAATAAGGAATTGTCACCCACGTTAGGTTTTGTCCGCAAGCCTATTTAAAGGAAATAGCCGAGCAGAGAAAAAAACAATTTTTGGGAGAGAAAAAAAATACAGAAAAGAAGATGGAGGAGAGGTTATATTATATTCTAAGGTTTATCTCTTTAGGGGGAAACCAAGCTATTTTCTTTTTATTTCAAATATTTTTTATGGGTTTTAGTAAATCTGTGTGTAGCTAATTTTATGCTGATTAAGGTATGATTTCAAAGTCCTGATTAATAAAATTTTAATTCTTTTTATGAGTTTACTTCAAGTTGATTTTTCTTGTCGATTGTCTCTATTATTTTTATCGTCTAAGATTACTATTGAGTTATTCAATTGGCCATTTGAATTAACCTGATAGTAATTCTTCTACTAGTATTGGGGTCGGTGATACGTGTAATAGTCACTCAATTCCATACACAAGTAGTACATCGCAAAAGCTGACAGAGGGATTCTGTTAAGCAATTGTGTATAGAGATGACACTAGTAAGCAGACCGAGCTTATGCGTCTGATGCTAGGATCAACCTAATTCACAAAACATAATGCATTTGTTTGGGTTACACTTTGAGAGCTTACTCATGGTGGCTCAGATGGATAGAATCTGGTAGTCGAGCGCTTCTGTATCCAGTGGCAACATGAATTCCGGGGATAGCAGAGCTTATTGCTATTCTACGGTTGGTGACAATAGAAATTTAACAAGAAATAAACGAGTATTTTAATTAAGTTTCAATTCAGTGGCGGCGAATGATTCCTTAATCATCTTTGTTTTCTTATTATCTTTTTATTTATCTTAAAACCAATCCCCCATTTGTTATTTACTTTATTTTGTTGATCAAATAACCTATCAATTACACAGCTCCTGTGGGAACGATCCTTACTACCGCTATATTACCAGTTAATTAGTGGGAAATATCTCAATTAATTTGTTGCTCTTACGACACGCATCAATATCCTATGAAGTAAAAAGGATTGTACCCCCAATAATAGGATTCTAAAATAATCATGTCGAATGTGGGTGTTTGTTTCGTACTTTTGGTATGTCTTACAAGTATATTTTTTCAATTCTACTTATATTGATCGAATTTAAGACTTACAAAAGGGCATAACATTGATGCGTGTCGTAACCACAACAAATTAGTTAATATTGTTCTACCTAATTGACAAGTAATATAGAGTAGTCAAGTTCGTTCCCACGAGGAGCATGAGGTTTTAGTTGTTTGATTATGTCACAAAGGGGGTTTTCTTGTTTTAGATTTTATAAAGCAAAAGAAAGTTAATAAAGCAACTGAAAAGATAAAGTTGTAATCACTAAGAGAAATTGGATCAAGGAATCTTTCTTCGTTGCAAAACAATGATTCAAGTTATGTTCTTTTCCACTTTTTATTAGTCACAGATTATCACCAACCGTAGGTAGCTTGTTGATGGGGAAAAACGATTTGCTGGTTTTTTAGGAAAGTGAAGAGATGACTGTGCGGACAGAAACTCCTCGACCGAGCAAACTGCTTAAACTTGCTTCAAACAAATGCACTCTACGGGAGATTTGAGTTCGAGATATCAATATGTAGGACTCCGACCCAAACCAAGATAATGGCCGTTCCAGAGCCAATTCGGTCAACAAAGAGGGATGAGGGTCGATCTGTAGGAGGCAAGATGAGAAGTGAGTGAGATCAATGATGATCAAGGATTGTATGTGTATTGAAGGTTTATGCAAGTGAACTATTGAGTTCGGATCAAATAAGTTCTGAACGATTGAGAGATAATTTCTTGTGTGTTGAAATTGTTTTTTTCCAGATAATTTTTGGCTTTTCAATCATGGATTCAGAGACTTGTTTATATTTCAATAATAATGGACACATTGATTCCAGTAAGTGTGAAGGTTGCTGGAGTGAAAGAGTGGGAAATCGTGGTAAAACCATTTTCATGTCGTGCGGAGACTTGGTTGATTGTCCACCACTACTTTGCTAACTTACTCAACCACTTGCACGACTTACACACATTTCTCATCGTGGGTGTACACACGTGTCCTAGGCCGCCATACCAAAACCCTAGTGATTATCCCCCCATGTGACATGATTGATGTCTCACGAACGTGGATTCTGCAAGGCAGACGTGTATTTAATTAGTCAGTTGCTGTCTTGACTAGACGATGAGTCTAAGCATTGATGAATCGAGCATAATATAACGAATGTGGTATGCTCTGGGACTCATGGATTGATCATCATGTGTCTGCTGAGACATGCTGAGTTTTGATGAATTGTGATATATCATTTTACTAGTCGAGGTAATAATGATATTTTAGGAATTTGGATGATCGTCCGATAAGTTTGCTCAATCAAGGACTTATTCTGATATGTTCAGTAGGAATATTGGATGGTCTTCCATTCGAACCATGTTTCTCATTCGAGCAAAATGTTGGTAGCATGACCAAACATTAAATTACAATATTTATTGCTGGATCAATAGAATTCTCGAATGTTGATAGTTGAATCAATCATGAGGAATATTGCTCAGTCGAGCAATTGACGGTTGAACCAATGAGTTCTGAACCCAGTTGATCGTGTATTTTGCTAACTTCAGCAATTTAGTGTTGATAGATGAACAAAATAAATATTGCTCTTTTGAGCAATATTACTCGATTCATGAATTATTGGTAGCGGGACCAAACAAAATATTACTTAAAATACTGGTAGCTGGATCGAATATTATATAATTAATTAAAGTTTTAATTGCTGGATCTACATAAAATTATTGGTGTTTGAACTTGCTCAGAATTATGCTTCGTTAAGCATTTGATTCGAAACCCTAATTTTGATCATTTTGATCAATTGATGATTTATTGAAAATTAACCAGTGATTGATAGAGGGACCGAATACATGGGATGATGGGCCGACCATGTAGCGCCCAGGTGCTCGAGTGAGCATGCATCATAGTCCTTTGTAGACGGTGAAAGGATGATTAAATGCTCGTTTAATCATTATTAAAAATAGTGCTCGTCTGAGCATTAGGTGGTAAAACGTAATAACGGAGAGAGGAGGGACCTACCAAGGGGTGTGAAACCGAACCATGGTGGTCTTGGGACCAACTGATGGTCGATTGATCAAGTTCCAAGTTGGTTGGAAAGAGTTTGAGCCCAATATGGACTGTAGAAGATTGATTAGGTCAAAATCATTAATAGAATGTGGGACCGGCTTTTGCAAGCCTAAGGGACGACCTTGGTCGGTCAAGGTGGCATGACCGTGTCACCATATTGTCATAACTCAATTATGAGAATTTTGGTATTTTCTGGTACGCGTTCGAGCAATATTTTGGATTTTTCAGAAGGTTTGATCTTGACTGAAACTCTCGATTTTGCTTGAGTGAGCAAGTAGGATTTTGCTCACGCGACCAATACTTTGAGAATATTAAAATAATGATTCTTTTAATATGTGCCATGGGAAGCCCGGTCAGTCATGTGACCAGTTGACTTTTGGCTTTTGATAGTTTTAACAATATTTGAGAAATATGAAAAAATTAGGTTTTTGCTCAAACGAAGGAGTTTCATGAGAGAGGAAAGAAATAATAATAATAAAATAAGGAATTGGAGGTGTATGACCATCCACGACTAGTAGGCCCCGTCTCGTGCTCTTCCCTATTTTATATTATTATTTTCATCATTTGAGGAAATATGGAGAAACTAGGAGTTCTGCTCAAACGATGAAGTTTGCTCAAACAAGTTTTCAAGAGACAAGAAAAATAATAATATAAGTTAAAAATAAAAGGAAGTGGCGTGGGATCGTCCATGGCGGCATGACCGCCCGGCTGGTGGGTCCGGTACTGTGCGCGCCTCTTTATTATTTTTTAATTATTTTCCCTTCCGATTTTGCATAGGTTTCCTCGTCCTCCATATTTTTGAATGCTCGTTTATGAATTTGGGTGCTCGTTCTTGTATTATTGTTAAGTACATTCGCACCATTTTCTCGGGGCTTACTCGGTGACGGCCCAGATTCCCGAACAGTGAATATTTATTACTAATTCGTGGAATTCGGCTAAGAATAATCCACGAAATGGAGTAATAAAATAGATTGATTATCTATTACTAATTCATGGAATTTAGTCGGGAATAAGCCATGAAATGGAGTAATGAGATAAAATATATTATTTTTACTAGGAATTCGATTGATGAATGTTGTGGTAGAATTTAATCTATGAATTTCTCTATACTAGCATGCAGTATGTCTAGGAGCATTGTTTATTCGAGAATGAGGTATGAGATGATGGTAGAATCATACTCATTGTGCATAGTCGGGGAACAATGTGGCATCCCAAAGACGTTAGCACTCTATACTAGCATACAATATGACTAAGAGCCGTCTAATCGTTAAGAGATTATATACATATTCGCTCTACATAGTCAGGGAACAGTGTGGCATCCTGAAGACGTTAACGTTCTATACTAGCATGCAATATGTCTAGGAGCCATCCAATCATTTCGATTCTATATAGAGGTGTTGATGAAATATGTGAAGTGTCAAAAAGCTCAGCCGGGTAGGATTTGTGAATAACATATTTATACAGAGCTTTGAGAGGGTGTACGGTCAGTCAGGGATTGTGAAATAAGCTTTCACGAATCCTAAATATGAGTTTCACATACATTTTTGAAATTGTGCCAGAAACATGCAAGATTATGATTTTATGATTTTAGCCTTTGTTGAAAATCCACCATCAACATTAAGTCCCTTGCTTAGTGAGGGACAGTCATGTTCCGCAGTAAGCACTGGATGGTGATTTTCTTGTAAACGAAATAAGTGGCCGCACTTAATCATAAAAGATGTTACTAGAATCCTCGATTTGCTCTAATAATGTCATGTACGAGCAATGGCTTAAATAAGGACTCTAGTAGTATAATAGAGCATCATCCAGGGAGCGTGGAGAGATGAGGCACCGCTGATTCGGGCGGTCAGACACCCAATTTTTGTCGGTTTAGCGTTTACAGGCCCGAGCCCGAAAAGGAAAAATAGTTTGATTAGGTTTTGGAAATAAGAATTTTTATAAAAGGGAAGAAACCTCTTTCATCTTCCTCACGTCCGAGCAGTGGAGGAGAAAATTTTTTTTGCCGGATTCCAGTCGTTGTCGACCATCGTCCGGCCGGCGCCGACCAGCTAAGTCGGATTATTATTATTTTTGAAATTCGTGATGCGTGAATGGATTGTTTTAAAAAATATATATATATACAGCCATATATGCATGCGTGTACGATTTTCCATAAAACTTTGCTTTAGGAAACGTCCGATCCGTCCGTCCGCCCGTCCGTTAGTTTAAGAAACGAACAATTATTCCTAATATGAGAGAAATATATATATATTTGAATAGACATGATTTAATGGTAGTGATGAAAATTTTTTTTATGAGCTTTTATGAAAATAAAACTTTATTTTAAATATGTGGATTCCACAAAAATAGAAAAACTTTCGTTCCATAGGTGAATGCTCGTTCGAACGAGAAAAGGTTGTTCTTTTCAAAAAAAAATTTAAATACGCGAGTTATTCACGGGAATTTTTTTTTTGTTTTTGAAATTTACGTGAGTTATTCACGTTTTTTTTTTGTAAAATCGAATTTTGATTTTTGAGCAATTGTCGATGTCCATAGTGCGACTATCTGAGTAGAGCTCTGTCACTTATATATGAATTTCAGTATGCTGGAGTGCAAACTTGTGTATAACAATTGGAATTTCGCATCAGGGTACTTCCTCCTGTAGTCAATGAGAGCATGCCAACCAATGACATTCTTTAATGCCTACCAAGGTTCTGTGTAGATAGCTAGGGTTTGGAGTAAAGGTTTTGTGGGTATATCTCTAGTAAACCCTCCCGAGACTATAACTCGGACGGAGCCGAACCAGGAATGGTTGTTAGTGGACACCGACCAGTTTTCACCAGTTAGAGAGGCCCTCTTTAATACATCCAGCCACTAGGGCCACTTAGGGGTTTAAAGGCTTGTTGCACACGCTAAGTGCAATCGCGACACCTGCGAAAGTGAGTTAGGATTTGTTTTATTTTTTTAGATTTACTCGAGGACTAGCAAATAATAAGTTTGGGGGTATTTGATTGACGCATTTATGTGTCTAATACGTTCTCAATTATGTGTATTGCTAGTGCTCGATTTTGTTTTTTATTTGATTATTTTATGTTTTTGTGGGTGTTTTTGGAGAAATAAGATTTTGCGGAGAAATTGGCTCGAAAAGTGGTATTGGGACCACTGGGAGTATTACTAAAGGCACCCGGACAAAGTGTTATTTACACTCCTCAAATGGATAAGGGGCACCCGGTTTATAAGGGGTAACCCGTCACTGTTTGCACCACAGATCTACCATTTTTACCCCGATGGCTAATGACACCCATACTCTGGTTTGGGGGCATCTTCTTCTTCCCCGTTCAAAACGGATTTTGGCGGGAAAGTTGGACAGCTGTGTACTTTGCTGTGAAGAACTTGGATGAGTTTTCGGCGGACTTTCTCATGGATTTAAACTGTTATGGGCCTGTGCCGTTGAAACAAGGTTGGTAATTGGGTTATGACCGAAAATAAAGAAGTTTCCATAATTGTTTCACCGAAACAGAGAACCGTGAGTATCACGGGTTTTTCTTAGTTTTGGAAGTTCCTTGGAGGTTGGGAGAAGAATGTTTCCTCAGTTAGATTGAATTATATCTTTGGAAGCAATTGGATGAACGCGGAGACGTTAAGAAAGGATTTTATCTTCAAAAAAAAAAAAAACAAATCGGGAATATTTGGAAGTAGCATGTGGAGAAATGGAGAAAATATCTCCATGTATAGTTGATTCTGTATCTGGAAGAGATTGGTAAGATGTGAGAACTCATAAGATGCGTAAATAAAAGGATAAGAAGAAATCCCGAGTGTTGATTTTTCCGTGAGGACGAAGAAAAATATATTGGAAGATTTGGGAGATTAAACGACTTGTGGGTGTATAAAAGGTTTGTTGCAGTACCAAAAAGAAGGATCGAGAGTTTGGGGTACGCTGCAGAGCTAAGAATCAAGCTGCAAGAGGAGTTGCAGCAGCAGTAGGAAGAAGACGATGCTGAAAAATAAAAGGCTATACAGGACAGTCGTATTTCCTAGCGTCTTAAATTTCAGATTCTTTAACAGTCCATTAGTAACAATTATCTTTGCAATAATTTATGTAACAGTGGATTATGTAACGATTATATCTGTTACAGATTCGTTGTAATATTATTTTTCTTCAATAAAACATCTATTCAGCCATGATTTATTATTTTGAGCGTGTTTTCATCACGAGGAGCTAAACCCCAACACTCGGACAATAGAGGAAGCCATTTTTCATACTGTGGTAATTCTATTTAATTTCTGTATGACTTTTGCACTATTTTAAGTTGAATTATTATTTTTCTTGATTAGTTTTGATTTTGTTTGATGTCACATGCTTAGTCTAAGAACTTTTGATGCGTAATGCTTATGATTTACATATAATGCTTTACTAAATCTACTTTTTGCAAAGAACAAAGTCAATATTTGTTGTTTTATGAGCTATAATTGTCTGGAATTAATAGTTAAACCACATGAATATGAGAGTTGGTGGAATCCAGAGTCTCAGTACCTCTCGATATTGTGACATGTTTTTTATATATTTTCTTTATTAAGTCTTACATCGAGTCTACAGAAATCCGAGTTGAACGAATCTTACTACCACTTCAAAACTACATCAATTTTTGGCCCACCGACACGGACTTGTATTTAGGTTTTAGGTTTTAGATTTTTTTGTTCTATCTTACGCCTTTGGTATTTTTCGATTCTTTTCAGATTTGGAGCGAAGCTACAAAGAAAGAAAAAGTGCTATAAAAGGAAAGCATCGCCAAAGAAGGAAACAAACAAGGAGTTTGAAAGGACTAAAGCAGATTTTGTATATAGTTATTTTATTTAGATTTTATTTCTTTTTATTTTTAGAAACCTTATTGGGGTTTGCTTTGTTGTAATTTTTCTTTTTGAACTTTATTTTTGTACTTGGACATTATTTTTAAAACCCTAAGTAAGGGTTGATTCAAATAAAACTCCTGCAAGGAAGGACGACAATTACGATACTGTCTCGGCCCCTCAGGTTCGTACAATGACATAGGAGTTGGTGGCCTGAGTCGACTTCAATAGTTTATCGCCTGTCTGGTATGGGAGGTAAGACTCTATCCACCCACGAATCCCCTATCAGTGGGTTTTATTTTGTGAAAACACTCAAACACGTATACACACCAATTGCATTCGTCAGACTACCGAGTTTAGGATAACTCTTGGATTAGTAAGATGAACCCGTGCCTTGGGCCTTATGGGAGTTACCTGCTGAAATTCCACAAGCCTCAGCCTTGTACCTTTGACCAGTCTTTGACTATATGTATATTTTGTTGGTAACCTAAGATTACCCATTTTATTCAACCCTGCATTTGCACGTGCACAGCAGAATGTCAAACTGGTATTATAATAGTCAATACAATAATTATCCGACTGAGTTTCAAAATGGGCATTATTTATATTACGACCATAGTGTAAATAGTGGTTAGGAACATCAACCTTTTGAAGGTTATCGTTCATACCATGGTGAGCCCAATTACTATTCACACACGCAACGGTCATACGAGCAAGAAGATTATATCACGAGTTCTTCACCTTTGGAGGATGCAATCAAACTATTGAAAAGTAGTCATTTTTATGATCCTTCTGTTCCTATTCCTCCTCTATAAGATTCCCTCAGGAAGTTAGAAAATTCGACACGTAAGATAGCTGAGATGAATAACATAGTTATTAACGACAGAAAACTTCCTATTGAGGAATCCCTCAAAATGATGGCTGAGACGAACGAAAGACTTGCTCGAAATAATCTTAATTTCCAATATAGTGTTTCCACTAGACACCTTAAAAATGAGGATAGTTATTCACATAATCAAGATGACGAGGTTATAATTGGTAACACTACTTGTTTAGATAAGGTTCAGCCATTTTCATGTTACTATGATGATTATGATGAGGATAGTGCTGATGAAGAATCTGAAATATGTAGGCATAGTGATCAAGAATTTGATACTCCAATTGAGCTTTATAATGATAATATTATTTCTAGTTCAAATCCAAATAATTATAATGATTATTCACCTATTCAAAAGGACGAGGATTTGACTAGAGATACCACCGTTTTAGACGATGTAGTATTTCCTTTTGATTACGAAGCCGATAATGGTTTAGAGGAACGAGTTTATTCTGAGAATTTTATTTTAGAGTCTAGCGATTTGGAACCAATAATCTTAAACAAAAAATATGAACTCATAGAGCTTTTAAATATGAGTGAGGATGCATCTCCAGAGTATAACCTAAAAAAAGCAATTGACTATTTTCAGGATTCTGAAGATCTATAAATTAGGAAAATTGTAGCTAGTCTATCTAGAGACACCCAAAACTCTAAGTTTGGGGGTGATTATTATTCTCCATGTGCCTTACTTTTAGCTCTTACATAGATCCCTAACTTGGGACTTGACATATGTAGCTCTACCATTTTACAGGATCATCTTCAGGCACGTTTTCCCGAACCTAATGATGTCCAGGAAGAAGTTCAGTTGTTAGAAACCTATCCGCTGGTTGATGTGGTTTACCCAGGCTAAGGTATCCAGATTGATTTTGTTTTCCCATCAAAAACTATTCTTCCAGATGTGGAAATGTATGATTTTCGAATGTGTCAATTGTTAAGTTTTGAGACTAAACCTAAGTACTTTAGGAGATTAGAATTGACACATTTGCTTAAGAATGACCACCACACTCACTGTGGTCAACTGTGTGAGTCAAATATGATTGACTATGAGGATCCTCAATTCTTCAGGTTATTGTTAGAGTACTGCTCGGTCGAACTCGTAAGCGTTGCTATCTCAAGATTGTTTGTCAAGTTTAGTTGTCAAAACTATAAGTCTTGATTTCTAGTCTACTTATAGCTAAGTCTAGGATTAGGATAAGAAGTGTAGTTGAGCTCTAGACATCACGACGTTCATCGATTAAAGTCAAAGAACTACTAAGGGGAGCTTGTGGAACTTCATCATCAAAAGTATGTGGAGACTTGAACTCATCTATCACTCAAAAGTCTATCTACCTTGTCTCCTATTTGAGACAAAAGTCGCATAGCTATATAGACTTCAATTATACACATTTGATATTTCGAGCTGAGTTTAACTCGCTTACATATTTCTCGAAATATGTGTTGGTAAGCTTTCGCTTTAACCAAGTTCATCTTATATTCTTGACGAAAGTCAAAATATGATCATATGAAAATCACCTGTTAACATCGTACATGATTTGTGTGAGACAGTCATTTGATGTAGACTCGGAATGTTTCGTATTGATCATTCGATCACTTGAAAATTGCTTTGAAGCTAATAGTTTGAGTGAGACAGCTATTGTCATATTCTAAGTATGTTTCAATGATTGAAATGGGAGTTTAGAACGATTAACCATGATTGGATATAAACACAGTATGCGTACTTGCATATGTGTAGTCCAAGACTGATAATCTAGTACTGGTTGGTCAGGTGAAGTCCGGGAGCTATAGTATGCATACCCGTATGTACTGGCGAAATCAGTTGAAGTACGAGAACCTTGGTATGCGTACCCGTACGCGCATTATATTCAACTGAGTTCGGATGTGAACGAAAGTATGCGTACCCGTTTGCATACTTGAGTAGGTTATGTTCTAAAATCGGTTTGTTTATGAACTAATACATTTATATAATAAGGAATGCAATCTTTTGCAAACCGTGGCGATAATGTTCATAAATTGATTCAAGTGAATCAAAATCGATTTTTCTTCATAGGTGTTTGTATACTTCTATGAGAATATAAACAATTGAACAACTCTAGAACTAGTTTCATTTGAGTTATTTTAACTAGTTATGGTTAAGATGAATATGGTTGATATGAAAGTGTTCATATGGCTAACTTCGGTTAACTATTGTTGAGCCGACAAGGTGCACATGTTTAGGTACGGTTACTCATATCTAAATGAAGTCATTTTTCATTTGTGTGTAACAATCCAAGTTCGATCTAACGGTTGAAAGATATTAGCTTGAGTCTAATCATGTTTTCATCTAACGGTGAAAATTGAATGCTTTGTTACCAACGTAACATTGATTGCAAAGCCTGATTTGAAGACTATATAAGGGAAAACTCTAGCAACTGGGAAACCTAATCCCCACACCTCATATGTGATACTAGTTGCGACTAGAGTCAATTCTCCTTTAACCTTAGGTTTTTTCCAAAACCCAGTAGGTTAACGACTAGAAGACTTCATTGGGATTGTAAAGCCATACCCAACTATTTTCTATGTAGTTGCATGTTCTGATCTTGTTGTATTCTATCGTGATTGAGTACTATATTCTTTAAGATTGCCCCGACATTTAATCTCTGATAGGCAAGATAAAAAGTAGTCACAAACATCTTCGTCTCATCGTTTGTGATTCTACAATATCTTGTTTCGCTACCATAGATTAAGATTATTGTGAGGTGATTGGTATTACTAGGATGCTCTTCGGGAATATAAGTCTGTGTACCAATTGGTTCCTGTTCACCTTGACTTATCAAAATACTGAACAAAACTCATAGGTATATATCTACGGGAGACAGATTTATCTATGTTAGAGTATTGCTCGGTCGAACTCGGGTGCGTTGTTATCTCAAGCATGTTTGTCAAGTTTAGTTGTCAAAACTATAAGTCTTGATTTCTAGACTACTTATAGCTAAGTCCCTTGTATATGTCAGTTGAGTTGATATAGAATTAGGATTGTCAACCACTGGTTCCCTTGTATATGTCAGCTGAGTTAATATAGAATTAGGATTGTCGACCACTGGTTCCCTTGTATATGCCAGTTGTGTTGATATTAGTCAGACCGGTATCTCAGTCCATTAGGACAGGTTCGTCTTAGCAGTGGCCTTCAGACAGATATGGGAAACACCGTTCACCTTAGTCAACATAAAAAAACCATCTATGTTCTTCTCTATATCCATCTTCTTAATCTATTCATGTGATTTGTTTGACTCCGGATATTGATGTCCGACTATCTGAGTAGAGCTCTGTCACTTTATATGAATTTTAGTATGCTTGAGTGCAAACTCGTGTACAACAATTGGAATTTTGAATCAGGGCACTTCCTCTTGTAGTCAGTGAGAGTATGCCAACCAAGGAGATTCTTTAATGCCTTCCAAGGTTCTGCGTAGATAGCTAGGGTTTGGAGTAAAGGTTTTGTGGGTATATCTCTAGTAAACCCTCCCAAGACTATAACTCGGACGGAGTCGAACCAGGAATGGTTGTTAGTGGATACCGACCACTTTTCACCAGTTAGAGAGGCCCTCTTTAATACATCCAGCCACTAGGGCCACCTAGGGGTTTAAAGGCTTTTTGCACAAGCTAAGTGCAATCGTGATACCTGCGACAATGAGTTAGGTTTTGTTTTATTTTTTTAGATTTACTCGAGGACTAGCAAATAATAAGTTTGGGGGTATTTGATTGACGCATTTATGTGTCTAATAATAGGGGTAAACCATCACTGTTTGCATTCCAGATCGACTATTTGCACCCCATGGATAATGTCACCCGTACTTTGGTTAGAGGGTATCTTCTTCTACCCCGTTCAAAACGTATTTTGGCGGGAAAGTTGGACAGTTAGATGCGTGCTTTGCTGTGAAGAACTTGGATGAGTTTTAGGCGGACTTTCTCATGGATTTCAATTGTTACGGGCCTGTGGCATTGAAACAGGGTTGGTAATTGGGTTATGACCGAAAATAAAGAAGTTTCCATAATTGTTTCACTGAAACGGAGAACCGAGAGTATCACGGGGTTTTCTTAGTTTTGGAAGTTCCGTGGAGTTGGGAGAAGAATGTTGCCTCAGTTAGATTGCCTTATATCTTTGGAAGAAATTAGATGAACGCAGAGACGTGAAGAAAGGAGTTTATCATCAAAAAAAAAGTAGATATTTCAGGAATATTTGGAAGTAGCGTGTGGAGAAATGGAGAAAATATCTCCTTGTATAGTTGATTCTGTATCTGGAAGAGATTGGTAAGATGTGAGAACTCCTAAGATGTGTAAATAAAAGGATAAGAAGAAATACGAGTGTTGATTTTTCCCTGAGGGGGAAGAAAAATATATTGGAAGATTAAATCGAACTGTGGGTGTATAAAAGGTTTGTTGGAGTACCAGAAAGAAGGATCGAGAGTTTGGGGTACGTTGCAGAGGGAAGAATCAAGCTGCAGGAGGAGTTACAGCAGCAACAGGAAGAATACGAAGCCGAAAAACATAAACATAAGGTTGTATAGCACAGTCGTATTTCCTAGCGTCTTAAATTTCAGATCCTGTAACAGTCCATTAGTAACTATTATCTTCAGTTTGCAGCAATTTATGTAACAATGGATTCTGTAACAATTATATCTGTTACAGATTCGCTGTAATATCATTTTTCTTCAATAAAACACCTATTCAGCCATGAGTTATTATTTTGAGCGTGTTTTCACCACGAGGAGCTAAACCCCAACATTGGGACAATGGAGGAAGCCATTTTTCATACTGTGGTAATTCTATTTAATTTCTTTATGACTATTGCACTATTTTAAATTGAATTATGATTTTTCTTGATTAGTTGTGATTTTGTTTGATGTTGCATGCTTAGTCTAAGAACTTTTGATGCGTCATGCTTATGATTTACATTTAATGCTTTACTAAATCTACTTTTGGCAAAGAACAGAGTCAATAGTTGTTATTTTATGAGCTATAATTGTCTGGAATTAACAGTTAAACCATATGAATGTGAGAATTGGTGGAATCCAGAGTCTCAGTACCTATTGATATTGTGACATCTTTTGTATATATTTTCTTTATTAAGTCTTAAATCGAGTCTACACAAGCCCGAGTTGAACGAATCTTACTACCACTTCAGAACTACATCAATTAGCAAAGAAGATTTTTCGAGTCAAGCTTGTCTTGTGAAAAATCTCGAAATATGATTCAGCGATTGGATGTTCAAAGGTCCTTAACAATATTAGCTATTTGAATTAATTTGTGGATCAATTGAAAACTTCCCATGAAAAATGATTATATCACTTGGGAATATTTCAAACTCAAAAGAGAGAAATATAGACTTTCTTAATTTATACTCGGGGTAGCTTGGCGAACTCAGTTTGCAAACCATAGATATCTGAGATTCATAAATATATGCCACAAGTTCAGTTGGGAATAGTTCACGAACCTGGTTGGCGAACCGTGGTGAACTGGATTTTATATGTTGGATTAATTGGCTAGCAGTTGGCGAACCCAGTTCACGAACTATGGTCAACTAAGTTCCATAGTCTAGTAGGGTTGGCGAACTCGGTTCATGAACCGTAGCACCCTGACTCGTGAACAAGCCTTGCGGTTGGCAAACCGTTGTACCAACTGTCCCAACAATGTTTAACAGATGCTGAAAGACTTATTATTTTAATATGTTTAGTATTACTAGAACTCTTTTAAACACTTCTAAGACTTCACTGATTTATCAAAAACTTATGTGTTTGAAATTTTCTTAGGTGTTTAAATGAACATCAAGTAGCTTTTAGTTCATTGGCTAACTTGCCAAACCGAACATTCATTATACACAATTCAATAACCGAACCTAAGTGTATAGTCTTCTATTGTAGTTTGAAGACCTATTTTATTTGCTTGATTCTCAAGTTATCTTAGCTTGAATTCTAAGCCAACCTTGGTCTTTGAAAACTATAAATAGGGCATCTCTGTCAACTGGGAAAATCAATCCCTGACACTTTGTGTCCTAGTTGATTCTAGAATCGCCTTTATTGACCCTTTAGGTCTACGACTAAAAAGACTTAGCTTGGGGATTTGTGAATCTAGGTACGACTATCTTTACCTTGATAGTTCGTGAATCCCGATCTTGCTTTTCTGTTATCGAGGTTTTCGTTATCTCTTTCAGGCAAGATGGATAGTAATCACAAAGTTCTCTTCCTCTCAGACTTTGTGATTCCTGAAGATAGATATCTAAAGACTGATCTTAGTTGATCTTTCAATGATTGTTCTTGGGATGTGGTTAAGAATCTACGATGCTCTTCGGGAGTCGTAAATTCCGAATTTGTGAGGTTCGCTTTATCTGCTGTTGCAAGCATATTTCCACACCTTGATCTTTGAGCTAAGCGAAAATCAAATATTCTTATTTGTTAGAGGCATATTGGTATCAAAATTATTCACTTCGGCTGAAGGCTGTAAAGGACGTCAACTAAGGGAATCAAGTACGTAGAACCTCGCGAGGTTCAAGAGACGTAAGGAGCGCGACTATAACTGAATCACTTGGAGGGTGGATTCAATTTCAAATTCCAATACGAAGTCTGATAGTAAGTTAGTGTCTGTAGCGGCTTAATACAGTGTGGTGTTCAATCTGGACGAGGTCCCGAGTTTTTTTTGTTTTGCTATTGCGGTTTCCACATTAACAAAATTTTTATATGTGTGTGTTTTTTACTTTTCCACATTTTTTTATTGTTAAAAGTACTACATACGTTCATACTCTTATCAAAACGAAAAAGTTGGGTGTATTTGGTATCCCCTGCGTTTTCATAATAAAGTGAAATTATCTGAATACTCTACTATTTCGCGGTAAAAACATTATTTAACCATTCTGCTGGAGAAAATGAACACTAAGAGCGAAGGCAGTGTAGAGAGAAAATGGCAAATTTGTCCATTAATCTACACAATAAAGGGGCTCAAACTGAAAAATAGGATGAGCAAATGCTTAAATCCGAGTATTGGCGCATTGCAGCGAAGCCCAAGCTAACAATGACTAGTTGACCCAATAGTCATAAATACATCCCATATGTATATCATTCTTCCCCATTTCAAATCACACGTTATACATTCACAATCTCTGAAAAATATTTTTTAATCTCACTATGATATCTCGAAAAGTAACTCGATCCAGAATTCATGATCATAAGTTTACTAAAGAAGAAGATTATGGGGATTTATATAACTTATATATTTAAAACACTAGATCCTCTTTGTGACGTTCAAGACGTGTCCATGATGAATTTTTGGTACAACAGTTTTGAAATATTCATTGCATAAGTAATATATTTATAGTAATTTTTGAATAACTAGAGATTTAGTTACAATTCTAGTAATTAATATTAAATTTTGGTTGTTGCATAATCTTAAAATTAGAAATCTAAGAAAAGATAATTCTATGCAACTAATTTAAGTTTAGGTAATTTTAAGTTCAACTTGAAAACTAATAAATAATTACTACTTACAGCAAAATAATCATTAGGTTATACCTCCAATCAAAAAAAAAAATTTGCTTACTTCGAGGTGGATGATTTTGGTCGACATAGATATTAGGGTCCTATCAGTTATACACATGCATGTACAAGTTTATTTTACCCATGTATATAAAGGTTATCTTCTCATTGGGTATTTTGTAGCAATTAAATGTGTCTTTTAACAATATGACTTGATTGACAAAAAACAAACCAATATGGTTTCATTTGGTATTTGAAATGACGAGGGTACGAAGTACACCATAATATTTTCGTATCAACCTACTATAGACACACTTGTGTAATCTTACAGAAACAGTAACTGCCAAAACATTACTTCAACAAGATGTTAGCTTGTATATTGTATATGTTCTAAAACACCAACTATGGGATCGTGTACCAAGTGGATTAACGTCCAAGTTTATTTACTTTAATTAATTTATAAAGGTAAACAACATAATGTGGGAGTAAAGTAAATAATGTGGCTCACAAGATTTTGTTAACGAGGAAAACTGCTTGGCAGAAAACTCCGGGACCTAGTCTAGTTTTAAATATTCTCATAATTAAGTTGTTATACAAATTGACTACCGCAACTTCATATAGTTGAAACCAAGTAAACTACTCCTAGTTACCCAGTTCCTCCAGTATCCATGCGCCTACAACAAATGTGGTTTACGCGCGTGAGTCTTAAGATAGAGTCCACTATCTTAAGTTGCTTAACCAGCTGTAAAATACTACTGCTCTCAACTCCTTTGATTCGTAACCCGATACATTAAATGACTAACTTATTTCAGTAACTGAAAAAGGCGAGGGTACCCAAATATACCTCAAGCTAAAACTTTTCCTACCTATAAGTCCTTTCTTCGAAAGTGATTGTCTATGGACAGAGTCGAGACAATACAAATAATTGGTTCACACTTCGTGTGATCGTCTATGGATACGAGATCGAGACAATACAACAACGAAGTATGTTTACTTGGTACAAAGGTTCGGACTTAACCAAACACAATAGGATTGCTTATCAAGTAAATAGGAATTAACGTATGTGTAATTTACTTTAATTATAATAAAACAATTATAATGCGGAAAATAAAAGTAAATGACACAGCAAGATTTTGTTAACAAGGAAACCTCTAATGCAGAAAAACCCCGGGAACTTGTCCAGAATTGAATACTCTCGGGATTAAGGCACTACACAAAATTACACCTAACTTCGTATAGTTGAGACCAAGCAACTAAACCTATAGTTCACCTAGTTCCGTCTGCATTCCCACGCCTCCAACTTATAAATAAGTCACGTACTTAGAACAATTCCTTTGGTTCGTATTCCAAACAGTAAAGGAACAACAAATCTGTTTGGTATCAACTCTATTCAACCAAGTGATATGAGTCGGACAAAGGCTCTTCCGTTTATCTTAACATAAACTCCTTCGTCAGGTCCTTAGATCTATCTTATGTTCAATTACCGAAGTAATCGTTTAAGATTAAGCCAACAACACTCTTAATCCAAAGAATTGTGTTGATGCCGATCTACTCAATTAATCAATCCAATCTACCACAAGGATAAACCGATTATTAATTGGATCCTCTTTTACCAAAACAAGTATTGTGCACACCAAAGATAATAAAATTCAAGTCAGATCTTCAACATCTTCTTTGTCTTCAAATCTTCTTAAATCTTCAATAAAAGCTTGCACACAATCACTTGAATCTCTTGTGATCAATCACGCACAAAACGGAGTCTGTTAACAATAGATTATCACAAGATCGTATTTAGAACTCACAACAGTCTAAAGATCCCTGTCGAAACTCTGAACTAGTTTGAGTGAATCTTATATCAGAAGAGAAGATTCTCAAGAATAACTAAACTAGGTGCAATCAGATTTCAACCACCGTTAGTCAATCAAATCAATCGAAAACAAAAGATAAACCGTAATTATCTAGTTTCCCACCAACGGTACATGCTAGAGATTCTCAATCCCAAAGAAAACTTTAAACTGAGTGGTCGTAAGAGATTTCGCCTAATTAGGTTACTCTCCTCTCCGAATAGGCGGCTACACCAGTAACAACAACAAAAGAGGAAGTATGTTGTTACGAAGGATTAGTTTGCTAGAAAGGAAAACTTCAAGTATTTATAGACAAGGAAGTTTGGACACCAAGGAATTTCCAAAACCGAAAATAATCTCAAGATATTCATTAAAGCACAAATTCGGTTTCCATAATTCCTGGAAATGCTCTGTCCAAAAATAATGATCGAAATCTCTCGGAAAATCTAATTAGTAAATGCACATTACTAATTATGGAATTTCCCTACAAAATAAAATTAATAACCTTAATTAAAAGATTCTTAACTTACTTATGTTTCGATCATGGGATTCTCTTCCCTTAGCCGTTAAGGAATATCTTTGAACAATTAAAGAAATAAACATTCACAGCACATGTTCAAAGTATGTCGACATCCTTACTTTGTAAGTTCTCTTTCACACTTACAACCTTGAAATCGATTTTCCACATTTCCAAACTAGTTTAGAATTGGTTCATCTGACTTTTAAGAACTATGTGATTGATCAAACCAACATTCAATCACAATCATGGGTTTAACGTTTCTACCAAAACAAGTTTCGGTTCTACCTCCATGTGAGTATTGTGCATAGTCACGCTAGCTTTCCAAAATTCGGTTGACTAGGTACTAGGATCGGTTCCCCACATATATATGGTATCTAACTTATATGTGTTGCACATGTCCATAGGATCGGTTCCCCTTTGCCTAAAAATGTGTTGCACATGTCCATAGGATCGGTTCCCCTTTCTGCTATATGCCTTGTTGCACCCCATAGAAGTGTCGGTTCCCCTTTGTGATGTACTTCACCTCTTACTAGGATCGGTTCCCCTTTCCCATATTTGGTCATACAAAACACAAACCCGATCATACCATCTCAGGTGATTACTTAAGATCGGTTTCACTAATAAAAGTCATATCAATACATAAGTCAGGCCTTTGTGAATAGTTCTACCAAGAACACAAACAAGTTGTGAGTGGTTATACTCAATCACACATATTGGTTGTTCATAAGATATGCAATGAATAACAAACCAATAACACCTGGCAATATCCTTTTCGGTTCACAAACAAGTTTATGAACTTACTTCCTTAGAACACATGTAAACATTGTTCCCTAGGATGAAATCCTCACCTCATACCCATACATAATCACAATAGAATTTAAATGATTATGGCGATGTCTTATCTACAACGGTTAATGGTTAAACAATAAACCTTGTATTGTATTCCTTAATACTACGTCTATCTATAGTTCAAATATGCTTCGCAGTTATGTTTTCAATATGCACGACTTGAAAGATACGTTAGGGAATGAAACAGTTCAAGTCAAATATCACTAACCTCAAGTGGAAGTATGATTGTTGTCATTGTAGCTCCTTGCTTCTTCACATCTTCAAGACTTCGCAATACTTGTAATGTCTCATATCCTAATACTTTCAAGCTAACCTATACGAAGTTGACTCTAGTACATAATCAAGCGACTCTTAACATGAGTTTTGATTCACTAAATTATGACAACCAAACTTGACATACAAACGCTTGGTGGGTTCAACCGAGCCATGCTATAACAGTAACCAACTCACTGTGTACCTCCCAAATCCGGCAATGGTATGAGATCAAAATTGAGATCCGTTTATTCAATATAAACTTCTTTGGTCAAAGAACAAACCAAGACAAATATTATAAAATAATCTATCTCACTCAACAAGCTTTATCCAAGAAACTCTACAATTAGAAGAAACTAGACAACTTGTTCAATATTTTAACAAGTCCGATGTTTGTCGAAATAAACTGCTTTTGGATCCCAGAGAATCAAGTTTGCTCGAAGTATCACAAAGATCAGAATACCAATAAGAACCAATATTCAATTTGCTCCAGTTTTCTGGAGGCTTCTGCCAACTCCTAGGATGCCAAATCTAAGTTTTCATAAAAGTTTATGCTTTTAGTTATGGTTCTTCTAGGATGCTGGCTTTTTTTGTCGAAAACTTTCTCACATCTGGATTCCCAGATACGCCATAGAGTTCCAGAAGAACAGAAATGAGATGAGGATTCAGAGCTTCTATAGACTTGCTTCCATCAAACCAGCTTTAATCCAGCCTTGCAGGTTATCTTGAAGCAACACAGACTGATGAAGATCTTTAGAGACTCCAAACCAGACCATTTGAGCAAATTGGCATTTGAGAAGAAGATGAGAGGCAGACATTTTGTATTTATATCTTTAACATAATGACCCATATTTCTATTCACTGGAAAAATATCATGGCAGCACTTCCATTGGAATTGCTGAATTTTATGTGGAAGAGGTGTATGCCAAAGTTTCAGCCATTGACTGTCTTGAAGGCAGTCCTTGTTGTTGTTCTCTGTGATGACTTTTGTCCTTAACTAGCTCTTTATACACAGATTTGGTAGTGAATCTACCACATCTGTCAATCGGCCATCTTATTTTGTCTTCACCATTAGAAGGAATCTGTTGCAATGCCAGTTCATTTTCAGGATATAATTCCTTATTTAGAAAAATTGCTTTATTTATGATAACCTATAATTAGTTACGTACTTTCTTTTAGTTTCTCTTTCTATACAAGCTAGTTTAGTTATAAATACTCAGAACTCGAGTTTGTTTAAGGCATTCAATCAATATACAATTCTTTTTTTAGTCTTTGTTATTATGAGGTTGCTTACCCCAAATCAAAAGGGTTATTTCTTGATTTTCTTAAATTTTGTGTTACTCATCTCTTGGTTAGGTTTAGAACCCTAACATCTGGTATCTCAGAGTAGGTTCGATTTTCACTCAATTTTTTTTTTATTATGAAGATTACTGAGGAGGTTCAAAGTCTAAAAACAAGTCAAGAAGCTCTCACCAAATCAGTTGACGATTTCATGCATGCTATGGCAGAAAATCTTGATGATTTGGAAGGATCTTTAGAACTTTTGTTTACTAGATTACAGACTTCGAACTCCAAACATATGGCTACACTAATGGACGATAATAGGAAGGCAATGGCTACTATGATGCAAGAAAATAAGCAAGACATAGCTTCCCTTGGTGATAATATTGCTAGAAGTATGGCACAAGTTCTTCTGGCACGTTTTCCTCTTAATACACCTCCACCTAGTTTTATGGCTTGTTCTAGCAACAACGGTACATGTGGCAACAATGGTGCGCTTGGTTCCACTGGTGGTCTTAACTTTATAGATAATATTTCTCCTTTTCGAGCAGCACCCATCAATTTGAAGTTCCCTACTTTTGATGGAAAAGATCCAGCAGGGTGGATTTTTCAAGCTGATCAGTACTTCAATCTACATAATGTTGTTAAATCTTACAAAATATCAATTGCTACTGCTCACTTTAAGGGAGAAGCCAATGCTTGGTATAGATGGGTTCAAGGAAAGGTAACAGACGCTACTCGGTTGCACTTTTTTTCTCTTATTTGTGATTGTTTTGCAGATAAAAAGTTTGCCAATCCTCGTATGGATTTATCTATAATATCTCAAACTGGTTCAGTACGTGAACACATTACAGAATTCGAACAAATTTTGAATTTTGTAATTGATTTACCTGAAGAGCATATTATTGATATTTTTATTCGATCCTTAAAAACTGAGATTCGATCTGTTGTTGAAGTATTGGAGCCTCAAACTTTGTCAATGGCTTTCAAGAAAGCTATTAAGCAGGAAGAAGTTTTACAAAATTCTTTTTTCTCCAAGACTTTTGCTCGACCAAATCCTTTCTGACAGATCCTTAATTCAAATGGTATGCAACAGCGAAGAAATACTATTCCACCTGGAGCTAAACGATTAACGTTAGAAGAGAAACGTACAAGAAGAGATCAAGGTCTTTGTTTCAATTGTGATCAGTTTTACAAACCAGGTCATATTTGTGAAAAACCTAAACTACTTATTTTGGAAGGTGCCTCAGAAGATTCTGAAGAATATATTGAACTCATTAATGAGACACATGCAGCTGCCATTAATGAAACTGATGTTTCATGTCCAAAAACACCTGAAACTACTATTTCATTAAATTATTTTTTGGGTTCTCCTTTTCCCAACACAATGAGAATTCAAGGGTATATTAAAGGTCAGCTTATTACGTTTCTCATCGATTCTGGATCAACCCATAATTTCTTTCATCCAATAATTGCTAGGAGATGTGGATTTGTTGATCAATCTGGTGGTACTTCTATCCGTATAATGGTGGGTGATGGTGGATTTCTTGAGACTCAAGGATCATGTGCAAATATTCTGGTTAAGTTACAAGACCATAGATTTTCTACGAATTTTTTTCTCTTACCAGTCAGCGGTTGTGATGCAGTTCTTGGGGTTCACTGGTTGAGAACTCTGGGAAATATTAGTTGGGATTATTCAAAACTACATATGCGCTTCAAATCTACTGAGTCTGATTATCTTCTTATTGGTAATAACTCCACTTCAGTTGTGTTGCTCGACAGTATATCAATGCAGAAACTTATTCATCGTGAACATCAAGGTATCATTCTACAATTGGTTTCTACTTCAGATTCTCTCGCAACTACTACTCGGTACCTACTGAAATTTCAGAACTTCTATCTAGTTTTTCTGATACTTTTTGCACTCCTACTTCATTACCACCTTCAAGATCACATGATCACCATATTCCCCTACTGCCAAACACTACTCCTATTAATATTAGACCATATAGATATCCTCATTTTAAAAAACAGAAAATTGAGAAAATAGTGAAAGAACTTCAAATAACAGGGTTTATTAGACAAACCTCTAGCCCTTATTCTTCTCCAATATTGTTGGTACGTAAAAAAGACGGTACTTGGCGTATGTGTGTCGACTATCGAGAATTAAACAAGGTTACTGTTAAAGATAGATTCCCCATTCCTGTGGTTGATGAATTGATAGATGAGCTACATGGTAAAAAGGTTTATTCGAAGGTGGATATGCGTTTTGGGTATCATCAAATAAGAGTTTTTGACTCAGACATTGAAGAACAACTTTCAGGACTCATGATGGCCATTACGAGTTTCTGGTAATGTCGTTTGGTTTATCTAATGCCCCTGCAACATTCCAGAGCTTGAAATGATATATTTCGACCTTATCTTTGCAAGTTTGTTCTTGTCTTTTTTGATGATATCTTAATATATAACAATTCCATGTCTGAACATATTCAACATTTACAACTTGTTTTTCAACTACTTAGAACAAACAAGTTATTTCTCAAGGAATCTAAGTGTGAATTTGCTAGAACATCAATCAGCTATTTGGGTCACATTGTTTCAGCTGATGGGATTGCAGTAGAACCTGATAAAATTTCAGCCATTACACATTGGCCCATTCCTTCTATAATTAAAGATCTCAGAGGATTCTTGGGTTTAGAAGGGTATTATCATAAGTTTGTGCGTAATTATGGGAAAATTAGTGATGCACTGACTAAATTCTTGAAGAAAGATTCTTTTACTTGGAGTGATGAAGCTACACAAGCCTTCAACAAGTTGAAATTGGCTTTAACTACTACTCCTGTCTTAGCATTGCCAGATTTTTCTAAGGAATTTTATTTGGAATGCAATGCATCTGGGAATGGTTTAGGAGGAGTGCTAATTCAAGCTAGTAAACCTATTGCATTTTATAGCAAACTATCATCAGGAAAAAACTTGAATTTTTCCATCTATGATAAGGGGATGTTAGCCATTGTATCTTCAGTGCAAAAGTGGAGACCTTATTTACTTGCCCGTCACTTTAAAATTTACACAGATCATAGAAGTTTAAAATACTTCTTGGAGCAAAGATTATCTTCTATTTAGCAGCATAAATGGTTATCTAAACTCATTGGCTATGACTATGAAATTATTTATCGGAGTGGATCTTCAAATAAAGTTGCAGATGCACTTTCAAGGTTAGCTAACATTCAATTACTATCAATCATTGCTCTTGTGTTTGAGGGAATTAATGAAATCATTGCTGAATGTCATAATGATCCGTAATTGGGTGCTCTTATCAACAAATTTCAGCAGTCTACAGATAGGGAGTCAAAATATTCTTATAAGGATGGCATTCTTCGTTATAAAGGGCGAATTTTAGTAGCTCCTTCCTCTACTTGGTGTACCAAACTGCTTCATGAGTTTCATTCTTCTCCTCTTGGTGGTCATTCTGGATTTCTACGTACATTCAAACGCCTGCAGCTCAATTTTTACTGGAAAGGTATGAAACAAACCATCAAAGACTTTATTACTCATTGTGATATTTTCCAACGCAATAAGTCAGAAGCCTTAGCTCCTCCTGGACTTTTACAACCTCTACCCATACCTGAGGATGTTTGGTTGGATATTTCAATGGACTTTATTGATGGATTTCCCAATTCCAATAGAAAAAAATTCTATCTTGGTTGTTGTAGATCATTTAACTAAGTATGCCCATTTTATACCATTGTCACATCCTTATTCTGCCAGCACCATTGCTGATGTTTTTGTGAAAGAAGTGGTACGACTTCATGGTATGCCCAAGAAAATCACAAGTGATAGAGATCCAATATTCATGAGAAATTTTTGGGAAGCTTTCTTTGAATTACAAAACACTCAGTTGTGTCGGAGTTCAGCATATCACCCACAAACTGATGGGCAAACAGAAGTAACAAATAAAACATTGGAGTGTTATTTACGGTGTTTTGCTGGAACTAAACCAAAAGATTGGCCCAAAGGATTCAATGGGCAGAATGGTGGTATAATACAAGTCATCACTCAGCAATAAAGACGAGTCTATTTGAAGCGTTGTATAGTCGTTCCCCTCCAACAATCTCAGCTTATTTACCAGGCTCTACTGCTGTCAATGATGTAGAACTCAACTTAAAAGCTAGAGATCACACTCTGAGACTTCTGAAATCTCACTTAGCTGATGCTCGAATGAAAACTTATGCGGATTCTCATCGTACAGAAAGAACCTTTGACGTGAATGATTTTGTTTATCTTCGTCTGCAACCTTATAAACAAACCACTGCAGCACATCAGTCTTTCTCTAAGCTTTCACTAAAATTTTTTGGTCCATTTCGAGTTTTGGAAACGATTGGACATGTTGCTTATAAACTAGAGTTACCAACTACTAGTCGCATCCATTCAGTGTTTCACGTTTCTCAACTTAAACTTAAGCTTGGATCTGCTACACCTATTGAACCAATCTTGCCCACTGTTATTGACTACGATAAATGGGAACCAGATATTATTTTGGAGCGAAAGATGTACAAAAAAGGAGCGTATGCTGGAACCAAATGGTTAGTTCAGTGGAAGAATCACTCAAAAGAAGATGCCACTTGGGAAGATGCTGATGAACTTCTTGCTCGTTTCCCTGCATTTCAGGCTTGAGGGAAAACCATTTTTCAACCGGCGTGGGATGCTGCAATGCCAGTTCCTTCTCAGGATATAAATCCTTATTTAGAACAATTGCTTTATTTATGATAACCTATAATTATTTACGTACTTTCTTTAATTAGTTTTGCTTGCTATACAAGCTAGTTTAGTTATAAATACTCAGAACTCGAGTTTGTTTAAGGCATTCAATCAATATACAATTCTTTTTCTTTTAATCTTTGTTATTATGAGGTTTCTTACCCCAAATCAAAAGGGTTATTTCTTTATTTTCTTAAGTTTTGTGTTACTCATCTCTTGATTAGGTTTAGAACCCTAACAGAATCCTTATACTAAGGATCTGGTTAACCTGATCTTGATTGAAAATACTTTTTAACTCGTTTAATTCCCAGCTGTTTGTATCCTTGTCGATTAGCTCAACCACCTTCATGTTCTTGTTTGACTCATTACGTTGATGTTGGAGAGAAGCAGCATCAAAGTTTGGTATCCAGTTATGCTGAAAAACTTTTATTTGTTTTCCATAACCCACTTCCCACCTGTGAACTTCTTGATGATCTCTAGCCCTTCTAAAATGCTCTGCCAAATCCAGGTACCCCTCTTAGGAAGATTATCAGTGAGAAGATCCTTGTTTCTGAAATATCTTGCTTCCAATAATTGCACTTGGCTTGAGTTTCATTCAGCAGTCTCCATGCGAGTTTAGCGAGAAGAGCTTTATTAAACTTAGTTGTATCTAAAAACCCCAAGCCTCCCTGCAATTGGTTTGCAGACATTCTTCCATGATATTAAATTAACTCCCTTTGCATTGTATTTATTCCAGAAGTAGTTTCTTTGAATGTCATTCATTTTGGCACTTGTCTTCTCAGGAATGGAAAATATACTCATTTGGTGTTGAGCAACAGAACCAAGAGTAGCCTTGATCTGTATTGATCTTCCAGCTTGATTAACTAACTTCCCCTGCCATCTCTGTAATTTACTCTTCATCTTGTTAATTAGAACCTCAAAACATTTATCTCTATTTCTGCCAGGGAACAAATTAACAGCCAAATTTTTTTCATTTAAGTCCATTTTTTTCATACCAAACATTTGAGAGATATCTTCACAAGCAGCTGGACTTAAATTTTTACTAAAGAAAACACTAGATTTTTCTAGATTAACCAATTGGCCAGAAGATGAAGAAAATTGAGAAATAAGTTTGTTTCCAGTGACTTTTGTGAATAAAATGCAGTCATCTGCGAAGAAAAGGTGTGTGATTTCAGGACAATAATGGTTGGGTTCCATAGCTTCTATAGCTTTTTGATGAGCAACATTTGGTAACATTCTACTGAAACCCTCCATACAAAGGATGAAAAGGTAAGGGGATAAGGAGTCACCTTGTCACCTTGTCGCAAGCCTCTGGACAGGGTGAAATGTTGAAGAGGATAGTCGTTAAGCATAAGAGAGATGGTAGAGGTACTCACACAGTTATAGATCATGACACACCATTTTGAATTAAACCCCATTTGCTGAAGTATTTTCATCAAAAAATTCCACTCCATGAGGTCGAAAGCCTTGGCCATGTCTGGATTGACTCCAATAGCCCCATTAAAAGCTCTAGTTTTCTTCATATAATCTACCATTTCATGATCTATTACTGTGTTGTCATGGATATTTCTGCCAGGAACGAAAGTCACTTGCCACGGACAGATCATTTTTCTTAACACCACCTTTAGTCTTGAAGCCAAAAGCTTTGTAATGATCTTGTATGTTATGTTGCATAAGCTTATTGGTCTAAAATCTTCTAGTCTAGCAGGTTGCTCTTTTTTTGGAATAAGAACTTAAAATGTTTCATTGATCTGACTCGGTAGTTCTGCTGTGCTGAAAATATTTGTGACTAGATTGACTACATCATTTCCCACTATATCCCAATTGTGTTGATAGAAGCCGGCTTGGTACCTGTCTGGTCCTGGAACAGCCCACGGTCTGATTTTAAACACTATATTCCTCACTTCTTCAGAAATAAGAGTGGATGTGAGCATGTTATTTTCTTTTTCAGTAATGCATTTATCTATAAGCTTGAAAATATCTTCATCTAAAGTGGGGTTGACCGAAGTAGTAATGCTGTTGAAGTGATTGTTGAGGAGTTGGTGAAGATCTTCTCTATTTGAAACCCAATTAGCTTGATTAGCTTGAAGACTGTCTATATGATTTCTTCTTTTCCTGAAATTGTGATTTTTTAATTTCTGTCTTGATATGACCAAACACCTTGTGGTTCCAAGTATTGAGAACTTTAGTTGTATTATGAAGTTTTTCCGTGAGAGACTCTGAGTTGATAGAAGCAGAATTCCAGCTTTGGGCTATTGTTTCCTAGCATGAATGTTGAGAGAGCCAGGCTTCATAGAATCTGTGAGGCTTAAAAGAGGGTTTTTGATTTTCATGAGTAATGAGGAGGATTGGGGAGCATTGACAAGGGGTTGGCAATGGGTCGATCAATTCTGGATCTAACATTCTTAGGAGATTGTTTGTTAGACCAAGTGAAGGGAGATCCTATAAAAGTAATATCACTGAGCCCAAAATTATCAATTGTTTTTAGAACAAATTGGAGTGATTGAGAAGGGTGAGTTGAAAAGCTGCTTCTTTCTGAGCTGAAGAGAGTGATATTTAAGTCTCCAAGTATAACCCATTAAATATTCTAGGAATTACTAGGTAGTCCAGGAAACCCAGTACCGGTTACTCTCTAATCCACCCCTAGAATAAAATTATCCGCTGGTCCAAAAACATGTTTTTGGACCAGAATATTTATTCCCTAGTCCAAAACGTGCGGGTCACACAAGACAAGTTTTTCAAAAGTACCAAAAATACCCTTTCTGCAACTCCACGAACAAATCAAATTCAGTTTCTTTCTCTTTTTTTTCATCTCAGATTGTTTCTCTTTGGTTTTCTTTGCTCCTGCGTTTTGGTTCATCAAAGTATCTGGTAGCATCTTTCAATTAGGCTCATCACAGCTACTATCTCGTAAATCATCTGTGCTTCGAAATCAGATTCGAACAAGGTATTTATCTCGTAAATCATCTTCCTCTGCTGTTGTTCTTGGAATGTTGATGAATAATTAGGTTTATTCTGATCCGATTTCTATCAGAATAGTTGTCTATGATGTACGTTGTTATCTTTCTTTTATGATTTCAGTTTTGTGATGATTTATATTGTTCAATTCAGTTTCCGTTCGATTTACATTGTGATTTTTGTGTGTTTCAATTAGGTATCTTAAAATCGAATTAGGTTAATCTCAGATTCGAACAATATATGTTACTATAATCACCTTTTCTCTGCTGCTGTTCTGTTTTAGTTTCTTTGTAATCTGATATAGGTTTGTTTTACTGTATTTTTTGATATAGGTTTGTTTTGTTAGATAGATCGTGTAGTAATTTTGTATTCTCTTTTTGATATAGCTGCAGTTCTTCTATTTTAAAGTTAGTGGTGGCATTGAAATCCAGTATCACCACGCATATCATGCAATTGAGTTGTCGCATAAACAGATTTTTGGTAATAATGTTAAGTCGTACACTGATCTTGCTTGGTGGGTGAATGTTGTTAGGGAAACAAACCCTGGGTCATTTATTGATTTCGATTTCAATGATGCTACAAAAAGATTCAATAGACTTTTTGTTTGCTTTGGAGCTTGTATAGAGGGATATAAACTATGTCGTCCCATGATTTTCTGTGACTGTACATTTCTCACTGGAACTTTTAAAGGAGGTCTCATGGCAGCAACATGTCTTAATGGTAATCAAGGTAACTGGTTCTTTTTTTTTTTTTGATATGTAGTGTCTGGTAGTTAGATCACTCATATTGACCTTACTTCACTATCTGACAATGAGTATTGACCATACTACATACTACATATTGACCTTACTGAGTATGAGATAAACCATACTGCATGTGAAAATGTAGTGTCAATCAGTTGCTTAACATGTTATTATGTAGTGTCAGGTTTTCACATATCAACAAAGAGGTAAACCAACTGCATGTCAATATGTAGTGTCAATATTAGTTGCTTAACATAACTAGTAATTCCTTTTTGCAGGATTTTATCTGCTCGCGTTTGCTTTAGTACCTGGTGAAGACAATATCAGCTGGGAATGGTTTTTCAAGAAACTGAAGGAGGCTTTGAATGATGATCGCCCAATCACTTTTATGACTGACCGAGGTGAAGGGTTGGTTAAATATATTCCCAAAGAGTTCCCTGATTCTCATCAAAGATATTGTTACTTCCATTTGGACAAAAACTTACCTACCGCAAACTCTGACGAAAAGTATAAGGAAGTGATTGATGCTTTCCGAAAGGCGACATATGCTCTTTCTCTTGCAACATACGAGGAAGGTCTTCAAGAAATGGTTAATTTGGGAAGGCCTTGGGTTGCTGACTACTGCCGCAACATTCCAAAAGAAAAGTGGTCCAATGCTTTCTTCAAGGGTTGTAGTTATGGTTACACTTCATCTAGCGTTGCTGAATCGTTCAATAGCTGGATTAACAAAGAGAAGAAATCACCTGTGTGTGCGTTCGTTGACTCGATCAGGTTTGTATCAGTTTCCTTAGTCACAGTACAAGCTTATATTAGTTTTCTTTTTGTAACAGTATTAGCATATATGTTCTGTTAATCTACGTATATTTTTAGTATAACAGACTTTGCTATCCCCTTGTCGTGTAGGATACGTATGATGGAAATGATGTCAGAACGTCGTGAAGAGAGTCTCTTTATGGACCCAGAACTGCTAACCCCTACGTATCAAGCCTTGCTTGAACTACACATCCAAATTGGCCGTCCCTGGAAAGTTAGCCAGTCAGATGCTAATCGTTATGAAGTGCATTCTCCAAGGTTAGCGTTTACCCCTAATCTCTATCATCTGAATGTTATTTACTTTCTCTTTCTTTTTTTTAAGTACCATGTTTCTGTGAGAACATATAAATATGTACTGTGTATATTAGGTGTACTGAAAAATAACACATCAATATGTACTGTGCAGATCTCATATGGTAGATCTAGAGAGAAAAACTTGTACTTGCCAACGATGGCGCGTTTATGGTTTTCCATGATCGCACGCTACTGCAGCTATTACTAGATCTGGAGGAAGGATTCTTGATTAGGTTGAAGATTATTTCAAAGTTACCACTTTTCGTAAGCTATATTCAATAGATATTATATCCGTTCCTAACCACGACAGGTATGTGTCTTTAATCAGTACATTTTGCATAACAATATGTAATGGTAGATACCACTTACACATGTAATAACAATTGAAACTGTCAACATAAACCTACTTACATATGGATGTTACATACTGATATGTAATGTTAGATACCACTACATTTTTTTATATTTGTTTTCAGGAACAATATACCGTGTACATATTCATATGTAGTTGTGGTTCATTCATTTATATGATATTGTTTTTTTCTCACAGGCCCGATGAGTATCACGTAGATGATATCGTTCTCCCAGCAGAAGTAATTAGGTCTCCACCAGGCAGGAAAAAGGGGAAACGTTTTAAGTCTGCATTTAAGACTAGTAGAAAATCTGTCAAGTGTTCAAACTGTAATTTGAAGACTCATCACAACAAGGCAACATGCAATCTTATCCGACAGTATGAACTTTCTGAAGAATGATTTTGTGTCAGGTATGTATTTCAGTCAGATACATATTAATGTCTTAATTAAGTAAGTTTGATACAATACAATGTACTTTTAAGCAAGTAGTGTTCTGATTTCTCTTTTTCTTTTATCACAGGCTTGAACGTGCAGCAGAATGTTATATCGATGATGTTGCCAGATTCCTTTTCCACAATTCTTTCCTCTATCCCTTGTTCTATTCTACCGTTTTTCTTTTTGATTTTGTCAGTACAAACTGAATTTGGTTAATAAGTATTTCATTTACAGTACATACATTACAAGTGTACTGAAAATACTGTTTTTGTTGTTTCTTAGAACATCTTTTGGTTTTTGAAACATTATAAGTCTATCAAAATGTAGTTATTGTAGTTATTTTCGAATTATGAAATATGTTTTTAAGTCTATCAAAATGTCATTATCTATCAGCAGTAGTGAAGTATTTACATACTGATATTACATGTCAGTATTGTAGTGTTAGTATCTACCACTACATACTGATATGTAGTGGTTGTAGTGTAACCATACTAGATGTTTGTAACAAGAAAACAATTAAATATGTACTGGTTTGTGGTTTAACCATCTTCCACTAAGATTATTTAGAACATCTTTTGGTTTTCCAGATGATTCACCATCTTCACGGGGGTCGAGGGGGCAGCGCCCCCTCGTATCAACAACACAAAATCATGTTTAAGTAACACAATTGAAATACCACTACATTAAAGTTAAACCCAAATTCAAATTAAAAATCACTACATATTAGATATATGTTTTTGAACATTCTTGAACTCATGAAATGAAACCAAGAATAGAAAGAAAAGAAAATAGTTAAATAGTGATATGTACTGTCAGATTACTTTTAGCAAGTAAGACTATTTTTATGTCATCTGCCAACTGATTTCCGGTGGAGATGCTTTCAGCAATTTGCATGCTAACGGGACCCTTTTGTTACGAATCTTCGCTTGCACTTCTTCATCATCTCCCAAAGGCACTCCCACATATTTTATTTTTGACATCATCTTCATAAAATGCATCACAAACAGTAGACAGTCTGGCGATCCCCCTTGTTGAGGTGCTTCACATTCATTCACTATTACATTCTTCATTGTTACTTTGTCCTTCTCCATCAAGTACACGTTGATAGGCACGTACATGTAATCTGCCATTTTGCAGGCGTGTAGATAACAAATACCTCCCCATTCAGCCTTAGAAGAATTGTAGTGGTTGAACACCATTTTTTCGCAGTCATACTCAAGTAGCGTCCAATGAAGATTGTGGTGGCACATTGGTACAAGAATCTTCTTGATACTTTCATCCATCGCCAATATTGGTTTGTAAACAGAATCATGTGCTGCTCCTTTGAGGTTATCCGGGAACTCGACATTGTACTGAAAACATGGATGTACTTGAAATAGTTTATATCTAATTTTGTTTTATGCAATATTGATATGTAGTGTACCTACCCCTACATACTTTTTTAATTTTTGAATATGTGTTGTAGTAAATATGCAGTGTAAGATAATAACTAACCCAAGCGGATGGATCCAGATGCAACACAGGCAAGTATTTCCTGTATACTTCGTGCATCGGTTGCTCATTCTGAAATTTGGTGTTAAGCTTGTATTGTGCGTAGTTGAGAAGATCTTGTTCTAATAAATCGTTCTGCACCAAGTCATCAACTGTAGTTCCACTTACACAAAGACCACCTTCTCCCACTCTCCAAGCAATTGAGCTAGAAAATAAACGACGTAAAGGTTAGTATTCTTTGTGTAACAGTACATACTGATATGTCTTTCTCAGTATTTTTTATACAAATATGTATGTATATCAAAAGTACATACACAAACTAATAGTACATATCAATATAAAAGTGTCAATTGAGAACTCACCTAAGATTTTTTGCATTATTGATGTATGTGGAAAGAGTACTCTTTTGTTCATCGTTCATGTCATTATAGAATGGTGATTTAGTCAGTTTCCGGAAATACTTGCGCAACTTAAGCTTTCTCTTTTTGTTTAGTGGTAGTGCTTCTGCAGCTGCAGTTTTCGGTCCTTTATATGATGGTGAGAACTTACTTCTACTCTCATATATATCATCTACCTTCTTTGCAGGATGGGAACGAGTAACAGGTCTGGTGGGTGTTGTTACCTGCTGCTTTTCGGGCTTTGTAGCACGCTTTTTGTTCACTTTTACCATTTTTTGTTTCTGGCTTGTGCTAAACTGTTCCTGCATTTTTAATCAACATAAAAAAAATATGTAAATATCTATATTGCATAAAACATAGTTACATCACCTAATCATTTTTGAAAGCATGTAGTGGTATATGATTGTATGGTATAGTGATTTCTAGTGCTACCATACTGATATACATATCAATATGTAGTGATTTGTAGTGTAATATTAACTACACAAAATGAGATTTTTAGTACATATCATTCACCTGTGATGGAACCTCCAAAACATCTTGCGAGGGGACATCCAGAACATCTTGTGATGAAACATCCAGAACATCTTGTGATGAAACATCCAAAGGATCTTGTGATGCAACCTCCAAATGACTTTTTGAACTGGTTGTAGGTATGTATTCTTGTTGCTTACCTGTAACTTCACCTGCATCTTTCGGTTCAATGGGTTCTTGTTGCTCAGTTGTTTCTTGTGGAATGTGTAAAGGCCGCAAATCTCTTCCAAACAGATTATCAAATTGTTCTCGTAAGTTAATACCAAAAAGACCATCGTTGTTATCTGGAAGGAGGTCTGCAAACTCTTCGACATAAACACCAATGCCAGAGTTTTCCATTTCTATAAAGTCTGGCATAGACAGCTTTTCAATGTGTTCCAAACTCGACATCATAGTAAACAAAGGTACATCCAGCAAATTAAACTCTTCCGCCGCCAATCCGGCGTTATACTCTGGAAATTTCTGCGAATTAACTACAACTGAAGACTTCGTTTCTAGCATAGTTGTAAGCAACTCCTTTGCTGCTTCCTGCCTAACTTCAAGTTGATCAACCTGCAAAAATCAATTGAAACTGTCAACAAAAACCTACTTAGCTTGAGTTTTTGCTATGTATACCACCACAAGAATGTACTGTTACATATAAATATGTTCCACTACAAGAATGTACTGTTACATATCAATATGTAATGGTAGATACCACTACATATTGATAAGTAACAGATAGATATTGATATGTAACAGATAGATAGTGGTATACAAGAATGTACTGTTACATATCAATATGTAATGGTAGATACCACTACATATTGATATGTCACATAGATATTAATATGCTACTTACCTGTGTGTTTTCTTTTCCCTTTTTCTCTTGTATCTCTTTGACTTTTTCCTCCAAATTAGATTTAGCCCAATTTTTAACCTCAGAACGCGGAACTTCAACATCATGGAACTTCAATACTGAAGTTGTTGACAATTCAACCTCAGAGGTGGCATTAACATGAGTTTGATCTTTCGGTGTTGACAAACCAACTTCAGGAATGTTGACATTAGCATCTGTTTGATCTTCCGGAGAACCTTGCATTTCGTTATCAACTATTTGGTCCACATTCAACTCTTCATTGGGGTTTCTTGGAGTAGGTGTACATCCCAATCTAACATAATCTTCCTGGCTGGCTTCTCTCTGCAAAGGGAAAGCTTTCCGGTAAATATCATGCAACATGAACTCAAGCTTTGAAGCGTCAACCGGTTCGCCCTCTTGCTGCATTGTGTTGAATTCACTCCATTTGGAAGATATTGTATTCCTCAAATCATCGTATTTAATCTTCCAATCTTCTCCCCCCAATACTGAGTCTCTTCTCTTTCTCTTCTCTTCTCTTCTTCCTCTTCTTCCGATTCGGAATTCTCATCTAAACAAAAAGCATCATCATTTGCTTCCTGTTGAATCCTTCTTGAAATACGATTAAGGATTTGTCTTTCTTCGTGTGTTATCTCATCTTTGAAATCAACATGGAACTGGTACAAATCAAATAAATGTAAAGAAGCAACTACATATTAGATATTACCAAAAAAAAAACATGTCGTAGTTCTTTCTCTATTAGATACACAGGGAGAACTACATATTGATATGCTAATAACTACATATCAATATGTATCACCACAAATTGATATGCTAATAACTAATACATATTGATATGCTAATATGTAGTAGCATATTGATATGCTAATAACTACTACATATTGATATGCTAATTATTACATATCAATATGTCGAACTACGTGTACTTATCAATATATTTTTATTATGACAAAATATGTACGGCAAGTTTACCTGATACTCAAAAGATCAATATCCTTTAGGAACTCAGCACATATCTTTGTATGATTCCACCTAGCCACTCTTGGCACATACATTCCTGCAGGTTCTGTCACTATATCCTCGGGCGCCACCAAATGGGTATGCTCCGCAAACCATGGCTGCAAAATATTGATATGCAGTATTAGATATACTATCAATATGTAGAAAACACATAAAACAAAAACATTTTGAAGTAGAATAACAAAAATAAATAGATTCTTACCAACAAATAAATAGCACAACCATTTGTGCGTTCTACGGATTCCACGTTTTCATTCAGCTCTTTCTCTAAATGAGAATGGATGAGGTCAGGCCATGAAATATTCTTAGCCTTCTCAAGATCAAGAACGAAACCAATATATTTTTCAGTCAAAGCGTTTGCATCACTTGTAGCGAAATAATGAAGTGCACATATACAAGCAGATAAGCCTAACAAGATCTTCGGCATCTTCCTCGTCTTCCTCGTCTTCTTCAGAATCTTCATTTGATTGATCACCCACGCTTTGCAGAGACTCTTCATCAGACTTCTTCTTTTTCAGATTAATTGGTGTTTTTTTAAGGATATTCAAGATTGCCTTCACAATCATTGGCCTAGTCACTTTATCACCAGCTTTCATATCAGTAGGAAAAGTCCTTTTGAAAAATTCTGTTTCACGCCATCCACTTTTTTTATTGACTTGTAAGCCTATAATCAAGATATTCCCTATTTGGAATTCTCGGCATCCCATAAATAAGTGCCATTTCTTCTGGTGTGGATACTAGCTCATTCGGTTGGCCATGCCTTTTAAAGACAAATCTAAGCTTGTTTGGATCTTGACCCCTAACGTAACAGCGTAACATTTTCGTCATTGCATCTTCAATCTTCAACCAATGTTCCAACTCAAATCTTGTGTACCAGAACATTAGGAACAGGTTACCGAATGATGCTTCAGAAATCATCTTCAGCTGCAACTCACTCAACTCAAGGTTTTCAGTGGACTTCGCAATAGCCTTCTTAGTGGTCCTAATAGTCTTCGCAAGCCCCCACAAGACCCTGAAACCGCCACGGTATAAACTTCGTGGTTTTCCAGCTCCTTTCTTACGCTTATTAGCACCTACACAATAACAAGAACCAAAAACTAATACAATACATATCAATATGGTATATCAAATATGTAGTTACATCATCAATATGTAGTTGTAATATCTACCAAGTCTTCAGAAAATACTTAATACCAAAAACAAGCACAACAATGCATCATTACATACTCATAAACACATGTTATTAAGGATACATATTATTCATACGCTTTGTTCTTATATGTAGTTGTACTACATACCTTCTACATTTGCTTTCCCCCCTTTTGTTTTTGGTGAATGAGTAGCAGCTCTCAAGGCAACTGCTTTCTTCCCCTTCTCTTCCCCTACACCATATCAAATATGTAGTTAATGTATCTACCATGAACATGAAACAACTACATATCAAATACCACAACATACTGGTAATTTTATAACTACATACTGATAACTACATATGAACCACAATTTACGGGGGTCGAGGGGGCATCGCCCCCTCGTTATTAAGAATTATCTTCAGTTTTAACATTACAAACCTTCTTTCAGGAGCGCTTTTGCTTTCCCCCTTTTTTCTTTTCCCTTTCCTTTTGGAGAAGGAGTAGCAGCTCTCAGGACAAGTGCTTTGTCCCCCTTTGCTGTTGGTGAAGGAGTAGCAGCCGTTGTCGCTGTTTTTCCTTTTGCTTTAGTAGTTTCCGCTGCTGTTTTTCTTTTGCTTTTTGCTTCAGGAGAAGCAGCTGCTTTCTTTCCTTTGGTTTTTGCTGTTTTTGTAAACCAAAAGTTTTGTACACATTACATATTACAGGCAGATAATAATATGTAGCACACATATCAATTTGAGATGCTATCATTACATATCAATAACTACAAATTGAAGACAACATATTGATATGTAGTACAGATATAAAACATATGAATCACACACTGCATGTCAATATGTTGTGTCAAATTACATACACAACAGATGAAAAACATGTAAAACATATGACTCACAGAGATGTTGTGTTTCTATTGAACAAAAAACATATGAATCACACATTGCATGTCAATATGTTGTCTCAAGTTACATATACAACATATGAAAACATGTATACCAGACACTACATACAAATATTTAGTGATTCCATTGAAAACATGTAAAACAAACACTACACACAGAGATGTAGTGATTCTATTGAGCATATGTAGTATATTAGTTGAACATCACTACATATCTACAGTTTTTCATCAGCATTACATATTGATATGTATTGCATGTCAATATGAAATTCAACAACAGTTTTCTAAGTATTGCATGTCAATATGAAGTACAAAATTAGGCTTTACTTTCTTCTGATTTTTGCTTACCTTCTACCTGAGGAACATTTGTTCGTGACGGAGTACCAACTTTACTCATACTCCTTGTTGTCGGAGATTTAGCCGCAGGGGAGGATTGTGTTGGTGAATCATCAACATTTTTTCTTCTTCTTTTTACCTGGGTTTCTTCTACAATTTCTTCTGTAATTGTCCGCTTGATAGTTCTAACCATTTTTTCTCTTTAATTGAATGAATAAAAATTAGGTTAGGAACTGATGATTTATGTAATTGATTAGGTCAGGAACTGATGATTTATGTAATTGATTAGGTCAGGAACTGATGATTTATGTAATTGATTAGGTCAGGAACTGATGATTTTTCTATAATTAATGATTTCCGAAATCGTTTTTCAGATGAAGGAGTTGCAGTCGGTTTTTTCTTCAAGAAAGAAGAAGAAGAAGAAGTGGGAAGAGACAGTTTTAACCCACGCATGAATGTTGAGGGTAGGCTAGTAATTTTCTAGGATTTTAAACCTTTTTGGACTAGCGGATAATTGTTCTATCCCGCTGGACTAGACACTAATCCCGGATCGAATCTTTGGACTAAACAGGAAATTTCTCTTAAATATTTATGCTCTGACCCATATTGTTTATCTCCTCCCATTGTCTTTTCCGTTATTCTGATGAGTGACTAGGTGGTTCAAAATACAATTGATCTCTCACGTATGAAATTATTAAGAGGTGACGGTTTCGAGTACTCGTGCAACAAATAATACTCTCGCCTGCAAAAACCAACAGTAAGAAGGAACAGAGATATTAAACTAATTTGTGGATATCATAATCACAATCTTTAAATATATTAATGAATTAGTAAAAGAAGGTAAAACATAAAGTAATTAGCAGCCTAACCTACTAAAAAAATAATTTAGTAATTTTGATTGTAAAGCTGCATACCTGCTGCCCTTGCCAAATTTGATTTTGTCTTTTTCCATGAGTTCAATGTAGCATTCAGGTCTAATGAGTTTACCCAGATGTCACCGCTAACCTAATATAATACTATAAATCTATTCTTGCATAATAGCTCTCTAAATCACTAACATTAATGTAGGTTCCGATGTCGGAACCAAAATTCCACATGTAAAGGCTGAAAAATTAGAAATACAAGAAAAAAAAGTTAGCACTGAGATCTATAACAATTGACGAGAATAATCAGCTAACAGCCATGCCAAATCTTCCCTAACAAAATTTTAAGAATGGTAGATTATACAAGTCTAACCTTAGTTGCTTTATCATGCCACCAGGTTCCTTTTTTACTGCTTCCCTGAAATTTTATAAACAAACTATTTATATGCTCTGAAAGCGTCATAGAGGACACATCAACAGATTTTGCATAATCTTACCGTTAAGAGAAATAAAAACAAAAGTTCAGAATATGAACTTTACTGGTATACGATAACAACATGTATATTGTAAGAATCCTTATCGACAACATCATTAAACCATTTCCCACCAATAAGATAGCAGCTTTTCCGAATGAATGTATAGGGTATCTGTCCATCAGATTTTTTACTTAGTAATACAAATAAACAAAAATAAGCTGAACTAAAATCAGAAAGGATCTGTTAAGGATCGAGCAAGAGAGAGGAGAGCATAAACGTGGAAGCATAAAAGACTACATTGATAATAATTCGATGTATCTTTCTCATTAATTCTCTAGCTATTTATACAATCACAAGACTTGGCTCTCAAGGCACAAGACTTGGTTCTCAAGATATTCTATTCCTAATATAACTCACACAACTCTCCTAAATATAGTCTTTCCTATATTATTTCCTAATACCCTCCCTCAAGATGGAGCATGTAGATCACGAATGCCCATCTTGGACCAAAGAAATTTAACTTCGGTTTTTTTTTTTTTTTTCTTCCAACGCTTTTGCGGAAAAAAAATCTTCAGATCATAGTTTAAGGACGTTTCGGTCCCCTTCATAGTTTAAGGACATTTCGGTCCCCTTCGTAGTTTAAGGACATTACGGTCCCATCTTCGTAGTCTTTAGGACATTTCGGTCCTCTTCGTAGTTTAAGGACGTTTCGGTCCCCTTCGTAGTTTAAGGACATTACGGTCCCATCTTCGTAGTTTAAGGACATTTCGGTCCTCTTCGTAGTTTAAGGACATTTCGGTCCCAATGCAAGTTTAAGGACATTGCGGTCCCATCTTCGTAGTTTTAGAACATTTCGGTTCCATCTTCGTAGTTTAAGGACGTTTCGGTCCTCTCTTCATAGTTTAAGGACATTGCGGTCCCAATGCAAGTTTAAGGACATTGCGGTCCCATCTTCGTAGTTTTAGAACATTTCGGTTCCATCTTCGTAGTTTAAGGACGTTTCGGTCCTCTCTTCGTAGTTTAAGGACATTGCGGTCCCATCTTCGTAGTTTTAGAACATTTCGGTTCCCTTCGTAGAATACTTCTTGTACTCTTGGTTTCTTGGTTTCTTCGATAGAATACTTTTTGTACTCTCTCGACAACTCATAGGATTTCAACCTATTATTGTTGTTCTTTTTCTCATCACCTCTTGGTGATTGTTTTCTTCTCTCTTTTTTTTTTCTTTCTTCACAACATGAATGTTGTTTCTTCTTCTCTTATTCCAGTCACGCTATTTTTGCGAAACCTTCACACTTCTTTGTTCTTCAAGATTCTCTCACAATCTTGTCGTCTTTACAAAGTCTGCCACACTTTGTAGGATATCCAAGTTTCTGCCACAAACTCTTCAACCACACTTCACTTCTTCTTATTATATTGATGTTACAAATTTGCCACGCTATCCAGATTTGCCACATTTTTCGTAACAGATTTGCAACGCTGTGACATAATTGTCACACTTCTGTTTGCAAATCATTCAGGCACTTAAACAAACACCTTGTCTGCACTTATCTATTTCCTTTGAGGCTTTCAGCCCGTCTTCAAATCACCTGCAATACCTTTGCTTCGAAATTCTAATCCAAGACATACCTGTCTTCTTTCCTATTCATCTCAACTTCCGGAAACGTTCTTCAATTGTAACCATTCATCTGTAACTGACCCACAAATAACAGCAGTGACAACCACTTCCTTGGATGCTTTCTCTATGTGAAACTCACCTGAAATTCATCATAAACTCGAGTTCTGATCACAAGCCAATTTCTGTCGTCCATTGTTCGTCACCATCTTTTAGACCTCGTACACAGAGCCATCTTTAACCCACTGCAATCTTCTCCGTTGCTTCACAGGTTGAACGACGAGCACATCTTCTCAACTGATGTGTTACTTCACAACGGCAGACACCATCTTCTTTCCTGCTCCAAACTTTACCAAAACAACAACTGCCAGAATGGCATCAGTTCTTCGCTTGTCTTCTCTACCAATCTTTGGCAAACAGTTTCACCAACCATGGCAGCTTCTAAATCAACCCCCGGACCAACTTCTGAAACATCCTTGAGCCTGAACTTTACGACCATCCATCTTGGCTTCGAACGTAAGTCATAACCCTAGGCAACAAACCACTGTAACCATAGCATACATGACATCGGTATCTCCCTGTTCTGTAATTACGAAACTCTGAAAACTTCCTTGTTTATCTCAAGCTTTCGAGAAACTGTGAATCTCTTCTCATCTTTATGCCAGACTCCATACATGGTTTGATAGGCAACGTAGTCTTCAGCAGCAGAATAAGACCAAGAGTTACGCCTTCTTCTTATCATCAAACTTAACACGATTCTCTTTGATGAATTCTCTTCATCAGTCTATAACCATCACCGGTATAACATCACCTGCACCATGACTCCATACACAACAGCACCTAACTCGAGCTCCATCTTCTTCTTTTTTTCACATCTCGATCCCATCTTCTTCCAGGCCATCATCTCATCACAGAGATTGTTACCATGAACTGCCGTTAATGGAGATAACATTGGAAGCAACTCTTTCTCCCTGTTCTACTGCCAACCATCTCTGTCTCCGACCATGCTTCTTCTTCCATCCTCATCTATCAACTATAGCAGCAGATCATCATCGCCACTGCCAAGCTCTTTCACGAGTTTGAATCTCACGTACCGAACTTCCTTTTTATGTTGACTTCTAAAAATAGTTCAATCAACCCATGTTTCCTTATTAACTTCGATTCACGTCAGAACCCTAACTTTTTTTTTTCTTTTGAAACTCTCGTTTCGTCCCTCCGTGTAGACTCACACGGATAAAGCTTGCACCAGGTCTTGGAGCAGCAACATAGGTCTTTCTTCTATAGAACCCTCGTTATCACCACGACTTCTCGAGCTCCAACATCTTCTTCTTATCATCACAGCAATACCGTCTTCTTGCTGTTTCCTAATCCATATCAACACCTTCCAAACTCTGTTTTCTCGGCTAAAGCTACTCATCTCTGTTCTTACGACAATGGCAGCAACAAGCCATCATATCTTTCCTGCTCAATATTGCATGACTATACAGCTTAGCACTTTTTTTTTTTTTTCTCTCTCACAAGCCCTTAATCAATCCTTCGCAACAACTCACCATCTCGTTGGAGTTCTTCTCAGTTGAAACTTCACGTTTTTTTTTTTCTCGGACCAAACTTTTGTCCAATTAATCTTCAAATAACAGCAGCCAGCATCGCCCCTTCATAACTTGTTGTATCTTCAAGCTATTTTCGGTCCCTGTTTCACCATCTGAGATGCATCTCTTCGGCTCAATTACGTACACCAACACGACTTTAACAAGTCTTCTTTTGCAGCCTTCTCGTTCAGGAAAAAACTCAACTACAAAAGGCAGCAACTTTTTTTTTTTTTTACCCTAAAACGAAAAACAATAGAACTTCTCTAACTCTTTATTCTTCTCCTCTCTCCCTCTCACCTCGCTCTGATACCATGTTAAGGATCGAGCAAGAGAGAGGAGAGCATAAACGTGGAAGCATAAAAGACTACATTGATAATAATTCGATGTATCTTTCTCATTAATTCTCTAGCTATTTATACAATCACAAGACTTGGCTCTCAAGGCACAAGACTTGGTTCTCAAGATATTCTATTCCTAATATAACTCACACAACTCTCCTAAATATAGTCTTTCCATTATTTCCTAATAGGATCATATTGAAAAACGCTAAAAAAAATATACGACAGATTACTAGATTAGGTTGTGATATGTCATATTGTTAATTTCAGTTTAGCATCAAGCCTGTTTTGTTTTAATTAAACCATAATAGTGAGAGTGAGACAAAGGTTTAAAGATCATGTGCTAAAGTTCTGTTATCGTTTAAGGGTGCATACGGCTATAGTACCACTATGAACCATATAAGTGGTCTACAAGTACATATCTTTTGTTTCAGTGCTGGTCTTTAACTTATGATGGCAAGCTGAAGACCACATGTCATGTCATGGTGTAAAGTTAGTTTACCTCATAGCCTCTTATTTTTTTTTAAAATGTCTCCATTAGCTAAGGCATGAGGAGATAGAATCATAGAAGTGGAAGACTGCTGGATGCTGGAAGCAGAAACAGAACCTAGTTGGCATCAAATTAATTCTTTCTACTTATCACTATATCATTAAATCAATCTCAAGTAAGTATTTATGTGCTATTACTTCTGGTCTGTAGTCTATCTAGCTGTAGAGTTTATAATACTAAGCATCCAATAAAGTATCAGCATATAGTAGTAATTATGTTTAAGCAAAAGTAATTTCTTTGTAGAATGTTTTACCATGCTTAAGCAAATTATCGTCCTCTATGGTCTCAAGCCTCCAACTCATATATGGTTCAAGACCATCATCAAAGCACCGTGTCTCCGCTGCAACATAACAAATAAAAAAATTGAATAAGTAACACACTTGAATCTCGGATGGATATCAATGGTCACATTATTTTTGTGACCTCAAGAGCAAACAACGTTTTCAAATAAGAATAGACATTTTGCATGCTATTTAGCAGGGGATTTTATTCGCAACACTATTGTAAAAACAGAAAAGAGGCACTAACTGATAAATTGCTTGGCCTTTTTAAGAATTGCAGCGTGCTTCCCAGATTGCATAAATGAAAGTTTTCCTGTAATCCAAAAAAATATGGAAAATCACAATAAATTAAAAGCATTACTAAAATTATTTTCCAGAAATCTAAACTTAAATGAACTCATCAAGCCTCGAAATTATTTTCCTTAAACTAATTCATTACAGTATATCGGTAAACAGTACTCAATAACTTTCAGAAAGAATCTAGCCAATCACTAAAATTAACAATGGATCAATGGTCTAGATTAATTGCATATTTTCATTAACAAGAAAAGTCATACTTGTCACAAAACGCAAGGTAATACGTCAGACACCGCAAATTGGCATATAATGCATGAAGAAAGTATTACCTCTTCCAAGGCTTCTTCAACGGCCTTCATCTTCACGACTAAATCATCATTCCCATCCCTGCTCAAGTATATTATTTTAAGTAAGAAGATATGATAATTATTTTATGCAAGGTAATCCGTTAACGTAAGATTGGCCCAATTAAAAAATCCTTTCTTAAGGACAGTCAAGATCACACTTCTCTAATCAAGTTACCTGGTACCATACCACCTGTCTTCGAGTTCTCTTTCACCTGCTCGACCAGCAGGAGACCTAGCTCTTGGATAACTCTTTCTCTCATCTGCAGGAGACCTACCACTCCTGGAGAATTTCTCTTTTTCTCCGACAGCTAATTCAGTTTTGTGTGAAGAATTGGTCCTAAAAGGATACCTTCTTTTTGGAGAGCTCTTTCGTCTTTCTCTTCAAGGTGGACTCCTTCCAGAAGACCCTTGACGCTTTGTAGGAGAATTAGACTTAGACCCACGTCGAATTGGCAAGTTATGACTAATGAGTACCTGCTCAGATGCATTAAAATTAAAAAGCGAAAAGCACATAAACTAAACAGACTAAACCAGTATCCATTGTGCATTAGTAAGTAGTAACTAACACCCCCCAAATTGTAATTCTTCAGCAACAGAAGTAAGCAATAACTTTATGCATAAGAAGAAACAACCTACACATTGCAAACCAAACATCGTGTACTGTATCGATGATATTATAGATTGACTGCAACTGCTAAAACATCAGACCAACATCTCTGATTAAAGTACATACTGAATTTTAAATTGACTCTTTTGCATAAAATACTTTTCTCTATCACTCTTTAACGATAACCACTTACCTCAATCACTCTCTATGATAAACATACATATAATCGCCAATCCTCAGTCTGTCACCATTAAATATGCATATGATGCACAGCATATGTCATAACCCGATAGACGAATCTTTCATCTCTTGTACAAATTTAAGTATGAGAATAAGTTGAGAATGCAAATTTACATGTTTTTTCTCATAGGAAAATAAACAAATAACTGAAGCTCACAAATTTGAAAAAATATATATAGATATATAACCTGGCGAGATTGGGGTATACCCAGATTAATTGATGTATACTCAATTTTAAAGGGACTCATTTTAAGGATTTTAGGGAGAGTCCTAATGAGTAAGTTACAAAACTACCCTTACCCTTTAAAAACCTATTACCCTAAATCAGTTTTAATCTTTTTATTTCATCTTCTTCTTCTCTTCTTCTTCTCCTCCACAACCACACCGGCTCCATCACCTCCACCACCGTCAAAACTCGTCGATTAATTCATTGAAATCGTCGATTCGAAAACTCCGATTAATCTTCATCAATAGATCCACCACGGCGGAAGGAAACTCGTATGAAAGGCGCTAATCGAAAACCCAATGAGTATAACCCTGGAATTGCAAGTTTGGTTCAAAAGAAAGTGAAGAAAAGAATTGTCGAAGAAGGAGAATTTGCAGCCGCTGAAACACAAGAAATTGTGCGCTTAAGAAAGTAAGGGCTTACTTAAACTCACTCTAATACTTCGATTTCATGTTTGCATGTTAAATTAGGTTAGAAAAATCGAAATTGTGAATTGGCAGTTGCGAAGCTGGCAAGGTATTATGTTATCGACCTTGCCGGCTTTTCATAGTTAGGGTTTGGCCGGCAAGCTCTTAGGTATCTTGCCGGCTGTTTAATATCTGTAACTGCTTCCACAGGGTCGGCAGGTTATTCAACCTGCAACCTTGCCGGCGGCAGTCTTTGTTTAATGAAGCCGGCATGTTATTATTTTTTACCCTGCCGACATGTTATAACTTGTTTCGGAACTATTGGTTCCTGATGCCTTGAATTTTTAAAAACCGGGACGGTGTTTGGATACAACCACGCCGGCTGTTTGTTGGCCGGCAATGTATGGGTAATGTACCTTGCCGACCTGTAATGTGGAAAATCTTTGTATCTCCTGTGTAGTATATTTGTTACTGGCCGGCAGACTATATGAATACTACCCTGCCGGCTTCTCTTTAGCCGGCATGTAATTTATATATAGACCCTTCCGACCATTGTTCCGCCGGATAGGTTATATATGTCGACCCTGTCGACCTGTAATTTTTTTCCCTTAATTGTTCTTGTTCAGGTTGGAAAAGGAAAAGAAGAAAGCTATGAAAGCTCTTAGTCCTCCTTCAAGACCTCCTCGTGTTGGTGATAAACTCTTGACTTCAACACATCGACGGGCATATGTTGTGCCGGGAACGCTCAAGATCCGTGTACCGAATGATTCTCAACCACCATCGGAACCCAGTGATTCAGACGCTACTCCGGATGAAGACCAATAAATTCCATCTGGTAGAAGAGGTGATGATGATGATGTTGATGAAAGCACACCGGCTGCTGGAGGAGGTAACAATGATGATGATGAGGGTGATGAAAAATGCCTAATGTTGGAGGAGGTAATGATGATGATGATGATGATGATGATGATTATGATGATGGAGATAAATATAAGGATATGGAGGATGAAATTGTTGAAGAGGCAGAAGAAGAAGAAGAAGGTGATGGAACCGGAGAACAAACTCTAGCTATTATTCAACAAACCGAAGCTTCAACTTCAAGTGAAACCGGAAAGAAGAAGAGGGTGATCACTAAACCAAATGATTCCCACATGCCTCCCCCTCACTTGATGATTACACTGAAAAAGGTGAGCGTCCAAGGGGGACCCCAAGAGATGGTGGAGAAGTTCTTTTTAGATACAAAGACTCTTGGGCATGTACGATCCATAATACTATCGTAAGTAATCTCAATCCGTCTTTGTTCTTTATTCAAGTGTGTAACTATCTTAAATTTGCGTCAAGTGTTTGTATTTCTTTTCATTTTGTTTTTTTTGGTATTTAGGATCACAGGCATGTCGTCCGTCTCATGAGACGCCAAGCTTCGTGTTCAGTGACTAGTACTTGGGATCTTGACAAGGAATGTGAGGAGGTGAAAGTGATTGTCAAGAACTACAGGTTGTGGCCTGCGGTGGAGAGTTCGAATATTGAGCATGATAAAGTTACCGTATCTGCATTCTGTGAGAGGTTATACGGAGAGACTGATACAATGTTATTCCCATTCGGTGATATGGCGATAACTCCCGATGATGCTCAACAAATTCTAGGCCTCGAGGTTGGTGGAAAAGCAGTCACTGAGGGATTCAATAATAAGTTTCCTTTCAAGGATATTTACGCATTGAGCCAGAAATTGTTCGGTTGGAATCAGATTGATACGGAGTCTGTTCTTGAGATGAAGGATGGTCGTCTAAGCAAGAAGTTTAATCTGAAGAAGTTGAGGGACAAATTATGGGAGACAAATAAAATCTTTGATAAGGAAGGAAGGGTGAACCCGGTGCGAATCAATGCTACAGCGTCAGCTTATTTGCTATACGTCCTGGGCAAATGTATCTTCCCCGACCGTTCTGGAAGCTTGGTCGAGGCAAATTACTTGCAACTATTGGATCCCTTAGATAAGATGTGTGAGTATTCTTGGGGTACTGCGGTGGTCGCCTTCTTGAACAATGAGTTGACAAAATGTTCTAAGGCACTCAGTACGCAAGTTAACGGAAACACATGTCTCTTCCAGGTAATTTTATTGTCTAAATCATTTATATTTGCAAAATTCTCGTAAGATAATATTCTTACTAAACTTTTTTTTTGCATAGGTTTGGATATATGAGAACTTCCCTTCCTTGTTCAAAGCCAACTCCTACGTCAAAGTGGATGCGAATGTTGCGGTTCATAAGCCAAGAGCGAAAAGGTACAGTTTTAAGGGTACTCAGGATAAGGACATGACGCAAAATCTTATCAAACTCCGAGTCGCCATCGACAAATTGACTGCGGATGATGTGTTATTTGATCTGTATCGAGATGCTAGAAATCAAGGTTTAATCCAAAGGAGAGATGAAGTTGCATTATACTATGGACCCTTGATGACTATGTATGATGGATATTCAATGTACGATCCACATCGGGTAATGCGACAATTGGGTTGCGTCCAAGAAGAACCTCATTTCGATGAAGAAAAGTCGTTCTTTACTGTGAAAATGGCTGAATGCACCACGTCCCAAAAAACTATTAACGTCTCTTACGATCCAGCGCCAGTTCAATAACATTGGGACGACAGACGTGGTCGTAAATTCGATGTGAGTTTTTTGGACGAGGTGACCACCGGTTGTGAAGCCAGTGAGAAATACATGGCGTGGTACTTGGGTTGGGCTCGTCCTACTGTGATTAGGGAAATGACTGCTGAAGAATTGGCTCGTAAGAGGAGGATGGCATCTAAAGACCCAACAATAAGTCTTAAGTTCTTTGTAAGTATTTTAGAGTTGCTCTTACTATTTTAAGATTATATTATCAAATCATTCTATTAATTGTTTGTTGTTTAATTGAAAATAGAAGGACCAATTGAAGACCTTTGTGAAGGTATTGTGCTGCGCGAAAGACAGAGGAGAGCCTTTGTCGATTGAAGAGAAAAGCAAGCACATTGACTATGCTTGCAATGTTGACAATGAGGATGCCCATGAATTATTCAAGCAACTTGAGGCTCAAGTAAATATGGAAGAAAGGGAAGCACAAGCCAAGTTGAATGCTGACAAAAAGAGGGCTTGTAGCGGTCGTGGTGGTGAAGGTAGCAGCAGTGGTAGTGTTCCTAAACGGGGTCGGGGTCGTGGTCGTGGTCGTGGTGAATGAATGCTTTCCTAGTTTATTTCTTTATGTTGTGGTGGAAAAATGTTTAAGTTAATGGTGTGGACAAATGTTTTTTTAAGGTTTATGGGACATGTTTTCGTATTTTGGACAAAAAGTGTTGGATTTATAGTTGTTGAATGAATGGTTTGTTTAGCTATATAAAGTTTCAATACTTATGCCGGCATGCTTTGTTTAAGTTACATTGCCGACTGTTCCAGGGTCGGCAAGGTTGTGAATTGTCAGAATGCCGACTCTGACAACGGAAATTGTGTAGTTACCAGGATCGGCAAGGTAATACGATTCCTACCTAGTCGGTTGTTTACTCGCCGGCAAGGTAATATGTTATCGACCATGCCGGCTATCTGTGGCAAAAAAAACTTTCTCCTGATGCCTAAAATCATATAAGGTCGGCATGGTAACAAAATTCTTACCTTGCCGGCCGAATCCTAGCCGGCATGCTAATGACCCAATACGGTTCCGGTGGATACACAGAAGAAAAACCTTCTCCTGATGCCTAAAATCATCAAAGGTCGGCATGGTTATAATTTCCTAACCTGCCGGCCATATCAAAGCCGGCATGCTAATAACCAAATACAGTTCCGGCGGATACACAAAAGAAACTGGTCTCCTGATGCCTAAAATCATCATCAGGTCGCCATGGTAACAAATTTCAGACCCTACCGGCCTGACTTTGTCGGCATAATGGGGAAATAAAACAGTGCCAGCGGATTTAAATTTCAAATATTTTGCAAGTACAATTACATTGATTGACTTGTACTTATACACTATAACGGCCAAATTTGGGCACCATCCTATAAATACACTACTTATATCCACAAAACAACACACAACTATTTGCATATACTCTCCAAAGCTCGTATCATCATACACTCCATCTAACTCACCCAATAGCTCTCTACATACATATAACAATGGCTTCATTTGATTCTAATGAAGATTTGGCAATCACCAAAGCTTGGTATGCGGAAAAATGACTTAGACGTCAACCCTCCGAAATGGTGGATTCCACAACCTTTTGGGCTAGGGTACACAAAAAATTTAGCCAAGAGTGTGGGAATCCTAATGCAAGAAGTGTTCAACAAATTCATGATAGGCACCTTGTCATCAAAAATGCGATACTTGCTTTTTTAGCTCTCCAACCTCGGATTTTTAACACTCGGCCCTTCACCTTGTCCATTGCGCAACTTGTGAGTAATTTTGTGGTTTTTTTTTACGTAACCCATGTTGTTTTATCTTCCAATGAAACCCCACTAACAAATGTAAGTTTGTTTTTGTAGCACGAAGTCGTGAAAGCGCGCTACTCGGAGGAAAAGGGGGAAGCATTCGCGTTCGATGCAAGCTATCACTTCTTGGCCGAAAGAATCCCGGAGGATAACCCGGACTACTTGGATGTTGTATCGTCTTCGTCGGAGGAAGATTGATGGCTTTAGAAGTTTTAGTGTAGGTTTTGTGGGTATACCTCTATGTAAGCCCTCACGAGACTATAACTCGTCCACTAGGGTCGCCTAGGGGTTCAAAGGCTTGATGCACATGCTAAGTGCATTCGTTTTTCCGTCGACAAGGATTAGGTTTTATGTTTCAATAAATGTAGTAACCAAAATTGAATGAATAAAGTGAATTGCATCTATTAGAATTCAGTCTTTTTTGGGGGATAACCAAAGTCGGCAAGGTTATAATATTACAACCATGCCGACTAAACGCTGGCCGGCAGGGTAAGAAAGTTAATAAATGCCGACTACAAGGAAACCGGCAAGGTAATAAATCAATACCATGCCGACTACCTGCGCATTTATAACAGTCTCATGTGTGTCAAAAATATTACAGTCGGCATCTTATTCATTCGTATACCCTGCCGGCCGTAGAAAACCGGCACCTTCTTCAACCGTATACCTTTCGGGCGTCGAGTGGTCGGCATGATCTTCATTAGTCGACCCTGCCGACCTTTAATACTTTCAGAACTGAAAGTGTGGATTTCTTCTTTGATTTTGAGTATGATTTCATACCACAGATTTGCAATCATCTTTTAAAAGTGTTTCGATTGTGTACTTCATTTTCGTTGCAAGAGATATTCTCAAAAAAAAAAAAATTCTCATAAAAAATCATCCCACAAAAGTTCAATCAAAAACAAAATTTCATAACTTCAATTCCTAAGTTTTAATCTATTCAATCAATCTAAACTCAGTTAATTAATCTAACCAGAATTTTAGTGTTAATTAAACAAGGACATATTAGCCATTTAGAAAATACAAGGTTATGGGATGGCTTGGTTTTATTTCAAAATAACCAGATTTTGTCTTATTGGGTATACCCTAATTAGTTTGGGTATACCCTAATCAAGCCAGGATATATAATGGGTACATAGAAAGCTTATTTATGTATAAAACAGACAACGACGACGAGAACAACAACTAAGCCTATGAAAAACAGACATTCTCCAATATTTCATCTCATTTTATAAGAATTTAAAGCAATCCTAACTGAATTTGGGAAGCAAAATTCAAATTTTTGGTCAAATAAGAGTAGAAAACTGGTGACTGAAATTCACAAATTTTAATGAATTAGATTGTAATCTAGAGTTGACTAACCTTGATAGCTGAAGAAACAAATCCGAGTTTGATTTAAATGTGAAGTTTCGTTGATGTAAATAATGCCTCAGCGACAAAAGATACCGCACCCAGCGGCTACACGACGGCAATAAACAAAAACGGCTGGAACAGACCAAGCCTCACTGCACTTGGGAAAGTAGGTTCAGGGGAAGGTGAAGGTTGCGTCATAACCACCGTGTCCTTTATCTTGAGACCTCAATGGATGGTGGAGATCAAAGATCAACATACTTTCCTATTATTGTTTTTCGTATGCCTATAAAAGAGATGTAAGCTAGGTTTGGAACCTTAACTAGAGAAAGTTTAAACTCAGCAGATCACCAAAAGATAACAGATCTCCGTCGGAAGGTTTCTAGAAGAAGGCGAGATATGTCAGCAGCAGACTCGGGATCGATTATGGAAGAGGTGGATTATCGTTCGGCAAAATACTGGGAGTTGGAGGGATTGATAGGAAGCAAAAGAGGTGATACAATAAAAGGTATGAACGAGGTGAAAAAGATTTTGAACAAAGAGGGATATATGGATAGCTATAATCCACTAGCAGACGACAATGACAACTTCGACGACAAATTAGAAGCAGCTCTCCATGTCTATCACTATTATAACGATGGATGCGGTGACGGAATCATCGACTCCATAACTCTTGAAGTTTTAGAAAACATATGCACGCTCGGGATAAGAAGTACAAATCGGGTTATTATTCTGTTTTGGGCTCTCAAGGTTAATTCCGCCGAGACGGAATTTGGTCAGAATTGGCCAGAATCGTCCGGATTTTTTGGTTGAATATCGGGTGATTCGGTCAGAATTATTCTGAAACTTGGTTGAAATTTTTGAAATTTATACGAATTTAGAGTTTTTTATTATTTCAAATGAAGACTTGTTTCCATTTTATTTTAATAAATTAGGATATGAATATGGCATGGGCTTTTGGTTGTTCTTGGTAGTGCCAGCTGCTAAATGTTGGCTTGGTAAGCGTTTGTCTACGAATCCATTTGTTCTTGGTAGTGAAACATTGTGTTTCACCATAACCTACATGCTTGAAAATATGGTCTTCACGTTCCGTATTATAAACGAGAATGTTGTGTTTCTCCTCGATTGATATGATCGAACCAAGGTCTGTTTTTTTCTTTTTTGTTGTTGTTGTTGTAAAAAAACAAGAAATCATGATGCAGTTACTAGGGTACCTAAAGTATATCGCTTCCAGTAAACACTTGCACATTTGAAGAGAGGGATTCACAAATGTTTCATTTGACTTCCTGGTTGGTGTTAAAATTTGGTTCCTAATAGTCTAGATATTCTCCCATCATTGTTGTCGTACCTTTTTCGAAGATATAATTCCAGTGATGAAGTCTTGATGGTTTTACGTCAGATGAATTAGGGTAGATGAGTTTTCTTCACGGTTAAGAAGTAAAGAAAGAGGGTTAATATTTTGTTTTGAAAACGACGTTTCGGGCAAGGGCAGCTTTGTCTGGCTCCTAGGAAAATGTTAAACATGCCGCACTAGGTGAGTTAAGTAAAGTACGAGTTTTTCACCCCCTTGATCTAAACCTCCCCTCCTTATAACAAAAGTATAAAACATTAACAGTGAAAATTTCAAATTCTTATAAAATAAAGACGTGCAACACAGAATTAAGAAGAAAGGCGATGCCTTGCCACTCTTTGTTCTAAATTGGAGTAGGAACAACACCTACCCGTAGTTGCTTATCTCAGAGTTTGATTTTGGATGCTACGTAAAGACACTCTGGTTGAAAAGCTAGTTTATTTATTGCAAAAAAAAGGCTAATAAAATAGAGAAAATTTTTGATGGGAGCGATTTTGGATGGGTCCATGGGGGACCAGTAGAAGATTGTCATTTGTCATTAAATTTTCTAACTAATTAGTCTTCTAATTGTTACACCAGCTGTGTTTAGGGAAATATAGTTATGAAACAAATCTTATGAATCTGAATTTTTTTACTAAAAGAAATCTGAAGAATTGATGGAGTTATAACATACAACAGGGAAGAAGTTCAAAGAGGTGAACTTTTTTGTTGGCTCTAAATGAACTCCAAGACAAAAATTTGTGTCTGCTTTGGATTTTGTTTATTAATTTATTTATTTTTACTAATTTTGTATCTTGTTTTTTTTCTATTTTTTTTAATAAATTTTTTGGATCTTGTTTGATTGGGGAAAAATATAATGTAACATTAAGAGATTAAATTTAAAGAATTTTAATTGTTGCAAAATTCTAACGATCATTAATTTTGATGGTCTTTATAACTCTCTTCGCGTTATCAAAGACTAAACATGGGAGTTTTGTTTCGCAAGAAGAAACTAAAATATTTGATTATTATCTCAAATCAATGGTGATTACTATCTCAAGGTTGTAGTTATGACATCAACAACAACATGCCGGTGGTATCTTTATTTTCCCTATTTTATCAAGGTCTGTGATTTATCATTAATCAAATTTGTAAATCCTTAACCTTTTTTAATTAACAATGTAAATCCTTAAACCTTATTCGATCAACAAAATATCACTACTCAAAAATCACAATTTAAAGGTTAACACTTTTCTGATCCTAATTTTCTGATAACTTTGGGGTACCTTTGCTTAAAAAATTAATTAATTAAAATCAGTTAATTAAGGATGACAATGGTTGTTTTTTACTGGTCCATACTACCCCATCCAAAATCGCCGGAATCAAAAAAATTCTCAACAAACTAGCATCAGATTAATAAAAGTTGATGAGCCGACACAAATTACATACCCTTAATAAACTTGAAATAACCGGTCAAAGTTGCATTATTAGCATAAGTACAAAATCCATATTGCCAAGACATGTTTTCAATAGTCGGACCAAAATAAGGGCATAACAGAAACCAACAAAATAAAATTTACATCTACCGAAAAGATAAGCAAGAACGATGCACGATTCAATCCACATTGCCCAAGAGTACGGTCCCTCCCTCACACTTTTGGTGCGGGTTTTCTTCAGGAGCATATACCTTCACAGAATTCACAGTTTAAAGCAATGATATTGGGTTGATCACAAATTACAGGAATTACTAGATAACCGAAAAAATTGACCGAAAACTAAATTTTGTACTTACTGTTTAATTCTACCATATCATCCGGACTCACGTGCAAGAGAGACATGTGCGAGCGTTAATGGGAAGTGTTCAAGTGATGCATCCTGCAACAACCAAACCAAAATGTTTAAGTAAATTCACAAATCCACGTGTCCATGGTACTACCTGCATGATTAACAGGTGGTCATGATGGGTGTATTGGTCATTTGAAAAACGAATTAACCCTAGTGTTTTTCTTTTCTAGATTTCCAGTTTTCATTATGTCATAATTTTTGATTTTTATTAGAGGGAGAGCAAAAATGGATGACCGTAGTCAGACTCGCTAAATATGACATGTCCAGTATATTTTTCTGATTCGGACCAAACTACCCTACTAAATATACTCGCAAATCATTCATTAACCAACAATCACCACCATCTTCACAGAGTTCTTATCTGTTTGAATGGCCTTTCCTCTAATTTAGTAATATATTCAGTCCAAATAGTCTTTCATGACTCTCGTACTCAATACCCATGTTCTCGTCCTTTGTCATTAATAACCAGTAGCTTCTCTTTTGATTTCATCTTAGGATTAAATCAAAGATGATTTTATTTTCCATTAACAACGTAGATGAAACAATTACAACTCGGTATCTTTAGGGATCTGCGAATTAGATGTCTCAACTGGAATTGGAACATACCAATTAAATCAATATCGGCATCTAGGGTTCGAGAGCTAAATAAAATTATACCTGAAGAATGAATTGGGTTTGATGCAAAGCTATTCACGGGAGGAGAAAATGATATGTTTCGAAAGATAGATGAAGAGTTCGGGTAGGGAGATATATTAATCCATGAAAATTTGTAAAAGGAAGCAGTAAAGAGTTTTTTTTCTTTTGTTATTCGCCATTAGATACCGATGGTTTGTTTGGGGAGTGCGGGAGAGAACTGTGCGGTTTGTTGGTGTTTTTAGTAGGGTAGTTTGGTCCGAATCAGAAAAATATATTGGACAGGTCATATTTAGCAAGTTACACTACGATTTTCGCGCTTGTCGGATCTATTTTTGTTCTCCCTCCGACAAAAATCATAATTTTTTCTCCCCCTTTACTTTTGCCCCTGCTTTTTCTCTAGAAGTTAACCCTTGTAATTGTATCGACCTAAACTATTTTTCCATGATTACATACTTACATTGTTACATTCTTTATTTAACTAATACTGAGAGAACTCATGTATTCTTTGGGATATCTGCTACTGTAATAATTTAGATTTCAACTCTCTGCTGATGTTATTGATGGGGAAATTCAATGTCGATTTTGATCCGATTTCAACAAATTGAAGGGTTTTTTTTTTTTTTTTTTGTTTTTGACAAATTGGTAAACTTGGGATGTTTGTATTCTACCAAATTAAAACAAGTCCAGTGGAAAAGACAAGTGGTGGTGCAGTAGTAATTTTGTCTCTCAAGATTGGCTGTATAGGCGAGGTGCGTTTAAGGTTGAGCTAAAGAAGATGAATTGCTTGATGTAGGTAGCAAAGACTCCATGCTTCCTCACTCCTCTACATCTTTAGTTGTGTATAAGTAACTACTATCTTATATAATTTCTTTTCTATTTAATATTCAGTGAAGACATTTTTTTTGTTTTGAATCTCTGCTACTGCAAATTGATCGAGTTGGATCAGGCAATTGGTCAAATTCGGTACATGGGTTTGTTGCAATCATATGAGACTCTAGTAAAAATGATTTTGATTGCTTGTGGAATGGTTCAATTTGATGAAATTGACAATTTTGGTTTTTGTATTTGATCTGGTCAAATCAAATTTTCGTATTCTTTTTTGGAAAAAATTGTGAACTGTTATTGTCTTGTTGTGTGGTTCGGCTCTGGTCTGGGTGGTGATGGCGACGGAGCTGCTATTGGTTGTGCTGGTTATGGTGATGATTTTATGAGAAGAGAGGAGAAAGGAGGAGGAAGAGGAAGAAGAAGAAGAAGAAAGGAAAAAAAAAAAAAACAGAATGAAATTTTTGGAGGTGGCCGGGATTCGACCCTAAGAGCGTCCATAATGGACGACTAAACCCAAATATAGTGTCCAGTGGATAGGCGTAGTGGGACGGACCATCGATCAAAATTTGATCAAAGACTAAAATTCAGACCAAATTTGGTCCGCGACCAAGACCAAATCCAAATATAGTCGGGCGTTTATATAGTCCACGCCCCATCACCAGGAGGACGATAGTTCACATCCCACCCCGGGCGGACGTATAGTCCATGCCCCACACCAGGCGAACGTATAATGCACGCCCCTTTTTTCTTTTCTTTTTTTTCTTTTGTGTGGGGCGTTGTTTATACCTCCGCCCCACTCTTTACAAAGTTCAAATGCATGGGACGGGCTTAATACCTCCGCCCCATTTTTTTTTCTTTTTTTTTTTATTTCTTTTTGAATCTTTCTACACACCGGGCGAACGTATAGTCTCCGTCCCACACCAGGCGTTGGTATAATCCACGCCCCACACCAGGCGAACGTATAATGTACGTTTGACCAAATTTAGTTTTTCCACCGTAGCGTCACACACCAGACTAAACCCAAAATTTGATCTTTTTTTCCCTCTTTGGTCTTTGATTATACTCGCACCACTGCAGTTGCTCTAAGACCCCTAACTTTGTTCCGTGTTTTTGGTTTTTTCATTTTACAATGATGTCCTCAACATTGTAATTATTTACGTCTCTTTAAAGAAGGAAAAAAATCAAAGAGAGGCGGTGAGGTCCTTTCATCGTTGAACCAAATTCAATTTTTTTTGTGAAATTGGAAAAAAATGTTACGCTTCACATCGACACAAAATCACCATATATAGAGTCTTCCCTCGCTTCGCTCGGTCGACCTAATTAAGAGCTATTGGTCTACAACTACATGAATTATTAAGAGCTATTTGGTCTTCTACGGTTCCAACCAACCAAAGAACTCTATACCCTTCAAGCCAGGTGATTAGTTTCTTTTGATATCATTGATGACGTCAGGGAGGAGAAGAACAAAATCGACACCGTATTGACTTCCTGTTGGAAACAATATTTATTAATTACTATTTTTAAGGTTTTTAATTAAATAAAATTAATTTGTGTTTTCTTTGTGAATGAAAATTTTATTAGTCCCATATCGGAAAGTTCCTCTTCTTAAGTTGTATTATTCCATTATATAAACAAATTCTCTACTTTGTAAAATCAATGGGAAAGGGGGTTCTCTATATTTTAGAGAGACCCCCAAGGGAAATATTTTATATTGTTTTCTTTAGCATTCGAAGTTTTCCTTAAGGGTTTTTTCGGAGTTGTCAAGCTCAAGTTGAGCATCTACTACATATGTTAGTAGTAGGTGTAGTAGGGTGTTTTTTCGTGGAGATATCCGTCCTACGAGGGATATAGCATTACTCAAGAGTGTAGTCGGGCGCTAATGTCTTAAGGACAGCGTGTTGAACACGTGACTCACTTTGTTTTTCTAAAGTTTTTCCTTGTTGATGTTGCGGAGATTTGGAGAGCTCGTCCGTTTCATCAAATCGATCACTTCCATTATAAAAGAGCTAAGTATCAATAACTTATGATTATTTGATTTTTTTCCTTGTTTTTGATTATTGCACCCCAACAATCTGGAGACATTAGAGTTTGTAATAATCATGGAGTGAAAAACAAAAAACGAATTTTTGGTCAGCTGTAGAGTTTCGAATTTATCTCTTAACCTAGAAGAAATTTCGATGAACCCTTTTGACATAACGTAGAAGACATACCCATAATTAACCACAAAATTTCAGAATTTTTGGAGTTGTAAAAGTATTTTTTTTATATTTTACAAAACAGAGAAACGTTCCTAAAAATTCCGACGAGCAGAAATTTTTTTGTTGACTAAATTAGTTTTTATGGGGTAACCATGAGTTTTTTGATATGATGATTCAAATGAAGTTTGTAGATCTAGATGTTATATTCAAAACTCATATTTTATTTTCCGATTTGTAACTAAGGTTTGTGAGATGTGGTGTATTAGGTGATTGGGAAATTACCGTGTTCGTGGTCAGAGTATAAACGAAGATTGTGACATGAAATTGAAAAGGAACATGGTTACCAGGCGCATGTGGATGAACACAAGTCTTCCAAAGCTGAAAAAGGTAAGAACATCAAATACAACTCTAAGCGTAGTCTTCATAAGAAAGGTATGTTTCGTAAAACTGAATCCTGCATTACTTTAATTAAGGGTGATTTTTATGTTTGTAAAATTCTTGGCCACATGGCAGTAAATTGTAGACGACATAAAAACCTTAATAAATAGAAATTTAATGCTAATTTAGTTGAACCAAACTAGAACAAGTTCAGTGGCATGAATCGGAAGTTATTTTAATAACTAATGTGAGAGACCAGTAGGTAGACTCTGGAGCCACCAAGCATGTTTGTTGAAACAGAGACATGTTCACCTCCTATCAGAGGATAGGGATGTCGAGAAACTCTTTATGAGTAACTCATTTGCGACCGAGGTTGCATAAAAGGAAAAGGTCGAGCAGAAGCTCATATCTGTAATATTCTCACATTGAATGAAGTGTTCATGTTCCGGGCATATGTAAGAATCTTGTATCTTGTTCTTTTATAGATGGTAAAAGTTTTAAGATTTTAATTGAATCTAGAAAACTTGTTGTAACTAGGCAGTGCTTTTTTAGGCAAGGGCTATAGACTTTGGGTCTATCTAAGCTTAACGGAAAAACTGATGAAGTGAACATAGTTGATTCTTGTTCTTTATTTGTGTGATTGAATGTTTTGCATGGTATACTTTAAACCGCAAACTTATAAGTCAATGCATAAACTGGCTAGTATAGGCTGCGTACCCAAATTTAGTTTGGATTTTTAACACAAAAGCGAAGTCTGTGTAGAATCAAAATATGCTATAAACCATTTTAGCAAAAATGTTCAAACTAATTCTAAGCCCTTAGAATTAATATAGTTAGGCCTAGTTGACATGAGTTCAACTCAAAACCACTGTAGTAAAAGATGGTTTATAACATTCGTAGATGATTGTACGAGGTACTATCTTGTATACTTTCTTAGGGATAAGGATGATGCCTTAGAAGCCTTAAGATGTATAAACTTGAAGTTGAAAACCAATTACAAGCCTTGAACATAATAACCGTATCATTAAGGAGATGATAATTGCCATGTTGATTAGTTCAGGATTACCTGCGGTCTTGTGGGGGAAGGTAGTCTTCTCAACTAGTATATCCTGAATAGAGTACTCTTTTAAGGATCAGATGAACCTCTATTTGATTTATGGAAAGGTAGACAACCTTCTTATGCATGCGTCAAAATGTGGGGGTGTTTGATTAAGGTTGCATTCATCCTCCTAAAAGAAATAGATAGGAACCAAAAATGTTGATTGTGTCTTGATATAGGGTATGCCGAGTATACTTCTACCTATAAATTTTTGGTTGTCTGTTCTGATTTTTCTGACTTTGGTGTGAATACTATTTTGGAGTCTAGGGATGTTGAGTTTTTTGAACATGTTAATTTGAAACTTGTCTCTATTTAGAGATGTGTTGCTGATCCTCTAGATGTCTCAACTAGTCAGAATTTAGGTTCAAAGAAAGATGAAGTAGAGGTTGATGAGCCCAAGAGAAGTAAAACGACTGAGACTTCTTGTGGACTTGACTTCATAATATGCCTAGGCTAGTGTGAGTCACAGACTTGTAAAGAATATATAATATCTACTGAAACCCCATTCTGGTAAGAAGCTTCATTTAGTGAAATGGACTCGGTACGTCAGAACCAAACTTGAGAGCTTGGTAGTTTACCTCCTGGAAGTAAGACCATAATTCGTAAATGAGTCTTTAAGAGGAAACATAAGGTAGATGGAACTGTAGAAAAATATAAGGCTAGGTTGATAGATAAAGGCTATAAACTAAAAGAAGGTGTATATTTCCTTGATTCTTATTCACCTGTGACGAGAATTACTTCTGTTGAGATGTTAATTGCTATTGTTGTCGTAAACAACTTAGAGATACATCAGATGGATGTTAAGACAGCTTTTCTAAAACCGTGAATTAGATAAAGAAATTTATATATACCAACCTGAGGACTTTGTATTGAAAGGTTGTGAAGACAAAGTTTGTAAGTTGAACAAATCTTTGTATGGTTTTCACATAAGCACGTAAACAGTGACACGGAAAATTTGATCATGTGACAATGAGTAGTGGATTTAAGTTAATGAATCTGACAAGTATATTTACAAGTAACTTGTTAAGGATGCATGTGTGATTGTATACTTGTATGTTGATGATATGCTTGATACAAACATAGATGTGATTAATTCCACTAAAAACATGCGTTGAATGAGAACGTTGACTTGAAAGACTTCCCTGTTGATGTAATCTTAGGGATGATGATTAGAAGATAATATAACATTTATAGTCTTAGTCATTCTCATTACGTTGAACTTGTGCTTAAGAGATACAATCAGTTTGATTGTAAGCCTGCTTGTACTCCATACGATTCTTCTTGTAGACTCAAGAAAAATAAGGGTAGTGGAGTATCTTAACTTGAATACTCAAGAGTTATAGGATGTCTAATGAATTTAATGAACTGTAAGAGTCCAAACATTGCCTATATTATGAGTAACTTAAGTAGATTTACTTTTAGTCCAGAGCAAGAGCATTGGGATGCACTTAGTAGAGTATTACAGTATCTAAAATACTTTATTACCCTTTGTTTGATTTATGAAAGGTATCTTGTTGTCCTTGAGGATAAAGTTAAACACTAACTGAGAATTTCATTCTCGGTCCTTTCCCTATGGTGTTGACGTGACAGTGTGACTACATGTGGAGGATGACTTTTAAATAAGTCTTAATGAGTTTTATAGTTTCAATTTATGATTGAAGTGCAGTGTAGCAGTAAACACTCTTGATGGAACTGACCTATCTGAATGAGGAAGTGGGTATCTTCCTATGAGAATATGATCTAATTCTCCAGAGCATTCTGAGAAACAGGATATATCAAAGTACAAAATGGATACAACGACACGAGCTTGGCAGCAACCTTGGAGATATCATGTGTGGTTGTTATCCTTAATTACATCAAACACTATCAGTTCAAGACATCGCGTTTACTGTCTCTAGCAAGTAGTTCCGATAATATCTCACTAAGCAAAAGACCTCACGGACACCTCTGCCTAAAATGGTGTTTCCTACATTTTTTATGTGAGTTTGATGGTTTTGGTATTACTGGAACTTAGAACTTAAAGGTCACTAAGGGTTCACTAGTTCATGCTTTTTCACTTTGGTGAAAGAAACCTTTAGTCTCACCTGTGAGAAACTAAAGATGAAAGCTCGTTATACTATTATGATTTACACAATCCACAGTATGACCCTGGGGTTAACACACTTTTCTGTGAAGGAGAGGACGTAAAAACGACTAGTATGATTTCAAAACACGGACGATCTGTATGTCTGTTCGGTCAGGCAGGGTCGTGTTGATTTACCAAGATCTATCTATGTTTTAATGTTTTATTGAGGTTATCATTCATGTGGGGGATTGTTGGAAACAATATTTATTAGGGATATTTAGACTTTGGGTCCCAACTTTGTGATCATCTTTGAGTTTGGGTCCTAGAAATTTTTTAACTAGAGTTTGGGTCTCAGGACCCGAGTTGACTGTCTTGACAGTTATAAAAACTGTTTAAATATGAATTGACCGAATTAGTATTAACTTTTAATATATTTACCATCCAGCCATTGTATTTTTATCTGCCATCTGTATAAGTTAGATTAATCCAACGGCTGCTACTCCTCTCCCATCACCACCAATATTACGAATATTGTTCCTGATCAGAAACCAGACAAAAAAATAGTGGAAACCAATTGAATAGTTACTCAACAGAACATAACAAACCAGAAAACAATAACTTCATTATCGAATTAGGAACATTAATAAACCCCGTAAAATATTAAAACAAAGAAGAAAAACTGGAAAAAAAATCACCGAGTAGATCCAAGATCACCTTGTTAAGGATGCATGTGTGATTGTACATAGAAGGAAGTTACATGGCAAAATTAAGAACATCGAGTAGATCCAAGTTACAGTATAATTAGTGGTGGTAATGTTTCTGTAGCCTTGATGATAACATTAAGAGAGGGAATGATAGATTAATAATAAAAAAAGAACAATGATAATAATGTCAAAAACAGAAAAAGAAGATAGTAACATCAATTAATTTGATCATATTTTTGTTGGTTTATCATCGTCACTAACAAATGCCCAATTACAAGAAAATAGTGAAGATACTGCCGCTGCTACTTCTAGTAGTATTGTTCTCCAATTTGCGGAGGAAGAAGATGATCAACAAACTTCAAAATTACGTTTACATAGAAATATAGAAGAAGTAAGTGTAAGATGCACAACAGTTGTTTGTGGAAATTCCTCAGATTCCTACCTAGTCTAAGCCATTGAATGTTTTTGAATAGATTTTTGAGTAACACATGCATCTTACATGCTAACCGTAACTCAATGCCGTTAACTTAGTAATCAAGATGGTCAACTTGAGTCCTGACACCCAAACTCTAATTAAAATTTTTCCAGGACCCAAACTCTAAGTTGGTCACAAAGTTAGGACCCAAAGTCTAAATATCCCTAAAATCAATTTTGTTTTCTTTATGAATTAAAATCTTATTAGTTCCACATCGGTAAGTTACTCTTCTTAAGTTGTATTATTCCATTATATAAACAAATTCTCTACGTTTGTAAAATCAACGGGAAAGGGGGTTCTGTATATTTTAGAGAGACCCCCAAGGGAAATATTTTATATTGTTTTCCTCAGCATTTGAAGTTTTCCCTAAGGGTTTTTTCGGAGTTGCCAAGATCAAATTGAACATCTACTACATATGCAGGTGTAGTAGGGTGTTTTATCGTGGAGATATCCGTCCTATGCGGGCTATAGCATCACTCAAGAGTATAGCCAGGCGCTAGTGTCTTAAGGACAGCGTGTTGAATACATGATTCACTCTGTTTTTCTAAAGTTTTGCCTTGTTGATGCTGCGGAGATTTAGGGAACTCGTTCGTTTCGTCAAATCGATCACTTCCATTATAAAAGAGCTAAGTATCGATAACTTATGCTTATTTGATTTTTCCTTGTTTTTGATTATTGCACACAACACTTTCTACCTTCCGACTGGATAACAATTATGATATCAACTTCAAGTAGGCATAATAAATCCCCTATTGAGTCATAAATATAAACAGTCAGTTTCAGTTTGCCAATTTCATTTTCGTTTTGCTGAAATATTCAACTTTTCCTATAGAAGACTGCAGTACTCTACGAATTTATATTGTAGGAACCATTCTTCATAATTAAACTCATTTATCTTGTATATTCATTTTCAAAATAATTTAATATGGCTAAATAGTCGGAACATAAGAGGGGATAATTCGTCATTGTGCCCTGAATGACGATAATAATCTTATAATACTAAGGTTACATTTTAAGTGCGTTTATGCATTTCAGGTGAATAACAATAGGGTCATCTAAAGAACCACATCGTCTGGAAAGGGGTGGATTCATAGATAATTAGAGCAACGCAAGGGTCTAACTCTGAGGTTGTTCCATTTTACATTAATTCATAAAGTTAGCTTATGAATTAGAAATTGGCTTTCATGTAATGCGGCTCATAAATAAAAAAAATACAACTTATACTTAAGATTACCTCATATCACATTATGTTGGAGTTGTATCCATAATTTTTCTCTCTTTACATCTATAAAACCTCAACCCGTTGTTAACTTGTTTGTTGCCCTTGATCGATTGCACTGCAGAGACAATGTTATCCAGCATACAAATGAAACAAAAAAATGTTTATGTCTGCCCACCAGCTACTTTTTGAAACTGTTTGACGTTTGATTCATGATGTTCTTGCTTGCACTTTTTTCTCTCGATAGTGAGATATACCAATGTGGATGATAATCTTGATTGACATTGTATTGGATGAGGGATTCTCGGATGTCATCGAAAATGTAGTTGCCTCTTTGGTCCTTTCACCTGCTTGGTAAGGTGTGACGTGTGAGGATAGGTTTTTGTTTCGGTTTGTTTGATTATTTCATGTCTCCACTTCTTGTTCAATTGGTTGGTTTGAATAAACGCGTTGCTACCTGGTAGGGACAAATAGACCGACGCATTTGTCATTGTTGTTTCTTTTTCAGGTTGTTTAGATTTGTAGGAAGTAGACAGAAATATGTCAATTTGTGGTATGTGTGGTGTATCCGAGAAAGAAAGTTGAACCCCACAGCCAAGAGAGCTCGTCAAGCAGAGAAAAGATGGGTGTGGAACAAAGCCAAGAAAGTCTGAGATGAAGGCGATACTCACTTCTCTAATTTATTGTAACTCCTTACAATTTTAGTTTCATTTTCAGTATTTGGGTTTGTGATGTAATGTCATGAAAATTACATTAGATTTGATCTGACTTTGCAATGCATAAATATTCACCTGGTCAATGAACACATAGATATATGCACGTAGATTCATTCTTTAAAAATACTCATCTTGTAAATGAGAGTGCTCAGTTAAACGTATTTATGGTATTACATAATCTTGTCAAGTTTAGCATCAACTGTTTTTTTTACTTGATTTGCATAACTTTGTTACTATGAAAAGCCAATTTGACATTGTTCTTCTTTTTATAGTGTTTTAGTCTTTTAAAGAGTCTATTGCATTGTATTTTATATGCTTGCTTGTTCCCCTGGATATGTGTCTGCTTCTTATGGCTTAAGCTTTGAGGTTGAAAAGTGTTCTTTTATTAGTTACATGTGTTGGAATCTGGACAACAAGGATCTTAGTACTAAGTTAAATATTTGAGTTCTTCTGCTTAATACTAAAAATATTTATAATATTTACTTAAATCTTGTTTTTTATGACTAAATCTGTATTACTTGGTTTGTCAGAAAAGACAATCCATCAGGTGTTTGTTCTGTTACTAGTCTCTCTAGAATCTAGGATCTTACATAAATTGATATCTGACATATTTATGAGAACTAAACAAATTGTTTCCTCTGTTGTAATCATACTTCATTACTCTGGATTACAGGATCAGAAGATCAGTCATTACATGGATGTTGAAGGTTTAAAGAAGATGAACAAGGACAAAAAAGTTCATGCTTTTGTAAGGGATGCAGCCCCCTGGTTCAAAATCTGAAAGTGTCAACTTTTATGCGGCTGCATGTCAATTGCTTTCTCATTTGAGTAGCCATTTCTGAAACATCCATAAGGTGGAGGGTTAACTTGCTGAATACTTGTGAAAATTCTTTATAATTTATCATTGTACAAATCTGTTTTAATTGTAGTGATCGAAAATAATGAACAAAAACAGAGGCATATCTGAATAAAACAAATTGTGGATTTGTTTTAGATTTTTATTTCATTAGTGAATCATTAACCAACACCTTAAGCAGCTCTACTGGTAGTGGACGAAAAACTTATGTGACTAAGTTTGTACTGACTTAAACCTTTGGTCAACGATAGCATTTGATGGCTAGGTTTTTGGGGGATTTAATGGGTCATGAAGTAGTAATTCTTATAACTCATTATCTTTTTTCTATAATGTCTAAAATACCCATGATTTATATGAGGGGACACCAGTCCTACTAGGGGCTGATACCATCTCACTGATCCAACAGTCAGGATCGCTTAATATTTTTTGTCCTACATGAAACGGTATCAGCCCCTAATAGGACTGGTATCTCTCTTTATAAATCATGAAAGTGCCCCCAATTAGATTAGTATTAATTAGGGTGATTAACTAAACTACTTATGATTAGTGTATAGATTAGGATTAATCATTGGATTAATTTTTCTTGAAATCAAAACATTTTTTCATTATTTTTTCTCTCTTTCTTTTTTTGTTTGATTCAGTAGTTGATATTGAAGATTTTTTTATTTTATTTTTTAAAGTCAACCACCCAATATTATGAAGCATATTCTCAAAATTCTTGGGGAATCTTATATTTTAAGGATTTTGTAGATCCACTCCGTTTAAATCCATCAGTAATATGTTTCTTTTGCACTTGCGTCTAGGAAATATTATGTTTCTTTTGCACTTGCGGCTAGGAAATATTATCGACCCAGCAGTAATTGGTAATTTACGTCTTGGAATTGAGACTGAAAATGCGGGGGTCTAACAACTACACCCAATAATTCGTTTGGCAATCTGAGAGGGCTTACTCCAGTACACTTTCGAGAGAATCAACTAGACCGTCAGACTCAATCTAGATTAAAGTATATCAAAGAGTTTAATATCTCTAACTCTTAACTCAATCTGCACTCAACAAATAAAAATTTGCGAGCCTGATTGAATATAAGAGGAGTTACTTAAACGGTACCAAAGACCAATGTTCAAGTGTCAATCAATGTAAATCAACAATCAAAGGTTGGATATTCTAATTGATTGACCTTAACGCACAACCTGTGATATTTCAATTATATAACAAAATATAATGCGGAAAAGAAATAACACAGACACCAGAATTTTGTTAACGAGGAAACCGCAAATGCAGAAAAACCCCGGGACCTAGTCCAGATTGAACACCACACTGTATTAATCCGCTACAGACACTAGCCTACTACCGATTAACTTCGGACTGGACTGTAGTTGAACCCTAATCAACCTCACACTGATTCAAGGTACAGTTGCACTCCTTACGTCTCTGATCCCAGTAGGATACTACGCACTTGATTCCCTTAGCTGATCTCACCCACAACTAAGAGTTGTTATGACCCAAAGTCGAAGACTTGATAGACAAATCTGTCTCACACAGAAAGGTCTATAGGATTGAATAAATCTGTCTCCCACAGCAATACCCAAGAGTTTTTGTTCCGTCTTTTGATAAATCAAGGTGAACAGGAACCAATTGATAAACCAAAATTATATTCCCGAAGAACAGCCTAGTATTATCAATCACCTCATAATAAACTTAATCGACTAGCGAAACAAGTTATTGTGGAATCACAAACGATGAGACAAAGTTTGTTTGTGATTTCTTTTCTATCTTGCCTATCGGAGATATAAAATCTCGAGCCAATTATTCCAATTGCACTCAACACAATAGAAACGGCAAGATCAGATCACACAACTACAAAGATAATAGTTGGGTCTGGCTTCACAATGCCAATGAAGTCTTCAAGTCGTTAACCAACGTGGTCTCGAGAAGAAACCTAAGGTTAAAGGAGAGTCGACTCTAGTTATACAACTAGTAATACACATTATGTGTAGGGATTACCTTTCCCAGTTGCTAGAGTTCTCCTTTATATAGTTTTCAAATCAGGGTTTGCAATCCAAGTTACCTTGGTAACAAAGCATTCAATAATCATCGTCAGATGAAAAACCTGATTCAACCAAGCTAATATCTTTCAACCGTTAGATCGAACTTAGCTTGTTACACACAAATGAAATGTACCTAAACGTGTACACCAGCTTGGTTCACAAATAGTTAACCGAGGTTAGCCATATTATTATTCTCATATCAACCTTATTCATCTTAACCATAACTAGTTCAAATTACTCAAATGAAACTAGTCAATAGTTGTTCAATTGTTTAGAAAACACAATTGAAATCAAATCGGTTTGATTCACTTGAATCAATCATGAAAATTATAGCCATGGTTTGCAAAGATTGCATTCCTTATGATTTAAATGTTTAAGTCCATGAACTGACCGACTTGACAAAGTAACCAACTTAAGTATGCATACGGGTATGCGTACTTAAGCAACCGGATTTGAGTTTGTTAAGTTTCCAAACTCAGCGGAAATTTTCGGTTCGAAAACCTCCGCCAGTATGCGTACGGGTACGCATACTTAAGGTGACTAGTTAAGAGTTTTGCTAAAACCAAACTCAGCAGAAATTCTCGGTTCGAGAACTTTCGCCAGTATGTGTACGGGTATGCATACTTAACCTGTATCCATCACCAATTTCATACACACATATGGATACACTTGGCTCCTGGTTTATGGATTTATACATTAATGTGTGAACACACTATATATATGCTTATATCCAAACATGGTCACATTCTCAACTCTTTATTTCAATCATTGAAACATTCTTCTATAATGACAATAGCTGTTTTCACACACTATCAGCATCAAAGCAATTTTCAAGATATTGAAATAATCATTATCGAAACATTCTAAGCCTACATCAAATGATTGTATCACACAAACCATGTAAGATGTTACTCGGAAATTTTCTCATGATATAAGATGAACTTGATCGAAGAGAAAGCTTACCAACACATATTTCGAGAAATATGTAAGCGAGATATACTCAGCTCGAAATCTCAAATGTGTATAGAGAAAACTATATCTTAACACGACTTATGTCTCAATATAGGAGATAGTTGAAATAGACTTTCCAAGTGATAGATGAGTTCAAGTCTCCACATACCTTTTGTCGAAGAAGTTCCACAAGCTCCCCTTAGTAGTTCTTCGTCTTCAATAGATGAACTTCGAGAGATTTAAGCTCAAGTACACTATTTATGTCCTAGTCCGAGACATCTACAAATAGGCTAGAAATCAAGACTTATAGTTTTGATCACTAACATTGACAAACATGCTTGAGATAGAAACGCATGCGAGTTCGACCGAGCAATGCTCTAACAATCTCCTCCTTTGTCAATTTTAGTGAAAAAACTATCAATACATATGGATTACAAAAAAGATAAAAAAAAAAGTAGCTTCTTACCCACATGCTTCATCTCCTTAGCATCTTCAACGCGAGTCGAAATCTTCGTCACTTCCAAGTACTCCATGATCCTAAAGGTTGTAAGTTCAGTATCACAGTTGTTGAAGATCCGTATCTATAACAATGAGAAATCAAAATGCTCTCAATCATTGTTATACAGTGTCATAGTATTATTACACATCATCAAAGTTCAATTGTATCACAACTTTGACAATAACACTATGGTGATATGCATCACTCCCCCTTAGTCAATACATATCTCAACATGAAAAGCACTCCTCCTTGCATAATGATTCGTAAACCATATGTATTTGTAGTGTGAACTACACATTAATTCTCCTCCCTTTTGTCAAAAAAATTGGCAAAGGTACGAAAACTAGTGGGATCCTAATGAAATTTCCACGGAGATACATCATGACCATAAGGTGTATTAACATACCAACAAATTTATATGCAATCATAAATCCGAAGATAAATGCATTCATCATGAAAAAGTGGGGGTACAACAACCACACCCAATATTTCGCTTAACACTCTATATGGAAAAACTCCAATATACTTTCTAGAGAATCAACTAGATAGTCAGACTCAATCTAGATAAAAAAGTATACCAAAGAGTTTATATCTCAATCTCTCGACTTTATATATACTCAAGCAAATAGAAATCTGCGAGTCTTTATCAAATACTAGAGAGATAAATCAAGGTGAACAGGAACAAATTGATAAACCGGACTTATATTCCCGAAGAACAACCTAATATTATCAATCACCTCACAATAATCCTAATCGACGCAGCGAAAAAAGATATTGTGGAATCACAAACGATGAGACGAAGTTTTTGTCATTTATTTTATATCTTTCCTATCGGAGATATCAATCTCAAGCTAATTATTACAATTGTACTCGTACGATAGAAACAGGAAGATCAGATCACACAACTACGAGAAAGTAGTTACTGTCTGGATTCACAATCCCAATGAAGTCTTTAAGTCGTTAACCTGGTTTAGAAGAAGAAACCAAAGGTTAAATGAGAATCGACTCTAGCTTATCACAACTAGTATCACACACAAGGTGTGGGGATTAGGTCTCCCAGTTGCTAGAGTTCTCCCTTATATAGTCTTTCAAATCAGGGTTTGCAATCGATGTTAGCTTGGTAACAAAGCATTCAATATTCACTGTTAGATGAAAACCTGATTTAGATTCAAGCTAATATCTTGCAACCGTTAGATCGAAAACTAGCTTGTTACACACAAATGAAATGCACGTTTCTAGGCTTGTGTAACCGTACCCAAACTTGTAATTTGTTGGTTCAACAATAGTCAACAAAATTGTTAGCCATATGATCACTCTCATATCAACCATATTCTTCTTCACCATAACTAGTTTAAATGACTCAAATGAACTAGTTAGAGAGTTGTTAAATTGCAAGGAAATCTTATGTAACTACACAAGACACAATCGAAGCAAAAACGATTTGATTCACTCGAATCGATTCATGAAGTATACAGCCACGGTTTGCATTTGCATTCCTTAGTTTATATAAGAATAAGTTCACAAACATCGTTTTTAGATATAACCTACTCAAGTTCGAGAACTGGGTTCGCGTACTTAAGTTCCCGGACGGAGTTCAGAAACTCCAGCAGAAATTCTCGGGACAAGAACTTCCGCCAGTTCGCGGACTGAGTTCGTGGACTTGGCTCACGCCACCATGCTGAATCTCTTGATCAACAAAGTTCGCAAACTTCGGTTCAAGGAATAAGGACTTATACATATATGTGTTTCCACAACAATGTTTATATCCTCCAATGGTTATATAATCTAAACTCTCATTTCAATCATTGGAACATTCTTAGAGGACGTTGATATTCTATAGTTGTTATTCACAAACTATTTTTCGTCAAAGTAAGAAATTTCCAAAGTGATTGAAACTTGTAATGACTTTCGTCACTAGGTAAAGATGAACTTGGTTAAAGCGAAAGCTTACCAACACATATTTCGAGAAATAGATAAGCGAGATAAACTCGGCTCGAATAACAAATGTGTATAATCTAAGTCTGTATAGCAAAATGACCTTTGTCTCAAGATAGGAGATAAATAGACTTTTGAGTGATAGATAAGTTCAAGTCTCCACATACCTTTTAGTCGATGAAGATTCACCGGTTCCTTGAGTAGTCCTTCGTCTTGTATGATGATTGTCATGGAGTTCTTGAGCTCAACTACACTTTCTATCCTAGTCCGAGACCTTAGCTATAGTAGACTAGAAATCAAGACTTAGAGTTTTGATCACTAACATTGACAAACATGTTTGAGATAGCAACGCATGCGAGTTCGACCGGGCAATGCTCTAACAATCTCCCCCTTTATCAATTTTAGTGACAAAACTATCAATACATATGGAACACAAAAAATAAATAAATAAACTTTTGTAGCTCCTATTCCATAAGCCTAATCTTCAACATTACTTGAAATCTTCGTCACTTCCAAGTAATCTAATGATCCCAAAGGTTGTAAGTTCAGCATCATCGTTATTGAAAATCCATAGCTATAACAACGAGAAAACAAGAGTTCTCAATCATTGGTATACAGTGTCATAGTATCATTACACAGTGTCATAGTATCATTACACAGTGTCATAGTATCATTACACAGTGTCAAAGTTCAATTGTATCACAACTTCAACAACAATACTATGGTGATATGTATCACTCCCCCTTAGTCAATACTCCATCTCACATGGAAACCACTCCCCCTTACATAATGATCCGAAAACCATATGTATTTGTAGTGTGAACTGCATATTAATTCTCCCCCTTTTTGTCAATAAAATTGGCAAAGGTACAAGAACGGGATCCTAATGAAATTTCCGAAAGAAACATTTCTTGACCAAAAGAAAGCAAAAATATATCATCTTATATAGATGCAATCATAAATCCGAAGCTGAATGCATTCATCAAGGAGTTTGTAAAGATACAAGATAACCCCTATAATATTCCACAGCCGCACTCCCCACAAAGATTTGGAAATTTAGCCACAGTTGAATTAAGAAGTCTCCCCCATAAAATGTCATTCCCGAAAGAACAACAAGAGCGACCTTAATTTCGAATGAAAAGAAGGATTTTATTGGACATAACAAATCACATAGAAGTATGAATTTGAATCCAAAATATTCAATTAAACTAACCACAAGAGAACCCATGATTAACTTAATCGAGAAATGCTCAACATAAGTGAACTTATGGAGACTTAAAAACATACAATTAGATTAATCACAAGAGAACCCATAATTAATCTAATCGAAATACACAACCAAACTAATCACAAAAGTAATCAATTTAATTGGTCATGATCGACATAAGAAAACTTACGGAGCAACAACTACATAACCAAACAAGATGATTAATTTTGTTGAATATGCTCTAGATAAAGTACCTCACGGAACAACAACATAGCTAATCATAAAAATAATCAACTTGGTCGTTCAATGCTCAACATAAAATACTTTACGGAGCCTCACAATAATACATAAAATATGGATCAGGGAAGATCAATATTGTGGAATACACAAGGATTCATTCTATTTTCCACTACTATTCGCATAACGATATTCAATAGACATAATCCTTATAAACAAAAGATTTTAACCTATCTTCCATCAATAATTGACATAATTGATAGACGCATTTATGTGTCTATTTTCATCTCAATTTTGTATATTGTTAGTACCCATTTTTGTACTTATTATGGTGTTTGATGTGTTTGTAGGTATTTTTGGGCAATAAATGTTGTTGGAAATTTCGGCTCGAAAAGTTGCTCGGAGCACCCCCGGAGGACAATTGCTATACGAACCCCCACTTTTACTAAGGATCACTCACGGCTATATGTAGCCCAAATTTTTCCACAGCACCCTAATGTTAAAGGCATCCGTAGAACGATTCAGGGCACTTCATCTTCAACATTCAAATTTTATTTTTGGTGGGAAAAGTGTTCTTTAGAAAACAGAATTTAGGGTTTGAGAATTGGACGTGTTGTAGGGAGATTCAAAGGCCAAAACTTGTTGGGTTTGTTTATTTCGACACAACAAAGCTGGTAATGGTCATAGTTTAGACCATAATTGGCTAGAACGATGGATTCATGGATTGAACAGATTCTAGGGTTTTCTTCGTGCGGAAACCCTGTTAAGAGATTGGGCAAGTTTGAGTGAGACTCGATCACTGATTTTTGTTTCTTTGGGCCTGTTTGGACCAAACAGGGATGGTATGGTCCACGGTTTCAGTTTAGAATTGGTTACATTGCCCGGATGAAGAAAACACAGGCGTGAGGTTTCATGGGACCATTTTACTCCTTCCCGTGTTTCTCTATGGTTAGCGTGTGATGGGAGAAGACGTGACTCAATATGTGTTTTGTTTGGAGTGAGTAAACACGAATTGACAAGCTGCAGACATGTACAGGTGAAGAAAATGGAAACAAAATATTCCCGAGAATATTATTTTCACTACCGAGTTATGGGAGATCTTATGGAGTTATGAGCGTGATTTCTTTGTCCTGTTGGGTATAAAAGCGAAGTAGGGTATGTGTACAAGGGGGATGGAGAGTTAGGGGAAGAAAAGGGTGAGAAAAAGAGTTGCAGAGCTTGTCTCTGCTGCTGCCATTGAAGGAGAGAACGAAGAACATAAGACCCTAAAGAAATGTCGTTCATCTACAGTGACAAAGACACAACACTGGAGGGTCGTAGTGCTACAATGACAGTCACAGTTATCATTTATCGTTCTCTGTAACAGCGACTGACAGTTGACAGTCTTATATACCACAGTAACAGCGAAAGTTTGCATTTATCGTTCTCTGTAACTTTAACCATTCTCATCATTTGTAAACCATTTTTGAGCATAAATGAAATCAACTTTTGAGCGTGTTTCCAACATGATGATGAGCTAAACCCAATCCTTGGGGCGATGGAGGAAGCCGTTGTTTCGGTAAAAGTGATATATCTTTATTTTAATTGATTATAAGAACTCTATTATGATTTTTGCATTGAACTCAAAATTGATTATATGATTTTTATTAGTTAGGTGTATTTTCTCTTGATAGAATATGCTTTTTTTAGTATTTTGATATTCTATGCTTAGTAGAAACAACGTCTTCTTCGGTCTTCAACTGTTGATGATAAACTATCGAACCTCATAGAACCTTGACAATTTAACTCTTCTCTTCGATTTCTTTCTTGACTTAAAAATTTCTACTTCCTTATGGCCTTATTGAAAAATGAACGTAATGATGACTTTTTTCATTTTTCAATTTTTTTTTTCTTTTTCTTTTTGGACATTGGACATTAATTTTTTTTTAAACCCTACGGAAGGGTAGTTTCAAATATAAACTGCACAGGAAAGGACGGCGATTACGATATCGCCTCGGCCCCTCGGATTCGTACATGACATAGGAGTTGTGGCCCGAGTCGACTTCAACGGTTCATCCCCCGTCTGGAACGGGAGGTAAGAATTCTAAACACCCGTGAATCCCCTGTCAGCGGGTTTATTGGATGATTTTGTATGCATATATGTTGAGGAATCGAATACGGCTGTTTTAATTTCCTAGTAAAGGGCAAGGCCTGGCCATACAAGATAAGGGTTCGGATTTCATCACCGTTCTCTTCTTGCCCGCCTTAGGAAAATGAAACCAAACGCGAACCTAAGCCTAAAATTTTGACTAGAACGAGACCGATAGGGCAACGATCTTAATAGGAAAGTCATTCGAAAAATATTGGTTACTCTTTTAAGCATACTTCGAATTTCATGATGGTTTCTGTGAGTTGAATACGTGACTGTGTCGCCTTGTAATGCGGTGAGGCCTTGGGTATCAAAGCTCCACGCAGCTTCCCTCGCCTCTATTCAACTTACTTTGACTCGGATTGATTCCAGATGGGTTTTCTTAAATTGTAACGAATTCCCTTTCGAAGGATTATAAGCTGGTCTAGAAACAATCTAAGTGGAGCCATCATGCTTTTTGTTTGCTAGATAAAATAGGCTTGTTGTGGTCGAGTCAACCTTCTTTGTGCTTGTTTAGAATCCCCTTGCAGTTAGGATGTCGAACTGGTATAGCCAATACAATGATTATCCAACCGAGCAACCTGGACATTACTCTTTTTATGATCATAGTGTGAATAGTGGTTGGGCACGCCAACCTTTTCAAGATTTTGTGTCGTACCATGGTGAGCCCAATTACTATCCGCATGCGCATCAGTCTTACGAGCAAGAAGAATATAATACTAGTTCTTCGTATTTAGAGGATACAATCAAACTTTTGAAAAGTAGTCCTTTTTATGATCCTTCAGTTCCTATTCCTTCTCTAGAAGAGTCTCTCAGGAATTTAGTTGAGTCATCACGTAAGTTAGCTGAATCGACATACAAATTAGAGGAGGTGAACAGCGTAGTTACGGATGAAAGAACTACATCAACGACTGAATCTTTTTTGGAAGATCTCCTCCATAGGTTAAGTGAAAACTTAGATCCAACCCTTAGGGACCTTTCTTTAGAAGAGACCCTTGAGAGGATAGCTGAGATGACACGTAGACTTTAGTTAGATACGAACGAAAGTATTGCTCGAAATGACTTGAATTGCCAACGTAGTGTATCCAATAATACCCTTGAAAATGAGTTTAGTTATTTGCATAATCAAGATATCGAGGTTAGATTTGGTGACACTCCTTGTGCAAATGAGGTTCAACCATTTCCATTTTATTATAATGATGATTATGATGTGGACAATGTTGATGAAGAATCTGAAGTATTTAGGCATGATGATCAGGAATTTTTTACTCCTAATGAACTTTATGGTGATAGTGTTATTTCTGGTTCAAATCCCGATAATTTTAATGATTATTCACCTATTCAAAAGGACGAGAATTTGATTAGAGATACCACTTCTTTACATGATGTAGTATTTCCTTTTGATTACGAAGTCGATAATGGTCTAGAGGAACGAGTTTATTCTGAGAATACCTTTTTAGAGTCTAGCGATTTAGAAACAATGGTCTTAGACGAAGAAAATGAACTCGTAGAGCTATTAAATATGAGTGAGGATGCGTCACTTGAGTATAACCTAGAAGAAGCAATTAACTATTTTCAGGATTCCAACGATCTAGAAATTAGGGAAATTGTAGCTAGTCTATCTAGTACTACCCAAAAATCTAAGTTTGGGGGTGATTATCATTCTCCTTGTGCCATACCTTTTGCTCTTACAAAGATCCCTCACTTGGGACTTGAAATTTGTGCCTCAACCATCTTACAAGATTATCTTCATACTCTTTTTCCTGAACCTAGTTGTGTCCGTAAGAGAGCTCAGTTGTACCCATCCTCTGGTTGATGTGGTTTACCCAGGCTATGATACCCAGATTGATTTTGTTTTCCCACCAAAAACTTTTATTCCAATTGTGGGAACGTTTTAATTCCAGATGTGTCGGTTATTGAGTTTTGAGACTAAACCTAATTACTTTAATAGATTAGGGTCGACACATTTGCTTAAGGAAGACCACTTTTTTCATTATGGTCAGCTGTGTGAGTCAGATCTAATTGACTTAGAGGATCCCCAATTATTCGGGTTATTGTTATGCGCTTCTAAGTTCTTAGTTGAGTATTTTCAGACTCTTAAACCTGATCTTTAGAATACCTTTGAGGAAATCCAACCGATGAAAGCTTTTTATTTAGACCCTTTTTATAGAGCGTGAACCTGAACCACAACTAGATGTAGTTGTCTTAAGCAAGGGTATGTTCGATATCTTCTTGGTCTGTTGCAGTTTCCTCTTCTTGTGGGTAATACTCTTTGATCCAGATGACCCACAATTATTCCGACTACTGCTATATGATTCTACGAGGTGACTAATTCTTCCAATGACTGGCTGAAGACTTTAAACTTAGCACTTCTTGGGAGGTAACCCATTTTCATGCGACACGTTAATATTCTTCCTTATTTCTTTTCCCTCAAGTGGTAATAGTTTCTCCTTGTTCATGTTTTTAATTTTATCTTTAGAACATTGAGGACAATGTTAGATTTAAGTTTGGGGTAAGGGAGAAACTTCTAGCGTCACATAGTATCCAGTTATCTAAGTTTACATACTGTTTCTCCCCGAAAAGATAAAAATTGGAATGCTAGATATAACAATCTTTTGAGACATTAGAGAAAAAGACATTGAGATCTTTGAAATTCAGGAGAGAACTTGTTCCTTTTAGAGGGTAACCGTGATGGACCTAACCATCCATGATGGAAAGGCAAGTAGGCCAGGAAATGCCAAAAAGACAAAGAAACCTCACAGTGTAGTCTTAGTTACTGGACTACGACTCTCACTCAGTAGAAACTTATCATCATCAACAAGCGGAGCGACATCAAAATCGATGAAGAAAGTTGAAGATGTTTAAGGTTTAGAAGCAACAATAGAAAAGAATAATTCAAAAATCAAAGTTGAAGACTTAGTTACAAGAAGTTATAAGAGCAAATGATATAAGTTGTTGGAATTCATGATACCAAGACATCAGAAGTTGCGAAGATCCAAGTCCTTCTCTCATGGCCATGTAAATTTTTGTCTTGTAATTTTTGTGTCAAAAAAATAAAAAATAAAAAAAAGTCATCATTACGTTCGTTTTTCAATAAGGCCATAAGGAAGTAGAAAATTTTAAGTCAAACAAGAAATCGAAGAGAAGAGTTAAAAAAAATGAAAGAAAAAAAATTGAAAAATGAAAAAAGTCATCATTACGTTCGTTTTTCAATAAGGCCATAAGGAAGTAGAAATTTTTAAGTCAAGTAAGAAATCGAAGAGAAGAGTTAAATTGTCAAGGTTCTATGAGGTTCGATAGTTTATCATCAACAGTTGAAGACCGAAGAAGACGTTGTTTCTACTAAGCACTATGAGAGAGTCGAAGAAAGATACATCTGGTTGCTTTGTTAGTCCGCTGTCAATCTGGCACAAGATCTTTCTAGCACTGGTTTAACTCATCACACGTAATTAGTCCAGCTGTGTAGCAGATGTCCCTCTCATCTTTATCTCTCATAATCTTATCCAGCTGTAAAGCAGCGGACGCATCATACAATGTTTATCTAGCTGTGTAGCGGATATCTCTTTATCTAGCAGTGTTGCGGATCTGTCTCCCCTTTTCTTCAGTCAGCTTTAGAGATGACACCTTTAATTTCTCTGGCATTCTAGTTACTTGGAGATAGGTTGAGAATATGTATGTCGTCGTAGATCTTTGGATACTTGTGACCAATTAGAAGTAAAGGTTTTGTGGGTACACCTCTGGTAAACCCTCTGGAGACAACACTCCGTCGCTAGGGCCACCTAGTGAGTTTTTATTTTCCTAGATTTGATTTGCTCGGGACTAGCAAATAATAAGTTTTGGGGTATTTGATAGACGCATTTATGTGTCTATTTTCATCTCGATTTTGTATATTGTTAGTACCCATTTTTGTACTTATTATGATGTTTGATGTGTTTGTAGGTATTTTTGGCCAATAAATGTTGTTGGAAATTTCGGCTTGAAAAGTTGCTCGGAGCACCCCCGGAGGACAATTGTTATACGGACCCCCTCTTTTACTAAGGAGCACTCACGGCTATATGTATCCCAAATTTGTCCACAACACCCTAATGTTAAAGGCACCCGTAGAATGGATTCAGGGCACTTCATCTTCAACATTCAAATTTTATTTTTGGCGGGAAAAGTGTTCTTCAGAAAACAGAATTTAGGGTTTGAGAATTGGACGTGTTGTAGGGAGATTCAAGGGCCAAAACTTGTTGGGTTTGTTTATTTCGACACAACAAAGCTGGTAATGGTCGTAGTTTAGACCAGAATTGGCTAGAACGATGGATTCAGGGATTGAACAGATTCTAGGGTTTTCTTCCTGCGGAAACCCTGCTAAGAGATTGGGCAAGTTTGAGTGAGACTCGATCACTGATTTTTGTTTCTTTGGGCCTGTTTGGACCAAACGGGGATGGTATAGTCCACGGTTTCGGTTTAGAATTGGTTGCATTGCCCGGATGAATAAAACAGAGGCGTGAGGTTTCATGGGACCTTTTTACTCCTTCCCGTGTTTCTCCGTGGTTAGCGTGTGATGGGAGAAGACGTGACTCAATATGTGTTGTGTTTGGAGTGAGTAAACACGAATTGACAAGCTGCAGACGTGTGCAGGTGAAGAAAATGGAAACAAAATATTCCCGAGAATATTATTTTCACTGCCGAGTTATGAGAGATCTTATGGAGTTATGAGCGTGATTTCTTTGTCCTGTTGGGTATAAAAGCGAAGTAGGGTATGTGTACAAGGGGGATGGAGAGTTAGGGGACGAAAAAGGGTGAGAAATAGAGTTGCAGAGCTTGTCTCTGCTGCTGTCATTGAAGGAGAGAACGAAGAATATAAGACCCTAAAGAACTGTCGTTCATCTACAGTGACAACGACACAACACTGGAGGGTCGTAGTGCTACAGTGACAGTCACAGTTATCATTTATCATTCTCTATAACAGTTTGGTTTGTAACAAAACTGTTACAGAGAGTCGAGATAATCAAGTGGCAGGAAACCACCATTTCTGATGTTGTGAAGAACACGAAGAACATAAGACCATCCTAGACAGTCGTTCATGATACAGTAATTGCAACAAAGCAGTGGCAGTCTTAGAAGCTACAGTAATAGCGACTGACAGTTGACAGTCTTATATACAACAATAACAGCGACAGTTTGCATTTATCGTTCTCTGTAACTTTAACCATTCTCATCATTTGTAAACCATTTTTGAGCATACATGAAATCAACTTTTGAGTGTGTTTCCAACATGATGATGAGCTAAACCCAATCCTTGGGGCGATGGGGGGAGTTGTTGTTTCGATAAAAGTGATATATCTTTATTTTAATTAATTATAAGGACTCTATTATGATTTTTGCATTGAACTCAAAATTGATTATATGATTTTTATTAGTTAGGTGTATTTTCTATTGATAGAATATGCTTTCTTTAGTGTTTTGATATTCTATGCTTGGATTAACATCTATTCTTTTGGAAATCTACATGTCTAGGCAATACTATTAGAATCAATTTGAATGTTGAGTTGCATAATTATTGTTTTATTAAATCACTAATATCGACCAATGGTGGATTCCTAGCCCCGGTCTTTCTCTAAATTTTACATCAACTTTTACTTGCTTTATTTTTGTTATCCTTAAAATTAAAATCTAAAAGCATAACCTTCACAAGTCTTAGAGTTCGAATCCTATTTACAACAACGAAAAAAAAAAATCTTATCAATAATAGGCTTAACTTTTGTATTTGTCAAAAGTTTATTCATTCTTTTATCAATACATGCATATCGACATACGAAAGACTTTACTTTTGACAAGGTATGGGACAATCATAGTTCAAGGACATAAACACACATATCCCATAACAAATTTGCAATATATAAAACCATAAAGATTAATACTGCAAAAATCATCTTCCAAACAAATTTAGAATTTAAACCAATAAATCTAAAAACAAGAAGATGAAAACGTTGGACATAGCTATGTGTAATCACAATAATGGCTATTCCAAACTCTAGTTATTCTTCTAACAAAAAGAAAATATAAGATTTACTAGGCAATAAGACCTTTGAAGAATTCCTTATCGTCCCCGAACTCCTTGTCGTCAACAGCCATTGGGACATAAGGTTCATTAAGGTAGGAGTTTATATCAATAAACCTTCTCGGTTGATGTTGTCGAACCAGTGCCTTCTGAATCTCATGAGTCTTATACACAAAAGCCTTTATTTGTTGAATCTACTTTCGCATCTCCTTCAACTCTTCAAGAACACCAAAAAACTTCTGAGAGTTTGAAAGAATGGCTCTTGGCTTCCTCACATTCCTTCCTTTTCTTTTCATGGTAGGAGGTTAAAAGGTGGGGGCACAATAACCACACCTAATACTTCGCTTAGCAATCTGTATGGACAAACTCCTATATACTTTATAGAGAATCAACTAGACAGACAGACTCAATCTAGATAAAAAGTATATCAAAGAGTTTATATCTCAATCTCTCGATTTGATATATACTCAAGCAAATAGAAATCTGCGAGTCTTTATCAAATACTAGAGAGATAACTTGAATGGTACCAAAGACCAATATCCAAGTGTCAATAAATTTAAATCAACAACTAAAAGGTCGGATATTCTAATTGATTGAACAACACACAACCTGTGATATTTCAATTATATAACAAAATATTATGCGGAAAAGAAATAACACAGACACCAAAATTTTGATAACGAGGAAACCGAAAATGCAGAAAAACCCCGAGACCTAGTCCAGATTGAACACACATTGTATTAAGCCGCTACAGACACTAGCCTACTCCAAATTAAGTTCGGTCTGGACTGTAGTTGAACCCAAATCAATCTCACACTGATCCAAGGTACAGTTATGCTCCTACGTATCTGATCCCAGCATAATACTACGTACTTGATTCCCTTAGCTAATCTTACCCACATCTAAGAGTTGCTACGACCCAAAGTCGAAGACTTTAATAAACAAATATGTATCACATAGAAAAGTCTACGGTAATAGATAAATCCGTCTCCCACGAATATACCTACGAGTTTTGTTCCGTCTTTTGATAAATCAAGGTGAACAGGAACCAATTGATAAACCGGACTTATATTCCCGAAGAACAACCTAGTATTATCAATCACCTCACAATAATCCTAATCGACGCAGCGAAAAAAGATATTGTGGAATCACAAACGATGAGACGAAGTGTTTGTAATTTCTTTTATATCTTGCCTATCGGAGATATCAATCTCAAGCCAATTATTACAGTTGTACTCGTACGATAGAAACAAAAAGATTAGATCACACAACTACCAGAAAGTAGTATCGGTCTTGCTTCACAATCCCAATGAAGTCTTTAAGTCGTTAACCTGGTTTAGAAGAAGAAACCAAAGGTTAAAGGAGAATTGACTCTAGCTTAGCACAACTAGTATCACACACAAGGTGTGAGGATTAGGTTTCCCAGTTGCTAGAGTTCTCCCTTATATAGTCTTTCAAATCAGGGTTTGCAATCAATGTCGGCTTGGTAACAAAGCATTTAATGTTCACCGTTAGATGAAAACCTGATTTAAATTCAAGCTAATACCTTTCAACCGTTAGATCGAAAACTAGCTTTTTACACACAAATGAAATGCACGTTTCTAGGCTTGTGTAACCGTACCCAAACTTGTAATTTGTTGGTTCAACAATAGTCAACCAAATGGTTAGCCATATGATCACTTTCATATCAACCATATTCTTCTTCACCGTAACTAGTTCAAATGACTCAAATGAACTAGTTAGATAGTTGTTCAATTGCAAGGAAATCTTTTGTAACTACACAAGACACAATCGAAGAAAAAACGATTTGATTCACTCGAATCGGTTCATGAACTATATAGCCACGGTTTGCATTTGCATTCCTTAGTTTATATAAGAATAAGTTCACAAACATCGTTTTTAGATATAACCTACTTAAGTTCGCGGACTGGGTTCGCGTACTTAAGTTCCCGGACGGAGTTCACAAACTCCAGCAGAAATTCTCGGGACAAGAACTTCCTCCAGTTCGCGGACTGAGTTCGCGGACTTGGCTCACGCCACCATGCCGGTTCTCTTGATCAACAAAGTTCGCAAACTCCGGTTCAAGGAATAAGGACTTATACATATATGTGTTTCCACAATAATGTTTATATCCTCCAATGGTTATATAATCTAAACTCTCATTTCAATCATTGGAACATTCTTAGAGGACGTTGATATTCTGTAGTTGTTATTCACAAACTATTTTTCGTCAAAGTAAGAAATTTCCTAAGTGATTGAAACTTGTCATGACTTTCGTCACTAGGTAAAGACGAACATGGTTAAAGGGAAAGCTTACCAACACATATTTCGAGAAATAGATAAGCGAGATAAACTCGACTCTAAATATCAAATGTGTGTAATCTAAGTCTATATAGCAAAACGACTTTTGTCTCAAAATAGGAGATAAATAGACTTTTGAGTGATAGATAATTTCAAGTATCCACATACGTTTTAGTCGATGAAGATCCATCGGTTCCTTGAGTAGTCCTTCGTCTTCGTCTTGTACAAGAACGTGATCCTAATGAAATTTCCAAAAGAGACATTTCTTGACCAAAAGAAAGCAAAAAATATATCATCTTATTTAGATGCAATCATAAAACCGAAGCTAAATGCATTCATCAAGGAGTTTGTAAAGATACAAGATAACCCCTATAATATTCCACAGCCGCACTCCCCACAAAGATTTGACAATTAAGCACAAGTTCAATTAAGAACTCTCCCCCATAAAATGTCATTCCCGAAAGAACAACAAGAGCGACCTTAATTTCGAAAGAAAAGAAGGATTTCGTTGGACATAACAAATCACATAGAAGTATGAATTTGAATCCAAAAATATTCAATTAAACTAACCACAAGAGAACCCATGATTAATTTAATCGAGAAATGCTCAACATATGTGAACTTATGGAGACTTAAAAACATACAATTAGATTAATCACAAGAGAACCCATAATTAATCTAATGGAAATACACAACCAAACTAATCACAAAAGTAATCAATTTAATTGGTCATGCTCGACATAAGAAAACTTACGGAGCAACAACTAAATAACCAAACAAGATGATTAATTTAGTTGAATATGCTCGACATAAAGTACCTCACGAAACAACATCATAGCTAATCATAAAAATAATCAACTTGGTCGTTTAGTGCTCAACATAAGACACTTTACGGAGACTCACAATAATACATAAAATATGGATCAGGGAAGATCAATACTGCGGAATACACAAGGATTCATTCTATCTTCCATCACTATTTGCATAACGACATTCAATAGACATAATCCTTGCAAACCAAAGATTTTAAACTATCTTCCATCAATAATTCACATAATAGGCTTAACTTTTGTATTTTTCAAAAGTCTATTCATTCTTTTATCAATACATGCATATCGACATACGAAAGACTTTACTTTTGACAAGGTATGGGACAGTCTAAGTTCACGGACGTAAACACACATATCCCATAACAAATTTGCAATACATAAAACCATAAAGATTAATACTGCAAAAATCATCTTCCAAACAAATTTAGAGTTTAAATCAATAAATCTAAAAACATGAAGATGAAAACGTTGGACATAGCTATGTATAAACACAACAATGGATATTCCAAACTCTAGTTATTCTTCTAACAAAAGGAAAATAGAAGATTTACTAGGCAATAAGACCTTTGAAGAATTCTTTATTGTCCCTGCACTCCTTGTCGTCGATAACCATTGGGACATAAGGTTTATTAAGGTAGGAGTTTATTTCAATATACCTTCTCGGCTGATGTTGTCGAACCAGGGCCTTCTGAATCTCATGAGTCTTATACACAAAAGCCTTTATTTGTTGAATCTCCTTTTGCATCTCCTTCAACTCTTCAAGAACACCAGAAAACTTCTTAGAGTTTGAAGGAACGACTCTTGGCTTCCTCACATTCCTTCTTTTTCTTTTCAAGGTAGGAGGTAACGGAGATTTCTCTTTTTCCTTCATGATTGATGGCTTAACAATCATATTAACATCTTTTCCATCAGAAGACATCATGCTTGGATTATCCATACGAATGAGTTTGTGAGAGGAAATCACAAATTGAACTCAACAAGTAGTCTTGAGATAAAAAGATGTTTTGAAGAAGGAAAAAGAATGTACGGTTTCGAAACCTTTAAACAGGTTCTTACATGTCCAACTCACAACCCTATAAAGAGTAGAATTGTCGATAATAACCCTCCTTTGTTGATAGACAGGGAAGAATAAAAACTAAGAAAAGAAGCAAGAAAAATTTTCCTAAAGCCTGAGCGGTACAAAATCATTGTCTCTTTTGATCAGGCACATGAGACAAGATTTTCAAAACAATATAATCAAGTTGCGTTGCGGTGAACAACAATTTGTCCACCATTTTCCTCTTGAGAGGAATCCACAGACCTCTGTCTATCAAAACGATTCGACCATACTCTCTTCTCTAATGGTCTTGGTTTATCCTTGGAAACTAACTTCTTAGATGAAGATAAGATCCTACATACCTCAGCGGTCTTCTGAGCAAGTTCAAGCTTATTTGCTAGTTGATTTGCTCTTCGTTGAAGTTTTTTGACGTGCCTTAATTGGTGTTTGTACTTGTAACACCTTGAAAGTTCATGACCCTTTAGAGAACAATACGAGCACATCAAACTATGATAAAAGCTAGGCTTCTGAGATGTGCACGCGGCTAGACACATGGTGGAACCTGAAACATTACCGATAGAGTTTCCAAGAAATTGGTCAATTTTTTATCCAGATTAGTTGGGTTTTTTTCTGAAAGAATATTGAGATTGATGTATGTATTGCTACAGTTATCAAAATCAATATTTTCACCAAGAAGTGCAACACTTGATTTCTCGTCTTTATTGGAGTGATAGTTGTCAGACATTTCATCAAGAGTTGCAGCAAGACCTTTGTTCCCGGTGTATTTTCTGCGATTTGGGCACTCGTTTGCAAAATGACCAAATCCCTTAAACTTAAGGCACTGAGGCATATCCTCATCATCAGTTTCATCTGTTTCCCTGTTTTTAGGAGGAATACGATTATGAGGTTTAACTGATGCTTTAGGCTTATCTCTGGAGAACCGTTTACTTCTCTTCAATAAAGATCCTTAAACTGTCTTGTGATCATCGAGACTGACTTGTCAAGATCTCCATCTGATGAATCTGTCCCAGAGTGATCATATTCAGAGATATACACTTTTTTACTCTTATCAAGTAATTTAGTGTCCTTTGTGCTTTGAACGCAACATCCTTAGTTTTGGATGAATGTTCGTGATCAAAGATCTTAAGCTTCCCAACCAGCGTATTTCTGGAGAGATATCAAGGTTATTTCCCTCAACGATGGCATGCTTCTTAGAGTCGTATCTAGATGGTAGCGATCTGAGAATTTTCATCACAATGTCCTTTTCAGGAATAGTATTACCCAATGCAAAAGATGCATTAACAATTTCAGACACTTTGTGATTAAACTCATCAAATGTTTCTTCATATGCCATACGAAGGTTTTCCCAATCGGAATTAAGGTTTTGAAGCCTAGCTTCCTTTTCACTGGAGTTACCTTCGAATATTGTTTCTAAGATATCCCACGCATCTTTAGACCTCGTGCAATTTGACACATGGTGCTGAAGATTTGGGGTAATGGCATTCAAACCATCGGAATTTTTCTTTGCAGCATTTATCTCGGCAGGGGTGTATCACCAATAGGCTTGGGAACGTTTACATCTCCAACTTCCACGACGGGAGCATTACAGCCATTAACAACATATACCCATGATTGAAAATCACGTGCTTGAAGAAAAGCTCGCATAGCAATTTTCTACCATAAGTAATTAGAGCCATCGAAGAATGGTGGTACATTAATTGAGATAGCACCTCTGTCCATAGAGTCAGATTGCTACAAACAAAGACTTGTGAGGTCTTGAACGTGTTTGCCCGCTCTGATACCAATTGAAAAAGTGGGGGTACAACAACCACACCCAATATTTCGCTTAGAAATATGTATGGACAAACTCCAATATACTTTCTAGAGAATCAACTAGACAGTCAGACTAAATCTAGATAAAAAGTATATCAAAGAGTTTATATCTCAATCTCTCGATTTCATATATACTCAAGCAAATAGAAATATGTGAGTCTTTATCAAATACTAGAGAGATAACTTGGAAGCTACCAAACACCAATATCCAAGTGTCAATCAATTTAAATCAACAACCAAAAGGTCGGATATTCTAATTGATTGAACAACGCACGACCTGTGATATTTCAATTATATAACAAAATATAATGCGGAAAAGAAATAACACAGACACCATAATTTTGTTAACGAGGAAACCGCAAATGCAAAAAAACCCGGGACCTAGTCCAGATTGAACACACACTGTATTAAGCCGCTACAGACACTAGCCTACTCCAAATTTACTTCGGTCTGGACTGTAGTTGAACCCCAATCAATCTCACACTGATCCAAGGTACAGTTATGATCCTACGTCTCTGATCTCAGCAGGATACTACGTACTTGATTCCCTTAGTTGATCTCACCCACAACTAAGAGTTGCTACGACCCAAAGTCGAAGACTTTAATAAAAAAATCTGTATCACACATAAAAGTCTACGATAATAGATAAATTCGTCTCCCACGAATACACCTACGAGTTTTGTTCCGTCTTTTGATAAATCAAGGTGAACATGAACCAATTGATAAACCAGACTTATATTCCCGAAGAACAGCCTAGTATTATCAATCACCTCACAATAATCCTAATCGACGTAGGGAAAAAAGATATTGTGGAATCACAAACGATGAGACAAAGTGTTTCTAATTTCATTTATATCTTGCCTATCGGAGATATCAATTTCAATCCAATTATTATAATTGTACTCGTACGATAGAAACAACAAGATCATATCACACAACTACGAGAAAGTAGTATCGGTCTGGCTTCACAATCCCAATGAAGTCTTTAAGTCGTTAACCTGGTTTAGAAGAAGAAACCAAAGGTTAAAGGAGAATCGACTCTAGCTTAGCAAAACTAGTATCACACACAAGGTGTGGGGATTAGGTGTCCCAGATGCTAGAGTTCTCCCTTATATAGTCTTTCAAATCAGGGTTTAGAATCAATGTTAGCTTGGTAACAAAGCATTCAATATTCACCGTTAGATGAAAACCTGATTTAGATTCAAGCTAATATCTTTCAACCGTTAGATCAAAAACTAGCTTGTTACACACAAATCAAATGCACGTTTCTAGGCTTGTGTAACCGTACCCAAACTTGTACATTTGTTAGTTCAACAATAGTCAACCAAATGGTTGGCCATATGATCACTTTCATATCAACCATATTCTTCTTCACCATAACTAGTTCAAATGACTCAAATGAACTAGTTAGAGAGTTGTTCAATTTCAAATAAATCTAATGTAACTACACAAGACACAATCGAAGCAAAAACGATTTGATTCACTTGAATCGGTTCATGAACTATATAGCCACGGTTTGGATTTGCATTCCTTAGTTTATATAAGAATAAGTTCACAAACATCGTTTTTAGACATAATCTACTCAAGTTCGCAGACTGGTTTCGCGGACTTAAGTTCCCGGACGGAGTTCACAAATTCCAGCAGAAATTCTCGTGACAAGAACTTCCGCCAGTTCGCGGACTGAGTTCGCGAACTTGGCTCACGCCACCATGCCGGTTCTCTTGATCAACAAAGTTCGCAAACTTCGGTTCAAGGAATAAGGACTTATACATATATGTGTTTCCACAACAATGCTTATATCCTCCAATGGTTATATAATCTAAACTCTCATTTGAATCATTGGAACATTCTTAGAGGACGTTGATATTCTATAGTTGTTATTCACAAACTATTTTTCGTCAAAGTAAACAATTTCCAAAGTGATTGAAGCTTGTCATGACTTTCGTCACTAGGTAAAGATGAACTTGGTTAAAGCGAAAGATTACCAACACATATTTCGAGAAATAGATAAGCGAGATAAACTCAGCTCGAAATAGCAAATGTGTATAATCTAAGTCTATATAGCAAAATATATTTTGTCTCAAGATAGGAGATAAATATACTTTTGATTGATAGATAAGTTCAAGTCTCCACATACCTTTTAGTCGATGAAGATCCACCGGTTCCTTGAGTAGTCCTTCGTCTTGTATGATGATTGTCATGGAGTTCTTGAGCTAAACTACACTTTATATCCTAGTCCGATACCTTAGCTATAGTAGACTAGAAATTAAGACTTATAGTTTTGATCACTGACATTGACAATGCTTGAGATAGCAACGCATGCGAGTTCGACCGAGCAATGCTCTAACACATCAAGGAGTTAATGAAGATATAAGATAACCCCTAAAAATTCCACAACCGCACTCCCCACAACGATTTGGCAATTAAGCACAAGTTCAAAAGAACTCTCCCCCAAAAAATGTCAGCCCCGAAGGAACAACAAAGGCAACCTTATTTTCACAAGAAAAGAAGGATTTCTTTGGACAACCAAATTACATGAAAAACATGATTTTGAATCCAAAAATATTCAATTGAAATAACCACAAGAGAACCCATGGTTAGTTCAATCGAAAAGTACAACTACATTAATCACAAGAAAATCCATGATTAATTCAATTGGAATACACAACCAAATTAACCACAAAAAGCGGTCAATTTAATTGTTCATGCTCAACGTAAGAGAACTTACGGAGCAACAACTAAAATAACCAAAATAGAATGATTAATTTAGTTGATCATGTTCGACACAGGGAATCTTACGGAGCAACAACTAAGTTGATCATAAGAGAATGATAAACTCAGTCGATTGTGCTCAACATAAGAAACCTTATGGAACAACACAGTATATGCATAAATATTGTGGATCGTAAACCGACCAAATACTGCGGAATAAACAAGGATTCATTCTATCTTCCATCATTATTCGCACAATGACATATAATAGACTTAATCCTTGTAAACAAAAGTTTTATCCTTTGTTTTTATCAAAACATGACATAAAAGGCTTTAACTTTTGTAATGCCAAAAGTTCATTCTATCTTCCATCAATACATTCATATCGACATAATAGAGATAACTTTTGAACAAGTATGGGACAGTCACAGGTTCACGAACGTAAACAACATATCCCACAACAATTTGCAATATATAAAATCATAAAGATTAAAATTGCAAAAATCATCTTCCAAAAAATACTTTAGAATTTAAATAAAAAAATCTAAAAACAATGAAGATGAAAATCGTTGGACATAGCTATGTGTACTCACAATAATGGATATTCCAAACCCTAGTTATTCTTCTAAAAACACAAAAAGAAGATTTACTAGATAAAATCAAAGTTCATTGAGAACCTCATACCTTTCAATGAATCCATCATAGAAGGTGTCACTGATTTCCTTTATTCTCTTGACCATAGACACACCATGTTCGTGAGTTAGAACAGTAACTTTACGATCAACTACCCGAGCAAGTTGTCTACCCTTGATACAGTCCATGATAAGTTTCTTCTGGTTCCGTATCAGAATATTTTGATTTACAAGGATTTTGGCCTGACCATCTAAGAGTTGGTTTATTTGCAGTTGGAGATTTGCAAACTCGACCTTTGAATCTTTTTAAAAACGAGTTAAATCCTTGACGGAATCATCAGTCCAGGAGTTGTGTTCCTTTCTTGCAAGCATCTTCTTTAGAACCAGCTCTTGAATTAAATCACATCCTTGAGTGTCTTCCTCCATATCAAGCTGCACAATCTTTTGAGATTTTGCAAGGTTCTCCATGTAAATTTTGATAGGGATGGATTAATATAGTATAAGGTATATATGTATTAAGAGAAGACACTTCTCAAAAAGGAAACCCTATGAACTCTTAGGAGTAGGACACGGACGTTCACGGACCGTTCACAAGAGAGGGATGGATTTTAGCGAAATCTATTAAGAAGAAGGAAAAAAAACGTTTTCCAATGTTGCTCAATAATTCTTAAAAATTAGAGCATGAATCATGAAGTAGGCTTGCATGACTCAGATTGATTGACAACAGCTCACAGCAGATATACAACAAATCTTGAGACTCCCATAGTCATCATCCTTGTACCTCTCAAGATAGATTCAAGTATGGGATTACCTATAGTTAGGTAAGGGAGTGAGAATTAATCTCACTACTAAACATGGGAGAAGGTTTGTACAAGTTATTTGACCGTTTTACTTGTATATTTCCTTCTTTCCATCGATTATAACGTATTCCAGAGGAATTTGTCATAAACCTTTTCAAAAGTCCATCTGAAGGATTTTTCTGAGGACTGAGCCTAGGATCTCTAGAAAGCGGTTCCAGAATAGGGAATTTGGAGGATTTCTATTTTCTTGATCTAGACTTACCAGACTTGTACTTATAAACACAGGGTAAGTGTTCATTGGTGGCAGAAGGATTTACACCATAATGAGGAACATGTAACTTGTGATGATTTCTAGACAAGAGATCATTTTTATAAGATTTCTGGTTTTCTGTAGGTAAGAAACTCATTGTAGATGTCGTTAGACGATTTTCTCAATTGACAGTAGAAAGAAGCAAATTATGAAGATTAGAAATCTGTTTCCTTATGATAAATTAATGAAGAGCATATTGATTCCTTTTCCCACAAAAAGAACAACATCGTGGATTTGAGACATGATTGCTTTGACCCAAACCTTCATCCTTCACGTGCACATTTTGCAAGTGACTCTCAGTAGGTACTTCCTTGTAGGAATTTTTCTTTATACTGGGTAAAACCTTGTCAGTATCAGGAAAAGGTGTAGAAGATTACTTAATCATCAAAACAGAGTTTTCCTTTTTCAGGATGTTACACTGTTCTTGGGAAAGTTGCAGAGATGCAACAAGTTTCTCTTTTTCAACACGAAAGTTGTTTATTTCTGATGAATGAGCCCTGATTAAATGCTTTTCTCTAATTGAGTCTTCTCTAACAGTATCTTCAAGAGAACTAATCTTTTCACGCTGTAGAGTAGTTACTTGAACCAGTTTTTCGCATTGTCAGAAACAGATTCAATATAGCAATAAAGTTCACGTTCTCTTTCAAGGGATTTCTCAAGTTCATCAATAAGAAGATCATTTTTTTCTTCAAGAGTCATAATTTCAGAAACTTGAACATCAATGATATCCGTAGATTTTTTTAACGATCCGATGAGTTCCATTTCGGATTCTGACACAGTCCCGCAAATCTTTTTTTTCCCTCGGGATTCGGAAGAATCTACTAAGGAGTTATCCTTTGAGGCAAACCCAAGATTTTTGGTGTAATCCGAACCTTTGGAAGACATATAATATGCATTATCTAAAGAGATACTTCTTAGGTCCTCAGAACACAGATTGCTACAAACACAGACTTATGAAGTCTTTAATGTGTTTGCCTTCTCTGGTACCAATTGAAAATACGGAGATCTAACAACCACACTCAACAATTCGTTTGGCAATCTGAGAGGGCTTACTCCAATACACTTTCTAGAGAATAAACTAGACAGTCAGACTCAATCTAGATTAAAGTATATCAAAGAGTTTAATATCTCTAACTCTAAACTCAATCTGCACTCAACAAATAGAAATTTGCGAGCCTGATTGAATATAAAAGGAGTTACTTGAACGGTACCAAAGACCAATGTTCAAGTGTCAATCAATGTAAATCAACAACCAAAGGTTGGATATTCTAATTGGGTGATCATAACGCACAACCTGTGATATTTCAATTATATAACAAAATATAATGCGGAAAACAAATAACACAGACACCAGAATTTTGTTAACGAGGAAACCGCAAATGCAGAAAAACCACGGGACCTAGTCCAGATTGAACACCACATTGTATTAAGCCGCTACAGACACTAGACTACTACCAATTAACTTCGGACTGGATTGTAGTTTAACCCTAATAAATCTCACACTGATTCAAGGTACAGTTGCGCTCCGTACGTCTCTGATCCCCGCAGGATAATACGCACTTGATTCTCTTAGCTGATCTTACCCACAACTAAGAGTTGCTACGACCCAAAGTCGAAGACTTGATAGACAAATATGTCTCACACATAAAAGTCTATAGGATTGAATTAAATCTGTCTCCCACAGAAATACCCAAGAGTTTTTGTTCCGTCTTTTGATAAATCAAGGTGAACATGGACCAATTGATAAACTGTACTTATATTCACGAAGAACAACCTATTATTATCATCAATCACCTCACAATAAACTTAATCGACTAGCGAAACAAGTTATTGTGGAATCACAAACGATGAGACGAAGTTTGTTTGTGATTACTTTTCTATCTTGCCTATCGGAGATATAAAATCTCGATCCAATTATTCCAATTGCACTCAACACAATAGAAACAACAAGATCAGATCACGCAAATACAAATATAATAGTTGGGTATGGCTTCACAATCCCAATGAAGTCTTCAAGTCGTTAACCTACGGGGTCTCGAGAAGAAACCTAAGGTTAAAGGAGAATCGACTCTAGTTACGCAACTAGTAACACACGGTATGTGTGGGGATTACCTTTCCCAGTTTCTAGAGTTCTCCTTTACATAGATTTCAAATCAGGGTTTGCAATCCAAGTTACCTTGGTAACAAAGCATTCAATAATTACCGTTAGATGAAAAACTTGATTCAACCAAGCTAATATCTTTCAACCGTTAGATCGAACTTAGCTTGTTACACACAAATGAAATGTACCCTCATTTAAGTTTATGTAACCGTACCTAAACGTGTACACCAGGTTGGTTCACAAATAGTTAACCGAGGTTAGCTATATGATTACTCTCATATCAACCTTATTTATCTTAACCATAACTAGTTCAAATGACTCAAATGAAACTAGTTAAGAGTTGTTCAATTGTTTAGAAAACACAATTGAAATCAAATCGGTTTGATTCACTTGAATCAATCATGAACATTATAGCCACGGTTTGCAAAGATTGCATTCCTTATGATTTAAATGTTTAAGTCCATGAAGACTTGAAAAATAACCAGCTTAAGTATGCGTACGGGTATGCGTACTTACGCAACCGGATTTGAGTTTGTTAAGTTTCCAAACTCAGCAGAAATTTTCGGTTCGAAAACCTCCGTCAATATGCATACGGGTATGCATACTTAAGGTGACTAGTTAAGAGTTTTGCCAAAACCAAACTCAGCAGAAATTCTCGGTTCGAGAACTTCCACCAGTATGCGTACGGGTACGCATACTTAACCTATCTCCTTCATAAATTTCGTATACACACATATGCATACTCTTGGCTTCCAGTTTATGGACTTATACACTAATGTGCGAACACACTATATATGCTTATATCCAAAGATGGTTACATCATCAACTCTTTATTTCAATCATTGAAACATTCTTCTATAGTGACAATAGCCGTTTTCACACACTATTAGCATCAAAGCAATTTTCAAGATATTGAAAAAATCATTGTCGAAACATTCCAAGCCTACATAAAATGATTGTATCACACAAACCATGTAAGATATTACTTGGCAATTTTCTCATGATATAAAATGAACTTGGTCAAAGCGAAAGCTTACCGACACATATTTCGAGATATATGTAAGCGAGATATACTCAGCTCGAAATCTCAAATGTGTATAACACAAACTATATCGTAACACGGCTTATGTCTCAATGTAGGAGATAGTAGAAATAGACTTTCCAAGTGATAGATAAGTTCAAGTCTCCACATACCTTTTGTCGAAGAAGTTCCACAAGCTTCCCTTAGTAGTTCTTCGTCTTCAAGAGATGAACGTTGAGAGATTTAAGCTCAACTACATTATCTATGTCCTCGTCCGAGACATCTACAAATAGGCTAGAAATCAAGACTTATAGTTTTGATCACTAACATTGACAAACATGCTTGAGATAGCAACGCATGCGAGTTCGACCGAGCAATGCTCTAACAGAGACAATCCCATAAGTTACTTTCACGGCTGGGAAATGGAGAACTCCCGGCCGAAAAATGTTTTTCTTTGTTTTATTAATTATCGGAAATTTTTTCGACTAAGTTTTCCAAGTCGATAATATAAGTTACAGCTGGGAAGCCTAGGCGAAACAAACATGTTCGGCGGGAAATCCTATCCGAGAAGAAGTTTTTTTTTTTCTTTTCATTTTGTGTGTTATTAAATGTGCTTGCGGCTAGGATTTCCTAGCCGTGGACACCTTTTTCCGGTTGGGAATTTTTATTTTCGAAATCCGCATATGTGGGTTACCGTTAGGAATTCGTATTTTCTTAATCGTAATATGGGATTTACGGTGGGGAAAGTAAGAATACGTTAGGACTTCGTATTTTCTTTATAAACTGTTTTTTTTCCTACTCAAACTTAATTGAATCAAATTTTTTAGTCAATCAAAAGCAAAAATAAATGGTGGATTTTCTTAGTTTTTTTTAATTATTATTATCATTACGACGCGATGAAAAAGATGAAGAAGAAGAAAGGAAGAAAAATAATAGATTTTGTTTTTTTATGATCATTATCTTCATCACGATGCGATGGAGAATCACGATGTGATGGAGAAGAAGAAGAGAGAGAAGAATAATAAATTTAAGGTTTTTTAATGATCATCATCTTCATCGTGATGAAATGGAGGAGAAGAAGAATAAGAAGAAGGAGAAGAGATTAATTCTTTTTTTTTTTTAAATAAATATTTAGATTATAATTTATTTACGGGGTAAGGATAATTTTGACTTTTGATATGAATTAAGTCCCCTTATCCACAATTAAGATGTTAGATATCATCCTATGAAGTACAAAGGATTGTAGCCCCAATAATAGGATTCTAGAATAATCATGTCGAACGATGGTGTTTGTTTCGTACTTTTGGTATATCTTACAAGTATATTTCTTCAATTCCTCTTATATTGATCGAATTTAAGATTTACAAAAGGGCATAACATTGATGCGTGTCGTAACCACAACAAATTAGTTAATATTTTTCTACCTAATTGATAAGTAATATAGAGTAGTCAAGTTCGTTCCCATGAGGAGCAAGAGGGTTTAGTTGTTTGATTATGTCACAAAAGGGGGTTTTCTTGTTTTAGATTTTATAAAGAAAAAGAAAGTTAATAAAGCAATTGAAAAGAAAAAGTTGAAATCACTAAGAGAAATTGGATCAAGGAATCCTTCTTCGTTGCAAAATAATGATTCAAGTTATGTTCTTTTCCACTTTTTATTAGTCACAGATTATCACCAACCGTAGGTATAACATCTTGTTGATGGGGAAAAACGATTTGCTGGTTTTTTAGGAAAGTGAAGAGATGACCGTGCGGACGGAGACTCCTCGACTGAGCAAACTGCTTAAACCTGCTTCAAACAAATGCACTGGACGGTAGTGCTTTGAGTTCGAGATATCAATATGTAAGACTCCGACCTAAACCAAGATAATGGCCGTTTCAGAGCCAATTCGGTCACAAAGAGGGATGAGGGTCGATCTTTAGGAGGCAAGCTGAGAAGTGTGTGAGATCAATGATGATCAAGGATTGTATATGTGTTGAAGGTTTCTGCAAGTGAACTGTTGAGTTCGGATAAAATAAGTTCTGAACGATTGAGAGATAGATTTCTTGTGTGTTGAAATTGTTGTTTTCCAGATGATTCTTGGTTCTTCAATCATGGATTCAGATACTTGTTTATATTTAAATAATAATAGACACATTGATCCCAGTAAGTATGACGGTTGCTGGAGTGAAAGTATGGGAAATTGTGGTAAAACCAGTTTCATGTCGTGCGGAGACTTGGTTGATTGTCCACCACTACTTTTCTACCTCAACCGCTTGTACGACTTACACACATTTCTCATCGTGGGTGTACACACATGTCGTAGGCCGCCTCAACAAAACCCTAGTAATTATCCCCCTATGTGACATGATTGATGTCTCACGAACTTGGAGTTTGCAAGGAGCGTGTATTTAATTAGTCAGTTGTTGGCTTGACTAGACGATGAGTCTTAGCATTGATGAATCGAGCATAATGTAACGAATGTGGTATGCTCTGGGACTCATGGATTGAGCATCAGGTGTCTGCCGAGACATGCTGAGTCTTGATGAATTGTGATATATCATTTTACTAGTTGAGGTAATAATGATATTTTAGGAATTTTGATGATCCCCCGATGAGGTTGCTCAATCAAGGACTTATTCTGATATGTTCAGTAGGAATATTGGATGGTCTTCCGTTCGAACCATGTTGCTCATTCGAGCGAACTGTTGGTAGCAGGACCAAACATTAAATTAGAATATTGATTGTTGGATCAATAGAATTCTCGAATGTTGATAGTTGAATCAATCATGAGGAATATTGCTCAGTCGAGCAATTGATAGTTGAATCAATGAGTTCTGAACCTAGTTGATCGTGTATTTTGCTAACCTAAGCAATTTAGTGTTGATAGATGAACAAAATAAATATTGATAGTTTAAGCAAATATTGTTCGTTTGAGCAAATATTGCTCGTTTGAGCAATATTACTCGATTCATGAATTATTGGTAGCGGGACCAAACAAAATATTAATTAAAATACTGGTAGCTAGACCGAATATTATATAATTAATTAAAGTTTTGATTGCTGGATCCACATAAAATTATTGGTGTTTGTGTAACATCCCGAGTTCCGGACCAGGGTCAAACCCGTATGGAGATCCGAACTCAAAGCATTACGGGTCGGAAAGAGACTTATGCATTTATTTCTCTATTTAAACATTGATATCTTAAATTGAAACCTTATGAAACAATAATTCACTATTTAAATATCTTAAGTTATACTCTCAACAAACATTGATATCAAATTACATGTCAAGCAATTACAAACAAACAATTCAAACACTAAGCTACTCATTCCTAGCTTTCGCTGCGCCACTCTGATAAATATGCAAGGATGTCAATTGGGATGAGATGACAGCTCAATATAATGCATTCCCAACTCTACAAAGATGCGCAAACATAATCATTTTATCAAGCAAATACATATACCAAGAAACACATCACGACTTCGGCGAATCAATGTTATATTCGAAAATCACATTACCAATAATGTTTCTAATAAATTATCTTGTTTAGATTCCAATCATGAATTCACAACACCAATAATATTTCAAACAAATAATCCAATTGACGATTCATTACATCATTGATAATAACACAATTCATCCGTTTGAATTTCACACCTGAGTTCATAACACCAATTATGTTTCCAACAAGTCATTTAATCTGGATTTCAACACATGATTCACAAATTAATGTTGTCATCACAACAAGTAACCATGAGTTCACGGTACGAAAACCTTGGTTCGTACACCACCTATCATTTATCGGCACAGACATCCTCCATCGATGGTCAGGAACAAAAGTTCCCATGGGGATCATACCCATCTGCTATCGGGGATCATTACCCGTTCATTCACCGTACGAAAACCTTGGTTCGTACACCACCTATCGTTTACCGGCACGGACAGCCGCCATCGATGGTCGGGAAACACAAGTTCCCATGGGGATCATTACCCATTTAACTCTCTGGGATCATTACCCGCCGTTAGCTTGAAACCATATTTCATCTAACGGTAACACGTGAACTCATTTCAATATTTGAAATCATTTTTACAAAAAATACAAGCAACCATGGCTTAAGAACATGAATTTCAATCAAGCATTTATGCAAACAAGTTAATTGCAAGCATTTTACATCATACACGTCAAGGTGAATAATTCATCCGATCTCTCTTAAAATTTCAGGAGAACCTACATAACTCAATAAACAACCACTTATCCAAATTTCACATAAAACTAACGGTTCAAACAAAACTTATTGAATTTACAATGACATTTAAAAACTTGGCAGATTACATGTCACTACCAAACAATTCATGATAAATTCATATTAACCTGGAATTGAGCAAACCCAAATCACAATGAAAGATATCAAAAATATCTACGACTTTTGTCAAGACTATAAATCATTATAAAATCGTTAAGATTTCCTAAACACACCAAAACCACAGCAAATAGAAACTGGCCAGAAATTCAGAAATCCATATCGAAACTAAAAGAAATATTCAACGGTGAATTTACGGTGGATTATTCTCAACTTTTAACCAGTAAAACCCAATCATATTATATATCACAAGAACTAACCTGATCATCAATCAGATGCATAAAATTACGAAGATAAATTTTAGAAGCCTAACTATATAATCTCCTCTAAGTTCTCCATAGCCTTCTTCTCTAAAACCTAGCTCCATCTTCTTCTCTTTCTTTCTAGTTCTTTTGGTTTTCTCGTCTAATTCTTTTTTTTATATATATTTAACTACCCTTTCAATTTCCTCAAATTTATTAACTTATAAAATTATAATTAGGTGATTATTTTTACACCCTAACTAGTAGCTTTCTAATTAAATAAACCCAAATATACTAAGGCAAAGGAAAGAAAAATAACCGTAACAAAAAGGTTACCTAACTCGTATACAACCCGAACCGAATAGGTAAATAAAAATACCGGGTATTACAGTTTGAACTTGCTCAGAATTATGTTTCGTAAAGCATTTGATTCGAAACCCTAATTTTGACCGATTTTTGATCAACTGAAAACTTATTGAAAATCAACCAGTGATTGATAGAGGGACCGAATAAATGGGATGATGGGCCGACCATGTAGCTCCCAGGTGCTCGAGTGAGCATGCATCATAGTCCTTTGTAGACCAGTTGGTGAAAGGATGATTAAATGCTCGTTTAATCATTATTAAAAATAGTGCTCGTCTGAGCATTAGGTGGTAAAACCTAATAATGGAGAGAGGAGGGACCGACCAAGGGGTGAGAAACCGAACCTTGGTGGTCTTGGGACCAACTGATGGTCGATTGATCAAGTTCCAAGTTGGTTAGAAAGAGTTTGAACCCAATATGGACTGTAGAAGATTAATTAGGTCAAAATCATTAATAGAATGTGGGACCGACTTCTGCAAGCCTAAGGGCCGATCTTGGATTTTGGTATTTTCTGGTGCGTTCGAGCAATATTTTGGATTTTCAGAAGGTTTGATATTGACTGAAACTCTCGATTTTGCTTGAGAGAGCAAATAGAATTTTGCTCGCACGACCTATACTTTGAGAATATTAAAATAATGATTCTTTTAATATGTGTCATGAGAAGCCCGGTCGGTCATGTGACCAGTTGACTTTTGGCTTTTTTTTATAGTTTGAGCAATATTTGAGAAATATGAAAAAATTAGGTTTTTGCTCAAACGAAGGAGTTTCATGAGAGAGGAAAGAAATAATAATAATAAAATAAGGAATTGGAGGCGTGGGACCGGACACGGCTAGTAGGCCCGGTCTCGTGCTCTCTCCTATTTTATATTATTATTTTCATCACTAAAGAAACTAGGAGTTTTTCTCACTAAAGCAAGGAGTTTTCAAGAGACAAGGAAAATAATAATATAAGTTAAAAATAAAATGAAGTGGGCCCGGTACTGTGGGCGCCTCTCTATTATTTTTTAATTATTTTCCCTTCCGATTTTGCATAGGTTTCCTCGTTGCTCCATATTTTTGAATACTCGTTTATGCATTTGGGTGCTCGTTCTTGTATTATTGTTAAGTATTGTTAGAGCATTGCTCGATCAAACTCGCATGTGTTGCTATCTCAAGCATGTTTGTCAATATTAGTGATCAAAACTATAAGTCTTGATTACTAGCCTATTAGAGCTAAGGTCTTGGATTAGTATAGAAAGTGTAGTTGAGCTCAAGACTCCATGGAAATCATCATACAAGACGAAGGACTACTCAAGGAACTGGTGGATCTTCATCGACTAAAAGGTATGTGGAGACTAGAACTTATCTGTCACTTAACAGTCTATTTACTCTATCTCCTACTCTTGAGACAAAAGTCGTTTTGATGTATAGACTTTCATTATACACATTTGCTATTTCGAGCCGAGTTTATCTCGCCTATATATTTCTCGAAATGTGTGTTGGTAAGCTTTCGCTTTAGCCGAATTCATATTTACCAAGTGACGAAAGTCATGTTATGTTTCAATCACTTTGAAAATTGCTCTGACGAAAAATAGTCTGTGAATAACGGCTATATAACGTTCTCTGAGAATGTTTCAATGATTGAAATGAGAGTTTAGATTACATAACCATTGGTAGGATATAAGCATTGTTGTGGAAACACATATATGTATAAGTCCTTATTCCTTGAACCAAAGTTTACGAATTTTGTTGATCAAGAGAAATGGAAGTGGCGTGAGCCAAGTCCGCGAACTTGCGGAACTTCTCGGCCCGAGATTTTCTGCTGGAGTTTGTGTACTCCTTCCATGAGCTTAAGTCCACGAACCCAGTCCACGAACTTGAGCAGGTTATATCTAAAGTTGGTTGTTCTTGAACTAATGTTTAAATAAACTAAGGAATGCTTTTTCAAACCGTGGCTATAAAGTTCATGAACCGATTCGAGTGAATCAAACTGATTTTGCTTCAATTGTGTCTTGTGTAGTTACATAAGATTTCCTTGCAATTTAACAACTCTCTAACTAGTTCATTTGAGTCATTTGAACTAGTTATGGTGAAGAATAATAAGGTTGATATGAGAGTAATCATATGGCTAACCATTTGGTTGACTTTTTGAACCAACAAATGTTAATGTTTGGGTACGGTTCATAAACCCAAAATTGGACATTTCATTTGTGTGTGACAAGCTAAGTTTTCGATCTAATGATTGAGAAATATTAGCTTGAATCTAATCAGGTTTTCATCTAACGGTGAATATTGAATGCTTTGTTACTAAGCTAACATTGATTGCAAACCCTGATTTGAAAGTGTATATAAGGGAGAACTCTAGCAACTGGGAAACCTAATCCCCACACATTTTGTGTGATACTAGTTGTGATAAGCTAGAGTCGATTCTCCTTTAATCTTCGGTTTCTTCTTCTAAACCAGGTTAACGACTTAAAGACTTCATTAGGATTGTGAAGCCAGACCGATACTACTTTTATCGTAGTTGTGTGATATGATCTTGTTGTTTCTATCGTTACGAGTACAATTGAAATAATTGGCTCGAGATTTTATATCTCGGATAGGCAAGATAAAAACTAATCACAAACAAACTTGGTTTCATCGTTTGTGATTCCGCAATATCTTTTTCGCTGCGTCGATTAAGATTATTGTGAGGTGATTGATAATACTAAGCTGTTCTTCGGGAATATAAGTCTGATATTATTGATTGGTTCCTGTTCACCTTGATATATCAAAAGACGGAACAAAACTCGTAGGTATATTCGTGGGAGGCGGATTTATCTATTATCGTAGACTTTTCTGTGTGATACAGATTTGTTTATTAAAGTCTTCAACTTTGGGTCGTAGCAACTCTTAGTTGTGGGTGAGATCAGCTAAGGGAATCAAGTGCGCAGTATCCTGCTGGGATCAGAGGCGTAGGAGCATAACTGTACCTTGGATCAGTGTGAGATTGATTGGGGTTCAACTACAGTCCAGACCGAAGTTAGTTTGGAGTAGACTAGTGTCTGTAGCGGTTTAATATAGTGTGTGTTCAATCTGGACTAGGTCCCGGGGTTTTTTTTGCATTTGCACTTTCCTCGTTAACAAAATTTCTGGTGTTTGTGTTATTTCAGTTTCCGCATTATATTGTTTTATCTTTATAACTGAAATAATACAGGTTGTGCGTTAGATCATCAACTAGAATAATCCAACCTTTGGTTGTTTATTGTCATTGATCGATCCTCGGATATTGGTCTTTGGTACCATCCAAGTTATTCCTTGTATTTAATTAGAACTCACAGTTCCTGCTTGAATAAATCAAATCAAGATAGAGATATAAACTCGTTGATATACTTTTAATTGATTGAGTCTTGTTGATTCTCTTAAAAGTATATTCGAGTTTGTCCATACAGATTGCTAAGTGAAATATTTGGTGGTGTTGTTAGACCCCCGATTTTTCAATTGGTATCAGAGCAGGCAAACACTCTAAACCTAATAAGTTTGTGTTTGTTCGTTCCTTAAAAATTGTCCTATAGGAAATTTCTTTGGAAAACTTTCTTGTGGCATCTGTAACGCACGACAGAAGTCCTTAAAGATTGCTCAAGGATTATTATTGTTAAAACCTCCGGATTTACATGATAATTTCATTTCATCTAAAAAGGAAAATTTAGATGATGAGATCCAATCTAAAGGAAAAAATAAAAAGAAGGAAAGATTGAGGAAACGTTCACCACGCTCAAGGATATGGAATCTCACTAGATTAACTCTTGATCTTTTTGAGAATACTATCATAATGAATCAATTGATAAAGATCTATTTAGAGCGTTCGAATGCGTTTTTAATCTCTTAGAAAAACTTAATTCTGTTAAGTTTAAGAATCCTCCCGAAAAAGTTTTTGTACATGATAAACCATCAAATAAAATTGTACAACCTAGAATTCGGAAAAATTTTCCTTCTAGCCAGATTAAACGAAGGATAGAAATCCCTGACTGCCCGGATTATCATCATTACATTGATTATGTCACGGGGACTGTTCACACATATCAACCAGAAATGTTGCATGAGAATTCCTCTGCACATTATGCCTCTTGGTAACAAGTCTGGCACCACCCCATTTGTATATATCTTGAAATGGGTCAAGAAATGTTGAGTTGTGTACAGTTTTTCCATTCTCTTTTAGAATACCAAATAAAGCTTTCTACTGCATCCATCGTCTCTCTCAAAAGTGTGTTGTCACGGGATGCATAGCAAATGGATAAGAAAATCCCACTTTCATTGTGTGGGTCACGGTTCACAAACGTGTCCAAGCCCATATTTGGTCTTATAAAGAAGAAGTTCGCGCACTCTCTTCTTCATCACCCGTCCGCGTACGTGAATTTCTAGGGTTTTGTGTGTTTTTCTCCATTGAAGCCATCTTGGAGAAATTGAAAGAAAAGGTATTCAAGTTCCACTCCAAGTAAGTAAATTCCTCTTGTCCCTTTCAATTTCTTAGATCTCATGATGAATTCTAAGGGCTCAAAAAGGAGCTCCAAAAACTCAAATACCTCTAGCATGGATGTTCCTTGTGACCAAAACTCTCTTAGGATTAGCTTTGTGGATGATTCTTGTGCTAGAATTTTTGAAAATATTTCATCTAAAGGTTTTATCCTAGAAAAGAAATTGGATTTCTCTAGTGGGCATGAAGAGTATTTAGCTTGCTTCAAAAAATTCAAGCTTGGAAATATCTTTGATGGTAATGGTAAAGGTTTTGATTCTCTCACAAGAATTTTCTATACCAACATTCATGATGTTGATATTAATAAGATGGAGTTCAAATCCAGGATAAATAGAGAAAGGTTTCTTGTTGATAGAGAATTAATTTCAAAGATTACCAACATTCCGTTGGGAAACGTGCATCTTCCTAGACCAAGTGAAGAATGTCCATCATGTGATGAAATCTCTCTTGGGCTTTGTGGCAAGAACGTAATTTGGAATCAAGGGAAGTTTCCTACTAATGATCTTAGTATCCCGTTGTTGGCATTTGGGAAACTTGGTATCTCCAATCTTTGTCCCTCCACAATTGAGAATTCTTGGTGGAATCATGAGTTTGCGGAATTAGTTTATTTCCTTGAATCTGGTATTCAAAGTCTCGATATTTGTGGTTTTATTTTTTATCAAATGATTTCGATGACTTCAACCATCAAGATGTTAGGCTATCCTTGCTTGATTGGACAAATTTTCCATGATCGTGGTCTTGTTTTGATTGGAAACTCTCTCGGGGTTCCCAAACTGGTTCGTCCGTGTACCTTTAGACGCATAGGAAAATATGTGCAAAAGACAAAGAGATGCTTCACTTAACGATTGTGACCCTACCACTTTGAGTCTTCTTCAAAAAAATCATAAGGGTGTGTGTAAGGTAGATTCAAGGGTGAAATGTATCCAAGAACAATTGTCTTTGGTTGCAACGAAGTTTCCTGAGATCAAGGAAGAATTGAACACAATTCAAGCATCTTGGAATATCTCCGATGAGGAAGAAGATGAGTAATTTTGTGTTCATCTAGTAAATCTTCTATTTTTCTTGTTTAGAAGAATAGCAAGAGGTTGGAATAGTTTTTTTTTTTTTTTTTTGTGATTACACATAACTATGTCCAATGTTTTCATCTTCATGTTTTTAGATTTATTGGTTTAAATTCTAAAATTGTTTGGAAGATGATTTTTGCAGTATTAATCTTTATGGTTTTATATATTGCAATATTGTTATGGGATATCCGTGTTTGCATCCATGAACTTGATTGTCCCATATCTTGTCAAAAGTAAAGTCGTTCATGAATTGATATGCATGTATTGATGAAAGAATGAATGGACTTTTGACAAATATAAAAGTTAAGCCTATATTTTCAATTATTGATGGAAGATAGGTTAAAATCTTTTGTTTGCAAGGATTATGTCTATTGTATGTCATTGTGCAAATAGTGATGGAAAATATAATGAATCCTTGAGTATTCCGCAGTAATTGATCTTCCCTGATCCATATTTTATGTATTACTGTGAGGCTCTGGAAAGTATCTTATGTTGAGCATTAAACAACCAAGTTGATTATTTTTCATTAGCTATGTTGTTATTCCGTGAGGTACTTTGTGTCGAGCATTTTCAACTAAGTTAATCATCTTGTTTGGTTATTTATTTATGACTCCATAAGTCTTCTTATGTTTGAGCGTTCATGACTGGGTTGATTGTTTTCATGATTAACTTAGTCATTGTTCCATAGACTCTCTTATGTAAGTATGACCAATTAAATTGATTAATTTGTGATTAGTTTGATTATGTATTTCGATTAGATTAATTATGGGTTTACATGTGATTAATCTAATTGAGCGCTCTTAAGTCTCCACAAGTTTACTTATGTTGAGCATTTTTGGTTAAATTATCATGAACTTCTTGTGGTTAATTTAATATTTTGGATTCAAATTCATACTTGTATGTGATTTGTTATGTCCAAAGAAATCCTTCTTTTCTTTCGAAATTAAGGTCGCTCTTGTTGTTCCCTTGGGAATGACATTTTATGGGGGAGAGTTCTTTTTTAACTTGCGCTTAATTGCCAAATCTTTGTGGGGAGTGAAGTTGTGGAATATTATAGGGGTTATCTTGTATCTTTAAACTCCTTGATGAATGAATTTAGCTTCGGCTTTATGATTGCACCTAAATAAGATGATGTGTGTTCTTTCTTTTGGTCATGAAATGTCTCTTTCGGAAATTTCATTAGGATCCCGTTCTTGTACCTTTGCCAATTTTATTGACAAAAAGGGGGAGAATTAATATGTAGTTCGCACTACAAATACATATGGTTTTCAGACCATTATGTAAGGGGGAGTGGTACATATCACCATAGTATTGTTGTTGAAGTTGTGATACAATTGAACTTTGATGCTGCAGAATGATACTATGACACTGTGTAACAATGATTGAGAACTATCATTTTCTTGTTGTTATAGCTACGGATTTTCAACAACGATGATGCTAAACTTACAACCTTTTGGATCATTAGATTACTTGGAAGTGACGAAGATTTCGAGTAATGTTGAAGATTAGGCATGTGGAATAGGAGCTACAAAAGTTTATTTATTTATTTTTTGTATTCCATATGTATTAATAGTTTTGCCACTAAAATTGACAAAGGTCGAACTCGCATGCATTGCTATCTCAAGCATGTTTGTCAATATTAGTGATCAAAACCATAAGTCTTAATTACTATCCTATTAGAGCTAAGGTATTGGATTAGGATAGAAAGTGTAGTTGAGCTCAAGACTCCATGGCAATCATCATACAAGACGAAGGACTACTCAAGGAACTTGTGGATCGTCATCGGCTAAAAGGTATGTGGAGACTTGAACTTATCTGTCACTCAAAAGTATATTTACTCTATCTCCTACTCTTGAGACAAAAGTCGTTTTGATATATAGACTTTCATTATACACATTTGCTATTTCGAGCCGAGTTTATCTCGCCTATCTATTTCTCGAAATGTGTGTTGGTAAGGCTTCGCTTGAGCCGAATTCATCTTTACCAAGTGACGAAAGTCATGTTATGTTTCAATCACTTTGAAAATTTCTCTGACGAAAAATAGTCCGTGAGTAACGGCTATATAACGTTCTCTGAGAATGTTTCAATGATTGAAATGAGAGTTTAGATTACATAACCATTGGTAGGATATAAGAATTGTTGTAGAAACACATATATGTATAAGTCCTTATTCCTTGAACCAAAGTTTGCGAACTTTTTTGATCAAGAAAAATGGAAGTGACGTGAGCCAAGTCCGCGAACTTTGTCCGCGAACATGCGGAACTTCTCGGCCCGAGATTTTCTGCTGCAGTTTGTGTACTCCTTCCATGAGCTTAAGTCCGCGAACCCAGTCCGCGAACTTGAGCAAGTTATATCTAAAGTCGGTTGTTCTTGAACTAATGTTTCAATAAACTAAGGAATACTTTTGCAAACCTTGGCTATAAAGTTCATGAACTGATTCGAGTGAATCAAACCGATTTTGCTTCAATTGTGTCTTGTGTAGTTACATAAGATTTCCTTGCAATTGAAAAACTCTCTAACTAGTTCATTTGATTCATTTGAACTAGTTATGGTGAAGAAGAATAAGGTTGATATGAGAGTAATCATATGGCTAACTATTTGGTTGACTTGTTGAACCAACAAATGTTAATGTTTGGGTACAGTTCATAAACCCAAAATTGGAAATTTCATTTGTGTGTGACAAGCTAAGTTTTCGATCTAATGGTTGAGAAATATTAGCTTGAATCTAATCAGGTTTTCATCTAACGCTGAATATTGAATGCTTTGTTACTAAGCTAACATTGATTGCAAACCCTGATTTGAAATTGTATATAAGGGAGAACTCTAGCAACTGGAAAACCTAATCCCCACACATTTTGTGTGATACTAGTTGTGCTAAGCTAGAGTCGATTCTCCTTTAACCTTCGATTTCTTCTTCTAAACCAGGTTAACGACTTAAAGACTTTATTGGGATTGTGAAGCCAGATCGATACTACTTTTATCGTAGTTGTGTGATCTGATCTTTCTGTTTCGATCGTTACGAGTACAATTGAAATAATTGGCTCGAGATTTTATATCTCCGATAGGCATGATAAAAAGTAATCACAAACAAACTTCGTCTCATCGTTTGTGATTCCGTAATATCTTTTTTCGCTGTGTCGATTAAGATTATTGTGAGGTGATTGATAATACTAAGTTGTTCTTCGGGAATATAAGTCTGGTATTATTGATTGGTTCCTGTTCACCTTGATTTATCAAAAGACGGGACAAAACTCGTAGGTATATTCGTGGGAGACGGATTTATCTATTACCGTAGAATTTTCTGTGTGATACAGATTTGTTTATTAAAGTCTTCGACTTTGGGTCGTAGCAACTCTTAGTTGTGGGTGAGATCAGCTAAGGGAATCAAGTGTGTAGTATCCTGCTGGGATCAGAGGCGTAGGAGCATAACTGTACCTTGGATCAGTGTGAGATTGATTTGGGTTCAACTATAGTCCATACCGAAGTTAGTTTGGAGTAGGCTAGTGTCTATAGCGGCTTAATACAGTGTGTGTTTAATCTGGATTAGGTCCCGGGGTTTTTATGCATTTGCGGTTTCCTCGTTAACAAAATTTCCGGTGTCTGTGTTATTTCAGTTTCCGCATTATATTGTTTTATCTTTATAATTGAAATAATACAGGTTGTGTGTTAGATCATCAATTAGAGTAATCCAACATTTGGTTAGTTATTGTCATTCATTGATCCTCGGATATTGGTCTTTGGTACCATCCGAGTTATTCCTTGTATTTGATTAGAACTCGCAGTTTCTGCTTGAGTAAATCAAATCAAGAGAGAGATATAAACTCGTTGATATACTTTTAATTGATTGAGTCTTTTTGATTCTCTTAAAAGTATATCTGAGTTTGTCCATACAGATTGCTAAGTGAAATATTGGGTGGTGTTGTTAGACCCTCGCTTTTTCAAGTACACTCGCACCATTTTCTCAGGGCTTACTCGGTGAAGGCCCAGATTCCCGAACAATGAATATTTATTACTAATTCGTGGAATTCGGCTAAGAATAATCCACGAAACAGAGTAATAAAATAGATTGATTATCTATTACCAATTCATGGAATTCAGCCGGGAATAAGCCATGAAACAGAGTAATGACATAGATTGATTATCAATTAGTAATTCATGGAATTCAGTCGGGAATAAGCCATGAAATGGAGTAATGAGATAAAATAGATTATTTTACTAGGACTTCGATTGATGAATGTTGCGGTAGAATTTAATTTATGAATTCCTCTATACTAGCATGCAGTATGTCTAGGAGCATTGTTTATTCGAGAATGAGGTATGAGATGATGGTAGAATCATACTCATTCTGAATATTGATTGTGCATAGTCGGGGAACAATGTGGCATCCCGAATACGTTAACGCTCTATATTAGCATGCAATATGACTAGGTGCCATCCAATCGTTAAGAGATTATATACATATTCACTCTACATAGTCAGGGAACAGTGTGGCATCCTGAAGACGTTAATGCTCTATACTAGCATGCAATATGTTTAGGAGCCATCTAATCGTTTAGATTCTATATATAGGTGTTGATGAAATATGTGAAGTGTCAAAAAGCTCAGCCGGGTAGGCTTTGCGAATAACATATTCATATAGAGCTTTGAGAGGGTGTACGCTCAATCAGAGATTGTGAAATAAGCTTTCACGATTTCTAAATATGAGTTTTACATACATTTTTGAAGTCGTGCCAGAAACATGCAAGATCATGATTTTACGATTTTAGCCTTTATTGAAAATCCACCATCAATATTAAGTCCCTTGCTTAGTGAGGGACAGTAATGTTCCGCAGTGAGCACTGGATAGTGATTTTCTTGTAAACAAAATGTTAGGAAAACCGTGAGTTTCCTAGTTTAAGTCCGTTTTCACATTGAGGTGAATTTCCTAATATAGGTTTGATAGAACTTAGGAAAAAGTTAGTTTGAGACTAATACTTGGTGTCCAAGTTTGTGTTCTCTATATATATGACTAGAATTGTAGGTTTGTGTAATCCAACCTAGAAGAGTGGTAAATCCTTGTGCTTAGGATTTTGGTCTCTTTGGTAGGGAGGGTCGTGTGCTACCGTGAAGGCCAATATCGGTGTGAGAGAAAAACTTGTAGAGAGAGGATTTTGGTGTTCTAGTGTTTAGGGTTTAGGGCTTTTCCCTAAACCAAGTTTCTAGTATTTCCATGTTTCTCCTCTGTTAGTAGCAGCTATGAAGACGGTGTAGAAGAAAAGACATGAAGCTGGTTTGAGGAATGGTTAGAGAATTGGTTTATATGGTTTCTTCAATGGTGTTCTCGGGTATGTCTTGTTAACTCTTTGGTCTTGTCTTGGATTGCGGAAAGAGCTTGTAATGGTCTTTGATTTAATACAAGTTTTCTGGTGTTGTTGGCCATGGATGTAGCCTGTAAAGTTGAACCACGTACATCTATGTAGATGGTGGATTTTCGACAAAGGCTAAATTCGTAAACTCATAATTATATGAAGCTCTGATTCAGCAATCAGACGTGAGTATCCAGACACGGGTCTCTCATCGAATTCTAACCAGGGAGTACTTTCTCTCAGAGTACATGTAGATATGTAGTCTCACGACTGGACAACGGCATATCTAGCGAGATGGACGGCTCCTAGACAGCTTGCTCTGCTAGTATAGAGCGATAACATCTTCAGGAACAAACAACAAGTTTACCCTGACTATATAAAGGATATGACTTATCGGAAAGCTCGTATCAGGATAATTAATGCTCCTAGACAGCTTGCTCTGCTAGTATAGAGCCACAAAGTTAATTATTCCTAATTACAATCGCTCTTATTCCATGGTCGAATCCACGACTGGTCCCATGGAATGACAATAACAATTATTCTGATTCTATGATCGAATCCATAGCTTGATCTCATAGAATAGCAATAATTATATTATCTCATTACTCTGATTTCATGATCGAATCCACAACTGGTCTCATAAATGGTAATAGATAAACCTTAATTCCTCTGATTCTATGGTTGAATCTACGATCCCATGGAATGGTAATGCTCACTTTATTATTCTGAATTCGTAGTCGAATCCTCAGCTGATCCTATGAATTAATAATAAACATCTTATTACTCAGTTTTGTGAATTATTCTCTACTGAATTCCACAATTAGTAATAAATAATCAACAACCGGGCGTCTGAGCTACCTCTAAGTAAGCCTCGATTAAATGGTGAAGGTGTATTCAACGATGATACACTAACAGTCACCGCACGAACGAGTATTTCAAAAATACAACGAAATGATGAACCTATGCAAAATAGAGAAGAAAAAATAAATAATTAAAAATATTGACCAGGGTGCTGGGAGCACGGACGCACGACCGACCGACCGTGTCGTGGTCAATCCCACGCCAGTTTTATATTTTTAATGCATCTTTATTATTTTCCGTGATTTGATGAAAATTCTCCCATTTTATCAAATCTCCTTCGTCTTGAGGAAACTCCTCGGTTTCATGGTACTTCCATAAATCCATAAAAAATAATATAAAATTAAGGAAAGGAGTGTGGGGCGTGACCATTGGCCAACCGGCCATGCCTTGGTCCCAACCGCCCCCACACCCACGGTTCCTTATTATTTTATTATTATTATTATTATTTCTCTAATTTCATGAAAAAACTCCTTTATTTCATGGTATTTTTGCACAAATCATCAAATAATAATAAAATAAAATAAATTATGAAAACTTGTGGGACCGGGCCTTGGCCGGCCGGCCATGCCCTTGCCGGTCCCACACGCCCCTTTGTTTTATTATTTTATTATTAGTTTTCATTGAATTCATCAAATTCCTTGATTTCATGGTATTTCTCTCAAATTAGGAAAAATTCCCTCAAATCATCAAAATACCTAAAAATATTAAAAAATTAGGAAAACTCATGGGACCGGGCCCTAGCCGGCCGGCCATGCCTTCCACGGTCCCACACGCCCTTGTTTTTTATTATTTTAATAGTTTTTGCTTCCTTGAACTCATGAAAACTCCTTCAATTCATGGAAACTCCCTAAATTCATCAAATTTCTCAAAATTCATGAATTTTTCATAAAATCATTATAAAATTAGGGAAACTCGTGGGACCGGGCCTAGCCGGCCGGCCATGCCTTCCACGGTCCCACACGCACTTGTTTTATTATTTTAATATTTTTTGCTTCCTTGAACTCATGAAAACTCCTTCAATTCATGGAAAGTCCCAAAATTCATCAAATTTCTCAAAATTCATGAATTTTTCATAAAATCATCAAAATATTATAAAACTAAGGAAAAGGCACCACGAGACCGTGGTCGCGGCCGGCTGACCATGCCTTTACCACGGCGGTCCCACACCTCCTCATTCCTTATTTTATAATTATTTTTCATCATCTCATGGTGTTTTCCTCAGTTTCGTCGAAACCCTAATTTTGGCATATTTTCTCGAATGGATGCTCAATTGCACGCCAGAAAATATCAAAATTCTCAGGACTGAGACGCGGGCGCCTTGGGGACACGAGCACGCTATCTTGACCGACCAAAATTGGCTCTTTGGCTCACGGAAGCCGGTCCCTCAATTTTCACAGTTTTGACCTAATTTGCACAATTGCTCGTATTAGGTCCAAAACTCTCCCAAACACTATGGATTTTCATGAAGTGATCGTCAGGCGGTCACGGGACAACCCAGGGCCGGTTTCATGACTCCATGGTCGGTCCCTCTCCTCGTCATAATTAATTAGGTTTTCTCACCTAAGGCTCAGACGAGCATTTTCGAATAAATGATTAAACCAGCATTTAATCATTCTTTCACCAACAAATCTTCAACTCTTCAGGAGTTCTTCGTATTTTCTCACAAGAGCATATGGACACTACATGGTTGATCTACGGTCCCATGTAATTGCTCCCTCCTTAAAAACCAGCAAATCGTTTTTCCCCATCTACAGATTGGCGACCTCAGTGGGAGATTAATCTCTCGGTTGCAATCTAAAAATTTCACAAGATGGCTGGTCTTAGGACTAATTCAACTAATTCAGATCAGAATATTTCAAACGACAACATTCTTCATGTTACACCTGGCGGCATGGAGGGCAGAGGTATACCGACTTTGGTAGAGTTGGCTCAAATCCTAGAGGTCCATACCAGGAACATGGACCTGATGAAGGAGACGATAAACCACATCCTCGACTTTCTCATCAAATTAACATCCGAGTTAGGCGGTACCTCCGCTCCAGAAGTCTCAACATCGGGGACTGAAGCGTCATCTGACCCTCAAATAAACAGTTTCACCACATACGAGAAGCCGGTGGAACAAGAGGTCACACATTTGATCGAAAATCTATGTGAACTCCTGCACTTCTCCAGGGATCAACGCACAAACACGTTTTCAGCACTCAACCAGATATCATCCAGCGTGCAAATAACGCCACCAACACCATCAGTTGAAGAAGTCTCCCTAGTGCCAAGGCATTCGATCGACAACATCTCTTTTGGAGAAGAAGATCGCATGACGGATGAAGGACACAATCGAGCATTGTATGTCACTGGTTTCATCAATGGCACCGAATTTAGAAGAGCTCTTGTTGACACCGGTGCTTCTACCAACATTGTCACTATGAAGACTCTCAGAATGGCCAGGTTCCCACAAGGTAAAATCGTTCGTTATCCCATCCTAATGACAGGATTTGAAGGAAGTCAAATCCATACATATGGATATGCATACATAGATTTGAGGGTGGGGCCGATTCGATCGAAAACAAAGTTTCATGTGATCGAGCAAGAACCTGACTACCACATAATACTGGGACGCCCATGGCTCCATGATAACAAGGTGGTTCCTTCAACATACCATCAATGCATGAAGGCCCTGCTCGACAACAAGATCGTTTGCATTCCGGATTCATCATCTCCTTATGCTCCCGTCTATGATACTGAGTTCCTTGAATCTAAAAAAGGCATCCCGGAACCTCCAAGCAAGATTCGCAGTACTCCACTTCCAAGCTGGAAGACTATCGAGAAGGCTGATAACGATCCGTCATCCTCAGCTGCTAAAATGATCAAGTCACCTACTACACCGACTAAACGCCATAATGATCAAGTCTCAACTCCAGGGACAAACTTCACGACCGATCGAGACGTAGAAGGGAGAGTCATTTATCGCCGACGGAAAGATTAGCAATTAATCGGGGAGAACGATGAAAAGTCTCCCCACCATGAAGAATCGTGTCAGAGTGAGCAATCACTTGAAAAGAAGTCCAAGATGCCCCACGACAACTACAGGACGGCACTGACTCTACCACTGACGATCTTGAAACAATCAACATTGGGGCTGAAGACGATCCAAGGCCAATCCTGATCAGTTCAGCGCTATCACCAGAGGAGCGGACCGAGCTGGTAAATTATTAAAGAATATCAAGATGTCTTCGCCTGGACGTACGAAGAAATGCGGGTCTGGATGACAAACTCGTCACCCATCACCTGCACATCGTCCCTGGTTCCAAAGCTGTCAAACAACCGCCCAGACAATTTAGACACGAAGTCGAGGAGCAAATCAAGGTCGAAATCCAGAAACTGTTGGCAGCAGGGTTCATCAAACCTATTCTTCATCCAACGTGGCTAGCAAATGTGGTACCTGTTAAGAAGAAAAATGGTCAAATCAGATGTTGTGTCGACTTCAGGAACTTGAATAAATGTTGTCCAAAGGATGATTTTCCTCTACCCAACATTGACATGCTCGTCGATGCAACCAGTGGTCACGGTATGTTCTCATTCATGGACGGCTATAGTGGGTACAACCAGATCAAGATGTATGAACATGACGCCAACAAGACTGCGTTCCGTACTCCCATTGGGAATTTTCACTACACTGTGATGCCCTTTGGATTAAAGAATGCTGGTGCCACCTATCAACGAGCCATGACTGCCATATTCCACGACATGATGCACAAGCAAGTAGAAGACTATGTTGATGATGTGGTGGTAAAATCGAAGACTCGAGCATCTCATCTCGAAGTTCTAAGGCAGGTGTTTGAAAGGTGCAGAGAATACAAATTAAAAATGAATCCTTTAAAGTGCGCATTCGGAGTTTCTTCCGGAAAATTCTTAGGATTCCTGGTCACGGCTGAAGGGATCAAAGTCGACCCCGACAAGGCAAAAGCTATTACCACCATGCCTCCTCCACGTACCGTGAAGGAACTACAGAGCTTTATGGGCAAGGTAAATTATATTCGACGCTTCATTCCTGGATTAGCTCAACTCATTGCTTCGTTCACACCTGCTGAAGAAAGGAGCAAGCTTCACCTGGACAGCTGTTCAACAAGAAGCTTTCCATAAAATACAACAGATATTATTGTCACCGGCCGTCATGAGGTCTCCAGTGCAGGGACGAGCTCTGATTCTTTACACAGCCTCCAGTGACGTCGCCATCGGCGCACTCCTCGCTCAGGAAGACGACGAAGGCGTCGAACGACCGATTTACTACTTCAGCCGCACAATGAGAGATGCTCAACTCCGATATCCAAAGGCCGAAAGGGATGCCTGGCATTGGTACATGCAATCCAGAAGTTCAGACATTACTTACTATCTAACAGGGTCGTACTCATCTCCAAAGCTGATCCCATAAAGTTCTTGCTATCAAAGCCAGCCTTGATAGGAGACCAGCGAAGTGGCTACTCCAGATGTCAGAATTTGACATAGCTTGCACACCACCTAAAGCCATCAAAGGTCAAGCGTCGCAGACTTGCTCGCGCTTTTCCAGGGGAAGACACAACAACACTACATGAAGAAGTGCCCGGCGAATTCCCAGACATCTTGGTCATCAAGGAAGAAACATGGCTTCTATACTTTGATGGATGCCACCCCTAGTAGTGACACCGGAGGAGCGGGCATAGTGCTGGTGTCTCCATCTGGTGAAGTTTTCTCACATTCGTTCAAGTTGGATTTCCACTGCACCAACAACTCAGCGGAATATGAAGCCTTCCTATTAGGATTATCCTTGGCCAAGCAAGCAGGAGCAACACACCTCGAGATAAGGGGAGATTCAAAATTATTGGTCAACCAGATGAATGGAACATTCTCTCAAAGAAATCACACTTGCTCCATTCAGAACCGAAGCTCAGCGACTGTTGACCTATTTTGCTGACGCAACGATCGTCCATACTGGACGGACTAACAATAGGCATGTGATTGCCTAGCAACTCTCGCCTCCAAGCTGCAATTCGAAGGAGCACAGAAAACGATCACTGTACGGAGGCGTACATATCTTCACTTGGCTCACTCAGATCGAAGACATTCCAGCGAACGATTGGCGAGCACCCATCATTCATGAATTGAGCAGCTCTATTTCAGAAGGCCAAGTCAGCCTCAAGGAATTGAAGAACTACTTCTTGCTTCATGGAGGGTATACTATCGAAACCCTGATGGATCTCTATCACGATGTCTTGGGAGCGACGAAGCGGAAGAACAGCTCAAGCGCATACATGAGGAAGTCTGTGGGCAAACGTTAGTGGTAACACTTTACAGAAAGCTTCAAAGAATGGGGTACTACTGGCCATCCATGGAGACTCAGTCAAGAGCTTTACAAGGATCTTGTCCTGATTGCCAAACACCTCCTCATCACTTAGAGGTTTTGACGGTCCACCACACTGGGGACTGGAGGGAGCCTTACATCAAATACCTCTGGGACAACGAACTACCACTGGAAAAGAAGCAAGCAGTCAAACTCATTCAGAAAGCTAAGAGATTCGTCTATCTCGATGGGATCTTATACCGCAAAAGCTTTGGTGGAAATTTACTGAGGTGCTTAGCCGAACATGAAATCCCTACAATCCTGAAGGAAGTACATGATGGAGAACATCAAGGAAAGAGGAAACTATTTCTTCAAATTCATGAGAAATATTATTGGCCAACCATGGAAGATGATGCAGCCGCACACGTTCAGAGGTGTCACCAATGCCAAACCATGGTAATCTCATCCACACTCCTTGTCTCCCGTTGAATTCTGTGAATAGTTGTGGCCTTTCTACAGCTGGGGACTAGATATCATTGGGAAGATCAATCCAGCATCTTCAAAACAACATGAATACATCATCACTGCGACAGAGTACTTCACCAAGTGGGTCGAAGCTATTCCTCTTCGAAGCACCACTGGAGTTACGATTGCCGCCTTCATCAAAGAGCACATAATATGCAGATTCGGAGTTCCTAAGCATATCATCACAGATAACGGAACTCCTTTTGCCAATCAAGATGTTGAGAAGCTGCTCAATAAATATGGGATCAAACAAATCTTCTCCACGCCTTACTATCCACAAGGAAATGGTCAAGCAGAAAGTACCAACAAGACTTTGGTCAGGATTATCAGTCGGACGATTCATGACAATCCTCGATCATGGCATGAGCAATTACCCATGGCTCTATGGGCTTACAGAACTGCACCAAGGAGCTCGATCGGTACTTCGCCATATTCCCTTGTCTATGGAGCCGACGCCATACTTCCAGCAGAAATCAAAGTTCCCTCAGCCAGGATTGCAGCATCCAGTGGTACAATGGGATGAGGCTGAAATCTCCAAATCAAGAATCGCTGAATTGGATATGCTTGAATCAAGGAGAGCCAAGGTGGAAAAATTGTGGAAGCTTACAAACAGAGGATCTCCAGAGCCTACAACAAAATGGTAAGACCTCGAACATTTCAAGTAGGAGATTTGGTATTAAAGACGGCAAAGCACATTCAACAAGACATGTCGCTCCTAAGTTCTCTCCTAAATGGGAAGGGCCTATGTTGTTATCAAAGCAGTGTCTAGCGGATACTACAAAATTTTAGCAATCAATGGAGGAAAGGAAGGAAACATCATCAATGGCAAATGGCTCAAAGCTTATTATGCCTGATCCATGAAACAAACTACCTCTTTATCATTTCAAGCATTTTCAAAAATGTAATTTCATTCCTCCAAAGAGCATGCAATGCTCCTTTGTTCATTAAACATTTCAAAATGAGCAAAATTCGTTCATACCATGATCAACTGTTTCACCTAACTAGAAACTCAGATTTACTCGAAAAACAACCAACAAATGCTCACTCAGACAAACCATCCAGCAACGGATAATCCCTGTAAGAAGCCTCGTCAAGCTTCTTCTGAAAAATCTTGGTCTTTGCCTTCAAGTCTTCGACGCTTTCTCAACCCTTGCGACTCCAGAGCCAGTATCCTCTCCTCATCCAGTAAAGCTGCATTCATGGAAATTGCATCAGCAGCCTCTGCCGCCTTATGAACCTTGATTATCTCAAGACGACGGAGCCAGCTTACATTGAATCGCAATATCTCACAATTCGAGATCATTTCATCCCATTGGTGCAGTTCATGGTTTTTGACGTCTCGCAAGTGCATCTGATTCATTTCCTCGATGATCGGCAATAGCCCCGCTACCGTGGTTAAAAGGGTTGGAAGAAAACCTTTCCACACTTCTGTGGTAGCAATGTGACCATACTTCTTCCATATCTTGGTGTACAGAGACGCATGACATTTGGCAATCACGAATCCGCTGACCATTTCATTGTCTGGGAAGGTATTAGTCAATGGGGCTTCGAATAAAAGTCCAGCGGTTGAGTATTCACGAGCATGGACACCGTCTCCAGTCTCCACGGATCCTACAGAATCTTCACATGCCTGGTTACTCAACCACGGTCACGGACTTTCCACTCTTCCTTCGTCTAGCATCGACGACGACACAGACATCCGCCTACGATGAAACGAAGAAGTGTTAATCCTGGGACTCAGTACAATCTCAAGAGTCATAGGTTTACTTACAGACGATCCAGCTTCAGCACGAGCCGATCCATACCGGGCAGGAGCTCTAAAAGTCCGCTTAGGCCTTGCATTATGAGGAGTATCATTCTTCTTACAGTCCTATGACAAGTCATTCTCTTGTGATCAACAATATCGATTGAACAGAGACAAGAAAGGAGAAGAAGAAGAAGTGTACAACTTACTGAGACAGACGTTGTTATTTGACGCTTCGACTGAAGATCATCTTGAGAAGAAATGCTATTACTCGACATGAAGGCAAGAGGGTAGGATCAAAACTTCTCTGCACGATGAAACTGACTCAGGAATGGAAGAAATATTTGCGTGGATCATAGATTTGGAGTCTGGAAGATATATATATCAGGCGATAGTCATATAGTCAACTCAGTTACGAGTTTCACTGAAACCCCAGGCTTCAAAGATCGATACCGAAGATGCGGAGGAAAATAACACACTGGGGACTGAACATCACGTGTCAGAGGATAGGCCACGCGGCCTTGTACACGTCATGAATTCTCAGCCGTGTGTTATGTTACTTCTCATGAAAATCGACGAGTCATGGTGAATTTGGATATATGGACATTGGTCCATGTCATGGATTAGAAGAAATCGACATTAACAAAATGTTCATCATTCAGAAGAAAAGTCTAATTGAAGTAAAGTCGTTTAAACAGTCAAAAGAAAGATATCCACTATGAAGACTAAAAAGGGAATGTTCTACCATCTACAAGAATATGGAAGTAAAACTACTCGTCGGACTCATCCGAATTGTCAGCTTCATCGTCATTGTCCTTCTCGGAATCATCTTCTTCAGAGTCACTGTCAGGATCATTGGTGAAGTCCGGTGGACGGAAAATAACATCATCATCTGAATCCGAATTATCTTCTGCTGCAGCTTCAGCTTCAATTTTCTTCATCGTCCTCCGATGCTCGCTTTCATATCAATCAGGCTTAATGTAACGCTCGGATGGTTCCCATGTGATCTCTCCTTCGGAAGCATCGGTATCAGAATCAGAAGGAACCCCATCCAAGAATTGACGCTTCTCCTCAACCCTCTGTCTTTTATGCCGGGTGCGATCCTTTTCACGTTGACGGGCATCCTCCTTTTTGTCTTCAGCTCTTTTCTTTCTGAGTTCAGCAAAAGAGACTCTTCGTTCACCCAAAGGAACATTAGGCTTCGCCCCTTCCTGGGTAACCCTATTCTTTGATTCCGCTACAGGAGCATCGGAATCCTCATCAAAAGAGCCAGAGGAAGAAGAGGAATACCAGTAATCGTAATTGCTGTTATTGTTGGTCGACATTTTCTGGATCCGGAAGATCAAAGATTACTACTATGTAAACAAATCAACATCAGCAAAAAATGGTAACTCTTAACTCTTAACTTTTATACTTCCACTAACAATAGTGATAGTAATGCTAGAGTTAACACCCCAAAATCGTTCGTCTCTTCGAAAACTGCAAAAACGAATGAAACTTTATTTAATTTCCGAAACTGATTTTTCATGGAATCACGGACACAATTTTCATAATGTTAGCATTCACACAACTTACCTATGAAGTTTACAACAATAAAATATTTCATCATAAATATATTGTCTATCTTCAAAGGTTCCTCAAAACACACGCTTTGATTTTTCGAAAAAAAACAGCAATTAATGCAACTTGCATGCATACTCTCAAGGATTTTATTTAATGAAAACAAACTCATGAAAAATAAAATATATCATCATATTTTGCATAATATATGTCACGTCTGCATATATGTATAAAAAAAACTATTTTTCCTTCGTATCGTCATTATTTGTCTTTAAAACGAAGGTTTATTTCAAAAAATATTGTGAAAGCTCACATCTCATACATACGATAAATTTTTGTATTTACATGAAAGCTCATAGCAAAATTTTATCACTGGACACAAGTTCATCATACATATTTTCCTTCGTGTCATCGTTATTTGTCTTTAAAACGAAGGATTATTCCGATTTCATGAAAATTCACTTCTTTTATGATAAAACCTTGGTACACATGAAAACTCATAAACTAAGTTTTATTACTGAACCTAGGTTCATATACTAAAAAAAAAAATCTCTCCTAAATCAGGGATTATAGTTAGTTTGCAAAACTAACGATCGAACGAACATACGTTTTCAAAAACGAGGGTTTTTCAATAAAACTCACACTAATATACACACATGTATATAACTTCATCATGATCAAAGCATAAACAACTCATGGGGATCATAAACATCAGCAAACGAAAAAAAAATTTACCTAACGTGCGGCGGCCGGAATTCGGCGACACGATCGGTGGCGGCTGGCGGCTCCGGCGGGAAAACTCTCCTTCCCTGGCGTGAAGGTGATGAAGGTTCTGTTCGTGTGTGAGGAAAAAAAAAGAGGATTAATCCCTTTTATATCAATCTTATTTCCAAGGATTTCCTTATTGGGCCCGACCCGCGAATCCTAACCGACCACGGACTCGTCGTCCAAACCAGCGGTTCAACACCAATTTATGCTCATCAAAAGACGCTCCAATCATGACATTGAAGCCTTCATCAAGTCATGGTTTTCTCATGCTCTTTAAATCTGGTAACGTCTCAACTTACGACTAAGTTCAATTACTGGTATTATTATTTATGGCCGGAAAATCACCATTTAATGCTGACTGAGGAACACAACTTTCCTCAGTAAGCAGGGGACTTAATGTAGATGGTGGATTTTTGACAAAGGCTAAATTCATAAACTCATAATTATATGAAGCTCTGATTCAGCAATCAGACGTGAGTATCGAGACACGGGTCTCTCATCGAATTCTCAACGGGGAGTACTTTCTCTCAGAGTACATGTAGATATGTAGTCTCATGAATGGACAACGACATATCTCATGAATACTGAATACTTTCAGTGATTATTTCTATATAGCATCGGGAGATGGACGGCTCCTAGACAGCTTGCTCTGCTAGTATAGAGCGATAACGTCTTCAGGAACAAACAACAAGTTTACCCTGACTATGTAAAGGATATGACTTATCGGCAAGCTCGTATCAGGATAATTAATGCTCCTAGACAGCTTGCTCTGCTCGTATAGAGCCACAAAGTTAATTATTCCTAATTACAATCGCTCTTATTCCATGGTCGAATCCACGACTGGTCCCATGGAATGACAATAACAATTGTTCTGATTCTATGACCGAATCCACAGCTTGATCTCATACAATAGAAATAACTATATTATCTCATTACTCCGATTTCATGATCGAATCCACAACTGGTCTCATAAATGGTAATAGATAAACCTTAATTACTCTGATTCTATGGTCGAATCTACGATCCCATGGAATGGTAATGCTCACTTTATTATTCTGAATTCGTAGTCGAATCCTTAGCTGATCCTATGAATTAATAATAAACATCTTATTACTCAGTTTTGTGAATTATTCTCTACTGAATTCCATAATTAGTAATAAATAATCAACAACCGGGTATCTGAGCTACCTCTAAGTAAGCCCCGATTCAAATGGTGAAGGTGTATTCAACGATGGTACACTAACAGTCACCGCACGAACGATTATTTCAAAAATACAATGAAACGATGAACATATGCAAAATAGAGAAGAAAATAATAAATAATTAAAAATATTGACCAGGGTGCTGGGAGCACGGACACACGATCGACCGACCGTGTCGTGGTCAATCCCACGCCAGTTTTATATTTTTAATGCATTTTTATTATTTTCCATGATTTGATGAAAATTCTCTCATTTTATCAAATCTCCTTCGTCTTGAGGAAACTCCTCGGTTTCATGGTACTTCCATAAATCCATAAAAAATAATATAAAATTAAGGAAAGGAGTGTGGGGCGTGACCATTGGCCAACCGGCCATGCCTTGGTCCCAACGGTCCCCACACCCACGGTTCCTTATTATTTTATTATTATTATTATTATTATTATTTCTCTAATTTCATGAAAAAACTCCTTGATTTCAAGGTATTTTTGCACAAATCATCAAATAATCATAAAATAAAATAAATTGTGAAAAACTTGTGGGACCGGGCCTTGGCCAGCCGGCCATGCCCTAGCCGGTCCCACACGCCCCTTTGTTTTATTATTTTATTATTAGTTTTCATTGAATTCATCAAATTCCTTGATTTCATGGTATTTCTCTCAAATTAGGAAAAAAATCCCTCAAATCATCAAAATACCTAAAAATATTAAAAAATTAGGAAAACTCGTGGAACCGGGCCCTAGCCGGCCGGCCATGCCTTCCACGGTCCTACACGCCCTTGTTTTTTATTATTTTAATATTTTTTGCTTCCTTGAACTCATGAAAACTCCTTCAATTCATGGAAACTCCCTAAATTCATCAAATTTTCAAAATTCATGAATTTTTCATAAAATCATTATAAAATTAGGAAAACTCGTGGGACCGGGCCTAGCCGGCCGGACATGCCTTCCACGGTCCCACATGCACTTGTTTTATTATTTTAATATTTTTTGCTTCCTTGAACTCATGAAAACTCCTTCAATTCATGGAAACTCCCATAATTCATCAAATTTCTCAAAATTCATGAATTTTTCATAAAATCATCAAAATATTATAAAACTAAGGAAAAGGCACCACGGGACCGTGGTCGTGGCCGGCCGACCATGCCTTGACCACGGCGGTCCCACGCCTCCTCATTACTTATTTTATAATTATTTTTCATCATCTCAAGGTGTTTTCCTCAGTTTCGTCGAAACCCTAATTTTGGCATATTTTCTCGAATGGATGCTCAATTGCACGCCAGAAAATATCAAAATTCTCAGGACTGAGACGCGGACGCTTGGGGACACGAGCACGCTATCTTGACCGACCAAGATTGGCTCTTTGGCTCACTGAAGCCGGTCCCATCAATTTTCACAGTTTTGACCTAATTTGCAAAATTGCTCGTATTAGGTCCAAAACTCTCCCAAACACTTTGGATTTTCATGAAGTGATCGTCAGGTGGTCAGGGGACAACCCAGGGCCGGTTTCATGACTCCATGGTTGGTCCCTCACCTCGTCATAATTAATTAGGTTTTCTCACCTAAGGCTCAGACGAGCATTTTCGAATAAATGATTAAACCAGCATTTAATCATTCTTTCACCAACAAATCGTCAACTCTTCAGGAGTTCTTCGTATTTGCTCACGAGAGCATATGGACACTACATGGTTGATCCAAGGTCCCATGTAATCGCTCCCTCCTTCGTCCCATGGTTGAAATTCTGACGAACCATGAATTGATCATCAATTGATCAAATTAGGGTTTCTGAATCCAAGGATCATCATTCCAGATTCTAACCTTAATAATTTTATGACGACCTCATGGTCATTAAATTTATTAATTATGCTGGGTTCAACGACCAATATTCTAATTAATATTTTTGGTACGCTGCCAATAATCCATCAGACGAGCAACACATGCTCAGACGATCAAATATTCAACAATTCATCACATGAGAAACACTTGCTCAGATGATAAATATTTGTTCAAACCAAGGAATATTGGTTCAACAATCAATATTCAACGATCCACCGAATGAGCAATACTTGCTCACTTCATCGTAAGAACTATACCTCTGTCTCATGACATGTTCAATTCACGAGTTTCAGAACATCATGTTCAACTCAACGACTACATGGAATCATCGTCCCATCAAACCACGAAGTCATCAATTGACTAACAAACCAGGAGACGTCAATCGTGTCACTTCGGGGGATATTACTTAGGGTTTTGGTCTGGCGGTCTACGGCATGTGTGTTCAAACACACGATGGAATGTGAGCAAGTCGTGCAATCAGTTGAAGGAATTCACGAGGTAGTGGGTGGAAAATCGACCAAGTCTCCACACGTTGAGCAACTGGTTTCAAACACGATCTCCACTTCCCCACTCCTTGATTCCATCAACTGTCACACTTCATGGAATCTACAATTCCAGCAATATAAATAAGTCTTTGAATCATGATTGAATCATCATCAGTATCATCAATCTCACGTCAAACTGACAACACGGGATCATTAACTCATCAATTGAGCAATTTCAATCACTCAGAGCTTATCGTATTCAGAATCTACACACCCACAATCTTTGATTACCATTGATTCCACATATTTCTCAGCTTCCCTCCTACAGATCAACCCATCCTCCCTTGTGACCGAATTTACTCTGGAACGGTCATTGTCTTGATTTAGGCCGGAGTACTACAGATTGATCTCTCGAATCTAAAGCACCCCCTTTGCAGTGGTGCATCTGTGTGAGGTTTAACATTTCGCTCGGTTCGAGGAGTCTCCTCCGTACGGTCGTCTCCTCAATTCCTTAAAAACCAGAAAATTGTTTTTCCCCATCTACAATATTGAGTTGTGGTTGTGTGTGCTTCTTTATCTTCCGTCTTTCTTATTATTTCTCTCATATTTGGTCCAAATCACCAATTTCCCTTTGTGATCCTGTGATTCCGCTGCACTAGGGTGCCAATTTTCCCAACACGGAATAAGTGGTCGCACTTAATCAAAAGATGTTACTAGAATCCTCGACTTGCTCTAATAATGTCATGTACGAGAAATGACTTAAATAAGGACTCTGGTAGTATAATAGAGCATCATCCAGGGAGCGTGGAGAGATGAGGCACCGCTGATTCGGGCGGTCGGACACCCAATTTTGGTCGGTTTAGCGTTTACATGCCCGAGCTCAAAAAGGAAAAATAGTTTGATTAGGTTTTGGAAATAATAATTATTATAAAAGGGAAGAAAAAAATTTTCCGAATTCCAGTCGCTGCCGACCATCGTCCTGTCGGCGCCGACCAGCTAAGTCTTATTATTATTTTTGAAATTCGTGATGCGTGAATGGATTATTTTCAAATATATATATATATATATATATATATATACATATATGCATGCATGTACGATTTTCCATAAAACTTTGCTTTAGGAAACGTCCGTCCACCCGTCCGTTAGTTTAAGAAACAAACAATTATCCCTAATATGAGAGAAATATATGTATTTTTGAATAGACATTTTTTTGAAGCATATATTTATTATAAAAATATTTAGTTTACAACTTGTCTTGGGTATTTGGTACCCACAGAATCTTGAAATAAAATGTGACTAATAAAAGATGGGATTGCCTGGTCCCAGATTTTGGTTGAGTAGTTTCCTGTTTGACTTCCATTCGCTGCATGGTTTGCCAGTCCGTCCGCTGCTTGATTTCCTTCTCTGTAGTTGTGTTTTACAGCGACTTGCGGAATTTGCCTCAGTCTGTTTTTTTATTTCTTTAATCATTTCTGCTATGTACCACGGTGGTGTTGTAGTTGTTGTGATGAGACGCATGAGGTTCTCCGAGTCTGTTTCAAAGAGAATTCTAGGCCATTGTCTCTCTGTTGATTTTCTTGAAGCCAATAGTAAGGCCCATGTTTCTGCAGTTAGTGCAGTAGTAATTCCTAATGGTTGTTCCAAAGCTATTATTGTTCGTGCATCAGAGTCTCTGCAGACGAAACCCGCCCCTGCAAATCCTGGGTGGCCTCTGGCTGCTCAATCTGTGTTAATTTTGATCCAGTTGGTATTTGGAGCGGACCAGCCTACCAATATTGTTGGCATCCTTTTATCAGTTATTGTGTGGTTGACTATTGGTGTAGCTCCTGGTATGATTGGTGGTGAAGCTCGTTGTGCCCAGGAATATTCTTGTTGTAGTTTTTGTGCCCAGGCTAGTATTTCTTCTGATGTTGTTTGTTTTCGTTGGTAATTTAGATCATTTCTGGATAGCCATAGGGTCCAGAATAGAAAACAGAATGAGGAGATTGTCGTAGTTGATGTTGGTTGTTGTAGGATTTGAGATATAGTTGTTTGTGGAGTTAAGGTGAAGGTATGGGTATGGCTGGTGTTTGGTGTATTTGTAAGTTGATTGAATAAGTTGTTCCAGGAAGTAGCTGTTGTGGGACAGTGAATTAAAAGGTGGCTTGCTAGTTCCTTATCAGAATTGCATCTTAGGCATATGTCTGAGTTGGTCAAATGGATTCGATGTAAGAGAGAGAAGGTTGGTAAACCTTCATTGATGGCTTTCCACGAGAAAAGCCGAATTTTTGGTGGACATGGTAAAGTCCATAGGAATTTGGTAGGTTGTAAAGGTGTGTGGGTTGGTTGACCATGGGTTAGACATTTGTATCCTGAAGATGTGGTATAGCTTCCTGATTTTGAGTGTGGCCAGATAATTTTATCTGGGGTATTGTTTTGTGGAAGGTGGATATTGATGATTTTTTGAATTGTTTGATTGGGAAAGGTGCTCAATTTTTCATGATTCCAGCAGTGGGAGAAAGGGTCGATGATATCCGCTACCATTTTGATTGGGTAATAATGTGTTGGATCTAGATTTGGGGAGTGTAGAATCCAGTTCGCTTCTATTGGTGTTGATAACCCATTTCCAATACGATGGAAAACTAAATTTTGCATGGTAGGGATAGTTGAAGCAAGTTGTCTTCATTGAGGGCTGGAAGAGGATGGAATGGAGATGTTTCCTTGTAGAATTGGTTGTTCATTAAAGTATTTTGCACTGAATAGACTTCCGCATATAGAGTTAGGTTGTTCATGTAAATTCCAAATTCTCTTCATGAGAAGGGATTTATTATGGTCAGCGCTTTTCCTTATTCCCAATCCTCCTTCGGCTATTGGTTTTGTTGCTTTATCCCATCCTATGGGGTGTAGTTTTTTGGTTGTTGAGTCGTGTCCCCAAAAAAAATTCCTGGTTATACGATCTATTTTTTTGTGAATATTTTTGGGTAGGTTTTGTGTTTGCATTATGTGATTGGAGGTTGGTGTTAGGGAGGTTTTGATGAGAACGAGTCTTCATGCTGGCGTTAGGCATTTTGTCATCCATGCTTTTGCTTTTCTATCTAGTCTTTGTAGAAGGGGAGTGAAAGTTCGGTTTGTTGCTCTTTCCTGTTTAAACTGTATGCCTAGATAGGTTGGAGGTTTTGAAGTGGTTGGCATATTAAAAAATTGTTGAAGATCATTTATTTTGATTGGGTCTAAATTAGGGTGATGGATGATTACTGATTTGGTATTATTAATTACTTGCCCTGCAGAAGAACTATAGGCTTGGAGGAGGGTTTTAAGGTATTGATTAATCCGATCTGACGCTTTATACGTAATCAAAAGATCATCAGCATACATTAGATGAATTATGGGAGGTGCTTTTTGTGATATATTAAGTCCTGGAACTAATTTTTGGCTTTGGAGGTTTCCCAGGTTTGTCGATAGGATTTCAGCACATATGATAAAAATATAGGATGATAGTGGGACACCGTGTCTAATACCTCTACTTGGTGTGATGTATCCATGGGGTGTACCGTTTATTTTGATGGAGTATGTAACTGTTGTAACGCATAACATGATGTAGTCTATAAAGGCTGATGGGAATCCCAGTTTTGTAAATGAAGTTTTCATGAATCCCCAGTCTAGGATATCATAGGCTTTTTGGATGTCTAATTTGAGAGCTATTTTTGGATCTTTGGTGGGTTTTGAGGTTCTGATATTATGGAACAGTTCCCCAACAATTGCTATATTGTCGTGAATTGATCTTTGTGGAACAAAAACACTCTAAAATGGATTATTAGGAAGGGGAGAATAGGTCTAAGTAGGTTGACTAATATTTTTGAAATGATTTTATAAGTGACGTTACAGAGTCCTATCGGTCTGAATTGTGAAGGTTTTGAAGGGTGGTCTATTTTAGGTATTAGTGTTATGTTTGTGTGATTCATGAGAGGGTGCATTTTAAGATTATTAAAGAAGGCCTTAACCATTGCTACCATTTGAGGGTTAGTTGTTTCCCAAAAAACTTTAAAGAACTTACTTGTATAGTTATCCGGTCCTGGAGCACTTTCAGAATTTATGGAGAAAAGGGCTTGCTTGATTTCTTCTGTGGTTACTTCCTTCGTAAGTTGGTCCGATTGTCTAGGAGTCAGCCTCAGTCTGATGTTTACAAAAATATCTTCATTTATTTCTGTAGGTGGGGTCGTGTATTGTTGAGAATAGTGATCTAGAATGAGTTGAACAACGTCTTCTTTATTGGTAATCCAGTTGTTTTGTGTGTCTTGTAGCTGTTGTATATTGTTGCAAGCTCTGTGGATGGTAGCTTTAGTGTGGTAAAAAGTTGTGTTGAGATCGCCTGATTGAAGCCATTGAATTCTAGATCTTTGTTGCCAGTATGTTGCATGACATTGTAATAGTTCTTCATGTTATATTTTTAGTTGTTTTTCTAGAATCAACTAGTGATCCAGATCTGAACCTGTTTGGGATGCACATTGGTGTTGGGCGTTCTTTATCTTGGTTGTTGATTCCTTGATCTTTGTTGGTAGGTGTCCAAAAATTTCTTTGTTCCATTCTAAGAGAGTTTGTCCAGTTGTTATGAGCTTTAGTTGGAGGTTGAGTGTCGGTACATTATCCTGTTGTTGTTCCCAAGCCGATTCGATTATTTGCTTAAGTTGGGGATGAGAGAGCCAGAGGTGTTCGAATTTTTAGTTTTTTGTTCTTTGCCAGTCCATTGCTTTCTTTTGTAAAAGTATTGGGGCATGATCAGATGCTATTCTTGGAAGGTGTGTAATTGCCGCATAGGGGTTTGTTGTTCGCCATAGTTGGTTTGCTAAACCCCTATCTAGTCTTTCTAGGATATTATCTTGCCTCAATTGGTTGTTTGTCAAAGTGTAAGGATCTCCTCGGAATCCTAAATATATAAAACCCATCCGGTCCATTAAAGTGAGAAGCGGTTGAGATTGAGCATATGTCACTTGTCTTCCTCCTTTTCTGATTGGTTTAAAACGTCGTTGAAGTCTCCTATCAGCAGCCAAGGTGTGGAAGGATTGATATTGTTGAATATTGTTGGAAAATCATGCCAAAGGTTTTTCCTTATATTTGGATGTGGAGGGCCATAGATACCCGTGAAGAACCATGGCTGTTTTGGAGGTGGTGGTGTAACCTTTGTGTGGGTGAAATTTTGAGAATGTAATAATATTTGGATGTTTAGGTTATCCTCCCACATTAGGCAAAGTCCTCCCCGTCTTCCAATTTTGGGAATGTTGAAGTAGTTATTGAATTGAAGGGATTGTGTTAATCTTCTTATGTGTTGATCGTTAGCTAGCGTTTCAGAGAGAAATAGGATGCTAGGATTGTGAAGAGAGACTAGTCCTTTTAAATGCTGAATTGCGGGTGAGAGGTTTATGCTTTGACAATTCCATGAAATAATATTCATATTGAAAAGGTAAATTGTCTAATTGGGCTAAGCAGTGGAGAGGAAGAATAAGTTTAGGTTCGGTGTTGGTTTGGTTTAAATGGGCTTTGGGGATATGGTAGGGGATATGGTAGAATTTGGTTTAAATGGGCTTAATGATGAAGAAGGTGTTTTGTGGAAATAAGATTAGATATTGTTAGACTATGAAAATTATAACATTCAACAGGGAATATTGTGCATAAAAGAAGGAGATGAGTAATTTAAAGAAACTTAAAGCAGTAACAGATGCAGAAACAAGTCTCTGAGAATTCTATAATTACAAGGTAAGGTAAATAATTGAGGAACTGTTAAGACCGTTAAGTGTCAAATGTGCAACATGGATTGAGGTTAAGAAACTTAGAATTCAGTAGAGGTGTGAAAAAAAAAAAGAAATTTTTTTTTTAAGTGTAAGGACAGTCTATGAGTGTGTAAGGAAAGATGACTTATAATACTAAGGATTGTCTTCAAGTGTGAAAGCTTAGAAAGGGACTGCAAAGAGTCAGATATCAAGAAGATTCAAGCAAATTTACACTAAATGAGGAGTTACTGAGCTATATCAAGTGCCAATCTAAAGCAATCTAAATTGCAGAGAGAAGCAGACTTATTAAATCAGAATTGTGACAGTAAATGCAAGAGATGGGAAGATGTTAATAATCAGATGCCCTTGGAAGCATAACACAATTCAGCCTAAAATGCAGTGAACAAGGATGTAAGATAATAACTGAGCTGAGTAAATAGAGATCAGATCAAATTTAAGAAAGTGTTAATGAGTTAATCTAAAAGCAGAAACACAATATACACATTTAATCTGTAGTTGCCGATAACAAAAAAATTATAACTGAGCCAATTATACTAGATATGGCAGCATAATGTGTCAGAACTTAAGAACAAATTGCAGGTCAGAGACAAATATACCAGCCAGATAAAGAACACTAATGGATTAGGTTATAAGACAAAAATTGATTCAGAGGTTGTCAGAGTGAAAAAAGAAGAAAAAAGGGGAAACCAGATTTCTATTTCATATAGAAGTAGAGAAATCAATTGTGAGAAGCATCAAAAACAGTCGATATCAAGCTTAAAAGTAGAGAACAAAAAGGAGTAAGGAAGACAAACCAATTGATAGACAATAAGACAGTATAGTAAATAGTATGTCACAGTTTATAAGAGGCCAAATTAGCAAAGAGATGAATGTAAGTTTTAGGGAAAAAGACAATGCAATTTCAATCAGAAGACCTAAAAGAAGGGAGAGTCTACAGAATTAGTAACCAGAAGGTGTTAGTACATAGGTGCAGTCTAAGTTATCAACCAGGTTAGACTATAGTTTAGGGGGAGATATGCAGATTATAAGGTTCGAAGACAGAACTCAAGATACTAATTAGGATAATTACTAATATCAGAGAAAATGGAAAGCATACCGAAATTACACAAGCTAGTAAACTAATCTATAAAAGGATCAGGATCCAAGTTGAGCAAACTTATACTATACATAAGATTTTAACATATAAACATATATATTTATATCGAGCAACCAAAAAAGGTGGAAACCATCAGCTCAACCTAGATAACTAAACAGAAGCAAGCAAACATATTAAGCAAGCATTTAAAACAAACATTCTACGGATGGTTATAGACAGAGTGAACCAAAAATAAAGGGATGTCAAGATATATAGAGAAGTATCCACCGGCCCTTTAATGTGTCTTTGTTACATCGGGATAGTCTGAAGGAGGTGAATGTTGGTGTTATCAAATTACGTTTCTTCTGCTGGTGCAGTAGATGGTGACATTGTAGAGCTTTCTTCAATAGTAGCTGAACTGAATGTGTTGATGATGGAATTGATATAGGGTGTGGCAGCTTTTTGTTCTAAGGAGTCAAGTTTGAGCCTTTTTGCTGGTTGATAAACCTCTATCCATTGTGCAATATCTTCATCAATGACTGTTCTTGATGAATCTGGAGCTGATGAGGTGCCAATGCCTGCGCTGTGGAGGTAATATTGTTGCTCAGGGTTCGATCTTTTTAGTGTTGGACTTGGCAGGTCAAAATATGATATAAGCTCAGATTCCTCAATGTCTGAAACTAAAAATATTGATGGTCTGAAAGGTTGTTGAATCTCAGCAGGTTGAGATGTGGATAAGGTGATTAGCTCAGTGCTTGCGTCCTCAAAGGTGTTGATTTCTTCTACTATCCTTGGTTCTGAGAATGGCTTTGACTGATCTGAAGTAGTGTCGGAGTGAAAACCAGTTATTTGGTAGCCTTCCCCGTCGAAGAAAGAAATAGTAAACTTGTCTTGATTAGAGGATTCAGTGGCTCTAGAAGGTAAGGATCCCCAATCACTCCAGTCTGGATCAGGGTCTTCAAAAACAACATTGTGAAGCATTTCTTGATGGTAGTCTTCATCATACTCTGGTTCTATAAATGGTCCCAAGGCTCTAATTGCAGGCTGTGGAGGTATTTCAGGAGGTGGTTGGAGCATCATATTTTGAAAGTTGAGCAAGTAAATCTCAATGCAGTCCTTGCGTTCGTGCCCTAACCTGCGACAGTGGCTGCAAAATAGCCTTGGGAGATCTTGATAGATAAAATTTATCCAGTTGGTGTATCCTCGATCATTAGGAGCATTTGTACCAGAAATGAGTGGTTGAGTAATGTCTAGCTTTAGCCTAATTTTCATGGTGCTGTAACCATTGAGGTAGTGTATAGGGTCATCAAAAGCAACAAGAGTACCAAAATTTTGTGTGTTTTGAATGGCATTAGGGATTCTAGTTTGTTCAGGGAAAAGCTTGTGTAAAGAGATTTCAAAGGATTCAGAGGTGAGTTCAAAGTTTTCAGGAAGAACTGAGAAATCACAAGGTTGAAAGAGGAAAGTATCTCCATATACTACTCTAGTTCCTTGCCTAAGGACATAAAACATGTCATTCCCAGACTCAAACTTAATCAGATAGTAACCTCTACCAAGCTTGCTAACAGATATTTCTTTAGAAAGCTTTCATCTATATTTAAGAGCTCTTCCTAGAAAGAAAGAGTTTTTATTCATTTTAGTTAAAAAACAACCGACCAGCTGATGCTGCCATGTACTATCAGAAAGAAGAACATTCCTAATATTAAGAACATTAAATCCAAAGGAAGAAACATTTCTAGCGGAAAAGCTAGACATAGAGAAAGCAACATAAGAGAAACAGAAAGAAAGATAAAAACTAAACAAGCAAGGAGCTAAAGTAGGATGGATAAAGAGGAAGGAAAGATGGATTGGATTTAGGCAGTATTTATAGGAGAAAAATAGGGTTTGAATATTCAATTTTGTTTCTTTTAAAAATTGATTAACTGATAATGATTCTGATAAAATAGGAAAACACGGAGTTGTAATATTGGGTTGTGGTTGATTACAGCTAGAAAATTAGGTTTAGGCTTACCTGTTTAAATCTCATAACGCCACATCAAAATCTGAAGAGAAGGAAAGATTTAAAAATTACTGAGAGGACAGCAAAACCAGAGAGGATGAACAGTGAATCCTTGGTACTTGAAGTGAGGACCCGCAGAGCCGATGTATCACCGCCTGAATAGAGAGGAATTTGAGGTTCATGATGAATTTCGGCTAGGGGTATAAACAACATCACTTTTGAGGCTTTATCAGATCCAATTGAAAGATCATCAAATCAGAAGATTCAAGTTTTTCAGAATAATAAAATTGCCAGAATTAAAGGTTAAAACTATTGAAGAGACCACAAAGTCATGAATTAGAAAATTCTGCATCATCATGAAATTAGGGTTTTTAAAAGCAATACCAACATCAAACAGACCTATCCCAATCACACTTAAAGACTACATCGTGAACGGGTTGGTGGATAAAAGGATTAGCTGGTAGAAAAAATTGGAATCATTTGAAATAGGATTCAGCCAACTTTCCCCTAGATGAAAAAATTGGTTTTAGAGATGGAATCTTAGTTGGAAATTCTCAACAAAATTATCGAAATACTATTATCAGTGATTGAATGAAATGTTGATCTAATTCAAGCAAATAAAATCGAGAAGTTAATGTATAATCGATTTAGCAGATCTAAAAAATGAAATAATACGAACTCTTTTTGTATTTAGTTTTTACATGGGAACAAAACTTTTGTTTATGAGCTTTTATGAAAACAAAACTTTATTTTGAATATGTGGATTTTCACAAAAATAGAAAAGCTTTCGCTCCATAGGTGAATTCTCGTTCGAACGAGAAAAGGTTTTTTTTTTCATTTTTCTTAAATACATGAGTTATTCACGAAAAATAATATTATTTTTTTATTTTGAAATTTACGTGAGTTATTCACGCTTTTTTTTTTTTTGTAAAATCAAATTTTGATTTTTGAGCAATTGTTGATATCCATAGTGCGACTATCTGAGTAGAGCTCTGTCACTTATATATGAATTTTAGTATGCTTGAGTGCAAACTTGTGTACAAAAATTGGAATTTCACATCATGGTACTTCCTCCTGTAGCCAATGAGAGTATGCCAACCAAGGACATTCTTTAATGACTACCAAGGTTCTGCGTAGATAGCTAGGGTTTGGAGTAAAGGTTTTGTGGGTATATCTCTAGTAAACCCTCACGAGACTATAACTCGGACGGAGCCGAACCAGGAATGGTTGTTAGTGGAAACCGACCACTTTTCACCAGTTAGAGAGCCCCTCTTTAATACATCCAGCCACTAGGGCCACCTAGGGGTTTAAAGGCTTGTTGCACACGCTAAGTGCAATCGCGACGCCTGCGGCAGTGAGTTAGGATTTGTTTTATTTTTTTAGATTTGCTCGAGGACTATCAAATAATAAGTTTGAGGGTATTTGATTGACACATTTATGTGTCTAATATGTTCTCAATTATGTGTATTATTAGTGTTCGATTTTGTATTTATTTGATTATTTTATGTTTTTGTAGGTGTTTTTGGAGAAATAAGATTTTGCGGAGAAATTGGCTCGAAAAGAGGTATTGGGACCACCGGGAGGAATTACTAAAGGCATCCGGACAAAGTGTTATTTACACTCCTTAAATGGATAAGGGGCACCCAGTTCATAAGGGGTAACCCATCACTGTTTGCACCCCAGATCTACTATTTTCACCCCCCATGGCTAATAGCACCCGTACTCTGCTTAGGGGGCATCTTCTTCTTCCCCATTCAAAACGGATTTTGGCGGGAAAGTTGGACAGTTAGCTGCATACTTTGCTGTGAAGAACTTGGATGAGTTTTAGGCGGACTTTCTCATGGATTTCAATTGTTATGGGTCGGTGGCGTTGAAACATGGTTGGTAATTGGATTATGACCGAAAATAAAGAAGTTTCCATAATTGTTTCACCGAAACAGAGAACCGAGATTATCACGGGTTTTTCTTAATTTTGGAAGTTCCTTGGAGGTTGGGAGAAGAATGTTGCCTCGGTTAGATTGCTTTATATCTTTGGAAGCAATTAGATGAACGCGGAGATATGAAGAAAAGAGTTTATCATCAAAAAAAAAATCGGGAATATTTGGAAGTAGCTTGTGGAGAAATAGAGAAAATATCTCCCTGTATAATTGATTATGTATCTGAAAGAGATTGGTAAGATGTGAGAACTCATAAGATTTCGTAAATGAAAGGATAAGAAGAAATCCCGAGTATTGATTTTCCGTGAGGACGAAGAAAAATATATTGGAAGATTTGGGAGATTAAATCGACCCGTGGGTGTATAAAAGGTTTGTTGAAGTACCAGAAAGAAGGATCGAGGTTGCAGAGCTAAGAATCAAACTGCAAGAGGAGTTGCAGCAGCAGCAGGAAGAAGACGAAGCTGAAGAACATAAGGATATACATGACAGTCGTATTTCCTAGCGTCTTAAATTTCAAATTCCCGTAACAGTCCATTAGTAACTATTATCTTTGCAATAATTTATGTAACAGTGGATTCTGTAACGATTATATCTGTTACAGATTCATTGTAATATTATTTTTTTTCAATAAAACACCTATTGAGCGTGTTTTGACCACGAGGAGCTAAACCCCAACACCGGGACAATGGAGGAAGCCATTTTTCATACTGTGGTAATTCTATTTAATTTCTTTATGACTTTTGCACTATTTTAAGTTGAATTATGATTTTTTCTTGGTTAGTTGTGATTTGTTTGATGTCGCATGCTTAGTCTAAGAACTTTTGATGCGTCATGCTTATGATTTGCATCTAATGCTTTATTAAATCTACTTTTGGCAAAGAACAGAGTCAACATTTGTTATTTTATGAACTATAATTGTCTGGAATTAATAGTTAAACCACATGAATGTGAGAATTGGTGGAATCCAGAATCTTAGTACCTGTCGATATTGTGACATATTTTGTATATATTTTCTTTATTAAGTCTTAAACCGCGTCTACACAAGCCCGAGTTGAACGAATCTTACTACTGCTTCAAAACTACATCAATTTTTGGCGTCGCCGACGTGGACTTGTATTTAGGTTTTAGATTTATTTTTATTATTTTTATTTGTTTTAGATTTATTTTGTTCTATTTTACGCCTTTGATATTTTCCGATTCTTTTCAGATTTGGAGCGAAGCTACAAGGAAACAAAAAGTGCTATAAAAGGAAAGCATCGCCAAAGAAGGAAACAAACGAGGAGTCTGAAAGGGCTGAAGAAGATTTTGTATATAGTTATTTTATTTAGATTTTATTTCTTTTTATTTTTAGAAACCGTATTAGGGTTTGCTTTGTTGTAATTTTTCTTTTTGGACTTTATTTCTGTACTTGGACATTATTTTTAAAACCCTAAGGAAGGGTTGATTTAAATAAAACTCCTGCAGGGAAGGACGACAGTTACGATACTGTCTCAGCCCCAAAGGTTCGTACAATGACATAGGAGTTGGTGGCCTGAGTCGACTTCAACGGTTCATCGCCCGTCTGGTACGGGAGGTAAGACTTTATCCACCCACGAATCCCCTGTCAGTGAGTTTTATTTCGTGAAAACACGTGCACACACCAGTTGCATTCGTCAGACTACCGAGTTTAGGAGAACTCGTGGATTAGTAAGCTGAACCCGTTCCTTGGGCCTTATGGGAGTTACCAGATAAAATGCCACAAGCCTCAGCCTTGTACCTTTGACCAGTCTTTGAATATAGGTATATTTTGTTGGTAACCTAAGCTTACCCATTTTAGTCAACCCTGTATTTGCACGTGCCCAACGGAATGTCAAACTGGTATTATAATAGACAATACAATGAATATCCAACTGAGTTTAAAAATGGGCATTATTCATATTATGACCATAGTGCAAATAGTGGTTGGGAACATCAACCTTTTGAAGGTTATCATTCATACCATGGTGATCCCAATTACTATTCACACACGCAACGGTCATACGAGCAAAAAGATTATATCACGAGTTCTTCACCTTTGGAGGATGCAATCAAACTATCTAAAAGTAGTCCTTTTTATGATCCTTCTGCTTCTATTCCTCCTCTATAAGAGTCCCTCAAGAAGTTAGAAAATTCAACACGTAAGATAGCTGAGATGAATAACTTAGTTATTAACGAAAGAAAACTTCATATTGAGGAATCCCTCAAAATGATGGATGAGACGAACGAAATACTTGCTCGAAATAATCTTAATTTCCAATATAGTGTTTCCAGTAGACACCTTAAAAATGAGGATAGTTATTCACATAATCAAGATGACGAGGTTAGAATTGGTAACACTACTTGTTTAGATGAGGTTCAGCCATTTTCATGTTACTATGATGATTATGGTGAGGATCGTGCTGATGAAGACTCTGAAATATGTAGGCATAGTGATCAAGAACTTGATACTCCAATTGAGTTTTATAATGATAATATTATTTCTTGTTCAAATACAAATAATTTTAATGATTATTCACCTATTCAAAAGGACAAGGATTTGACTAGAGATACCACCTTTTTAGACGATGTAGTATTTCCTTTTGATTACGAAGCCGATAATGGTTTAAAGGAACGAGTTTATTCTGAGAATTTTATTTTAGAGTCTAGCGATTTAGAACCAATAATCTTAAACGAAAAAGATGAACTCATAGAGCTTTTAAATATGAGTGAGGATGCATCACCAGAGTATAACTTGGAAGAAGCAATTGACTATTTTCAGGATTCTGAAGATCTAGAAATTAGGAAAATTGTAGCTAGTCTATCTAGAGACACCCAAAACTCTAAGTTTGGGGGTGATTATTATTCTCTATGTGCCTTACCTTTAGCTCTTACAGATACCCCTAACTTGGGACTTGACATATGTACCTCTACCATTTTACAAGATAATCTTCAGGCACGTTTTCCGGAACCAAATGATGTCTAGGAAGAAGTTTAGTTGTTAGAAAGCTATCCTCTGGTTGATGTGGTTTACCCAGGCTATGGTATCCAGATTGATTTTGTTTTCCCATCAAAAACTTTTCTTCCAGATGTAGAATGTATGGTTTTCGAATGTGTCAATTATTAAGTTTTGAGACTAAACCTAAGTACTTTAGGAGATTAGAATTGACACATTTTCTTAATAATGACCACCACACTCACTGTGGTCAACTGTGTGAGTCAAATATGATTGACTATGAGGATCCTCAATTCTTCAGGTTATTGTTAGAGCACTGCTCGGTCGAACTCGCAAGCGTTGCTATCTCAAGATTGTTTGTCAAGTTTAGTTGTCAAAACTATAAGTCTTGATTTCTAGTATACTTATAGCTAAGTCTCGGATTATGATAGAAAGTGTAGTTGAGCTTTAGACATCACGGCGTTCATCGATTGAAGACAAAGAACTACTAAGGGGACTTATGGAACTTCATCATCAAAAAGTATGTGGAGACTTGAACTCATCTATCACTCAAAAGTCTATCTACTTTATCTCCTATTTGAGACAAAAGTCGCATAACTATATAGACTTCAATTATATACATTTGATATTTAGAGCTGAGTTTACTCGCTTACATATTTCTCGAAATATGTGTTGGTAAGCTTTCGCTTTAACCAAGTTCATCTTATATTCTTGACAAAAGTCAAAAGATGATCATGTGAAAAAATCACCTGGTAATATCTTACATGATTTGTGTGAGACAGGCATTTGATGTAGACTCGGAATGTTTCGTATTGATCATTCGATCATTTGAAAATTGCTTTGAAGCTAATAGTTTGAGTGAGACAGCTATTGCCGTATTCTAAGAATGTTTCAATGATTGAAATGGGAGTTTAGAACGACTAACCATGATTGGATATAAACACAGTATGCGTACTTGAAAATGTGTAGTCCAAGACCGATAATCTAGTATGCATACCCGTACACGTATTGGTTGGTCAGGTGAAGTCCGGGAGCTATAGTATGCATACCCGTATGCGTATTGGCGAAGTCAGTTGAAGTCCGGGAACCTTGGTATGCGTACCCGTACGCGCACTATATTGAACTGAGTTCGGATGTGAATGAAAGTATGCTTACCCGTTTGCATACTGGCAAACACAGTCCAAGTCCGGCTACTTAGGTATGTGTACCCGTTTGCATACTTGAGTAGGTTATGTTCTAAAATCGGTTTGTTCATGAACTAATACATTTATATAATAAGGAATGCAATCTTTTTCAGACTGTGGCTATAAAGGTCATGAATTGATTCAAGTAAATCAAAATCGATTTTGCTTCATAGGTGTTTGTATACTTTTATGAGAATATAAACAACTGAACAACTCTGAAACTAGTTTCATTTGAGTGATTTGAACTAGTTATGGTTCCGATGAATATGGTTGATATGAAAGTGTTCATATGGCTAACTTCGGTTAACTATTGTTGAGACAACAAGGTGCACACGTTTAGGTACGTTTACTCATATCTAAATGAAGTCACTTTTCATTTGTGTGTAACAGGCTAAGTTCGATCTAGCGGTTGAAAGATATTAGATTGAATCTAATCAGGTTTTCATCTAATGGTGAAAATTGAATGCTTTGTTACCAAGGTAACATTGATTGCAAACCCTGATTTGAAGACTATATAAGGGAGAATTCTAGCAACTGGGAAACCTAATCCCCACACCTCATATGTGACACTAGTTGCGACTAGAGTCGATTCTCCTTTAACCTTAGGTTTTTTACAAAACCAAGTAGGTTAATGACTTGAAGACTTCATTGGGATTGTGAAGCCAGACCCAACTATTTTCTATGTAGTTGCGTGTTTTGATCTTACTGTTTTCTATCGTGATCGAGTACTATATTCTTTAAGATTGGATCGAGATTTAATCTCTGATAGGCAAGATAAAAAGTAGTCACAAACATCTTCGTCTCATCGTTTGTGATTCCACAATATCTTGTTTCGGTACCATACGATTAAGATTATTGTGGGGTGATTGGTATTACTAGGATGTTCTTCGAGAATATAAGTCGGTGTATCAATTGGTTCATGTTCACCTTGATTTATCAAAAGACGGAACAAAAATCATAGGTATATCTGTGGGAGACAGATTTATCTATTCAATGGACTTTTCTGTGTGAGACAGTTTGGTTTATTAAGTCTTCGACTTTGGGTCGTAGCAACCCTTAGTTGTGGATGAGATCAGCTAAGGGAATCAAGTGCGCAGAGTCCTGCTAGGATTCAGAGGCGTAAACGCGACTGCACCTTGATCAGTGTGAGATTGGTTAGGGCTCAACTACATTCCAGTCCTAAGTCAACTTGGAGTAGGCTAGTGTTTGTAGCTGCTTAATACAGTGTGGTGTTCAAATCTGGACTAGGTCCCGGGGTTTTTATGCATTTGCGGTTTCCTCGTTAACAAAACTTCTGGTGTCTGTGTTATTTATTTTCCGCATTATATTTGCTTATATAATTGAAATATCACAGGTTGTGCGTAAGTTCAACCAATTAGAAATTCCAACCTTTGGTTGTTGATTTACATTGATTGACACTTGAACATTGGTCTTTGTGCGTAAGTTCAATCAACTATCCTACTACAAACTAACTTCGGCCTGGACTGTAGTTGAACCCCAATTAATTTCACACTGATCCAAGGTACAGTTGCGCTCCTTAGGTCTCTGATCCCAGCAGGATACTACGCACTTGATTCCCTTAGATGATCTTACCCACAACTAAGAGTTGCTACGACCCAAAGTCGAAGACTTTAATAAACAAATATGTATCACACAGAAAAGTCTACGATAATAGATAAATCTTTCTCCCACAGAAATACCTACGAGTTTTGTTCCGCCTTTTGATAAATCAAGGTGAACAGGAACCAATTGATAACCCGGACTTATATTCTCAAAGAACAACCTAGTATTATCAATCACTACACAATAATCTTAATCGACGCGGCGAAATAAGATATTATGGAATCACAAATGATGAGACGAAAATGTTTGTGACTAATTTTATATCTTTCCTATCAGAGATATTAATATCAAGCCAATCGTTACGATTGTACTCAACACGATAGAATCAGCAAGATCAGATCACACAACTACAAGAAAGTAGTATCAGTCTGGCTTCACAATCCCAATGAAGTCTTCAAGTCGTTCACCTACAGGGTCTCGATAAGAAACCTAAGGTTAAAGGAGAATCGACTCTATCTAATACAACTAGTATCATACATGAGGTGTGGGGAGGTTTCCCAGTTGCTAGAGTTCTCCCTTATATAGTCTTTCAAATCAGGGTTTGCAATCAACGTTAGCTTAGTAACAAAGCATTCAATATTCACCGTTAGATAAAAACCTGATTAGATTCAAGCTAATATCTTTCAACCGTTGGATCGAAAACTTAGCTTGTTACACACAACTGAAATGCACGATTTTAGGTTTGTGTAACCGTACCCAAACATGTACATTTTTTGGTTCAACAATAGTTAACCAAATGGTTAGCCATATGAGAATTTTCATATCAACCATATTCTTCTTCACCATAACTAGTTCAAATGACTCAAATCAACTAGTTAGAGAGTTGTTCAATTGTATAAATCTTATAGAAGTATACAAGACACAATTGAAGCAAAAACGATTTGATTCACTCGAATCGATTCATGAACTTTATAGCCACGGTTTGTAAATTGCATTCTTTAGTTAATATAAATATAAGTTCACAAAAATCGTCTTTAAGATATAACCAACTCAAGTTCGAAGACTTAGTTCGCGGACTTAAATTCCCGGAAGGAGTTCTCAAACTCCAGCATATTTTCTCGGGATGAGAACCTCCGCCAATTCGGGGACTGGGTTCGCGGACTGAGTTCACAGCTCTTGTTCCGGTTTTCGTGATCAACAAAGTACGCATACTTTGGTTCAAGGAATAAGGACTTATACATATATGTGTTGCCACACAATGCTTATATCCAACAATGGTTATATAATCTAAACTCTCATTTCAATCATTGAAACATTCTTAGAGGACGTTATATAGTTGTTATTCACAAACTATTTTTCGTCAAAGCCATTTTCAAAGTGATTGAAACATAACATGACTTTCGTTACTAGGTAAATATGAACTTGGCCAAAGCGAAAGCTTACCAACACGTATTTCGAGAAATGGATAATTAGAGAGATAAACTCGGCTCGAAAGAGCAAATGTGTATAATCAAAGCCTATATAGCAAAATGACTTTTGTCTCAAAATAGGAGATAGAGTAGATAGACTTTTGAGTGATAGATAAGTTCAAGTCTCCACATACCTTTTAGTCGATGAAGTTCCACCAGTTCATTGAGTAGTTCTTCGTCTTGTATGATGATCACAATGGAGTTCTTGAGATCAACTACACTTACTATCCTAATCCGAGACTTAGTTATAGTAGACTAGAAATCAAGACTTATAGTTTTGATCACTAACATTGACAAACATGCTTGAGATAGCAACGCATGCGAGTTCGACCGAGCAGTGATCTAACAAATCCAACCTTTAGTTGTTGATTAAATTGATTGACACTTGGATATTGGTTTTTGATACCGTCCAAATTATTTCTTATATTCAATCTGGCTCACAAATTCCTATTTGTTTGATTACGGATTGAATTCAGAAAAAGAGATATAACTCTTGGATATATTTCCATTTATTGAGTCTGACTGTCTAGTTGATTCTCTTGGAATTATATTGGAGTTTTTCCATGCATATTTCTAAGCGAAATATTGGATGTGGTTGTTAGACCCCCGCTTTTTCAATTGGTATCAGAGGAGACAAACACGTTCAATACCTCATAAGTCTGTGTTTGTAGTGATCTGACTCTATGGACAGAAGTACTATCTCTATAAACGTACCGCCATTCTTCGATGGATCAAATTACTTATGGCAGAAAATTTCTATGCGTGCCTTTCTTCAAGCGCGTGATTTTCAATCATGGGTTTATGTAGTTAATGGCTATGATCCTTCGAAGTTATATAAGGCGATATAACTATTCCAAAGGATATTGGTAAATATGATGCTGCCGAGATTCTTGCTGCAAAGCAAAATTCTGACAGATTAAATGTTATCATCCATTCCATTACCCCAGATCTTCAGAATCATGTGACTGCATGCACTCGGTCTAAAGATGCGTGGGATATCTTAGAAACCGTATTTGAAGGGAATACTTGTGAAAAAGAAGCTAGGCTTCAAAACCTAAATTTTTATTGGGAAAACCTCTGTATGGCAGATGAATATTCATTTGAAGAGTTTAATTACAAAGTGTCTGAAATTGTTAATGCATCTTTTGCGTTGGGTAAGACTATTCCTGAAAAAGACATTGTGATGAAAATTCTCAGATTATTGTCATCTAGATACGATTCTAAGAAACATGTCATCGTAGAAGGAAATAACCTTGATACGCTTTCCAGTGATACTCTTATTGGAAAGTTAAAAAATACTTGATCTTGATCAGAACACAATCAGAACATCTGCGTTCAATGTTGTGACCAATACAAGCGAATCTTCTAACTTGTCGTGGGCCGATGAATGTTATTCCAATCATGTTGATTTTAATAAATTAATGATTACACAAAAGATCAAGGATATTGTAAAAAGAAGCAAAAGATGTGAGAAACATCTCTCCTCGGTTAATGCTTCAGATGATTCAATACAAGAAAAATCATCTCAGGTTGTCAACACCTTGCATACTTCCGATGTGTGCAATGAATTTTCGGTTCTCGCCGCAGAAACTTCTTCCTACTCAAATTCTGATTCAGAGTTTGAGTATGAACGTGAGATTTTTGAATTCTTGGATAAGTGTGAAGAAATTCACCAAGAAAACCTCCAACTAAAGGCTTCGTTTGAGAAACTTGAATCATCACTTCCGGTGAAAAATCTTGAGATAGATTGTCTTAATGATGAATTCACCAGGACCCTATCTCTGAAAGAGAAAAAGATTAATACTCTTAAGTGTGACCTGCAAAGGTTGTCTGGAAGTTATGACAAAATCTCAGCAATGTTATTCAGTCAGAAGTCTTTTGGAAACAAAGATGGTTTAGGGTTCAAAAGCAAAACTGTGAGCACATTCAACTCTTTTGTTCCAGCTGGTTTCAGAACAATTGATGATGAATGTTGATAAACAAGAGGCAAATAAGCAAGACAATAAATCTTCCTTGATTTGTTCGTTTTGTGGAAATGCAAATCATGTTCAAAGTAAGTGTTGGAAATTCAAGAGGAACAACAAAAGGATTTAAAAACTTCAAAATGACATGCAAAGAATGAATCTGGCCTTGGGTAGTCAACATGGTACTCCTGAAGACAAGAATAAATTCAAAAAAAACATATCCAGACGAGGTAAGAAGTCTGTTTATACAACAAACTTTGATAAGTCACTATATGCACTTCTCGTATCTTTGAAAGATACAGTTTCATGATTCCTGTAACTAGAGGTGCCACAAAAAGGGATGCAGTTAATGTGTATATTTGTGGAGGAATCATTTCCTCAAGGAAGAAGAATGAGAGATCTGTAAAGGTTCTTCATGTAACTGCCTCTTGTTTGTTTGTCATTTTGATAATAACTTTAGAGGTATGGTGAAGGATTTCATCAACAAAAGAATTGATTTAAAATCTCAAATCATTTTATCTTTAAAAAAGATAGCTCACTATGAACGTATGTTGTCTCTAACAAAGAACACCTTGTGTGGACTAAAAAGAGAACTTAGTGAGTTAACTGATATTTCTGAAGATTTGGAGGAATTGAACGATCCCATAATCAATGGGTTTTTCAATAATGAGAAGGAATTCTCAGTAGATGCTCTGAGAAAGCTCTACAATGTCTAAGAAACTTCTTATGAGAATTTATTCTTGTGTTTTAAGAAGGATAACTAGGGTATGGAATGGCAATGATTGTAAGTACACATAGCTATTGCCAATGATTTTCATGTTGCAATGTTTTTAGATTTATTTATTTAAATTCTAAAGTTTATTTGCAAGATGATTTGGAGTATTAATCTTTATTGGTTTTATATATTGCAGAAATTATTATGGGATATGTGTGTTAACGCCCGTGAACTATGATTGTCCCATATATGTCAAAAGTTAAGCATATTATGTCATTATGCAAATATTGATGGAGGATAGGATGAACTTTTCATTACAAAGATTAAGTATATTATATGTCTATATGCAAATATTGATGAAAAATAGAGTGAATCTTTGAATATTCCGCAGTATTGTTCTTTCCTTGATCCACATCTTTGTGTAAATATTGTGCGGCTCCGTAAATTCTATTATATTGAGCTTTTACGGTTAAATTAATCATGGGTTTGTTTATGGGTGAAAATCGTTTCTGCCAATTTTGGTAATTCCGGTAAGTGAGTGAAAAACATATCTAAACCCTAAACAAATGTACTGCGCGGGAGTACTTTAGATTCGAGAGATCAATCTGTACAACTCCGGCCTAAACCAAGAAATGGCCGTTCCGGATTTGCTTCGGTCACAAAGAGGAGGAGAAGGGCTGGTTTAGGGAGGGAAGCGAAGAGAGTGTTGAGACCAGAACAGTTCTGGAAGAGTATTGCTTGACTTGTATCATAAGGTGAAATCTTTTGGGAAAGCTAGCAAAGTTGCCTTTCTGAGTATTGTATTTCTCCTGACCAAAAACTTGTTGTTTTGGTGGAAATAGGTAAGACCTATTTATACAAGTCTAATTAAAACGTACTCTGGCCTCGTAAGAAAAGGAAACGGATGAGTTAAATGGGAAGAGGTGGTAACGCCTGGTATTGATGGAATTTGATGGAATTGATGTTCCATAATGAAAGAGCGTTTCACCATTACTTCCTTCATTTACTAACCGTTTTATTCTTAATACACTGTCTTGAAATGGGCATTTGTGTATGCCGCACGCTGTAAACCGCCAAACCAAAACCCTAAAGAGCATCCCCCAGTTTGTGACATGTATTGATGTCTCGAGTTTTTTCGTGGAAAACGTGTAGCATGTCGCTGGTGTTTGATAAGTTGAGCTTGAAAGATGTGCCGGCTCGGTGGCGACCTTTGACGGTCGAGATTTTGCATCTTGAGAGGAATCGTGGCCTTTGATGTAGGCGCGGTATGCCAAAGTGCAAGGGTTGCATGGCATGTGCCAATGTCTTGTGTGGAATGCCTTGGTTGTAGGTTGTGCATCGGGTGCAGGTGGTAATGCCAAAATGCAAGTGTTGCACGGCATGTGCCAATGGCGCGCGTAGCGGCTTTGGCCGTAGGTTTGCACGGCTTGGCATGCTAGGTTGCAAGGGTCGCTTGGCATGTGCCAATAGCGCATGTGGCGGCTTGGCCCTAGGTTTGTAAGGCTTGGTGTGCTAGGTCGCAAGCGTCGCTTAGCATGTGCCAATGGCGCGTGTGGAGGCTTGGCCCTAGGTTTGCACGGCTTGGCATGTTAGGTCGCAAGCGTAGCTTGGCATGTGACAATGGCGCGTGTGGCGGCTTGGCCCTAGGTTTGCACGGCTTGGCATGCTAGGACGCAAGCGTCGCTTGGCATGTCACAATGGCGCGTGTGGCGGCTTGGCCCTAGGTTTGCACGGCTTGGCATGCTAGGTCGCAAGCGTCGCTTGGCATGTGCTAATGGCGCATGTGGCGGCTTGTCCCTAGGTTTGAACGGCTTGGCATGCTAGGTCGCAAGCGTCGCTTGGCATGTGCCAATGGCGCGTGTGGCGGCTTGGCCCTAGGTTTGCACGGCTTGGCATGCTAGGTCGCAAGCGTCGCTTGGCATGTGACAATGGCGCGTGTGGCGGCTTGGCCCTAGGTTTGCACGGCTTGGCATGCTAGTTCGCAAGCGTCGCTTGGCATGTTCTAATGGCACATGTGGCGGCTTGGCCCTAGGTTTGAACGGCTTGGCATGCTAGGTCGCAAGCGTCGCTTGGCATGTGCCAATGGCGTGTGTGGTGGCTTTGCCCTAGGTTTGGACGACTTGGCATGCTAGGTCGCAAGCGTCGCTTGGCATGTGCTAATGGCGCGTGTGGCGGCTTGGCCCTAGGTTTGGATGGCTTGGCATGCTTGGTCGCAAGCGTCGCTTGGCAAGTGCCAATGGCGCGTGTGGCGGCTTGGCCCTAGGTTTGCACGGCTTGGCATGCTAGGTCGCAAGCGTCGCTTGGCATGTGCCAATGGCGCGTGTGGCGGCTTGGCCCTAGGTTTGCACGGCTTGGCATGCTAGGTCGCAAGCGTCGCTTGGCATGTGCCAATGGCGCGTGTGGCGGCTTGGCCCTAGGTTTGCACGGATTGGCATGCTAGGTCGCAAGCGTCGCTTGGCATGTGCCAATGGCGCGTGTGGCGGCTTGGCCCTAGGTTTGCACGGCTTGGCATGCTAGGTCGCAAGCGTCGCTTGGCATGTGCCAATGGGCGTGTGGAGGCTTGGCCCTAGGTTTGCACGACTTGGCATCCTAGGTCGCAAGCGTCGCTTGACATGTGCCAATGGCGCGTGTGGCGGCTTCGGCCCTAGGTTTGCACGGCTTGGCATGCTAGGTTGCAAGCGTCGCCTGGCATGTGCAAATGGCGCGTGTGGCGGCTTGGCCCTAGGTTTGTACGGCTTGGCATGCTAGGTCGCAAGCGTCGCTTGGCATGTTCCAATGGCGCGTGTGGCGGCTTGGCATGTGCCAATGGCCCGTGTGGCGGCTTGGCCCTAGGTTTGCACGGCTTCGCATGCTAGGTCGCAAGCGTCGCTTGGCATGTGCCAATGGCGCGTGTGGCGGCTTGGCCCTAGGTTTGCATGGCTTGGCATGCTAGGTCGCAAGCGTCGCTTGGCATGTGCAAACGGCGTGTGTGGCGGCTTGGCCCTAGGTTTGCACGTCTTGGCATGCTAGGTCGCAAGCGTCGCTTGGCATGTGCCAATGGCGCGTGTGGCGGCTTGGCCCTAGGTTTGCACAACTTGGCATGCTAGGTCGCAAGCGTCGCTTGGTATGTGCCAATGGCGCGTGTGGCGGCTTGGCATGTGCCAATGGCCCGTGTGGCGGCTTGGCATGTGCCAATGGCCCGTGTGGCGGCTTGGCCTTAGGTTTGCACGGGTTGGCATGCTAGGTCGCAAACGTCGCTTGGCATGTGCCAATGGCGCGTGTGGCGCAATGATTGTGCGGCTTGGTTTTGGCATGGTTGTCATGATGCGCAGCGATTGTGCGGCTTTGGTTTTGGCATAGTTGTCGTGATGCGCAGCGATTGTGCGGGTTTGGTTTTGGCATAGTTGCCATGATGCGCAGCGATTGTGCGGCTTTGGTTTTGGCATAGTTGCCATGATGCGCAGCGATTGTGCGGCTTAGGTTTTGGCATCGTTGCCATGATGCGCATCGATTGTGCGGCTTAGGGTTTTGTGTGTCGAAACCCTAGTTTAACATTTGAAAAATGATACCCTAGGAATTTTTTACATAAGTGCATTAAATGTTCTAATAAATGTGTTTAGCGTCACCGGTGACGTCATGCTATGCGTAAGGTTTTACGATTTTACCCCTTGTCTAAAAACCACCATCAACATTAAGTCCCCTGCTTAGCTTGGAACATGGGCCTTGTTGCAATGTAAGCATAAGATGGTGACAAACAAGGATAGAACTGAGACAGTAAGTCGTGAAAAAGGGCTAAGGAGACTTGTCTGACCTTTTTCGTGTTGTAAGTAGAATTCGCAATCCTTGCATCTGGTAGCTTTGTATAAATCCCAGTGTGAACAGGTGCCTTCGGGGCCTGGCTTTGGAACGCGAGGCGGAGCTGATAGCATAGACTTGGTGTGAGAGGGACTTGTCAGCGTCAAGGAGCTTGAAGCGGGTATGGGCCATTTGTAAAGCGCTTGGAAAGGTATGGCGCTGGTAAGGGAAGCGCTTTGAAAGGTAAGCGCTTGCGGTTTAGGGTTTCACACACCGAAACCCTAATTGGCGCCCTTTAGTAGAATCGCTGCAGAATCCGCGTACGGACTCGTATTTTGATGGTCCGCCCCTTTATCGGACACGAAACAGAATTCTCTATCTCCCCACTCGGGGATATTTAGGTTTCGAGCTCGCTTGGGATGTGGAAACGGCCCGACAGTGAAAAATTAGGAAGAAGTCAGGAGGGATGTTGCGGGCCCGGGGTGGCATAGTCGCGCGCCAGTCACCTATTCCCGTTCATGGAGAAAGAAGGAATCTTCATTCTGTTCAATCTCTAAAAACTCTGTCCGCATGAAAAGAGGTATCGAACCTCTTCTGTTTTTCTGTTGTTCGTCTGGATCCGTGTTTTCGTCTGCAGTGTCTCTCCAGTGGATTCCAAAATTTACCAAAACTCCGCTGTATTCTTGGGACGGATGGATGAAATATATGCTCGAAAAAGATCACGTCAGGGATAATCTTGGAGATTGTGGTTGTGTCGTCGGTCCATCCTCGACCTTAGGTTGTTCAGTGGACCCTCTGATCGTGATGATGATGTGTTGTGAATGCTTGCATGGTCGAAAACTTCTGGCGCCCCTGGATGAAATGGGGAGACGTTCCATTGTCGATGCGCTTCTATCAAGTCTCCCGAGACTTTGTTCCAAGTTATATCCTTCGAACCATCTTCTGAATCTTGGACTATCGTACGGAATGGGACTCTGCGAGAAGTCCCCAGTTATACTTCGGTTTGATATGATGGAATAGATGGATATGTGAATGCAACCTTCTGGCGTGCTTTTTGGAGTCTTCGGTGCCATGTACGGCTTCATGTTGAGAAATTTCCGCGGCTCGTAAAACCTCGACAGTGATGATGTTGAAATCAGTAATAACCTGGTTGAGGGGAGTGAAAGCGTCTCATGCTGGTAGTCCCCATGCGTAACCTACTTTCATTACATCGCCTTGAATCCCTGTCCACATGATTTGATATAAGCCTGTCGTACTCTTCTGGATGTGACACTGGGATGCTCAGAAATTACATGATGAAATATTCTGGATACTGCAGGCCTGGGATCCTCCGCGGCCTCGTAAAGTGTCGAAGGCATCTTCTTGACAGAGAGGTGATGATATTCTTGCGCTGCACCCTTGAAGAGTAGATGACCTTGTTGTGGGTACGGCTTTTTGGTTGACTGTGTCTTCTGAGCTTTGACAGTGAAGGGATTCCGTGTATATCCTCAGTCCTCAAGTATGGTTTACATGTTTCCATCTTTGTAGTAATTGCTTCTGTGGTGAAGTTCTGGCTGGTATCAACGAATGAGCGACAACAGTTCTTGGTAGGAGATGTAATCAGAAGAGACTACATTGTCGTGGTAACAAAGAAGGTTGGATGAGATTGTATGGGATTCCATGGAATTAAAAGGATTGGATGGATGCGTAAGCGAGCAAACTGTGAAGATTGGCTAGCTGTGACCATGTTCCTTGACATGGGGAACGTGGTGGTACGACCCTTTGCAGGAAGAAGCGGTGTTGAAGCATCCTCGGCTCTTGGAGAGGATGTTGAATTTATGGAGTAAAAACGCTGGAGTTTCGTCTTCGGATCCTAGAGCATCTTATGGAGAGAACGCTGAAGGGGAGCGGCTGTTGGAGTGAATGTTAAAGCGGGGTGGCTGCTGAAGTGAACATTGAAGCGGAGCCGCTAGAGAGGCTGCGTCAACCAGTGTGTTGTAAGGCTGGACGCCCTTCAAGCGGACAGTGGTTAGGAGTCCCCAGTTCCACCTATCAATCGTGCTCTCTAAGAGAGGTTGGAATTTGGGAATGATTTCTCTGGTTGGAAAAGGCTGCTTCCCTGATGCGGTGCGGTTGAGGGCTGCAAATATGTCTTGACGTTGTGCCTTGGGGAAACATAGAATTTCCTATAAATTTTTCATCATGGACTGCACAGTTTTGTGGGCGAAGTCCCCAGAAATCATGCGTTTCTTGATAGGTAGAGAGTATTTGTGAACTCAGGGGGTTTGCTGATTTTCTTTGCTTCGATTTTGGAGAAGTCATTCCAAATCTTTACGTGTGATGAAGTCGTATTGCTGATTCCCTACGGGGAGTTCAAGTGCAACGCTAGAAGGATGCAAGATGCTAGCGCTGGGAAGATGCAAGCTGCTGTAAAATGCAAGCTGCTGTAAAGATGCAAGATGATGTACAGATCCAAGCTGTTGTAAAGATGCAAGATGATGTAAAGATCCAAGCTGTTGTAAAGATGCAAGCCGCTGTAAAGATCCAAGCTGCTGTAAAGATGCAAGCTGGAAGTGCAAGTGTGACGCTGGAAGGACGCAAGCTGTCAGCGCCGAAAAAGATGCAAGTTGTCGGCACTGGAAGACGCAAGTCGCCGGTGCTGGAAGGACGCAAGCTGTCAGCGTGCTGGAAAAGATGCAAGTTGTCGGCGCTGGAATGATGCAAGTTTTTAGCATTGGATCTTGCTGGAACGAGCGCTGGCTTGGCATGTACGCTGGCTTGGCAAGGCGCTGGCTTGGCACGACTCTGGCTTGGCGTGGGCGCTGGTTCCGGCGTGGGCGCTGTCTTGGCGTGGCGCGGTAGCAATAAAGTGGGCCAGTATATTCCAGGTATGTGCTCCAGCGTTTCTTGTGTTAGGGTTTCTCTGATATCACACGTAAAGATCAGGTATGCCTCCCATAAATCTGTAGAAATATTGTTCTTCTCTTCGAATATTACCATGGTAGCGTCAGGTACCTCATGAATAGTGACTGGTAATCTTTATGACGCAAAATAGGTACACATGGGCATGCAACTGATTCCACGAAGACTAGGTGTTAGGGTTTCTCTGATATCCAAGGTTGCAGGCCAAGGTGACCGAAGGTCCTTCTGCGGACGTGGTCAAACAACAAGAGGCGGAGATTGGAATGCTTTCCAAAGAGTTGGAGCTGAAACAAGCGGCCCTTCAAATGATGAAGGACGTCTTCTTCGAGAAGAGCAAACCACTGTTGAATGGCTTCCTTTGGATGCACTTCTATCTTCTAAAATTCTTCTGTGTTTTTTTTTTGAAAGGCAAATGAAAAACCTGGCTTATGGTTTTGATTTTCTGGATTTCTGGGTTGATAGACAAGTGTTTCCTATGAGGGTTTTGGGTTATTATTCAGGATGATGTCATTTTTGGTTATGATTGTAAGCGATACGAACATCCCAGGGAAGATATGGAATCTTGAACGTTGCGTGTTGGTAGATGACATGGGATGAAACATAACATGGCTATCGTTTTTATCATTCCCGTGAAAACTTGAAATTGTAAACCATATATTCTGTCTAGGCAAGACTTACTCGGTTTCCCGGATCTCCTGATGAAAAGGGGATCCTCTGTGTGTAAGATCGAGTCATGTGGGAAGCACCGCCGCGATTGTGGAAAGTCCCCAGTCGTTTTGAGTCACTTGATGACTGGATCGTTTGCTTTCAGTTTCTGTGAAGTCCCCAGACATCTCTTGCGGTTTGTGACTGGTAACCAGGTTGTCTGGTAGTCGAGTTGTGGATCTCTGAACAGATCGCTCGCTTCTTCCGTTCTGAGGTCTGGATCGAAGTATGAGATCGAGGATTGAAAACTGGCATTGTAACCGAAAGATCAATATCCCACTGTGGTCGCCAATTGTTTATGGGTGAAAATTGTTTCTGCCGATTTTGGTAATTCCGGTAAGTGAGTGAGAAACAGATCTAAACCCTAAACAAATGTACTGCACGGGAGTACTTTAGATTTGAGAGATCAATCTGTACAACTCCGGCCTAAACCAAGAAATGGTCGTTCCGGATTTGCTTCAGTCACAAAGAGGAGGAGAAGGGCTGGTTTAGGGAAGGAAGATAAGAGAGTGTTGAGACCAGAACAGTTCTGGAAGAGTATTGCTTGACTTGTATCAGAAGGTGAAAGATTTTGGGAAATCTAGCAAAGTTGCCTTTCTGAGTATTGTATTTCTCTTAACCAAAAACTTGTTGTTTTGGTGGAAATAGGTAAGACCTATTTATACAAGTCTAAGTGAAACGTACTCTGGCCTCGTAAGAAAAGGAAACGGATGAGTTAAATGGGAAGAGGTGGTAACACCTGGTATTGATGGAATTTGATGGAATTGATGTTCCATAATGAAAGAGCGTTTCACCATTACTTCCTGCATTTACTAACCGTTTTATTCTTAATACACTGTCTTGAAACGGGCATTTGTGTATGCCGCACGCTGTAAACCGCCAAACCAAAACCCTAAAGAGCATCCCCAGTTTGTGACATGTATTGATGTCTCGAGTGTTTTCGTGGAAAACGTGTAGCATGTCGCTGGTGTTTGATAAGTTGAGCTTGAGAGATGTGTCGGCTCAGTGGCGACCTTCGACGGTCGAGATTTTGCATGTTGAGAGGAATCGTGGCCTTTGATGTAGGCGCGGCATGCAAAAGTGCAAGGGTTGCATGGCATGTGCCAATGGCTTTTGTGGAATGCCTTGGATGTAGGTTGCGCATCGGGTGCAGGTGGTAATGCCAAAATGCAAGTGATGCATGGCATGTGCCAATGGCGCGCATAACGGCTTTGGCTTTAGGTTTGCACGGCTTGGCATGCTGGGTTGCAAGGGTCGCTTGGCATGTGACAATGGCGCGTGTGGCGGCTTGGCCCTAGGTTTGCACGTTGGCATGCTAGGTCGCAAGCGTCGCTTGGCATGTGCCAATGGCGCGTGTGGCGGCTTGGCCCTAGATTTGCACGGCTTGGGATGCTAGGTCGCAAGCGTCGCTTGGTATGTGCCAATGGCACGTGTGGCGGATTGGCCCTAGGTTTGAACGGCTTGACATGTTAGGTCGCAAGCGTCGCTTGTCATGTGCCAATGGCGCGTGGCGGCTTGGCCCTAGTGTAGATGGTGGATTTTCGACAAGGGCTAAAATCGTAAACTCATAATTATATGAAGCTCTGATCCATCAATCAGATGTGAGTATTGAGACACGGGTCTCTCATCGAATTCTCAACGGAGAGTACTTTCTCTCAGAGTACATGTAGATATGTAGTCTCACGACTGGACAACGGCATATCTCATGAATACTTAACACTTTCAGTGATTATGTTTATATAGTATCACGAGATGGACGGCTCCTAGACAGCTTGCTCTGCTAGTATAGAGCGATAACGTCTTAAGGAACAAACAACGAGTTTACCCTGACTATATAAAGGATATGACTTACCTACAAGATCATATCGGGATAATTAATGCTCCTAGACAGCTTGCTCTGCTAGTATAGAGCCACAAATTTAATTATTCCTAATTAAGATTAATTCTGTCGTGACATTCACTACTGAATTCCCAGAATAATCTATTATTGTTCCTATTCCATGGTCGAATCCACGACTGGTCCCATGGAATGGCAATAAACAATTGTTCTGATTCTGTGATCGAATCCACGGCTTGATATCATAGAATAACAATAACTATATTATCTCATTACTCCGATTTCATGATCGAATCCGCAACTCGTCTCATAAATGGTAATAGATAAATCTTAATTATTATGATTCTATGGTCGAATCTACGATCCCATGGAATGGTAATGCTCACTTTATTATTCTGAATTCGTAGTCGAATCCTCAGCTGATCCTATGAATTAATAATAAACATCTTATTACTCAGTTTGTGAATTATTCTCCACTGAATTCCACAATTAGTAATAAATAATCAACAACCGGGCGTCTGAGCTACCTCTAAGTAAGCCCCGATTCAATAAATGTGAAGTGTATTCAACGACGATGCACTAACAGTCACCGCACGAACGAGTATTTCAAAATACAACGAAACGATGAACCTATGCAAAATAGAGGAAGAAAATAATAAATAATTAAAAATATTGACAGGTGCTGGGATGGACACACGACCGACCGACCGTGTCGTGGTCAATCCCACGCCAGTTTTATATTTTTAATGCATTTTTATTATTTTCCATGATTTGATGAAAATTCTCTCATTTTATCAAATCTCCTTCGTCTTGAGGAAACTCCTCGGTTTCATGGTATTCCATAAATCCATAAAAATAATATAAAATTAAGGAAAGGAGTGTGGGGCATGACCATTGGCCAACCGGCCATGCCTTGGTCCCAACCGGCCCCACACCCACGGTTCCTTATTATTTATTATTATTATTATTTCTCTAATTTCATGAAAAACTCCTTGATTTCATGGTATTTTGCACAAATCATCAAATAATAATAAAATAATATAAAATGAAAACTTGTGGGACCGGGCCTTGGCCGGCCGCCATGCCCTACCCGGTCCCACACCCCTTTGTTTTATTATTTTATTATTAGTTTTCCTTGAATTCATCAAATTCCTTGATTTCATGGTATTTCTCTCAAATTAGGAAAAATCCCTCAAATCATCAAAATACCTAAAAATATTAAAAAATTAGGAAAACGTGGGACCGGGCCCTAGCCGGGGCCATGCCTCCACGGTCCCACACGCCCTTGTTTTTTATTATTTTAATATTTTTGCTTCCTTGAACTCATGAAACTCCCAAATTCATCAAATTTCTCAAAATTCATGAATTTTCACAAAAATCATTATAAAATTAGGGAAACTCGTGGGACCGGCCTAGCCGGCCGGCCATGCCTTCCACGGTCCCACACGCCCTTGTTTTATTATTTTAATATTTTTGCTTCCTTGAACTCATGAAAACTCCTTCAATTCATGGAAACTCCCTAAATTCATCAAATTTCTCAAAATTCATGAATTTTTCATAAAATCATCAAAATATTTAAAATTAAGGAAAAGGCACCACGGGACCGTGGTCACGACGGCCGACCATGCTTGACCACGGCGGTCCCACGCCTCCTCATTTATTTTATAATTATTTTTCATCACATGGTGTTTTCCTCAGTTTCGTCGAAACCCTAATTTTGGCATATTTTCTCGAATGGATGCTCAATTGCACGCCAGAAAATATCAAAAAGGACTGAGACGCGGACGCCTTGGGGACACGAGCACGCTATCTTGACCGACCAAGATTGGCTCTTTGGCTCACGGAAGCCGGTCCCATCAATTTTCACAGTTTTGACCTAATTTGCACAATTGCTCGTATTAGGTCCAAAACTCTCCAAACACTTTGGATTTTCATGAAGTGATCGTCAGGCGGTCACGGACAACCCAGGGCCGGTTTCATGACTCCATGGTCGGTCCCTCTCGTCATAATTAATTAGGTTTTCTCACCTAAGGCTCAGACGAGCATTTTCGAATAAATGATTAAACCAGCATTTAATCATTCTTTCACCAACAAATCGTCAACTCTTCAGGAGTTCTTCGTATTTGCTCACGTGAGCATATGGACACTACATGGTTGATCCACGGTCCCATGTATCGCTCCCTCCTTCGTCCCATGGTTAAATTCTGACGAACCATGAATTGATCATCAATTGATCAAATTAGGGTTTCTGAATCCAAGGCAATAATTTATGACGACCTCATGGTCATTAATTTTATTAATTATGCTCGGTTCAACGACCAGTATTCTAATTAATATTTTGGTACGCTGCCAATAATCCATCAGAAGCAACACATGCTCAGACGATCAAATATTCAACAATTCATCACATGAGCAACACTTGTCAGATGATAAATATTTGCTCAAACCAAGGAATATTGGTTCAACAATCAATATTCAACGATCCATCGAATGAGCAATACTTGCTCACTTCATCGTAAGTACTATACCTCTGTCTCATGACATGTTCAATTCATGAGTTTCAGAACATCATGTTCAACTCAACGACTACATGGACTCATCGTCCCATCAAACCACGAAGTCATCAATTGACTAACAAACCACGAGACGTCAATAGTGTCACTTGGGGGATATCACTTAGGGTTTTGGTCTGGCGGTCTACGACACGTGTGTTCAAACACACGATGGAATGTGAGCAAGTCGTGCAATCAGTTGAAGGAATTCACGAGGTAGTGGGTGGAAAATCGACCAAGTCTCCACACGTTGAGCAACTGGTTTCAAACACGATCTCCACTTCCCCACTCCTTGATTCCATCAACTGTCACACTTCATGGGATCATGGTGTCTAAAATTCCAGCAATATAAATAAGTCTCTGAATCATGATTGAATCATCAGTATCATCAATCTCACGTCTCATCGACAACACGAGATCATCAACTCATCAATTGAGCAACTACTCTCAATTGAGCAATTTCAATCACTCAGAGCTTATCATATTCGGAATTCACACACCACAATCTTTGATTACCATTGATTCCACACATTTCTCAGCTTCCCTCCTACAGATCAACCCATCCTCTCTTGTGACCGAATTTACTCTGGAACGGTCATTATCTTGATTTAGGACGGAGTACTACAGATTTATCTCTCGAATATAAAGCACCCCCTTTGCAGCGGTGCATCTATGTGAGGTTTAAAATTTTGCTCGGTTCGAGGAGTCTCCTCCGTACGGTCTTCTCCTCCTTAAAAACCAGCAAATCGTTTTTCCCTATCTACAGATTGGCGACCACAGTGGGAGATCATTCTCTCGGTTGCAATCTCAAAAAGATGGTTGATCTTAGGTCCGGTTCAGTTACCAATCGGGGTTCAACACCCGACTCTCGCATCGCAATTTCTAGTGATACTGCAATCGCAAGTACTACTCCTCTCAACATTGCAGGCTTCAGTGGTACCGCTAATACCACTCCTCCAGCCAGCAATGTCATGCCACATGTTACTACTACTCCTCCAAGTACTGGTGCTCCAGTGATCACCCCTGCAAGTGACGGCACTGGCGCCATCAACAATCCACTCTTCGGTCGGTCTCCTGAAGAAACCAGAGGAAATCAGCCTACCATAGTTGATCTCACGAAGGTTCAGACTGACGTGGCTGCAACACAGAAGAAGTTGTGTGTTTATATTAAAACTCTCACAGACAAGCTTGCGTCTGAACGAACTCAGCCTCAGCGCGAGAAAGGAAAAGCTAAAGAAACATCTTCAACCGCTGATCCTGAAATCTCTCCAATCCATGTTGTACATGATGAAGAATTCCGCAAAGCTGCAGATGACTCTCCAGCAACGGAACCTGCAAGTTTCATCACTCGTGAAGATATGGAGTGCTTTTTTGAGGATCGATGAAAAGACAAGACATTATCCGTCCATCGTCACCAACCTCCATACTGCCATACAGAGGATTCCTCTTTCAAAAGGTTATACCGCTCCAACATTCATTCTTTATGATGGAACATGCAATACTCAAAAACATATTTCTTGGTTTCTGGAATTATTGGGCGAACACGAGCAGAACCATGTCGTCCGTCTGGAGGAATTTTCAAAATCCTTGAAAGGCAGGGCATATACCTGGTACAACAACATCTCATCGTGAAGTATCACCGATTGGGGAGAGATGATTAATGCTTTCTACAGAAATACTTCTTCGTGTCAGAGCAAGTCACTCTCTCTGATCTAGGAAGGATGTTTCGAAGGAGCAGTGAACGCCCTGATGATTATATGAAAAGGTTCAGAATTCAAGCCTTGGACTGCCACGGCCCAAATGTCACATAGAAACAACTTGTAGACTTGTGCGTCAACAAAATGATACCGATATACAGAGCCTTTCTGGAAAACCTCCGGTTTCACACTTTCTCAGAACTTCATGAAGCATCCAAAACGATCAGCGACTACTACACCTGCTTTACTGAGCAAAGTCTAGAAGGTCGAGGAACCTCGGGGCAGCCGACGCCTGATCAACAAATAGTATGATGTCCAACCTTCCATGAACGTTGTTGATCAAGGAAGAAAAAGGAAAGCTTCTGCTCAAACATGCGACATCCAACACCTCTTCCTACAAAAGCATCACGGAAGGATAACCAATCTTGCACAAACCTCGACCTGGCATCAACGAACGGGAAAATGATCGGACAAACTAAACTTCTCATGAAGGAGTGATCGAGTTACTGGAAGTCTGGGTTCAATACGGTGCAATCAAACTGTTGCTCATCATAGAGAGCCAACATGAAGAATCCAAGGTACTGTCACCTTAATAGATTTATCAACCATTCGACAAGTAACTGCAATATTTTGAAGCACGTCACCAAAGATAAGGTTGATCCACAATAGATTCAACTGGGCACTGGAGGAGTACACAAGAATCCTCTTCCAATCATAACCTTTACACTTTCTGAACAACCTATCAAAGAGGCAGTTCAATCCTTGGTCAAACGTGAATTGCTCCATCTGTGGAAGGAACAAAAGAGAGACATGTTCACAGCACTGAACCACATCGTGTCAAGAAGTCCACTCCGGAAATACTTCTTGATCCTCCAGCCACAAACCAAGAGATGTACGGCTGGGGACTGATTACCACAGTCGAAGAAACGAATTTGGAAGAACGTTGATCGATGCCGGCACCGCCATCAACATCATTCCACTGAAAACCTCAGAGCCGCAGTCATCAGTCGACAAGAAGCTAATCATGCTCCCATATCAATCAGAGACCTTGAAGGAGCGCTCGGAATACTTATGGCTACATCACTCTCAAAGTGAACATAAGTTCAACACTGGACAGAAACCAAGTTTCGCATAATCAGAAAGATACAGGATATGACATGTCCTTCAGACGAGCTTGGATCCACGCTGAAAATATGGTTACTTACAGAGCGCCTTTGGTTACACGTCTCTCCAACGAAGAAAGTTCTGATCCAGAAGATTTGACGGACATTCCATCATCAGAGTACTTAGAGGAATTTCAAACTTTGATGAGGTTGAAGAAAGAACCTGCAATACATCCATCAAGAGGTTCCGCACTCAGGCAAGTCTCATCCATGTCTATGTCATTTATTTCCTCACATGTTATCCTAGCATGGGGACTCAATTCTTCTAGCAACTCTGCAAGACGTTATGAATGGTAGCTTCACCACATTAGTATTTTACCAAGTGGTTGAATCTGACGCTCCTCCGAATCAAGCACTGAAACATTCATTACCGAGATGATGTCCAAACATGGCAAAGAACACTTTGGGTGTTTCTCCTGCAAGTCCATGTGTTCCACAAAATCAGAAACCTCTGATGTCTGCACAAGTGTCGAATCCCACTACCGCAACGAAAGGGATGATGAATCAATGGAAGATACTCCAGGGCTGAGATGATCAAACATTCGATGCTTAAGGAATATACGCTTCAACGCTCAAGCATCTAAGAAGCCATCAAATTGTACTCCCAATCAAAGAGTACAACTTCAGCACAAATATCTCGACGATGACACATTGATTCAACACCAGCATAATCAAGTGTAACTAAACTACAATCGATAAGTCTTCATTATCCCATGATAAGACTTCCGAAGCAGATGCAACATCATTCATACATGGATGGCACTAACTCCTGAGGTGATTCCGCAACTTCATCAACTGGATTTTTCCACATCACAATCCCCCGCATGATTGAGGAACTTCCTCTCTTCACCAATCACATTCAGTATGAAAATTGATGATGCTATCTACCACAACAACGTCGACTCACTGATAAAGCCAGTTCATGGTAAAGTTATGCTTTCAGGAGCATTCAGGTTGAACTCTCAGTACACATTCATCTTAGGGACGCTCAACTCATCAACTAGTTCGTAAAAGGCTCACTGGATGGAGGAGCAAAGATTATATCTATAATCATGGTTCTAGCCTTTTCGGTCTTTGGAGCAACTTCAACCATGGTATCAACATCAACAATAATCTCTAGAGGAACACCATCCCTAATTTCATCATCGACAAGGATCTCTGGAGCGTAATCATTCATGGTCTCAACACCAACAACGGTCTCAAAAGCAACATCCTCAGGGCTTCATCAACTAATCATTCTCTGAAGTGTTACACATGAAGCAGACTTCTCTAAGAACCAATGATTCATATCAATATATGTAGACATGATAACATGAACATCTTCCCAAAGCTTGCACGACGGACGGGTACAAGTCAAAGTCTTTTACAAGATGTTCTCATCGCCTCTACAAATGAGATACGACATGCTCCAGGCCATGGGTTTACAAAAACGTACCAACGGGTGAGGAATGGGACAATACTTCCTCAAAAAAAGATGTTCGTCTATGTTTCTTCTGCAATATACCAAAAGGGCGCATCAATTGGACATACGAGCTGAAAGATATGGCCTTTACCGTCAGGTCTACGGAATTTGAAAAATCTGTACGGGATTACAAATTACAAATGTGCACGCTCCATTGGATGATTTTGTTGGAAAAAAATGGGTTTCACAAAGGATGAATGACACAGAGAAGAAAGTGTTGCACTCCAAAACTTTCAAGGCTTGTATAAATTTCTTTTAGACAAATATTTCTACCCTCCCAATAACAATTGGCGATTACAACAGGTATGCGAAATATTGCCTTCAGGATACAATGAAAGCCCTGCAACGAAAACTGAATTCAAGGTTTGTACCCCTTGATTCAATCAAGAACACACAAAGAGATTTCTGATTTCTGATGATGCTTTTTGAAATAGAGAAAACAGATTGATTTTTCTTATATGTTAAACGAAACTGGGAGAAGCTATTTATAAAGGGTTTTGCACCTGTTGGGAATAGGTTTTTATTCGCCAACAGGTTTCTATTCACGAAACGTCAGGTTCCTTCATCAACAGACATCAATGCCCCCCAGGACCCCCCTTTGGTTAGCGGCGTTGAAAATATTCCAACAGATTTATACAACTCCAAATTGAATTATTATTTTTTCATGAGATAACTCAGCCTCTTAGCTTCAAAAGTTGGGGTCAAGCATCGAATTCCGACCTTGTATGAGGTCCCTACAGCTTCCAGAGTGTACAACATACAAGCAACAATTCTTAGACGGGATTCATGACTTCCACAGTCGAGCGGTGTCCACCAGGTCTTTCCACTAAGTACTTCATCAAGGTACCTCCAACTTCGACCACCTATGTCTTCACATCAATTTTTCTACCTGGATCCTCTATCCAAGTCTTGCTAGAAGAAGAGAAAACGAAAAGGAGAGATTTTACAAAATACTGGGGACTGACGGTCCGCTGATCATGACGATCAGTTTCACAGTCCAAGACTCGTGGCGCCCGACTCTCTTGTGCTAATCATTCATCATAAAAGTGATGCTACCGCCGGGACATGAAACCATGGTCATTACATCATCCCCTCTCGAAAGCAACCTCAGCTATGGTCCCGTGACCAGGGTTTCAGACGTGATGTTTTACGGTTGAGAAAGACAAGATGGCTGCAAGCACCATGCTCATGAACCAAGGGTCCTGATCTCAAATGAATAAATAGCATTGAAATCCTCCACTAACCAGTTCATGGTATAGGAGTGATGCATCGAATGGAGGACCAAAACAACCCCTGCAATTGGGTGTTAATACACCACTACACGATTCTCAGTTACTGGGGCAGCCTCTACAATCAGGCAACAGTTTCTTCAGTATTCTCTGTTGGTGGCTCGGTTTCTTCTATCACTGAAGCAGCAACAATCGAAATTTCCATAAATTCAGTGACAACCTTCTCATGGCCTTGAAGTGCAGGGATGGTTGTCTCTTCATCAACAACTCCAGAACAGCTCGAGTTATCCTTATTGGTTTCAATATCCTCAACTTCGGTATTTGGCACCTAATTCGAAGATTACATGAGGGTAGAGCAATCTAAACATGAGAGCAAATGAGATCATAAAAATACATTATACAAGCATTCCAACATCATCAGGGTTCATCATTATACACTTGAGGCACGAGCAAATAGCATGAAAGTCATGAAAATACGTTTTGCGGCAAGCTCGTCTGAAGAGACTTTACTATGCCCTGTGCAAGATGACTAACTGGGAGAAATCTACAAGGAATCTGAGGATGAGTTATATACCATTCTCTTAACATGGATGTCCTCTACAACATATCCAAAATTCAAAACAATTGGATAAACGAGCAAAGAGTTGTGGCCAAGAAATTGGACCACATGCCAGCTGAAAATTTTCTGAAGGTCTCCTGGAAGTTTACTGTTTCGTCGATTTCACATCCTAAACATGCTCGGAACTCAAAAGGATTCTTTGCGAAAATTTGGAAATTTCCTGGGCATGAGGATACATGGGTCGACCGCGAAAATCCGACATCGGACGAAGATTCTACAACAATTTCAACGAAGACCTAACTTCTGAATTTTTTGATGACGAAATTCTTCATCCAATCAGGAGCTACACCATCAACACAAAGCCGAACTTCATCTTCATCCGATAGTCTCACTTTCTGAAGCCGGTGGTGCTTCTGCTAATGAGGGACGACTCTCGGATGATCGAGAGACATACAATATGTCAGCTTCCAGTGTCTCTGAAAGGTTGATTTTCCTCAGTATGAGCATCCGCGGAAGTCTTCATCTTTGACTTGATATTTTTGGAGCGCTCCACGGAAGATCCCGAAGAGTGGTTGTAACCAGAAGTCACCACTATTTGAGGCGCAAGGCATGGAGTCATGGATATACCAATAACAAACACGCAACAAAATGGTTATCCTCAACTCTTACTTATTTACGGTTTCAAGAACCTAGTGATAATAACGTAAAAACCTCGAAAAACTTGCTCGCTTCTTCAAACTTGCCAAGACGAGCAAAATTCATTATTTACAGTCAACACCTGACTTTGCGTGAAACTATGAATAATTCACATAACCTTTCATGTGAACATTCGCTGATTTTCTACATGTGTGCATACACTATAAAATCGCAAAAATCATACATACATTATTTCACCACGTATACAATTTCTTACTTTCAGCAATTGCTCAAAAATCATGACTTGATTTTCATAAAGTCGTGAACAACCCACGTAAATTTTTACTATGTGAACACTCACTGATCTTCAAAAATTGTACAGACGTCCATTCTACAATTGTGAAAACTCACATATAGACATTATTTCACCATGTATAATTGTATACTTTCAACAGTTGTTCAAAATCAAAACATTGATTTTACAAAATATATATATTCAACGTGGAACTCACGTAAATTAGAAAAATATATCTATATATTTTTGCTCCCTAGCACGAGCATCTTTCTTTGAAGCGAGAGTATATTTTCAAAGATTTCCGAAAGCTCGAAGATAAAAATTTTCATGAAGGCTCATAAACAAAATTTTATTACTAACAGACGCACGTCTATCAAAAAAAAAACTTTTCTCTCGTACGAGCATCCACCTTTGAAAAGAGAGTTTATTCCACTTTGTGAAATCTCACATATAAAATAAAATTTTGTTTTTCGTGAAAGCTCATAGACAGAATTTTATATCATTAGACTCAGGTCTATTTTGTTTGTTCCTTAAACTAACGATCGAACAAGAGTCTATTCCTAAAACAAGGATTTATTTTTTGGGTCGGGCCCGTGAATCCTGAACCAACCAATATTCCATCATCGAATCAACGGTTCAATACCAATTTATGCTCATCAAACAACGCTCCAATCATGACATTGAATCCTTCATCAAGTCGTGGTTTGCTCATGCTCTCTAAATCCGGTAACGTCTCAACTTACGACTAAGTTCAATTACTGGTATTATTATTTATGGCCGAAAAATCACCATTTAATGCTGACTGAGGAACACACCTTTCCTCAGTAAGCAGGGGACTTAATGTAGATGGTGGATTTTCGACAAGGGCTAAAATCGTAAACTCATAATTATACGAATCTCTGATCCAGCAATCAGACGTGAGTATTGAGACATGGGTCTCTCATCGATTTCTCAACGGAGAGTACTTTCTCTCTGAGTACATGTAGATATGTAGTCTCACGACTGGACAACGGCATATCTCATGAATATTGAACACTTTCAGTGATTATTTTTATATAGTATCACGAGATGGACGGCTCCTAGACAGCTTTCTCTGCTAGTATAGGGCGATAACGTCTTCAGGAACAAACAACGAATTTACCCTGACTATATAAAGGATATGACTTACCGACAAGCTCATATCGGGATAATTAATGCTCCTAGACAGCTTTTTCTGCTAGTATAGAGCCACAAAGTTAATTATTCCTTATTAATATTAATTCTTCCGTGACACTCACTACTGAATTCCCAGAATAATCTATTATTGTTCATATTCCATGGTTGAATCCACGACTGGTCCCATGGAATGGCAATAAAAATTGCTCTTATTCCATGGTCGAATCCACGACTGGTCCCATGAAATGGCAATAAACAATTTTTCTGATTCTATGATCGAATCCACGGCTTGATCTCATAGAATAACAATAACTATATTATCTCATTACTCTGATTTCATGATCGAATCCACAACTCGTCTCATAAATGGTAATAGATAAATCTTAATTACTCCGATTATATGGTTGAATCTACGATCCCATGGAATGGTAATGCTCATTTTATTATTCTGAATTCGTAGTCGAATCCTCCGCTGATCCTATGAATTAATAATAAACATCTTATTACTCAATTTTGTGAATTATTCTCCACTGAATTCCACAATTAGTAATAAATAATCAACAACCGGGCGTCTAAGCTACCTCTAAGTAAGCCCCGATTCAAATGGTGAAAGTGTATTCAACGACGATGCACTAATAGTCACCGTACGAACGAGTATTTCAAAATACAACGAAACGATGAACCTATGCAAAATAGGGAAGAAAATAATAAATAATTAAAAATATTGACTAAGGTGCTGGGAACACGGACACACGACCTACCGACCGTCCGTGGTCAATCCCACGCCAGTTTTATATTTTTAATGCATTTTTATTATTTTCCATGATTTGATGAAAATTCTCTCATTTTATCAAATCTCCTTCGTCTTGAGGAAACTCCTCGGTTTCATGGTATTTCCATAAATCCATAAAAAATAATATAAAATTAAGGAAAGGATTGTGGGGCGTGACCATTGGCCAACCGGCCATGCCTTGGTCCCAACCGGCCCCACACCCACGGTTCCTTATTATTTTATTATTATTATTTCTCTAATTTCATGAAAAAACTCCTTGATTTCATGGTATTTTGCACAAATCATCAAATAATAATAAAATAAATTAAATTATGAAAATTTGTGGGACCGGGCCTTGGCCGGCCGGCCATGCCCTAGCCGGTCCCACACTCCCCTTTGTTTTATTATTAGTTTTCCTTGAATTCATCAAATTCCTTGATTTCATGGTATTTCTCTCAAATTAGGAAAAATTCCCTCAAATCATCAAAATACCTAAAAATATTAAAAAATTAGGAAAACTCGTGGGACCGGTCCCTAGCCAGACGGCCATGCCTTCCACGATCCCACACGCCCTTGTTTTTTATTATTTTAATATTTTTTGCTTCCTTGAACTCATGAAAACTCCTTCAATTCATGGAAACTCCCTAAATTCATCAAATTTCTCAAAATTCATGAATTTTTCATAAAATCATTATAAAATTAGGGAAACTCGTGGGACCAGGCCCTAGCCGGCCGGCCATGCCTTCCACGGTCCTGCACGCCCTTGTTTTATTATTTTAATATCTTTTACTTCCTTGAACTCATGAAAACTCCTTCAATTCATGGAAACTCCCTAAATTCATCAAATTTCTCAAAATTCATGAATTTTTCATAAAATCATCAAAATATTATAAAATTAAGGAAAAGGCACCACGGGACCGTGGTCACGACCGACCGACCATTCCTTGACCACGGAGGTCCCACGCCTCCTCATTACTTATTTTATAATTATTTTTCATCATCTCATGGTGTTTTCCTCAGTTTCGTCGAAACCCTAATTTTGGCATATTTTCTCGAATGGATGCTCAATTGCACGCCAGAAAATATCAAAATTCTCAGGACTGAGACGCGGACGCCTTGGGGACACGAGCACGCTATCTTGACCGACCAAGATTGGCTCTTTGGCTCACGGAAGCCGGTCCCATCAATTTTCACAGTTTTGACCTAATTTGCACAATTGCTCGTATTAGGTCCAAAACTCTCCCAAACACTTTGGATTTTCATGAAGTGATCATCAGGCGGTCACGGGACAAACCGGGGCCGGTTTCATGACTCCATGGCCGGTCCCTCGCCTCGTCATAATTAATTAGGTTTTCTCACCTAAGGCTCAGACGAGCATTTTCGAATAAATGATTAAACCAGCATTTAATCATTATTTCACCAACAAATCATCAACTCTTCAGGAGTTCTTTGTGTTTGCTCACGTGAGCATATGGACACTACATGGTTGATCCACGGTCCCATGTAATCGCTACCTCCTTCGTCTCATGATTGAAATTATGACGAACCATGAATTGATCATCAATTGATCAAATTAGGGTTTCTGAATCCAAGGCTAATAATTTTATGACGACCTCATGGTCATTAATTTTATTAATTATGCTCGGTTCAACGACCAGTATTCTAATTAATATTTTGGTACGCTGCCAGTAATCCATCAGGCGAGCAACACATGCTCAGACGACCAAATATTCAACAATTCATCACATGAGAAACACTTGGTCAGATGATAAATATTTGTTCAAACCAAGGAATATTGGTTCAACAATCAATATCGACGATCCATCGAATGAGTAATACTTGCTCACTTCATCGTAAGAATTACACCTATGTCTCATGACATGTTCAATTCACGAGTTTTAGAACATCATGTTCAACTCAACGACTACATGGACTCATCGTCCCATCAAACCACGAAGTCATCAATTGACTAACAAACCACGAGACGTCAATCGTGTCACTTGGGGGATATCACTTAGGGTTTTGGTCTGGCGGTCTACGACACGTGTGTTCAAACACACGATGGAATGTGAGCAAGTCGTGCAATCAGTTGAAGGAATTCACGAGGTAGTGGGTGGAAAATCAACCAAGTCTCCACACGTTGAGCAACTGGTTTCAAACACGATCTCCACTTCCCCACTCCTTGATTCCATCAACTGTCACACTTCATGGGATCATGGTGTCTAAAATTCCATCAATATAAATAAGTCTCTGAATCATGATTAAATCATCAGCATCATCAGTATCATCAATCTCACGTCTCATCGACAACACGAGATCATCAACTCATCAATTGAGCAACTACTCTCAATCGAGCAATTTCAATCACTCAGAGCTTATCATATTCGAAATTCACACACCTACAATATTTGATTACCATTGATTCCACACATTTCTCAGCTTCCCTCCTAAAGATAAACCCATCCTCTCTTGTGACCGAATTTACTCTGGAACGGTCATTGTCTTGATTTAGGCCGGAGTACTACAGATTGATCTCTCGAATCTAAAGCACCCCCTTTGCAGCGGTGCATCTGTATGAGGTTTAACATTTCGCTCGGTTCGAGGAGTCTCCTCCGTACGGTCGTCTCCTCAATTCCTTAAAAACCAGCAGATCGTTTTTCCCCATATACACCTAGGTTTGCACCGCTTGGCATGCTAGGTCGCAAGCGTCGCTTAGCATGTTCCAATGGCGCGTGTGGCGGCTTGGCCCTAGGTTTGCACGGCTTGGCATGCTAGGTCACAAGCGTCGCTTGGCATGTGCCAATGGTGCGTGTGGCGGATTGGCCCTAGGTTTGCGCGTGTGGCGTCTTGGCCCTAGGTTTGCACAGCTTGGCATGCTAGGTCGCAAGCATCGCCTGGCATGTGCCAATGGCGCGTGTGGAGGCTTGGCATGTGCCAATGGCCCGTGTGGCGGCTTGGCCCTAGTTTTGCACGGCTTGGCATGCTAGGTCGCAAGCGTTGCTTGGCATGTGCCAATGGCGCGTGTGGCGCAATGATTGTGCGGCTTGGTTTTGGCATGGTTGTCATGATGCGCAGCGATTGTACGACTTTGGTTTTGGCATAGTTGCCATGATGCGCAGCGATTGTGCGGCTTTGGTTTTGGCATAGTTGCCATGATGCGCAGCGATTGTGCGGCTTTGGTTTTGGCATAGTTGTCATGATGCGCAGCGATAGTGTGGTTTTGGTTTTGGCATAGTTGCCATGATGCGCAGCGATTTTGCAGCTTTGGTTTTGGCATAGTTGCCATGATGCACAGCGATTGTGCGGCTTAGGTTTTGGCATAGTTGCCATGATGCGCATCGATTGTGCGGCTTAGGGTTTTGTGTGTCGAAACCCTAGTTTAACATTTCAAAAATGATACCCTGGTAATTTTTTACATAAGTGCATTAAATTTTCTAATAAATGTGTTTAGCGTCACCGGTGACCTCATGCTATGCGTAAGGTTTTACGATTTTACCCCTTGTGTAAAAACCACCATCAACAGGGTTCTCTTATGGTTAATTTAATTGAGTATTTTGGATACAAATTCATGTTTCCTGTGATTTTTTAATGTCCAAAGAAATCCTTCTTTTCTCGTGAAAGTAAGGTCGCTCTTGTTGTTCTTTCGGGAATGACATTTTATGGGAGAGAAATTGAAATTGTGCTTAATTGCCAAATCTTTGTGGGAAGTGCGGATGTGGAATATTGTAGGAGTTTTCTTGTATCTTAATAAACTCCTTGATGAATACACTAAGTTTCGACTATGTGAAATCATCGAAACAAAGTTGATATGTTCTCTTTTGGTCATGAGGTATCTCCATGAGAATTTCATTAGGATCCCACTAGTTTTCGTACCTTTGCCAATTTATATTGACAAAAAGGGGGAGAATTAATGTGTAGTTCACACTACAAATACATATGGTGTACGGATCATTATGTAAGGGGGAGCGGTTTAATGTGAGATGAAGTATTGACTAAGGGGGAGTGATACATATCACCATATTATTATCGTCAAACTTGTGATACAATTGGACTTTGATGTTGTGTAATAATACTATGACACGGTATAATAATGATTGAGAGCTACTGATTTCTCATTGTTATAGCTACGAATCTTTAACAACTATGGTGCTGAGTTGAACACATTCAGAATCACTGGAGTACTTGGAAGTGACAAAGATTTCGAGTAATGCTGAAGAACCAAGGAGATCAAGCATTTGGATGAGAAGCTACAAAGTTAATTTATTTTGTAATACATATGTATTGATAGTTTTGTCACTAGAATTGACAAATGGAGAGATTGTTAGAGCAGTGCTCGGTCGAACTCGTAAGCGTTGCTATCTCAAGATGGTTCGTCAAGTTTAGTTGTCAAAACTATAAGTCTTGATTCCTAGTTTACTTATAGCTAAGTCTCGGATTAGGATAGAAAGTGTAGTTGAGCTTTAGACTTCACGGCGTTCATCGATTGAAGACGAAGAACTACTAAGGGGAGCTTGTGGAACTTCATCAAAAAAAGGTATGTGGAGACTTGAACTCATCTATCACTCAAAAGTCTATCTACTCTATCTCCTATTTGAGACAAAAGTCGTATAGCTATATAGACTTCAGTTATACACATTTGATATTTCGAGCTGAGTTTAACTCGCTTACATATTTCTCGAAATATGTGTTGGTAAGCTTTCGCTTTAACCAAGTTCATCTTATATTTTTGACGAAAGTCAAAAGATGATCATGTGAAAATCACCTGGTAACATCTTACATGATTTGTGTGAGACAGTCATTTGATGTAGACTCGAAATGTTTCGTATTGATCATTCGATAACTTGAAAATTGCTTTGAAACTAATAGTTTTTGTGAGACGGCTATTGTCGTCTTCTAAGAATGTTTCAATGATTGAAATGGGAGTTTAGAACGATTAACCATGATTGGATATAAACACAGTATGCGTACTTGCATATGTGTAGTCCAAGACCGGCAATCTAGTATGCATACCCGTATGCGTACTGGTTGATCAGGTTAAGTCCGGGAGCTATAGTATGCATACACGTATGCGTACTGGCGAAGTCAGTTGAAGTCCGGTAACCTTGGTATGCGTACCCGTACGCGTACTATATTCAATTGAGTTCAGAAGTGAACGACAGTATGCGTACCCGTTTGCATACTGGAGAACATAGTCCAAGTCTGGCTACTTACGTATGCGTACCCATTTGCATACTTGAGTAGATTATGTTCTAAAATCGGTTTATTCATGAACTAATAAATTTATATAATAAGGAATGCAATCTTCATAAGTTCGGAAATTTCTCCTATAACTTAGATAAACTAAAAAACTTCAAGAAAATTTAGGAAAATGGTATAAAATTAGAAATGATTTCTACCACCAACTTTATAGGGATAATTTCTTTTAAGTAATATGATCAAAACACATAATATTTCCATGCCGTCGCCTCAAATAGGGAAAATAATTAACGCAATTCACTCCCTTTGTGAACCTTCAGTCCTATGGATTTTAGATACAGAACAAGTGAACTCCGCTTAATCAACCATTTCTATCGGATAGGAGCAACTCAATTGGAAGACTATGATGTTGACCTATCTGACTTAATAGATCCCTGTAATTCTGATGCAAAAAACAACTTATCTCTAGCATGAACCCGTGGGGCGGTCCTGGACCTGATGGTGTAACCGGGATTTTTTTTAAGATAAATTGGGATATTTAGAACAGATATAACCTCGACAGTCCAGGATTTCTTCACAACAGGATAATTAAGTCCAGACTTCAACTACTCCTTTATTACTCTTATCGCAAAGATTTATACTCCATAAACTCCTGCGAATTTTAGACCCATTAGCCTAAGCAGCACAGTTTATAAGCTTATTTCAAATAATAATGGAAACTAAATAGGCTAAAACCTCTCCTTAATAGGCTTATATCCCCGAATCAATCCGCCTTCCTTCCCAGGAGGCAAATTACAGATACATAATAATATCCCATGAGCTTATTCATTCAATGAAAATCTCAAAAGCTAAAAAAGGTTTTCTAGTCACAAAATTAGACCTTTGTAAAGTGTTTGATAGAGTAGAGTGTCATTTATAAAACAAGCTTTTCATAGAGTAGGGTTAATGTAACATGGGAAACCTAATAATGCAATGCATTTCAACAACATCTTTTTTTAATTATCCTAAATGGTTCACCTGGACCCAAATTCAATACCTCGAGAGGAATTCGTCAGGGAGATCCAGTCTCACCTTATCTATTCCTTATCTGTATGTAAATGCTATCCAGGCTCCTAATTAAGGCTATTTCAGAGAAAAAAATATCAGGATTAAAAATTAATAAAGATGCTCCGAATATTTCCCATCTATTTTTCGTTGATGATTGCTTCTTATTCACTAGAGCGAACTTGGGAAAAGCTAATAATCTACGTGATATTCTATCGAGATTTGAGGAAATCATGGAACAATTAGTTAATCTCTGAAAATCCGAAATTTACTTCAGCCCCCCGGATTCACCCTAAACATGGAAAAATAATTGCAAAAATTCTAAAAGTCATGTTAATCACAAAGAAAGATAAATATATTGGCACCCTATTATTTTTTTGGTAAAAACAGAGAAAATTACGAAACATTTTTTCATAATTATTGCTTTACATTACAAAGTTGGAAATCGAAGCTCATTTCCCATGCTGGTCGTATTGTTCTTATTTATTCAATCCTTCAATCTTTCCTAATCTACCAAATGCAATGTACTGCCTTCTCCAAAACCACTTTGGACCATCTTGATCGTATTCAGAGGATTTTTGGTGGAAGAAAGATAAATCAGAAGGCAAAAGGGGATATTTAAAAGCTTGGTCAAAATATGCAAGCCTAGATTTAAAGGAGGATTGGGAATTAAAAATCCTCATGAATTCAATTTACCCTTCTAACGAAATTAACAAGTAGATTAGTCATGGAAAAGGACCAACTATGGGTTAAAATTTTAAAAGCTAAATATTTCTCAAACTCCAACCTTTATGATTCAACTAGATCCTCGAACTTATCTTGGTTTGGACCAATACCCAAAAAGGTTAAATTATAATAAAAGATAACTTTGTCTGGCAAGTAAAAAATGGTGCATATGCAAAAATCCCGGAAGATAAGTGTATATCCAACTTAGATGTAATATACAGGCCTTCAGATACAGGAGAACCAGTCCTGAGATTGGAACAGATTGATGTTTCCAAAAGGAACATGGGATATCTCTAAGATTAATAATATTTTCGATCCATAAACTAAGGAAACGATCATAGATATATCTTCACGAAACACGGGTGCAGATAAAATCAGATGGAAATGTTAGAACACTGCTCGGTCAAACTCGCAAGCGTTGCTATCTCAAGCTTATTTGTCAAGTTTAGTGATCAAAACTATAATTCTTGATTTCTAGTCTACTTATGGCTATGTCTCGGACTAGGATAGATTGTGTAGTTGAGTTGTAGACTTCATGACTTTCATTAATTGAATACGAAGAACTACTAAGGAGAGCTTATGGAACTTCATCAACAAAAGGTACGTGGAGACCGAAACTCATGTATCACTCGGAAAGTCTATTTCAACTCTATCTCCTATATTGAGACAAAAGTCGTATAGCTATATAGTATTCGATTATACACATTTGATATTTTGAGCTGAGTTTAACTCGCTTACATATTTCTCGAAATATGTGTTGGTAAGCTTTCGCTTTAACCAAGTTCATCTTATGTTCTTGACGAAAGTCAAAAGATGATCATATGAAAATCGCCATGTAACATCTCATTTGATGTAGACTCAGAATGTTTCGTATTGATTATGTCAATCACTTGAAAATAGCTTTGATGCTAATAGTTTGTGAAAGCAACTATTGTCATCCTCTAAGAATGTTTCAATAATTGAAATAAAGTTTAGAACACTTAACCATAATGGGATTATAGACATAGTATGCGTACTTGCATATATGTTCATCCAAGACCGGTATAGTATGCATAACCGTATGCGTACAGACGAGGTCAGGCAAAGTCCGGGAGCCTTGGTATGTGTACGTGTATGTGCACTGGCGAACTCAGTTGAAGTCCGTGAACTAATGTATGCGTACCCGTACGCGTACTAATTCAACTGATGTTTTGGATGTGTGATAGTATACGTACCTGTTCGCATACTGTCGGGCACAATCCAAGTCTGGATACTTAAGTATGCGTACCCGTTTGTATACTTGAGCGGGTTATATTCTAGAATATGTTATGTCATGAACCAATATATTTATATAATAAGAAATGCAATCTTTTGAAAACCGTGGCTATAATGTTCATGAATTGATTCGAGTGAATCAAACCGATTTTGTTTCAATTGTGTTCTTGTATACTTCTATGAGAATATATCAATTGAAAAACTTTATAACTAATTTCATTTGAGTCATTTGAATTAGTTGTGATTAAGATGAATAAGGTTGATATGAAAGTGTTCATGTGGCTAACATCGGTTAACCATTGTTGAGCCAGTCTAGTGTACACGTTTGGGTACAGTTACCCATATCCAAATGAATGTACATTTCATTTGTGTGTAATAAGCTAAGTTCGATCTAACGGGCGAAAGATATTAGCTTGAGTCTAATCAGGTTTTCATCTAACGGTGAATATTAAATTCTTTGTTACCAAGGTAGCATTGATTGCAAACCCTGGTTTGAAGACTATATAAGGGAGAACTCTAGTAACTGGGAAACCTAATACCCACACCTCATGCGTGATACTAGTTGCGACTAGAGTCGATTCTCCTTTAACCTTATGTTTATTCCAAAACCCTGTAGGTTAACGACTTGAAGACTTCATTGGGATTGTGAAGCCAGACCCAACTACTTTCTTTGTAGTTGCATGTTCTAATCTTACTTTTACTATCGTGATTGAATACTATTGTAACATCCCGAAATTTTAGCATAGCGCATGCGCAAAGATGCGTCATGACAGGAGATGAAGCTTCATCCAAAGCTTCTGTTGCGTAGTAAAAGGAACATTGGCCTATGGCCAATGCATTGACAATGTTCAGCCATCATGGCTGGACATCGGCTTGGCAGTGGGAAGCCATCATGGATAGACATCGGGTAGGCGGTGCACAAGCATCATTGCTGGACATCGTGTTGAACATCGGGTTGGCTGTGGACAACCATCATGGCTGAACATCAGGTTGGCAGTGGACAACCGTCATGGCTGAACATCGAAGTTGGCATTGGCAGTAAACAACCATCTTGGCCGGTTATTCAGAAATATATGCCAACGACCATGAATAGTAAAAGTGGGACTTGGTGAATGATTTTTCCTCCCCTAATCAAAGTTGTAAAAATGTCAAGTTAACATATATAGGGAGGGGGTACTTAGTTGAAGGTGCTTATACGGACCATGCACCAAGTAAGATAGCCTTGGAAATGTACAACAATCACGACTGGACATTGGAGTGGCCTATGGGCCAAAGCCGGAAATACATCCATCACGGCCCTTCACGGGACCTGGCTCAGGAAGAACTACGGTCTGTGCTTGATCCCTTTAGAGTAGGGAAGGGTGCGTAAGCAGACACAATGAGTTGCAACATTGTCGGTCCAGCACTTTGTCGCTCATATCATCTAATGGCGAGATGATTGCGGCATACTGGACTCTCATATCATCTGGCTCGGTATTCCGATGTAAGAGATGATTGTGGCCATACTTGATGAGGCGAGTTGCATTCCATTCACTGGATGCTCATACTGCCTATCAAGTTGATGAAGATGAGCCAACTACAGCCTATCTGGAGGCTAAAAACCCGATTGTCCTAATTTATCTCAAGACGGATCTAAATTGATTGGAAATGGACTAATGATCAAGACGTGATCTATGCATCACGGTCTTGGGATTTTAGACAAATTTCATTGTTTAGGGACTCAAAAGGACGTTTTTTCTGTTTTAAGAAAGTTTTTGTTTTCTTAATAAACCCTTTGCGGATCAAGGGTGAGTTAGAATGATGTGGAAGCTAATTTACTTGAATCATGCTCCACGAGCATGCTTGCAAGGGAAAACGAACGTGCATTTTCCTAGCTTTAAGGCCTGGTAAGTAGCATAATAATGACACATCGGGGAGTTATGGCCTGCGCTCCAGGCGTAATTTTCTGGTCTATCACAGTAGGAAGAAATAGGGTCTGTGCTTGATCCCTTTACAGTAGGGAAGGGTACGTAGGCAGCCGCAATGAGTTGCAACATTGCTGGTCCAGCATTTTGTCGCTCATATCATCTAATTGCGAGATGATTGCGGCATATTGGCCTCTCATATCATCTGGCTCGGTATTCCGATGTAAGAGATGATTGTGGCCATACTTGATGAGGCGAGTTGCATTCCATTCACTGGATGCTCATACTGCCTATCAAGTTGATGAAGATGAGCCAACTACAGCCTATCTGGAGGCTAAAAACCTGATTGTCCTAATTTATCTCAAGACGGGTCTAAATTGAATGGAAATGGACTAATGATCAAGACGTGATCTATGCATCACGGTCTTGGGATTATAGACAAATTCCATTGTTTAGGGCCTCAAAAGGAAGTTTTTTCTGTTTTAAGAAAGTTTTTGTTTTCTTAATAAACCCTTTGCAGATCAAGGGTGAGTTAGAACGATGTGGAAGCTAACTTACTTGAATCATGCTCCACGAGCATGCATGCAAGGAAAAACGAACGTGCATTTTCCTAGCTTTAAGGCCTGGTAAGTAGCATAATAATGACACATCGGGGAGTTATGACCTGCGCTCCAGGCGTGATTTTCTGGTCTATCACAGTAGGAGGAACTAGGGTCTATGCTTGATCCCTTTACAGTAGGTAAGGGTACGTAAGCAGCCGCAATGAGTTGCAGCATTGTCGGTCCAGTACTTTGTCGCTCATATCATCTAATTTCGAGATGATTGCGGCATATTGTCCTTTCATATCATCTGGCTCGGTATTCCGATGCAAGAGATGATTTCCGCCATACTTGATGAGGCGAGTTGCATTTTATTCACTAGATGCTCATACTGCTGTAGATGGGGAAAAACGATTTGCTGGTTTTTAAGGAATTGAGGAGACGACCGTACGGAGGAGACTCCTCGAACCGAGCGAAATGTAAAACCTCACACAGATGCACCGCTGCAAAGGGGGTGCTTTAGATTCGAGAGATCAATCAGTACTCCGGCCTAAATCAAGACAATGATCGTTCCGGAGTAAATTCGGTCACAAGAGAGGATGGGTTGATCTGTAGGAGGGAAGCTGAGAAATATGTGGAATCAATGATAATCAAAGATTATTGGTGTATGAATTTTGAATACGATAAGCTCTGAGTGATTGAAATTGCTCAATTGAGAGTAGTTTCTCAATTTATGAGTTGATGATCTCGTGTTGTCAGTTTGACGTGAGATTGATGATACTGATGATGATGATTCAATCATGATTCAGAGGCTTATTTATATTGCTGGAATTTTAGACACCATGATTCCATGAAGTGTGACAGTTGATGGAATCAATGAGTGGGGAAGTGGAGATCGTGTTTGAAACCAGTTGATCAACGTGTGGAGACTTGGTCGATTTTCCACCCACTACCTCGTGAATTCCTTCAACTGATTGCACGACTTGCTCACATTCCATCGTGTGTTTGAACACACGTGTCGTAGACCGCCAGACCAAAACCCTAAGTGATATCCCCCCAAAGTGACACGATTGACGTCTCGTGGTATGTTAGTCAATTGATGACTTCGTGGTTTGATGGGACGATGAGTCCATGTAGTTGCTGAGTTGAACATGATGTTCTGAAACTCATGAATTGAACATGTCATGAGACAGAGGTATAGTTCTTACGATGAAGTAAGCAAGTATTGCTCATTCGATGGATTGTTGAATATTGATTGTTGAACCAATATTCCTTGGTTTGAGCAAATATTTATCATCTGAGCAAGTGTTGCTCATGTGATGAATTGTGGAATATTTGATCGTCTGAGCATGTGTTGCTCATCTGATGGATTATTGGCAGCGTACCAAAAATATTAATTAGAATACTGGTCATTGAACCGAGCATAATTAATAAAATTAATGACCATGAGGTCGTCGTAAAATTATTAAGGTTGGAATCTGGAATGATGATCCTTGGATTCAGAAACCCTAATTTGATCAATTGATGATCAATTCATGGTTCGTCAGAAGTTTAACCATGGGACCAAGGAGGGAGCGACTACATGAGACCGTGGATCAACCATGTAGTGTACATATGCTCACGTAAGCAAATACAAAGAACTCCTGAAGAGTTGACGATTTGTTGGTGAAAGAATGATTAAATGCTGGTTTAATCATTTATTCGAAAATGCTCGTCTGAGCCTTAGGTGAGAAAACCTAATTAGTTATGACGGAGTGAGGGACCGACCATGGGGTCATGAAACCGGCCCTGGGTAGTCACGTGACCTCCTGATGATCACTTCATGAAAATCCAAAGTGTTTGGAAGAGTCTTGGACCTAATACATGCAATTGTGCAAATTAGGTCAAAACTGTGAAATTTGATGGGACCGGCTTCTGTAAGCCAAAGAGCCAATCTTGGTCGGTCAAGATAGCGCGCTCGTGTCCCTAAGGCGTCCGCGTCTCAGTCCTGATAATTTTGATATTTTCTGGCGTGCAATTGAGCATCCATTCGAGAAAATATGCCAAAATTAGGGTTTCAACGAAACTGAGGAAAACACCATGAGATGATGAAAAATAATTATAAAATAAGGAATGAGGAGGCGTGGGACCGCCGTAGTCAAGGCATGGTCAGCCGGTCGTGACCACGGTCCCGTGGTGTCTTTTCCTTAATTTTATAATATTTTGATGATTTTATGAAAAATTCATGAATTTTGAGAAATTTTATGAAAAATTCATGAATTTTGAGAAATTTGATGAATTTAGGGAGTTTCCATGAATTGAAGGAGTTTTCATGAGTTCAGGGAAGCAAAAAATATTAAAATAATAAAAACAAGGGTGTGTGGGACCGCGGGAGGCATGGCCGGCCGGCTTGGGCCCGGTCCCACGAGTTTCCCTAATTTTTGTGTATTTTTTATGTATTTTTGATGAATTGAGGGAATTTTTCCTAATTTGAGAGAAATACCATGAAATCAAGGAATTTGATGAATTCAAGGAAAACTAATAATAAAATAATAAAACAAAGGGGCGTGTGGGACCGGCTAGGGCATGTCCGTCCGTCCAAGGCCCGGTTCCACAAGTTTTCATAATTTATTTTATTTTATTATTATTTGATGATTTGTGCAAAAATACCATGAAATCAAGGAGTTTTTTCATGAAATTAGAGAAATAATAATAATAATAATAAAATAATAAGGAACCGTGGGGTGTGGGGCCAGTTGGGACCAAGGCATGGCCGGTTGGCCAATGGTCACGCCCCACACTCCTTTCTTTAATTTTATATTATTTTTTATGGATTTATTGAAATACCATGAAACCGAGGAGTTTCCTCGAGACGAAGGTGATTTGATAAAATGAGAGAATTTTCATCAAATCATGGAAAATAATAAAAATGCACTAAAAATATAAAACTGGCGTGGGATTGACCGCGACACGATCGGTTGGTCGTGTGTCCGTGCTCCCAGCACCCTGGTCAACATTTTTAATTATTTATTATTTTCTTCTCTATTTTGCATAGGTTCATCGTTTCGTTGTATTTTTGAAATACTCGTTCGTGCGGTGACTGTTAGTGTATCGTCGTTGAATACACATTCACCATTTGAATCGGGGCTTACTTAGAGGTAGCTCAGACGCCCGGTTGTTGATTATTTATTACTAATTGTGGAATCCAGTGGAGAATAATTCACAAAACTGAGTAATAAGATGTTTATTATTAATTCATAGGATCAACTGAGGATTCGATTACGAATTCAGAATAATAAAGTGAGCATTACCATTCCATGGGATCGTAGATTCGACCATAGAATCAGAGTAATTAAGATTATCTATAACCATTTATGAGACCAGTTGTGGATTCGATCATGAAATCGGAGTAATGAGATAATATAGTTATTGCTATTCTATGAGATCAAGTCGTGGATTCGATCATAGAATCAGAACAATTTTTATTGCCATTCCATGGGACCAGTCGTGGATTCGACCTGGAATAGGAGCGATTGTAATTAGGAATAATTAACTTTGTGGCTCTATACTAGCAGAGCAAGCTATCTAGGAGCATTAATTATCCTGATACGAGCTTGTCGGTAAGTCATATCCTTTATATAGTCAGGGTAAACTCATTGTTTGTTCCTGAAGACGTTATCGCTCTATACTAGCAGAGTAAGCTGTCTAGGAGCCGTCCATATCGTGATACTATATAGAAATAATCACTGAAAGTATTCAGTATTCATGAGATATTTCGTTGTCCAGTCGTGAGACTACATATCCACATGTACTCTGAGAGAAGGTACTCTCCGTTGAGAATTCGATGAGAGACCCGTGTCTCGATACTCACGTCTGATTGTTGAATCAGAGCTTCGTATAATTATGAGTTTGCGAATTTATCCCTTGTCGAAAATCCACCATCTACATTAAGTCCCCTGCTTACTGAGGAAAGTTGTGTTCCCCAGTCAGCATTAAATGGTGATTTTCCGGCCATAAATAATAATACTAGTAATTGAACTTAGTCGTAAGTTGAGACGTTACCGGATTTAGAGAGCATGAGCAAGCCACGACTTGATGAAGGCTTCAATGTCATAATTGGAGCGTCGTTTGATGAGCATAAATTTGTGTTGAACCGCTGGTTTGGACGACGAGTCCGTGGTCGGTTAGGATTCGCGGGTCGGGCCCAATAAGGAAATCCTTAGAAAATTAGGTTTTGGAAATAAAATTGATATAAAAGGGATTAATCCTGTTGTTTACATGAATTTCATGAAGTGATCATGTTAAAATCATATACATGTGTATACAATTGGTGTGAGTTTTATGAAAAACCCTAGTTTTTGTAAACGTATGTTCGTTCGATCGTTAGTTTTGCAAACTAACTATAATCCCTGATTTAGGAGAGATTTTTTTTTTAGTATATGAACCTAGGTTCAGTGATAAAACTTGTTTATGAGCTTTCATGTGTACCAAGGTTCTATCATAAAAGAAGTGAATTTTCATGAAATCGGAATAATCCTTCGTCTTAAAGAAAAATAACGATGACACGAAGGAAAATATGTATGATGAACTTGTGTCCAGTGATAAAATTTTGCTTATGAGCTTTCATGTAAATACAAAACTTTATCATATGTATGAGATGTGAGCTTTCACAATATTTTTGAAATAAACCCTCGTTTTAAAGACAAATAATGACGATACGAAGGAAAAATGGTTTTATATATATATATATATGCAGCCGTGACATATATTGTGCAAAATATGATGGTATATTTTATTTGCATGAATTTGTTTTCATTAGATAAAATTCTTGAGAATTTATATATGCAAGTTGCATTAATTGCTGCTTTTTTCGAAAAATCAAAACGTGGGTTTTGAGGATTCTTCGAAGATAGACAATATATTTATGATAGAATATTTTATTGTTGTAAACTTCATAGGTCAGTTGTGTGAATAATCACATTATCAAAATTGTGTCCGTGATTTCATGAAAAATCAGTTTCGGAAACTAAATAAAGTTTCGTTCGTTTTTTACAGTTTTCGAAGAGACGAACGATTTTGAGGTGTTAACTCTAGCATTACTATCACTATTGTTAGTGGAAGTATAAAAGGTAAGAGTTAAGAGTTACCATTTTTTGTTGATGTTGGTTTGTTTACATAGTAGTAATCTTTGATATTCCGGTTCCAGAAAATGTCGACCAACAATAACAGCAATTACGATTACTGGTATTCCTCTTCTTCGTCTGGCTCTTCTGATGAGGATTCAGACGCTCCTGTAGCGAAATCAAAGGCTATGGTTATCCAGGAAGGGGCGAAGCCTAATGTTCCCTTGGTTGAGCGAAGAGTCTCTTTTGCTGAACTCGAAAAGAAAAGAGCTGAAGACAAAAAAGAGGATGCCCGTCAATGTGAAAAAGATCGCACCCGGCGTAAGAGACAGAGGGTTGAGGAGAAGCGTCAATTCTTGGATGGGGTGCCTTCTGATTCTGATGCTGATGCTTCTGAAGGAGAGATCACATGGGAACCATTCGAGCGTTACATGATCGATATGAAAGAGAGCATCAGAGGACGATGAAGAAAATTGAAGCTAAAGCTGCAGCGGAAGATAACTCGGATTCAGATGATGACGTTATCTTCCGTCCACCGGACTTCACCAATGATCCTGACAGTGACTCTGAAGAAGATGATTCCGAGAAGTACAGTGACGATGAAGCTGACAATTCGGATGAGTCCGACGAGTAGTTTTACTTTCATCTTCTTTAGACGTTAGAGCATTCCCTTCTTAGTCTTCATAGTGGATATCTTTCTTTTGACTGTTTAAGCGACTTTACTTCAATTAGACTTTTCTTCTGAATGATGAACATTTTGTTAACATCGATTTTTTCTAATCCATGACATGGACCAATGTCCATATATCCTAATTAATCATGACTTGTCGATTTTCATGAGAAGTAACATAACACACGGACGAGAATTCATGATGTGTACAAGGCCGCGTGTCCTATCCTTTGACCCGTGATGTTCAGTCCCTAGTATGTTATTTTCCTCCGCGTCTTCGGTATCGATCTTTGAAGCCTAGGGTTCCAGTGAAACTCGTAACTGAGTTGACTATATGACTATCGCCTGATATATATATATATATCTTCAAGACTCCAAATCTATGATCCACGCAAATATTTCTTCCATTCATGAGTCATTTTCATTGTGCCGAGAAGTTTTGATCATACCCTCTTGCCGTCATGTTGAGCAATAGCATTTCTTCTGAAGATGATCTTCAATCGAAGCGTGAAATAACAACGTCTATCTCAGTAAGTTGTACACTTCTTCTTCTTATCCTTTCTTGTCTCTGTTCAATCGAGATTGTTGATCACAAGATAATAATTTGTCGTAGGACTGTAAGAAGAATACTACTCCTCATAATGCAAGGCCTGAACGGACTGTTAGATCTCCTGCCCGGTATGGATAGGCTCGTGTTGAAGCTGGATCATCTGTAAGTAAACCTGTGACTCTTGAGATTGTACTGAGTCCCGGGATTAACACTCCTTCATTTCATCGTAGGCGGATGTCCGTGTCGCCGTCGATGCTAGACGAAGAAAGAGTGGAAAGTCCGTGACCGTGGTTGAGGTTGAGGAAAGCAAACCAGGCATGTGAAGATTCTGTAGGATCCGTGGAGACCGGAGACGGTGTCCATGCTCGTGAATACCCAACTGGACTTTTATTCGAAGCCCCATTGATTAATACCTTCCCAGACAATGAAATGGTCGGCGGATTCGTGATTCCCAAATGTCATGCGTCTGTACACCAAGATCTGGAAGAAGTATGGTCACATTGCTACCACAGAAGTGTGGAAAGGTTTTCTTCCAACCCTTTTAACCACGGTAGCGGGGCTATTGCCGATCATCGAGGAAATGAATCAGATGCACTTGCGAGACGTCAAAAACCATGAACTGCACCAATGGGATGAAATGATCTCGAATTGTGAGATATTGCGATTCAATGTAAGCTGGCTCCGTCGTCGTCTTGAGATAATCAAGGTTCATAAGGCGGCAGAGGCTGCTGATGCAATTTCCATGAATGCAGCTTTACTGGATGAGGAGAGGATACTGGCTCTGGAGTCAGCAAGGGTTGAGAAAGCGGTCGAAGACTTGAAGGCAAAGACCAAGATTTTTCAGAAGAAGCTTGACGAGGCTTCTTACAGGGATTATCCGTTGCTGGATGGTTTGCTCTGAGTGAGCATTTGTGGTTGTTGTTTTTTGAGTAAATCTGAGTTTCTAGTTAGGTGAAACAGTTGATCATGGTATGAACGAATTTTGCTCATTTATGAAATGTTTAATGAACAAAGGAGCATTCGCATGCTCTTTGGAGGAATGAAATTACATTTTTGAAAATGCTTGAAATGATGAAGAGGTAGTTTTTTCATGGATCAGGCATAATAAGCTTTGAGCCATTTGCCATTGATGATGTTTCCTTCCTTTCCTCCATTGATTGCTAAAATTTTTAGTATCCCTAGACACTGCTTTGATAACAACATATGGCCCTTCCCATTTAGGAGAGAACTTAGGAGCGACATGTCTTGTTGAATGTGCTTTGCCGTCTTTAATACCAAATCTCCTACTTGAAATGTTCGAGGTCTTACCATTTTGTTGTAGGCTCTGGAGATCCTCTGTTTGTAAGCTTCCACATATTTTTCCACCTTGGTTCTCCTTGATTCCAGCATATCTAGCTCAGCGATTCTTGATCTGGAGATTTCGGCCTCATCCCATTGTACACCACTGGATGCTGCAATCCTGGCTGAGGGAACTTTGATTTCTGCTGGAAGTATGGCGTCGGCTCCATAGACAAGGGAATATGGCGAAGTACCGATCGAGCTCCTTGGTGCAGTTCTGTAAGCCCATAGAGCCATGGGTAATTTCTCATGCCATGATCGAGGATTGTCATGAATCGTCCGACTGATAATCCTGACCAAAGTCTTGTTGGTACTTTCTGCTTGACCATTTCCTTGTGGATAGTAAGGCGTGGAGAAGATTTGTTTGATCCCATATTTATTGAGCAGCTTCTCAACATCTTGATTGGCAAAAGGAGTTCCGTTATCTGTGATGATATGCTTAGGAACTCCGAATCTGCATATTATGTGCTCTTTGATGAAGGCGGCAATCGTAACTCCAGTGGTGCTTCGAAGAGGAATAGCTTCGACCCACTTGGTGAAGTACTCTGTCGCAGTGATGATGTATTCATGTTGTTTTGAAGATGCTGGATTGATCTTCCCAATGATATCTAGTCCCCAGCTGTAGAAAGGCCACGAACTATTCACAGAATTCAACGGGAGACAAGGAGTGTGGATGAGATTACCATGGGTTTGGCATTGGTGACACCTCTGAACGTGTGCGGCTGCATCATCTTCCATGGTTGGCCAATAATATTTCTCATGAATTTGAAGAAATAGTTTCCTCTTTCCTTGATGTTCTCCATCATGTACTTCCTTCAGGATTGTAGGGATTTCATGTTCGGCTAAGCACCTCAGTAAATTTCCACCAAAGATTTTGCGGTATAAGATCCCATCGAGATAGACGAATCTCTTAGCTTTCTGAATGAGTTTGACTGCTTGCTTATTTTCCAGTGGTAGTTCGTTGTCCCGGAGGTATTTGATGTAAGGCTCCCTCCAGTCCCCAGTGTGGTGGACCGTCAAAACCTCAAGTGATGAGGAGGTGTTTGGCAATCAGGACAAGATCCTTGTAAAGATCTTGACTGAGTCTCCATGGATGGCCAGTAGTACCCCATTCTTTGAAGCTTTCTGTAAAGTGTTACCACTAACGTTTCCCACAGACTTCCTCATGTATGCGCTTGAGCTGTTCTTCCGCTTCGTCGCTCCCAAGACATCGTGATAGAGATCCATCAGGGTTTCGATAGTACAACCCTCCATGAAGCAAGAAGTAGTTCTTCAATTCCTTGAGGCTGACTTGGCCTTCTGAAATAGAGCTGCTCAATTCATGAATGATGGGTGCTCGCCAATCGTTCGCTGGAATGTCTTCGATCTGAGTGAGCCAAGTCGAAGATATTGTACGCCTCCGTATGATCGTTTTTTGTGCTCCTTCGAATTGCAGCATGGAGGCGAGAGTTGATAGGCAATCAGCATGCCTATTGTTAGTCCGTCTAGTATGGACGATCGTTGCGTCAGCAAAATAGGTCAACAGTCGTTGAGCTTCGGTTCTGAATGGAGCAAGTGTGATTTTTTTGAGAGAATATGTTCCATTCATCTGGTTGACCAATAATTTTGAATCTCCCGTTATCTCGAGGTGTGTTGGTCCTGCTTGCTTGGCCAGAGACAATCCTAATAGGAAGGCTTCATATTCGGCTGAGTTGTTGGTGCAGTGGAAATCCAACTTGAACGAATGTGAGAAAACTTCACCGGATGGGGACACCAGTACTACGCCCGCTCCTCCGGTGTCACTACTAGGGGTGGCAGACCCATCAAAGTATAGAAGCCATGTTTCTTCCTTGATGACCAAGATGTCTGGGAATTCGCCGGGCACTTCTTCATGTAGTGTTGTTGTGTCTTCCCCTGGAAAAGAAGCGAGCAAGTATGCTACTGATTGACCTTTGATGGCTTTAGGTGGCGTGCAAGCTATGTCAAATTCTGACATCTGGAGTAGCCACTTCGCTGGTCTCCCTATCAAGGCTGGCTTTGATAGCAAGAACTTTATGGGATCAGCTTTGGAGATGAGTACGACCCTGTTAGATAGTAAGTAATGTCTGAACTTCTGGATTGCATGTACCAATGCCAGGCATGCCCTTTCGGCCTTTGGATATCGGAGTTGAGCATCTCTCATTGTGCGGCTGAAGTAGTAAATCGGTCGTTCGACGCCTTCGTCGTCTTCCTGAGCGAGGAGTGCGCCGATGGCGACGTCACTGGAGGTTGTGTAAAGAATCAGAGGTCGTCCCTGCACTGGAGACCTCATGACGGCCGGTGACAATAATATCTGTTGTATTTTATGGAAAGCTTCTTGTTGAACAGCTGTCCAGGTGAAGCTTGCTCCTTTCTTCAGCAGAGGTGTGAACGAAGCAATGAGTTGAGCTAATCCAGGAATGAAGCGTCGAATATAATTTACCTTGCCCATAAAGCTCTGTAGTTCCTTCACGGTACGTGGAGGAGGCATGGTGGTAATAGCTTTTGCCTTGTCTGGGTCGACTTTGATCCCTTCAGCCGTGACCAGGAATCCTAAGAATTTTCCGGAAGAAACTGAATGCGCACTTTAAAGGATTCATTTTTAATTTGTATTCTCTGCACCTTTCAAACACCTGCCTTAGAACTTCGAGATGAGATGCTCGAGTCTTCGATTTTACCACCACATCAACATAGTCTTCTACTTGCTTGTGCATCATGTCGTGGAATATGGCAGTCATGGCTCGTTGATAGGTGGCACCAGCATTCTTTAATCCAAAGGGCATCACAGTGTAGTGAAAATTCCCAATGGGAGTACGGAACGCAGTCTTGTTGGCGTCATGTTCATACATCTTGATCTGGTTGTACCCACTATAGCCGTCCATGAATGAGAACATACCGTGACCACTGGTTGCATCGACGAGCATGTCAATGTTGGGTAGAGGAAAATCATCCTTTGGACAACATTTATTCAAGTTCCTGAAGTCGACACAACATCTGATTTGACCATTTTCTTCTTAACAGGTACCACATTTGCTAGCCACGTTGGATGAAGAATAGGCTTGATGAACCCTGCTGCCAACAGTTTCTGGATTTCGACCTTGATTTGCTCCTCGACTTCGTGTCTAAATTGTCTGGGCGGTTGTTTGACAGCTTTGGAACCAGGGACGATGTAGGTGATGGGTGACGAGTTTGTCATCCAGACCCCATTTCTTCGTACGTCCAGGCGAAGACATCTTGATATTTTCAATAATTTTACCAGCTCGGTCCGCTCCTCTGGTGATAGCGCTGAACTGATCAGGATTGGCCTTGGATCGTCTTCAGTCCCAATGTTGATTGTTTCAAGATCGTCAGTGGTAGAGTCAGTCGTCCTGTAGTTGTCGTGGGGCATCTTGGACTTCTTCTTCAAGTGATAGCTCACTCTGACACGATTCTTCATGGTGGGGAGACTTTTCATCGTTCTCCCCGATTAATTGCTAATCTTTCCGTCGGCGATAAATGACTCTCCCTTCTACGTCTCGATCGGTCGTGAAGTTTGTCCCTGGAGTTGAGACTTGATCATTATGGCGTTTTTAGTCGGTGTAGTAGGTGACTTGATCATTTTAGCAGCTGAGGATGACGGATCGTTATCAGCCTTCTCGATAGTCTTCCATCTTGGAAGTGGAGTACTGCGAATCCTGCTTGGAGGTTCCGGGACGCCTTTTTGAGATTCAAGGAACTCAGTATCATAGACGGGAGCATAAGGAGATGATGAAGCCGGAATGCGAACGATCTTGTTGTCGAGCAGGGCCTTCATGCATTGATGGTATGTTGAAGGAACCACCTTGTTATCATGGAGCCATGGGCGTCCCAGTATTATGTGGTAGTCAGGTTCTCGATCACATGAAACTTTGCTTTCGATCGAATCGGCCCCACCCTCAAATCTATGTATGCATATCCATATGTATAGCTTTGACTTCCTTCAAATCCTGTCACTAGGATGGGATAGCGAACGATTTTACCTTGTGGGAATCTGGCATCCTGAGAGTCTTCATAGTGACAATGTTGGTGGAAGCACCAGTATCAACAAGAACTCTTCTAAATTCGGTGCCTTTGATGAAACCAGTGACATACAATGCTCGGTTGTGTCCTTCATCCGTCATGCGATCTTCTTCTCCAAAAGAGATGTTGTCGATCGAATGCCCAGGCACTAGGGAGACTTCTTCAACTGATGGTGTTGGTGGCGTTATTTGCATGCTGGATGATATCTGGTTGAGTGCTGAAAATGTGTCTGTGCGCTGATCCCTGGAGAAGTGCAGGAGTTCACATAGATTTTCAATCAAATTTGTGACCTCTTGTTCCACCGGCTTCTCGTATGTGGTGAAGCTGTTGATTTGAGGGTCAGATGACGTTTCAGTCCCCAGTGTTGAGGCTTCTGGAGCGGAGATACCGCCTAAATCGGATGTTAATCTGATGAGAAAGTCGTGGATGTGGTTTATCGTCTCCTTCATCAGGTCCATGTTCCTAGTATGGACCTCTAGGATTTGAGCCAACTCGGCCAAAGTCGGGATCCCTCTGCCTTCCATGCCGCCAGGTGTAACATGAGGAATGTTGTCGTTTGAAATATTCTGATCTGAATTAGTTGAATTAGTCCTAAGACCAACCATCTTGTGAGATTATTAGATTGCAACCGAGATAATGACCTCCCACTGTGATCGCCAATCTATAGATGGGAAAAACGATTTGCTGGTTTTTAAGGAATTGAGGAGACAACCGTACGGAGGAGACTCCTCGAACCGAGAGAAATGTTAAACCTCACACAGATGCACCACTGCAAATGGGGTGCTTTAGATTCGAAAGATCAATATGTAGTACTCCGGCCTAAATCAAGACAATGACCGTTCCGGAGTAAATTCGGTCACAAGAGAGGATGGGTTGATCTGTAGGAGGGAAGCTGAGAAATGTGTGGAATAAATGATAATCAAAGATTGTTGGTGTATGAATTCTGAATACGATAAGCTCTGAGTGATTGAAATTGCTCAATTGAGAGTAGTTGTTCAATTGATGAGTTGATGATCTCGTGTTGTCAGTTTGACGTGAGATTGATGATACTGATGATGATGATTCAATCATGATTCAGAGGCTTATTTATATTGCTGGAATTTTAGACACCATGATTCCATGAAGTGTGATAGTTGATGGAATCAAGGAGTAGGGAAGTGGAGATCGTGTTTGAAACCAGTTGCTCAACGTGTGGAGACTTGGTCGATTTTCCACCCACTACCTCGTGAATCCTTCAACTGATTGCATGACTTGCTCACATTCCATCGTGTGATTGAACATGATTCCATGTAGTGCTGAGTTGAACATGATGTTCTGAAACTCATGAATTAAACATGTCATGAGACAGAGGTATAGTTCTTACGATGAAGTGAGCAAGTATTGCTCATTCGATGGATCGTTGAATATTGATTGTTGAACCAATATTCCTTGGTTTGGGCAAATATTTATCATCTGAGCAAGTGTTGCTCATGTGATGAATTGTGGAATATTTGATCGTCTGAGCATGTGTTGCTCATTTGATGGATTATTGGAAGCGTACCAAAAATATTAATTAGAATACTGGTCGTTGAACCGAGCATAATTAATAAAATTAATGACCATGAGGTCACCGTAAAATTATTAAGTTTGGAATCTGGAATGATGATCCTTGGATTCAGAAACCCTAATTTGATCAATTGATGATCAATTCATGGTTCGTCAGAAGTTTAACCATGGGCGAAGGAGGGAGCGACTACATGGGACCGTGGATCAACCATGTAGTGTCCATATGCTCACGTGAGCAAATACAAAGAACTTTTGAAGAGTTGACGATTTGTTGGTGAAAGAATGATTAAATGCTGGTTTAATCATTTATTCGAAAATGCTCGTCTGAGCCTTAGGTGAGAAAACCTAATTAGTTATGACGGAGTGAGGGACCGACCATGGGGTCATGAAACCGGCCCTGGGTAGTCACATGACCTCCTGATTATCACTTCATGAAAATCCAAAGTGTTTGGAAGAGTCTTGGACCTAATACGTGCAATTGTGCAAATTAGGTCAAAACTGTGAAATTTGATGGGAACGACTTCTGTAAGCCAAAGAGACAATCTTGGTCGGTCAAGATAGCGCGCTCGTGTCCCCAAGGCGTCCGCGTCTTAGTCCTGAGAATTTTGATATTTTCTGGCGTGCAATTGAGCATCCATTCGAGAAAATATGTCAAAATTAGGGTTTCGACGAAACTGAGGAAAACACCATGAGATGATGAAAAATAATTATAAAATAAGGAATGAGGAGGCGTGGGACCGCCGTGGTCAAGGCATGGTCGGCCGGTCGTGACCACATTCCTGTGGTGCCTTTTCCTTAATTTTATAATATTTTGGTGATTTTATGAAAAATTCATGAATTTTGAGAAATTTGATGAATTTAGGGAGTTTCCATGAATTGAAGGAGTTTTCATGAGTTTAGGGAAGCAAAAAATATCAAAATAATAAAAATAAGGGCGTGTGGGACCGTGGGAGGGATGGACGGCCGGCTTGGGCCCGGTCCCACGAGTTTCCCTAATTTTTGTGTATTTTTTATGTATTTTTGATGAATTGAGGGTATTTTTCCTAATTTGAGAGAAATACCATGAAATCAAGGAATTTGATGAATTCAAGGAAAACTAATAATAAAATAATAAAACAAAGGGCCGTGTGGGACCGGCTAGGGCATCGCCGGCCGTCCAAGGCCCGGTCCCACAAGTTTTCATAATTTATTTTATTTTATTATTATTTGATGATTTGTGCAAAAATACCATGAAATCAAGGAGTTTTTTCATGAAATTAGAGAAATAATAATAATAAAATAATAAGGAACCGTGGGTGTGGGGCCGGTTGGGACCAAGGCATGGCCGCTTGACCAATGGTCACGCCCCACACTCCTTTCCTTAATTTTATATTATTTTTATGGATTTATGGAAGTACCATAAAACCGAGGAGTTTCCTCGAGACGAAGGAGATTTGATAACATGAGAGAATTTTCATCAAATCATGGAATAATAAAAATGCATTAAAAATATAAAACTGGCGTGGGATTGACCACGACATGGTCGGTTGGTCGTGTGTCCATGCTCCCAGCACCCTGGTCAATATTTTTAATTATTTATTATTTTCTTCTCTATTTTGCATAGGTTCATCGTTTCGTTGTATTTTTGAAATACTCGTTCGTGCGGTGACTGTTAGTGTATCGTCGTTGAATACACCTTCACTATTTGAATCGGGGCTTACTTAGAGGTAGCTTAGACGCCTGGTTGTTTATTATTTATTACTAATTGTGGAATCCAGTGGAGAATAATTCACAAAACTGAGTAATAAGATGTTTATTATTAATTCATAGGATCAGCTGAGGATTCGACTACGAATTCATAATAATAAAGTGAGCATTACCATTCCATGGGATCGTAGATTCGACCATAAAATCAGAGTAATTAAGATTTATCTATTACCATTTATGAGACCAGTTTTGGATTCGATCATGAAATCGGAGTAATGAGATAATATAGTTATTGCTATTCTATGAGATCAAGCCGTGGATTCGATCATAGAATCGGAACAATTGTTATTGCCATTCCATGGGACCAGTCGTGGATTCGACCATGGAATAAGAGCGATTGTAATTAGGAATAATATACTTTGTGGCTCTATACTAGCAGAGCAAGCTGTCTAGGAGCATTAATCATCCTGATACGAGCTTGTCGGTAAGTCATATCCTTTATATAGTCAGGGTAAACTCATTGTTTGTTCCTGAAGACGTTATCGCTCTATACTAGTAGAGCAATATGTCTAGGAGCCGTCCATCTCGTGATACTATATATAAATAATCACTGAAAGTATTCAGTATTCATGAGATATTTCGTTGTCCAGTCGTGAGACTACATATCCACATGTACTCTGAGAGAAGGTACTCTCCGTTGAGAATTCGATGAGAGACCCGTGTCTCGATACTCACGTCTGATTGCTGAATCAGAGCTTCGTATAATTATGAGTTTGCGAATTTAGCCTTTGTCGAAAATCGACCATCTACAACTGCCTACCAAGTTGATGCAGATGAGCCAGCTACAGCCTATCTTGAGGCAAAAAACCCGATTGTCATAATCTATCTCAAAACGGGTCTCAATTGATTGGAAACAGACCAATGATCAAGACGTGATCTATGTATCACGGTCTTGGGATTTTAGCTAAATTCCATTGTTTAGGGCCTCAAAAGGACGTTTTTTCTGTTTAAGTTTTTGTTTTGTTAATAAACCCTTTGCGGATCAAGGGTGAGTTGGAACGACGTGGAAGCTAATTTATTTGCATCATGCTCCACGAGCATGCTTGCAAGGGCAAATGAACGTGCATTTTCCTAGCTTTAGGGCTCGGTAAGTAGCATAATAATGACGCATCAAGTAGTTATGGCATGCGGGCCAAGCGTAATTTTCCGGTCTGTCACAGTAGGATGAACTACGGCCTGTGCTTGATCTCTTTAGAGTAGGGAAGGGTATGTAGGCATCCGCAATGAGTTGCAGCATTGCCGGTTCAGCACATTGTCGCTCAAATCATCTAATTGCGAGATGATTGCGGCATACTGACCTCTCATATCATCTGGCTCGGTATTCCGATGAAAGAGATGATTGTGGCAATACTTGATGAGGCGAGTTGCATTCCGTTCACTGGATGCTCATACTGCCTATCAAGTTGATGCAAATGAGCCAGCTACAGCCTATCTAGAGGCTAAAAACCCGATTGTCGTAATTTATCTCAAGACGGGTCTAAATTGATTGGAAACAAACCAATGATCAAGACGTGATCTATGCTTCACGATCTTGGGATTTTAGCCAAATTTCACTGTTTAGGGCCTCAAAAGGACGTTTTTTTGTTTTAAGAAAGTTTTTGTTTTCTTAATAAACCCTTTGCGGATCAAGGGTGAGTTAGAACGATGTGGAAGCTAATTTACTTGAGTCAAGCTACATAAGCATGCTTGCAAGGGAAAATAAACGTGCATTTGCCTATCTTTAAGGCCCGGTAAGTAGCATTATAATGACACATCGAGGAGTTATGGCCTGCGCTCTAGGCGTAATTTTCTGGTCTATCACAGTAGGATGAACTATGGTCTGTGCTTGATCCCTTTAGAGTAGGGAAGGGTATGTAGGCTGCCCCAATGAGTTGTAGCATTGCCGGTCCAGCACTTTATCGCTCATATCATCTAATTGCGAGATGATTGCGGCATACTGGCCTCTCATATCATCTGGCTCGGTATTCCGATGCAAGAGATGATTGTGGCCATACTTGATGAGGCGAGTTGCATTCCATTCACTGGATGATCATACTGCCTATCAAGTTGATGCAGATGAGCCATCTATAGCTTATCTGGAGGCTAAAAATCCGATTGTTGTAATTTATCTCAATACTGGTCTAAATTGATTGGAAACGGACCAATTATTAAGACGTGATCTATGCATCACAGTCTTGGGATTTTAAACAAATTTCATTGTTTAGGGGCTCAAAAGGACGTTTTTCCTCTTTTAAGAAAGTTTTTGTTTTCTTAATAAACCCTTTGTGAATCAAGGGTGAGTTAGAACGATGTGGAAGCTAATTTACTTGCATTATGTTCCACGAGCATGCTTGCAAGGGAAAATGAACATGCATTTTCCTAGCTTTAATGCCCGATAAGTAGCGTAATAATGACGCATTGGGGAGTTATGGCTTGCGCTCTAGGCGTAATTTTCCGGTCCGTCACAGTAGGATGAACTACATTTTGTGTTTGATCCCTTTAGAGTATAAAAGGGTATGTAGGCAGCCGCACTGAGTTGTAGTATTGCCGGTCCAGCACTTTGTCACTCATATCATCTAATTGCGAGATGATTGCAGCATACTGGCCTCTCATATTATCTGGCTCGGTATTCTGATGCAAGAGATGATTGTGACCATGCTTGATGAGGCGAGTTGCATTCCATTCACTAGATGCTCATACTGGCTATCAAGTTGATGCAGATGAGCCAGCTACAGCCTATCCGGAGGCTAAAAACCGGATTGTCGTAATTTATCTCAAGATGGGTCTAAATTGATTGGAAACAGACCAATAATCAAGACGTGATCTATGCTTCACGGTCTTGGGATTTTAGCCAAATTTCATTGTTTTGGGCCTCAAAAGGACGTTTTTCATGTTTTAAGTAAGATTTTGTTTTCTTAATAAACCTTTTGCGGATCAAGGGTAAGTTAGAACGATGTGGAAGCTAATTTACTTGCATCATGCTCCACCAGCATGCTTGCAAGGGAAAATGAATTTGCATTTTCCTAGCTTGAAGGCCCAGTAAGTAGCGTAATAATGACACATCGGGGAGTTACGACCTACGCTCCAGGCGTAATTTTCTGGTCTATCACAGTAGGATGAACGAGGGTGTGTGCTTGATCCCTTTAGAGTAGGGAAGGGTATGTAGGCAGCCGTAATGAGTTGCAGCATTATCGGTCCGGCACTTTGTCGCTCATATCATCTAATTGCGAGATGATTGCAGTATACCAGCCTCTCATATCATCTGGATCGGTATTCCGATGCAAGAGATGATTGTGGTCGTACTTGATGAGGCGAGTTGCATTCCATTCACTAGATGCTCATATTGCCTATCAAGTTGATGCAGATGAGCCAGCTACAGCCTATCTGGAGGCTAAAATCCCGACTGTCGTAATTTATCTCAAGACATGTCTAAAATGATTGAAAACGGACCAATGATCAAGACCTTATCTATGCATCACGGTCTTGGGATTTTAGCCAAATTCCATTGTTTAGGGCCTCAAAAGGACGTTTTTCTTGTTTTAAGAAAGCTTTTGTTTTCTTAATAAACCTTTTGCGGATCAAGGGTGAGTTGGAACAATGTGGAAGCTATTTTACTTGTATAATGCTCCACGAGCATGCTTGCAAGGGAAAATGAATGTGCATTTGCCTAGCTTAAGGCCCGGTAAGTAGCATAATAATGATCAAAGAGTTATGGCATGCACGTCAGGCGTAATTTTCTAGTCTGTCACAACTATCTTTTCTAAAATTTGCTTGAGATTTATCTCCGATAAATAGGATTAAAAGTAGTCACAAACATGTTCGTCTCATCTTTTGTGATTCCACAATATCTTGTTTCGCTTCCATGTGATTAAGATTATTGTGAGGTGATTGATAATACTAGACTGTTCTTTTAGAATATAAGTCGGATTTATCAATTGGTTCATGTGTACCTTGATTTATCATAAGACGGAACAAAACTCATAGGTATTTCCGTGGGAGACATATTTATCTATATCAATAGACTTTTCTGTGTGAGACAGATTGGTTTATCAAGTCTTCGACTTTGGGTCGTAGCAACTCTTAGTTGTGGGTGAGATCAGCTAAGGGAAGGGAGTGCATAGAATCTTGCTGGGGTTCAGAGACGTAAGGAGCGCAACTGTACCTTGATCAATGTGAGATTGGTTAGGGCTCAACTACATTCCAGTACGAAGTTCATTAGTAATAGGTTAGTGTCTGTAGCGGCTTAATACAGTGTGGTGTTTGAAGCTGGACTAAGTCCCGGGGTTTTCTGCATTTGAGGTTTCCTCGTTAACAAAATTTCCGGTGTCTGTGTTATTTCTTTTCTGCATTATATTTTGTTATATAATCGAAATATCGCAGGTTGTGCGTTAAGTTCAATCAGTTCCTGAATCCGACCTTTGGGTTGTTGATTAAATTGACTGACACTTGGATATTGGTTTGTGATACCGTCCAAGTTATTTCTCTTATTCAATCGGGCTCGCAAATTCCTATTTGTTTGATTGCGGATTGAATTGAGAAATTGAGATATAACTCTTTAATATATTTTTTCTAAAGATTGAGTCTGACTGTCCAGTTGATTCTCTTGAAAGTATATCGGAGTTAGTCCATTCATATTGCCGAACGAAATATTGGGTGTGGTTGTTAGACCCCCGCTTTTTCAGGAAACGTCATCCTTCAGGCCTGTTTTCGGTTAAGCATATTTATAATCATTTGATAAATCAAGGCTAGGAAAACGAAGATACATAAATTTCCCGTGGATTTTTGTTGGAATTTTCCGGTCATCCCGAAAATTAGACCGTTCATATGGAAATTAGTATAAAAAGCGCTCCCTACCGCAAATAGATTGAAGCTCATATATTAGCAATATCTCCGGAATGTTCCATGTGCACACAAGCATAGGAGATAGAGCAACACCTTTTTTCGTCAATGTCTTTTTTGCAAGAGAAATTTGGTTTGGCTCCTATTTGTGTTTGTTTAATTTCCAATTTTCGACGGATCCATTAGCGGTTGGGTGATAAGAACGAAAGTGCAACACATTTTTACCCATAAATACATTAGCTGGGACCCATTTTATCACTAATAATCTTGTTTTAAGTGTTTTTAAGGAAATAAGCTCTTGTGGAAAATGTTGCACGAAAAGTTGTTAAAAGCACCCCCGGAGGACACATGTTATTCGGACTCTCACTATTGGTTAAGGGGTCCCTCAATTATAAGGAGCACCTCATTTGATAAGGGGCATCTTCTTTACTATTTAGCACCCATTGCTTTTCGCACCCCAGAATTCACTACAAGCACCCCCTTCTTCTTCACAGTTTAATAAAATGTTTTAGCGGGAAAATGGTTGTTACAACAACATATATTTCTGGAATTGATTTGGTGGTGATTTCATGAGATTTTCTCGTGGAATTTTATTGGAAATATCATGTTTCACTAAAACAGGGATGGTAACACTTTTGGTTTCGTTAAAAAATGAAAGATTTCCTTTGATTCTCGACAAAACAGGAATGGGAAGTTACGGATATGCGATGTTTATTAAGGGAGTTGTAAAAGAAGATTTTATTCTCGGGATTATATTCTATTTGATTGAAAGAGATTTCTTTGCCAACTCAGAGGCATGTGGAAGTGTAGAACATAGAATAAGATATATTAGGAATTCTCGTTGGCTTTGGAAGATTACGGGAAAGAAAATAAACCGAAGATATTATGTTTTAATGAAGGGTGTATTTTTGGAAGAATTGCTCGTGGATGCTGCTTGTTTAACGTCAGCATGGAGGAGAAATGAGCATGTTAACTGTGTCGACATCAATAGATGCGTGAAAGAGCAAAGAAAGGAAATTATTCCTGGGAGCAATAAAGAAAAGATATTCGCATATACTCGGAGATTGGATGGGTCTGTTGAGTATAAAAAGGAATGTGGAAGCAGGAGGAAGGGCATAGAGAGTTGGGGAGAAGACCAGAGGGTTGCAGAGCAGATTTTTCTGCTGCTGCAGAAAAGAAGAAGAAGAAGAAGAACAGACTACGCTTGTAGTTTGTCGTTTAAAACTGTCACTGTTTCCACCAGGAACGACAGTTTTCTGCGACAGATAAAAACAATAGTTTTCTGTAATTTTCATTGTAACAGTTTTGTAACAGATTTACAGCGTTGCGAAACTTAGTTTTCTTATCTCTTCACCTCTTGTAAGCACTTTTGAGCAATAAAAATAAATTTTGAGCGTGCCTACAATATTAGGAGTTAAACCCCTACACTGGGTCGACGGAGGAAGCCGAACTTCACACATGGGTGAATTTGTATTATTTTCTATATGACTTTTGCATTAATTTTAATTGATTTATGATTTGAAAAAATTAGTTATCATTTTATTAGATGGGTCATGCTTGCTTAGATGTTTGATGTCCCATGCTTACGATTTATAACTAATGTTTGGAGGATCTACCTTGGCAAAAATAAGAGTCGATGTTGTTTTATTTGTTGAGAGATAATTGTTGAGAATGAATAATTAAACCTATTGATATGAGTTTGGACGAATCCTAGACCCAGTAACTCTCTATTTTATTCATTTAAAATTAATCTTAACAAGTCTTAGAGTTCGAATCTTAATTACAACAACCATAATAAAAAAAAACCATAATCATTGGGTCAAGGAGTGTACTTCCTCAAAGGAATATTCACATATTTTGAGTAAATATGCAACCACCAATAACACCATATTATTTATTAGGGTCATTTATAAAAATTGACTGAATAATTTTCATAGATGCTTCTTTAATTCTTTATTCAATGGATCAAGAATCCTTCATGCACATTGCGACATGATTGAATAGGGCAACCTCGACTCTTCAGGCAGAAGCAAAAACTTTACTTAAGGAAGGTAAATGGCTAACATATAATATTTTATCTAGTGTTTTCATACGTACAAATCGCAAACAACCATCGGATATCATCAACAAAGGAAATATGGCAATCCCGTATAAGAACACAGTTGAAAAAACGATAACTACTTTAAAACACTCCCGCAAGTACGCACCCAATATATCAACAGTAATTATAATACAACAAGTTACATGTGGAATAGCTACACCAACAACCATTATCAGCATTTTATTGCTTGGAACAAGGCACGTGCACCTAAAGACTTGGTGGTTTAGGTATTAAGGATTTAACCAATTAGAATTTAGCTTTTTTGGAAAAAATTTCTTGGCAATTGATTCATGATCAGGAAGCTTTACGGGCAAAGGTGCTTAAGGGTAAACATTTTCCTCATAATGAAGCATGCAAAATGGCAGGTTGGTAATTGTAGTCATATCAACATATGGACAGCTAACTGGATACCATCTATGGATTCTCCAATTCAAGACTGGGATGATTTGGATACTAATAACTACCAATGGGTCTCTGATCTAATTGATATGCAATCTGAACAATGGAATATGCCACTTCTTAGGCAGTTATTTACTATGGAACAAGTAAACTCTATCTTAATTAGATTTAGAAGATAAGTTGATTTGGCCTTTCACAGCCACATGTATCTTCACAACTGTTTCAACCTATAAAATGCTCCATCAAAAAGATTTGAATTCTGATATGTCAATGGGTTTGTCTCCAAGTTTTTGGTTAACCTTTGGAAGCTGAAAATGCATTGCAAGTATCCGATTTTCATATGGAAAGTTATTCATGATGTTGTTTCTGTCAAGGCTAGACTATTTAAACATATGAATATTTCTGATCAGCTATGTGTCCTCTGCAACTTGAACCAGATTGAAGATTTGGATCACATGTTATTTCACTGTCCATTATCTCAAGAAATTTGGCAGAAGTTTTTTCCTCAGCAATTTGTCTCTATAGTGCAGCATACTTATATCCTCTCCTGGATTCAAAGCTGGCAAGATAAGGATTCTACTATCTCTATTAAGAAAATTCCTCACCTCATTCACTTAGCATCCTGCATTGTGCATTTTATTTGGAAACATAGATGTAGAACTGTCTTTAGTAACATAACACCCAATCATAACACTGTTATACATAAAGTAAACTATGATGTTGTTTATCATCATCTAGGACATACATCTGACACTCTTAATGTTTCTCTTAGAAATACTTGCAGCTTAAATCTTTCTTGGAAATCATGAATATTGATGCTTCTTACAATCCTCATACTTTGTTAGCTGGTATCGGTATTATAACAAAGACTTATACAGGAGCATATGTCATGGGAAGGGAACATTAAAAAGAGCTATCAATATCCAGCAAGTTGAAGCTTGGGCAACGTTGGAGGCTATGCAAATGGCAACAATCAATGGTTGGTCTAGTGTAATCTTTGAAACTGATAACCTTGGTATCAGTTCTGTTCTTCAGCAACAAAACACTCTCTCTCACTGGAAAAGTATGCCTCTTCTTAGAAAATGTATCAACATATGTAATATTAATCCTATTTGCTCTTGTGTGTTTGTACATAGAGCTTGTAATAAAGTTGCAGATGTCTTAGCTAAAGCAGTTAGAAAGCATAATTCATGTGGGGAATGGTGGTCTTAACCACCAAACTTGTTAATTCCTTACATAAATAAAGATGTAATAAACTTGTTTCAGTAATATAAGTGTGTGAACACACTAACACCTCTCTCTCCTTATTTTTCTCTGCAACTTTATCTTTTAACATAAGCATCTCCTTCCCAAAGGAGTTATCTTCATCCATTATTAGTTTTTTTTCTTCTTTTCTTTGATCAATAATCCATTAATAGGTATGTTCATCTTATCCATTCAGTTTTCTCAACCATCTTCTCATTTTCTGCCCGGATTTTAATTTTGTTTAAGATCCAGGGTAGAATTATCTATGTACTATATACTTAATATATATATATATATTTTCTTAATCATGAAATTTTATTGCTAAAACTTTTCATTTACAAGTTACAGAAAGCCCCCACATTTTTCAGGCATAAAACTCAATAAGAAACAAAATAAGAAAACTAACTATGGGCCCATCATGTTAAGACCAACATTTTTACAAAGAATACCAAGATAGCCAAGGCAAAACAGCTAACCAATGAAACCATCTTTAAAATCTAAAGTAAACATCATCTTCATTTTCAAGTCTGCCCTGAAATTGAGGTTGTTCTTTGATAAGTGCATATTTCACATATATTTGGTGTTAATTCCATGCTAGTATTTGTTGGTTTTCTTGCAAATTATTGTATATTACGCTTGTTTTCTCTTATTTGTGTTTTGTTAAGCGAATCATCCAAAAGAAGTCAATTATCACTTAATTGTGCAATAAAGAAGTTATCTACAAGTGGAGAAGGGTCAAAGACCCAGTGGAACTTGTTCAAATGGAGGATTTCTAGTCATCATATTGTAGACAACGAGAAGATGAAGACAATGACGAAAGAACGGAGTCATTATGAGTTCGTATGAAGAAGTTATGAGTGAAACGAGAAGTCGAGTTGTCGGTTCTCCAAAACTGACAGTTAAATGGGAAGTACTAAAGGAGGATGCTGGAACTACTAGGGGCAGACACTATCGCTAAGGGAACCCACTGTATTACTAAGGGGTGTCCATTCATTTAGGGGGCAGCTTGCATTTTGAATACTGATAAAGGCGCCAGATACTTTGATCGGAGCACCGATCATCTTCTGCTTTAATTCAGACGATGATGAACAACGCCTGTTCTTGATGCTGATGATCATGGGTTTATTGATGTTTTGATTTAAGATTATTTCGACCTCTAGAAGGACCAGTAGATTGTAAATGGTGTTAGAAGAGATGGGTCGTGCTTGAAATGGAGTTTAACAACTCGGTGCTAGCCTTTGAACGATGATGCTGCTGTGTCCGATTGATGAAACTGTTGGCAGTAAAGATAAGAAGGGCTCGAGCAAGTTCATGGAGCTGTTATCAGAGATGATGGGGTTATGATGGTGATTAGTGACTGCAGTTGAAGCTCGAGAAGAAGTTAAGGAGTCTACAGCGAGAATGAAGCTAGTTGTTGTTGCCATTGATTCTCGGTGATGAAGAAGAGGTACCGAGCTCGAGTGGGTGGCTTGAGTCTGTAGGATTTGATGTTGTGGATGTTGGATGTTCTCGACAGAGATACATGGACAATGAGTTTAGTGCCATCGATCGGCAGTGGCGATAAAAGATGGAGCTCGAGTATGTGGTCATCAGTGATAGCAGGGACACAGAACCGAAGTGAAGAAGGACAGTCCGTGCAGCGCTGAGAAGAAAAGAGACTGTCTCGTTTGGGGGATTTGGCCGAGAAACCAACTGAGTTATTTACGGGAGTTAAGATAAAGAGGGAACTCGAGTTTGATAAGGAAAGAACTTGGATATGGGAGCGAGTTTGAGAGAAGTCAGGAGGCGGTGATGAAGTTTGGTTGATGTGGAAGACTAGTTGAAGATAGATACGGAGAAGATTTCCGAGCAGTGGAAAGATTCGAGGCGGAATGGAAAAGTTGGAGTTTGGTGGAACGAGAAGCATCGAAGCTGCATGTACTGATGGGGTTAGAGCAGGCCATTGGCTCGCACAAGTCCCCACTGAAGTTCAAACCAATCAAAATCCGTGTCTAGTCTACTACGAAGCTCCTTGCTACGCCAAGTTAGAGCACATGTTTCCCAAAGATTCAAAACTCTCCACAACCGACTTTCATTGTTTATCGAATGCCAATTTTGTGGATCGCACATACCTAACCGTTGCCTATATAAAGCAGTCAAGCCTAGAAGAGTTTCACACAAAGAAAAATAAAGAGAGAGGTGAGAGGTTTTTAATCCATATTTTAGGGTTTACCTTTTAGGAGGAAACCAAGCTATTTTCTTCTTCTTCTTTTTTATATTTTTGTGGGTTTTAGTAAATCTATGTGTAACTAATTTATATCGGTTAAGGATGAATTCAATGTTCTAGCGTGAAGCTTTATTATATAAGTCTATTTGAAGTTTTAATCATCATCGTTTGTTTTAATTATATCTAGGGTTCATGATTGATTCTTAGATTGGTTTGGAGTGCACACTAGATTAGTCTGTTAATCATTCTATTGCTAGTAGCGAGTTGAGCGATCCGTAATTGTCGTGCATCTCCTACACAAATGAAAAACATGAGACCTTACAGAGGGATTCTGTAAAGCAATTGTGTGTCGAAACAACACCAGTAAGTGAATCGAGCGTACTGAGTTTAACTGCTGGAATCAAACCTAAATTCACAAACCCTAAAGCATTCGGTTGAGTTACACCTTGTAAGCGTACCTTAAGGAGGCTCAGTTGGATAGAATCTGGTGACTAAGCGTGCCTGTTATCGGTGATACAAGGATTTTTGGGGATAGCAAAGCGTACCTGCTATTCTACGGTTGGTGATGAATGGTTCTAACGGAAGATAGATAAGTATTCTAATCCAGTAATCGCTTGGTAACGGCGAAGGATTCCTTAATCATCTCTTTTATTTATTATTTTATTTATATTTATCTTACAACCAAAACCCCCTTTTGCTATTTACTTTATCTTGATATTTCAAATAACCTATCAATTACACAGCTCTCTGTGGGAATGATCTCTTACTACCGCTATATTATTTATTTAATTAGTGGGAAATATGTCGATTAATTTGTTGTGGTTACGACACGCATCAAATTTTGGCGCCGCTGCCGGGGAGCGGTTGCTAATTGATTTGTTATTTGTTTAGCTTGTTTTTGTTTTTTTTTTTAGGTTTTTGCTTTTATTTTCTCTTTTGCTCTTGTGAGTCGTCATGTTTCCTTACAGAAATAACATGTACGGAGCACAAGACCAATCATCATATTATAGTGGTAAGCAATATGGTTTTCAATCTCATTCATATAACAACTACCAACCATACCCTACGGAGCTTTATGGATACTCTCATACATATCAACAACCTTATGACGGGTATGTAAATGAGCAATCAAATGGATGGGAGGATAGTTATGCTTCTGATCAATTATTTTCTAGCAATGTGCAGATGACAGAGAGTTTGGAACTAAAAAGTTATGATACTGAATCAAAACCTACTCCTCTTCATCGTGTTTTCCTTCACTCTTTCCAAAAAAGGAGATTGTGCACAACGGTGGAAAACGTGTTAATGTCAGAAAACTTTTTAAGCAACATGAGCAGTTAGAAGAAGCTGGTGCATCACAAGAGATTCTGGACAGAATTAACAAGGCCATAGACATGGAATTCAAACGTCGTTTTGATGTTGATGATTCTGAGGTTGATAGTGATTCTGATGTAGATGAACCACCTCTTGAAAGTCCTTGCAATAATGATACGATTATTCCTACTCCGGATCATAATAACGATCACTCGCCTATTCAAAAGTAGGAGAATGGATATGACATAGCAGTTGTTATCGATGGTGTAACATACTCAAGCAAGGATTATAGGATTTGCACCAATGAATTAGACTTTATAGGAGATGATTCTGATTCCGATGACGAGGTTGTTGAAGATATATAGATTGAGAATGAAACCAAATTGGTTGAAGTTGTGGAAGACCCAATTGAGCTAGCCAAGGATTATAATGATGCTGAGGTTTCGATTAAAACTGACGAAGAATGGCTAAATAGTTTGATAGAGGACCATGATACAAACGAGGTAAATAATTCATTGCAATTCTTTAAGAATCATGAGGATCCCGTAATACAAGAGATTGTTGAAGGTTTGTCTAATCCTTTCCATATTTCTAAATCTTTGGATCCTCCTTCCCAAATTGAAGGATTGAGTATTTGTGCTTCAAAAATTTTAACGGATTATTTTGCTTCTAAGTACCCACCATTTGATGTGTTTGATTCTAGTATTGTGCAAGTTTACCAAGTAGAAGAACCTTTTGAAATCCCCAAATTCTATGTTCTCTATCCACTTTCGAGTGTAGAAAGGACTAAGTGTGGGGGAAACTTCAATAAAATGATAGCTTAAATATTTATATTTTGTGCTAATGCTCTTGTGAAGCTGTTATTTGAATTGCAGATTTTTATTTGGAAGGACTACCAGATTTTCAGATTGTTGGTTTACGAACGATAACGAGAAGGTCAGGCTGAGGACGTTAAACTAAGCGCTGCATGGGAGGCAACCCAGAGGTTTCGTATTTTCTATCCTTTTGTTTTTAGTTTTATTCTTTTGCATATAATATTAGGATTTCCCACCTTAATTTTACTTAGGATGAGTCAATTACATTGAGGACAATGTAAAGTTTAAGCGTGGGGGAGTATTTTTCATATAGAGTTTTTAGCCTTTTTCAGTCCATTTTTCAAAATTTTGCATAAAAAAACCTTTAACTTTAAGAGATTTTAGAGTCACTAGCATACTTCTAGGTATGTTTACATAGAGAATTCTGACCGACATAACTGAACTTGGAAGTGTTAGAGAACTATGTTCGGATTTCTTACGAATTGGAGTGTTAAATAATGGATTTAATCATACCGGTGATGCAAATGAGGAGCAGGGATAAATGCATTATTAGAGTTGCTGATCAATCATTAGTGGAGACTACCTATTTCAAATCAACTGAGGCACCAGACCAAATTTTCTTTGTAGTTGACTAAAGAGCTTTCTTTTGAGTGTGTGTCACTGTACGTTAATTCCGGGTAGAATGGTGAGCTATCCAACCTCCCACCAATAGAAGCACTACTCTTTGATCTCTTGAGTGCTAATTTTGTCAATCATGAGGGTGACGTCTATAGATGAAAACCACCTTCTTGTAGTTTGATTTGCAGTTAGCACCATTCTCTCTCTCTCGCCAACAACAGGTCCATAGAAACACCATCATCATCAACAAGGGAGCGACATCAAAATCTACAAGGGAAGTTGAAGACGTTTGAGGTTTACAAGTAACAATACAAGGAAGAGCAAAATTTCATATCCAAGTAAAGCAACATACAATGAGCAGATTTTTATATACATGTTGAAGACTTACATACAAGGAGAGGAATTCTAAATCCAAGTTGAAGACTTATTTACAAAAGCGAAGAAAATCAAAAGATGAGAGTTACTGAATTTTATACGAAGATAATACAAGTTGTGAAGATCAAAGTGGTAAAGTACTTCTTTTATGGCCATGCCATTTTAATTCCGTTAATATTTTTGTAGTTGCAATCTTTTTATAAAAAGAAAAATAAATAAAAAAAAATATATTGAAAAGCGAAAAAAATTGAAAAAAAAAAAGAAAAATAAAAGAGAAAATACAAAAAAATTTGCATTTAGGTTGTTATTTGTTCAATAAGGTCATGAGGAAGAAAAATATATAAAGAAGTTTCAAGCAACAAGGAAATTGAGGAAAAGAGTTAGAAATTTTCAAAGTTCTACAAAGTTCAAGAGTTTATCATCAATCGTTGAAGACCGAAGACTAAGAAGATGAAGAAGACGAGCTAAAGACTACGTTTCTATTGGATGCCGTGAGAGTGGTACTACCATTACTGCCGATCGGATGTGAAGGTGGTAAGTACTCCCATCCTTGCTATAATGGTTGATTTCTTTTCTTATAGATCATCAGAAAAAGTCTTTTATTTCCCACGATATTGTGGGGTCTCCAAAAATAATTCGGAAGGTCTCCTTCCCACCATTCAACGTGTGTAGGATTCCTCTCTTTATTCCTACCTGCACACATGTGAGACCCATAAAAAAGTTGTCTTATTGACTGCAATTATCATAAAATCCTTTTAAGTGAGGCAGAAGTCGAGGCGAAATGCTTATTGATCGCTCTCAAACACGCGTTCTCTTATTATGGTGTGGTTATTTCTCACTCAATATTTAAGAATGAGAATATGTTCTTTGGTATTTCTAACTTCTTATTACTAGCATGCAGAAACTCTATGTCCTCATAGCTCTTTGGATGCTTGGGAAGCTGGAATGCTTTGAAGTTGGAGTAGGTTTTGTGGGTATATCTCTAGTAAGCCCTCATGAGACTATAACTCGTCCATTAGGGACACTTAGGGGTTTAAAGGCCTGTTGCACATGCTAAATGCAACCGTTTCCTCGGCGAAACGGAGTTGTTGTAGTTTAGTTTAGTTTGCTCGAGGACTAGCAAAAGGCAAGTGTGGGGGAATTTGATAAGTGCATATTTCACATATATTTGGTGTTAATTCCATGCTAGTATTTGTTGGTTTTCTTGCAAATTATTATATATTACGCTTGTTTTCTCTTATTTGTGTTTTGTTAGGCGAATCATCCAAAAGAAGTGAATTGGCACTTAATTGTGTAATAAAAGAAGTTATCTACAAGTGGAGAAGGGCCAAAGACCCAGTGGAACTTGTTCAAATGGAGGATTTCTAGTCATCATTTAGTAGACAACGAGAAGATGAAGACAATGACGAAAGAACGGAGTCATTATGAGTTCGTATGAAGAAGTTATGAGTGAAACGAGAAGTCGAGTTGTCGGTTCTCCAAAACTGACAGTTAAATGGGAAGTACTAAAGGAGGATGCTGGAACTACTAGGGGCAGACACTATCGCTAAGGGAACCCACTGTATTACTAAGGGGTGTCCATTCATTTAGGGGGCAGCTTGCATTTTGAATACTGATAAAGGCGCCAGATACTTTGATCGGAGCACCGATCATCTTCTGCTTTAATTCAGACGATGATGAACAACGCCTGTTCTTGATGCTGATGATCATGGGTTTATTGATGTTTTGATTTAAGATTATTTCGACCTCTAGAAGGACCAGTAGATTGTAAATGGTGTTACAAGAGATGGGCCGTGCTTGAAATGGAGTTTAACAACTCGGTGCTAGCCTTTGAACGATGATGCTGCTGTGTTCGATTGATGAAGTTGTTGGCAGTAAAGATAAGAAGGGCTCGAGCAAGTTCAGGGAGTTGTTATCAGAGATGATGGGGTTATGATGGTGGTTGGTGACTGCAGTTGAAGCTCAAGAAGAAGTTAAGGAGTCTACAGCGAGAATGAAGCTAGTTGTTGTTGCCATTGATTCTCGGTGATGAAGAAGAGGTACCGAGCTCGAGTGGGTGGCTTGAGTCTGTAGGATTTGATGTTGTGGACGTTGGATGTTCTCGACAGAGATACATGGACAATGAGTTTACTGTCATCGATCGGCAGTGGCGATAAAAGATGGAGCTCGAGTATGTGGTCATCAGTGATAGCAGGGACACGGAACCGAAGTGAAGGAGGAGAGTCCGTGCAGCGCTGAGAAGAAAAGAGACTGTCTCGTTTGGGGGATTTGGCCGAGAAACCAATTGAGTTATTTACGGGAGTTAAGATAAAGAGGGAACTCGAGTTTGATAAGGAAAGAACTTGGATATGGGACCGAGTTTGAGAGAAGTCAGGAGGCGGTGATGAATTTTGGTTGCTGTGAAAGACTAGTTGAGGATAGATACAGAGAAGATTTCCGAGCAGTGGAAAGATTCGACGCGGAATGAAAAAGTTGGAGTTTGGTGAAACGAGAAGCATCGAAGCTGCATGTACTGATGAGGTTAGAGCAGGCCATTGGCTCACACAAGTCCCCACTGAAGTTCAAACCAATCAAAAGCCGTGTCTAGTCTACTAGGAAGCTCCTTGCTACGCCAAGTTAGAGCACCTGTTTCCCAAAGATTCAAAACTCTCCACAACCGACTTTCATTGTTTACGAATGCGAATTTTGTGGATCGCACATACCTAACCGTTGCCTATATAAAGCATCCAAGCCCAGAAGAGTTTCACACAAAGAAAAATAAAGAGGGAGGAGAGAGGTTCTTAATCCATATTTTAGGGTTTACCCTCTAGGGGGAAACCAAGCTATTTTCTTCTTCTTTTTTCTTATATTTTTGTGGGTTTTAGTAAATCTATGTGTAACTAATTTCTATCGGTTAAGGATGAATTCAATGTTCTAGCGTGAAGCTTTATTATTATATAAGTCTATTTGAAGTTTTAATCATCATCGTTTGTTTTCATTATATCTAGGGTTCATGATTGATTCTTGGATTGGTTTGGAGTGCACGCTAGATTAGTCTGTTAATCATTCTATTGCTAGTAGCGAGTTGAGCGATCCGTAATTGTCGTGCATCTCCTACACAAGTGGAAAACATGAGACCTTACAGAGGGATTCTGTAAAGAAATTGTGTGTTGAAACAACACCAGTAAGTGAATCGAGCGTACTGAGTTTAACTGCTGGAATCAAACCTAAATTTACAAACCTTAAAGCATTCGGTTGAGTTACACCTTGTAAGAGTACCTCAAGGCGGCTCGGTTGGATAGAATCTGGTGACTAAGCGTACCTGTTATCGGTGATACAAGGAGTTTTGGGGATAGCAAAGCGTACCTGCTATTCTACGATTGGTGATGAATGGTTCTAACGGAAGATAGATAAGTATTCTAATCCAGTAATCGCTTGGTAACGACGAAGGATTCCTTAATAATCTCTTTTATTTATTATTTTCTTTATATTTATCTTACAACCAAAACCCCCTTTTGCTATTTACTTTATCTTGATATTTCAAATAACCTATCAATTACACAGCTCTCTATGTGAACCATCTCTTACTACCGCTATATTATTTATTTAATTAGTAGGAAATATCTCGATTAATTTGTTGTGGTTACGACACGCATCATTCTTCAAAGTAATGCACTTCACCTGTCTCAGCAGTACTCCCCTCTTGGCCATTTTATCAGCAGAGAAGTTGATCTCTCTATATGAGTGTCTAAATGTGATTTCTGGAATAGTTCTTCTAATTTTGATCCATCTTTTCTTCACTATCCAAGGTACTTTTTCATTTAAGAATGCCATGATCACAGCCTTAGAGTCCAAACTGAAGTACGCATCCACTAATTTTTTTGTTACAACCCACTCACCTGCAATTACCAGAGTCATCACCTCTGCCAAGTAATTTGTGGCAATCCCCAGACCCCCTGAATATGCACCCATACAATCACCATAATGGTTTCTGGCAATAAAGCCAATTCCTGCCATTCCTGGATTACCTTTAGAAACCCCATCACAACAAATTAGTGTTTGATTCAGATTAGGAAGTGTAAAGAAACATTGCTTCACTTTGACAGTTTGTGTTTTCACCCCTGAGATGCCAAATTGAAGCATTACATGTATATCAAACATAGTACCCCTCATTCTGAGGCTTCCTTCCTTTGCACATCTATTGATTCTCATTTTCATTTTATCCACAGATAGATAATGGGTTTTCAAATGATGTTGTAGTTGTGGTAAAAACTGGGTTCTTTTCAGACTTGTGAAGAAAACAATTTTTCTAGATTTAAATTAAACATGCAAATAAATAAAATAGTTTAAACCTTTAGAGAAAAAAACACCAAGACTTGGATTCCACCATTGATCCATTATTTGATAAATTCTAATAATTAATATTCATGCAATTTTTCTTTTAGAGTGATTCTAATATTATGCCTTTTGTAGATTTTTGAAGTAATAAATGTAAACACCAAGCATGAAACATCAAGAGTCTTAAACTAAGCATGCTCCATCAAAATGAATCACAATTATTCAATAAAAATCAATTTTCCAATAAAAATTCCATGCAAATAATCATGTAATAATATTGCAAATAAATAATAAAGTTAGAATTATACCATAAATAAGGACCAATGGCTTCCTCCGTCTCCTTGGCTAAGGGGTTTAGCTCCTCATCCCAAAAACACACTCACAAGATAAATTCATGGCTAAAATAGGTGTTTTTATTGATGATTATATGATGAAATAGGAATTAGCAACGCTGTAAAAGTGTTACAGCGTCACTGTTACAAAGGGGTAAGTGTTTTTGAGACTGCTATAAACGATAAGCCTTAACTGCTGGATAAGAACGACACTCGTTTCTAGTTTTAAGACTGATGAAGAACGACTGCCTTAGCAGGTCTGTTCTTCCTCTTCTTCTTCCTCCTCGAACAGCAGCAGCAGCAGCAACAACAATAACTCTCTGTAATCGCTTCTCCTAGGCTCTCCTGGACTCTAAACTCTCTCCTAAGGGTTTCTAAACTTTTCTTTGATGTAAACCAACACTTATATAGCCCAACAGATCCATAAATCTCGACTAAATATGCGATTATTCTTTTTCTTCTTCTCATGCAGTTGAAACGATAATCGCTTCTGTTGAGCTTTTTCACGTGCTGTTGGCTATAAAATAGCTACCAAACTCTTCCATAATCTTGAATAGGACCATGTACATGTTAATCCAGCGTCAAAGTCCTCCAGAAATCTCTCAAAAATATTCTAAAAACCCAACATAGAACACGTACTCTGTTTTCCCTTTCTTTGCTTCTCACGGGTATTCCAGCCCAATTGGTTGGTTCCAATCGATTGTACTAGGCCTGTTTAGTCCATCCAAGTCCAGCCCAACTGATTTCGGCGATTGAATCTCGTTAAAACTCCATCAAAATTCGATTATCAATCTGCCAGTGAACTTCCCGCCAATTTTCTAATTCAAAACGTGAAGAAGGTGGGTGCCCTTATCCTGTGATGTTCTCCCTTTAGCAGCTGCCTGGAAATAGGTCACCCCTTAGTAATTAGGTTACCCCTTATCCAAAATCGAGGGTCCGTATAGTGATTTCTCTGGGACATTTTCCGCACTTTTTTCGGGGTTCCTCCGGGGTATTCCTGGGGTACTTACGGTACAATTCTGGGGCGCTTCCGGCACGTTATCAACGGAGGTCCAAATGCCGCATTTTTAGCCAATTTCGCCACAAAGCCTTATTCTTCCAAAAACACCTACAAATAAATAAAATAACCAAATAAGTACGATATCGAGCACTAACAATATATACAAATGAGCTATATTAGACACATAAATGCGTCTATCAATAGAGTTGCATCTTCATAAATCACAGAATTTCTTGTGAACCACAATTCAACCATCACATTGAAAGCACATATGAACCACACTTCTTTAACAGCTGGACTTTTCCCTTTTGCAAAGTTCAGAATCTCCTCAAAACTTTGGGGACAAGAGCATTGAAAAATCCCACACAACCAGTACCATACAGTTTCACTAAAAACACAATGCCAAAGAATATGTTCCATGGTGTCTTGAGCCTTACCACACAAATAACATTTGGATACTGTTGAAAAGCCTTTTTTCCTTACTGATTCCTCAGTTGCACATGCACCTCTCAAAATCTTCCATAAGTTTGTAGAAGTGTAAGGGTGAATGCAGGGTTGCCATACCTGGTGAGACCAAGCTTTTACAAGATACTTCCTCCTTATCATCTGAGCCGCATTTGCCACTGTAAATTTACCTTCTTTGTCATTGGCCCAATTTTTTTTATCATTTCCACCCACTAAAGTTGGTAGTTCACTAGCATCAAAGTATTATAACATTTCTTCAGGGACACACCATTCACCTTTATGAATTAGATCATTTACTCTCATTGTACCATTTTTTACTATATATTCATCCCAAGGATGTCTCTCAATCATAGCATATTCCTTTATCCATTTATCTCTCCATACTGAGATGTTTTCCCCATCACCAACAATCCATCTGCTCCCTTCTTGTAACCCATTTAAGACCAGGCCAAATTGTAGACTGTTTATGATATCTAATCCATTCCCCATTCTTGTCTTTGTATTTAGCTCTCATAAACAAAGTCCACTCCACATCTTCAGTATCAATTTTCCAAAGTAGATTCATTAGTAGAGCTTTATTTATAACTTCAAGTCTCCTCAATCCTAAACCTCCTTCTTCCACTGGAGAATTAACTTCATCCTATTTGACAGTCACTAATTTCTTAACTGAAGGATCACCTGACCATAAGAAATTTCTGATAATTCTTTCACATGCTTGAATCACATTCTTAGGTCACTTGTACACTGACATGTTGTAAATGGGCATGCTGCATAAAAAAAATTTCACCAGTGTTAATCTTGCAGAGAAAGCTAGTAACTTCCCCATCTATCCAGCAAACATTTTTTGCATCATTTCAACAATCCCCCATACTTGGTGAGACTTGACTCTTCCTTGATTAAGAATAACCCCCAAATACTTATCAGGGAATGAAGATAATTCCATCTGCATTTGCTCTGCAATATTGTTTTGTCTTGAAATTGATACACCCCCCACAAAGCATTTTCTTTTAGCTTTATTGACTCCCTGACCTAATGAATTTTGATATTTGAATAACAAATCAGTTAAGCACTCTAAAGTCTTTTTGTGGCCATTATAGAAGATAAAAATATCATCTGCAAACATCAAATGAGTTGGTTGGCATCCACCCCTATTCACCATTGGCTGAATTTTACCCATTTGCACCAATTTTGAAATATTTCTACTTAAAACCTCCTCTACTAGGACAAACATGATTGGTGATAGAGGATCACCTTGTCTCAATCCTCTCCCTACTCCAAAGAAGCCACAAGGTCCACCATTTATAAGAACAAAACTTCTTGCAGACTCAATTTTTTTTTTGAGCCATTGAATACCAATTTCAAAGAAACCAAATCTTCTCAAAACTTCAAACAAAAATCTCCAGCTCAATGAGTCATATCCTTGTGTAATATCAATTTTAAGCCTAACATTGCCTCCCCTTCTTTTAACATTTAGCTCATTCACAAGTTCAGATGCTAAAACAATTTTTTCATGAATATTACTTCCTTTGATAAATGCACCTTGTTGTATAGAAACCATTCTGCCAGTCACAATACTAATTCTGGCAGTAATGATTCTTGTTATAATTTTGAAATTGAAGTTGGCTAAGCCAATAGGTCTGAAATTTTATGCTCTTTTGGATCCTTGAACTTTTGTCAAGAGGAATAAGAAATTAGAATTAAAGCCTTTTGGTATGAATCTGTTTGTCCAGCAGTATTGTATGGCTTCCAGCCTTCCACTAACTCAGTCCCCACCATTGTCCATGCAAATCCATAAAAACTACCAGGGAATCCATGTGGCCCAGGAGCACTGTTTGCACCCATTCCAAAAACTGCATCCTTAATTTCCATTTGACTAGGAATAGCATCTAGAAAAAAATTATCCTCATCAGTTAAATTTTTTGGTATAGCCTCAAATAACTCTTCCAAAAACTCCACTTGCTTCTCTTCAAATTTCTTCTTATAATAAGTCACAATAGTATCAACAATTTGGTCTTGAGTGGTAAATAGATTGCCATTTGCATTCTCCAATTCATTTATATTATTCTGTGCTTTTCTAATTCTTAAGTTTGCATAGAAAAAAGCAGTGTTTGCTCCACCCTCCTGCACCCACTTTACTCTTGATTTACTTCTCATTAACTCATTATACTGCTGAGCAGGCAGTTCATGCATCCCCCTTGCAGTTACTAATTTATCTAATAGAACAATGTTCTCAGGATCATCTTCTGATTCCAATGAAGCAGCAAGAACAACCTCCTCTGTGGTTTTAACTTTGATTCTTAGATCACCAAAAACCTCCCAATTCCATTTCTTAAGAATAAACTTCAACCTTTTCAATTTACTGATATAAAAAATGTTGGATTTCCTTCACAATCCTCCTCCCATGACTCATGTATAACATTTAAAAAATCAGGATGAGTGGTCCAAACTGATTGGTATCTAAAAGGAATGTTTTTTGGTTTGGCACTTTGAGTAACCCCTCCCAATAATGCTTCATGATCTGAAGTGCCTCTAACTCCCACTTTGTAACTCCAAGTACCAAATTTTTCCAGCCATTTTAAATTGTAAAAAGCTTTATCCAAGTCACGCAGTATTCTCTTCTTCCCCACTCTGTTATTGCACCATGAGAATTTAATTCAAGTTCTAGGTGCTTGAATTAGATTGCATGACTCCAAACAATCTCTGAAATCTTGCATTGCTACTCTAAGAGGAGGTCTTCCACATTTCTTTTCTTCACAAGATAGTACCACATTAAAATCTCCTAAAATCATCCAAGGTAGATTCCTTTCATTTATATTTAAAATCTCTTCCCATAAAATTCTTCTATCAACTGTAAGGAAAGCATCATGAATGCCAGTAACTAAAATATCTTCAACTTGAACTGTGATGGCCTGTCTTGTAGAAGAAATTACTGAAGGAACAGATAAAGAAGAATGCCGAAATAACCAAATATAACCCTTCACCGAATCACTTGAATTATGAATAATCATCTGACACATCACATGTAGCTTCAACTGTTTGACATCTTCACTTCAGGTTCTGCTACCCATAAAAGAGAAGAGCTGAATTGTTGTACTAAACTCCTAAGTTTGTCTTTGGCTTGAGTTCTTCTCAAACCTTTGACATTCCAGTAAGCTACTCTCATAGATAAATTGAAGTTTGAGAAGTATTAGAACTCCCCACACCACTATTATTATTAACTGAAATATATGTTTGTTTTCTAGTAACAACATTAGGAACAACTTTCTGTACTTAACCTTTTGGAGGTTTACCAATAATTTTAGAGAAATTTTGTTCCTGTTTTCCAACAACTTCAATTAAAGCATTAAATTTACTTGAAGATGCAAAATTCTTACCCCCTGCTACTTCTGTTGTATGAATATTTAATTTCCTTGCCTTAGGAGCCTTGCCAAATACATCTTTCCATTCTCCATTATCCTTGGCATCATTAATATTTGATAGAACTTAAGCAGTAATTTTCTCAACTGATTCTTCAACTGTTATTGGAGTGACAGGATGTATAGATGGAATGCTATTACCCACTTCCAATAATTTCTCAACAGGCAAACAAGGAAAATCTTGAGTAGAATCCAAATCACCAGTAAAACCAGCTGTATCTGTTATAGAGTTCTCATTTTGTCCACATATTGGAACCATTGTACCATTGTCTTTTCCATCCTGTGCTATATGTTCTTCTAACTGTGAGCTATTGTCTTGCAGAGGAGGTGGACAGATATCAAAACCCATAGAAGCTTGCTGTGTATTTTTCTTAGGGGTATATCTCCATTGTTGTTGAGAGCTTTGTGGTTTTTTCTTCTGAAATTGTTCTCTTCTCTTGCTTCTACATTCCGAAACATAATGCCCAATCATTTTGCAATGGTTACAGAACTTAGGAACTTTTGGAACTCTAACCTCTTGTTCAAACTTCCCATATTTAGTTTCAATCCAAACTTTGTTAGGAATTGCCTTAGCTAAATCAATTCAACCAAAATGCTAGCATAATACCCAACTTATTTTTTCAAAGTTGTTTCATCAACCCTTATTGGTCTTCCAATTGCACTCCCGATTGTCATAAGAATGTTATCCTTCCAACACTCAATGCATAAGCCTGGAAATACTACCCATACAAAAGCAGATGAAGTTTTTTCAATTCTGGTTTAAAATCACGTTCCCAGTATCTGAGCCTTAAAACTTGAGATTCAACCTCCCAAAAACCTTCATAAATATGTTTCATATCCTCACCATTTTCTAATTTGATAATAAAGAAACCTCTGCCAATTGGAATGATTTGACAACTACCCTTAAGCTTCCATTGATTTCTTAAGTTTACTTCAGCAACTGCTAATTTTAATTTTACCAAATCCAATCTACCAATTAAGCTGAACTTCCACTCCTATAAACTTCTATCAATCACCACATCAGAAATAAAAACTGTAGTAGAAACATTTGGTGGAATAAAAGTATTTTCAGATCTGAGATTTCTTGCCATCTCAAAATCCGACTGAAACTTTGAATTTTCCGACATATTTAATTCAGATTTCCATACTAAAAGCAATCATTATAGAGTATTTGAATCACCTGAAGAACTAATGAGTATCAATTTATCAGAATCTCACCTGAATTAATGCGATTGACTTACTGCAAAACTAAGATCGAGAATTTTTTTTCCCCGATTCCGTCGCCGAGTTGCAGAGTGTGACTCGGTCGATTTCTTTTTCCTCAGGTTTCTCTAAAAGAAAAACTCATGAGCTATTGAGTTGATGTTTCACTATATACTTAAATAAAACAAATTGCATTATAGCAATTGATATTATATTATATTTTTATTTTTGATAACGTATGACAAGTTTGTGCCACTACGATTTCTCATACCTCCTGGAGGGCCTTCGATTTCGTTCAATCTTTCTTACAACCATCTACAGACGTGATGAACAAAGATTACATAATTCGGTATTGAATTTAGGCATATTACTTCTTTTATGGAAGCATCATATCTTCTCGGAGTGTATCCAACAAAATGGTGATAAACCATTAGAAGATTTCCATTCCCCCGTCGATTTATATATATTTGGTCCAGAGTTTTGTTTTCGATTTTATTCGGTTCATAATTATTGTACTAATCATGTATTTTGATTCATGGATGTAATTGAATATTATGTAATTATATTTTATTAATTATTGAAGTTTGGAGCTTTCATACTCCTCTTTCCTTCAAAATAAAAATAAAAATAAAATAAAATAAATATAAGTGTGCACTTTGTTAGAAAAGAAACAACAAATTACATGACAAAAGAGGCGAGAATACATAACCTTCAACATATGCCGACACATTTGAATAAGTCTGTCCAAAAATCTAGTATTTTATGTAATGATACGACTAATATTTCCGGTAGTGCTATTCAGCTCCATATTTTCCACCTCCCTACTCTCCTCCCTCCAATCTAAACCCCACATTTGGGAAACGGTGAACCCCATCTGTATCTGAATGTGATTCAAATCATAGATATGTGGTATAGATTGGAGGGAGCAGAGTAGGAAGGTGGAGAATAGGGAGATGAATAGCATTTCCCATAATATTTCCATCAAAAGAAAAAAAACTCTTTGCCGATGAATTTCTTTTCATATTAAAGGGGAAAAAAACAAAACTAGTCATAAAAACCCAAGGTGACCAAACATGTGGTACAAAAACCCCACTCAAATGTTGGGATCCATTAAAACTCCATCGTAAACAAAATTGATACAAAAACCCCAAATTTTTAAAAATTGATACAAAAACCCCAAACTTAAATGTTGGTTCCATCAAATTTTATTTTATTTTAAAATTTTATGAAACCAATATTTAAATTTGGGGTTTTTGTATTAATTTTGTTTTGATGGGGTTTTTATGTTATTTTTGTTTTGATGGGTTTTTTGTGAAAGGATGGTGATACTTCTGGAATTATAACTCGCACCGAAAAAAAATTCTTTTTTTTTTCTAATAGGAAATATCCGAAATTTCGATTAACTTAAATAGTGACCATACAATGTTTTTCTCTTATAAGAAAAATTACATCACTTGGCATATCATTGCCATTCCAAAACTCACAGGTCCTAGCCTTTTTTGCTAGATGATCAGCTACTCCATTGAGGTCTCTACCAACATGAGTACAAACCCAAGAGGTAAAATTCCCTCGGAATACATAATCCTAGCCGCTGTTTGAAATGGTCGATGATTGATTATTTAAGGTGAGTTTTTCTCGCACCCGTGGGTGAACAAAATCTGACTCGAGTTCAGATCTTCATTCATATAGTTCCAACGTAAGAGCTTTCTTCTTCTTTCTCTCGTCCTCCATTCTAATCAGATCCGTCTGAAGATAAACTTTAAACCGCATCGCAGATCAGAAAATTTCATTTTCAGAAAGCCATTAACACCAGGTCTGACTCAGTATTTCTCTCTCTCTAACCTTTCAAGTTCCATTTAATATATTGTTTATAAATTAGGGTTTCATAAATTTAAGGTTTCTCATAGATCTCAAGAATCTTCATTAATACTCTAACGAAAAACATTCTTAATTTTGACTCACGTTTCTTGATTTTGACTTACGTTTTATGATTTTGACCCAATTTTGATTTCCAGGTTTTTGTTTGAGAGAGAGATACAATGGCTACGATGGATGAGCCACTGTATCCAATAGCAATATTGATAGATGAGTTAAAAAACGAAGATATTCAGCTTAGGTTAAACTCGATACGTAGGCTATCAACCATTGCACGGGCATTAGGCGAAGAAAGAACGCGAAAAGAATTGATACCATTCCTTAGTGAAAATAATGATGATGATGATGAAGTGTTACTTGCAATGGCTGAAGAATTGGGTGTTTTTATACCGTATGTTGGTGGTATTGATTATGCAAATGTGTTGTTGCCACCATTGGAGACACTTTGTACTGTTGAAGAAACTTGTGTTAGGGACAAAGCTGTTGAGTCATTATGTCGAATTGGTGCTCAAATGAAGGAGTCTGACTTGGTCGATTCATTTGTTCCTCTTGTCAAGGTAAATTTTTTCGATTTTGTATTGAGTTTGTGCTATGTGTTTCATGGACTTGTCTGTATCATTTGGTAATAGTAGAATAGAGAACAAAACACGAAACTTAGTATAGAAATATCTTGGAAGGAGATAGTAATAGAAGGTCCGAAGTAGTAGTAACTATTCCGCTATTGGTTTTGTTGCATGGAAATTGGTTTTACCCTTGAACCCATGTCATTCTTGGAATGGGCGTAAATGGGTGTAGATGTTTATCCGGTTTTCTTGTTTAACAATTGCAAAGACGGTGAAGAGACATGAAGTGCTATAATTTATTGTAATATGAGTTCATTAGTTGTAGTTCACATTACCATCAATCCTTAAGCAACAATCCAAGAATACAAACCAGCTCAAATTCATAGTATAACTTGGTAAACTTGTACTGGTATCAATTTCAGAGATTAACATCTAAAAATGATCCATTGTTATCGGCATTTTCACAAACAGTTAAAAGACAAATATTTTTAAGTGCTAATGAAGAGAACTAAAACCAAACAAAATAAGAACATATACCCCATTCAAGAAAAAACATACGAACAACTAAGTTTTGCTGTTATTTCAAGGATGGTAATCGATCAACCAAAATGATTGATCTTAACATCTTCAATGAACTTGCAAGAGACTACTTTTCTTCAATCATGGTCTTGGGAATCCGGTATTACTATTTGAGCCGTTTGCACAATTATGGGTTTTTGCTCTTTTACGCAACTACCTATCTTTTTCCAGCGATAGTTATTAATAATATCTTGAATACTCGGTCATGTAGATCAGTGGGAGTTTGTTAGTTCATAAATATCTGTATTTTGGAGAGGCTCTCAGTACGGCTTATGTTTTAAATGGTGACCTTGCTTCATGTATGATGTCACAGTTAAATATTTTTCATCAAATGCATAGGTTATTTATCAAATCCCTCAGTGACTTCTTGAACTGATTATAATATCATATCTCAGAGACTGGCAGCTGGTGAGTGGTTTACAGCTAGGGTTTCATCATGTGGACTGTTTCACATTGCTTATCCCAGTGCCCCAGAGGTTATGAAGACAGAATTGAGGACTATATACAGTCAATTGTGTCAGGATGACATGCCTATGGTGCGAAGATCTGCCGCATCAAACTTGGGAAAGTTTGCTGCTACTGTTGAATCTGCCCATCTGAAGACAGATATCATGTCGATTTTCGATGATCTGACTCAGGATGGTATGTGAGCTTGTGCTATACATTGTAAGGTGTGATTTTATATTATATTGGCAAAGCAGAAAGTAATAAGGATTTGCTATACAATAACCCTTTTATAGATCAAGATTCTGTTCGGTTATTGGCCGTGGAGGGTTGTGCAGCACTTGGAAAGTTGTTGGAAGTGCAAGACTGTGTGACACATATCCTCCCCGTCGTCGTGAATTTCTCGCAGGTAAACCCATCTGATGCAACTGATTCTATCGTGCTCTTTCAGTCTTGGGGCGTTTTTTGGTATCCAGTTTTGTTGGGAAAAAATATATTTCCCTCGATGTATATTGTATACTTAGCTTTTGTTACATCCGAGGGTGTCAGAAATGTGTTTAATACGTTATTTAGACGTTGTTGATAGTATTATAGTTTATTATGCCTCTTATTTTATTCTTTTCTCGAGTAGGATAAATCTTGGCGTGTTCGTTACATGGTGGCAAATCAATTGTACGAGCTTTGTGAAGCTATGGGACCTGAGCCTACCAGGTATATGAAAGTGACTCCCTGTATTGATGGTTCTTCAAACTTGGCCAGTTCAAAGTTGTTTTCATAAAATGCCAATGGCACTTCTTTCATAAATGTGGTCATGCATATTTTGGCACATTAGAAGTTTAAGTACTTCCATATAGTGATTTTCCTCTTTACTACTCGCCGTATATCTTGACTGGTGGTAAATGTGATATTTCAAGGGTGGACTTGGTTCCTGCATACGTGCGTCTGCTTCGTGATAATGAGGCAGAAGTACGAATTGCAGCTGCTGGAAAAGTAACCAAGTTTTGCAGAATCTTGAACCCACAACTTGCAATTCAGCACATTCTTCCCTGTGTGAAGGTACGCATGCTTTGTTAATATTCCAGGTTTCATTAATGGTATGTGGTGTACCGGTGGTGCTTTCACATGTTTTTCATGATTGATGATTCATCATGAGTTGATATTACTTTTTGCAGGAGTTGTCTACAGACTCTTCTCAGCATGTGCGCTCTGCCTTGGCCTCAGTGATAATGGGAATGGCACCAGTCTTGGGGAAGGTGAGAAGTAAATGCACTAGTCAATCTAATAGAACATATCGTAGTTATTCATCTGCTAGAGCTTGTCTACGACTGGCACATGGAAAGGACATCGATTTTGTATAGTGCAAAGGCCCATATGCATTCAAAGTTTCTGTTCTTTCACATCATACTCATGTCTGGTCTGTTGATGAAGCTGCTATTCTACTGCTTCTTTGGGTGCCAGTAGTGCAGACTCTAATCAGTATCTGTGTTCAAAAATTTCAGGATGCAACGATTGAGCAACTTTTACCTATATTTCTTTCTTTACTGAAAGACGAATTCCCTGATGTTAGGCTCAATATCATCAGCAAGCTTGACCAAGTGAACCAGGTTTGCACTGCATTTTACAAAAGCAATTTTAAAACTAGTCTCAATCTGCTTATGGAGTGTGCTCTTAGATAAGCTTATTTTTATGCAGTCCTAGAATTTTAAATTTTTAACTTTTAAGTTGTTTCCACATGGCATCTAAACTCTACTTGAGACAGTTTTTTTAGTTGCTAATTCACCGATTAACCGTCAACAGTGCTTAGCTTTTGCATTAAAAGAACTAAGTTATAGGCAAGAAGTCGCATTTTATTCACTTGCTATTTTGCTTGTCTTGTCTTTGCAGGTGATTGGAATTGATCTATTGTCACAGTCGTTGTTACCTGCTATTGTTGAGCTAGCAGAGGATAGACATTGGAGAGTTAGACTTGCAATAATAGAGTACATACCTCTATTGGCAAGCCAATTGGGTGTTGGATTCTTTGATGACAAGCTAGGTGCTCTATGCATGCAGTGGCTGGAAGACAAGGTTAGCTTAGTCCATTTCGAGAATAAGCAACTAACACATATGCAGTACAAATAAAATTAACCAGTGCTTATATCCTGTTGCAGGTGTATTCTATTCGAGATGCTGCTGCTAATAACTTGAAGCGCCTTGCAGAAGAGTTCGGCCCTGAATGGGCAATGCAGCACATAGTTCCACAGGTTTGATCTTAATCCTTGATATGTATTTCTTACTTAGTTTAGTATGTACAAGCCAGGCAAACAAAATTTTGCTTAAAGTTATTGACCTTGTTCGATTTTCACCCATATCTGTTCCTAATAAATTGGTAAAACATCGTAGAAGTGTTTGATGTCCTGTGGGTGACCATAATGCTATCAGACCACTCATTTACATGTTTGTGTTTGTTTCCTCGCTCTTGTTTATGTCTTAATGAGTTTGATTCTTACCAGGTACTCGAGATGATTAATAATCCACACTATTTGTACCGGATGACTATTTTACAAGCAATTTCTCTTCTAGCCCCTGTCATGGGGTCAGAAATTACATGCTCAAAGCTGCTTCCTATTGCAATCAATGCATCAAAAGATAGGTAAGCTATTAATTATGAGATGGAACAGAGGTTTAAGAACGCTTTTGCCTGTTGCCCTGCTCCTGGTCACAATATCAGATAAATGTTTACTCACATTTTGCGTGGAAAAATTTCTTGAATATTTCTGACAATGTCAAACTTCACAGAGTACCAAACATCAAATTCAACGTTGCGAAGGTCTTGCAGTCGCTCATTCCCATAGTTGATCAATCTGTAAGTGCTCATAATCTTTATCTTTTTATGTGATTGTAGTATCATTGTTGAATCCTTTTTCTATTGTTTATGCGATGGTGGTATTATTATCTTGCAGGTGGTCGAGCAGACAATACGTCCCTGCTTGGTTGAACTCGGTGAGGACCCTGATGTGGATGTCAGGTTTTTTGCCAGCCAAGCACTTCAAGCTAGTGATCAAGTCATGATGTCTAACTAAGCACACTTCTCACTCGATATATTAATATTTTCTGCTTTTGGTCCCTCTTTTCTTTTTCCCCTTCTTGTTTTTTTCCTCCTTTTTTCGTCATGTTTGTGTGCGTTAATATTTTCATATTTGTATGATTACTAACCTGTACGCACTTGTAATTAGCATCATTTGACGCTAAATGTTATATTAGATTTCCCAACAGTTCGTGTGCATTTCTCTTTTTGGAACATTAACATTGAAACTAGTATTGTTTGAGAGGGCTTATCTAATAAGTATCATTGAAGAGGTACAGCAGCAGTTCGCCTACTGAATTCGCAATGTCTCCCTAAAATACCCTTAAAAAATTAGTACAGTATTAAATATCAAACTGTGCTCGACAGTAAGCAATCCCTGATCTCCCGTCCAGATATCAAAATATCTCCTACCAGCTGAACTTTTGCTAGCTTGTAGTGTTCAGCTCAATGAATTCCCTTGAGCACGTAACATGTACAATTTTTTTCTTATTATCTAGTACTTTCTCAGCTCGCGAAACTCAACTGGTGTTTTTGATGCTGATGCTTAACTAATGTTTTAATGCGTGAAAAAGTCAATCCAACCTACATGTGGAAAGTTGAATTTTAAAGGCATTTTGTAAAATTGTGAAGGTTCCCTAAGAGCGACTGCAATGGTACGACTAAACTCAAAGATCAAAGACCAAAAAAAAAGACTAAATATGAGTTTAATCTGTATTGTGACGTTATGGGGAGAAGATCAAATTTGGTCGCGCGTAAAACAATTTTACGCATGAAGACGGGCGGAAGTATTAGTTACGTTTCATTTCTGCGCGGAATTATAAATTACGTTTCAAACGGGCGTAAATATAAATCACGTCTGTTATCGAGCGTAAATATAAATTACGTTTCGTATGGGGCGGAATCTTAAATTCCGCCCGTTGATCAGACGGATTCCAAATGACCGCTCGAAGAAACGTAAAAATAAATTCCGCCCGAGTTAAACACGGTCACACAGCACGTGTGAGATCAGACGGGCGAACATCTGGTGTCCGCGTGATGAATTGTACGGACGGACATCTGCTGTCCGCGTGATGAATTTTCCATGCGTAAAATATTTTTACGCCTGAGACGGGCGTATCCAAAATTTCCGCCCATTAGGTTTTCATTAGGGCGTACTCTTCCTGTCCGTCTGATGAAATTGGGCGTACTCTTAAGCAACCGCCCCTTCCACCAATACCGCCTCTCCTTCCCAACCACAACCCATCTCTTCTACACGAGCCTTCTTCTTCTCAGTTCATATTCTTCCACAGTTCATATTCTTCTTCTCTTCACCGCCGCTCTTCAGTTCATATTCTTCTTCTCCATATTCTTCAGTTCATATTCTTCATATTCTTCAGTTCATATTCTTCATATTCTTCTTCTCCATTCCCATCTACCAACCGCACAAAAACCCTAAAAACTCCACAAAAACCCTAAAAACTCCATTATAAGGTATGTATTTTCTACTTTCTTTATTCAATTTGTGTAATAATAATATCATGTATTGTATTTTTTGTTCGAATTTATTTAGGGTTTTTACGTTGAAAATTGAATCAGACTTTATTACTAATTGGATATTCATATTGGGTTAATCAAATCTTATTAAAATTGGGTTAATCACGTCTTAATCCAATAGTATGTTAATGTTAATGTTATTACTTTTGTTACTGTTTCGGAATTTAATACTTAAGGTTCGAACTATCTCGTTTTGACGATTATAATTGGCTCCTTTTGTCCCGTACTATTAAAGCCTTTCGAAGTTCGAAGTACTCCTTTTGTACATGATCCAATTTGGAAAGATCCATCATCATGATGCGAAATTCATCGTCTGCTGTCTCCTTGGCTATTTTAGCCGCATGCTCAGCTTGTTTTTGTGCAAACTCGGCCGTTTTTGTTCCATCTTGAATCTTGATTGTTCCCGGTATTGAGAATTGAAATTTTCTTGCTGTGTAATAATTATTCCCATCAATTCCTCTTGGCGGTTGGATTTCTCTCGCCCGGTTTTCTTCAGTCGTTTAGCTGCTTTTTTTCCCATCTGACGAAGGTATGTATTCTCTATGTCTCCTTTATCTGTGTCGTTACCGGACTCGACTTGAGTGCCATCTTCCTCGGTATTCACGCTACTATCCAAATCGTGCGTCGTATCAAAAACAAAAGTCGATCGACGATTATATTTTATATTTTCTATGACAATTGGGTAGCACTCTTCGTGCCTAAATTTTCTTCCATGATTGCATTCCTTAAACCGTTTGTTTACTTCTTCGAGCTGTTAATGTTTTTAAAAACAATTAGGTTCATGGGCATCTCAATATTAGAAAATAATTGTTTCAAAACAGAGAGAATACTCATGGTCATTTCCGGACCCCATCCCGTATGATATTCACCTTCCACTTCCGCCTGTTTTGCCGAAAACAACGCAACTTCTTTACTTATTCCCTGAAATCGTTTTTGCCAGGAACTCCAAGACCGCTCTGGTTTATCCGGTAAATGAGCTTCAATATCATCCTTGATACGAGTCCACAACGCAATCTCTGATTGATCGGCTCCAACACCGGGATCTTGAGATATTGATAAATGAATTTTACACATCGTGACATCTTCGATTGTCGTAAAATTTGGACCTCTTGCTATTCGTGGTGGTGCCATTAAAAACGATTCGATGAAAATTTTCAAAATGATTTGAAATATGGAAAACTATTTTTTCTTCCTGATACTATTTTTTTCTTGCCGAATACAACGAATGATATGAAAATGTTAAAGGAAATCATCTGGTATATATAGGTATAAAATAAACCCGTTATTAACATTCAATTTCAAACGTTCGAAAAAGATAAATATCTTACCAACGGTCAAAAATCTGCTACGCAATCTCCAACGCCAACGTTCGAAAAATTTATCATTCTAACGTTCGAAAATTTTCATTTCATGTTTCATAATCTTTCTGATAACAGTTACTGGGCGTAAAAAAAAAGTCCGTTTGAGAGGGGCGGAATTTTGGTGTCCGCCCCAGAGAGACGGAATTTTGGTGTCCTCCCCAGAGAGGCGGAATTTTGGTGTCCGCCTGGCAACGCGCGGAATTCTGCTGTCCGTCTCATCAGGCGTAAATTTATGTTACGCCCGCAATAAACGTAAATTTAAATTCCGCCCCACCAACATACGTAAATTTGGTTTACGTCCGTTAACAAACGCAATTTAAGTTTACGCCTGACAACAAACGGATTTTAAATTTACGCCCGACTATATTAGGATTTGGGATTTGGTCGCGACTAAATATGGTCTGGGTTTTGATCGTGGGCTGGGTTTTGATCTTTACTCCGTCCCGCTGCGTTAGAAAATCAACCCAAATTTTTAATCTTCCTCGCCCACTGTGGATGCTCTAAACAATCAACTAGTATTTAAAACTATAGTCTTTTACCGGTTCCGACCTTCCGATTCCGATCCAACTCCTAGTGGAACCGGATCTGTTGACACCCTGTTAACACCGCTAAATTTGGAAGCGCTTCGCGTCACATCTACAACGCTTACCAAACACTCCCTAACAAAAAACTACATCCAATAATCACATACAGAAGGAAAAGAAAAACAAATTTAAATTTCTGTAGAGGAAAAATCAAAAAAGAAAAAAAAAAGAGAAAAGAAGTTTTGTTGGGAAATAATGAAACAGAAAGACTCGTAAGTTATTGCAGATCTGAAAGGATCGACGAAACTAAATCTATCAATCAATATGGCTCGGATCTTTGAATACTTCGTTGTATGTGGAATCGGTCCAGAAATCAGAACATTAGATGGGAACAAAGGATTTCATGGCACAAGTCATATGTACTTGCCATCTCTTCTTGATCAATTCCCTCCTATTAATCACTCTCTTTATCCTCCTCCTCCCCCTCAACTCTCAACTGTAAGTTATCGTTTTTTAATCTCACATCAAACTTAAGTTTGTTGTTTTTAATCTCACATTATGAAATTGTTCTAAATTTCCATTCATGATTAGCTGTTTGGTATTAACTGTGATGCCATATTGTTCATTTTGTTGTTTTTCTTATTAGTCCGCTTTAGAAATTTGTAGGGTTCTCAATGGGAGGAAGTAGTTAGAGTAAAATCAGCTTTGATGTAGATGGTAGACCTAAAGTTGCCATAATGCAGTGAATTGAAAGAGATTGTAGTGAAATTGGTAGCATTTGTAGTGATATTGTAGTGGCAATGGAAGAAACTGTATTAAAATTATAGTTCTTGCTTAGCGAACACGTATTGGACTGACTGGAATCAATTTTGGTCACCACAAGAGGGTCTTGGGTGATGATTCACTGGTGGGTCTATGATTTTATATTACTAAATCACTTAGGGGTTCAGGCCAACACATTATTGTTAGTTTGGTACCGATGTTGCACGTGTACAATTGGTGATTTTGTGTTAAGTAAGAGTATGTTCAATGTTAGTGAATGAAATAATCTTTAGGAAGCTTATGATCATTTGACACTGTCTGACAACTGCAGTGTGTTCTGCCAGCTGGTGTGGAAATCTATCCATCAGGGTTCGATTCTAATGATGCTGCCACACTCCCAAGAAGCTATCCAATAGTTTTAACTGGTACCTGCTCATCCTTTTCGTCATTGCACCTGTTATTTGCTTTAAATATGAATCCATAGTGTGGTTATTAGCAAGTGACATGACTCAGCGAAAAGTATTGGCTTTTAATGGAGAAGCCCTTGATAGCATTTGGTCTTGTATAACACTATAGAAGTGATAATCAGTAACTAGCATTTTGATTATAACGATTGCAGTCCAGATCCAAGACACGGAACCTTTAAATAGCCGAGGCAAACCTTGCCTCTGATGGAACTCTTTGTTGAATGTTTCCATCATGTAAAAATGTGCCATTTAGGTGTAGTTGTCAGATCTGCATAAGAAAGGTAGCCAGCATTACTTTCCAAATTTAAAAGTGATTTTAAAAACCTTGTCAATTATCACTTAAAACTTGTTCTTCTACTGCATGTTAACATGTGGGTGATCTTACTCGATCAATCAACGTGGTATCCATGATTGATACCGTTCGGGTACTCTTCACACCATGCGTTTCCTCAGAAATAGCTGTTAGTTGAGTTTGAGCTGAAATCCTAGCTATTCACATTTAAAATTAAGAAGCATTAAGAGTACAATGAACTCGTCTCATCACCATGCCTGCACCCGTGTTTCCTCTAATCACACATACTCGCTTTCCTCCTTCATATGTTCAGGTTATTGCCTTTCCCTTTAGATACTCTTTGTTTCCGAATATCAAATATGCCTTTGATATGGAATTGTTGAATCACGGTAAGAAATCACAAGATAAGCAGTTTGATTTATTCATAGCCTGAAGTTAAATCTGGTCAGGCTTGTGTGTACAACTCTGCTGTTCTGCTATAAAATCGTTATTTTGGACTTAACGGCTCTGATAATTCTCTGTACATTTCTGTATGTAATCCCTGTTTGATAAACATTTTTGTATGCGGTTACGCCGCAAAAGTTTAGTGAAAACACCTCAGCGACCTCACCTTCTCAGCCTATATTAGAGATGGACGGACACTTCTCTCTCACAAGAAATGCTCGACTTTTTTGAGGAAAATTTACGTGTTTATGTATTAAGAAAGGATGCTATCGTTGGGTTCCATTATTGGTTACTTACTGTTATGTATTCCTTTGAAGTAATAAAGCTTGATATTCAATACCAAACCGAGGTGCTTTGGACTTGAAAACAGAGAACAACCAAAAATGTGATGGCGGAGAGAGAAGTCCTTTTGATTTAAGTAACCAACATTAAATTAACATCCAAGATAAACTAAAGAATCATTTAGAAAATGATTAGTATAGGTATCAAATGATTTGTTCTTTTCCGTTACCTCTGCCCCTTGCATATTAGTCTTAAGCTAAACTTTTTCCTTTCTTTTTCTTGCTGAACCTAGAAAGATAGAAAAGAAATAAATCTTAAGTTAAACATTTGCCTAACCAAATTTTCACATCTGTGATGATGATCCAAATTGAGCTTAGCCCTACCTGAAAAACATTGGTTTTATGCAGTTTTCCTTGCCAAGTATTGTTAGTGCAGGTAACTCAAAACTTTTGTTTGGATGGAAGCCTATCAACTGGTGTTTTTTCGGTAATGTAAAAGCAGAAAGTATGAAATCTTCCTAGGCTGATAGTGGACTCTGAACTTGCTGCCCTAAGTAAAAACTATTTTATTCATTTTCTAATTTTTCCAACCTTTGAATGCTTCTACATCCGCTGTATTGCTAGTATTTTCAGCAATACCAAGTTGATATGCTATTGGTTGTGCCTTTTTTTTAACACTACTTTTGAAGGGGTTCATCCCTTCTCGTTCGCATTGTTTCAGACTTTCAGTAGTTTGAACTGAGAATTTTCTACTATTGATTGTGCCTTCTTTTTATTTTATACTACTTTTGAAGGGGCTCATCCCTTCTCGTTCGCATTGTTTCAGTAGTTTGACCTGAGAATTTTCAACAGAGGGAGATGGGTCTAAAATTTATGTTAGCTGCATTGCTTTTCGAGATCCAGTGAGTGAGGATATTGCTGAAGCTTATCGAATCCCAGCGAATTCATTTGCGGACAAATGTATCTGTCTCGTTTCACACTCACCCAGTTTTCGTGTCCTTAGGGATACACTGGAGGAATTATTTACTCTTTGCTTTTCTCCTACTGGCAGCAGGTATGGTTTATTTGACGACTCTTTGTTCTGTGTTTGCTGAATTGTCTTATCCATGATTGTTATCACGACTTTTTTTCTTTTTCGCTTAGTTTTACTATTCCTGTTATTATGTCCATTTGTTCATATGAATCAGGAGAACTTCAGTCTTGGACATTACCTGTCTACTATGTAGTAAAGGATTTAGACCCCGAGTCAGTGTGAGCAGTTGGTATAAAATTAAGATAATTCATTTTAGCAGAAACTAGATAGCAAACAAGTACAGCCAAAAGAAAAGTGTAGCAGAATGACTTACTTCTATGACTAGCATCATTTCATCTTATTACTTATATTGTTAGTAACTCTCAGCTTTGTAACATTTTCAGCAAGCCATTGTGGGATGTTATTGCCTATCTTGTGTCAAACGTTCCTTTGCCTACACCGGGAAGGGACAGGGTGCTTTTTGCTGTTGAACACTGCCTACTTTCTGTGGAGGCTCCATCGAATGATGGACTGCCTCATGCTGATGTATGGACACTTTGCTTCAACACTTTTAAACTCGACTGTTGCTTTGAATCTTCTGATATTTTGGTCATGTGGTAAGCAGGTTACCAGTTGACGTTGACATTCATCTGTTTCTGTGATACAGATATCCTTTCAACCACTGGTGCAGTGCTTGGATGTGGACAACTTAATTAAGCTTTTCACTGCCGTGTTGCTGGAAAGGCGTGTTTTGATTCGATCAAATAAGTAAGCTTTTGACTTGGGGCACTAGAAAGATCTTCAGTTCTTAATGCTACTGCTTTTAGGTTCAAATTTGGCATTTTACTGACGAATAACTCTTACTGCAACCAATTATTTAAGTCTGGTCCAGAAACAGTTACTCAAGGCCACATTGAGAGACTTGAGATTCACTACCAAAAAGTTTTCTTCAAGACATATGATATGGTTCAGTTTCTAAGTAGCAACAGACTTATACTCTTGTCTACTTGTTATGGGTTTCATTTCTTGATCTGTTTAGATTACCAAGCCACAAAATGACATTAATCAGTGGTTAGCATTAATCATTTAGTACCAGGATTGTCTTTATTTAAGTGTGCACCATCTTTTCTCATATGGCAGGTATACACTTCTAACTCTGGTGTCGGAGGCCATTTGTCATTTGATATATCCTTTCAGGTGGCAGGTAAGTTGGCCTGCATTGATCCTGCTCTCGCTATTTTGTCGTAAGACATGCGTGCTAACTGCACCATTTCTGTGATGAGACTATGTTTGTCACTTTCATTCGTCTTGTACTTCAGCATTGTGATCTGTTAATTCGATTTTATACTGAATCTCTAACTTTTGGCTCTTTGTTGTTGTTCTGAAGCATGTCTACATTCCATTACTATTTTTCAGTGGGGTAGACTATATTGATGCTCCCACACCATACATGATGGGTTTGCACTCAGGTGTTGATACAACTGGTCTCAGTATGGATGGTGTAAGCTTTGTATCTTGTGCATAATCTTTTAGTGATTTCTTAGGTTTTGTTTTTTGTTTGCATGATGTTGTGACGACAAATTCTCTTTCTATTTATTCTGTTCCTTTCTAGGCGTTGCTTCAAACATCATGTCTGCATGAGATTCATGAAAAAGAAAAGGTCTCTAAATTGAAGATAAAGATAGAAACACGCATGTCATTTAAATTTTTTGAGTTTTTGGCCAGATTTCCATCCATTCAAGATTTGTTGCAGTTTACAAATCTTGGAGAATGAAAACGTGCTTGAAATACTAGCTAGGAAATGGTGGAAAGGAGCTTTGGTTGTCTGAAACCCTGAATACAAACTTTATGCAGACTTGGATCTGTAGCCTCACAATGGGGATCAAAGAAGGCTATATCTTCATATTTGCCTTATGCTGAATTTACCAAAAAAGACTTCAATTTCAGGCACAATTCCTCAACTAATATGTAATTGAGCAACATCTAAGAACATGATTAGACCATTAATGGTATCCTTCATTTGTACTTGTATACGTGAATGATGGTTTAAACATGATTTATAAGTACTGGGTTATTCCTACCTTATCTAAAGAAAAATTGGTGCTCAAGGTGTTAGCTTGGAAGCGAGTTACCTTGTTGATTTTTACACAACCTTTTGATGATTTGAACTCTCCATCCTATAATATCTTGTGTATTTTCATATTATATGTCATAGGCTGCTTTAACCAATAGTAAGTTTGGTACATATACTGCGAAAGTTTACTGGTATGAAAATCTTAGTTAATGTTTTCGTCAGATGAAATTTATTTAATCCGGGGTTCTGTTCTGTCCATTTTGTTGCCCCTTTATACATTTTAAATTCAAAACCTTGACTGTGCTTATTTACCTATGTTTTATCTAGGTAGTTGTCGTTGACCTTGAATACAATCGCATCACCACTACAGAAGATATACCTCCCGTGCCAGAGCCAGAACTGAGTACTCTGCGGGGTGACATAATGAAACTTCTGTATCCAAATGTTGTTGGTATAGATGAGATGAAGACTAGCCTTTGTACTTCATCCGAGTATTATCCAAAAGGTGGCAGCAGACCTTGGGGAGAGGAGCAAGATCTTCAATTTAGGTGATGCCTAGGTTCCTCTGAAACTTCTATGGAAGCATACCTGTAAGATGTTTGGGTGGTGCATGCTTGTTAAGAGCTCGTTCATAAATTATGGGTGAACTCTATGGAATGGAGTGATCCTCACACGCTTGATTACTGTATTGTGTTGATTTTATTGGAGGTTAAGAAGGTCTATGATGTCTGAAAAATTAACACTTGTTTCTCTTCTAAACTTTACGAGCCTTTAACGTTACATAAATATGATAATATTACCTGGTACCATGGGGTAGGAGTGCTTTGATGCAAGTTCTGTAGTGTATATGAATTGGACGGTGGTACTATATCTTCAACCTAAATTTTTGTGAAGCAGTTGCAATATCTGCTGATAGATTGATTTGAGGTTCCAAACTTTTCATTGTTTTTATGATGTAGATCAGTTTTGCTATACATGCCTTCCTTGTAATCAAGATATGAGGGTTTGGATATCCATTGCATTGCTCAATAAGAACACTTTTTCTTATTATATGTTTCAATTCATGTCTGCAGATTAATATTCTTAAAATTCTTCGCATCCATTTTGAGTGGCTATCGTAATTTCATGGTAAGAATATTATCTTCCTTTGCTGTAGTTTTGTTTTCCTTTCCCAGTTCCTCTTCTGATCCAATCATTCTTTGTCAGGAACCCTCTGCTAATCAAGTCTTCAACACTCAAGCATTTATGAAGAAACGCTCTCGGTCAACTAGCCAACCACCAGACTCCATGGTGATGTTGCTTTCTCTTAATTATCATCTTTTTTCACTTTCAGGTTTAATTGGGGCTAAACACTAGGAAAAGTCAGTCTTAATACTTTGTTTTCTTTACTCTGTTTTGATTATTGCTATCCGATTTGCTCTTTTTATATGGCATTTTATTTAAACCCGAACATTTACGTGCTGACAGTACCATGACAATTGCTTTCCAACAGATTGCACAGTTTCTGGAATCTCAGGGGTTCATTGATTACCTGGAGAGAGGCATTGGTTCTGACGCTAAAGCTAATAATCTTCTTGATAAGCTACAAGATGCGATGGGAAGAGGTCAAAATCCCATGTCTATTTTTCCAGTTCTCTCGTCAGAACCTGAGATCATAACCATATCCGATGCTGGTGTTGGAATTTCAGGTGATTAATTAATCTTGTGACAATTTAACTGTTTGAGAGGGGTGTGCAAAAAGCAAACAAGTTTGGCTCATTCTCAGTATTTATTGTTTATCTTCTAAACATCATACATCTCGGTTGATCAGGATCGGGTGGAAAACACTGTTATGACAGATTTCCTGCAAACTTTAGAACGGAGGAACAAGAAGAAAAGAGGAAGGCTATTCTTGCAGCAGCTGTTGGAGCTCTGGAATATTCAGCAAAGCATGGTCCTAGGTACCTAAAACTATGGTGTCCTCTCAACTATGAGTTTTGTAAGATGAAAAGAGTCACTGGCACTTAGAATTTAATTCCTGTAGATTGGAGATTCATGTTATCTATCATCCTCAATGCGATAGAAGTTGTGCTTGTATCTATGTTGACTTACTGCTTCTTTCAAATTATCTCTGACCTTCGTGGTTCTTTCATACCAGCTCCCCTTCTGTGAGACTCGACTCGAAAGCGGAAAGCCTCAGTCCGAGGGAAAGAGCAGTAAGTTCTATCGAACTGTGCCACAGTGGCTGATGCATCATCTATATTATGAATTAGAACGAGAAAATAACTTGAACCTCTTTTGTGTTTTCTTTGGCCAGGCTGAAAGAGAACGGATGGTACTGGATATACAAGTGAAGTTGCAGGTTAGGAAGCTACCTTTACTCAATATGAGTCGTAACACTTAGTTTTGTTTCCGAGTAGCTAAGAATAACCATATTAGGGGAGTTTGGTTTAATTTAGCTGATTCAGTTACAACTTACCAATTTCAGTTGATACCTCTTCTTGCTAATGGGACGTGCTTCTTTTTTCCTATTGACACATGGATGTAAATGCAATTTTCAGTTTTGTTGTATCTTGCTTATACTACATTATGTATGTCTTGATGGACTTACTAATACTGTTCTTAATTTTCATTTACTCCTATTGTTTACTTCCGACTTCTAAGTATCAAGGTGTGCTTTGTTCGCAGGGTTTGTGGTTGCGTCTTTTGAAGTTGGGTGCTACTGATGATCCTCTTTCTTCATTTGAATATGGCACAATCCTAGGTACTGTTTTCGCGCTGTTAAGTTTTTCCACCTGGCCATCTGGTACAGTGTTTCCTGAGCAAGTGTCTTTAAACTGCCGCATATTATAAGCTCTATATCATTTGCAGCATTAATTGAGTCGGACGCAGAGGGAATTGGAGGCAGTGGGTTTGTTGAATGTATAAGGGAACACATTCATACTGTATGTAAATCCCAGTGGCAAACCTTGTTTAGTGGTTGTATGTTGGGATTGTCTGCTGACTTAATTTCTGTGATAAATTTATTCTTACCAGGGATGGATTTGCCAATTGACAGAGGAGCAGTTCATTGCAGTGAAGGAATTGGTATGTATCCTTTCATTAATAGCAAGAGTATAGATGGGGAGGATTAGTGTTGTTGAAGATCAGTCATAAAAGTCAATCGACTTATTGGCCAGTAGAAAGACCATCACCTGTGATCCTGTTTGGAAAAGCTTGCGAATGCGGAATGATGCAAGTCGTTTTTGCTTTTTTGTGTTATTTTCTTCCTTTTCCTGATATTTCAGAAAAACCTTTCTGCAAACACTCCTGGGCAGTTTTAGGCTAGTAATGGTTGCATACTCTGGCCTCTTCCCTTAATTTCATTGTCAGTAAGCTTTGAGGCAAGTCGTAGTTTTTCCTTTTGATTGGCAATTCCTAGTATGTTTATGATCTAGCTTCTGGTAGGCGAGGTCCGTTTTATAATATTTTACACCTGCCTTATCACATTAGTAACTTGTCTTAGGTTTTGTGAAACTTTAGCTCAAAACAGCAATTAGTCGTGCCACCTCCCGCAATGACACGTCAACTGTGAGAGACGCCCTCGAAATATCTGCTGAAATGTACAAAAAAGACTCTAATAACGTCAAGGACTATGTGCAACGCCATCTCCTTTCTCTTCCAATCTGGGAGGAACTAAGGTATGCATTTCGCATCCACTTTGTAGGAGTTGAAGTGATTCTGTGTTTGATCTCGTGTTATCCGTAAACTGTATCACACATTCACACTTATTTGTTGGTTGGTATTTCAAACTTCAGTGCACCCAAGTTAAGAAAAAATATAATGTGTATAGATAGTCCATATCGTTAGGTTAGCTGTTACTCTTGTATCTTAAACTTCAGCCAACCGAGATTGCAACTGCTTTTTACTGAGTTTGCAGTCATGCCTATTTTCTTCAAATCACATAAGAGTTGGACATATGCTAATAGTTCTCGGTATTCCTGTTACAGATTTTGGGAAGGATACTTTGACTATTTAGTGGACCAGAATTCAAACAAGTAAGTGCCTTGCACATTTACTTTTTGTCCCTGATAGCTTGAACATTGAAACTTGCAAGCGAACTGTCTTATAATTTCATGTAGAAGCTTATAGTTGACTCTATCTACATACTTAAAGTGTTTACTGTATGTGGTTTGAGATGATAGTATACTCATAACCAGTTCTTTTTCTAATCCTTATTTAGGTTGTCCAATTACGTGACTCTTGTGACAGCACAGCTCATTATACTGGCTTCTCACATGGTAAACTCTCTTAGGCCCGTCCTCTTATATATGATAGCCTGCTACAGAGACAAGCATTTCATTATTGATCTCTGTTTCATGTTGTATAATGGAGGCTGGATTAGGACTTCCTGACACTGATGCGTGGTACATGATTGAGACAATTGCTGATAAAAACAATATCGGTTACAAAAATTCTGTAAGTGATGCTGTTTTTTTTCTGGTTCTTCTATGTGGCAGTTTTATATCTGTCTCTTAATCTCATCTTTTTGCCGGGTCGCTGCAATTCCTGTCTTTGTGAGTGACATTAGAAACTAATAATCTATGGTATTGCAGATAAATCTTCGTGGTTTATTGTCACATATCCAACATTTACGGGTTGGTTACTGGGGAATCTCCTCTGTGAAAGTCCATTCTTCGTCACCGTATGGATTAGCATCCCCATCTCCAGATGCCGTAGATGAGAGCCAGCAGCCTACTGAGGCTTCTGGTGTTGGCCGGAGCTGGGTCCAGAGTATGTTTAGCAGAGATACGTCGACAAGAAACAATTCCTTCAGTCGTGGTGTCCGCAGGTGGACTTCTGACAATAGCAACCCAGGTATATTTCTTAATGTTTATAGGAGCTTATGTTCCAGACTCTCTTCAGAAACCTGGATTCCATCTGATAAGTCATTGCTGCATTATTTTTGGTTTCAGCTGCAAATGAGAACATCAAAGGTACAGCTTCTCCCCGTAGGCCAGAATTATCAAATGCCGGGCAGAAGAAAATCCAGTCAAGTATGCGTGTTCTCAGAGGCCACACTGGTGCCATCACTGCTTTACATTGTGTAACGAGAAGAGAGGTGTGGGATTTGGTTGGTGATCGTGAAGATGCAGGCTTTTTCATAAGTGGAAGCACCGATTGCACGGTAGTTCCGAACTTACTTATTTATTTTGATAAGAGTATTTTGGTGCTGGCTGTTCCCTGATAGACCTTTGGTTCTTTGTCCCCTGAGATTTAATATTGGTATTCCTTTTTCAAAATAGCTGGTTCTCTGCGTAACTTAGGATTTCCTATTAATCTGCACATGAATGTGTAATGGGCTATATAATTTTTCAGGTTAAGCTTTGGGATCCTAGTATCCGTGGTTCTGAGCTTCGTGCGACTTTGAAAGGTCATACAAGGTGCGTAAATCGTAATTTAGTTTGTATTGATTACGAACTGTTCGATATTTTTCCAATACCTTTACATTTCTTAAACTATATCTTTTTGGTCCGTTGATTTGTTTTACTTGTGCTTCATTGTAGAGTGAACGGTTGTTTGAACTTCTTGGTCAAACTAATTGTCGTTATATCTTCTTTTTTTCTCTCACTTCAGAGCTATCCGTGCAATCAGCTCCGACCGAGGGAAGGTGGTATCGGGATCAGATGACCAGACTGTCATAGTTTGGGATAAGCAGACGACTCAACTTCTAGAAGAGCTAAAGGGCCATGATGCACAGGTTTAGTTGCTAACTTTGCTGCCCTATAAAGATTTTATTTTCTGTGTCTAACTTACTAACATACAACCATCTCTACTTCCAGAGTTGAAAAAACATATAACTAGATTGATGCTTGACCTTCTTACTCTTGTTATTTTGTTTTCAGGTCAGCTCGGTACGGATGTTATCAGGAGAGCGTGTCCTCACTTCTTCCCACGATGGAAGCATAAAGATGTGGGACGTGAGAACGGATACTTGTGTGGCTACTGTAGGTCGTTGCTCAAGTGCAGTTCTTTGCATGGAGTATGATGACTCTACAGGAATCTTAGCAGCTGCCGGGAGAGATGCGTATGTGCTCTGCAGTTCAATGCTTAAATTGCTGATGTTATATAATTAGCATAATTCCTATAATTAGTTGTTCTTTTTTAGGGTTGCAAATGTTTGGGACATCCGTGCTGGTAGACAGATGCACAAGCTAAGAGGGCACTCAAAATGGATCCGGTAAGCAAAACTGGATTAAAAGGACTTGATTACCTTCTTGTCATTATTCTTTATATCAGGATTATAAGTTGGTGTTTCAATTGTGGCAATCATACAGGTCAATAAGGATGGTTGGAGACACTGTAATTACCGGAAGTGATGACTGGACTGCTAGATTATGGTCTGTTTCTCGTGGATCATGTGATGCTGTACTATCATGCCATGCTGGTCCAATTCAATGTGTTGAGTTATCACCGTCCAATAATGGGATAATTACGGGTTGGTTACCCCTTTCTACATTAATGATTTTATGTTTATTCAACGTGTTGCAAGTGTTGTTATTGCACTAATTAAAAGAATTTAGTACGTAGTCAACAACCCATTGAATTGTTGTGTTATGTTATGATTTTCTTTTTCAGGTTCAACTGATGGACTGATCAGGTTTTGGGAAAATGAGGAGGGTAAGAGCAATAGTATTTTCTCCGTATAGATTTTGCTTTACCTGGATTTCAGATTCTTCTCTTAGATCTATGATGTGGTGGAGACCAGTTAACAAAATCTGGATTTTTCTCCGAGACAATAACTTAACAAATGGCAACTAATATCTTTTGTAAAGACGAAACTGATAAGTTTCTTTCTTACCTTGATGAAAAACAATTGCAGTTAATCTTGAGCTTAGCACTTCAGGCATTTAAATGTACTTTGTTTATCTTTGTGTCTGTACAGGAGGGATAAGATGTGTGAAGAATGTAACTATACATTCTTCTTCTGTTTTATCTATCAGTGCTGGGGAACATTGGTTAGGAATTGGAGCGGCAGATAATTCCATGTCCCTCTTTCATCGGCCTCAAGAAAGGCTTGGTGGATTCTCCGGAACTGGATCTAAAATGGCTGGGTGGCAACTGTACAGAACTCCACCAAAAACAGTTGCTGTGGTATTTTATCAATATCCTTTTATATACTTGCATTATAAAAAAAATATATTTTATCACCAAATACTACCTGAATGACCTTTGTCAACTAACTACCAAATTTGCTCTGAATTCATTTTCAAACTTCAGTAACTATAAATGCAGGGATTACGGAAAGTTGATTTCCTTGCTTGTTTACCTTGTAGGTACGATGTGTTTCTACAGACTTGGAAAGGAAAAGGATATGCAGTGGTGGACGCAACGGACTTCTTAGATTGTGGGAAGCCACTATCAACATTTAGTTCACTAATGATTTTTCCGGGAGCCTTTAATGTTATCACTAGGGCAATCGACAAATATATTGGAGAAATTTGGCCTGCAATTGATTACTGCATCAATAAGCAACTCTGACGACAGCAAGTTTGCTGCAGTTTTTCCCTCCGGAGTTGATTATAATGCTTCCAAGTAGACAAGGGAAAAGAAATGCAAATTATATATATATCCACAAGCTTTTAGTTCAAATATTAGTCCAGTTCTATCTAGTGCGAGGTTTTGTGTAGTGATGTGTGTTGTAATATAGAAGCTATCCCTTCATAACGGGATTCCACAGTTCATATATTGTGTTGGTGAATGTGATTTGTAAAATGTACATTAATTTTTAGATTTTCTGGCAATCAAATACCAACTGTGTTGAAATAGAACTTCGTTTCTGGCAAGTGCTACTGAAGATTAGTTTCAAATAGTTGTATAATGTAAATTACAGGTCGGTAGATAAGATCAGATTCTTCAATCCACATGGAGTCATGGACTGATCTTGGACATAATTGATTTTATTCCTTTTTCTCTGCTGGCTAACAACTTTGTTCCATTTATGGAAGGTGGTCTTATAATGGATAAAATCTGGTCAAAAAAGTTAAGGGCAAATGAAGAAAGAAAGGTCCACTACTTTCAACCTCAAAGCCAATCTTCTTTTTTTCTCATGCTCCAAAGAATATACCACTCCAACTAAGTTTCTACACAATTCATTCCAACACTGTATAAACTGCTGCATCACTAAAAACAGGTTTCTTGCGTGCGCAAATGAAATATCTAAGACGAGCGGAATCAAAATCATTGGTTTTAGTTTATTTTTTGAATATGTTTCATATGTAAGAGAATCAGATCTACAAAGATACACTAGGTGGAGTGCCATATTGAGGGTGATCTTGCTGATATCGACTGATTTGGTTTGGTGGGTAAAATACATCCGGAACTTGTCCTTTAAGATCATTTTAAGATCATTTCCATATATTCCTTAAGGTATGGTATGATCAGATTTTGGCATGTATTCTGAAAGAGATGGTGGTATACATATTTGTAAGTTGTTACATTTTCAGATGTTTTGTCAGATGACTCGACTGGCTAGCCATATTCGCCATAATATGGATCCATATTAAGTGAATATCATATCATATCATATCATGTGTCATTACCAACTTGCATTTGATTTAACTGCTGAAGATAAGTACTTGAGACACTTCGTTTCACACTCCCACGCATGCAAGGAATATAGTTGAGCAGGAATAATACTCTAAATGGATCGACTTTTAAACAGTACACTAACATTATCAGGAAAAAGAATTACCAGATTGAATTCCATAAATCTTGAAAGTAAAAGCAGTTTTACCATGTTTAAAACTCGGTATGTTTAACATTTTGAATCGCCCTATCACACACACGAATGCATAACACCACGATATGCACTACTAGGTGTCAAATTTCACTTCCATGTTTAGGCATCTCCATAGTAGCAAATCTGACGGCTAACAAATATGTGCTCCTTGTGCATTCATGCGCGTGATAGAACTAGTCCAACATTTTTGAAGCAGAAAACTAGTCAATCAGAATACATAGTAATATACAGTTTTCGGATCCACACAAGGCCAGTAGTTAACAGGGAAACTTAGAGTCAGGGTATTAATCAGAAGGGCACACACTATACTTAAAACTTTTAAATTGGATAGATAAAACTATTCTGCAATACATTTCCTTGAGTACATCAAAAAAAACACAAAAAGAAAGTTGATATTACAGCATGATCATCGGTCACCGTTTGTAATTTGGGAGTGATCAAAGCTAATACTACTAACGACTGACGAGCCGTGTCATTTGCTGATGAAAGCTTTGATTTGAGAAATCATTTCACGGGTTCTAGTTTGAGAGAGTTGATAGTTATGTAGAATCTGAAAAGCATGTCCAACACCCATAAACATAACCTGCTCCACATTTTTCCCTGCTCTTCTCATAGCATTACAAAACTCCAAGCTCCTATCTTTCAATATATCCATCTCTGAGATGCAAACCATAACTGGAGGAATTCTCAAGTCTTCTAATCGGGTCGCACCTTTGGCTAAAGGGTTGCAAAATTGATGATCACGGTTTGAACCCGCCGGCAAAGATAATCGCCAAAATACGTCAGAGTTCAGACACGGTTAAACTCAAAGCTGAATTCGGAGGCTGTGCTAAATATTTCTCAGAGTAAGTTCTTTGTTCCCCTCCAAAAAAGGGTTGAACTAAGATGATCCCTCTGAGTGTCAACGGGTTAATTAGTCCCGATGCACCGATCCGTTTAGCTACATTATGGGCTATATTGGCACCAGCGCTATCACCACCTATGAACACCTTTGATAAATTGCAACTGTTTAACCACCATCTCTGATCATTATTAGATCTCATTGTGGCTTGCTGTTTAACCCACATGACAGAGTTGAAACCATCATCGAAAGCCTTCGGTAGACGATGTTCCGGTGCTAGACGATAATTCACTGACATAACAACACAACCAGAAGCAGAAGCTAATTTTGATATGAATTCATGATAGCAGATCCAAGAAGGTGAACCCACACAAAACCCACCACCATGAAAGTAAATAAGCAAAGGAAGTTGTTTTCCTTGGCATTTTGGGACATAAAATCTATCCCAAAGGTTACTGAATTTATCCATGATAACATCTTTGCATAACAAGTTTAGCTCTTGGCCTACGGCCGCCACAACATTCGGCACGATCGGAGGACGTTCGACGTAACCATCTTTGTAAACTTCGATTAATCCTTCAATCTCTTCAATCACAGCCCCATGTTGGTTGTGATCTTTCTTGCTGTTGCTGATATTTGAATGTGTAGTGCTCATTCTTGATTCCATGGATATGTTGGCCATTTTTGTTCTTTTGATTCTCATAAAAAGTTTAACAAAATGAAACAATATTGTTTTTTCTTCTTCTTCTTAGGTTCTCTTATGAAGATTTAGTACATAAGACTTGGTAGGTCTTGTTTATATAGGGAAAAAAAAGGAAGAAGAAGATGTCAGTCCAAGTGCGAAAATGCTATTTGACACCCTCAATAACAGCTAGTTAACAGCTGATTTTGACGTGGCATCACATGTGGAGGAAAGAACTGTTTATCTATTATACACGTCATGGATAACATTAATCTTTTTTTTTCTTCCATTCGTCTGTCACACTTGTTGTCATCTTCTTTTTATGGTTTGTGTTAAAAAAAAGCAATCAACAAATGTTTTGCCTTCCCGGGAAGTGGACATCATATATGTATATTGATCTGATTGACACAAATCAAAAGACATAAAAAAAAAAAGAAACAAAAATAATGAGATTAGTTAGATCCGATCATACTAATGCAAAAAGCATCAAAACCCCTTCTTCCTTCTGAATTCGATCATTAGATTGATGGGAAATTCCTAATTTTTGATCGATTTTGCTACTGAAACTAAACTTGGGTTAATTTTCTTTGTGATTCTGAAAGATTGATTAATGTTTTAGCAAAACAGGATTTGTTTTCGCAGTTCAAACTACAAATTTTCATTAAAAAGAAATTAAGTACATGTTAGAGAGAAAAATTACGAAAGGAAGAGATATTGCATCAAGCTAAAAATTTGATAGCGAGAAAGAGTAATAAGAATGTGAAGCTCATGGTATCTTTTGGTTATTCTTACCATTTCAGATTTTGTACGAACAGTACTAATCTAAATTCAATTATTTCAATATATTTTTTTATCGATGTTTTTCCCTTCGTATGACTTGGGTCAGCAAAACCATAGATGTTCTTCCACAGATGGTTTGAGTTCTTTGTTAAGAATATATTGAATTCAGATTAGACCTCTGAAGGAAAACTCAAACCATTTTGTCAATCAGACAGTTTTTTTGTTTTTTTGTTTTCAGAAGGAAAACTCAAACTCAAAGGCATAATAAAAGAAACAAAAACAATGAAATTAGTTAGATCTGATCATACTAATGCAAAAAGCATCAAAACCCATTCTTCCTTCTGAATTTGATCATTAGATTGATCTGATGAGTCATTTTTGAAGTTAGAGATTCATTTTAAAAGTCAATGCTCCACGGTGCGTTTGAGATCGATGACATGGAGAATGAGTCATTTTTCACTCTCACATACGTGCCATGTCCACATCAGTATAGCTGTCAACTAGCTGTTATTCAGCTGGTCATGTAGCAGGATTGGTCCAAGTGGATGGCTAGTACATGGAAGTAGAGAGAATATATGATAGAAGATTTTAGCCTACCTGTTTATGACAAGTGTCTGATAGCTACTTGTTATCTTGAGTGTTTTTTTTTCTTTTTCTTTGGCTACTTGTAAAATGTTAAGTGGGATTGGATTGGAGTTCAATTGATGCTGATGTATGATTGTGTCTATGTACTTGCGAAGATACACTCCAAAAGTGAATATTAGTCGTCTCTAATTTAGGTGGTGGGTGGTTAAGAGTGCTAATGCTAGATTAACACCTAAAGCAGCAGTGTGTGCTAGAAAGTCTAAATTAACTGCTGATCTGAATTCATATGCAACAAACAAAAGTAATGGAGTATTTAACTAATGATGATGTTTAAAAGTCTAAATGTCTGTTTTCCGGAAGGTGCAAGGAACCGGGCTGTCTTCTTGCTACTGATTCTGAAGTAGACATTGTAGGGTTGATCCATTTGATCCTGATTGGAAATTTGGAAACCAGAAGTTACACCATTGACTTCACATTTGCTCATAATTAACCGCAAGACTGCCACATGGGTATGTTTGCGCACGGGTTATTGTTGAGATTATTAGTCCCATATTATCCGGGTTATTTAAGATCCTGCGGTTAATAATTCTTAGAGTCACTCCACTCATAACTAATTGGTTTTTGAGTTGGATGTCCGTCTTCTAACATGGTATCAGAGCAGGTTATTTGGCCGCACTCTTATTCCGCATTACCTCACCCGATTTATTGACCACGTGTTAAACCAACAAGACTACACGTGTGGGGACGTGGAGTATTTACCTAGTATTTACCCGGAAATGATACACTCATCCGGAAAACCGGGGTGGGTTAAGTGTGGATCCCACACCTCTTTCTCACACAAACAAAATCGGGATGACCCCGGGACATCAACCATTTCCCGTATTTAGTATCTTTTTTTTCCAAAATAAATTTATCGCCTTCTCGAGAGTTTCTGATCTACTTGTTGATTGACAACAAATCCAGCTTGAGACCGACTGTAATATACTGATTTCATTAATTAGTACTAAAATTATGGTCAAGGTTTTAAATTTTCTTGCAATAACCACGGGAATTAAAGAACTCATCACACCTAGATCTGCTATACTGATTTGATACTGTGCCATGATGTGACCAATTGATTGAGCCTAATTAGCATCTATTTAGTCAAGTCTGAGAGGCATCTGTACCTAGTATTACAGACCCTTCATATTGGTCATTTAAGTGGCTAGGCAAATAATAAAGTAATTAATTAGTCAACTGAACAGAAGGAGAGGAGTGCCTAGAAGGCTAGCAGTAGCGCAGTGGAAAAGTTAGTGGGTATACTGATTAATTTCGAGGAAAACACTGCTCGTCAAAATCTATAATCTAGAAGGCCACGGAGTACTATGCGGACACAATCCGATGCGGCCAGAGAGGTATAACAATTTCCCGAAGGGGAAATTAGGCTAAGGCTCAACCCATGGATAACCCATAATATGAGGCCCTTAATTAAAAGAAGTTTAAGTCTAGGCCCCGAGTTATTAAAAGACATCCATGCCCTTTTATATATTGTCAAGCCCCAAATTAAATAAAATTTAAATTTAAGCCCAAAATTTTTAAATCTAGGCCCAAAGTTGTTAAAATACAGTGTGAATGTGTAAACAGAAGTTACACATACATATGGCATGTGTATCCTGAAGTTACACATCCTTATGACATGTGTAATGCAAAGTTACACATCAAAAAAATAGACATCAAAAAGAACACATACAAAAAAATACATGTATTACTTAATATTCATTTACAATAATTTCTTAGCATGTATAACTAGAAGTTACACACGCATCTGTCTAGTATAATTGAGAGTTACATATGCATCTATCTAGTGTAACTGAGAGTTACACATGCGTCTGACGTCTGATTTGTGCTTTTATGAAGTTTAAATATTTGTCTTTCCTTCTTGTCTTCCTCCCTCCAAAATGCTTGCATATCTGCAACGAAATAAACATCCATAGATCAGGTTGGATGAACAAAAAACAAAAATAACAATATTATACAACAATTGTAAGGCAAGATTATAGAACAAAGACGACAGAAAAGACACATGATAACCTATCTTAGCATGTGTAACTGGGAGCTACACATGCATCTGTCATGTGTAATTGACAGTTGTACATGCATATGACTTGGATACCTAGCATGTGGAATTTTTTGGTTGCAAGTTTGTTCATTTTAGCATGTGTAACTAGGAGTTACATGTGCATCTGTCTAGTGTAAAGAGGAGTTACATGCATATAGTATGTGTAACTAGGAGTTACATATGCATATAGCATGTGTAATTGAGAGTTACAAATGCACCTGACTTGTGTAACTGAGATTTACACATCCATATAAAGCACACATTTTCAACTATAAAAGACCTAAAAATCATCACTTCTCACCTGGGCAGTGGCCAACATCCTTATCTATCCAGCCATAAACTGCAAGAATATCCCAGAGCTTTGATAAATGTTCTTGGTTCTCGTGGTAAGCTAGTGTCTTGCCAGTGTGCGCAAACAACATCGAGACCTGCATAAACATCAATTGATATATAAAAGGTTACAATTATTCAGAAATTACTTTCATAGAAACATTGAAATACCACAGTCAAAACACCCTTAAACAAGCATGTGTAATCATCTGAGATGCATACAAAATCCATGCGTAATTCGAAATTACACATGCATCCTTCTAGTGTAACTGGGAGTTATAACTGAGAATTACACTGGCAGCAACAACATTCACATCGACCATAAAAAAAGACTCATACAAAAACAGATAAAAACATAATTCACCACAAAAATTTCTCAGAAATTACACATGCAATTAGGTTGTGTATGTAGGAGTTGCACATGTTATTTAACGTGTGTAATCAGAAGTTACACATGTACTTATCTCACCTGGAAAAAAACCAATTTCCATTGAGTTTCCGTAGTAATTCAAACATTTTAACTTTAATATCCCCTCTTATGTACTGCCATACCTAAATTTCTATGTCATATTATTACTTGAATCAATTTTACGAACAATCACAGCTGGAACAAACAGTATTGGATTTGCATGGTAAATGATACTTCTAATTAATACTTCAAATGAACATATCTTAGCATGGTACTCCACCAATTCTTCACTGAACGGCTACCAGAACTCATGGAAAAACAACTGCAGCAGGCAGGTAAATACCATGCATTTATATAGAACATGGACTTTATATCCCACCATGTGTAACTAGAAGTTATACATCCAATTATTTTGTCATAATAATATAAAGAAAGCCATTCGATGTGCCACGAAATGAGTAACAAAATAGTCCAACATACTTATAATAGAGTAGACATCTTCAAGAAAAATGCATAATCAGCTAAACACTCATAAAACAAGCATGTATAATCAGCTAGTACACATAAAAATGCATGCAGAAGTAACAAATCATTTCTCTATACACGGTTAACAAATATGTTACTAATAGCTTAGAACCAACTCACGAACAAAATACAAGTATTATTTCTATTTATCGACAAAAAATGCATAAAATTGATGTATCACTGTATTCAATGATCGAAAACCTCCATAAGAGTCATAACACTCAACCAATCAGAAATGTAAACAGCTAGATCAGATCCCTAGGGCAATTTACACAGCATAATCAAGGATCCAAGTATAAATTTACACATAATTATCTCAGAACCAGCTCGGGTACAACAATAACAAGATCTATCGGAAGAATTCAATAGCTACATACTGAAACCCTAACTACAAAATTCTGAATCAAACTCGACAAGAGAGTAGTAAAACTCACCAATTTTTGCACCGAGACCTTGCATCCCAGAGACAAGGATGTTAGAAGCAAAAAGTCTCTGCATAGTTTCCCGTCCATAAACAGCAAGCTCTAAGCTCACCACCAAGTCCGTTCTGCAGCTTCAATTGCAACCACCATCTGTTTCACTGTCTGAAATTCATCATAGTCAACAACAAACTATGAATCCACGCATGTAATATCTTGACTCTTAATTACCACACTGTAAAACAAGTTTCATATGTGTAACTAAGAGTTACACATGCTATATGCATGTGTAACTAGAAGTTACACATTCATATGACTTATGTACTAGGAGTTAAACATCCGCATATTAAGGGTTACAGAGCTAATCCCAATGAAGAATAAGAAATACATGCATGACCAGGCTTAGTTATCGCAGAATTATTAACCTTGGGAAGCTCTATAAGCTTAATGAGACATAACTTACACCATAAACATTAACACTAGTTCTCTCCCTATCTTGTATTACCATGTGAATACCACCACTAGGTCCAAATAAAAACATCCTCTCTGAAATTAACATAACATCACCATGAATTACTTCAACAGCTACACAGACACAAGCGTTCAAGGCCGTGTTCAATATGCAGTCACCAAAAGCTTTAAATGTAAAAAAATTTGCATATGTTGCAACTAGTTACATCCTATGTTACTGTAACATTATTATAACCAAAACAGACAGGCAATCATAGTATGTTAAACCGTTCTTATCTCCTATGCGATACAAATCCTCCTATTCAACCAAAATACTGAAAAACTTTGCATAAGCAAACAGTTTTTAAGCAGCACAAACCTCATCTGAACGTTGTTTCCCAACAACCAAAAGTTACACCTGCACTTCGATGCAACATTCATTTTCACAAGTAAAACAAAATTTGCAAAATACATGCTATAGCACACAACAGTTTAGAACAATCCCATCAGTTTTTTACACCATAACTGGACATATCACATTCCTTATGAACACTAACCTGATCCCAAAGAAATTTCTACCACATATACATGGATATAACACATACATTTTTCCAAAATTTCACAGAAACGTAACGGTTAGAACTTTAATTATAACTGATTCTCTATGTTCTTCTCAGTCTGGATTCCTACGGACACATCTGACAAAGTCAGTTGGCTGGAGTACTTCTGAAACTCCAATTCAAGTGAAATTTTTACATAAAGCTCTTCACCTAAATGGGTTACTTCCATTAAAATTTCAAAGAATTCTATGTAGTATAAATAAATAATTTCAGGTTTTCAGAACTGTTGAATTACAAAAAACCTACAGAAACAGTCTCTGAAACACAGGCGTTTAAGTGGCGTCTCCTGGTCTGATCCTTCTGAACTTTTGGTCGAGTTGTGAAAACACAGTAACGTGTAACATATTCAAAACTCACAAAGATCCGATGGTTGGATCTCAGTTTAAGAATCAATCAGTAACTAACTTTTCAGGTGCCAGGAAATAATACTTAATACGAATTTAACCTAAAATCTCCACTTCCTGACCTAAATTTTTTTAAAGAAAGAACAATTGAAGCTTCCACACTAACAGTAGTACATGATAAAAGCAAGAAAGAACTTGCCTTTGACTTGAGCAAGCCTTGAAAATTCCTAGTTTCAGTTGAAACTAAGTCCATTCTACAGCTTCAATTGCAACCACCTTTAATTTTAATGCCTGAAATTCAGCATAGTCAACCACAAGCATCTCAATCTTGCCTGTCAACATCCACTCCAAACAAATTCAAACTGAATTACCACCTATCCAAGCATCACCAGTAGATGAATAATCAAAAACCTACTCACAACAACAGACAGATCGAAACTAGATATAGATACATACAACGATTTTAACGAAGAACAGATCCAAGAATTTTGTTCAAATTTTTTGAAAAAATTTACATTAAAACAACCAAAGTAAGAAGATGATTGTAAATCTAATCTCTGATTTCGATTTATATAAGATAATTGTGAAGCATCTAAAGATTTAGGTTTATAAAATCCTAATATACTTTTCTGAAGGAAAAAATCTGAGTTAAATCAACTAAAAACTCTCAATCGAAGCATCATCAGAAGATAGGAGGATACTTACCTGTATACTTAGCTTGTTGATGAATTTGTATTGAAGCTGCAGATCAACTATTAAATAAAACCTAATCGGAAATGATTTCTGCTGCTTCGAATCGACTGAAAGTTAGATTCAATTCAAAATCTATTAAATCGATACAAAGACTGATTCGTATTAGTAGATTAACTGATGATTACCTGCAAAATCTATCAAATCGTCTCGTCTTCTTCTTCACAGATCTAAAATCGCAAGAGCAGAGAGAGAAAGAGAAATGGGAAATGAAAATATCTACTGAGATTCCTCTTGTATATATAGTGAAGGGTAGTATTGTCGTTATCAAAATTCATAATAATTAATTATGGGCCAGATCTGAAGAAAACTTGATATTTTGGGCCTAGTAATATCATTTTACGAAAGTATGGAATTGACAATGTATGATCCATTTGGCGGGGCTTCAAAATACTGAACCCATATAGTAGGGGGTTCTAATATTTTTCACTTTCCCGAAACCGTAGGACGGTGACACGTATATACATATACATATTTTCGATAGATTATATTAATTTTAACATGATTTAGTTCAAATGATGTAATAAAGAGGAGTCTGGATGAGTTTATGACACGTAACATGTACATCGTATATGCAAATAAACAATGTGGGTTATATGATAAACTCTCTTCACGAAAATATTTAAGGCTATGAGGATCGGGCTATGCTAAATCAACTCAGTAATTTTTTTCATAGATTTTTTCATTATTTTTCTGATTCGTTCTCTGCAATCTCATGATTAAACAGTCTTTTAAATGCATATTTAATTTAAAATCTAGCTCTTATGCTTTATTGGTTATCTTTACATCATTCAACTTGTTTCCGTTTTATTTTCTCGTTTCATAGTTTTCATTATAATGTTTAACTGATCTCTTTATGCTCTCCTAAAAATGTGTCTACAGATTGTGCTTCCTCTAATGGTGTTTGCCATATAATATGTTGTGATCAGTGCGTTTGCAGAGTTGTTTATACATCGTTTGAAGTTTTGTGTTGATATCAATGGTATATGGGTGAAAAGAAAGTTTAGCGAGTCCGGTTCCAAGAATCCGTTTATTAATTCAACCCGCCTTTTGCTTAATTCAGAAAAATCAAACACCAATAAATCAGTTTCATCCAGAAAATCTGTTTTCTAATTTCGCTTGGCTGGTTCATAGCAAGCTATACTTACCTTTTTAAAAACAGATTCCATATCTTTGCAGATTATCAGGATTAGTCAAAAAATATTCACAACCAACGAGTCTTTGTCTTCACCTAATCCTAAAAATACTCTGCATCCTATACCCCATTGAAAAAGCGGGGGTCTAACAACCTCACCCAATATTTCGCTCAGCAATATGTATGGACTAACTCCAATATACTTTCAAGAGAATCAACTAGATAGTCAGACTCAATCTAAGAAAAAGTATATCAAAGAGTTATATCTCAATTTCTCAATTCAATCCGCAATCAAACAAATAGGAATTTGCGAGCCTGATTGAATACAAGAGCAATGACTTGAACGGTACCAAAGACCAATGTTCAAGGATCAATCAATTTCAATCATAAACCAAAGGTTGGATTTACCAATTGATTGATTCAACGCACAACCTGTGATATTTCAATTATATAACAAAATATAATGCGGAAAAGAAATAACACAGACACCAAAAATTTTGTTAACGAGGAAATCGCAAATGCAGAAAAACCCCGGGACCTAGTTCAGATTTGAACACCACACTGTATTAAGCCGCTACAGACACTATCCTACTCCAAGTTAACTTCAGACTGGAATGTACTTGAGCCCTAATCAATCTCACACTGATCAAGGTACAGTTGCGTTCCTTACGCCTCAAGAACCACGCCGGATTCTCCGCACTTGATTCCCTTAGCTGATCTCACCTACAACTAAGAGTTGCTATGATCCAAAGTCGAAGACTTGATAAAAAAATCTGTATCACACAGAAAAGTCTATTGAATAAATAAATCTGTCTCCCACAGAAATACCTACGAGTTTTTTGTTCAGTCTTTTGATAAATCAAGGTGAACAGGAACCAATTGATAAACCAGACTTATATCCTGAAGAACAACCTAGTATTATCAATCACCTCACAATAATCTTAATCTATTAACGAAACAAGATATTGTGGAATCAAAAACGATGAGATGATGTGTTTTTCAATTAAGTTATAGTAAGATGATTCGTTCACTCAGATTTGTTGAGAATTTGTTTTAAGACTTAATAAAGAAAATAAGTAAAAATATATATATACACAATTTGTCACAAGAAGAAAAGACGCTGAGACGCGGGATTCTACTACTTTTCATATTGTTATGGTTCAGTCATTAACTCTAGACAATATAGCTCAAACAAAAGAAGTTGTGACTCTAGTTCTTTGCCAAAAAAAGATTTCGTAAAATATTATTTGTAAGTTAAAAGCATGACGCAGATGTTTCCAAAAATATTTATTTCCAAAAAATACCTACAAACACACAAAACACCATAATAAGGACGAAAACGAGTACTAACAATACGAAACATTGAAGACAAATTCGACACATAAATGCATCTATCATGAGACGAAGATGTTTGTGACTACTTTTCAATCTTGCCTATCGGAGATAAAATATCGAGCAAATCTTAAAGAAGATATTACTCAATCACAATAGAAAACAACAAGATCAGAACACGCAACTACAGAAAAAAATAGTTGGGTCTGGCTTCACAATCCCAATGAAGTCTTTAAGTCGTTAACCTACAAGGTTTCGTAAAAAACCTAAGGTTAAAGGAGAATCGACTCTAGTCGCAACTAGCATCACACATGAGGTGTGGGGATTAGGTTTCCCATTTGCTAGAGTTCTCCTTTATATAGATTTCAAATCAGGGTTTGCAATCTAAGTTACCTTGGTAACAATGCATTCAATATTCACCGTTAGATGAAAACCTGATTAGATTCAAGCTAATATCTTTCAACTGTTAGATCGAACTTAGCTTGTTATACACAAATGAAATGTGTCTTCATTTAGGTTTGAGTAACCGTACCTAAACGTGTACACTTAGTCGGTTCAAAAATAGTTAACCAATGGTGAGCACTTTCATATCAACCTTATTCATCTTTATCATAACTAGTTCAAACGACTCAAATGAAACTAGTTAGAGAGTTGTTCAATTGCTTATAGAAGTATACAAGACACAATTAAAGCAAAATCGATTTTGATTCACTCGAATCAATTCATGAACATCATATCCATGGTTTGCAAAAGATTGCTTCCTTATTATATAAATGTTTTAGTTCATGAACAAACCGATTTTAGAAAGTAACCTACTTAAGTATGCAAACAGGTACGCATACCTAAGTAGCCGGACAGAGTTTGGTTACGCCACTACGCGTATGCGTACGCATACCAATTCACACTTCCAAACTCCAGCAGAAATTCACGTAACCCAAACTACCGCCAGTACACGTACGGGTACGCATATATAGGTTCCGGACTTCCAACAACCAACCAGTACGCGTACGGGTACGCATACTTAGGTTCCCGGTTTTGGATGTTACACAAATGTGAATGCACACTATGTTTATCCAAACATAGTTACTTGTTCTAAACTCTCATTTCAATCATTGAAACTTTCTTAGAGGATAACAACAATTGTTATCCACAAACTATTAGCATCAAAACGATTTTCAAGTTATTGAAATAATCAACATGACTTTCGTCAAGAGTAAACATGAACTTGGTTAAAGCAAAAGCTTACCAACACATATTTCGAGAAAATAGATAACTGAGTTAAACTCAGCTCGAAATAACAAATGTGTATAATTGAAGTCTATATAGCAATACGACTTTTGTCTCAAATAGGAGGTAGAATAAATAGACTTTTGAGTGATAGATAAGTTTAAGTCTCCACATACCTTTTGTTGATAAAGTTCCACAAGTTCCCTTGAGTAGTGCTTCTTCTTCATTCGATGAACGCTGTGGAGTCTAAAACTCAACTACACTTACTATCCTAATCCGAGACTTAGATATAAGTAGACTAGTAATCAAGACTTATAGTTTTGGCAACTAAACTTTACAAACAAGCTTGAGATAACAACGTTTGCGAGTTCGACCGAGCAGTCCTCTAACAATCTCCCCTTTGTCAATTTTAGTGACAAAACTATCAATACATATGGAATAAAAAATAAATAAACTTTGTAGCTTCTCATCCAAATGCTTGATCTCCTTGGTTCTTCAACATTACTCGAAATCTTCGTCACTTCCAAGTACTCCAATGATTCAAAATGTGTTCAACTCAGCATCATCGTTGTTGAAGACCCGTATCTATAACAATGAGAAAACAATAGCTCTCAATCATTGTTATACAGTGTCATAATATTATTACACAACATCAAAGTTCAATTGTATCACAACTTCGACAACAATACTATGGTGATATGCATCACTCCCCCTTAATCAATACTTCATCTCACATGCAAACCGCTCCCCCTTACATAATGATCCGTAAACCATATGTATTTGTAGTGTGAAATACGCATTAATTCTCCCCCTTTTTGTCAATAAAAATTGGCAAAGATACGAAAATTAGTGGGATCCTAATGAAATTTTGCATAGAGACACTTCATAAAGGAGTTTATAAAGATACAAGATAACCCCTATAATATTCCACAGCCGCATTCTCCACAAAGATTTGTCAATGAAGCACAAGCTCAATTAAGAACTCTCCATAAATGTCATTCCCGAAAGAGCAACAAGAGCGACCTTACTTTTACAAGAAAAGAAGGATTTATTTGGACATTAACAAAACACATGAAACATGAATTTGTATCCAAAATACTCAATCAAATTAACCACAAGAGAACCCATGATTAATTTAATCATAAATGCTCACATAAGAGAACTTACGGAGCCATATAGTACTTCACATAAAAGTGGATCAGGGAAAGATCAATACTGCGGAATATTCAAAGATTCATTCTATTTTTCATCAATATTTGCATAATGATACCATATACTTAAATCTTTGTTATCAAAAGTTCATTCTATCTTCCATCAATATTTGCATAATGACATAATAGACTTAACTTTTGACATATATGGGACAATCATAGTTCACGGACGTAAACACACATATCCCATAATATTATTTGCAATATATAAAATCAATAAAGATTAAATACTGAAAAATCATCTTCCAAAAACTACAAATGAGTTTAGTAGAGAAGTACTCCAATAATCCAAGTTCCCAAGTCCAAGAGAAGTGGAACAAGTGCGATGAAACAGAGCAAAACACTCAAAAACATGAGTCGGGACAAAGACCAATCTTAACTCATCCAAATTCAGTACTTCTCATCACCATTTTGAATATAATTCAAAGAGGAAGAGAATGCAAAAAGAATGAGGTCATTCCGAATTCGGACGAAGAAGTTACGGCCAAAACATGTTTACCGAAAATCGACGTCTACAGGAAAGTATGCATACCGGTTTGCAAACGAATTTTCGTTACCTGGAGCAGTATGCAAACGGGTTTGCGTACTAAAATCCCTGGATTTTGATTTTAAATGATGGTATGCATACCTGGTATGTGTACTATGAGGTCCAAACATCCCGAACTACTATTTTCAAACCTAAACATTTAAGAACCTTAAATACAGATCAAGTTAAGTAGAAATGAACGATAAGCAAGGTACATGGATCATTATAAGTACTCTAAGAAAATAAATAAAAACACAAATCTTGCTCAAGTTTATAGACATACCTTTTTAGAAGAATCCAATCGAACTCTACGACGTTATCAAACATTCAAAATCATACCTGACACAATATGTGTGCTTCAATTCTCGTGCTTCCCTCACCGTATACATAGCAGGGCATTCCTTGGTGAGGATGCACTTACAACACAATCAAGTTGTGTTGAGGTGAATAATGTCTTGCTCACCACAAGTGACTTAAACAGACTTTTCTGCAACTACGGACTTTTCACCATCTATAGTTTTTGGGTTATTCCGTTTCACTTTTGGATTATCGTGAATGAGATCGCTTTTAGAACCTTTCATATCCATCTTTCCAAGGAACTGTTTAATTTCTAGCATCATGGATACTTACTTATCCATAGTCATGGAATTTTCTGGGAGATCATTGCTTTTCACACTCAAAGCATCATTGACTTTCTTTGGAACCCACTTATGAGTGCGTTTAGAAACAACCGGAACCTTCTTCCCACTACTCTCTTCAAGATTTCTCGAAAGAGAATTGGATTGACTATTCTTTTGTAAGTTAGTCTTTCTCCAATTGGAAGCATCGGATCTTGTCTTCGTCTTTACGATGTTATCCTTTTGATAACCATTACAATTGTGAAAAGGATTCATATGACGTTTATAGGCAAATCCAGGTTTCTCACAACAATGATTCCTTTGCCTAAAGGTTGGAAAGTTACAACCTGTAATGTTAAGGGGATTAGCCTTAGTATATGATCTTGGTTTCGCAACTTCTTGTGATGCCCAAACAAGAACATCATGAAGTTTCCCATTCCTTATACGAAAACGACATCTCCTTTGCAGGTGACCCTTATTTCCCAATAGTGGCAAACATAAGGAATGTTCTTACCTCGATCTGTATGTGCTGACTTTGGAGGTTGATGTACATTTCTCTTTCGAACTTTAACTGTCGGTCAAGGTATTTCACTTTTGCCATCAGTGGAAACCTTTTATTGAGAAGAATCACTATCCTTGACAAATTTTATCTCTTTGCTAATACTTGGAGCATCTATTCCCTTATAGCCCAATCCTCATGTATCATGATGATTTTTACTTGCTCCCAGCATAGTGGTCAATTTGCTTGAACTAATATTGAACTTTTTCAAGTCATCTTCCAATATATTGATTTTATCAAGAGCAACAGCTAAATCAGCCTCAAGACATTTTTCTCGAACGAGATAAGCACTTTCTCTGTCATCAAAACTTGCTTGCTGGGAGTTCATCCTTGCTTCATATTCTGCAAGTTTCTCTTCCAACAAGAAGTATTTTTGATAAACATTATCACATTCAAGTGACGTTCTACTCAGGTTTTTCTCGGAATCTTTGAGGATCGATTCGCAAGAGCGATTCCAACCATAAACCTTTGTAAATCCTTTTCAATTTCTTGTTTTCTCGACAGAGAGGAGTCAGAAGAGGTGTGACATGAGAAGTTGTCATCTTCTTCTTTCCCAACGAATTCAAAAGCTTGACATACTATGATATTTCCTCATCAACATCTCTATCAATATCTGAATAACTTTCATCAGAAAGTTCATCCAATTGTTCTTCTAGGCGTGTTTCCCAGACTTCAACAGGTTCTACATTAAGAGAATGTTTAGATACTGACCAAGATGTGACAGTTCTCTCAGGTGAATCCAATCTTTGAAAATCATCTGGTAATTTATGAACTGGTACGTTATTAGAGATAGTACTTCTGTCCATATTCAGATCGCTACAAACACAATGTGTTTGCCTGCTCTAATACCAATTGAAAAAGCGGGAGTCTAACAACCTCACCCAATATTTCGCTTAGCAATCTGTATGGACTAACTCCAATATACTTTCAAGAGAATCAACTAGACAGTCGGACTCAATCTTAAGAAAAAGTATATCAAAGAGTTATATCTCAATTTCTCAATTCAATCCGCAATCAAACAAATAGGAATTTGCGAGCCTGATTGAATACAAGAGAAATAACATGAACGGTACCAAAGACCAATGTTCAAGTATCAATCAATTTCAATCAACAAACAAAGGTTGGATTTACCAATTGATATATTCAATGCACAACCTGTGATATTTCAATTATATAACAAAATATAATGCAGAAAAGAAATAACACAGACACCAGAAGTTTTGTTAACGAGGAAACCGCAAATGCAGAAAAACCCCCGGACCTAGTCCAGATTTGAACACCACACTGTATTAAGCCGCTAAAGGCACTAGCCTACTCCAAGTTAACTTCAGATTGGAATGTAGTTGAGCCATAATCAATCTAACATGTATCAAGTTACAATTGTGTTCCTTACGCCTCAATAACCACGCCGAATTCTGCGCACTTGATTCCCTTAGCTGATCTTACCCACAACTAAGAGTTGCTACGACCCAAAGTCGAAGACTTGATAAACAAATCTGTATCACACAAAAAAGTCTATTGAATAGATAAATCTGTCTCCCACAGAAATACCTACGAGTTTTTTTGTTTCGTCTTTTGATAAGTCAAGGTGAACAGGAACCAATTGATAAACCGGAATTATATTCCCGAAGATCAGCCTAGTATTACCTGTTACCTCACAATAATCTTAATCAATTAATGAAACAAGATATTATGGAATCACAAACGATGAGACGAAGATGTTTGTGACTACTTTTCAATCTTGCCTATCAGAGATAAAATCTCGAGCAAATCTTAAAGAAGATAGTACTCAATCACAATAGAAAACAACAAGATCAGAACACGCAACTACAGAGAAATAGTTTGGTCTTGCTTCACAATCACAATGAAGTCTTGAAGTCGTTAACCTACAGGGTTTCGTGAAAACCTAAGGTTAAAGGAGAATCGACTATAGTCGCAACTAGTATCACAGTTTCCCAGTTGCTAGAGTTCTCCCTTATATAGTCTTCAAATCAGGGTTTGCAATCAATGCTACCTTGGTAACAAAGCATTCAATATTCACCGTTAGATGAAAAACTGATTAGATTCAAGCTAACATCTTTCAACCGATAGATTGAACTTAGATTGTTATACACAAATGAAATGTGCCTTCATTTAGATATGGGTAACCGTACCTAAACGTGTACACTTGGTTGGCTCAATAATAGTTAACCGAAGTTAGCCTTATGAACACTTTCATATCAACCTTTTTGTTCATATTTATCACAACTAGTTCAAATGACTCAAATAAAACTAGTTATAGAGTTGTTCAGTTGTTTATATTCTCATAGAAGTATACAAGACACAATTGAAGCAAAATCGATTTTGATTCACTCGAATCAATTCATGAACATTATAGCCATGGTTTGCAAAAGATTGCATTCCTTATTATATAAATGTATTAGTTCATGAACAAACCGATTATAGAACTTAACCCACTCAAGTATGCAAACGGGTACGCATACTTAGAGTTCCGGGCTTGGTATGTACACCAGTATGCGAACGGGTACGCATACTGTCGTTCACGACCGAACTCAGTTGAATTAGTATGCAAACGGGTACGCATACTAAATTCCCGAACTTGAACTGTTACGCCAGTATGCATACGGGTATGCATACTAAGTTCCCGGACTTCAACTGTTAAACCAGTATGCGTACGGGTAAGCATACTATGGTTCACGGACTTGGAGTAACTTGGAACAGTTAGCATACAAGTACGCATATTGTGTTATACCCAATCAATGGTTTAATTGTTCCAATTTCCATTTTAAACATTTTTAGAAGACGGGAATAGTTGTCTCACACAAACTATTAGCTTCAAAGCAATTTTCAAGTGATTAATAGCTCAATCTGAAACATTCCGAGTCTACATCAAATGACTGTCTCACAAAAATCATGTAAGATGTTACTAGGTAATTTTCACATGATCATCTTTTGACTTTCGTCAAGAATAAAACATGAACTTGGCTAAAGCGAAAGCTTACCAACACATATTTCGAGAAATATGTATGCGTGTTAAACTCAGCTCGAAATATCAAATGTGTATAAAGTAAAGTCTATATAGCTATACAACTTTTGTCTCAATAGGAGATAGAATAGAAATAGACTTCTGAGTGATAGACGAGTTCAAGTCTCCATACACCTTTTGTTGATGAAGTTCCACAAGCTCCCCTAAGTAGTTCTTCGTCTTTAATCGATGAACGCCGTGAAGTCTAAAGCTCAACTACACATTCTATCCTAATCCGAGACATAGCTATAAGTATATTACAAATCAAGACTTATAGTTATGGCAACTAAACTTGACAAACAAGCTTGAGATAGCAACGCTTGCGAGTTCAACCTAGCAGTGCTCTAACAATCTCCCCTTTTGTCAATTTTAGTGACAAAACTATGAATACATATGGATTACAAAATAAATAAACTTTGTAACTTCTCATCCAAATACTTGATTTCCTTGGTTCTTCAACATTACTCGAAATCTTCGTCACTTCCAAGTACTCCAGTGATTCTGAACGTATTCAACTCAACATCATAGTTATTGGAGATCCGTAGCGATAACAATAAGAAAACCATTGTTCTCAATTATTGTTATACAGCGTCATAGTATTATTACACGACATCAAAGTTCAATTGTATCACAACTTTGAAAATAATACTACGACCATATGTATCACTCCCCCTTAGTCAATACTTCATCTCACAATGAAACCCACTCTCCCTTACATAATGATCCGTAAACTATATGTATTTGTAGTGTGAACTACATGATAATTCTCCCCCTTTTTGTCAATATAAATTGGCAAAAGTACGAAAACTAGCGGGATCATAATGAAATTCTCATAGAGATACTTCATGACTAAAAGAGAACATATCAACCTTGTTTCGATGATTTCACATAGTCGAAACTTGGTGTATTCATCAAGGAGTTTATAAAAATACAAGAAAACTTCTACAATATTCCACAGCCACACTCCCCACAAAGATTTGGCAATTAAGCACAAGTTCAATTAAGAACTCTCCCCCATAAAATGTCATTCCCGAAAGAACAACAAAAGCGATCTTACTTTTACAAGAAAATAAGGATTTTTTTGGACATTAACAAATTACATGAAACATGAATTTGTATCCAGAAAAATCAATTAAATTAACCACAAGAGATCCCATGATTAATTTAATCGGAAAGCTCAACATAAGAAAACTTATGGAGCCATACAGTACTTTCACATAGAAATGGATTAGGGAAAGATCAATACTGCAGAATATACAAAGATTCATTCTATTTTTCATTAATATTTGCATAATGACACAATAGACTTAATGTTTGAAATCAAAAGTTCATTCTATTTTCCATCAATATTTGCATAATGACATAATAGACTTTAACTTTTGACATATATGGGACAATCATAGTTCACGGACGCAAACACACATATCCCGTAATATTATTTGCAATATATAAAACCAATAAAGATTAATACTGCAAAATCATCTTCCAAATAAACTTTATAATTTAAATGAATAAATCTAAAAACATTGCAAGATGAAAATCGTTGGCAATAGCAATGTGTAATCACAATATAGGTTATTCCAAACCCTAGTTGTCCTTCTTAAAACACAAGAATAAATTCTCATAAGAAGTTTCCTAGACATTGTAGAGCTTTTTCATGGCATGTACTGAGAATTCCTTCTCATTATTGAAGAACTCATTGATTATTGGATCATTTAATTCTTCCAGATCTTCATAAATATCAGTTAACTCACTAAGTTCTCTTTTCAGTTCACACAAGGTGTTCTTTTTCAGAGATAACATTTGTTCATAGTGAGCTATCCTTTCCAAAGAGAACATGATTTGAGATTTTAAATCATTTCTTTTGTTGATGAAATCCTTCACAATAGCCCTAAAGTTATTATCATCTAGACAAATTGACAAAAACAATTAGAGGAAGAACATTTTTCATCATTTGTAGATTTCTCCTTTTTCTTCTTTGAGGGTAGGATTCCTTCACACAGACACACATTAACTGCTTCTACTGCATCCCCTTTTGTGGTTCCTCTAGTTACAGGAGCCATGAAACTGTATCTTTCAAAGAGAAGGGAGTGAAGGGCATTTTGATCACAAATGAATATAAATAGCATACCGGAAGTAAACCATAAACAAAACTTTGAAAAAGTCTTCATGGTTCACGATCCATTATTCATTTTTGATAAAAAAATATTCAGTTTGCAAATCTTAACTTAAATAATCTTAAGATGTCAGGGATAAGAAATTAACAACTATACAAGACTTGAGCAACCTACACAATTGACTCAAATGAAACTAGTTATAGAGTTGTTCAATTGTTTATATTCTCATAGAAGTATACAAGACACAATTGAAGCAAAATCGATTTTGGTTCCCTCGAATCAATTCATGAACATTATAGCCACGGTTTGCAAAAGATTGCATTCCTTATTATATAAATGTATTAGTTCATGAACAAAACGATTTTAGAACTTAACCCACTCAAGTATGAAAACGGGTACACATACTTAGAGTTCCGGACTTGGTGTGTCCGCCAGTATGCGAACAGGTACGCATACTGTCATTCAAGACCGAACTCAGTTGAATTAGTACGCAAATGGGTACGCATACTAAATTCCCGGACTCGAACTGTTAAGCCAGTACACATACGGGTATGCACACTAATTTCCCGGACTTCAACTGTTAAACCAGTACGCATACGGTATGCATAATATGGTTCCCAGACTTGGAGTAACTTGCAACAGTTAGTGTACAAGTACACATACTGTGCTATATCAAATCTGAAAATGCGGGGGTCTAACAACCACACCCAACAATTCATTTGGCAATGTGAGAGGACTTAATCCAATACACTTTCTAAAGAATCAACTAGACAGTCAGACTCAATCTAGAATAAAGTATATCAAAGAGTTTAATATCTCTAACTCTTAATTCAATCCGCAATCAACAAATAGAAATCTGCGAGCCCGATTGAATAAGAGGAGTAACTTGAACGGTACCAAAGATCAATGTTCAATGTGTCAATCAATGTAAATCAACAATCCAAGGTTGGATATTCTAATTGATTGATATTAACGCACAACCTGTGATATTTCAATTATATAACAAAATATAATGCGGGAAAGAAATAACACAGACACCAGAATTTTGTTAACGAGGAAAGCACAAATGCAGAAAAAACCCGGGACCTAGTCCAGATTGAACACTACGTTGTATTAAGCCGCTGCAGACACTATCCTACCACAAAATTAACTTCGGACTGGACTGTAGTTGAACCCTAATCAATCTCACACTGATTCAAGGTACAGTTGCGCTCCTTACGTCTCTGATCCCAGCAGGATATTACGCACTTGATTCCCTTAGCTGATCTCACCCACAACTAAGAATTGCTACGACCCAAAGTCGAAGACTTGATAGACGAATCTGTCTCACACAAAAAAGCCTATAGGATTGAATAAATCTGTCTCCCACAGAAATACCCAAGAGTTTTTGTTTCGTCTTTTGATAAATCAAGGTGAACAGGAACCAATTGAAAACCCAGACTTATATTCCCGAAGAACACCTAGAATTATCAATCACCTCACAATAAACTCAATCGACTAGCGAAACAAGTTATTGTGGAATCACAAACGATGAGACGAAATGTTTGTGATTACTTTTCTATATTGCCTATCGGAGATATAAAATTTCGAGCCAATTATTTCAATTGCACTCAAGGCGATAGAAACAGCAAGATCGGATCACGCAACTACAAAGATAATAGTGGGGTCTGGCTCTACAATCCCAATGAAGTCTTCAAGTCGTTAACCTACAGGGTCTCGAGAAGAAACCCAAGGTTAAAGGAGAATCAAATCTAGTTATGCAACTAGTAACACACAGGAGGTGTGGGGATTAGATTTCCCTATTGCTAGAGTTCTCCTTTGTATAGACTTTCAAATCAGGGTTTGCAATCCAAGTTACCTTGGTAACAAAGCATTCAATATTCACCGTTAGATGAAAAACCTGATTCAACCAAGCTAATATCTTTCAACCGTTAGATCGAACTTAGCTTGTTACACACAAATGAAATGTACCCTCATTTAGGTTTATATAACCGTACTGGTACGGTTACACAAACCTAAATAAACGTGCATTTCATTTGTAAGGCTAGGCACATTCATCTCAAGAATGACATGGAAGGCTAGGCACAAGTGTAAGAACACTGTTTTTTGTTATGATACATATAATCTATATGCTTATTCTTCACAGAAAAGGATCGAGAGAAATCTTCCTTGATTTCCTTTTTATTTTTCTTGACCATCGCCATATATAGGCCCATAACATTACAGTACTTTGATGAAAGAGACAGAGAATCAGACGACTGGACTGTAAAGTTCGAAAACTTTTTAAGTGAAGCAGTAGTCCCCATGGTTTTTCTTATCCTTTCTTTCTTTCTCCTGGAGGGACTTGAATCTTTCGTAACTTAACTGTCATCTTATTAGCCTAGCGTTTTTAGGGGCCACTCAAAAGGAATTAGGGGCCATCTTTTTATTCCCATCTATTGAAGGAGGTTAAGGGATGTCTTAAAAATAAAAAATTATCTATATTGTCCTTCACCTTTATACTAAATCTAAACCTATATCCTTTATTTTCATAATCATATCATTCCACTTCTTCTTCTCTTTTCCACCCATTGAAATTTTTTTCCATCATTTTAATTTTGATTGAAAACAAAGATCATCGATCAAACAAATGTTATGATTGATTGTTTAAAATTAAAACCCAAAATTCATTAACCTCAAAGTTGAAACTTAGAACATCAAAAAAAAGGAGTTCAACAAACAAAACGAATAGATGATAGTAGTTGTGATTCAAAATTAGGATTTGATTACTTGAAATCAAAAATTTGATCCGAAAATTTTCTTGGATTTACAGTAGCAGAAACATAATCGGTAGATAACTATCTATTTTACCTACCGATTATGGTTGATGTTCTTGGATTTACACTAGCATAAACATAATCGGTAGATAATAATCTACTTTACCTACCAATTATGGTTGATGTTCTTCGTTTCTTAAGAACATCAACCATAATCGGTAGGTAAATCGATCGATATCTACCGATTATTCTTGATTCTAAAAATTAAATTTCTCTGTACAAAAAGTTACGCACAATCGATAGATAATGAACACCATTAACTACCGATTGTGAAAGTAGAAAATTTTGAAACTTTTGTTAAGTTTTGAAAATTTGAATTTGAGGCCATGAACACAATCGGCAGATAATAAGCATCACTTATTAACACAATTCACTTCCGATTATGGTAGTACTAAAATTCGAAAATTTAGTATATTCGGAGGTTAAAGTAACACACTTTACTACCGATTATGGTAGTACCAAAGTTCGAAAATTTTAGGATTTTGGCAAAATCATATTTTGGGGCCAATATACATTCGGAAGTCAAATTTACTACCGATTATGGTAGTAATAATATTCGAATATTGAATATATTCGGAGGTTAATACTACCGATTATGGTAGTACCAAAATTCGAAAATTTTAAGATTTGGCAAAATCACATTTTGGGGCCAATATACATTCGGAAATCAAATTTACTACCGATTATGGTAGTACTAATATTCGAAAATTGAGTATATTCGGAGGTTAAAGTAACACACTTTACTACCGATTATGGTAGTACCAAAGTTCGAAAATTTTAGGATTTTGGCAAAATCTCATTTTGGGGACAATATACATTCAGAAGTTAAATTTACTACCGATTATGGTAGTACTAAGATTCAAAAAATGAATATATTCGGAGGCTAAAGTAACACAATTTACTACCGATTATGGTTGTACCAAAGTTCGAAAATTTAAGGATTTTGGCAAATATCATTTTGGGGCAATATACATTCGGAAGTTAAAGTAACACACTTTACTATCGATTATGGTTGTACCAAAGTCGAAAATTAAAGGATTTTGGAAAAATCTCATTTTGGGACCAATATACATTCGGAAGTTAAAGTAACACACTTTACTACCGATTATGGTTGTACCAAAGTTCGAAAAAGCAAAAAAAAAAAAAAATCCCTCAAATTTTTTTATCACCCGAATCCTGCTCAAACTACCGAATATTGAAGGGTAATTTTGTCATTACGAAATATGGGAGATAAGGGATGAACACAATTTAGGATTGGGTGACCTTTTTTATTTTATTATTGGCCACTAAAAACGCTACGCTTATTAGAATCGGGGAATCTCTAGCTATATTATCTTTCCATGCATGCATGCAAGGCATTTTATTTGTATATCCTTTCAACTATACACATCGGTGCTACATCAGTACCTCATGCTCTCGAATATATATTACTTTTATTTATTTGACCATGAACTTTTAACCATTCAAACCTATTAAAGTCTAACCGCATGATCTTAAACAATCCAACCATGTGGAACTAATAATCTCAACACGCCCCTTCACGTGTAGTATCGGCGGGTCTTACAAACACGTGGACAATTAAATCGGATGACGCGGAGTAAAGGTGCGGTCAACTGACTCGACACAAATAGCCTGCTCTGATACCATATTAAAGTCTGAGACATTCTATTCAAAACCAATTGGCAATGAGTGGAAAGGCCCTAATAGATTATAAACCGCGGGATCTTAAATAACCCAACCATGTGGGACTAATAATCTCAACAAAACCTGATCGAAAAGCTAACTTAGATAGAGAGAGGGAGAGATTGTATCTCCCTTGTCCTTGATGATCCACATAGACTGAAATTCAGAGAGAATACATGTAATTGATGAGTTATTCATTTCCTTTCTCTTATAACTGAAGCCCGAAGGTTCTATCTTATTTGGTTAGTATCTGCTGATACATGTGTGGTGGTATTGTATGCTATTCTTCCTTTCTTTTCCTCGAAGAAAAGGTTCATTGGGGTGCATAACCGGCCGTCTAAATGTTCAATCCGACTTTGAATTGGATATATTCTCAGTCTCATCACCATGAGGTCATGTTTGTTTGGAGGAATAGAATCACGGTATCTTGCATAAATAGGAATACATGAGGAATAAAAGTAGGATTCCTTCAAAATAGAGGATTTCAAAATCTAGGCAGCACTTCAGTATCATGCCCATGGGCACCATGGTTCTCTGTACGAGGAATTGGTGTAGTATTACTATCAGAAAAAGAAAAAGAAAGGCAAAACAATAAAAAAATCATACAAATGAAATGATGCATCAATACCGAAATTAAGTTTGAAATTACAAACAAACGAAAAAAACACCAAAAAGAGAAAAACTTATAATTTTGATAAAATAATTGCAACGAATCAACACAAATCACAATCATCAAACTAAAAAAGCTGGAATAATTCTTGATCATCATCTTTCCATTTTCATAGTCTCCTCGAACACCATCTTCATCCGTTCATATTTTGATTCATTGGAGGGGCCATCTGTACTTGTTGTTGCTGCATTTGGTGCCTCATTTGATTTCCATGCCATCCTTCAGGGAAAAAAAGTTAAAAAAAAATAATAAGACAAACATTTCCATAAATGTGCCCAACAATGATGCTATTATATCAAACTGCACAATTACCGGAAGTTCAAGTTTAACCAATTTTGATCAAATTAACTGTTTTTTTTTTTTTAAATATAGAATTTCTGGCTCCATATTTGTGATTTAATCAAAGCCCATAATATATGAAGCCTTAGTTGAGGAAGTATGTATAAATGTGGGCCTACGCAGACGGAGTACATAGTCATCAAAGAGGCACGATCTTTGTAGAAAATAAAAATTTGGAACTTAGCATAAAATTTGTTTGAAGTCTAGAAAAAGGATCTTACCAATTGCAGGATCGTAACCTCTGTTCTTGAGTTCTCTGTACACTTGACAAAGAGCACACACTTCACAGAAGACATGAGTCACCCAATCAGCTGCAGGAGCTTCTATCAGATCATATTTGTTTCGCAACTTTGAGCGATACCCGCACGATATTAAACAAGGTAACGCTGTAAAGAAACTGACGGCAGCGTACATTATCCCACTGGTAGAACAGGCTGCATACACGATTACACGACATGCGGTTAATACATATACTTCATTTATGCTACTTTCATTAAATTAGGGAGATGCGATGAGCTGAACGAGAAGCTGGGTACTCACTGGTCTGCCCCTCATCGATGATTTCGGCAATCTGACCAAACGTAAAGCATGGGACACAAAATGTGATAAGAGCTGCACCACCACCACAAACAACAACAACGACAAACACAATATGAATTACATGATCGTACACTCAATAATAATTCTTATCAAAAGAAAATAAAAAAATAATCAGTAACCATTACGTGAGGTATATATATGTGCATACCGTTATTAGGGTCGTCCATACAATCAAATAGGCCGGTAGTCCAAGCATTGGAACCAGGAGGCCTAGGAGCTTGATAAGGTGGTGGTCTATACATCGGCGGGGCTTGCTGCATTGGAACCCCTGCCGTGGGATAACCAGGCTGTTGTTGTAGATAAGGACTAGTGGGGGGTTGCATTTGAGGATATGTCTGTTGAGGATATGCTGGTTGTGCTGGAGCATATCCTGGTTGTTGCGGATGTTGCTGAGGGTGTTGCTGGTATGCAGGATTATTCATTTGTGGGTTCTGTGCTGGTGGATATGTCTGTTGTGGCGGATATGGCTGTGCATTTTGCTGATGACCAAGTGGGACACCTTGAGTACCCGCAGAACCACCAGCGCCTGAAGGAGCAGAAGGTGGGTAGTTTTCCGCTTGAGGACGAGACGTCTCGTTGCCAGTGGGATGCTCAGTTTGAGGCATTCCAGATTCATCATGACCAGGTTGCTTTCGGTCTACAGATGATTTCGCGGAATCTGTTGGGTTTCCCATCTTTTTTCTCACATAAAACTTCTGTTACTCCTTCCCACTACAACAACTTCTTTTATTCTCTCTTTTTTGAGTCAGAAACTAAGAGATGATCGTCACGTTGAGTTAAAGGCCGTTTAACGAGTAAATGACAACCCATCGAATTTATTTTATGCCATAATTAACAAGTTGATCATTAGAACAATTAACTTAAGTAGCTGTACTGTTTGATAGTTGAACTTGGCATGATGAGCACTACGCATGAACTGTATAGCCGCTGATAAAGTCAACTTGAGAATAAGTAATCTCATTAAACGGATTAGATTTAAGAATTTTGATCAATCATATGATAGATAGAACTTTGACTTGATCAGACGTGAATATGTACTGGTGATTAAAAATGAGTATTAAAATGTTTTTGTTTAGTTAAATATACTTACAAGTGGTTTCAGCAAAGTCTGACTTTTAGTCATGAGTTGAAAATGTATTACACCGCTGACGTTGGTAAAGACAACCTTAACCATGAGATTTGTGTTAAAAGTATCTGATCTTAACCATGTAATTTGTGGCTTCTTCTAGGAACCACTTAGCAGTACAGGGGATTTTTATCGCCTTCCCTTCGGGGAAGAGCAACGTTAAGTTTGGCCATTGGTCCCTTGTTACAAGGAGTATCTTTCAGGTTTCTTATCGTAAAAAGTTTTACTGGTGGGCTAGATTTGTGATCGAGCCTGGCATGGATGCATAACCAGCCATCTAAATGTTATTCTCCATGTAATCAATCTTGACTGTAGCGTAACACCATCCATATACATTATACACCATGCAGAAACTAGTGTAGTTTTACTATAAAAAGATAGGGAAACCAAAAAAAAAATAAAAAAAATCATACAAATGATACATCAATACCGAAATCAAGTTTGAAACTACAAACAAAAAAAGATGCCGAAAAGAAAAAACTTATAATTTTATCACAATAATTGCAGTGAATCAAACTTAAACAGCTGGAATAATTCTCAGTCATCATCTTTTCTTTTTATTGCTTCCTGAACCGCCATCTTTATCCGTTCATAGTTTGATACATTGGAGGGGCCATCTGTACTTGCTGTAGTTGCTGCTGCTGCATAGCCTGGAGCCTCATTTGATTTGCGTGCCATCCTTTAGGAAATAAAGTTGAAATCAATAAGACTGACATTTCCATAAGTGTGCAATTGGTAGTTTGGTATCCGGGCACAAGGCAACGCAGGATAAAATTCTCAACCACATTATTGTTGGATTAACTTCAACATAGAAGTCACTAACAAGCTGGTTAGGACAAGATTAGGAAATTGATGTAATCCTAAGGGAATTAGAAGTCATCTAGTTCTAAGAAAAGGAAAGACATGTAATAAGGTAATAGGACTAGGAAAAGGAATTCATAGTTCTATATATATATGATTACCAAAGTTGTGGTTGATCATATGAGCAACATTAGAGCTTGTGTTTAGTTTTGAGAGGTTTTCTAAACATCAATAAAGAGAGTTATCTTTATATAAGCTAAGTTTCATCTTGCAGTTGCCATTAATAAGGAATTCATAGTTCTATATATATATGATCACCAAAGTTGTGGTTGATCATATGAGCAAGATTAGAGCTTGTGTTTAGTTTTGAGAGATTTTCTAAACATCAATAAAGAGAGTTGTCTTTATATAAGCTAAGTTTCATCTTGCAGTTGCCATTAATTGGTATCAGAGCTTGTCTACACCGAGCCATGGGAGACGAGAGCACCATCATACGTACAAGATTTTTCACAAGCACAGTTGAAGCTTAAGGGGGAGAATGTTGGATTAACTTCAACATAGAAGTCACTAACAAGCTGGTTAGGACAAGATTAGGAAATTGATGTAATCCTAAGGAAATTAGAAGTCATCTAATTCTAAGAAAAGGAAAAACATGTAATAAGGTAATAGGATTAGGAAAAGGAATTCATAATTCTATGTATATATGATCACCAAAGTTGTGGTTGATCATATGAGCACATACTCCAACAATTATGAGTCACACATGTTATTAGTATAGCAAACTACACAACCAGAAGCCTTCTTTTTACTACATCATGCATATTTTACTCAACGAAAGGTAAACCGCTTTAGTCTCGCTAACGGTTTTAATCGTCGGATCAGTTTGCAGACACAAGACTTTTGATGTCAATGATACAGTACAAGGACTTTTAATATAAATGTTGATGAATTACTTAGATTTTTTGTTTTGAAGCATATGAATTATTTAGATGGACTTGAATATCTATGTGCTATCTAATTTTCCAACTTCTTTTTTGATTTTTGATCAACGGTTTGTAAGATAAAAACGCCCCCATCAAAAATTCATCCCTATCCCATCCTATTGTAAATTGCAATCTTTTTTTTTTCTTGACCAATAAAAAAAATTACTGGAAAAAAATGATTGGGCATACATAAAACATTCCTGAAAATTCGTATAGAGAAAGTTATGGCATTTTTGACGTATATGTTTCCGGAAAACTAAATTTTATGATAGCAGCAGAAAAAGATAATTTTTACTTTGTTACTAAAATTCAAGTTTAACCAAGTTGATCCTGGTTAACTCAAAGAGGCACGATCTTTTTATATCCAGGATGAAATCAGAATTAAAAACCATGATGCAGTTAAAACTTAGCAAAATAACTTATTTGGGGTAAGAAAAAAAAGAAGCTTACCAATTGCAGGATCATAGCCTCTGTTTTTGAGTTCTCTATATTCTTGGCAAAGAGCACACCATTCAAAAAAAACATGAGTCATCCAATCTGCTGCTGGAACTTCTACTAGATCATATTTGCTCCTCAACTTTGAACGATACCCGCACGATATTAAACAAGGTGCCGCCGTAAAGAATAGTATGGCAGAGTATATTATCCCACTGGTTGAACAGGCTGCATACACGATCACACGGTGTAAGGTTAATACATAATTATTTATTAACGCTACTTTTGTGTACAATATATGTGCAGTTTCATTATATTAGGGAGATCGAGAAGCTCAGTACTCACTGGTTTGGCCCTCATCAACGATTTCAGCAATCTGACCAAACGTGACGCATGGAGCGGCAAATGTTACAAGAGCTGCACCACCACCACAAAGAAAAACAACGGCAAACGTGAGTGAATTACATGACTGTTGCAATCAATATTCATATCAAAAAAAAAAAAAAAAAAATCAGTAACCATATCATGTGAGCTAGGAGATTTGGACGATAGGTATATCTATATGTGCATACCGTTATTAGGGTCCTCCATGCAATCAAATAGGCCGGTAGTCCAAGCATTCGTACCAGGCCTAAGGGCAGGATTAGGAGCATAATTAGGAGTAGGTACTGGTGCTGGTTTATTCGGATACATCGGCTGGCTTTGTATGGGAACCCCTGCTGCCACGGGATAACTAGGCTGTCCTTGTTGATAAGGACCAGTGGGAGGAGGTGTGTGCATTTGAGGATATGCCTGTTGAGAATATGCTGGTTGCTGAGGAATGGGTGATTTTCCTCCTTGGTTATAATTATGAACAGGAGAAGGATAGGGTTGTTGTTGTTGCTGGGGGTGTGGCTGATACAAAGGATTATTCATTTGTTGGTTCTGTGGTGGTGCATATGCTTGTTTTGGCGGATATGGTTGTGCATTTTGCTGTTGATGAATTGGTACACCTTGAGTACTCGAATACACAGAACCACCGGCGCCTGAAGGAGCAGAAGGTGGATAGTTCTCCGCCTGCGGATGAGAAGTCTCATCGCCAGTGGGATAATCAGTTTCGGGCATCTCAGATTGCTCATCAACATGACCAGGTTTCTTTAGGTCGTCAGAAGAATTTGCGAAATCTGCTGGATTTCCCATTTTTCCTTCTCACACAAAATTTCTGCTAGCTACTACAACCGCAACTTCCCTTATTGATCTCTCTTAGATAGCATTGTCAAGTTGATATCTTTATACCAAATTAAGGAAGGCCAGATAGTGAGTAATGACAACCCTTCGCATTTTATTTTATGCCATAATTAGCAAGTTGATTAGAACAATTAACTTAACTAGCTGTAGTGTCCGGTAGTTGAACTTGACTTGATGAGCGCTAGTCTACACTTGAACTGTAGCCGCTGATATAGTCAATTTAAGAGTAAGTAATCGATCAAACGGCTCAGATTTAAGAAAACAAATACAAGTGGATAGGTACAGGTGATTAACTAATGTTTTGTTTAGTTTAGTAAATGCAAGTATACTTACAAGTGGTTTTAGAAAACTGTGACTTTGGTCAAGTGTTGAATGTGCATTACACTGTGCTGTGGTGGAATAATCAGTTAAACAGACAGCACCGCTGACGTGGGTAAAGATAACCTCAATCGTTGACGAAATTAGACACACCATCATCTGCTACTACTTGCAAGCTAAAGACCGGGTAATGACTAACTTTATAATAGCATGCAATTGGGATGGTTGACAGCAAAACTGAACGCTCAAGATTGCTCATTAGCCTCTTGAATTTTTCAATGTTGGACTAGGTTGCACTGTGACTATGTAAATAAAAGAAAATAAATATTGAATGGGTTTTGTTATTTTGTGCACTCATGCACAAGATAACAACCAATCGTTACATTGGAAAAATGCAAAACCAATTAAAAAAATAAGAAAGATGGTGTAACTTACATTGAAGAATACAAAATTAACGTAGATTTACCAAACATGCATTTATTGAGAGTGAAGTTTTGCATTCTTCAATGCAAGTAACAACATCTCTCTTATTGTTTTAATTGGTTTTGCACTTTCCCAATACAATGATTGGGCGTTATCTTGTCCATGAGTGTACAAGATAACAACATGTTGTACGAAACTTAAAATAAAAAGGTGCGCCTTCCGAGCGTCCCCAAGCATCAATTGGAGTAGTGTTGTGGTGATTTCATGGAAATTTATTACCTAGCTAATAGCACTAGTAAGTACATAAAAGAAATTAAATCAAGTTAAAATTTACATAAAATAAATAAAATCAAATTAAGTTAAATTTTTGCAATCCCATTACTGTAAGTTTTGAGTAATTAGAGAATGAAGTCTCTGGAGTCTACAACCGACGTTTGACTACTGGTGTACAAAGTTGTCTAGGTTCCAATAACATTAGGTTTATGGGATTATTTATACCTTAAATACCACTAATATTTTTAAGGCCAACCAACTGTAATCATCATTTGGAATGTCAAACCAGCAATCTTTAAGCACAACTAATATCCTATCTGGCCTCCTCTAGAGCCTAGAATTGGGCTTTGGTTGGGAGCATGATTCGCGCCTGATTCATGCTTATTTATTTTTGCCTGCCAACTTGATAGACAAATAAAGGCATGTCTTTTTGCATTTTGCTTATATAGGTCAATCGTCAATGTCTTCGTCCATCTGATTAAGTTAGTCAAGAGTTTACTTATATACCCTTTACTCTCGTTGCGCCGCTGATGTTTTATATCATTTTTTAGGTTTGTGGATCTCGATTTAGGTTTGTTACATAATTTTCTTAAAGGATTCATCATTCTCAGGTGTCTTTGAGCTTTTGGTTGGTAGGGAATCAACCTTAAAATTTACATAAAAGAAATAAAATCAGCTTAAGCTAAATTTTTGCAATCCCATTACTGTAAGTTTTGAGTAATTGGAGAATGAAGTCTCTAGAGTATACAACTGACGTTTGACTACTGGTGTACAAAGTTGTCTAGGTTCCAATAACATTAGGTTAGAGCAACCACAGTGGACGATCAAGACCATAAATATGATCCAAAAACGAGATACAGTGGGACGGACTAAAGAGGAAAAGCTGGACCAAAACCAAATTCCATACTATATTTGGTCTGGGACCAAGACCAAAACCAAATATAGTCTATAATGTACGTTTGTTATTAGGCGTAATTATAAAGTGCGACTCACATGAAGCGGATGTATAGTCCTCGTTCCATGATGAGACGTGTATATAAACTACGCTTCAATGAAGCGGTTGTGAAATGTACGCCCGATTAGGCGTTGCTGAAATGTACGCCTCATGGCGTGGACTATACGTACGCCCCAATCAGGCGTTCGTAAAGTTATCGTCTCACACCCGGCGTGCATAAAGTTCACGCCTGATGATAAACTCTCAGTTAGTACCAGTAGTGGTAGTATCTAATGACTTAAATTGACTGGGCCTATTCGCTTATTAATTAACTCGCCGCCAATATTGTTTCCACATTTTGAGGTGTCATAAAAACTGAACGGGTTCGGAATTTAGGTGTTAGCTAACATTTTGCGTATTTTACTGGTAAACTGGACAAGCCTTGAGAATATAATTTAAAGGTGGAAGTTCAAGAGAGTGACAACAAGAGAAAGGGGCGAAAGAGGGAGTAGAATCCTTGTGAACCCACCACAGTGAGAACTTTTTTTAGCCAAGCTGAGTTACGTGTGTGGTGAGCGGAGATATAATGTACGCCGGGTTTCAGGCGTTTATATAGTCATTCACCCCATCGGGCGTGGGTAATACCTCTGTCCCTTATCCCGTCGTAAACTATATGTACGCCCCACATCAGACGTATCTTTAATCAACGTCCCGCAACCCGTGTAATCTATACGTACACCTCAGTGGGATAAAGATTATACAACCGCTCCACAACAAACGAAGCCTATACAACCGCTCCACTAAATATATTCGGCTACTGTAGCGTGACACTACGGACTAAACTAAAATTTGATCGTTTTTTTTGGTCTTTGATCTTTGGTTTTGATCGCACCATTGCAGTTGCTCTTATGGGATTATTTATACCTTAAGTACCACTAATATTTTTAAGGCCAACCAACTGTAATCATCATTTGGAATGTCAAACCAGCAATCTTTAAGCACAACTAATATCCTATTTGGCCTCCTCTAGAGCCTAAAACTGGGCTTTGGTTGGGAGCATGATTCGCGCCTGATTCATACTTATTTATTTTTGCCTGCCAACTTGATTGACAAATAAAGGCACGTCTTTTTGCATTTTGCTTATATAGGCCAATAGTCCATGTCTTCGTCCATCTTGATTAAGTCAGTCAAGAGTTTACTTATTTACCCTTTACTCTCGTTGCGCCGCTGATCTTTTATATCATTTTTTAGGTTTGTGGATCTCGATTCAGGTTTGTTACATAATTTTCTTAAAGGATTCATCATTCTCAGGTGTCTTTGAGCTTTTGGTTGGTAGGGAATCAACCTTTTACAAAAATTTTAGGTTCCTCAAGACTGGTTCGGGATTATTACACAGCTTCCTACACAGCTTCCAGATTCGTCGTCCCGGTTCAAGGTCGTTCAAACAAAAAAACACAAACAACAACACACAAACCCAAAAAACAAATAACAAACAACACAACCGCTTTCAAGAATGTCGATCATTTACCCCCCTCCCCACAAAAGGGGTGTGGTTTATGAATTAATAAAACTTTTTATAGGTGAGATAACTTCCACTAGCACTTATTAACTTTACATAAAACGTGTTTATATTTGAAAGGTGAAATAATAAAGGACCTACATTCGTAAATGATCCTTTTTTATGTTAAAATAAGAGTAGTGAATATAAAATATACCAAGTTTTTTTCTTGTGAAAAAACGTATATGTAGAAGTATACATAGGGAAAGTCGGGAGATCGGCTGCTGTGGAACATAAATTAGATGATCTAGAGGTTACGTAGAATTGTTATTATTTAGAGAACGAGTCTGCAGGGTGATGTTGTATAGATCTGGTTACGCCTTGTATGCGGTTGTGTTAGATGTCCTTATTGAAATGTGGGTGTATTTCTCTTGTGCGAGGTCTTTCGAGAGCAAGTTATATGAATCAATTGTCTATTTTACATGTCATAGAGTATTTCTGATTTGGATGTTAGAGAAAACTGATAATTGTTTGTAACAAATGTGGATGATGATGTTAGATGGAGTAGCGCATATGCTTCCCCATTAAGCGTTAATCGAGAAAAACTCGATCAACCATCAAAGTCAACAAAGGATTTTGCATCGACCGAAAAGAGGAATATGGAAAAGTTTATGGAATAGTTAGTCTGTTTAAATGAGTCATCAATGTTGAATATCTGGTAAACAATGAGAACCTGAAATATATTGGGGAGGGGGGACTAGTGAAGAGTTGGTTTAGAGAATGAAGCTGGATGCGAAGGTGAGGAATTTACAAATGAGCGAATATGATTAATTAATTAGGTGGGACATCGGTTGGTATCGTCGAAATGGATAGAGTAACGCTAATTCAAAAGTAACCAGAATGGTTGCTATGAGAGGGATATGATTAGAGAATGTATGTGAAGAAATCCACTTATTATTTAATCACAACGAAAAAGAAAAGATAATCCTAAAATAAAAGTAGACAACGAGAACGTGAGTTAAATTGTCCACGAGAAAGAGCGGAATAAAAAAAAACACAAATAAAATTGCTCATGAGAAAGATCGGAATTAAAATAGATGACATTCCTTTTTCGGAATGTGTTAATTATATAGTGAGCAAGAAGGAAATATAAAAGCTAATTAGAGTTTTAATTAAAATCAAACTGTACAAGTCCTGTTTAGTAGGAATTCATGTTTGAATTCCTTGCATTCATTTACTTCCTTATTACTAGTAAGTTGTTAGCAGTAGTGTTATTAGTATTGTTCCTGTTAGGGAAGTCGATCATTAAACCTGTTAGTGGAACTAAATAATAGTCAGTATCTTAGATTGTTTTAAACATGACATTGTGATTTCATCTGGTAGTCAGTAGGTAGAACTACTCTGATCTTCACCTATATAATGGTGTTCGATTATCATTTTGAGATATTGAAAATTTGTTAATAATGTAGCTCACCCAAGTATTTATGCATTTTCTACCTCGTTGCTATCTCTATATACCTTGTTTTTTTTAACATGGTATCATAGTTAGGGTAGAGAGAGGTGTTAGTAAAGCTTCAGGGAGGATAGATGATTAGAGAGAGTGTTTTAGTCCTTTGTTTGATTCCATAAGATTAGTAGAGATGTTCTTGTATTTTGTATCACAAGTGTTTGTTGAACTGTATGAGTTAGTTTATACAAGTTGTAGCATAAATGAAAAGACGATGGTACCCAAATACACCACAATATTTTAAATATCAACTTATAAGTCCGATACCAAGTGTGATCGTCTATGGAAAAATTCGAGACAATACGAAAACTATGGTATACACTTTGTGTGATCGTCTATGGATATGAAATCGAGACAATACGACGACAAAGTGCTCACTTGATAATAGGTACGGTGTTAAACCGAAACACTATAGGATCAATATCAAGTGACTAGGATTAGCGTACGTATGTAATTTAATTAATTATAATAACAATTATAATGCAGAAATAAAGTAAATGACACAGCAATATTTTGTTAACGAGGAAACCACAAATGCAGAAAAACCCCGGGACCAAGTCCAGTTTTGAGTACTCTCAGAATTAAGTCGCTATAAAAAAATCTAACACCAACTTTGTATAGTTGAGACCAAGTAGACTACCCCTAGATACTTAGTTTCCTCAGTATCCCTGCGCCTTCGACTTCTAGAGTCACGCACGTGAATAGCAAGTCCTTTGGATCGTATTACAAACATCAAAGGAAGAATCTGTTTGGCAACCACTCTAATCAATCTTTGCTAAAATATATGTGAGTTGTTGACAAAGGCTCTTCCGTTTCAGCTAATAAACTCCTTTGTCTGGTTAGATCAATCTAAACTTTGATTACCGAAATAACCAATATTTAGATTTGCAATCAATCAATATAGAACTCAAAGAGTAACTGTAAAGTAATTCTGATCTTACATAACTAGCCAATCAAGTCTATCAAAGAAAAAAACGGTTTTAGTTGGATCCCATACAATCAAGGTTTGTACACTGAATCCACAAGATACGAAAACTAATAAGAAGCTCTTATTCGTCTACAAATCTTCTATTGTCTTCAATAACCTTCACAACAAAACTTGAATCCTCTTGTGATCAATCACACACAAAATGGAGTCTGTTAACAATGGATTATCACAAGATGTCTTTAGATCCGAAAATGGTTCTAAAGATCCCGTCAATACTTTGATCTAGTATAAGCGAGCCTTATATCAGAAGACAAAGTTCTCAAGAATAAACAAATTAGGTGCAATCAGAGTTTCAACAATTGTTTACCAATCAAATCAATAATCGAAAACTAATATAACAATGCAAATATCTAGTTTTCCTCCAACGGTACTCGTAGATCTTCTTGATCCCACAAAAGTCTTTAAACGAGCGGTCGTAAGAGACTTCGCCTAATTGAGGTACTTTCCTATATGGATAGACGGTTCCACCAGAAATAACAAGGATGAAGTTTGCATGGCTCTTAGGATAGTCTGCAAGAAATGAAAACCCAAGTATTCATAGACCAGGGTTGTTTGGACAACAAGGAAATTGCAAAACCGAAAATATTCTTAAGATATTAACATTAATGTACCTAATTTCGGTTTTCCTATTTCCAAGTAAATGCCAAACCATATTGAGAGTGAAGTTTTGCATTCTTCAATGCAAGTAACAGCATCTCTCTTATTGTTTTAATTGGTTTTGCACTTTCCCAATATAATGATTGGGCGTTATCTTGTCCATGAGTGTACAAGATAACAACATGTTGTACGAAACTTAAAATAAAAAGGTGCGCCTTCCGAGCGTCCCCAAGCATCAATTGGACTAGTGTGATGGTGATTTCATGGAAATGTATTACCTAGCTAATAGCACTAGTAAGTACATAAAAGAAATTAAATCAAGTTAAAATTTACATAAAAGAAATAAAATCAAATTAAGTTAAATTTTTGCAATCCCATTACTGTAAGTTTTGAGTAATTGGAGAATGAAGTCTCTGGAGTCTACAACCGACGTTTGACTACTGGTGTACAAAGTTGTCTAGGTTCCAATAACATTAGGTTTATGGGATTATTTATACCTTAAGTACCACTAATTTTTTTAAGGCCAACCAACTGTAATCATCATTTGGAATGTCAAACCAGCAATCTTTAAGCACAACTAATATCCTATCTGGCCTCCTCTAGAGCCTAGAATTGGGCTTTGGTTGGGAGCATGATTCGCGCCTGATTCATGCTTATTTATTTTTGCCTGCCAACTTGATAGACAAATAAAGGCATGTCTTTTTGCATTTTGCTTATATAGGTCAATCGTCCATGTCTTCGTCCATCTGATTAAGTTAGTCAAGAGTTTACTTATTTACCCTTTACTCTCATTGCGCCGCTGATGTTTTATATCATTTTTTAGGTTTGTGGATCTCGATTCAGGTTTGTTACATAATTTTCTTAAAGGATTCATCATTCTCAGGTGTCTTTGAGCTTTTGGTTGGTAGGGAATCAACCTTTTACAACATTTTTAGGTTCCTCGAGACTGGTTCGGGATTATTACGCAGCTTCCAGATTCGTCGAGCCCGGTTCAAGGTCGTTACACCGCTTTCAGAATTGTCGAGCCCGCTTTCAGGTCATTACGCAACATCTGTTTCATCCACAGTAGTTGGGTGCAGCAATGTCCTTATAGACCTTTCTCTAGTAAAGGTTGTCTAGCTTTTTATTTTTTTTGTCTTGCAGGGGAAGGGATTAGCGATAGTTCATATCTGATTTAGGTATGACGTTGACTTGTGATCATCCATTTTTCACAAACTTCGTTCTGTGTGTGATCGATCATGAGTTGGAATCAAGCTTGTTATTGTACAAGTACTGAAGAAGATTGAAGATTTGAAGACAAGAAGATTTCTTATTGGTTTTGTATCTTTGTGATCTGCTTTGTGCACAAACTTGATTGCTTGGCATCCGACTAGATCTTATTTATCTTTGATAGACTTGTTATTGGTAGTCGTATTAGATTGGCAATCTATCATTTGGCGGTATTCTTCAGTTTCTGAATCTGTCTGTATACCTTGATCTGGTTAACTTGTTAATCTAGATCTTGGTAGATCTTATCTGACAAAGGAGTTTAATTGTTTTAAACGGAAGAGCCTTTGTGAACTCAACTAGAATATCTCTAATTAACTTCTTGAGATAAGAAGAGTGGTTATCAAACAGATTAGTCATCTACTGTTTGGAAGACGATCATAAGGGTTGAGTGCTTGAAGTCTTCACAACGGCTGAAACAACTTAAGATGGTGGATTGTATATTAGGATTCACGTTCTTTGGCCAGATTGAGTGTAGGCGAGAGTACCGGGGAAACTAGGTAACTAGGGTTAGTTTACTTAGACTCAACTATCATAAGTTGGTAGTGATCTTTGTATAGCGGCTTAATTCTGGAAGTATTCAAAATTGGACTAGATCCCGGGTTTTTTCTGCGTTTGCGGTTTCCTTGTTAACAAAATTGTTGTATTTGTATGCTTTTACTTTTTTCGCATTAAAATTTATTTAATTATAAAAGCATTTCTCTATTTGTATGCTTGAAGGCCATTAAGTTCGAAAAGATTGTGGTGTACTTGGTACCCTCATCATTTCAAGAGTCGGGGATTAAGAGTATACACTTGGAAGGAGATCGCAGAAGTGTTACACATGCATTGGACAAACAACAACCTTATTGGGAATATCATTTACTTACTTTGTAGTTTTGAGTCTTGGAAATTTTCTTACACTCTCCAAGAATTACTAATAATACAAACTCATGTCTTTAGCCAAACATTCTACCGATTTATTTAGTAGCGCAATTTGGAATTTTCAATTCCCATAATGGTTAGAGCCTCAGAGGAGCATATCCAATTAGACATATCTAATATTTAATATAATTCGAAATTTCATTTTCGTATTAAACAAAGAAAAAAAATATATTATCAAAAAACTTCGCTTGTAATCCATTGTCATTTTATAATTTATAATAAAATTAATAAAAAAAAATGTGAAATAGTGTGAGAATAATCATGTCGATAGATTTTCCCACTAAAACAGGAGAACATAAACATAATCTAATTTATAATGGTTGGAGGGGATCCGTGGACACTCGCATATGCACACTATCATACATGATTTGTGTCATTTTCTCCACAAAACTCAAACGACAATGAATTTAAATCTAATATTTTGATGATACGTTTATCTTATAAGACTCAGCATTCCTACCAAAAACGAGCATGATCAAAGATGTCAAATCTCACCATCGTTGACGAAATTAGACACACCATCATCTGCTACTACTTGCAAGCTAAAGATCAGGTAATGACTAACTTTATAATAGCATGCAATTGGGATGGTTGACAGCAAAACTGAATGCTCAAGATTGCTCATTAGCCTCTTGAATTTTTCAATGTTGGACTAGGTTGCACTTTGACTATGTAAATAAAAGAAAATAAATATTGAATGGGTTTTGTTATTTTGTGCACTCATGCACAAGATAACAACCAATCGTTACATTGGAAAAATGCAAAACCAATTAAAAAAATAAGAGAGATGGTGTAACTTACATTGAAGAATACAAAATTAACATAGATTTACCAAACATGCATTTATTGAGAGTGAAGTTTTGCATTCTTCAATGCAAGTAACAGAATCTCTCTTATTGTTTTAATTGGTTTTGCACTTTCCCAATACAATGATTGGGGGTTATCTTGTCCATGAGTGTACAAGATAACAACATGTTGTACGAAACTTAAAATAAAAAGGTGCGCCTTCCGAGCGTCCCCAATAATCAATTGGACTAGTGTGATGGTGATTTCCTGGAAATTTATTAACTATCTAGCACTAGTAAGTAGATAAAAGAAACTAAATCAAATTAAAATTTACATAAAAGAAATAAAATCAGCTTAAGTTAAATTTTTGCAATCCCATTACTGTAAGTTTTGAGTAATTGGAGAATGAAGTCTCTAGAGTATACAACTGACGTTTGACTACTGGTGTACAAAGTTATCTAGGTTCCAATAACATTAGGTTAGAGCAACCACAGTGGAAGATCAAGACCATAAATATGATCCAAAAACGAGACACAGTGGGACGGACTAAAGAGGAAAAGTTGGACCAAAACCAAATTCCATACTATATTTGGTCTGGGACCAAGACCAAAACCAAATATAGTCTATAATGTACGTTTGTCATTAGGCGTAGTTATAAAGTGCGATTCACATGAAGCGGATGTATAGTGCTCATTCCATGATGAGACGTGTATATAAAATACGCTTCAATGAAGCGGTTGTGAAATGTACGCCCGATTAGGCGTTGCTGAAATGTACGCCTCATGGCGTGGACTATACGTACGCCCCAATCAGGCGTTCGTAAAGTTACCGTCCCACACCCGGCGTGCATAAAGTTCACGCCTGATGATAAACTCTCAGTTAGTACCAGTAGTGGTAGTATCTAATGACTTAAATTGACTGGGCCTATTCGCTTATTAATTAACTCGCCGCCAATATTGTTTCCACATTTTGAGGTGTCATAAAAACTGAACGGGTTCGGAATTTAGGTGTTAGCTAACATTTGGCGTATTTTACTGGTAAACTGGACAAGCCTTGAGAATATAATTTAAAGGTGGAAGTTCAAGAGAGTGACAACAAGAGAAAGGGGTGAAAGAGGGAGTAGAATCCTTGTGAACCCACCACAGTGAGAACTTTTTTTAGCCAAGCTGAGTTACGTGTGTGGTGAGCGGAGATATAATGTAGGCCGGATTTCAGGCGTTTATATAGTCATTCTCCCCATCGGGCGTGGGTAAAATCTCTGTCCCTTATCCCGTCGTAAACTATATGTACGCTCCACATCAGACGTATCTTTAATCAACGTTCCGCAACCCGTGTAATCTATACGTAGGCCTCAGTGGGATAAAGATTATACAACCGCTCCACAACAAACGAAGCCTATACAACCGCTCCACTAAATATATTCGGCTATTGTAGCGTGACACTACGGACTAAACTAAAATTTGATCGTTTTTTTTTGGTCTTTGACCTTTGGTTTTGATCGCACCATTTCAGTTGCTCTTATGGGATTATTTATACCTTAAGTACCACTAATATTTTTAAGGCCAACAACTGTAATCATCATTTGGAATGTCAAACCAGCAATCTTTAAGCACAACTAATATCCTATTTGGCCTCCTCTAGAGCCTAAAACTGGGATTTGGTTGGGAGCATGATTCGCGCCTGATTCATGCTTATTTATTTTTGCCTGCCAACTTGATAGACAAATAAAGGCACGTCTTTTTTCATTTTGCTTATATAGGCCAATAGTCCATGTCTTCGTCCATCTTGATTAAGTCAGTCAAGAGTTTACTTATTTACCCTTTACTCTCGTTGCGCCGCTGATCTTTTATATGATTTTTTAGGTTTGTGGATCTCGATTCAAGTTTGTTACATAATTTTCTTAAAGGATTCATCATTCTCAGGTGTCTTTGAGCTTTTGGTTGGTAGGGAATCAACCTTTTACAACATTTTTAGGTTCCTCGAGACTGGTTCGGGATTATTACACAGCTTCCAGATTCGTCGATCCCGGTTCAAGGTCGTTACACCGCTTTCAGAATTGTCGAATCATTTACCCTCCCCACAAAAGGGGTGTGGTTTATGAATTAATAAAACTTTTGATAGGTGAGATAACTTCCACTAGCACTTATTAACTTTACATAAAACATGTTTATATTTGAAAAGTGAAATAATAAAGGACCTACATTCGTAAATGATCCTTTTTTATGTTAAAATAAGAGTAGTGAATATAAAATATACCAAGTTTTTTTCTTGTGAAAAAACGTATATGTAGAAGTATACATAGGGAAAGTCGGGAGATCGGCTGCTCTGGAACATAAAGTAGATGATCTAGAGGTTACGTAGAATTGTTATTATTTAGAGAACGAGTATGCAGGGTGATGTTGTATAGATCTGGTTACGCCTTGTATGCGGTTGTGTTAGATGTCTTTATTGAAATGTGGGTGTATTTCTCTTGTGCGAGGTCTTTCGAGAGCAAGTTATATGAATCAATTGTCTATTTTACATGTCATAGAGTATTTCTGATTTGGATGTTAGAGAAAACTGATAATTGTTTGTAAAAAATGTAGATGATAATGTTAGATGGAGTAGCGCATATGCTTCCCCATTAAGCGTTAATCGATAAAAACTCGATCAACCATCAAAGTCAACAAAGGATTTTGCATCGACCGAAAAGAGGAATATGGAAAAGTTTATGGAATAGTTAGTCTGTTTAAATGAGCCATCAATGTTGAATATCTGGTAGACAATGAGAACCTGAAATATATTGGGGAGGGGGGACTAGTGAAGAGTTGGTTTAGAGAAAGAAGCTGGATGCGAAGGTGAGGAATTTACAAATGAGCGGATATGATTAATTAATTAGGTGGGACATCGTTTGGTATCGTCGAAATGGATTGAGTAACGCTATTTCCAAAGTAACCAGAATGGTTGCTATGAGAGGGATATGATTAGAGAATGTATGTGAAGAAATCCACTTATTATTTAATCACAACGAAAAAAAAAAGATAACCGTAAAATAAAAGGAGACAACGAGAACGTGAATTAAATTGTCCACGAGAATGAGCGGAATAAAAAAAACACAAATAAAATTGCCCATGAGAAAGAGCGGAATTAAAATAGATGACATTCCTTTTCGGAATGTGTTAATTACATAGTGAGCAAGAAGGAAATACAAAAACTAATTAGAGTTTTAATTAAAATCAAACTGTACAAGTCCTGTTCAGTAGGAATTCATGTTTGAATTCCTTGCATGTATTTCATTTACTTCCTTATTACTAGTAAGTTGTTAGCAGTAGTGTTATTAGTATTATTCCTGTTAGGGAAGTTGATCATTAAACCTGTTAGTGGAACTAAATAATAGTCAGTATCTTAGATTGTTTTAAACATGACATTGTGATTTCATCTGGTAGTCAGTAGGTAGAACTACTCTGATCTTCACCTATATAATGGTGTTCGATTATCATTTTGAGATATTGAAAATTTGTTAATAATGTAGATCACCCAAGTATTTATGCATTTTCTACCTCGTTGCTATCTTTATATACCTTGTTTTTTTAACATGGTATCATAGTTAGGGTAGAGAGAGGTGTTAGTAAAGCTTCAGGGAGGATAGATGATTAGAGAGAGTGTTTTAGTCCTTTGTTTGATTCCATAAGATTAGTAGAGATGTTCTTGTATTTTGTATCACAAGTGTTTGTTGAACTGTATGAGTTAGTTTATACAAGTTGTAGCATAAATGAAAAGACGATGGTACCCAAATACACCACAATATTTTAAATATCAACTTATAAGTCCGATACCAAGTGTGATCGTCTATGGACAAATTCGAGACAATACGACAACTATGGTATACACTTTGTGTGATCGTTTATGGATATGAAATCGAGACAATACGACGACAAAGTGCTCACTTGATAATAGGTACGATGTTAAACCGAAACACTATAGGATCAATATCAAGTGACTAGGATTAGCGTACGTATGTAATTTACTTAATTATAATAACAATTATAATGCAGAAATAAAGTAAATGACACAGCAATATTTTGTTAACGAGGAAACCACAAATGAAGAAAAACCCCGGGACCAAGTCCAGTTTTGAGTACTCTCAGAATTAAGTCGTTATAAAAAAATCTAACACCAACTTTGTATAGTTGAGACCAAGTAAACTACCCCTAGATACTTAGTTTCCTCAGTATCCCTGCGCCTTCGACTTCTAGAGTCACGCACGTGAATAGCAAGTCCTTTGGATCGTATTACAAACATCAAAGGAAGAATCTGTTTGGCAACCACTCTAATCAATCTTTGCTAAAAGATATGTGAATTGTTGACAAAGGCTCTTCCGTTTCAGCTAATAAACTCCTTTGTCTGATTAGATCAATCTAAACTTTGATTACCGAAATAACCAATATTTAGATTTGCAATCAATCAATATAGAACTCAAAGAGTAACTATAAAGTGATTCTGATCTTACATAACTAGCCAATCAAGTCTATCAAAGAAAAAAACGGTTTTAGTTGGATCCCATACAATCAAGGTTTGTACACTGAATCCACAAGATACGAAAACTAATAAGAAACTCTTATTCGTCTACAAATCTTCTATTGCCTTCAATAACCTTCACAACAAAACTTGAATCCTCTTGTGATCAATCACACATAAAATGGAGTCTGTTAACAATGGATTATCACAAGATGTCTTTAGATCCGAAAATGGTTCTAAAGATCCCGTCAATACTTTGATCTAGTATAAGCGAGCCTTATATCAGAAGACAAAGTTCTCAAGAATAAACAAATTAGGTGCAATCAAAGTTTCAACAATTGTTTACCAATCAAATAAATAATCGAAAACTAAAATAACAATGCAAATATCTAGTTTCCCTCCAACGGTACTCGTAGATCTTATTGATCCCACAGAAGTCTTTAAACGAGCGGTCGTAAGAGACTTCGCCTAATTGAGGTACTTTCCTATATGGATAGATGGTTCCACCAGAAATAAAAAGGATGAAGTTTGCATGGCTCTTAGGATAGTCTGCAAGAAATGAAAACCCAAGTATTCATAGACCAAGGTTGTTTGGACAACAAGGAAATTCCAAAACCGAAAATATTCTTAAGATATTAACATTAATGTACCTAATTTCGTTTTTCCTATTTCCACGTAAATGCCAAACCATATTTCCGAAATCTCTCATAGAAAACTTTTATTATTAGTGTAGCACATTAACTAAAAATATTTTCCAGAGGATATGTTTTAATTACTGGTAATTAAAACATATATTATGAAAATCACAATTACATGCTTTTCAATATTTCGGTGTGGGATCACCTTGAGCATCAAGGAATATCTTTGAACAATTAATGATAAGAGTTATGTACATGTTCAAATGATGTCGACATCTAGGAGTTTCTTTTAGAAAACCCTAATTCCAATACCACACAAAACATAAAGAGATATGTGGATACTGGGAACTCGGTTTTGCTCCTTGGGATCGGTTGTACCATGACTCACAATGTAAGTTGTGACCGGTTATACCATGCTTCCAAAACTAGGTTGTGACCGGTTATACCATGATTCCAAGAGTAGGTTATGATCGGTTACACCATGCTTCCCGAAGATAGCTTGGGATCGGTTACACATTGCTTCCAAAAGTAGCTTATGACCGATTACAACTAACTTACTAATGTAGCTAGTGACCGGATACATTTTGCTCCACAAAATAGCTTGTGACCGATTACAACATGATACATATTGAAAAAGCAGGGGTCTAACAACACCATCCAATATTTCGCTTAGCAATCTGTATGGACTAACTCCAATATACTTTTTATGAGAATCAACTAGACAGTTAGACTCAATCAATAAAAACATATATCAAAGAGTTTATATCTTAATCTCTCGATTTGATATTTATTCAAGAAAATGGAAATCTGCGAGTCTTTATCAAAGAGAGATAACTTGGACGGTACCAAAGACCAATGTCCAAGGATCAATCAATATCAATCAACAACCAAAGGTTGGATTTCCAATTGATGATCTTTAACGCACAACCTGTATTATTTCAATTATATAAAAAATATAATGCGGAAAAGAAATAACACAGACACCAGAAGTTTTGTTAACGAGGAAACAGCAAATGCAGAAAAACCCCGGGACCTAGTCCAGATTGAATACACACTGTATTAAGACGCTACAGACACTAGCCTACTCCAAGCTAAATTCGGACTGGACTATAGTTGAACCCCAATCAGTCTACCACTAATTCAAGGTACAGTTGTACTCCTACGCCTCTGATCCCAGCAGGATACTACGCACTTGATTCCCTTAGCTGATCTCACCCACAACCAAGAGTTGCTGCAACCCAAAATCGCAGACATGATAATAAAAAAATCTGTCTCACACAGAAAAGTCTATCAAAGGATAAATCTGTCTCCCACAGAAAAACCCTAGGTTTTTGTTCCGTCTTAAGATATGAAATCAAGGTGAACATGAACCAATTGATAATCTGGTCTTATATTCCCGAAGAACAGCCTAGATTAATCAATCACCTATCAACAGTCTTACTTGAATACACAAGAGGACGTCGAGGAATCACAAACAGTGAGACGAAGATGTTTGTGACTTCTTTATCTTGCCTATCAGAGAACTCTCACGATCTCAAGCCAATCAAAGATTGTACTCGTACGATAGAAGATGCAAGATCAGATCACACAACTACGATAAAAGTAGTATCGGTCTGGCTTCACAATCCCAATGAAGTCTTTAAGTCGTTAACCTGGTTTTAGAGAAGATAACCAAAGGTTAGAGGAGAATCGACTCTAGCGAGCGCATTAGTATCACACAGACGTGTGGGGATTAGTTTTTCCCAATGCTAGATGTCTCCTATATATAGTCTTCAAATCAGGGTTTTTCCTTAGTTACAAAGCAATCAATATTCACCTTTAGATGAAAACCTGATTTAGATTCAAGCTAATATTTCTCAACCGTTAGATCGAAAACTTAGCTTGTCACACACACTTGAGATATACGTTTACTGGGTTTGTGAAAACCGTGCCCAAACGTGTACGTGTATGTTGGTTCAGCATAGTAACCCAAAAGGTCAACCATATGAGCATTTCATATTAACCTTGTTCTTCTTCACCATAAATAGTTCAATTGACTCAAATGAACTAGTTATAGAGTTGTTCAATTGCTATGAGATCTTATGTAACTACACAAGACACAATTGAAACAAAGATGATTTGATTCGATTGAATCGGCTCATGAAATTTATAGCCACGGTTTGCATACTGCATTCCTTAGTAATTTAAGTTTCATGTTTAGAGCACATCTTTAGATCATAACCCACTCAAGTACGCAAACAAGTTCGTGGACTTAAGACAACCGGCAGAGTTTTCCAAACTCTGCAAAAAATCTCGGCAAGGAGACTTCCGCCAGTTCGCGGACTAGGTTCGCGGTCTGAGTTCGCGGACTAAACACGCAAACGAGTTTTTGGAAAATCCCAACAGAAATTCTCGGCAAGAGAACTTCCGTCAGTTTGCGGACTGAGTTCGCAAACTGTGTTCGCGGACTTGGCAAAGCCAATTCCTCCGGTTTCTCTCAATCAACAAAGTTCGCAAACTTCGGATTAAGGAATAGGACTTATGCACATATGTGTTTCCACACAATGCTTATATCCATCATTGGTTATATATACCTAAACTCTCATTCCAACCATTGAAACATTCTTAGAGGACGTTATACAGTTGTTACACTATTTCTCGTCAAAGCGATTTTCAAAGTGATTGAAACATTATGAATTTCGTCATTAGGTGAAGATAAACCCGATCAAAGCGAAACGCTTTACCAACACATGATTTCGATATATAGATAGGCGAGATATACTCGGATCAAAATATCAAATGTGTATGATCCAGTCTATATAGCATACGACTTTTGTCTCATAAGAAGTAGGAGATAGAAGAGATAGACTTTTGAGTGATAGATAAGTTCAAGTTTCCACATACCTTTTTATTGATGAAGTTCCACGGTTCCTTGAGTAGATATTCGTCGTTGTATGATGAATCGCCATGAAGTCCTTGAGCTCAACTACACTTTTTTATCATAGTCTGAGACTTAGCTATGTAGACTAGAAAACAAGACTCATAGTTTTGATCACTAACATTGACAAACATGCTTGAGATAGCAACGCATGTGATCTCCCCCTTTGTCAATTTTAGTGACAAAACTATTAATACATATGGAATACAAAAAAGTTAAACTTTAGTGGCTCCTATTCCATAGTCTAATCTTCAACGTTCCCTGAAATCTTCGTCCTTCCAAGTACTCTAATGATCCCAAAGGTTGTAAGTTTAGCATCACCGTTGTTGAAGATCCGTAGCTATAACAATGAGAGAAATCGAGATTCTCGATCATTATTATACAGTGACATAGTATTATTATGTAACATCAAAGTCCAATTGCATCACGACTTTAACAATAATACTACGGTGATATGTATCACTCCCCCTTAGTAAATACTCCATCTCACATGGAAACCACTCCCCCTTACACAATGATCCGAAAACCATATGTATATGTAGTAGAACTACACATTAATTCTCCCCCTTTTTTTCAATAAAATTGGCAAAGGTACAAGAACGGGTTCCTAATGAAATTTCCGAGAAGAGACGTTTCATAGACTAAAAGAAAAAATACATATCAACTTAATTTAGATGCAATCATAAAGCAGAAGCTAAATGCATTCATCAAGGAGTTTTAAGATACAAGATAACCCCTGTAAAATTCCACAGCCGCACACCCCGCAAGATATTACCATTAAGCACAAGTTCAAAAGATCTCTCCCCCATTTGATGTCATTCCCGAGAGAACAACAAGAGCGACCTTAATTTCGAAAGAAAAGAAGGATTTTTAATTGGACACCAAAAACCATAGGAAAATTATTTTCTATATCCAAAACTCAATCAAATTAATCACAAGTAAACCCATGATTAATTTAATCGGAATACGCAACTAAATCAAACTACAAAAATGATCAATTTAATTGATTGTGCTCAACATAAGTAAACTTACGGAGCTACGACTAAGGTAATCATACGGAGATGACTAACTCAATCGTTCACATACTCAACATAAGGAAAACCTTACGGAATATACGACTACATCAACCAATAGAACATAGTTAGCATAGCCGTTCATATACTCAACACAAGAACTTGTGGAATATATGAAAACTAAACTAGACTAATTACAAGAGAACCCATAATTAATCTAGTTGGAATACAAACAACCAAACTAATCACGAAGGTAATCAATTTAATTGTCAAAAGTTTTGCTCGACAAAAGAAGACTTTCGGAGCAAATAACTAAATAACCAAGCAAGATGATTAATTTAGTTCATAATGCTCAACATATAGCATCTTATGGAACAACCAACAAAGCCAATAAGAATAACCAATAAGAATAATCGTGCTCAACATAAGACACACAATGGAGCCTTCACGGTAATACAAAAAGAATGGATCAATGAAGATCAATATCGTGGAATACATACAAGGATCTATTCTATCTTTCCATCACTATATGCATAATGACATAATAGACTTTATCCTTGTCACACAAAAGGTTTTATCCTATTTTCCATCAAATAAATGACTGCATAGGCATAACTTTTGTATTTGTCAAAAGTTCATTCGTCCTTTCATCAATACGAAAACCAATTCATGAACGACTTTACTTTTGACAACATATGGGACCTTCAAGTTCACGGACGCAAATAATACATATTCCATAAAAATATTGCAATATCACAAAATCATAAAGATTAATACTGCAATAACATCATCCTCCAAATATTTTTAGAATTTAAAACCAATAAACCTAAAAAATAAACATAAGAAGATGAAAACAAAATAGCTATGTGTAGTCACAATCTTCGCTATTGAAAACACTAGTTATTCTTCCAACTAATCCAAAAAGAAGACTTACTAGGTAACCTCAGTTTTCCTTGATGATTTCATACCTCTTAAATGGTCCATCAAAATAGGAGTCACTAATATCCTTGATTCTGTTGACTGTAGAAACACCATGTTCAAAAGTTAGAATGTTGACTTTTCGATCAATAGTGCGAGCATAATGGCGATCCTTTGCGCAATCAAGGATAAAAATTTTTTGATTCCTGAAGATTTTTGCATGTCCATCAAAAAGTTGATTCATTTGCAGTTGAAGGTTAGCAAGTTCGTTCTTGATTTCATTTTGAACACGAATCATATCCTTGACAGATTCTCCAATCCAAGAGTTATACTCTTTTCTTTCAACCATCTTCTTCAAAATAAAATCTTGACCAGAAACATATCCTTTGAGATCATCCTCAACCATAGGGTTAACTTCTTCTTTGGGAACAGATTCCATAGAGTTCCTTTCTGAAGAATAAAGAAACACATATAAGACTTATATATATGTTCGTGAGTACCCTAGCTGGAAACCCTAAAGTTTCTTGAGGAGACACGGACGTTCGTGGACCAACCAAAGTACAAATGTCCCAAATTAGGAAAACTGCATACCATGCTTTCAAATATTCTCTATGTCCAAAAGATCATAGTGACAAAGGAAAGAAGTACTAAACATAACATCATAAGATATACAAACTGGAGAAAAACAGCACAATACTTGAGCATCTCACAAATCCTCATTCTTGTATCTCTCAAGTTAGATACAAGAATAGATTTTCGGCTACTAGGTAGCAGAGGGAGACACAGTCTCACCATAGGTTCTGAGAGAATAACATTTATTTCCTCCAGGATATCTGAACTTAGCATTTCTTGTCCTTCCTTGGCAGTTTTCAGATACGGGAGAACGTCTCACAGTCCCTCTGGGAATCACATGTGAGGAATCTTTCTAATAACAAAGTCTAGGACCTCTAGAAATGGGTTCTAAGGGATTTTCCGAAAATGGTCTCCATACACTAGACTTAAATTTACCAGAGTTGTTCTTATAAGCACATGACATGCTTTCGTAGGTAGTACGATTTATACCACTAGGATTTACCATTGTCCTGTAATGATTTCTAGGAGAGAGATCACTTTTTTAAGATGCTTGGTTCCGTGTGGAAGCGAGGTTCACTGCAACAGTCATCTGACTATTTACTCCATTGATAGTAGAAAGAAGCAATTTGTGAAGTTTAAAGACTTATTTCTTTCTGGCAAAACAATGAATAGCATAGTGATTTTCTTTTCCACAGAAGGTACAGGTTCGTGGAGGAGAAGCAACATCAGACACTTGTTTAGACTTCATAGCAGTCAGAGAAGTTTGTAAGTTACTAAAACCCTTTTTAACACAATCTTCATCTGGAGAAGATTTCATTCTGTACGGTAACTCGTGAGAATTAGTTTGTGCAGAAGAATTTCTTCTTAAGACAGAGTTTTCCTTTTCCAGGGATTTACACCGTCCATGGGATAGAGCAAGTGATGCTTCAAGTTTCTCTTTCTCAACACGAAGTTTGTCTAGATCAGATGAATGCGTCTTGATCAAACATTTTTCTCTAATTGAGCCTTCTTTAACCAGCTTTTCAAGATCACAAATCTTTTCACACTGTTGATTGTTTTCTTGAAGAAGTTTCTCAATTTCCTTAGAGAATGACCCTATAATGTTGTAGAGTACATGTTCACGATCAATAGACTTCTCGAATTCATCAAAGAGTTGTACATGATCCTTGAGATCAACAAACTCTGTAGAAAATTTTGAAATTCTGGTGAGCTCCATTTCAGCTTTAGCCATTATGTCCAATGTCTCATTGGACGAAGAGTGGCTGACACAAGATGAGACAGTCTTCCTACCTCGGGATTCGGAAGAATCAGCTAAGGAGTGAGGTATTTTCGAGACACTTGACAAAGTTGACAGCTTTAGGAGGCATTTTGGTATGCTTATGAGATTCCGTCCACAGACTCAGATTGCCACAAACACAGACTTATAAGGTCTTTAACGTGTTTGCCTGCTCTGATACCAATTGAAAAAGCGGGGGTCCAATATTTCGCTTAGCAATCTGTATGGACTAACTCCGAAATACTTTGCTAGAGAATCAATTAGCCAGTCAGACTCAATCTAGATAAAAGTATCTCAAGGAGTTAATATCTCTCTCTTAATTAGATTTTTACTCAAGCTAAAAACAACAGCGAGTCTTTATCAAATACAAGGAATAACTTGGACGGTACGAAAGACCAATGTCCAAGTGTTAATCAATGAAATCGACAACCACAAGGTCGGATCTCCAATTTATTAACCTTTAACGCACAACCTATATTATTTCAATTATAAAGATAAACAATATAATGCGGAAAATGAAATAACACAGATGGTGGACCCGGGAAAGCGTATAAAATTGAAGCGAAATGAAACGGGCCTACAGTAATACCGCAAGTGCACGGTCGTCAGTTGTAGCTCGTGCAAGTACGGGTCGATCCACAGAGACTGGGAGTGTTTTGTAGTGTTTAGCTATTTTGGGTTCTAGTTGGCTATTGGGCTTTAGGTATCAAAGGGTTGTGGTACCAATGGGTTATGAATACCCTTTGGAACTGTTGGGCTTTGAATACCCTTTGAGTAAATTGGGCTTAATGGGTTTGTTGTAATGATGAAGTGCTTTAGGCCTTGGGCCTTTGAATGATTTTGGACTGAACTGTGAACTAGGCTTTGGCCTTAAACTTAGGCTTGGGCTCAATGTAGTGAACTGAGCTTTGGGATCAGTTGGCTTGTATGAGGATCTGTGCTTGGTAACAGTGAACTGGGCCTTAGGCCTTAACCTGAACTGTGATCTTAGCTGAGCCAAGCTCAGTTGCAGCAGCAGCAGTGGTGGCTGGCACAGCAGGAGCAGGTGCACAGCAAGGGAAAGGAAAGAAAGCAGCAATGGTGACAGTGCAAGCCAAGTAATAACAAAACAGAGATAGTTGCAAACCAAGGCTACAAGCCAAGGGCAGGAGTGTGGAGATAAGCTGACAATTAAGTAAAAAAAAAAGGAAAAAAAGCAAAGCCAAGGCAATGGCTTTAGGCATTCATCTAGAGTGGGAAGAGAACCATCTTGCTCACAGTCACTAATGAGCACTAGTTTCTCCCCACTGCTCAATCAACTCAATGATCTAAGGCTCTAACCTAGCATTGACACACAACAGTAAACTAATCCTAACATTTGAGAAGCTAACAGTTGACAAAACAAGAGATTCAAAACAGTGACAAAACAGGGGATTATATTAACACTAACAATGACAAAACAATGAGGATTAACAGATACAAAACAACCTAGCATGGACAGTGCATTAACATCAAATTAAACATGAAACTAGAAATTAGACTAAACATGGACAGTGTATATAAGACAGTGAAATTGATAAAGAAATTGAAGTTGAAAATCAAAAGAAATTGAAATTAGACATTAACATGGAATTATCAGTGGGATTAAAACAACATGCAAACAAGAAATTAACATTAAATTAAAACAGTAACAAGCATAAATTGAAATTGAAATTAAAATTGAAAACTAAAGTTAAACTAAAAATTATCCCAAATTGGGGGAGACTCGGCTAACCCAAGCACAACTTTTTGCATTCTCTACAGCTTCCCTTTTATAGCTTACAACAAAATCCCTAATTTCACAAAACCCTAAATTTGTAAACCCTAACTTTTGGGGAAAAATCAAATTCGACATACCCATGTGTGAATTCTGCTCGACCCATGCCCTGTTGATGTTCTACTGCTCCTCCTCTAGCTCTTGTTGCGCTGTTGGCCTAGCCCTAGACTTCTGTGAACCCTAGCTTCTCTCACTGTCGAGTTTGCAGCATCAGGACTCGATGCTACAGACGAGAAAGGGAGAGACAAGGGTGGTGATTGACTCCTGAGTTTGTCGGGGGAAGGTGGTAGTGGTGGTGTTCGAGGTGGAGATGGAAGAGATGGTGGTGATGGATTTGCAGAGCTCTGCAAATTTTTGGGAAGAAGGGGAAGAACTCGATGGAAATGGGATTAGGGTCTGTTTGTTTGGGGTGTAGGTGTTCGGTTGCTAGGGTGTGAAACAGGTGCAGAGGAGTTTGATGATCTGCGACAAGGAGCGATGGATGGGAAGATGGTAGGTGGATCCAACGGCGATACGGAGGTAAGCGTGGAGCGACCGTCGGATGAAGGGATGTAGCAAAACGGACGACCCAAGATGGAGATGGGCGTTGCGATGTAAAGCGGGGGATTCGGAGTTTGATGTCCGATGATGGAGCGACCGTAGGATGCTGAAATGCTTAGATCTGACGGCTGAAATCCGAGACGGGGTTGGATAGTGGAAATGTGTTTGAGTAAGGGTTTTGGGCCTTGGGTATGCCAAGCCCATATCTTCTTTAAGGACAATTCTTCTTCTTCAAGCCCACTTCTAGCCTTTTGGTCTTGTGCACAACATTCTTCGCGGCTTCCTTGTGTAATTCCTCCCGGCTTTTCACTACTTTTCTGCTCTTTTCCGCTCTGCTATTCATCCAAACTTTATTTATTACCTAAAAATGCAAAATTAAGTAAGAAAAATATTTATTCTTGAAAACAATGAAAATACAGAATATGGGATAAAATGTAGAATTAATGCACAAAAGATGAGTTAAATGCCAAGAAAAATATATAGAAATATGCACTTTTTAGCACTCATCAAATACCCCCAAACCTGAATTTTACTTGTCCTCAAGTAAAACAAAAATAAGGAAATCCTACCTATACCACTGTCGCTGGTCTCTCGAATGCATTTAGCGTATGCACTAAGCCTTTTAAACCACTAAGTGTCCCTAGTGGACGAGTTGAAGTCTCGTGAAGGTTTGCTTAGAACGTACCTACAAAGTTCTAGGTCAAAATATAAGCTCATATTCCATCAAATGTGACATGTGCAAGTCAGTTAAGCTCACAGCAAAATGGAGATGTCAATCTAGCTATCGAAGGCACAATCCTAGCACTGATAACAAATAAAGACATGTGATAAGAGTGTAAAGTGTATCTACACATGTGTAAAGAAAGATCGGATGTTATGACTACTAATCACCAAGAGATAGTTTCTCAGGCTAAGAACCAAGGTCGAAATCTAGCTAGCTGTCCGGACTTTACGAGAATTGTGAATGAGTTGGAGGTATTTCACAATTACTCGCGTTGTACATCAATGGCATACACCCTTCCTTGCTTATTACAATAAAACATAAAAGATGACTCTTTACATGACTCTTATTTACATTGACTACTCTCTTTTATTTTTGGAACAAGAGAGAATGGAATTGATAAATACTTGATTTTTTTGTATTTTTCTGAATATATACATCGTTTTTTTTTTGTTTTTTTTTTGCACAAGAACTTGAAATTGATTTTTACATATGGTAGCTCTTTTGATATATAACAAAAAGAAACAAAAAAATTACATGACACTTTGCAAGAGGTAGCCCTTTTTGATGCACCCAGTTAAATTCGATGGTTGTCTTTCTTAATGTAACCTCCACCTTCTATCCCAACCAACCAAAGAACAAGCTAGTCAAGTTTCGTTCAGTATTCTAAAGTGATTGGCAATCGTGACTTCCTATCAAACACCTTGAAGATCGAGGCTATACATGTATTGGTAGATCGTGCGCGTGCAAATTTCTTATCACTATGTGAATTGTGCTAGAATCAGGGTGCCTAAATATCTAGACTAAGACTCCTAATAATTACATATTTGCACAAGAGTCAACATTTCAAGGTAAATGAGCTCCATTTTTATGTTTTTTTTTTATCATTTTTTAATTTTTTTATTTTCATTTTTTCATTTTTTTCAAAAAGAAGGAGTTCTTGTTTTCAATTATGGCATATTATCAAAGTATCTACTTTTCACCCCCAAACCTAAACTAAACATTGTCCTCAATGTTTCAAAATATGAACAAAATTAGAATACAACATATGAAGAGGATCATGTTGAGTAGAGAAAAAGGAAAGAGAATACCCGATTTCGGCGAAAGCAATATTAGAACTCCGTTATTCAAGGCAAGAATCCAACATATGTCAGCCGAGATCATATTGGATTAGCAAAATATATACAAAAGGAACAAAAAGGTTTTTAAGAAATTTTATCTACTGGATTATATACAAAAAAATTCACCATACACTAACAATCTAAAGAGTTGAGGATCAACCCAAAAGACAAAGTGTAGAGGTTTCAACAGCTTCACACAATAATAATATGATAGGCATGCAAGTGAAGCTGTGAAACAAAATGAGCTACCCCCAAACCTGGATTTTACAGAAGATATAATTTTGAAAACAAAATCGCGCAGTTTCGGGGGTTCATCATGCAAAAGGTCTAGCTCGAAATGAACTGTGCTAGGGACGGGCAAACATGCTAATTCCAACTGTGGTTCCTCAGATGTATTATACTTAGAAGCAAAATAGTCCAAGAGGACTTGGGAAGCACACAGTTCCAAACCTAGGTTGGGGACTCTCAGAAAAGTCGGTTTGACAATATCGGTACAAACCAAATCTAGGTTGGATGGAAGGCCTTCAGATTGTGACTTATGTAGGACGATAGGCACATCATTACTAATCACATCAACATCTCCTAAGTCTTCTACAAGTGTCATAACATGCTCACAATCATCAAACAAATTGGCAAGATCACAATCAGAGTCATCAACATCATCAACAAATTTATTCTCATGCATCGGCAAATCAGGAGAAATATCACAATGTGACCTAGGTAGAGAATCAGACACATCAAATATATTTTCATGCATATTAGTGTCTACAGAAGATTCAACTATTCCTATGTCATGCTCATCTTCACAGAATAATTGTACGAATCCCATGTCAATATCAAAATCATATGAATTACAATGAGTATTAGAAAGAACAACATGCATGAATGTCGAGGGCGAGAAGCCATATGTTTTTGAACCAACAGGTTCCACAATATTTTCATGTTCTTCTAACATATCATCATAATCATCATAATCATCATCATGGTAGCATGCATATTGGTCCTCATTAACAGTGGTGGTGTCATTAGTCGATTCATGTTCCTCTAAATTAGGTTCATATTCAACATTATTTTCATGAATGGGACTAGACACTTCATTAGGGACAACATACATTTCCTCATGAATTTCCTCCTTTTGTAAGTGAAGCAAAATCTGATCTAAATATGCATGAATTCGTGATGTAGATCTATCATAGTCTTGCTTGCAGAGTCTTAAAGCTTCTGTGGTGGAGTCTAAATTCATGGGAGTGCCAAATTCTTCATGTTCAAATTGTGGTGAATGGTACATGTGTGCATGGTCATTAGGGTTTACAAAATATTGATCGCAACCCTCAAAGGATTGATTATGGTCCCAATGACTACCATCCTCACAATTTATGGGCATTTCATACCTTGGATTTTCTCTAGATTGCCTAAAATTATGCAAAATATGACAATTCTCAACAGGGTGGTCTAAACTACCACATGCGGGACATGCATAGATTTCAGGTTGCCTAAGAAAATTAGATGTGACAGATTCCTCATGTGATTGCATTTCTAAAGCTGTGATTCGAGCTTCTATTTGATCCATAAGTGATGATTGTGTGAGTGAGGCTCTAGCAGAATGTTCATTTTCACGTTGCGATGAATGATGCATGTATGAATAGTCATTAGGGTTCATGTATTGCGGCTCGGGACTTTGAAAATGTCCATAATAATTCCTATAACTATTGACATCATGGAATGGGGGAGGATCACAATGTGAATTTGGCTCGTAAGCAAGTTCTCTAAGTGTTTTGTTTCCACTCCCCGAAGCAGGCCAAAATCTAGACATGATTGGCTCAAAAGCTAAGTAACTATGTTACAAAGCCCAAAATTTGGTTTTTAATGGGTTTGGATTTTTGGGAAAATTTTGGTTTTTAGGGAAACATTTGGAAAACTTTGGTTTTTATGGGAGAAAAACATTTGGTTTTTAATGGGATAAGGAGAAAGAAGAAAAATTTGGTTGTTAATGTGGGAGCAAAATAAAATTTGGTTTTAGAATTTGGGAGCAAGTTAATTTTTTTTTTTTTTTTTTTTTTTTTAAAAGAAAGTAAAATTTGGTTTTTGAATGGGAGCAAGCCCACTGTTGGTTTTGTATTTGCTTTGGCTCAGCTGGTTTGAAAACGTTTGGTGAAACTGAGTCTAAAATCTCGGCCTAGAATTTGGGTACTCGGCCCACTAACGAGTTAACCTAGCGTGATCGGTTACAAGCTCAGCTGGGTTTAAAAACCCAGAATACAAAATACAAGTCCAAATTAAACAAGCTCACAAATTAAACAAACAAGCCCACAAAAATTAATTACAAACCCAACAGAAAATAAAAAGCCCAAAAATTGGCTTTAATATTACAAGCCCACAATTAAAAATTGGAAGCCCACAATTCGGGTTCTCTTAAATGGGTTACCTTTTAAGCACAGCCCAGCTGCTCTGATATTGTTGCAAAAACCCAGTTGGGCTTTGGTTCTTTTCCTTGGTGGCATCCCAGCAGAGGAAAAACTGGTTCAGAACAGCAGGTCCAACAGCAAATGAAGTGAAGCAGATGCAGATGCAAATGCTATGCAGTGAAATGCAAAAATAGCTAATAAAACTACTAGAGAAACAAACCGAGTCCCCGGCAGCGGCGCCAAAAACTTGGTGGGCCCGGAAATGTGTGAAAATTAAGCGATAAAAACGGGCCTACAGTAATACCGCAAGTGCACGGTCGTCAGTTGTAGCTCGTGCAAGTACGGGTCGATCCACAGAGACTGGGAGTGTTTTGTAGTGTTTAGCTATTTTGGGTTCTAGTTGGCTATTGGGCTTTAGGTATCAAAGGGTTGTGGTACCAATGGGTTATGAATACCCTTTGGAACTGTTGGGCTTTGAATACCCTTTGAGTAAATTGGGCTTAATGGGTTTGTTGTAATGATGACGTGCTTTAGGCCTTGGGCCTTTGAATGATTTTGGACTGAACTGTGAACTAGGCTTTGGCCTTAAACTTAGGCTTGGGCTCAGTGTAGTGAACTGAGCTTTGGGCTCAGTTGGCTTGTATGAGGATCTGTGCTTGGTAACAGTGAACTGGGCCTTAGGCCTTAACCTGAACTGTGATCTTAGCTGAGCCAAGCTCAGTTGCAGCAGCAGCAGTGGTGGCTGGCACAGCAGGAGCAGGTGCACAGCAAGGGAAAGGAAAGAAAGCAGCAATGGTGACAGTGCAAGCCAAGTAATAACAAAACAGAGATAGTTGCAAACCAAGGCTACAAGCCAAGGGCAGGAGTGTGGAGATAAGCTGACAATGAAGTAAAAAAAAAGGAAAAAAAGCAAAGCCAAGGCAATGGCTTTAGGCATTCATCTAGAGTGGGAAGAGAACCATCTTGCTCACAGTCACTAATGAGCACTAGTTTCTCCCCACTGCTCAATCAACTCAATGCTCTAAGGCTCTAACCTAGCATTGACACACAACAGTAAACTAATCCTAACATTTGAGAAGCTAACAGTTGACAAAACAAGAGATTCAAAACAGTGACAAAACAGGGGATTATATTAACACTAACAATGACAAAACAATGAGGATTAACAGATACAAAACAACCTAGCATGGACAGTGCATTAACATCAAATTAAACATGAAACTAGAAATTAGACTAAACATGGACAGTGTATATAAGACAGTGAAATTGATAAAGAAATTGAAGTTGAAAATCAAAAGAAATTGAAATTAGACATTAACATGGAATTATCAGTGGGATTAAAACAACATGCAAACAAGAAATTAACATTAAATTAAAACAGTAACAAGCATAAATTGAAATTGAAATTAAAATTGAAAACTAAAGTTAAACTAAAAATTATCCCAAATTGGGGGAGACTCGGCTAACCCAAGCACAACTTTTTGCATTCTCTACAGCTTCCCTTTTATAGCTTACAACAAAATCCCTAATTTCACAAAACCCTAAATTTGTAAACCCTAACTTTTGGGGAAAAATCAAATTCGACATACCCATGTGTGAATTCTGCTCGACCCATGCCCTGTTGATGTTCTACTGCTCCTCCTCTAGCTCTTGTTGCGCTGTTGGCCTAGCCCTAGACTTCTGTGAACCCTAGCTTCTCTCACTGTCGAGTTTGCAGCATCAGGACTCGATGCTACAGACGAGAAAGGGAGAGACAAGGGTGGTGATTGACTCCTGAGTTTGTCGGGGGAAGGTGGTAGTGGTGGTGTTCGAGGTGGAGATGGAAGAGATGGTGGTGATGGATTTGCAGAGCTCTGCAAATTTTTGGGAAGAAGGGGAAGAACTCGATGGAAATGGGATTAGGGTCTGTTTGTTTGGGGTGTAGGTGTTCGGTTGCTAGGGTGTGAAACAGGTGCAGAGGAGTTTGATGATCTGCGACAAGGAGCGATGGATGGGAAGATGGTAGGTGGATCCAACGGCGATACGGAGGTAAGCGTGGAGCGACCGTCGGATGAAGGGATGTAGCAAAACGGACGACCCAAGATGGAGATGGGCGTTGCGATGTAAAGCGGGGGCTTCGGAGTTTGATGTCCGATGATGGAGCGACCGTAGGATGCTGAAATGCTTCGATCTGACGGCTGAAATCCGAGACGGGCTTGGATAGTGGAAATGTGTTTGAGTAAGGGTTTTGGGCCTTGGGTATGCCAAGCCCATATCTTCTTTAAGGACAATTCTTCTTCTTCAAGCCCACTTCTAGCCTTTTGGTCTTGTGCACAACATTCTTCGCGGCTTCCTTGTGTAATTCCTCCCGGCTTTTCACTACTTTTCTGCTCTTTTCCGCTCTGCTATTCATCCAAACTTTATTTATTACCTAAAAATGCAAAATTAAGTAAGAAAAATATTTATTCTTGAAAACAATGAAAATACAGAATATGGGATAAAATGTAAAATTAATGCACAAAAGATGAGTTAAATGCCAAGAAAAATATATAGAAATATGCACTTTTTAGCACTCATCAACAGACACCGAAAATTTTGTTAACGAGGAAACCGCAAATGCAGAAAAACCCCGGGACCTAGTCCAGATTGAATACACACTGTATTAAGACGCTACAGACACTAGCCTACTCCAAGCTAACTTCAGACCGGACTATAGTTGAACCCCAATCAGTCTCCCACTAGTTCAAGGTACAGTTGTACTCCTATGCCTCTGATCCCAGCAGGATACTACGCACTTGATTCCCTTAGCTGATCTCACCCACAACCAAGAGTTGCTGCAACCCAAAATCGCAGACTTGATAATAAACAAATCTGTCTCACACAGAAAAGTCTATCAAAGGATAAATCTGTCTCACACAGAAAAACCCTCGGTTTTTGTTCAGTCTTAAGATATGAAATCAAGGTGAACAGGAACCAATTGATAATCCGGTCTTATATTCCCGAAGAACAACCTAGATTAATCAATCACCTCTCAACAGTCTTACTTGAATACACAAGAGGACGTCGAGGAATCACAAACAGTGAGACAAAGATGTTTGTGACTTCTTTATCTTGCCTATCGGAGAACTCTCACGATCTCAATCCAATCAAAGATTGTACTCGTACGATAGAAGATGCAAGATCAGATCACACAACTACGATAAAAGTAGTATCGGTCTGGCTTCACAATCCCAATGAAGTCTTTAAGTAGTTAACCTGGTTTTAGAGAAGATAACCAAAGGTTATAGGAGAATCGACTCTAGCGAGCGCATTAGTATCACACAGACGTGTGGGGATTAGTTTTTCCCAATGCTAGATGTCTCCTATATATAGTCTTCAAATCAGGGTTTTTCCTTAGTTACAAAGCAATCAATATTCACCGTTAGATGAAAACCTGATTTAGATTCAAGCTAATATTTCTCAACCGTTAGATCGAAAACTTAGCTTGTCACACACACTTGAGATATACGTTTACTGGGTTTGTGAAAACCGTGCCCAAACGTGTACGTGTATGTTGGTTCAGCATAGTAACCCAAAAGGTCAACCATATGAGCATTTCATATTAACCTTGTTCTTCTTCACCATAACTAGTTCAATTGACTCAAATGAACTAGTTATAGAGTTGTTCAATTGCTATGAGATCTTATGTAACTACACAAGACACAATTGAAACAAAGATGATTCGATTCGATTGAATCGGCTCATGAACTTTATAGCCACGGTTTGCATACTGCATTCCTTAGTAATTTAAGTTTCATGTTCAGAGCACATCTTTAGATCATAACCCACTCAAGTACGCAAACAAGTTCGCGGACTTAAAACAACCGGCAGAGTTTTCCAAACTCAGCAAAACATCTCGGCAAGGAGACTTCCGCCAGTTCGCGGACTAGGTTCGCGGACTGAGTTCGCGGACTAAACACGCAAACGAGTTTTTGGAAAATACCAGCAGAAATTCTCGGCAAGAGAACTTCCGTCAGTTCGCGGACTGAGTTCGCGGACTTGGCAAAGCCAATTCCTCCGGTTTTTCTCAATCAACAAAGTTCGCAAACTTCGGATTAAGGAATTGGACTTATGCACATATGTGTTTCCACACAATGCTTATATTCATCATTGGTTATATAGACCTAAGCTCTCATTCCAACCATTGAAACATTCTTAGAGGACGTTATATAGTTGTTACACTATTTCTCGTCAAAGCGATTTTCAAAGTGATTGAAACATTATGACTTTCGTCATTAGGTGAAGATAAACCCGATCAAAGCGAAACGCTTTACCAACACATGATTTCGAGATATAGATAGGCGAGATATACTCGGCTCAAAATATCAAATGTGTATGATCCAGTCTATATAGCATACGACTTTTGTCTCATAAGAAGTAGGAGATAGAAGAGATAGACTTTTGAGTGATAGATAAGTTCAAGTCTCCACATACCTTTTTGTTGATGAAGTTCCACGGTTCCTTGAGTAGATCTTCGTCGTTGTATGATGAATTGCCATGAAGTCCTTGAGCGCAACTACACTTTTTTATCCTAGTCCGAGACTTAGCTATGTTGACTAGAAATCAAGAGTCATAGTTTTGATCACTAACATTGACAAACATGGTTGAGATAGCAACGCATGCGAGGTCGACCGAGCTATGCTCTAACATATATAGTTAGCTTGTGATCAGTTACACCTTGCTTCCAAAGGTAGCTTATGACCGCTTACAACTAACTTCCAAATGTAGCTTGTGACCGGTTACACCTTGCTCCACAAAGTAGCTTGTGATCAATTACAACTTGCTACATCCTATAGGCCATGACCGGTTATACCTTAATTCTCAATATAAGTTAAGATAGGTTCTACCTTGTCATCTTGCATTGGTCATCCAAAAGATATTCAATAAGAACCAGACCAGTCATGATTTCCCTTTCAATTATGAAACAAGTTCATACATTTACTTCCTTAAACTAATGTAATGGTCCATAGTTTTCTAGGATGAAAACACGCTTATATCTTACCAATAATCAAGTAACTAAATACAAAGATTATGTTGATGTTATATTTACGAAGTTGCAAAAGATAAGCGTTTATACTTCTTAATTCAATATACTTCCTTGATACTTTAATCATAATAATATGACCAAGTCTGACACTAGAGTTTTATATATAACTTCGCATGTTATGTTTTCGATCAAAAAGACTTGAAAGAAAAAAGATAGAAATAAAACAAGTCAAGTATGTAGTTACTAACCTCAAGCTGAAGGATAATGTCTTCATTGTATTCAATCCATTTTCAGATCTTCATGAGTAACTGTAGCACAGTATTTCTATCGTATCTAGCCTAATTAACCTAACGAAGTTGACTTTAGTTCACTTATTAAGCAACTCGAGTTTTGGAACTAAATATTACAACCAAACTTGACATACCAACACTTAGTGGGTTTAACCGAGCAGTGCTCTAACACAATCTCTCACAAGCCTATTCATCTTAGAGGATAACATATCTACACAACTTGCGTCATCCCTAGAAGGGTTTTTGTGTGAGTCATTGGACATGCCTACAAGACTTTGTTTTAACTTATCATGAGATCCATTGGACTCAATCAAAATAATATCAGAAGAACATTCTGAAGTTGGTTTAGATGAGGAAGAACCAAAATCACTTTTTTTATCCTTTGATTCTGGGAGTGGGTTAACGACCTTTTGTGATACGTTAATTGAGTATTTTCTTCACTTTGCCTTAAATCTTACTTTGACTCATATTTTATAAGTTGGATCGCACCAAACACGGATTGTTAGATCTTTTCGTGTTTGCCTTCTCTAATACCAATTGAAATAACAAGGGTATCAAGTACTCTATAATCTTTTCGATATCAACCTATAACTTTGATACCTTATGTGATCTAATATAGACGGGAACTGTCAAGAAGATAGTAACCACAAGGTATACACTTGGTATATAGTTACTAGTCCGAAACCAAACCTTAAACTATAGGGATCAACCCAAGTGTTTGGGATTAACGTACAAGTGAAAATACTTTAATTATAACTTAGATAAATTATAATATAGAAATTAAAGTAAAAGCACACAAAAAAAAATTTGTTAACGTGAAAACCGTAAATGCAGAAAAACCCCGAGAACTAGTCCAGTTTTGGATACTCTCATAATTAAGCCGCTTTACAAAGACACTAACAACTTCGTATAGTTGAGACCAAGTAAACTACCCCTAGTTACCTAGTTTCCTCAGTATTCATGCGCCTACAACTAATCTGGCTAACGCACGTGAATCCTAAGATAGAGTCCAATATCTTAAGTTGCTTCAGCCTCTCTGAAGAATTTAAGCACTCAACCCTTTCAATCGTCTTCCAAACAGTAAAGGACTAATCTGTTTGGTAACCACTCTCCTATTTCAGGAAGTTAATCAGAGATATTTATGTTGAGTGCGACAAAGGTTTTTCTATCTAAAATTAATTAAGCTTCTTTTTCCGGTTTAGATCTTCCAAGATATGGATTAACAAGTTAACCAAATCAAGTCAAACAGAACTACCATATTTGGATACTGAAGAGTACCACCAAATGATAACTTGTCGATCTAAATACTGAGACGCCCCAAATACTAAACCTGCTTAGCTGATAGGATTACAACCTAATTGAAACATCAAATCTAGATTAATGAATCTCGATTACATAAACTAATCCCAGAACAAAACCCATAACTCTCTAATATTATATAAATAAAAGTCTTTCGAATTCTAAGATCATATTAATGTGTTGTTTACAGAAAATAAAGAATACAGGTAGTAAAAGATACACCACAACACTAGATTCGATAAAGCTCTAAGCTACGAAACGGATATCTTCGAGCTCTTCATTTCTTCTGTTTTCTGAAAGCTGAAATGAGAACTAGTCAGCACATCATCCCAAATGGGGGCTCAGTGGTTATCATTATAACATTCAGGTAATCACTAACATGCATCACAATTCTACTAAATAAAAACGATAAACATCTTTTACACGCAACATAGAGCAGAAGATTGCTTCAATTCATATCCCCAGATATTACGTCCATAGTGGTAATATCCGTGAAAGATCCACCTCCGGATGGATTTACGAGAAAAGAATTAAACAACCTAAACATATGTTATCCCAACCTCATCTCACTCAATGGAGGAGAAGATGTTAGGAATAACTCCAGTGTCAAATGATAACATGAATCCAGGTACCGTAAGATATTAACGTGAAATGCGTACACCTCATAAAACCCAATGCCACCATTTAAGTCTAGAATATAATAAGATTTTGATTACTATGATCTGACCCCGCACAGCAGGTTCACAAAAGGACCAATCATTATTCGTAAAACGAAGTCACCGAATAATAACCATATCCAGTCATGAACCTAGAATTTCTTCCTAAGTCAAGATCATAGTAACCCAGTCACACTACTAAGACTGCACAATCAAGTACAATATGCACATGAGTGACTTCCCCAAATAAAATAATATATATAATAATCAACCGGGGTAAAGCCGGACTACTATCTTAAGACAATAAAATGTAATAATAATCAACAGGGGTAAAGCCGGACTACTAGGTTATATTCGAACAACGTAGCATTTCCCTACTAAAACTTAGCCAAGAGCTACGGGGAAACACATACACTCATCACGAGGAAACCACCCAACGCATATTACACAACATACCCATTGAATTACAAACAATATGCTTACAGAAATTAAAGACTCATCATACTCACAGATAAAGTAAACTTAATGATTACAAGAAGGTTACAGAGTTCCCACCTGTTTTGATGACAGGTCATGCCTACCTCGAGATCCACGATCCACCGGTTCATCCTTTGAATCGATCATTGTTAATAAAGACTAATTGTTAAGCACACAAACACTCTAAGAATTAGCCAAAAGGCTCATACAAGGCTTATAACATTATTTCATACAAGACTAAATGAACTATCTAATTGTTCTATGCTCATTTATGCCTCTGCACCTTTCCATTATCTGACTTTAACATAGATGAGGTTTACTTATTGAATTGGGTTGGTTATATAGTCCATTCGATAAGTCTTACAAATATCTACATCTGTGTAGAAGGAATGAAAGGTCAATTCGGACCATAAGGGTCCGATACATCAAACTAGTAAAACTAGGCCTAAGCCCAAGTCCACTAACCAAGTCCATTAAACAAGATGCAGTCCATTTAGGTCAACTAACTGTCTCTAACAGTCAAAGGGTCAACTGACGGTCATCATCTAACCTAAGTCAAGTGAGCGGTCAAGTCTAGGGCAGACTCGGCCAAGGTCCACTGGGTCAAACAGGGAATCAGTGAGTCCACTCAGTCAATAAGTCTTATTCAGGTAAGTCAGATTCACATCTGACTCATTCATACTAACTAAGTCAGCTAAGCTGACTGGGATGACAATTTCAAGCTAAACATATCAAGGCCAAAGCATGGAGCAACACAAAACTGAACAAAACTCAAATAATGTATTTCTAACTCTCTTTGTAATGTACACATCTTAATGATCTCTTTCATGTTTCAATTCAAACACCATACTGTCATAACTGCATAAACTACCAATCCAGTATCACTACCATTCATACAAACCTCATTACATCAATCAACCATTCTCCATAATTCCATAGTAGGTTGGTTTGACCTGCAACTCATTTCAGCTTCCACCTGCAATCACCAGCACTTGAAATACATCACCATCCCTTGGATTCAACTCTAGTTCAGTATAAGTATCTACTCAACACTCTCCACCATCGTTTCCATTTCACTTTATCTTAGACATGCACTGTAACACCACTTAGTCTACGACAACAGCACCCATTCGGCAACTACTACAAATCCCGCAGCATCAACATTACCAGCAGATTCAGTTCTAAAACCATCAACACCTGCGACCAAGCTCATCTAAACTTTTCAGTTTCATTCATCTAAACTTCAACTCAAACACATCAATATCATCACCAGTTCTATTCCGGTACAATGAACACCAATACTTCCTTGTTTACTGCAATTTCAGACAAATTAAAACATATTTCCTTTCACAGCCTCAAGCCAAGACCACAAATCAATCTTCATCTCATTCTCCCTACACTAGTTCAGTTAACTACAACAACAACTCAACATAATACCACAACACCACAACCATCACAGTACATTGATTTGTTCTCTTGTTCGTACTTAGATAATTCCATATCTAACAGCAACAACTTCATCTCAGATCAATCATTATATTTTCTTCTTCTTGTCTCAACCCCAATTCACCATTCTTCTCCCTTCCAGAACCATTTAATTGATTTCCCAACTAAAATACTCAAACCCTAGTTTCTATTTCATCTTTGCAAAACCCTAAATCAATAACCTAACTTCAATCACCTCTAACCGATTCAATTCTTCAACTGAGATTCGACAAAAACAGCTCAAACACTAAAAATCCTAACCCGATACTCGATTAACTGAGAAACTGAAATTAAATCCTATAGAACCATCTAAACTAAAATCAAACACAAGCCCATCTATAATTTATCCAATTAAAACAGATTTATAAAGCAATTTCAATCAATTAGAAACCCTAAAATTTAATCTCCCATTTACCTTCTTTGTGAAGTCTTGAATTCGGTAATCATATCAGCACCATCACCTTCTTCATCTAATCATCTTGGATAATTGATTCCCTCAAATAGGTTCACTCTCTCATAAATCGATCAGAAGCAGAGGAGTGGGGAAAGGGAAGAGAAAGAAGAAGAAAAAGAGGAAGAAAGAAAAGGTAAGAAGAATTAATCTTCTTCGGTTGTTTTTTGTTAATAAGATCGGCGAAAATACCGAGGTACCCAGAGAAGTTGGATAAGGGCAGCCAGATCGGTTTTATACAAAAGTCTATTTTTCCCTTCTTACGGTTCGAGTGATTTTTTCTTCATCCGGTATCCGAATGACACGTTCGAGTAGTCCAAATCGCATAATTTTTGAGCTCTAACTAGTGATACTAGTTTCGGATCTAGATCGTTGTTAGATTAATTTCCATTGAACATCGTTCGTGTTAATCTAAAGGAGTCATTAACGGCTAAAACGTCTCTTCACTGGTCTAATAGCGTTGACGAGCTTGAGGGTCCTTACATTCTCCCCACCTTATATATTTTCGTCCTCGAAAATCAATCCACACTTATAGTCTTCCAAACTCCCCACCTTATAGAGAAAAATTATCTCTCGACTAATTGTAAGTACTGCTCATACTTACAAACGCGCGAAAAGATAACTCATTTCAAGAGTTCGAAGCAATAAGAAATGAAACACATACCTATATGGTTTTCTAAAACTATAATTTGTGGCTTTAGATTCAACTAATTTAAATGTTAACAAATAGAGAAATTTATGTTCCTCACACTAACTTTCTACTTCAATAGATTAATGGTTCTAGATATATGTAAAGCTACTCAATAAGTTTCAAAGTGAATTTTGGATCTATTGGAACAATTAACCTCACTAATTTTTCAGTCTTGGATTGACTACACGTAGAAAAACTATAAACTACTTATTCTCTAAATCTCTATCAGCTTCTAAAGCATAATATAATTGGTTCAACCTACAATTTTTACTTCATAAAATGTATACACAACAAGAAAAAACAAATCAATCATCCAATAATCATTTAGTTCTTGATAGCTTTTAGTGATTAAGATTTATCTCACAGTCCAATCCATTTCCAAACTGATCTAATTCTCTAACTGGTACTAGCTATCATCTATTGTTGCCCATATAAGATCTAATAGTGAGCTCTGATACCAACTTGAGACGCCCCAAATACTAAACCTGCTTAGCTGATAGGGTTACAACCTAATTGAAACATCAAATCTAGATTAATGTATCTCGATTACATAAACTAATCCCAGAACAAAACCCAAAACTCTCTGATATTATATAAATAAAAGTCTTTCCAATTCTAAGATCATATTAATGTGTTGTTTACAGAATACAGGCAGTAAAAGATACACCACAACACTAGATTCGATAAAGCTCTAAGCTATGAAACGGATATCTTCGAGCTCTTCATTTCTTCTGTTTTCTGAAAACTGAAGTGGGAACTAGTGAGCACATCATCCCAAATGGGGGCTCAGTGGTTATCATTATAACATTCAGGTAATCACTAACATGCATCACAATTCTACTAAAGAAAAACGATAAACATCTTTTACACTCACCATAGAGCAGAAGATTGCTTCAATTCATATCCCCAGATATTACGTCCATAGTGGTAATATCCGTGAAAGATCCACCTCCGGATGGATCTACGAGAAAAGAATTAAACAACCTAAACATATGTTATCCCAACCTCATCTCACTCAATAGAGGAGAAGATGCTAGGAATAACTCCAGTCTCAAATGATACCATGAATCCAGGTACCGTAAGATATTAACGTGAAATGCGTACACCTCATAAAACCCAATGCCACCATTTAAGTCTAGGATATAATAAGATTTTGATTACTATGATCTGACCCCGCACAACAGGTTCACAAAAGGCCCAATCATTATTCGTAGACCGAAGTCACCGAATAATAACCATATCCAGTCGTGAACCTAGAATTTCTTCCTAAGTCAAGATCATAGTAACCCAGTCACACTACTAAGACTGCACAATCAAGTATAATATGCACATGAGTGACTTCCCCAAATAAAATAATATATATAATAATCAACCGGGGTAAAGCCGGACTACTATCTTAAGACAATAAAATGTAATAATAATCAACCGGGGTAAAGCCGGACTACTAGGTAATATTCGAACAACGTAGCATTGCCCTATTAAAACTTAGCCAAGAGCTATGGGGAAACACATACACTCTTCGCGGGGAAACCACCCAACGTATATTACACAACATACCCATTGAACTACAAACAATATGCTTACAGAAATTAAAGACTCATCATGCTCGCAGATAAAGTAAAATTAATGATTACAAGAAGGTTACAGAGTTCCCACCTATTTTGATGACAGGCCATGCCTACCTCGAGATCCACGATCCACCGGTTCATCCTTTGAATCGATTATTGTTAATAAAGACTAATTGTTAAGCACACAAACACTCTAAGAATTAGCCAAAAGGCTCATACAAGGCTTATAGCATTATTTCATACAAGTCTCTATAGTTAAGGACTAAATGAACTATCTAATTGTTTTATGCCCATTTATGGTTCTACACCTTTCCATTATCTGACTTTAACATAGATAAGGTTTACTTATTGAATTGGGTTGGTTCTATAGTCCATTCGATAAGTCTTACAAATATCTACATCTGTGTAGAAGGAATCAAAGGTCAATTCGGACCATAAGGGTATGATGCATCAAAATAGTAAAACTAGGCCTAAGCCCAAGTCCACTAACCAAGTCCATTACACAAGATCCAGTCCATTTAGGTCAACTAACTGTTCTAACAGTCAAAAGGTCAACTGACGGTCATCATCTAACCAGAGTCAAGTCAGTGGTCAAGTCTAAGGGCAGACTCGGTCAAGGTCCACTGGGTCAAACAGGGAATCACTGAGTCCACTCAGAAGTCTTATTCAGGTAAGTCAGATTCACATCTGACTCATTCATTCTAACTAAGTCAGCTAAGCTGACTGGGATGACGGTTTCAAGCTAAACACATCAAGGCCAAAGCATGGAGCAACACAAAACTGAACAAAACTCAAATAATTTATTTCTAACTCTCTTTGTAATGTACACATCTTAATGATCTCTTTCATGTTTCAATTCAAACACCATACTGCCATAACTGCATAAACTACCAATCCAGTATCACTACCATTCATACAAACCTCATTACATCAATCAACCATTCTCCATAATTCCATAGCAGGTTGGTCTGACCTGCAACACATTTCAGCTTCCACCTGCAATCAGCAGCACTTGAAATACATCACCATCTCTTGGATTCAACTCTAGTTCAGTATAAGTATCTACTCAACACTCTCCACCATCACTTCCATTTCACTTCATCTTAGACATGCACTGTAACACCACTTAGTCTACGACAACAGCACCCATTCGGCAACTACTACAAATCCCGCAGCATCAGCATTACTACCAGATTCAGTTCTAAAACCATCAACACCAGCGACCAAGCTCATCTAAACTTTTCAGTTTCATTCATCTAAACTTCTACTCAAACACATCAATATCATCACCAGTTCTATTCCGGTACAATGAACATCAACACTTCCTTGTTTACTGCAATTTCAGCCGAATTAAAACATATTTCATTTCACAGCCTCAAGCTAAGACCACAAATCAATCTTCATCGCATTCTCCCTACACTAGTTCAGTCAACTACAACAACAACTCAACATAATACCACAACACCACAACCATCACAGTACATTGATTCGTTCTCTTGTTCATACTTAGATAATTCCATATCTAACAGCAGCAACTTCAGCTCAGATCAATCATTATATTTTCTTCTTCTTGTCTCAATCCCAATTCACCATTCTTCTCCCTTCCAGAACCATTCAATTGATTTCCCAACTAAAATACTCAAACCCTAGTTTCTATTTCATCTTTGCAAAACCCTAAATCAATAACCTAACTTCAATCACCTCTAACCAATTCAATTCTTCAACTGAGATTCAACAAAAACAGCTCAAACACTAAAAATCCTAACCTGATACTCGATTAACTGAGAAACTGAAATTAAATCCTATAGAACCATCTAAACTACAATCAAACACAAATCCATCTATAATTTATCCAATTAAAACAGATTTATAAAGCAATTTCAATCAATTAGAAACCCTAAAATTTAATCTCCGATTTATCTTCTTTGTGAAGTCTTGAATTCGGTAATCATATCAGCACCATCACCTTCTTCATCTAATCATCTTGGATAATTGATTCCCTCAAATAGGTTCACTCTCATCTCGTAAATCGATCAGAAGCAGAGGAGTAGGGAAAGGAAAGAGAAAGATGAAGAAAAAGAGGAAAAAAAGAAAAGATAAGAAGCATTAATCTTCTTCGGTTGTTTTTTGTTGATAAGATCGGCGAAAATACCGAGGCACCCAGATAAGTTGGATAAGGGCAGCTAGATCGGTTTTATACAAAAGTCTATTTTTCCTTCTTACGATTCGAGTGATTTCTTCGTCGCACGGTATCCTAATGACACGTTCGAGTAATCCAAATCATATAACTTTTTGAGATCTAACTAGTTATACTAGTTTCGTATCTAGATCGTTGTTAGATTAATTTCTATAGAACATCGTTCGTGTTCATTTAAACGAGTCAGTAACGGCTAAAACGTCTCTTGACTGGTCTAATAGTGTTGACGAGCTTGAGTGTCCTTACAAATACGACTAGCAATAACAAGTCTATCAAAATATAAACTAGATATTATCGGATCCCAACCGACCTAGTGCACGAAGCAAATCACAAAGATACAAAAACAATAAGAAAACCTTATTGTATTCAAATCTTCAATAGTCTTCTGTACTTGTACAATAACAAACTTGATTCCAACTTATAATCGATCATGCACAGAACAGTATGATAATAATATATGATCACAAGTCAATGTCAGGTCTAAAATCATATATGAACTACCGCTAATATCTTAATCTAGTTAGAGTGACCTTATGTCAGAAGAGAAGGCTCTCAAGAATAATAAAACTAGGTGCAATAAAGAGTTAACAACCGTTAGTCAATCAAATCAATAATCAAAAATTAAATTAACAATACAATTCTAATTTCCCACTAACGGTACTATTAAACGCTTCTTGATCCCAAAGAAGTCTTTAAACTAGCGGACATAAGAGATTTCGCCTAATTAGGTTACTCTCCTCTCCGAGATAGTATTACAAGCAATACTATTAGTCGGATACAACCGTAACTAGAAAATGAAGTGCCTGCCTCAGGATGAGTTTGTAAGAAGAAAAAATTCATTATTTATGGACCAAGGTATAGTTTGGATACCAAGGAATTTCCATAACCTAAAATATTCTCAAGATATGCAATAAAGCACCTAAATTTGGTTTTGTCTAGTTCCAACTAATATCCAACTGTACAACCAAAATTCTCTTCGACAACTCAATATTAGCTAGCATTTAACTAATATATATTTCTAGTGATATGTTTTGTTCGCTGGTAAAAGAAAAACATATTTATTCGAAAATCATAAAAGATTCTCAACCATTTCGGTTTGGGATATCACCTTGAGTATCAAGGAGTATCTTTGAACAATTAATAAATAAGATTTCCGCACATGTTCAAGTTACTCATTATGTCGATATCTTTTGAACTTTCCTATTTTGCAAACACAATTTCCAAATCACACAAACCCTAAAGTGTACGTGACTTAATAAAATCGGTTTTGCCTATTGGGACCGGTTCCACTGTATAATAACATTCAATCAATCATTATGCTTTGCAACACTGATTTTAGTTCGCTATATGTAGTTATGTCCTTATAAATAGTAATCTCGCCTTCACGAATTATCGTAGGAATATACCCCTTTACCACAAGTATCCATGTTTGAAAGTCACGGGCTTGTAAGAATGAGCGCATAGCAATTTTACACGATAAGTAATTTGTGTCATCAAGTCCTGGTGGTACGTAAACTGAACTTGGTTGACACAGCTCAAATTCATGTCTATAGGTTAGGATCGCTACAAACACGGATATATTAGGTCTTTATATATATGATGTTTGCTTGCTCTGATACCAAATGAAAAGGAGAGGGTAACTAGTATACCACCAAGTTTTCTTCCGGGAACCTATATAGAAAATCCTTGTACAATCTATATGTACTATTTAGAAACTTTATTTAAGATAGTTTTAACAAGGTGAACCTAGTATATACCCAAATTGTTCACCAACCGAATTCCAACAAGAACAAGACTTGTGATATATATTTCAAGATACAAATTCAACAAGAACGAGCCTTGCAGGTTTTTTACAGTTGAGTTAATACTATCTAGGTTTACATATGCACGACCTGTGATATTTCAATTATAAAGATAAAACAATATAATACGGAAAAGGAATAACACAGACACCAAATATTTTTGTTAACGAGGAAAACTACAATCTTGTAGAAAAACTCGGGACCTAGTCCAGATTGAACACTCACTGATTTAAGTCGTTACACCAATTACCCACTACCAAATTGTGGACTAGATGTAATACCTTCTTCAATTGTAAGCGTGCACCTGTAGAACTCCTAGCAGAATACCAATTCTCTTTAGGAATTCCTCTTTTAAACCTTCTAACAGAATGCCAATTCTCTTTAGAAGATGCTCTTAAAAATCCTCTAGTAGAACGTCAATTCTATTTAGAAGATACTCCTTAACAATTAGGGTTTACCGTTTCGTAACATAATTGATTTTCCTCATAAGATCACCTAGAAAAATCTAGAGATATCTTGATCTATTAAATCTAGGGTTTATGAAAAACACCTAGGAACAGGTTCCGTAACTATCAAAGAAGATAGCTTGATTGTTCTTTACGATCTCGAAGAAAAGTTTTTTGAAATCTCGCTCTTGTTCGTGAAGAACAAAGATAAGGAAAACAACCTTATGCGACACACACACAATTTTTCAATGGATGGTTACATGAAATCCTTATTTATAGTGAATGATCAAGGCTAGGTTGGTTGGAAACAAAGTTATCTTGTCTAGGAAGGAAAACACCCAAATACTTGACCAAAAGCTTGTCTATAGATGACCAAGGCTAGGCTTTTAGACACGTGTTTCCCGGTTTTGGTTCGCGAACTGTTGCCAAAAGTTCGTGTATATTTTTATATTTACGAAATCAACCTTAGACACACTTATAAGTGTTGCTTTAATAAATCATTCATAACTTCTTCGTCATAACTAGGAATTGAGTGATTCTTGGCTCGTTGCATTCATATTCTCATTCACTACAACATGAGGACCTTTCTACAGATAAAGGTCGTTCTCACAAAAGTTATGGCTCAAATACCCTCAAATGTATATATAAATATATATTTACCGTCATAGAAATTGTTCCATAGAGTGATGATAGACTCATTTTTGTATCTGAATTGTCCCCAGTGTTTGTGTTGTTAGTGGTTGAATTTGTAGTTATTATGGTGTTTTTATATTTGTACAGGTGTTTTTGGAGAAATACACTTGTGTGGAAAAAGTTGCTAAAAAACTGTTATTCGGACCCCGGTGAAAATTACTAAAGGCACCCCAGAAGTATGCTGGAAATACCCCAGCAAAAGTGCTCAGTGCACCCTCCAAAAGTGTTAAAGGCACCTACTGAATTACTAAGGGCACCCCAGTTCAGCTGCTAAAGGGAACTCAGACGAGGATAAGGGGTACTCTTCCTCTTCATTCAAAATTTCAGTTTTGGCGAGAGTTTGTTGCAGTCACCTGGAAGATTTTTGGTACGAGATTTGGTGATGAATTAACGTTACTCAATAGCTGGAATTGCATGGGATGACGTGATTTAGCATAACAGGCGTTTTATGGTTGCTTGCTTCAATTAGAATTGACTGTAATCTCGTGTGGAAGAAAACAGAGGAGCGAAAGAAAACTCGAGTTTCTTTGTGGATGAGACGTGGAGATATCAGCCCTGTACGAGTTTACATCATTATCAACCTATTCTGGAGTGTGTGGGGAGTGTGTTTGAAGCAAATCAAGGCTCGGAGGAGATTAAAAAAAGGTAAGAAAATATTCCCCAGAATATTTTCCTTAATGGCGAGTAATGGAGAAATATAAGGAGTTATGAAGGAGATTTCTTGTGCATGAGAGGCTATATACGGTGTTGAGGAGTAATAGAGTCCGGACGGAGAGTTTGGGTGTAATATCTTACCTTTTAAGCATATAATTTTTAGCTCTACTCATAGGAAATATGGTGACCCCTTGACAAAAATAGTGTGGACTTAGTACTAGCACTAATTTAGGTTTTAGGTAACATTGGGTCTATAGTTAACGCATATTTCTTATTTAGGTATGTACTTTATCGTTGGGACAGTCTCTGAAGTGTGATCTTGAGTGAGTTAGAATTTGTATCGTATATCTTCAACTCATATCAGTTCGAGTATTTTATATATGTTGACTGTATGTATTTTCCTCTTTTCAGGTGCTGCTATAGAAATCTGGGATGGCTCTCTGCATCAGGATTAACTATGAAACAAGTTCATAATATTGGTATGTTAAATCAGTCGCATAATTCAGCTCCGCTACTCCAAGATTTAAGTTCAGAGTATTTATCTTTGAATCAACCAAATAATTGTATGGTTTATTACAATTTATCTGTTACATGCTTCAACTTGAGGAATTCATATGATTCATATATTTATTACAAGCTGATATGTATGAATATATCTTGATGGATTGTGATGACCAACCATATGTTCATATGAAAAACTGGGTCTTTCAGTTGATCTACAATGGTATATGAAGGTGCAGAGTATATATTCAGGTGCAGAAATCTGCCGGAACTATTGTCGGATTTTCTTTTTACTTGTAAATTGTTTTGCAACGTATATAAATGTTGCTCAAATTAGTGTAATACGTTGCTTAAATTAATATAATCGCTGCTTAAATTAATATAACCGTTGCACAAATTGGAGAATCCGTTGCTCAAATTGCAAATAAAACGTTGCTAACATGGTTGAGCCACGTTTATATACGCTGCACAAGTTAATTTTCCCAACGTTGCACACAAATTTGCTACGCCATATTACCAACAGATATAAGGGTTGGTTAAATTCATTGCAACGTATATATCCGTCCCAAATCGGCTCTTGTAGAATGGCGATTAAATATCTCGTGAATTCTATCAGGACTTGCATTTGGTGTTTTCTTATGGTCTAATCAATTTTCTGTCGTTAACGAGATACATCTGTGGATTATGCATCAATTTATATGGATTCTGTGATCTTTTCTAATTAAATTTAAATAAAATTGATAGATAATGATGTGGATAAATAAGGTTGTTTCGGTATGAAGTATGGTGGGCAGGATAATATGATTTTAGTTAAACTTCTCCTGGTATTTAATTTTTGTGGCTCATAACGTGACTGTGTCCCCTGGATTAGCCTTCAAATCTTGTATGTAAGTTACACGTAGAATTAGTGAACATTATGTATGAACGGATGGATTTGACGGGTTGGGAATACACAAAATTGGTTAAAAAGACCAAAATCAATAATTTCTGGGTGAAATAGACAGTTAGATTTTGATACTGTTTAAATGGACAAAAATGTAAAAATAGGCAGGATGTAATAAGTTTCATCGTGCCCATTTTCAAATATTTTTTCTTATTTTTAATTTACACAAGATGTGTCCAATTTTATCCTTGCTATTTTTTAAATTTAAGCCAGGATAAAACCAGTTTTATCCTTACTTTTTTTTTTTTTTTTTGACCATTTCACCCAAACTATTTTTTACTCGTCCATTTGAATCGTGATTTAAAAATATTTAGACAAATGAACCATTTTCGGTTGGGAATAATATCCGGAAATGTCATGATTCAGTAGAGTACTAAGGCCAAATGTGTAGAGATGTTAACACCCTTAATTAGCTTGGATTTATGTGGGATCTGGGTGAGCACTAAGTTTTAAAAAAGTTAGTGGAGAATCTGGAGATTCTTAACTAAGATTCAGTTCACAAAGTGGCTGAGTACTCTCACCCAATTAGTGGAGATTTAAGATGGGATGTACTTGCCAGGCTAGTTACGGTAACAAGTAGATTTAGTAGTGGAAATGTCTTTGCCATATCCGACTGCAGTAAGAAGTACTATGTGCTTAACGGTTCGCAAATGGGATTTTATGAGTCAGAATATTGGGATTTAACATGTGCACCGTAACAACAAGTTTTGTTAGGCTAAAATGGTTGGGTTCCGAAGGTGGTGATTTATCCGCGAAGTGATACCTCACACCGATCCGTAGGCTTTACGTAAGTCTCTAATTTCATTCCTAAAAGGAAGTTTGGCTTTATGTAAGTCTTAAAAATTTCATTTCCAAAGAAGGAAATCTTATACAGGGGATGAGTTCCCAAGCGCTGTAATGGGTCGAGATCGTCTGTGCCACTGTTTGTGTGTGCCCTATGTGCCATACCAATAGAAACACGCCACATCATTCCTCTCATTAACCATGACTAACTAAATAGATTTTCTATTTATACAACACTAATCGATTAGGAAAGATAATTAATTAGTTAAAGAAGATATTACAAATCCAAGAGAAAATACCGTGTTTCTATTGGTGTGGCACATAGGGCACACCCAAGCAGTGGCACAGACGATCTGGACCCCGCTGTAATATATGCGCCGGGTATTTTTTTTTTTGCTCGATTATGCGCCGGGTATAGCCGTATATATATGTGAGCGAGATGTGTTGATATGCTGTGAACTTTATTGTGTGAATGCGGACATGTAGTGATAAAGTACTAATCTAGGATCTTAAAACATGGGAGGAGATTTGAACTACTGTTAATGTTTGCTGATTAGGGAAAACCTTGATTTTCTCATCGCAGTGATTGTTTTACCTATAACTTCACATCTGCTTATGTTTCCTGATAACTTACTAAATTAATTAGTGATTTATTTAATTTTCTTTTATATTATCGGTGATTAGGCGATCGAGTGAACTTGCTTGGAGTTTAACTCCCGTTGATTATTTTTCATGTGTTGTTAGGGATCGTGAAGGAGTTTGATTGATTCCAGTTTCGCTGGATATTCTGAAGATATCTAACTGAGGGTGGACATCTATACTTCTTATATTTTTATTTTTTTTCGTTATTTAGTTGTGAGGAAGTGAGGATACATTCTTTTGGGTAGACTTCATCACTATTTTATTTTGTTAGTTCGACGTTATTTGGGAATGAATTATATTGTTGAAGTTAAGAACACCATAATTACTCGACATCATTATTTTTGTTAAGAAATAAAATTCCCTTCTTGTTCAATTGTAATGGAACTATGTTCCTACTTTTCCGTGGGTTATATACCCATTTGCAGGAAATTGACGACGTACTTTCTATTTAATCATCGGCCGGGGTTATACGGAAAGTAGGGTTGTTACATTGGGAGAGTTTAGCGCAACAATAGAGGAGATTGATCAAGTTGCAGAGAACATATTTATGTTGTTGTTATGAAGAACACGAAGAACATAAGATGCACGCTGAACAGTCGTAATTGCTACAATGACAGCGACAGTTTTCATTTATCGCTCTCTGTAACAGTTCGGTTTGTAACAAATATAATTGTTACAAACCCGGTTTTAATCATTTCCTCCCATTTTCATCATTTGTAAACACTTTGAGCAGTGAAATCAACTTTTGAGCGTGTTTCCAACATGATGAGAGGCTAAGTACACGGTGATTGAGGCAATAGAGGAAACTATTCACTCATGCTTGATTGGTAATTTCTTTTTACAATTTCTTTAATTATTTATTTAATTTAATTCACTAGGATCAACCTAAAGATAAAAAAAGGTTTTCTTAATTAATTGTGAATCAATTCTTTGATAATTCATGCTTAGGGATACAATTTAATATTTGGACAATGTTAGATTTGAGTTTGGGAGTGGGGAAGAAACTTTTTGTTAGCTTTTAGTTGCAATAAACTCCACATCCTAGAAATTTATGCTTATTAAGGATTGCACTAACCAATATAAGTGGATTGAAGCATCTTGGTTGTAGGAGTTGAGGAACCAATTTGAGTGGATGGAAACATATAATAGAGTCTATTCAGAAAAGCACAGAGCTCAGGTGTTAGAAATAACATGGTAGTTTCGCCATATCTCGTTAAGTCATTTTCACCTTCCGTTTTTATTATTTTTTTTCTTTTAAGTGATTTGGTGGGGCACACGAATCAAGTTGTTACCATTGCTAGGGTGTAATAGAGTGATTTAGATACCAACAAAAAAAAATAATGAAAAATGAATGAAAAGAAGAAGAAGAACCATCAGACCAACCGGAATAAATTCAATAAAGTCGACCGCTGGTTCCCTTGTTTATGCCAGTTGTGTTGACCTAGAGTTAGGATTATCGACCGGTGGTCCCCTTGTATATGACAGTTGTGTTGATATTAGTCAGACCGGTATCTCGGTCCATTAGGATAGGTTCATCTTGGCAGAGGCCTTCAGACAGATATGAGAAACACCGTTCACCTCAAAACCATCTACGTTTTCTCTATATCCATCTTCTTGATCTTTTCATGTGATTTGTTGACTCCGGATATGATGTCCATAGTGCGACTATCTGAGTAGAGCTCTGTCACTTATATATAAATTTTAATATGCTTGAGTGCAAACTCGCGTACAACAATTGGAATTTCGTATCAGGGTACTTCCTCCTGTAATCAATGAGAGTATGCCAACCAAGGAGATTCTTTAGTGCCTTTCAAGGTTCTGTGTAGATAGCTATGGTCTGGAGTAAAGGTTTTGAGGGTACACCTCTTATAAACCCTCCCGAGACAACACTCGGCCGCTAGGACCACCTAGCGGTTTAACGGCTTATTGCACGTGCTAAGTGTAGCCGTGATGCCCGCGACAGTGAGTTAGGATTTTATTTTCTAGATTAGATTTGCTCGAGGACTAGCAAATAATAAGTTTGAGGGTATTTGATAGACACATTTTTGTTTCTGAATTGTCCTCAGTGTTTGTATTGTTAGTGCTTGAATTTGTACTTATTATGGTGTTTTTATGTTTGTATAGGTATTTTCGGAGAAATACACTTGTGTGGAAAAAGTTGCTCGAAAAGTGCTATTTGGACCCCCGGTGAAAATTACTAAAGGCACCCCAGAAGTATGTTGAAAACACCCCAGAAAAAGTGCTCAGTGCACCTCCAAAAGTGTTAAAAGCACCCATTGAATTACTAAGGGCACCACAGTTCAACTGTTAAAGGGAACCTAGACGAGGATAAGGGGTACCCTTCCTCTTCATTTCACAATTTCAGTTTTGGCGAGAGTTTGTTGCAGTCACCTGGGAGATTTTTGGTACGAGATTTGGTGATGATTTAGCGTGACTCAATAGCTGGAATTGCATGGGATGATGTGATTTAGCATAACAGGCGTTTTATGGTTGCTTGCTTCAACTAGAATTGACTGTAATCTTGTGTGGAAGAAAACGGAGGAGTGAAAGAAAACTCGGGTTTCTTTGTGGATGAGGCATGGAGATATTAGCCCTGCACGAGTATACAACATTATAAACCTATTATGGAGCGTGTAAGGAGTGTGTTTGAAGCAAATCAAGGCTCGGAGGAGATTAAAAAAAGGTAAGAAAATATTCCTGAGAATATTTTCCTTAATGTCGAGTAATGGAGAAATATATGGAGTTATGAAGGAGATTTCTTGTGCATGAGAGGCTATATAAGGTGCTGAGGAGTAATAAAGTCCGGACGGAGAGTTTGGGAGAGTTTAGAGCAACAATAGAGGAGATTGATCGAGTTGCAGAGAACACATTTCTGCTGCTGCTGTGAAGAACACGAAGAACATAAAACGCACGCTGAACAATCGTAATTGCTACAGTGACAACGACAGTTTCCATTTATCGTTCTCTGTAACAGTTCGGTTTATAACAAATATAATTATTACAAACCCGATTTTAATCATTTTCTCCCATTTTCATCATTTGTAAACACTTTGAGCAATGAAATCAACTTTTGAGCGTGTTTCCAGCATAATGAGAGGCTAAGTACCCGGTGATTGAGGCAACGGAGGAAACTATTCACTCATGCTTGATTGGTAATTTCTTTTTACAATTTCTTTAATTATTTATTTAATTTAATTCACTAGGATCAACATAAAGATAAAAAAAGGTTTTCTTAATTAGTTGTGAATCAATTTGATGTATTATGCTTAGAATCAGTTCTCTGATAATTCATGCTTAGGGATATAATTTAATATTTGGACACCTTTTAGATTAATAGTGAATTAACGAGAAAAAAGATTAATAATAATTCTTGAAATATCATTATAAACCAATCAACTAGAGGGAATAGTGGAATCCAGAGCCTTGGTCTATTTTCACATCACTTTTTGTTTTGAGTTTGCTATATTTTTAGTTTTAAAATTAAGTTTGAAATCTGCTTTCACAAGTCTCAACGAACCTATTACTACAACAACTTTGAAAATCACATCAAGTGAGCACTTGTTTCAATAGATAGAGAAGTAGAGTAAACAAGAGAATCGAGTGTTTGTTACTAACCTTTAATGAAGTTCTCCACGATGTCTTCGTGTACTCTTCAATCTCCGTTTCAAGGATAGCTTTGATTTTATATTCTACTTCTTAAATCTAATCTAGTCCGAAACTGACTTTTAGGAGATTAAATCAAGAATACATTTTTTCATCTAAATTTGAAAGCTAACTTGACATACTAACGCTAGAGGTTGCAACCTAGAAACGTTTTAACAGTCTTCACTTAGGTTAAAGTAACTCTTGGGCCTGCAAATGTCAGCTAAGGGAATCGTATTGTGTAGGGTCTTGCAAGATCCGAGAGACATAGTGGATCACTACTGAAGCTATTTTTTTTCGTAGGGTCAATTTGGTCTTAACCACACTCCAGTCTGTAGTCTGATAATATGCTAGTGTTTGCAACCGATTCATACAGTGTGGTGTTCAACTTCTTGACTAGGTCTTGGGTTTTTTCTGCTTTGCATTTTTCCTCGTTAACAAAATTTCTGGTGTTTTTGCTATATTTTTTTCCATATTATATTGTTTACTTTTATAATAGAAATATGACAAGTAGTACGTTAAATAACCTAGGCGGGTTTAAAGCCTAAAAGACAATATAGAACCTACAAGATTTATTTTTAAGAATTCGTGTCTAGAAATAAACATTACAAGACTAGTTCTTGTTGTAATTCGGTTCTGTAACAGTTTGAGTACATACTAGGTTATTACTTGGGTACTGATTTCTAAGATCATCCAAGTTAAACTTTATACCAGGTATTGGATCTTATTGTTGATTTGTGCCACTGATTGTGACAAATTTGTTCATACAGGTTTCCGAATTCAAATTTGATGGTGTACTTAGTACCCCCTCTTTTTCAATGTTTACTAACTAGGTTTGTGAACTCACCCTTGTCGGTTCGCAAACTCAAATAACAATAAATTTTGGGAAAGGTTTTTCTTATATAGGTTCACGAGCTCATCGTAATAAGTTTGTGAAGTCAAAAAAAAAATGTTCGAGAAATTCTCTAGAATAGGTTCGCAAACTCACCATATTAGGTATGTGAACTCAAAGACTTTGTTTGCCTCATATTGAGTTTTACAAGCTTACATATTCAAAAACTCAATTTTTAGGTTTGTGAACTCAAGTGATTTGAAATAACTAATATTAGACTACAAAAACAAAACCTTACAAAATCAAGAATGAATTTGCAAGATTTGAAATATTTATTAACATTTGTGCTCTTCTCTAAAGCTTACAACTTGTTTGTTTGGATCTGACTCGCGATATGAATCTGACTCAGCATCTGACTCAGGTCGAGTTAGATGTCAAATCGTTTGTTTTTTATTGTTTTGATGTGGGACTCGTGGTCTGACCTGGCTCATACATCCGACTCGCAGTTATTTGAGTCAGGTATCATTTTGTACCCAACTCGTTTGGTGCATATATGGGTGAAATAAAAAAAATTATAACTCCACTATTTTTAATTTTTTGAGTCAGATGTAATAAGTCTGATTCAGATTATTCAAGTCCAACTGAGTCAATTGATTATAAAGAAAAAAAAATTAATTTTACAGAACTGAGCACCTTAGGCTCTAATTGTAAATAGTCATCCGCACATAATGGACTCTGAAATGCGTAGCATCGAATGAGTACCCTTTATAACCGAATATGTTATCTGACATTGTAACACCATATCACCTGAAGAGTTCGTCTTCAAGAATCATATAAGTAAGACATTTAACCCTAAAGTTAAGGGTCCTTGTCCCCGACTATATAAATTGACATTGTATTCAGACGAGTCAGTTGAGTTAAAAAAACTGTTAATTTCAAGTTCCTGACATGCATGATCTTGGAAGTTATAACATCACTAGACTTAGCAAGTAGTTGAACTGTGACATATTCTTATTTGAATATGATCATTTACTAAAGCCATCGACTTTTTCCATGATAGATAAATGGATAAATGGAAACGAGTTCGAAAGGAAAGACCAGTCTTTGTTACTTACCTTGGTGAAGTTTTTCAAATTTATGTTTTCATGTTATCTTCAGTTCTTCTTCCATATTGGTAACTCGGAAAACCCTAAGACTATACTACAATGTATTCCAAAAAATATGACTTTAGTAGTAAAATTTAGAAATAATTTTGGCAACTAATTTTGATACCATACTTCACATAAAAAAATGTAGGTTAAACCGAGCATTCACTCTAACATGAACTTTTGAATTCAAACTTGTAAAATCCGAAAAATCTGTACAAGTCATAATCGATTAAGGGATAGGAATGTCTGGATCGATTCTAGGACCAAACTTGAGTGAGATCGGTCTTAAATCCTTTATTTGAATACGAAACTTAATGCGAGTTCAAACTAGCTTTTAATCATGTTTATGAAATTGCTTTCTAACATAGTTTCAAAGCAGAAATTCATCCCAATGTTCAATACTAATTAGCAACAAGTACAACCTTATTGTTATGTCAAAATCACAAAAGTATATAAAACTATACTACGTAAGTCAATACAACAACTTTATAAAAAAAATAATATATATCATTCCTTCGACACTTTGATCATAGATAATGATCAAGACTTTATATATTAAATCCTTTTAAACAAACTTTGCATGTTATATTGTCAATAAATACGAATTGAAAAACCTAGATAGAAACAAAACAAGTCAAGTCAATAGTTATCAACCTTAGTCTGAAGGATGGCGTTCTCGTTTGCTCTTCAATACACCTTTAGGTCTTCAATGAGTAACCAAAGATTATTTCAACATTTTTACGTCCTAAGTCTAACCTAATGAAGTTGACTTTAGTAATAAATTCAAGCAGTAAGTTTTGGAATCAAACTTGTCATACCAACGAGCAGTGCTCTGATATATATATATATATACGATCTTTTGTCTGGGGTTTTTAAAAAATCATTATAATGTATAGGTTTGAGATTTTATGTTTTATTATATTCTTTACATTGAGGTTCTCTTGAATTTTTTGTTTGTACTGCTAATATGACACGCTTTTACCAATTGCCATTCTTTTGCCTTTTAAGTCGAGGATAGTGTGTTTTCGGATAAATTCAGCAAATAAGACATATACACGCGATCCACCGGTTATCAACACTCCCATTACATATAACCTTTTGATACTAGTCTTTTAGAGATACCGTAATTATAAACTGACATATGTTATCCATGAGGATATAGAAATAGATACTCACGAGGTAATCCCTAGTCCTCATTATCTTATTATCAAAGGGCCCCATCAAATAGGATGTGACATAAATGCAAATTGAATTTATTCTTATTATGACCAACCTCATTTTTTATTAGTATTCAACTTTACCTCCAAATTCGATTTAGTCATCCCTGTAATTGCATGGATGGCACTAACAAATGTTGTTTTATAAGGATCAAAACCCATGTCATTAATCTCACTTACAATGTCCTTAAAGCTGCCAATGCTTATCAAAATGACCTTGGTTGGCGGATTAGAAACTTGATAATACTTGATCAAGGGACACCTTCATCTATCAAAATCTTAACATTATGCATCAATTTGTCGTCTATATTTACTGGAATACATGTTCGTTTGGGAATGCAAAATATATTTATTAGTACTAATAATCTTTTTGACGATTTTAAAAAAAAAAATCTTTTCAAACGTCTATACATAAATCTACGGGTTTGTAGATGAGATATTGACAAGTTTAAAACCAATAATTTCTTTAGATAATAAAAATGACTTTATTGATCATGTAATTTTTGTACATAATTATAGACAATGTAACGAGGCTATTGATTTGTTAGAAGAAAAAACGCAGCCAATGAATGTCTAGATGGTTTGTGGGTCTATATTCCTCCTCTTTTTTTGGGTACAATATTGTGGGATAATGCTAGGGGGAGAACTTTTCCTCGGAATATAAAGATCACTTAGCTTTCTGAATTAAATTTCAATTTACTAAAAAGAAAGATTATAAAAATAATCAAATTTAATCATATGGGTTTTGTGAGGATCAAATAGAAGAATTAGTTGATTATTTCTGGTTAATTTTGAGATGTTGGAATTAGTAAATCCGTAAGAATCAAGGGGTGCAAAAACCGAGTTTGGATTCAATGTGGTTTCGAACTAGACTTTCTTTGAATATGATTTTGTTTCGTTTTGTGATTATCCACCAGATTATCGGTAACAGACTCCAAACAAAGAATAAAAAATAAATCTAACCTTATTATGAGATAAACACAGAGAAATGAGTTTTGGATCTTCCATTGATGATTTTATTTCGAATCAATGAACTATATATAAAATGATACATTGTGCAAAAAATGAAAGGAACTTAACAAGGAAAAAAAATTAAGATTTTGGAAGTAATTGAATTGGGGAAAAGGCAAACACGAGATGTATTTATTCTTAATAAGGTTATGAAAACATATACCATCTGAAGTTTTCTTGTATCTCAAACAGGAAACTGGATGTGATGTCATTAGAAGGAAGATGAAGGAAATAACAGGAAAGAAAATTGTTTACGTCGACCAAATAAATCAACAATATAAACTAAAAATTACCTAATCCATATCCGAAAATTAAAAACAAATAAAACCAAAAATAGTTTTGAGAAAGTTAAAAGCTGTAATTGATCAGTTCTTCTCTATCTCTTTCTTCTTCTCTAATAGGAGTGTTTCCCAAATTATCAAAGACATTGCAGGAATATTCAAAAATAGTTGGATAGCAAACACTCGAAAGATAAAACAATATTTCTATATTGTATGTCATCAAAAATCCCCTAAACTATGAGGTTGTGTTGTGTAAAATTTTTGCCTCGTGAATAACTGTAGCTAAGTATTTTTTTTTCCTATAGTGGTTTATTGTGACCGTGCAAGTTAGTGATATAGAACATGCAACAACATAAGTCTGACAATGATGTATCATTATGTAAAAGACATGTATGTAAAGGCGTGACCAAGGCCTGGACAGTGCATCAAAAGTAATGACGCGTGACAAATGCGTCATTATAGCCTGTTATTTGGCTAAGTAAAACGAATTGAACATGGAATATTGAGATGCAATTGTTAGAGCATAGCTCGGTTGAACCCACCAAGAGTTGGTATGTCAAGTTTGGTTGCCATATTTTAGTGAACCAAAACTCATTTAAAGAGTCGCTTGATTATCTATTAGAGTCAACTTCGTATAGGTTAGATTGAAAGTATTAGGATATGAGACATTACAAGTATTGCGAAGACTTGAAGAAGTGAAGAAGTGAAGAAGTAAGGAGCTACAACGACAACATAATCCTTTCACTTGAAGCTAGTGATATTTGACTTCAAATGTTTCATTCCCTAACGTATCTTTCAAGTCGTGCATATTGAAAACCTAACTGCGAAGCATGAATGATTACATTCTAGTTAGACGTAGTATTAAGGAATACAATACGAAGTATAATGCTTATCTTTTGAACTTCATATATAAGACATCGACATAATCGTTTGAATGCTACTGTGATTATATATGGGTATGAGGTGAAGATTTCATCCTATGAAACAATGTTTTACATTAGTTTAGAGGAAGTAAATTCATGAACTTGTTTCGTGAATCGAAAGGGAAATCGCTAGGCTTATTGGTGTTGTTATTCATTGCATATCTTTTGAACTACCAATATGTGTGATTAGTATAACCGCTCATGACTTGTTTATGTTCTTGGTAAAACTATTCACAAGGCCTGACTTTTGTATTGGTATGACGTTTATTAGTGAAATCGATCTTAAGTAATCACCTGAGATGGTATGATCGATTTAGTGTTATTGGTATGACCAACTCTAGGCAAAGGGGAACCGATCCTATGAAGAGGTGCAACCGATCACAAAAGGGGAATCGATCCTTGTAAGAGGTGCAACACGTTTTTAGTAGATGCGGGAACCGATCTTATGAACATGTGCAACAAGTTTTTAGTGAAAGGAAAACCGATCCTATGGGCATGTGCAACAAATACAAGTAGTTACCATAAGTATGTGGGGAACCGATCCTAATACCTGGTCAACCGAATTTTTGGAAAGCTAGTGTGACTATGCACAATACTCACATGGAGGTAGAACCGAAACTTGTTTTGGTAGAACCGTGAAACCCATGATTTGTGATTGAGTGTTCTTAATCAATCACATAGTTCTTGAAAGTCAGATGAACCAATTATAAACTCATTTGGAAGTATGGCAAATCGGTTTCAAGATTGTAAGTATGAAAGAGGACTTACAAAGTAAAGATGTCGACATACTTTGAACATGTGCAGTAACGCGTATCTTTTATTGTTCAAAGATATTCCTTAATAGCTAAAGGAAAATCCCGGATCGAAAAATAAGTTGAGAATCTTTTAATTAAGGTTTTTAATTTTATTTTTGGAAAATGAAAATTGGTAATATGCATTTACCAATTGGAGATTTTCTAAGAGATTTTCGGTCAATGTTTGGACAAAGCATTTCCAGGAATTATGGAAACCGAATCTGGAATATATTGCATATCTTGGGAATATTTTCGGTTTTGGAAATTCCTTGGTCTATAAATATCAAATTTGCATTTCTAGCAAACTAATCCTCAGATCCAGCAAAACTACCTAGTTGTGTTGTTACTGATGGAGCCGCCTATTCGGAGAGGAAAGTAACCTAATTAGGAGAAATCTCTTACGACCGCTCACTTTAAAGACTTCTTTGGGATTGAGAAGCTCTATTAGTACCGTTGATGGGAAACTAGATAATTGCGGTTTATTATTAGTTTTCGATTGATTTGATTGACTAACGGTTGTTGAACTTTGATTGCACCTAGTTTGTTTATGCTTGAGAATCTTCTCTTCTGATATAAGATTCACTCAAACTAGATCGAAGTTTCGACGAGGATCTTTAGACTGTTTGTAGTTCTAAAGACGTCTTGTGATAATCCAATGTTAACAGACTCCATTCTGTGCTTGATTGATCACAAGAGATTCAAGTTGATTGTGTGCGGGTGTTCATTGAAGATCTAAGAAGATTTGAAGACAAAGAAGACTTTTAAGATTTCTGATTTGAGTTCATAATCTTTGGTGTGCACAATACTTGTTTCGGTTAAAGAGGATCCAACTAAAATCAGTTTATCCTTGTGGTAGATTGGATTGATTAGTTGAGTAGATCGTCATCAATACGTTTCTTTGTGATTCAAAGTATTGATTGAAAAATCTAGACGATTACTTCGGTAATTGTTAGTAGATAGATCTAAGGACCTGACAAAGGAGTTTATTGAGATAAACGGAAGAGCCTTTTGTCGAACTCACATCACTTGGTTGAAAAGAGTTGATACCAAACAAATTTGTTGTTCCTTTACTGTTTGGAATACGAACCAAATGAATTGTTCCAAGTGTGTGACTTATTACAAGTCAGAGGCGTGGGAATACAGACGGAACTAGGTGAACTATAGGTTTAGTTGCTTGGACTCAACTATACGAAGTTGGTTTGATTTTGTATAGCGGCTTAATCCTGAGAGTATTCAATTCCGGACAAGGTCCCGGGGTTTTTCTGCATTTGCGGTTTCCTCGTTAACAAAATCTTGTTGTGTCTTTTACTTCTTTTACTTTTCTATTTCCGCAATTATAATTGTTTTTATTATAATTAGAAGTAAAATACACAAACGTTAATTCCTATTTACTTGATAGTAATCCTATTGTGTTTGGTTAAGTCCGAACCATTTATCAAGTAAGCATACTTTGTTGTTGCATTGTCTTGATCTTGTACCCATAGTCAATCACACAAGTTATCTTGTTGTCGTATTGTCTCGATCTCGTATACATAGTCGATCACACAAAGTGTGAACCGATTAGTTGTACTGTCTCGACTCAGTCCATAGACAATCACTTTCGGAGAAAGGACTTATAGGTAGAAAAGTTTTAGATTTAGGTATATTTGGATACCTGGTAGCTCAAGGAATAAGTCCTAAAACTATGTTTTAACCTAAACCTGCAAGTATACAGGATCTAAAGTAGTGAGTGAGCAAATAAGGGGAAGTCCACAGGGACAAGGAGGGAGCTGGTGTTGTATTCTAAATCTTTCTAGTGACTAAAAGCACTAGGGCATTTGAATTCACCCAATAATCCTAAACTAAGGCAATACCTATTCAAATTGTGTTCTTGTTCCTTTCCAGATAAAGCTACAATGAATGATCTATCAGTTAATCTCCCTAACTCACCCCTATTATAAGCTGTCTTCTTACAGCACAACCTATCACAGGCTCATTTGGTTTAATTAGCTACCTGTCATTCCTAAAACAATGAAGCACATTCCTTCTTCCAGAGAGGTCTCAAATGGAAGACTTATCAACCAACTTCACTAACTCACCCCTAGTATAAGTTGTCTTCTTACAGCACAACCTATCACAGGCTCATTTGGTTTAATTAGCTTCCTGTCATTCCTAAAGCAATGAAGCACAATCAAGAACAACAACATGAACATGAATTATCTTAACATATGATTATGAGTTTCATCAAAGCCCTAGTTATTAAATTATAACATGATGAACATTACTGAAAATAAACTACTACAACTTGGTGCACCGGCTACTCCGGGCATGTCTTTAACACAACCCAACAATACATATTTATACCCACAGACCCAATTTCCCAAAACTACAACATTAGGGTTCTTCCCCAAAAATCAGTTGAATTAGGGTTACCTAATTTTTTGAAATTGATTCTTGAAATCGTCGACCCATGCTTTGTAATTGCTCCCTGACCTCTTCTCATGCGCCAATTGCAACTCTAGGTTACCTAATTCATCAGTTTTTCACGCCTAGGGATTCAGGCAAAGAAGCGTGAAAAAGTGAGAAAATAGGGAACTAGAGGGCTAGGGGGAGATGGGTTTTGGTTGTTGGTCGATAGGGTGATGATGGTGGCGGAACTAGGGTGGCTGTGGCAGGGAGAAGGTGGTGGCGACAGTTGCAGGGTGAGGTGGTTTTGCAGCAGGGTAAGGTGGAGATGAAAGAGGTCGACTGAGTTTGGGGTAGGGGGCGTTTGGTAGAAGTGTAGGGTGTTTGGTACTGTAGTGTTGAGCGGTTTCAGCGAGGGATGACGTTTCGCGATCTGGTCTGTGGGATGTGACGATGGTAGGTGGATCCAACGGTGAGATGGGAGGCTGTGGGTAGCGACCGTCGGATGGAGGAATGCAACGAAAAGGACGGCCCAAGATGGAGATGGGCGTTGCGATGTAAAGCGGGAGCTTCGGAGTTTGATGTGCGATGATGGAGCGACCGTAGGATGCTGAAATGCTTCGATCTGACGGCTGAAATCCGAGACGGGCTTGGATAGTGGAAATGGGTTTGAGAAAGGGCTTTGGGCCTTGGGTATGCCAATCCCATATCTTCTTTAAGGACAATTCTTCTTCTTCAAGCCCATTCCTAGCCTCTTGGTCTTATGCACAACGTTCTTCGCGGCTTCCTTGCGTAACTCCTCCCGGCTTTTCACTACTTTTCTGCTCTATTCCGCTCCGCAATTCATCCATACTTTATTTATTACCTAAAAATGCAAAATTAAGTAAGAAAAATTTTTTCTTGAAAACAATGAAAATACAGAATATGGGATAAAATGTAGAATTAATGCACAAAAGATGAGTTAAATGCCAAGAAAAATATATAGAAATATGCACTTTTTAGGACTCATCAAATACCCCCAAACCTGAATTTTACTTGTCCTCAAGTAAAACAAAACTAAGGAAATCCTACCTATACCACTGTCGCTGGTCTCTCGAATGCATTTAGCGTATGCACTAAGCCTTTTAAACCACTAAGTGTCCCTAGTGGACGAGTTGAAGTCTCGTGAAGGTTTGCTTAGAACGTACCTACAAAGTTCTAGGTCAAAATATAAGCTCAGATTCCATCAAATGTGACATGTGCAAAACAGTTAAGCTCACAGCAAAATGGAGATGTCAATCTAGCTATCGAAGGCACAATCCTAGCACTGATAACAAAAAGGACATGTGATAAGAGTGTAAAGTGTATCTACACATGTGTAAAGAAAGATCTGAAGTCATGACTACTAATCACCAAGAGATAGTTTCTCAGGCTAAGAACTGAGGTCGAAATCTAGCTAGCTGTCCGGACTTTACGAGAATTGTGAATGAGTTGGAGGTATTTCACAATTACTCGCGTTGTACATCAATGGCATACACCCTCCTTGCTTATTACAAAAAAAACAACAAAATGACTATTTACATGACTCTTATTTACATTGACTATTCTCTTTTTATTTTTGGAACAAGAGATGATGGAATTGATAAATACTTGATTTTTTTGTATTTTTCTGATATTTTTTTTGAATATACATCGTTTTTTTTTTTTTTTTTTTTTTTTTTTTTTTTTTTTTGAGAACAAGGAAACACTTTTGATACATACAAAAGGAAACAAAATTACATGACACTTTGCAAGAGGTAGCCCTTTTTGATGCACCCAGTTAAATTCGATGGTTGTCTTTCTTAATGTAACCTCCACCTTCTATCCCAACCAACCAAAGAACAAGCTAGTCAAGTTTCGTTCAGTATTCTAAAGTGATTGGCAATCGTAACTTCCTATCAAACACCTTGAAGATCGAGGCCATACATGTATTGGTAGATCGTGCGCGTGCAAATTTCTTATCACTATGTGAATTGTGCTAGAATCAGGGTGCCTAAATATCTAGACTAAGACTCCTAATAAAAATACATATTTGCACAAGAGTCAACATTTCAAGGTAAATGAGCTCCATTTTTATGATTTTTTTTTTTCAATTTTTTAATTTTTTTTAATTTTTTCAATTTTTTCAAAAAGAAGGAGTTCGTTTTCAATTATGCATATTATCGTATCTACTCTATACCCCCAAACCTAAACTAAACATTGTCCTCAATGTTTCAAAATATGGAAAGAATTAAAATGCAACATATGGAAAGGGACATGCTGAGTAGAGTAAAAGGAGAGAGAATACCCGATTTCGGCGAAAGCAGAATTAAAACTCCGTTATTCAAGGCAAAAATCCAACATATTTCAGCCGAGATCATATTGGATTAGCAAAATATATACAAAAGGAACAAAAGGGTTTTTAAGAAATTTTAACTACTGGATTATATACAAAAAATTCACCATACACCAAAAGTCTAAAGAGTTGAGGATCAACCCAAAAGACAAAGTGTAGGGTTTCAACAGCTTCAAATAATAATAGGAAAGAAACGCAAGTGAAACTGTGAAACAAAATGAGCTACCCCCAAACCTGGATTTTACAGAAGATATAATTTTGAAAACAAAATCGCGCAGTTTCGGGGGTTCATCATGCAAAAGGTCTAGCTCGAAATGAACTGTGCTAGGGACGGGCAAACATGCTAATTCCAACTGTGGTTCCTCAATGTATTATACTTAGAAGCAAAATAGTCCAAGAGGACTTGGGAAGCACACAGTTCCAAACCTAGGTTGGGCATTCTCAGAAAAATTGGTTTTACAATATTGGTACAAACCAAATCTAGGTTGGGTGGAAGGCCATCAGATTGTGACTCGTGTAGGAGGATAGGCACATCATTACTAATCACATCAACATCTCCTAAGTCTTCTACAAGTGTCACAACATGCTCACAATCATCAAACAAATTGGCAAGATCACAATCAGAGTCATCAACATCATTAACAGATTCATTCTCATGCATTGGCAAATCAGGAGAAATATCACAATGTGACCTAGGTAGAGAATCAGACACATCAAATATATTTTCATGCATATTAGTGTCTACAGAAGATTCAACTATTCCTATGTCATGTTCATCTTCACAGAATAATTGTACGAATCCCATGTCAATATCAAAATCATATGAATTACAATGAGTATTAGAAAAAACAACATTCATGAAGGTCGAGGGCGAGAAGCCATATGTTATTGAACCAACAGGTTCCACAATATTTCATGTTCTTCTAACACATCATCATAATCATCATAATCATCATCATGGTAGTATGCATATTGGTCCTCATTAAAAGTGGTGTGTCGTTAGTCGATTCATGTTCCTCTAAATTAGGTTCATATTCAACATCATTTACATGAATGGGACTAGACACTTCATTAGGGACAACATACATTTCCTCATGAATTTCCTCCTTTTGTAGGTGAAGCAAAATCTGATCTAAATATGCCTGAATTCGTGATGTAGATCTATCGAAGTTTTGCTCACTGAGTCTGAAAGCTTCTGTGGTGGAGTCTAAATTCATGGGAGTACAAAATTCTTCATGTTCAAATTGTGGTGATTGGTACATGTGTATGGTCATTAGGGTTTATAAAAGATTGATCGCAACCCTCAAAGGATTGATTATGGTCCCAATGACTACCATTCTCACAATTTATGGGCATTTCATACCTTGGATTTTCTCTAGATTGCCTAAAATTATGCAAAATATGACAATTCTCAACAGGGTGGTCTAAACTACCACATGCGGGACATGCATAGATTTTAGGTTGCCTAAGAAAATTAGATGTGACAGATTCCTCATGTGATTGCATTTCTAAAGCTGCGATTCGAGCTTCTAATTGATCCACAAGAGATGATTGTGTGAGTGAGGCACTAGCAAAATGTTCATTTTCACGTTGTGGCGAATGATGCATGTGTGAATAGTCATTAGGGTTCATGTATTGAGGCTCGGGACTTTGAAAATGTCCATAATAATTCCTATACTATTGACATCATGGTCTATGGGAGGTTCATAACGTGAAGTTTGTCCACACGCAAGTTCTCTAAGGGATTCGTTGTATTCCCCAACTGTAGAAAAAGATCTAGACATGATTGGGCTCAAAGGCTAAGTAAAGAGTTTACAAAGCTCAAAATTTGGTTTTTAAGGGATTGGACTTTTTGGAAAAATTTGGTTTTGTTGGGAAAAATTTGGTTTTGGCGGGAGACATTTGGTTTTATGGGAAAAAGAAAAATTTGGTTTTTAATGTGGGAGCAAATAAAATTTGGTTTTAATTGGGAGCAAGTAATTTTTTTTTTTTTTTTTTTTTTTTAATTATCCTATCATAAATTAGCACAATCCATAAAAGAAAATAAAAACAACAATAATAATTACAAACCCATAAAAGAAAGAAAAAGAAGAAAAAGAAAAATTATTACAAGCCCAAAATAAAAAAATAAAGAAAAACAAAAATTATTACAAGCCCACAAATTAAAAATGGAAGCCCACAGGTTGGGTTCTCTTAATGGGTTTAGGCTTACTTGCTTAAGCACAGCCCAGCTGCTCAGTTAGGTTGCAAAAGCCCAGTTGGGCTTTGGATCATCCTAAGCTTTGGCTTTTCTGAGGCCCAGTTGGGCTTTGGTTCACCTTCTGCAGCTTACAGCCCAGTTGGGATTTTGTTTCTTTATTGCACAGCCCAGCAACAGAAGCTTGGCAGCAGGGTCACTACTGCAGTTCAAACAACAACAGGCCAGCAGCAGGCTTTGGGTTTCAGGCTGCAGCTTTGGTTCAGCAAGTTTCAGCCTTAACAGCACAACAACAGGTGCAGCAGCTCACAAACTGACCTGCAAGTGCACAGGATTCTTGGCCTGGCACCAGCAGGAGCACCACAGCAGCACAAGAGCACCAGCAGCAGCAGGTGGTTCAGTTCAGGGCTTGCAGGCAAGGCAGCAGCAACAAGGGTCAAGTTCTTACAACCCAGCAGCCAGGCAAAAGCAAGAGCAATACAAAGAGAAAGAAGCAAGACAATGCACTAAAGAGGTAAGACAATGCCTAACAGGAAGCGCAAGAACATGGACTATGCTTACACTAAATGCACAGTAGCAAGTGAGACTAAGATGCAGTTACACAGTGATGCTTATGCAAATGGGTGCAGTGCAAGAAGATATGCAAGAATATAAGATGACAAGTATGCCAAGATGTTGCAAGATGCAATGCAGATGGCATAAGCTTCAGATGACAAATAAGAAAGTTACAGGACAATGGCTTCACTAAAATCTACAGCATGAGATGCAAGATGAGTTGATAACTGAATATGCAGGACAAAACTAGATGCAAGCTAAAGGTGATGATGCATCCATAAAGGCTAGATGGTGCAGTAAATGAAAGAATGCAAGAATGCAGTTGTAATGAACAGTAAATGCATTGAAGATGCAACAGGATGCACTAAGGATGCAACAACAAGGTTAGCAAAGGCTAGCCAGCAACAAGACCTGCAACAGCAAACAAATGCAGAGCAAAAAAAAAAAAAACAACAACAACAGCGCCGCTAACCGAGTCCCCGGCAGCGGCGCCAAAAACTTGGTAGCTCAAGGAATAAGTCCTAAAACTATGTTTTAACCTAAACCTGCAAGTATACAGGATCTAAAGTAGTGAGTGAGCAAATAAGGGGAAGTCCACAGGGACAAGGAGGGAGCTGGTGTTGTATTCTAAATCTTTCTAGTGACTAAAAGCACTAGGGCATTTGAATTCACCCAATAATCCTAAACTAAGGCAATACCTATTCAAATTGTGTTCTTGTTCCTTTCCAGATAAAGCTACAATGAATGATCTATCAGTTAATCTCCCTAACTCACCCCTAGTATAAGCTGTCTTCTTACAGCACAACCTATCACAGGCTCATTTGGTTTAATTAGCTACCTGTCATTCCTAAAACAATGAAGCACATTCCTTCTTCCAGAGAGGTCTCAAATGGAAGACTTATCAACCAACTTCACTAACTCACCCCTAGTATAAGCTGTCTTCTTACAGCACAACCTATCACAGGCTCATTTGGTTTAATTAGCTTCCTGTCATTCCTAAAGCAATGAAGCACAATCAAGAACAACAACATGAACATGAATTATCTTAACATATGATTATGAGTTTCATCAAAGCCCTAGTTATTAAATTATAACATGATGAACATTACTGAAAATAAACTACTACAACTTGGTGCACCGGCTACTCCGGGCATGTCTTTAACACAACCCAACAATACATATTTATACCCACAGACCCAATTTCCCAAAACTACAACATTAGGGTTCTTCCCCAAAAATCAGTTGAATTAGGGTTACCTAATTTTTTGAAATTGATTCTTGAAATCGTCGACCCATGCTTTGTAATTGCTCCCTGACCTCTTCTCATGCGCCAATTGCAACTCTAGGTTACCTAATTCATCAGTTTTTCACGCCTAGGGATTCAGGCAAAGAAGCGTGAAAAAGTGAGAAAATAGGGAACTAGAGGGCTAGGGGGGAGATGGGTTTTGGTTGTTGGTCGATAGGGTGATGATGGTGGCGGAACTAGGGTGGCTGTGGCAGGGAGAAGGTGGTGGCGACAGTTGCAGGGTGAGGTGGTTTTGCAGCAGGATAAGGTGGAGATGAAAGAGGTCGACTGAGTTTGGGGTAGGGGGCGTTTGGTAGAGGTGTAGGGTGTTTGGTACTGTAGTGTTGAGCGGTTTCAGCGAGGGATGACGTTTCGCGATCTGGTCTGTGGGATGTGACGATGGTAGGTGGATCCAACGGTGAGATGGGAGGCTGTGGGTAGCGACCGTCGGATGGAGGAATGCAACGAAAAGGACGGCCCAAGATGGAGATGGGCGTTGCGATGTAAAGCGGGAGCTTCGGAGTTTGATGTGCGATGATGGAGCGACCGTAGGATGCTGAAATGCTTCGATCTGACGGCTGAAATCCGAGACGGGCTTGGATAGTGGAAATGGGTTTGAGAAAGGGCTTTGGGCCTTGGGTATGCCAATCCCATATCTTCTTTAAGGACAATTCTTCTTCTTCAAGCCCATTCCTAGCCTCTTGGTCTTATGCACAACGTTCTTCGCGGCTTCCTTGCGTAACTCCTCCCGGCTTTTCACTACTTTTCTGCTCTATTCCGCTCCGCAATTCATCCATACTTTATTTATTACCTAAAAATGCAAAATTAAGTAAGAAAAATATTTATTCTTGAAAACAATGAAAATACAGAATATGGGATAAAATGTAGAATTAATGCACAAAAGATGAGTTAAATGCCAAGAAAAATATATAGAAATATGCACTTTTTAGGACTCATCAATACCCTCGTCTTTTCAGAAATAATTATAGACGAGTATTGGCATGAATTAGCTTTGTCATGACCGTCTTAAATAGTTAAGTTCCGGGCCTGGGCAGTAACAACAAAAGATGACGCAAGAATGGCTTCAAAGTGGCGGTTATGGTGCAGTTATGCACATTTGAAGGCTTTACACATATAGTCGAATGTTGGGAAGAGTTTCATAGTCATAAAATACTTTATAACTATACGAGAACTTTTTAACCACTTTATACAGGTGTATGGTCAGTTATGCATCACTTTAGGCGGTTATGAAAACTACCTCTGGATACTTGGTTGTCCAAAGATTGTGCATTCATTTATGCACATTTTTGGTGATTGTGGTACTGTATAAATAGTATCATAGGATTTAATGATCAGTGGACGCTAGGCTAAGTTTAGAAATGTAGCCTCAAAGAGTACTTGAGTTTAGAAATGTAATCTCAAATCAGAGAGATTGTAGTCCGAGTATGAACGAACTTTGTTTATCTTCCTTTGATGCCATAAAGAAACAATTATATTATATTTTTTTTGTCTTCATTATCTTGATGATCTTGTGAGTTTGCTAATTAATTTAAGGCATGGAAAGGCACCAATGCAGTATGAGATGCATAAAGAGATAGAGAGAAATAAGAAAAACCTTCATTGTTGAATGCTTAAGGATGGGGACAAATCCATACTTTGATGCGATGAAAAAGTACTTGTGGATAAAGATGATTCACTGAACAACAATATTTCCAGTCACGACCAAAGAAAAATGAAAGCCTCAAATCGATGGTGTGAGAGCAACTCCAATGGGCACAATCTAATTTATTGGTGTGTCTATCCAGGTGGATGGACAAACTAAATTTTGGGCAGTGGGAAAGGGTTTATCGAAGCAAAATAAGCAGGCCGACACAGTTGGAGATGTCAGATTTCCAACGGCTATTTTCCCCCTATAAATATTCAACAGTTGGATTAAACGTTAGATTAGTCTGACATTAGCTCTCATTAAACGTTACATAAGACTTAGTTACTATATCATCAAAACAAGGTAATAAAACATCCTCCTTCATGGAGCAGCTAGTGAAAACGCAGGGGATACCAAATACACCCAGTTTTTTTGTTCGGAAACCTGTTTAGAAAAACTTAACACAATTGCAAGAAGACCAACTTAATGATCCTTGACAATATGTATAGAGTTAGTATCTCAACCTCCACTCAATCAGTATGTACATAGACACAAGGTCCATGAACCTGATTGTTAAGCAAAGTACTTGGACGATCTCAAAAATCAATATCCAAGATCAATCTAGTCGCATCTAAATAATTCAATCAGAATTCTGCTAAATTGTTAAACTTGTTAAATATCTTTCAAAATACGAATTCTACAAGAATCTAGTCTCGTAATCGATTACAATTAAAAGGACTTATCTACGTAGATTGAATACGTACAAACATGTGTAAATCCAATTATAGAGATAAACAATATAATGCGGAAAAGGAAAAACACAACTAGAATTTTTATTAACAAGGAAACCGCAATAGCAGAAAAAACCCCGAGACCTTGTTCAGATTGAACACCACACTGTATTAAGCCGCTACAGACACTAGCCTACTATCAGACTTCGACTGGAATGTAGTTGACACCGAATCCACCCACCAATCGATTCAGTTCCGGTCTCGCTACTTACGTCTCTTGAACCTCGCAAGGTTCTACGCACTTGATTTCCTTAGCTGGCGTTCTTTACATCCTAAGAGTTGCTTCAGCCGAAGTGAATACTTTTTATACCAATCTGATTCCGTTTAGATCAAAGATCAAGGTGTGGAAATATGTTTGCAATAGCAAGCTAGCAAACCTCGCAAATCCGGAACTTACAACTTCAGAAGAGCAGCCTAGATTCTTAACAACATCTCAAGAACAATCATCGAAATATCAATTAAGATCAGTATTTAAATATCTATCTTGAGGAATCACAAAGTATGAGATGAAGAGAACTTCGTGACTACTATTTATCTTGCCTGAAAGAGATTACGAAAACCTCGATAATAGAAAAGCAAGATCAAGATTCACGAACTATCAAGGTAAAGATAGTCGGACCTGGCTTCACGAATTCCCAAGCGAAGTCTTTTTAGTCGCAGACCTAAAAGGTCAATAGAGGTGACTCTAAAATCAACTAGGACACAAAGTGTTAGGGATTGATTTTCCCAATTGACATAAATGCTCTATTTATAGTTTTCAAAGACCAGGATTAGCTTAGAATTTAAGCTAAGATAACTTGAGAATCAAGCAAACAAAATAGGTCTTCAAACTACAATAGAAGACTATACACATAGGTTCGGTTAGACCGAGTTCAGTAATCGTGTATAATGACTGTTTGGTCTTCCAAGTTAGCCAAATAACTAAAATCTTTAATGTCCATTTAAACACCTAAGAAATTAATCATGATTCAAATACCACCTAAGTGTTTTAATAAATCAATTAAGCCTTAGAAGTGTTTAAGAGAGTTATAACAATGTTAAACATATTAAAACAATAAGTCTTTGAGCATCTGCTAAACATTGTCAGGACAGTTGGTACAACGGTTAGCCAACTGTAAAGCTTATTCACAAGTCAAGGTGCAATGGTTCGTGAACCGAGTTCGCTAACCCTACTAAACTTTGGAACTCAGCTAACCACAGTGAGAGACGAGGGTACCCATATACACCACAATCTTTTAAATATCAACCTATTAAGTTCGGTATCTTAAGTGATCGTTTATGGACAGAGTCGAGACAATACAACTTAAGTCCTATACCTTTGTGTGATTGTCTATGGACGAGGTCGAGACAATACGACAACAAGATATTCACTTGACAATAGTTACAGTAATAATCGATTGACTATCATGATCAATGTCAAGTAATTCAGATTAACGTACGTGTGTAATTTACTTAATTATAATAACAATTATAATGTGGAAATAATGTAAATGACACAACAAGATTTTGTTAACGAGGAAACCGCAAATGCAGAAAAACCCCGGGACCTATTCCAATTTTGAATACTCTCAAAATTAAGACGCTATACAAAATCTAATACCAACTTTGTATAGTTGAGACCAAGTAGACTACTCCTAGCTACTTAGTTTCCTCAATATCCATTCGCCTTCGACTTTTAGAGTCACGGACGTGGATCACCAATCCTTTTGATTGTGTTCCAAACAGTAAAGGATAAAGCTTTTTGGTAAGCACTCTATTCAATCTTTAGTAATAAGATATTATTGATTCGTTGACAAATGCTCTTTCGTTTAATCTAATAAACTCCTTTGTCTGGTTAAATCAATCTAAACTTTGATTACTGAAATAACCAATTTCTAGATTTGCAATCAATCAATATAGAACTCTAAGAGTAACTATAAGGTGATGCCGATCTCATGCAACTAGCCAATCAAGTCTATTAAAAATAAACACGATTCTAGTTGGATACCGGACGATAAAGGTATGTGCTCTAAATTCACAAGATACGAAAACTAATAAGAAAATCTTCTCCGTCTTCAAATCTTCGATTGTCTTCTTAATAACCTGCATAATACAACTTGAATGCTCTTGTAATCAATCACACACAGAACGTGGTCGGTTAACAATGGATTATCACAAGATGTCTTTAGATCCAAAAATGGTTCTTAAGATCCTTTCGATACGTTGATCTAGTTTGAGTGAGCCTTATATCAGAAGAGAAGGTTCTCAAGAATAAACAAACTAGGTGCAATCAAAGTTTCAACAACCGTTAGTCAATCAAATCAATAATCGAAAACTAAAATAATAATACAATTATCTAGTTTCCCACCAACGGTACTCGTAAAGCTTCTTGATCCCACATAAGTCTTTAAACGAGCGGTTGTAAGAGATTCCGCGTAATTAGGGTACTTTCCTCTATGAATAGACGGCTCCACCAGAAACAACAAAAATGAAGTTTGCCTGGCTCTTAGGATAGTTTGCAAGAAATAAAAACTCAAGTATTTATAGACCAAGGTTGTTTGGACAACAAGGAAATTCCAAAACCGAAAATACTCTCAAGATATTCATTAAAGTACCTAATTTTGGATTTCCTATTCCCAATTAATTACCAAACCATATTTTCGAAAACTCCCTTAGAAAACTTCTATTATTAGTGTAGCACATTAACTAATAATATTTTCCAGAGGATATGCTTTAATTGCTGGTAATTAAAATATATATTATGAAAATCATAATTAAATGTTTTTCAATATTTCGGTTCAGGATCAACTTGAGTATCAAAGAATATCTTTGAATATTTATGATAAGAGTTATGTACATGTTCAAATAATGTCGACATCTAGAAGTTTCTCGCAAACCCTAATTCCAAGCTTCACAGAAAACACGAAGAGAGATGTGAATATTGGAAACTCGGTTTTTCTCCTTGGGATCGGTTCTACTATGACTTACAATGTAAGTTGTGACCAGTTATACCATGCTTCCCAAACTAGGTAGTGACCAGTTACACCATGCTTCCCAGAAGGTAGCTTGTGATCGGTTACACCTTACTTCCCAAGTTATCCTGTGACGGTTACACTTTGGTTCCCAAAGTAGATTGTGACCGATAACTTCCCAAATTACTTGTGATCGGTTACACCTTGCTTCCAAAAATAGCTTGTGACCGATTACAACTAACTTCCCAATGTAGCTTGTGACCAGTTACAACATGCTACACAATATAGGCTATGACCGGTTATACCTCAATTCTCAACATAAGTTAAGATAGGTTCTACCTCGTCATGTTGCATTGGTTATCCACAACATATTTAATAAAGAACCGGACCAATCATGATTTCCCTTTCGATTATGAAACAAGTTCATACATCTACTTTCTTAAACTAATGTAATAATACATAGTTTTCTTGGATGAAATCACACCTATATCTTACACATAATCAAGTAACTAAATAAAAAGATTATGTGATATCGTATTTACGATGTTCCAAAAGAAAAGCGTTTGCACTTCGTAATTCAATAAATTCCGTGACACTTTGATCACAATGATATGACCAAGCCTAACAACTAGAGTATATATATACAGCTTCACATGTTATGTTTTTAATATAATCCGAATTGAAAGATATGTTAGGAATGAAAACAAGATCAAGTCAATATTAGTAACCTCAAGTGGAAGGATGATGTCTTCGTTGTAGTCGTTACTTCTTCTCATTCTTTAGGTATTCAGGGTAATACTTGTACGTCTCAACATTCCTAGACTTTCTAGTCTAACCTAAACGAAGTTGACTCTAGTATTTAATCAAACGACTCTAGATGAGTTTTGATACTAAAATATGATAACCAAACTTGACATACCAACGTTTGGTGGGCTCAACCGATCTATGCTCTAACACACAGTTCGTGAACTTGGTTCGCCAACTGCTAGCCAATTAATCCAACATATAAAATTCAGTTGACCAAGGTTCGCCAACCAGGTTCGTGAACTGTTACCGACTGAACTTATGGTTTGTGAATTGGTTCACCAACATTCCTGTATTTTTGAATTAGATATCTATAATTTGCAAATTGAGTTCGCCAACCTACCCTAAGTAGAAGTTCAATAAGTTCATATATCTCACTTTCGATGATTGAAACATTCTCAAGTGATATTGTTAACGATCTTTGAACATCCAATCGCTAAATCATATTTCGAGATTTTTCACAAGACAAGCTTGACTCGAAACATCTTCTTTGTTAATCTACCATAATTCATATGACATAGTATTAATAGATAGAATGATGGTATATTTAGTAAAATAAAATGGTTCAGTCTTCACATACCTGATACAGAAGTTCTCCAAAATGTACCGTCGATCTTCAGTCTTCAAGGGTGATGTCTGATACTCAACTATAATTTTAATTTATCTGAATCTTGATATAGTAGACTAGAAATCAAGATATAGTTTTGATCACATAACATTGACAACAAGCTTGAGATAACAAAACTTGTAGGTTCAACCGAGCAATGCTCTAACAGCTGGTACAACAACTTGTGGAGCGGCCGATGGAGCATTTAAAAGGCAGAAGGGGTCGAACCTGTGAAGAGCTCTAAGGATATTAAAACAAGCTAACCCGAAAAGGTCT